>NC_086247.1:4721929-5974429 GCF_021018805.1 Prinia subflava | reverse complement strand
CTGAAAGGCCTTATGCAAAGCAAAGAGATAAGCAGAAAAATACAACTGTTTGTATAAACATATATTTATTATATTTATGAAATTGTGCTATTATATTTTTATTATATTATATATTTGAAAGGGCCTAATATACAGGAAAAGGATGTCCATCTCTAGGCTAAGACATTCCTAACAGTGGCATTCCTTCCATGTCCCTGAAGGTGCTATTCTGTGAAAACTTAAATCTTGTTAATTTTTCATGATGGTGAGACAAATCTTGCCTTTACATAATTCCCCCTTATTTTCTCAATAAAAGTTTGATATCACACAAAAAATCTTGAAACCTAAGGTGTCTGTAATTGTAGACAGACAATTACAATTGTAGACAGACAATATATATTCTCCACACTCAGTTGGAGCATTGTTCTCCCTGTGCACTAATGGCCTTTTAAAAGGCAGGTAGGAGCCTGAAAAAGAGAATTCTAGGAATGTGCACTTGACAGAGTGGGCAGATTTTAGCTGATGGTGTTGACCTCTTTCATTAACAGGACAACACTGTACATTAATCCTGTGCTACCAGTGGGGCAAAGAATTGTTCATAAATGGAAAAAAACCTAGGCTTCGAAGAAGCAATCTCTTACTTTAAAATCTCATGTCTTCAATTCCTTTCTTTCCATTTTGGTTATTTTTATTTAATTATGTTTCCTTTAATTAAGCAACATGCTAACTGTGAAACAAAATTAATGTTCAATGAGACAAAAGGTAAAAGCAACCTTTCAACTAAAGTTCAAGCTTCCTGCCAAGTCTCTGAGTGGTTTTGTCCTATGCAGCTAATTCTGCTGCTCTTGTTCCTTCACATGTCTTTCTTACTGATCTCTTTTGGCTTTCTAGCTTCCTTTTTATTTTCTTAGGTATTTCATAATCCTCTTTCTGCTCCACCTTCTGTTTTTCCTTAAGCTCTAGGTGTTCCCTTCTGACCCTACTGATCCAGTTTCCTACTTGTCTCCTCTTCTGCTGTGTATATTTATTATGATACATGTGCAAGACTGCTCCTCTGGAACTTAGGCCAGTAAGAATAGAATGGTCTGTGTATGCAACACTACAGAATATGAAATTTTAATAGCATCTGGTAAATTTATCCTCACTGTAGGTTCCTAGACAAAGTAATTAATTATCTGAAAAGATCCCCAAACTCTGCTGTCACCATATTTTGAAAAGAGATTTAGGAGACTGCTTGTTGGCAAGCACCATAACAACACAAAAAACATTCTGGCTAATTAAGTACACAGGTGATCAACATGCAGTATTTACATGAATTTTTTTTTCAGGGTTTAGATTAATTTCTTTGCTCAGTTCAGTTTGCTAGCACAGGTTTCAAAAAAATTTTCAATAGATACTATTTGGCATTTATTTTTGTTAAATTTAGTGAATCAGACAGGTAAAAATCTATTTGATTGATAATCAAACCAAAGTAACCCAACAAACAAAAAAATCAAGGTTTTGTTTAGTTTCAAGGGTCTTGTACATTGCTGTAAAAGAACACTTATATTTTCCTCAGGCGAAGGACGTTTCAAAGATGATAACCTTCCAATGAACACCAAAGAATGAAGCATATAGGCCTTCAATTTCTAATTTTAGAAATCAAATCTGAGCTAAAATGTCTCAAAGTTATTTGTTTTGTTTGAAGACTCTGAAAGTCTGATTAGTACTGAAGTAATTGTGAGCTACTTTAGATTAATTATCAATTTTAAAAAATTAAAACATGCCTAAAAAAAAAGTTAAAACAATAACTAACTTTGAGGAGACTGGAGCCTGATGTGAAGCATTTACAGAGCTAGACATCCCCAAGCCAGGGACATAACAACCAACATCCTGGCTGGTAAGGCTCCTAAAGTCAGGCATTAGTCAGGCACTGCCATGATTTTACATTGTTTTCCAAGGAAACAGACTTTATGGAATCACATTGTCCATCTGCCTCTCTAGTCATTTTCTGTCTGCCAGTTTGATCATAAGACTTTGACTGATTGATATGTTTCAGCTCAGTTCTATAGAGCAAAAATCTCCAAACCTTTAAATTCCAAGATGTTCTTTGACAGAGAATGTATAGATTGTGGAGAAAGCCCATAATAGGATCATATTCAGACAAAAACTGGATTTTCAATTAAAAAGAGTTTCAAGTAAAATTTTTAATCCTTTTTTGTTTGCTTTTTCATACTTGGCTAGCAGCTTATGGATAATTATTCCCAAGGAAACCATCCCATATCATAATGGACGGCAATACTCCAGAATTCACAGTTCTGAGTTGGTACTGAAAATGAGCTGAGAATATACCGGAAAAATGCAGCTAGAACAGAGCCAGAGATATCCAATTGCTTTTTGGTGGCTGAAAAAGGTGATGGAGAAGGGAAGAGAAAGGATGAGGATTTTTAGCCTTGATAATGGAGACAAAAAGGAATATAAAACACAAACACCCAGTAATTCCGAGCTGTCCCAGTTATTAAAAATATTTGTTATAAAGATTTACAGAACATTTGTTGAGGAAATTTGAAATTGGTTGCAGACATCCATCTGTAACAGAGGTCCTCTAACAGCAAGACAATGCAATGGCCAGATGAGTTGAACAGAAAAACTAGAGAGAGAAACAAGACAACCTGCCTTACTTACTTACTTACAACCTGCTCAAGGGATTCACCATAGGAAATCAGCTTTTTGTCTTTCCTGCTTCAGAGATAATTTTCTACTTTAACTAAAACGATAATTGAATCTGTGGAGATGTTCAAAGCCAGATTGGATGGGGCTTTGTGCAATCTGGTTTAGTGGAAGGCTCTTTGCCCGTGGGAGCTTGGAACTAGATGGTAGAATCCCTTACCACCCTAATCATTCTCTGATTCTATGGATTACATCTCCAAACCCTTCCAAAGTAGATGTAATCTCCATTGTTGTATCATTCTCTTTCTCTTGGTAGCATCTTATAAAGAAAATGGAAATGAGAATAAGTCTAGCACTCTATTACACCTGCAAAGACCTCAGCTTTGTGCTGACTTTGTTGTTATTGACTCAGAAATCCCAATTGGTTAAACCCATCAAGGGAAGAAATCTAACTTCTACAACTTTTTGTATCCATAGGGCATTGGAAATGAGAGAGATTATGAGCTCTTCCATTCTTTCAAGTCTGGGCAGTTTTGGGTATGTTCAAAGATCAAAATTATAAGATGCACACATCTTTATGACAAAAATAAAAATTCAGGGTTTTATGCAGACGTGGACCATGTTTAAACATTTTTAAAAACTTTTTGACTATGGTTAAATTAGATAATGGGAGTCAATATAGTGTTCCTTGATAGAAAAGAAATCCCTTTTATTAAGCCACAGAATAGAATGTAATGTCTTACAGTTGTCATTTGGGGTGAAGATAGAAATAAAAGTGGAAGACACTCAACCACTTCCATTAGATAATCTCAACAGTTATTATTATGTGAAAGAAAAGAAAAAACCCCAGAACATCTTTGCATAGTATTTAGGGAACTTTCCATTTTTCTCCAGCAAGGAGGGAAGCAAAATCACAGAAGTAAATCTGGTGAACGCTCAGTCAGAAAAAAAGAATATTGTCCTTAGAAAATCAGCATATAATACAGATTTCTATTGAAACAGTGGATTTTAAAGGCCTTAGAAGGTCCTGTAGAGACAGATGGGATTTTGCTACATACCTATCTTTAACACTTAGCAGGATTTTAGAAAAGCTCCTCCCTGTGTCAAGATTTTTCTGTGCTGAGAGTGTACATACTGAAACATGCTGTTTCTTTTTGTACATATTTTTTATTTCTTTAAGCAACAAAATATATCTCTCTGAAGATGGTAGGATTCAAACTTCTACCTATTCTTATTTCTCCTCACTTAATGCTAACCTTCTTAACACTTCAACTAATCTTTATTGCAACCAAATATTAATATCCTTAAATGACCATGAGTAGTATAAAAATATTTAGATACTCCCTTCTTTCACATCTTCAAAACTTTTATATGTGATCAAATCACAGAATGGTTTAGGTTGGGGAAGATCTACAAGGACATGGACTGAACACCAACTTGTTCTGTAAACAATAAGAGGAAGAGCCATGCTCACTTTTTTTTCTTTTTTTCTTTTTTCTTTTTTTCTTTTTTTTTTTTTTTTTTTGAGCCTTTTGTGTTGGAAGGAAATGGTAAAAGATGCATTTCTTTGTAATCCTTGTTGGTTAGTTCAACAACCTGTTAGAAGTTGAACGGCAGCGTCAGAAAAATAATGATGCACATGAGATATGCAAATAGCAGAAGAAAAGGTAAATGGAGCTTTTTGGTATGAACCTGTGCAGGACTGAACTTGTCCCTTTCAAATCAAAGAAGCTCTGATGTGGATTTCAAACTTTTTGTCATCTTGTGAACTTCTGCTCACCTGCAGCAATGTGTCATCATTAACAGTCTTCCCTCCTTTTTAAGCAGCATGCCATCATTAATTCTGAGCTGCTGCATTCCTCAAGATGCTCAGCTTGAATACAATTTAATAAGGTTGAGACACATAAAGTTAGACAGTTGTGTATGAGGAAAATGAAAATGGAGAAGGAAAAAAAAAGTAAGAAAATAAAAGAAAACACAGGGTGGAACAACACAGTTTTGCTAATGTGTTTACGGAATAAATTGAGTTTAAAGGAATTCCAATCCCTCTCCATTCCTCTCTTTATCATAAGGGCACCCAAGATTGAATGTGAATGTTTCCTACTGATCTTGAGGAGTTTTGTTTTGTTTTATGAAGTAGCTGATAAGGTATTCCATCGTCTGAGGGAATATGATGAACTCTGATATTCCTCCCCAGAACATGTAATTTATAAGGGACAGGTTGACCTGGTAGGTTAAACAGTTAAGTAATTAACATGAGCCTTCTACAAATGTCAGGAAATGGAAAAGTGGTATTTTACATTATTTTAAATATTCTATATTTATTTCTGGCAGTAGGAAATAATTTAGACTGATGCATCTGCTGGTTTCCTAGATGTAGAAATAATTCTTTAAGCTCTTTTAAGCAGGATTATTCCTGCACATTTTTATATAATCTGGTATGCTTTGAGCATTAATGGTTAACTAATAGTGATAAAAAATATTTATTCATGACATGGAAAACTACCAGCAGGGAGTTTAATTTTTTTTTTTTTCAGAGGGAAATGATAAAACAATGAAATAAAATGGGAAAAAATTGCCATGCCAGTGAAATTAACTGAGTTGGAATTACTACAGCAACTTTCCCTAGGCTCACATTATTTGACTTTATTGCTTTTAGCTCTTCAGTACTGCCCCTGCTGAAAGAATCTTAAACTTTCTACTTGTTGCTTTAGGCTGAGTTGATGAGGAAAGGAGACTTTCCTCTGCCTTCTTTTAAGGGTGGCTCCACCTTGCTTCTTCACCTAGTAAACATTTCTGGTGGTGCATCTCAACTCATTCTGTCCTTCCATTTCTTGTCAATCTGAGGCAAAGGTTGATTGCAGCTTGTCAGGGGTGATATCCTTACAAATTTTTCTAAATTCAACATTTTTTATTTATTTGAAGACAATACAGTTTTGTAACAATAAGGTAAAGAAGAGTCATGCAAAATCTATTAAAATTAAGCTTGATTTTTAACATCTTTGCTACGAGGACATAAATAAATTTTATCTAAATTAAGATGTCGAAATGAGGAGCTTAAATAAGAATTCTATTCATCCTTGGGAAAATTTGCTGCTGGTAAGGGCTGCATAGTAATAGAAGGGTTCTGCAGCATTTGAATAGTTTTGATATTATTGTTCACACAGGGATATATCTCAGTGCCCAGAAAACAGGTGTTTCTCTCCCGTCCAGTTAAGATACTCCTTAAAATGCTTGCAGCCTGCTGGAAGGGAACTAAAACTTATGATTTTTTAGAGTGTGTAAATAGTCAATTAATTGTTGTGTAGACAACTCCCATTCCAAGTTCCCACCTGAGGGATGTCGCATCTTGTGGGGATGGAAACAGGCTGAAGTGTCCCCTCTTCTCTGCTAATGATACAAAGAACTTGACAGTGTGCACACCTTCAATTTAAGCACATTAACAGAATTTCAAAATGCAAGAAGGATTCATTGAGTTCCTTCTGTTAAAGTTGGGAGGAATTCCTGTGTGTTTATTTTGCTGTTATTTCCTGAATCAGGTTTCACTCATCCCCCTTGTAGAAACATGTCATAGTCACTCATTTTAGTTATGAAACAGAATTTATTCTATCCTTTTTTTCTCCCATCATAACACTTCTGCTGAAAAAAAAAAGTTATATAAATCTATCTGGTTTATGTGAGAAGGTTAAATCTATTTCATTTATGTGAAAAGATTTTGGTTGCAGGGAGGCTCTGGGGACTGCTTCTGTGAGATGCTGGAAGTTCTCCCATGCCCAACACAGTCAATACCAGCTGGCTCCAAGAGGGACCCATTGGTGAGCCAAGGCTGAGCCCATCAGGAATGGTGGAGTGTCCATACCATTTCCCCCTCTCATACCTGGGATAACAGGTATGAGAGGGGAAAAAACCCTGCTGTGCAACAGCAGCTGGCTGGGAATGAGAATTTATGAGAGAAACAGCTCTACAGACACCCAGGTGAGTGCACAAGGAGGGGCAGGAGCTGCTCCAGGGGCCGGAGCTGAGGTTCCCCTGCAGCCCCTGGTGCAGCCCATGGGGAGGCAGCTGTGCCCCTGCAGCCCTTGGGGTCCATGGGGGAGCAGAGATCCCCCTGCAGGACCCCACACCAGAGCAGGGGGATGCCCAAGGGAAGCTGTGACCCTTGGGAAAGTGTGGAAAATCCACACTGGAACTGGGCTGTGGCATGGGTCTGTGACCTGTGGAGCAAGAGCCCACGCTAGAGCAGGTTTGATGCCTGGATTTGTGACCCCACAAGAGACTTACTCTGGAGCAGCCTGTTCCTGAGGGGCCATACCGCATGGAAAGGACCCATGCTGGAGCAGCTCGTGAAAAACTGCACCCCACAGGAAGGACTCACACTGGAGAAGTTCATGCAGGGCTGTCTCCCATGGGAGGAACCTCACACTGGAGCAGGCAGGAGTGAGCAGCAGAGGTAACATGATGAACTGGTCATGACTCCCATTCACCAGTCCCTGAGGTGGAGGATTCAGGAGTAAAATTGAACCTGGGAAGCAGGAAGCAGAGGGAGGGAGCCACAGAAAGATGTTTTTAAGATTTGATTTGGTGTCTCCTCACTCTACTCTCAGTTTTTTGGTAACAAATTAAATTAATTTCCCAAAGTGAACTCCATTTTGACCCTGATGGCAATTGTTGACAGCAATTTTGACATCGTGAGGAATTTCTTTACTGAAGAGGTTGTGAAGCATTGGAACATGCTGCCCAGGTGGAGTCACCATCCCCTGTAGTCTTCAAGAAAAAACTGGACGTGGCCTTCAGTGCTGTGGTTTAATTGACAAGGTGGTGATCAGTTAGAGGTTGGACTTGATGACCTTGGCAGTCTTTTCCAACCTAAATGATTCTGTGATTCTTTGATCTCTCCCTGCCCTTATCTTGACCCCACAGCCTTTTGTTTTATTTTCTCTTCCCTGTTCAGATGAGGAGGGGAGTGACAGAGTAGATTTGGTGGGCACCAGGTGTCAGGTCAGGGTCAATCTACCACAGTGAAATTTTGGAAAATGTTAATGTGAAACCTAAAAGCACAATAAGATCCATCCACAACACGAGCACGGTGGAAGGAAGAGAAAAGTCATTTGAATTGACTTTTCTGCACCTCATGGGGCACAGTGTGTATACATCAAATTTTCTTCAGATATATCCGTTATACTCTACAGTGAGTTGTTCTTGCTTAAAGCATAAAGCCCTTTGCACTCTAACTTTATTGCCTGAATGCAATTTTTATGTCTCAAGATTTGTTTGGTTTTGGGATTTCATCATTTCTGAAGTGTAATTTTCAACTTGAAAACTTCCCTTCAGCAAACCAACTTCCTGTAATACTTGAAGAGAAGTAATAGTTGAGTTTCCATGCTCTTGGATGTCCAATGGAACTTAATAAAACTATTAGGGTTTTACAGTCAAAATTAAAGTTTTTCATTAGATGCAAGAGATGTAAAATTGCCATATTTGCTGTAAATCTGTGTGTACCTTATTGTTCTTAATAATGACTTAATAATGACTAAATGTTTCTGCAGTTCCATGGGCTGGGAAAAACTTTTTCTTCAAATTGTCTGATGAAGCAAATTGAGAAAAAAGCTTCTTGTAAAGAGGATATTCAGACTACATGTTAAAGAACACGAGAAATGCATGGTATGATGGCACATTAAGTACTCATTTACTCACATTTCAAATGGTAGCTTTTATGAACACTTGATTTACCAATACTTTTGTTTCTCACCTAATTTCCCCATTGACTCTTGCATCTCTAATCTCTGTGAAAAGACAAACAGATGGGGAAGAGGAGCAGACCTTTTAGGATTTTTTAATGACAGAACAAGAGTGAAACTAAAGTTAGGTCAAATTTTTTTCCCGTGAATGTTTGACTTCATTTTGGCACTCCTTTTAATAATCTAAATCTGAATCTCCATTCCAGCCATTCAATGTCTGCTCATTTTTAATGTATCACAGAATAGTCACAGTCCTGACTGTAGAATAAGCTTATAATAAAATATATATTTAAGAAGTTAGCTATATTTGCAACATTTGGAGGAAGTTTTCGGTTACCTAATTTAAGAAATTTTATATATCTGGTATAAGAACTTACTGATATTTTCCTCTAAGGTGGAGAATTTGACTTGCATAAAGGATGCATAGGATTGCAAAAAGATACACAAAAAGCAGACACCAAGCTTTTTTTGCATATCACCTATCACACCTGCAGAAAGTGACCTTATGTAGTTTCCATTTTACCTGTATAAAAAATGCAAATCAGACTCAGCAAAAATTATACAGGAACAGAGGAGCAAAGATTATCTAGCATAGAGGAAGGGAAGCTCACTGAGTCCTCATTATAAATTAAATTGTAGAAGAAAAAAAGAGAGAATTCTCTATACCCTTTTTCTGAGTCCAAAGATAAGTCATTGTTTCTTCAAAGGGTGATGCCCTATGGAAATATGAAGTAGATTTTTTTTTCTTTGCTATTACAACGTTTTTCAGTTTCTCATTTATCCCAATTGTAAAGTATGCCATTCATTGATATGACTCCAAATTGCAATCTCATGCAGGCTTCTCACTAATAATATAAAAGCTGATAAATTAGTGAAGTGATAACAGTAAATATTTTTGCATTATTATGTAAAGGAAACCAGGAAAAATGCTGGGAATTTGTTATTTTTGTGATGGGCATATTTTAACTACAGAGATAGAAAGCAATTTTCCTAAATAATTTGGAGTAGTAAGATTATGGGTTGCAGAACCAAACAGAGATCAAGACATATTCCTTCAGACTTCCAAAATGTAACAACCAGGTGAAAACCTGATGTGACAACCAGGTAAAAAACCTCTTTATCTCAGCATGAAAAAATAGCAGGAAAAGGGGTGACTTTTCTATATCAGATCTGTACTGTTTTAACACCTGTAAATATTTTATAAGTCAGTAGGTTTTCCATTCCTCACTACAATTTTTTAGAGCTGTGGCTTGAATGAAACCATTCTCTAAATTGTATGATATAGCAGCTGCCACTTAGGGTGCTCTGGTGCAGGAACAGAGAGTCTGTGCTGTGGATGATGACTCAAGCAAAACCAATGCTGTTTATTCCAAAGGAAGTTGGTTTCCCTTGTGCATTCATAAGATCAGATGTGACCTTCAGAATTTTATAACACAGAGCTGTGTCCTGGTCCACCTCTCAATCCACTAGAGACATCAAGGGTGGACTAAAGTTCTGAATTTACTTATCTGTGGTATAGATGTCTACATCTTAATTAGGTATCCAGATTCTCTTCCTGAAAGGGTGTGGGGAAGACTTAGCATTTATACAAGACCCATCTCATTCAGGAGTAGACTTCTTCAGCAGATTGGGCGAAGCATCCCCCAGTTTCTTATTTTACTTCATTGATTAGGGAAATAAGGGCACCTTGTTCAGATGTCCTGATGCAAAAGCCTTCACAGAATCCACCTCCAAGACAGCTATTTCCAGAATCTACCTATGAGGTAGGCAAATAAATTCTATCCTTATTGCACATCAGCTTCCATGGGAAGCAGAATTTTATTTGAGAAGACAGGAAAATTTTGACCCAGTGCCAGGAATTTAAGCACTCAGCAAGATTTTCTCCATAGAATAATTATTCCATGATTTTTTGTATGTTCTGCATCTGAAAGTCTGAAAACATGGGGCATGCATCATCATGTAGATCAATATTAGCCTTAAAGGCTTAAATAAGTTTGGGATTTTTTTTCAGCAGCTTGTAAACCAATGCAGAAAACAAATGAACTAAGCTGAAAAAAATAATGTAAAATATTGGTGCAGACTTACTATACACACATGAACTGTAATTGCAAAATGTATGCTGCTGCTATTTTTTTACTGTTCTTCACTTCAAGATAAAGGTCAAAGGGCCACATTGGAACCTCTTGTTGAATAGTCTAAAAATCTGTAATTAAAAAATAAAGAAAACATGCATTTCATTTTATGTTATGTATGCTTAGATGGATTTAAGAGAAGTATATTTTAAATCATTATCAAAAAACCTGTTTCGCTCTTCTGCTTTGTCCTTCCCTTTTTAAATTCCTTCAAGTGAAAATAGGCACTGCATTTTCATGCTCAGCAATTCTTGAAAGAATATGAATCACAGAATTAGAGAACCAGTCTGCTTGGAAGGGACCACAGTGAGTCATCTGGTCCAATTTCCCTGCTTATACAGGGGCATCCCAGAGCACAGGGACAGGACTGCACCCACAGATGGTTCTTGAATATCTCCAGTGAGGGAGACTCCACAGCCTCTCTGGGCAACCTGTTGAGTGCTTGGTCACTGCACAATGAGGAAGTTCCTCCTCATATTCAGGTGGAACCTCCTGTGCATCAGTTCCTGCCCATTGCCTCTTACCTTGTTGGCTGCCACAACTGAGCAGAGCCTGGTCCATCATCAATGAGTTGGACTTGATGATCCTTGTGGGTCCCTTCCAACTCAGGAGACTCTGTGTCTGTAGATGGGAATTTCTGGGCCTAATCATGAGAATGACTTTGGAAGAAATCCCAATGAGTTTTTGTATTTTTCTTTTGTCTGAAAATGTTGTGTCTGTTGTAGCAATAGCTCCTGTCAAGATGGCAACCTTTGAAGATTTACACGTTTTTTCCTCTACCACTTTTTTCCAAGATTTTTCTTTCCTGTTATACTAATTTTTCGCTGACACATTTTTAGTTTTATTTCCCTAGTTCTTCATTTCTGTTTCTTATTTTTAAAGCTCAGCAAAACCAGTATTTCAAGATCCATGTGATTTTATGTTAGATAAATATTTATCTTGTCTTGTTACTTTCTCACCCACCACAGCAATATTTTTCAGGAGTTTGACTCAGCTCATTCTCTTTGATTTTTGTTTGATTTTATAGTGTGACTATTTGTAGTGGGTGATGTCTTTGTTGTAACTTTCAGGGTTCCTTTCAATTTCTATGAGGAGACTTGCCTGGAAGATTTACCATTAATGTCCAGAAGAGCTGCCTCCAAGAGTCACCCATTAAGACATGGTTTCTATTTGCTTCCCCTTCCTCTAAGCAGTGTTGTAATCTTCTCAAATTACCTGTACACTAGAAATCATGGAAAAATAAACATTCTCCTGCTTTATTCTATATTTTCATCTATTTATCAGGGCTGGAGAAACAAAAAGTTCTTTTGTTTAGATCCCCCTAGGAGCCACTATGTCAAAGTGAGGACAGTGAAAGAAAATTGCTTTAATTGCTGGGGATTTGTTTGTTTGTTTTAAACCAAGGTAAAAACTTTTTTATAAGGGATTTTCTTCATGAGAGAAGAAACTTTGACTTTTCTTTATGGTTGTGGTCTCCTAATAACTGTCTTTTTAAAATGACAATGTTCCTTTGTTAATTATTTAGGTGTTTTTCCAGGTAGTACAAAGTGAACAATCCAGAAGTCTTTCAGAACTCACTTAGAGAAATTGTTCATAACAAGATCCTATCAAGATCTTACATGTTTGCTTCTCACAATTTACTTTTTGACACCATGTTCCTTCAAAAACTTGTCTTGTCACCCAGATTTCTCAACTGCCTTTCCCGTCTTTCCTTTTCTCAGCTGGGGTTTTGCTCATTCAGTTTCGAATCAAGACACCCACATTTAAGTCTGTGTCAGAGCTGGGAGGTCTCAGTTTCCATGGTAATCAGTGGAGTTCGAGAAGTAAATTAAATAAAATATAGGTAATATAGACCCAGTTTGTTTCTCTATAATATCTTTGCAAAACTTCATTAAATGATTTGCAAATTATTTGCTTAAACTCTAGTACTATTTGAGATAGTTACCATATACTAGCATAGATATCAAGGGTTTGAAAAAAAAAACTGCTTGAAGAATAATTAAAAAGAGACAAAAGGTACAGAATGCTGGCAGGAACCTGTCTGTGCTGCAGGAAGGTGAAGTTCACATCAGAAAATCTCTGGGAGACCCTTTCTCAGTGTCATGGGTTGACACTGGCCAGATGTTAATGCACCCATGAATATATGTTTTTTCCCTAACAACTACTGTGGGATGTGATCAGGAACAGAGCAGAGCAGGCTTAAATCTTGAAAACAAAAAAACACCAAAACTTTATTACATTACACAAGAACAGAGACAGAAAAACTCTTAAACACAGAGACAGAAATAAAAACTTCTCAGAACATTTCTTCTCCCAGTTTCCACCCCCCACACATTACTCTTCACAGACCAAACCTTTGGGTTTTAGATCAAACAATCACTACTCAAAAACAAACTAATCTTTAATTCAGCAAGGGAGAGAGGAGTCTCTCTCGCACCACAGACTGTTCCTCAGAAAACACGGGTCCACCCCTTATGTGTTTCTATGTCACCCCTGGCACCGCCCGGAGAAGTCTGCCAGGGTGACACTTTCTTTTTCCTATGTCCAGCGCTCTCACCGCTGTCTCATAGGCTCAAAAACTGCATACAGGGCTCTTTTAAGGATGCTGCATGCCGAGCTCTCCCCTTTTTACCCAGGGGCCGGGGTTCCAGGAGCAGGTCTGCCCTGAGGGCAGAGGGCACCGCCACACCCTCCCCCTCTCTTCTCGCTCCACTCTTCAAGTGCCAGTCACTGTAGCAAAAGCAGGGGCAGCTGTATCTACCCAAAATGCAGTTTATGTTCAAAAGAGACTTAAGTTCAGTCCATGGCTGACATTATGCAAGAAAAGTCTAGCTCAGAAAGCTACTCCTCTCATTCTTTGCCCATCGGGTTCCTTCTAATCATGCTTTATCATCTCAGTCCCAGGCCGCTTCCCTCTCTCCTCCGAAACCACCAGTCATGAGAATCAATGTCTAAGAAAAGTTTCTTTCTGCCAAGCAAGGGTTAACAGTTTCTATCTCCCAGCAGGGCGCAAGCTCAGGCACTTTCAGGCTCCCCAACTCCCACGTGGCTGGGCACCTTCTCCCGGAGTTTGGGGGTGGAGGGGGGTGAGCACACACAGAAGGCACTTCCACAGTTTTCCACCCCTCCATCCTGGACGGGGCAGCTCAGTTCCAGTCCTGTCCATTCTCTTCTCCCCCCCGGGGCTCCGGCTTACCTGAGCCGACCACGTGTTTCCCCTCCCCCACCCAGCCTCGTGGCTGGGCAGGAGAAGGAGGCCTGAGACCTCTCTCTGCTTGAACCAGAATCTAAAAGAGGCTGAACCTCCCTGGAGTCCTGCTTTTAACTCTTTGTGTCCTCAGAGGCGTGTCCAAACCTCTGAGTGACCAATCCAGGTGCCAGCAGAAAAGCTGATCACTTATTGGCCTGCTTACCTCCCCCTGGAAAAATTCACCTCCCCCAGCAACCAGGACACCCAGTCTTACACTGGCCTTTGTGTATCCAATATTCTGTTCTCTTCAGTGGCAAGTATTTTGCTTTATTTGCCATTTTTGCATTATCTGCTCCCCTTCAAATAGTCAGACTTACTTCCTCTCCTGTTAGCATTTAATCTACAACTTGAGCTTTGTTCTCTTTCACATGACCATGAATAATCAAGCTATGGCTTGAGCTGCCAGTGTCTGCAGTGCAGCTGCCGGGTTCACGTTCCTGCTGGAGCACCACAGAAATACCCAGCCTGGATAGGATGGAAATGAGAACAACAAAAGCTAAAATGCCTCAAAAATTAAGGGGCTTTAGCATTTTTTTGGGAGACCACACCCAGCACTCCTTTTAATAGGAGGGGGAAAGAGAGAACTCTTACAAGGACACTCCAAGTATTTATGTTCCTGGTCATCTCTGAAGTAGGGAGTCAGCAAATAAACCTTTGAAAAAGTGGGGCTCTTGACCTTGTATCTAATAGATGTGAAGACTTAGCTAAAAAATACAAGTACAAACTTAACCTAAGGAAGCTGGCATCTGGGATATGTGGTCCTTGATGGCTTGCATTTTGAAGCCAAAATATCTATCAGTGAAGCAACTGTCAGCATATTTTTCTTTGCTTGATCTACAGTTTTTAGATCTGTACGTGTCTCCTGTGGTTATCTCCAGGATTCTTACTTTTAAACATTTTATTTCTCATTTTACAATGGCATTTCAGAATGTCATTAAAAAGAATGATTTTTCCTCAAAGCAAATTACAAAGAGTTGGGAATAAACATACAGAGAGGAAAATAAGGGCAAGAAGCAGGAGAAGAAAACAAGGTTTATTTAACATGCAAGGGGCAAAACCAGCTTTCAGCATGAGGCATTTTCCTCCACAGAGTTACAAAGTACCAACTTCAGTGTTAAAGAATGATCACTAATCTGAAATATGTTGTTTTCCCCCCAACAAAATTTAGTTACAGTATTTTTATTTATTCTCTTGGGTTCTTCAAATTAGGATAAGTCATCCATAAAGTCTCATGTATAATTCATGATAAGACTTAGTGCACTGTGTATTTGCCCTGCTTCAGTAAAATCATATTATTTTAATTTGACTTTTGATATAGAGTGCTTATTTATTTAAAATTTTAATTAGAGTCATAATTATGTCTAGTGTTCACAATAGTCAATTTTAATAGTAGATCTGGACAAAAACAATTAGATCAGGATGCCTTTTTATAGACTAATTTTTTCCTCCCCCATGCCCTAAATTAAAGTGAAAGAGCATATGAAGAAAAAGCATATATATTCTGTTTTAAAGATACTATAATATCAAATTAAAATTAAGGAGCCACTAGATATTAATGGCAATTTCTGGAAATACAGTGTATTATCAGGATCTTACTTGCATTCTAGGTAAATAGGTAAATAATAACTCTATTGAAAATACACCAATTTTACTGGTATGAATGAATGAATGGGAAGTCTGAGATGAAACAAATTCACTTAATCTGTAAAAGCTGTAGAGAAGGTTTTTCTGTGCTGCCAGAAAGTAGAATTAGTATGATTATTAGTTTTCCTTCTTCAAATATTTATTATGAACCAATTCATATCTTAACTGAAGTTAAGAGATATCTGTAATTATCTCTTTCATAACAATAACAGACATTTATTATTTCACCTTCTTATTACATGAAAGGGATGTTCAGACTAATCAAATATGTACCAGGAAGTTTCTAGTTTTTGTTATCCAAGTATCAAAACAAAAAGCATCCCCTTATCAGGTTTCAGAGCCAGAACAGCTTTCTGATAGTAGCCAGCTGAGTTATTCAGAGCATCCTCCTCCTTGTAAGACTATTCAAATCAAACAGAGCATCTTAATCAACACATTCAAGCCTTTCCTAAGGGATTCTATCCTGCATTCAAACTAATGATTACTTACTTAACTTTAATCAGCTGTTGACTAAAATACAATGCTTGAAAATAAACCCAGCAAGCTCTGCATGATCAGCAGCTTGACCACCGGGTTATAAAATGATATCTGTGGGTAAGCCTGTATGGAGGGTGTGGGAGAATGCTGAAGCAGAGTTTCCTCTTGCAGACTGTAGTTTCAGGTCTGGGTTTTCCACATCAGCCTGGGAGTCAGTGAGAGGCAGATTTCACGTGTGCAGGACCACAAGTTCTCAGAAGGCATCTACTGAGTAAGAGGGAAAGTTCCTGTCTGGCAGCATCTCAGAACAAGTAGGTGATGCTCCATTTTTCACATAGACAAAATCCATGGTGTTCCAAACATGGCCCAGTTCAATCCTTATTCCTAAATGGAGCAGGCATGGGGATGGCTGTTTGGAGCACAGTGCTGCTGATCAGTGACATGGCAGACCATGCTCTTAGCAAAGCCATTTGAAGACACTACCCTAACCTCTGGCAGCAGGATGTAGCACCCAGCTAGAGACTGAGAACAGGACAGGAGCAAGGGGAAAAGAGAATGATGTTTCTGTCCGGCTGTCTGGCATTTTGTGTCACAGGGGGCTCTGGAGCTGGAGTGCTTCTGCACTGCTTTGTGCTTAACAGCCTTTCATGGACTTTTTCTTCATGAGAATGCTTAATCATTCTTTAATTCGATTTTATTTTTGGCCTTTGCAGAGTCTTACATTGAGCTCCTCAGTTTAATTATTTTCTCTTTGAAACAGATTTCCTGTCATGTTCCCAGTTCAGCTCCATGTTCTCACAGTGACATTATGCTGCCTGCACTTTTTTCATAACATTCAGTTTCCATTTTCCTCTTCCAAACTGAAATCTACAGAACTCTCTGAAAGGTAACTCTTCTGTATAGTTGAGGGTATTTTTAATTTTTTTTCCCTCCTTGTAACATTGCTTTTGATGTTATCTCTTTTGAGATATGGGAGTATACAATATGAATGCACTGGATAATAATAATTAAAAAACAAAATCTTCTATTCCTTTCTAAAAAGGTCCTGCATCATATTTGTCCTCATTAATCGACATCATCATGTGTTAATCAACAACGGCAAAACTGAAAAGCCTAAAGGCACCAGGAAATCTAAGTTGGTTTTCCATTGCTTGCAGTTTTTAATTTAACAATTCCTTCTCACCTGAACAATATGTAATTTTTGCTTTTCTGGGTCTTCCTCATCAGCTGAAAAAGCAGAGATTTGTATTATTAAAGAAAAATGCCCATGTCTTCTGCTATATAAACACAAATCCACAAATCCACACTTTAAGGATCATTTAAGTCTGCAAAGACTGTACTGAGTACAGAAATTCTTTATGAATAGTAGAGGATGTCCAAACTTACTTGAAATAGAAATTTACTCCCCTTAAAATCAATGAAGTCAAAGAAGTATCTCAGAAAATTGACTGAATAAAAGACTAACAGATTTGAAAGCTTTGCTAAGAACATTTCCCCACAAAGACAAAGACAGTGTGAGCACTAAGCTAAGGAGAATTACGGTGCCTCAGCGTTTGTCAGTGCAGATCACTCCCCAGGAACCAAAAGCATTAACAAGGCAGACTGTGTCAGTCTGGAGCTAATCAGAGGCTGACAATGAGAGGATTATAGAACTGAGGAAAGATCTTGTGCTCTGCCCTCTTCCTCAGCATTCTACAACTCCTTAAAGACATTTGCTAGACCAAGACAGTTCAGAAACAGCAGTGCCCCATTTCTGATAGAAATGTCAAAAGAACTTCAACATTTGTCTACATCTGGTTTAAAGCTCTGAGAAGGGATCTCGTTAACATACTTCTGCCATGATTGCAGGGGGTTGTTGAAATGTTATTGCAATTTCAAACACTAACAGTCTTCCCTGGTAATCAACAAATACCTTTAGACCCTAGGAGAAGAGATACAAGATGATATTCATCTGAATGGAGAAATAAAGGTACTTAATATTATATTTAACATACTTGATATTCATTAATTTGCTTACTGTGAGGTGTTTTTTTTTTTTTTCTTTTCTGATATGTAGTTAGATTTTTTTACAAGACTATGTTAGGACTATTCCTATTTATCCATGTACAAAATTGTTAGACCATGGAGCACTAGATTAGACTATCCTTAAAGAGAATTAATTATAATCTGCAAAAGTTTTTTCAATTATCTATGACACACTAAATTAAAAAATATGGCAAAATGCGGAAATAAGGTACATGTCATACTCTAGCAGATTTCACCTCTCAGTGTAGACAGTCACTAAATTTCTCCTGAGAGCTATCAAAAGGACACTTTACAGTCAGTCTATCAAAGTTAGTTGTATTTTTGTTCCTTTTATTTCCTGCCTTTTTTTTTTGTCCAATTCCTCTTCAGTTAAAAGTTATTTAATTTAAAAACTCATTTATTTTAGCTATTTTTAATTATTTCAATTCCCCATGGCAGAAAACTGCTATGATTAAACTATTGCTGTATCTGTTGATGTCCTTAACCTGACCAGAAATAAGAAATGCAGTTACTGAGATATTTTCTGTTGCTTATTCCTGAGAACTGGACTGCTGCTGAACAGGTAGGGATAACTGGGGAGATTCTAGAGATTAAAAGATGTTTCACTCATCTAATATGACTCATGAGGAGAATGTGGGTGATGTATTGTAATTCTAGACAATATTTTGTGATTCACTGGAAGACACCACCTTATGCTGAATTAGCAAATCTGAAAAGCAAACCCTTTTGTTTTACAAAAATGTTTGCTGCCCTTAGATAGAGATCTATAGAGATGGATAGGGAGTACCTTCAGTGAGCTGGTGTTACCTGAAAAACAAATTTCACAAGCAGACAAACATCAGAGAGAAATCTCATAGCTGATTTTTTCAAAGTTTAAGTCAAACATAGGCTGCAAAGGCCACCTTAGAACATTTCTCCATAGAAAGGTGAGAGCTTTCATGCTTTTCCTAAAGACTTTCATTCTGCCTATTCTGCTGCAGATATAGTTTCCTAACTCTCACCAACAATGGCACAGCAGATCCCTGAAAGCTTCCTGTGGGTCAGACAGAAGGTTGACAGGAACATAGGAAGTGAGAATTTGTCTCAAATATATACAGCTGGCTCCCCACCAAATCCATATTCCTCCTGCAGGTGAAATAAAGCAGTAAAAGCAAGAAGGTTATTCACAAAAACTTTCTCATGCTGCCATTTAATTTTTACTTCTTCTTATTATTCCCTTGTATTCAATACTTCTTGCACATCCTCAGCTTCTATCCTATTCACATGGAGACACTCACCTTGAGGATGCTCTTAACACTCAGGGCTAAGTCTGCAGATTGTCAGCAAATTTGCAACCTTGGCAGTCCTTGGGTTTCTAAGGACTGTGGAGCCCTGCTCCTGCCTCATTCTGATAATGATCCTTTAGAGTCATCAAAGCCTGGAGCTGAATAACATGGCTCAGAACAAATATCAGTCAGGGAAATCATGTGAAATGATTGTCCAGAACAAAGAGAATAGGATTCATATTTCCTACATTTAGACATCTACCTCACTACAGACATCTGTGCCGGAGTCACAGATCCTTTATTGCAAGCAGTAGAAAAATAGGCATTTTCAGGCTGAGATTCCCATCTCCTGAGGCTCTTGTTTCTAGCACAGGTTCCTGAATGGTTCCTGGAAATGTCTATTTCTCTCTATTAAAACACAACAAGCAAAAGAGCTTTGACAGGTAGGTCATCCAAAGAGGTTCAAACTCTGACAAGGAAAGCCTTATCAAGAAATCTGTCAATGACAAACCAGATGACAGAGCTGCATTCTAGATGACTCTTGAGATGACAGGCTTTGTCATAACATATTCAATGTGTTAATGTTAATGCTGCTGAGAGGGGAAATAATTAATTGTAGAGACTTTCAGCAGCAGAACTCTAACTGTTCTAATATTACTCATGGATTTTGTTTCTCTGGAGCAACAAGAATGAGGAAACATTTCTAAACATAAAAATAAAAAACAACATACATTTTAAGAAATAAAAGTACTTCTTATTTTAGATATTTTATTTCTATATAAATATATTATATTTATAATTAATATATTAATTATAATATTATATTTTATTATATCTGTTATTAGTGATTAACTTTTTTATTATATCAGTGCAAGTGGTTTATTATGAACAAATCCACAGATTTCAAAAGCTTTATGTATTTGAGCACATATTTCTGCACTGTGCCAAAATGTGCATCTAACACACATTATCCATTATCCATTAATTTGTTATTATTCTCTTTAATAAGTTTCAGTTATGTAGCCAAAGAGCAGAGAAAAATTCACACATCTGACAACTGAAAACAACATGAACAGTAAATACTTTGATGTGCAAATTAAGATGAAAATTATCTTGATAAATTATTCCTGCCTTCAAATAATTCACTGAAAGAAAATAAGACAGGTTCTCTTATAATTTGTTTGAGAGACAGGGAATGAAATTATAGATAACATTAATAATAAGTATAAAAGTATTAATTTTAGTTCTTCTAAATATTTCACAAATTGAGTTTGCAAAAGGTTAAATTGAGACGTGGAACATTATTATGTCCATTCATTATTGATTAAATAGTAACTATGAACAAGACTTATATCTTAGTGTGCTTGACTCTGTACAAAACCATCTCTACTGAGTGAGATACAGAACTTGGAGACAATCTTTATAATAATAAATATCCAGTTCCATGTTATTTCTCTAATGGTTTTGTGCTTTCAGGTAATGCCTTTAAGTATTAGTTCCTTTCTCATTGCAGTGATCAATACTCTTAAGCAAAGACAAGAAATGCTTGAGAGTTTAAATTATCACAGTAGTATTTTGCTTGTATGAATAATTAACTTCTTCCCAGTGAAAATCACATCTTGACCAAGAAATAACATTCAAAATAAATATTTTAAACTATTTTAAACTAATATACAATGTTGAATGAAACTTTCCAGAAAAATGATCATCTTGTTTGGTTTCACCTGAATCTGGAGGATTTTTTTCTGTACAAGTTCAAAGACAATGCCAGTGAAGTGGAACCAAATTTTGAAACCTTTGAAAAGTTGATGCATTTTATTTAAAAATAATTAATTAATGTATTTACATACATATAAGGTAAGAAAATATCTGTGGAACAAGTCTTTATCTGTAGCATAAAGGTTACTTTAATAAAGAATAATAGTAATAGAGACATATGTTCATGTGCCAACAAGATGAAAGCAATGAGAAGAGTAGATTTTCTATCTGTGAAAGGGTAAAGTAAAATACCCTGATATTTTGAACTCTTTAGAAGAGGCCAAACCCTTCTGAGACCAAACCTTTCTGCCTTCTGTCCTGTCCTGTCCTCTTATCTCCAAAACATTTCAGTCTGTGACACATAGTCAGTGTCTATTGTGTCTGAAAAATTAGTTGTGTTTAAATATACTTATTAAAAAAAAATAAATTAATTATTTTAATATTGTTCTATTTTTATTTCTACCACAGAGTGTTACCCCAGCCAGAGGTACATGTAGGCTACTTACTCTTTAAACAGTCACAAGCTGGAGCACAATTCTCTCTAGAATTTGCAAACCACTTTCTCAAGTAAAATCAACATCATTCACCTGTTTGGTGAAACCTGTAGCAATTTTCCAAAAGCGCTGCAAGAAATTTGCACTCATTCAGCTCTGCAGTTTTTAACATTTTATCGTACACTTTTAACCTGCACAATTCTGTTTACCTTGCTTCCTTTTTTTTTTTTTTTTTTTAGTTTTGTTTTGGTTTGGGGGCTGGGTTGTTTTGTTTTGTTTTGTGGGGGGAGGGAGTTTGCAATTTTTTTTTCTATTTTTACACTCATATTGTTCCTTGAAAGCTTTTTCAGCAGGAACATCTTTAAAACTGCAGCTTCAGCAGATGTCCCAAGACAAAGATGGCACAACGAAATGATGAAGCAGGCCCTTCAAAAGGATGAATGTTGCTAAACAATTTTTTCACATACGTCTTTGTCTAGCTGCTTAACTTTCTTTTAGAAGGGAAGATTGACCCAATTTTCTCTTCATTTGTATGCCTCTAGCACACTGAGTCATGCATCATAGAATTTAAATTATCTTACCTGGTACTGTGAGCTAAAATGTTGTCTTATCTGAAAATCCATTTCTTCTTAAAATACTCATTCATCACATATACCAGTGGATTTCTAAAAAAGTATATCCATAAAATGGATATAATGGACTCATGTCCTGTTATTTCAGAGAAGTTAATTGAAGCATTGTTCTGACAGCAAAAGCTATGGCATAAAACCTGGAGTTTGGGAATCATGTTGCAAAACCTATGGAAAGATGAGGGGATCTTCCTTAGGCAGATCCGAACTTTTCACAGGATACTGCGAGTCCCTTGAGCTGTGAAGGACATCTGGGGCAAGTGCTGGTATAAAGACAGCTCAGAGCTGGTACTGATCAGCTGCCTGGTCTGAGCAGAACAATGTGCACAGAGAAAGAGGAAATGGCACCGGTATTCAATCTTGTAAAGGTACAACCTTGGGTTCAAGTTGTTTTTGGGGCACAGACTCCAGGAAGATGGAGGGCTGCCTCACAGGATTACTGTGACATTTTTCTCTTTTCTCCACAAAGCATCCACTTTTTGGTTAGTCTTGGACATGTGAAAGATTATAGATAGACGGATAAACAATTTTTGGCATGTTTGGCCAGTCTTCTCTGCCCTAAACAAGGAAATTGAATTTATATGGTGTTTCATGTACATTCCCTTGAGTTGTATTGCTAAGGATGAATGTATAGAAAAGTAAAGAATCCTTTAGAGTTACTAGTTACTCTACTTTTAGAATTGCTTTTACAGTTACTATTTAAAGCTAATTTTGATGGATCAGGTCCATGCAACTTTGACGCTTCAAGTTTGCAGCATTTCTAGCTGCTGAATTTGTCACAAGTTATTTTGCAGCCTTTAATGTTGCAAAACCAGACAATTATCTACTTAATGAAGTGCATTCTAGTCTGGAATAAGCTTTCTCCACAGAATCATTTTCACAGAGGCCCAGGTGAAAACATCCTTCTTTCTCCTGTTCTTTCATACTGGAGGTATAGCTGCCTGTTTGTTTTCTTAGGCTCTTTTGACAATTTGTTTTATTTCTTTGATTTGGGGACTTAGAGGACTCAGCCATGTAGAAACCAAAGTTTTGTACTTACAGTGACCCGAAGCAACAGTGAAATAGTTAGGCCATGGCAAAGGTAGAGCACTATATAAATTCAATATTTAAAGGGGGCTGATAAGAGTTTCAAGTAGAACCTATAGCAATAGCACAAAGGGCATTTACTTTAAACTGAAACGGAGTATATTTAGATCAGGCATAAGGAAGAAATTTTGCATGATGAAACACTGGAACAGGTCACCCAGAGAGGTGAGGTTGCCTGTAAACATTGAAGTTCAGGTTGGAGGAGTCTCTGAGTGACCTGATCTAGCTGAAGAAGTCCCTGCTCACTGCAGTGGTGTTAGACTAGGAAACCTCTAGGTCCCTTCCAATCAAAACTGCTTTATGGTTCTACTAACCAGACAAGACTTTTCTCGTCAGTTTTGTGCATCCTTCTCTTATTATTCTTATCTTTGCCTTGAGGGACTCCTGTATGTTAATACAGGAACCTTAGACACAGAGAGAATTAGTTTATTGGATAAGGAGCCACATTTGGCTCAACAGGACAGAGCACTCAGATTAAAAATTGCTGGATCCCTACTTGTTCTTAAGGTTACAAACCAGCAGAAATAGTCACAGACAAAAAGTAATGAAAGGTCAGAGCTATCCCAGCTGTTGTGAGAGGGATTACTTCATATTTGATTTCAGATTAATTTGGAAATTCAAGCTAGATTTTTCCTGAAATTAAGCAGTTAATCTACCCTCAAACACCAATAATAGAAAAGAGGTCAAAACCAGGCATCTGAGTAGCTGAAAAACACAAGACAGAAGGCAACAAATAAAATCTGTAGAATGATCATATGAAGCCAGATATGTGCATGTGAACATATGAGTGAACCCTGTTTTACCTGGATCCATAAATGTTTTTCCAGTGCTGATTCAGTGCATCAGCCTCCAACTATGTTGCTTTGCATGAGTTTCTCTCAGTATGCAGTGCCCATAGACCTTTTGTTCTAATCTGTGTTACCAGCTTTAGAAGACTAGATTTTAGGGTAAAAAAGAAAGAAAAGCTATACAGAAATATACACTATATTTTTGTGCTTGTATTTTCTTCTAGAGATGAAAAGACAATGAATAATTTAAAAAATATTCTTTAAAGTTGTGTCCTAAACACTGTTAATGTCATATTTCACCTCATTTAGCTGAAGTAAAAAATGTCAAATACATAAAAAGAAAGAATAGGGAGCTGCCAAAATTCTATTCTGCTGGACAAAGGAAAATTTTTCTTAGAACTCCTTCTGTAATGAAACTCATAATGGATGGGAACTGTGAGACAGGAATTTACTGTCATTTTCTCCAGTCAAGCAGAGGGATAAGGTAAAACTGACTACTCTAATCAGTCCTGTCTCATTCAAGTCATCTGATCATGTTTGGTTCAGAGCACAGAGCCTCTGCAAGAAAACACACAGGGAGAAGATGTCATTTTCAAAGAAAAGCTTTCTGCTTGCACACCCTGCAGCAGATTAGCTTCTTGCAGCTAAAAGGGCACTGGGGCTCTTCAGCTGCCTCTCCCAGCCCCAGAGCTGGCTGTGCTATTCCCTTACTATCAGCTTTGTCCTCTAAGAAAAGTTTTTACCCAGTCCTTGAGAATGGTAAATGTTGGAAGAACAAGAACTTTTATCTTTATTCTCTGCATGAACACCTGGCATAACTTTGTCTCTTGCATTCAATCTGTAACTACTGGCATAAGAAATTTGAGCAGTGTTTTTTTATCATCTATGTTTTTTCAAGATGCCATTATTGCTGAAGGCAATCAGCTTTAACTAAAATGCCTTTAATGAGAGAAAGAAGTATATCAGAAGAAAAGAGGGGGGAAATCTGTATTTCGGGATAAGGACATCGCAGACTTAGATGTCAGAGAAAAGTGAAATCTAACTTCACACATCTCTGTGAAAAGCATTTACTTAGGCAGTCATTAGGATTTATAGCAAAGAATCTTTTACTCATCTTTCAGGAAGCAGCAGGGCTATGTCCTGAAAGAAACCATATCAAAGAAGCATGCTGTAATGCAGGGACAAATTATCTTATTTGAAAATGGGTATAGGATCTTCCTACCTGCTGGGCTTAATTTAAAAGTATAGTGATGCATTATGGTAGGGAAAAAATAGACCAAAAGAAAGAAATGAGCTGTTTGGCTACATGTTTTTATATTGCTTTATTTTCATTTCATCAATAACTGAAATAGCAGAAAAATGTTATGGAAGGTCATGTCTTCTCTACATTCCTGGAATTATTCTTTTAAATTGATCCATTAAACATGCTAATTGGGCTGTCTGGAGAGACTTTGCCAGGTTTGCTTACAGGAACAATGCCACAGTATCTGTTCACTGGTTGCTTTAGGTAAGGAATGCTCTTCCCATTGACAATTACTATTCCTTCATCTATGACCAGTCATTGAGTATTGAGGTGAAATATTTTAGGACATATAAAACAGCACTAGATCATCTGTATTTTAGCAAATGAGGTGCAAAAGAGGTACCTTTAGTTACCAAAAATAACAATTTTGGTCTCAAAACTCAGGGTGCTTTCCTTCAATTATATTTTAGAAAAATCTCAGTTTTCCTTCAAGTCAGGGACTGCCTTTGAATGCTGTTCAGAGACAACCAGCTGCAAATGGAACCTAACACAATGCACTAATGAATGCCCTGTTGAAATGTGAATGCAGATCAATAGGCCAAGATAGAGAATTGTGCAGTGCCTTCTCTTCAGGAGTTTTTCAGTCGTGTACCTTCAGGAGTTGCAATTTTCCAAGTGGCAGTCACACTCTGATATGTTCATGAGCCGTGCTTTACTAGCAGGCAGTGCTGGAGGAGCTGGTGGAGGAGACAGGATGGCATGTGCTTCACTGAACCGTAGCTGGACTAGGAGCACAAATCTGAAGCAGGGCTTTCACTGAAAAATTCTGATTTTTCCAAGTGGAAATTTTAAGAGGAGCAGCCAGCTCTGGAAAGCACTGGGAATTTTCTCAGCCTCACGATAGAAATGATCAAAGCGAAGAAGCCCTGAGATTAACTAACTACCCAAGTGCCAGTGTATTCAGCCATGAGAGACCTCATTTCAAACTTCTGCTTAATATGATTCAGATCAAAGTCTCCGTCATTCTAGCTGAATGCCCTAAATTCCATATTATAAAGTAATTCTCTCTTTACCTAAGTGAATTTTTAATTATTATATATGGAGAGAAAATCAGAGAAGTTCAATTTAAAGTATGAAATACTGAAGAGAGCCTGCACCACCAGCACCCCTGAATATAAGGCCTATTTTTTAATGAGGCTTCACAGTGGGTTTTCCAGCCTGTTTTAGCATTCTGGAAATCTAAGATCTTGTCCAAAGAAGAGGCAGTTTCACAAAATAAGGGCTTTGGTTTCATCCTGATATGGAATGTGATTTTTTTACTTTGAAGGATGGGAGGTGAGTTTGCAACCCTGCTCTAGTTTTATTTGTTTTTTGGTTTGGGTTTTTTTTTTTTTTTTTTTTTTTTTTGTTTGTTTGTTTGTTTGTTTGTTTGTTTTTTATTTAGATAATCCTGAAAATATCAAGCAAAACTGTGCTCATTATTCCAAACCAATTATTTGGAACCTTAGGCAATTTTATGAATTACATTTTAGTTTAATCTTGGGCTCCCTAGCTTTCCTTCAGTTCAGGTGCTTAATTGAAACAGTTCTCCCCTCCTGAATTATTCTCAGCCCCCAATATCTGTGCAGCTTGGAAAATATTTCCTGGAAAAGAAATCTAGTAATTGTTTAACAAAATAAACAGTTACATCAAAATATTTTTCCCTTGCTTCTTTCTTTTTTCGATCTTCCCTTAAACCATTTCCTTTAATCAGGGTTAGTAACCAGGACATGCAAACAGTAGCCTACCTACTTATCAATGGGGAGTTCTAAATATACATTTACTTAGGCATTCAAGCTACATGGCAGGTCTCAGCTGCTTATTGATTTTACTGCATTAAAATAGATGGTTTTGTTTAGCACTGAAAAAGTGAACAATTTTCCTGACACCAACTACTTGTTTAATAGTCTTGGAATAATCTATATTTCATTAAAATGATGACTTATAACACCCAAGCACTCTCCTGTCTTTTTAACTATTGATTTAAGGCAGTTTAACACTTCTGCCCCATATAATAAATTGGTCTGGACTAGCAGCACTTTGTTATAAAGCCATTCTTAACTATATAAACACAAAATTGGCATATTTTAGAAATGTTCCTCAGATTAGTTTCTGGGAAAGGATCGTTCCCACCAAAACAGAGTCAGTACTTTTTTTTAAAAGCCTCATAAAACTTTTAGGTAAGTAGAAGTTACCACAATCAATATTCATAGTGTGATTTATTGTAGAAAGAAGCTTTCCACTAAATCCTGACCGTAAACCCAGTACTGTAAAGTATTTAGTACAGTAATCCATCTCATAGATATTTTAAACTGGGCATTAATGGTGCTCAAAAGTCGAGTGACAGTGAATCAGCTGTATTACAGAGCAGTTAGGAACTTTATTACTGGAAATGATTCAAACATACCTAAACCCTTCACCCCTTTATTCCCCAATCAGTGACTTCTTATTTTCCCATATTTTTTCCTGATCACTTTTTTAGCTCCTCATATCACTAAAGCCTTGCTTTGACATGATGGGATAGATTCATCCTCCTTGAGCTTACAAGAAGGCAAACAGCATAAAGAAGCAGGTTTCAAACTTAATCTGGTTTATGAGCTGCCAGCAGGTACGCCCCTGCTATGGTCACTCCATTCCAATTCACTTGGAAATCAAGAAATCAAAACAGATGCAGTTAAGAGATTGCAAAATTATTTTATTTGAAGTCTTCAGTGAAACAACAAAAAAATGCTCAGGAAGATCCATTGGAGGAATTAGTCAGTCCCATATTTACCACAGGATGACAATACTCCAAATATGTCACTCTCTTCCTTCAAGGATTCACTTCTTAATTCAATGGCAGGATTTAGTCATATTAAAAGGATAGCTGGAAATTTGTTGTTCTTTCATAGGACAGCTAGTATTGCAAAGGAGAAAAAATATTCACTATATAGTAAGACCATATTTTGCAGACACACACTTTTGCTACTTCTCAAGACATACAAACAGTTATTTCCTCCTTTTGCCCATCTAGAAAGAGAAACAAGGGGAAAAACCAGCTCATTTTAAGTAGAAAAATGTGATGACTAAAGTAGAGAAATGTTCAGGAAGAGCCAGATGTGGTTTGAAACCTTTTTCCTTTTAAATTGGACTTCAAAGTGATGAAAGCCCTGAGAGACAGTAGAGGGATATTACTATTTTAACTTTTCAGGATGAACATGAAGAGTTCAGAGACTTGAAGTCAAGCAACAATCACTTACTCTCTCATAGATCTATAGACAGAAATTACTGTTGTGCTCTAATCACCTGAGATATATTTTCAACTTTCCTGGACAATCACACACCTTTCTCCTGCCCAAGGGAGAAACATGATATCAGCCATTCTTCCACATGATCTTACCCTTAAACTCACATGTTTGCAGTAGGTTTGATGCTACCCTACTGCACAAAATGTAATCAGATAAACAGTGCTGGTCCTATAATGCACTTCGGAAAATTCTGTGAGGAATTAGCCCTGTGGCACAAAAGCCAAGGAAATGCAGAAAGCACCCAAAATATGGCACAACCACTGTGTCTCGTGAGATTCACTCCAATACAGGATTTTTACATCCATCAGCTGTAAGAACAGAGCAGTGGGATGTCCCACAGTTAAAGTTAAAATCCCACTCCAGATTCCTAGATGCTTGTGATCAAAAGGAATGACAAAAGTCAGGGTCTGCAAAAGCTTACAAAGTTTTATTAATAAATGATGCATTTACCATGGAAATTAGTAGAATTTAGTTCCTTGTTTGTTTGTATGAGTACAGAGCAGTGGGTTTTGGATAAAGAGGCAGGGTGGGAGGAAATAGAGATGGATTAAAGTGGAGAAGAGAGAGTAAAAGGAGCAATGGAAGAACAAGAGATCAGCAGCATCATCCAGCTTATGGGGGGTCCAATGTCCTGGATGCCTTTTATAGATATTTTCCCAACCCTGGAGATAAGTTTCTTGCTTTCTATGAAAATCAGTTCTCATGCATTGTCCATTCTTCTGGACATTTCTGGAAATGGGTAGGTTTTCAGGGGTCCTGGGTAGTCTTGACCTCCCCTTACTATGTCCAGTTCTCTGCTTCATTCCTACACCTGAATTGTGCTGTGTTATCTCCAGAAAACAGAACAAGGACATTTGTTCTGGAAAAGTGCTGCCCTACCTCCATGTGGCCCCTGCTCCAGCCACATCCTGTCCTTTCTCACATTATGTCCCTACCAAAAATCCTTGTCTGGCCCCACAGCTATCAGTGTTTTGGACATGAACATTAGCTCCCTTATCTTCCAGGCTTCAACAGAAGGCTACAAACCTAAGTGGGTTACCTAAGTGGGTTTTGTGTGATTCATAGACATTACAGTGATGACTCCTGTACTAAACTAACGTCATGAAGTTATTCAGTGTTACTTCTTCATCCAATCACAGCAATAAATAATAATTTTAAAAATCGATATATAATCTACTTACTATAAGGAAAGCATATGAGGTATATATTACTGAATTTAGCTCACTATAAATGAGGTATATATTAACAACAGGAGAATAACACTTGGTTGCGTAGGCACATCTGAAACATAAGGGTAAAATATGAAAAAAGCAGGCAAAGCACTCACCACCAATGTGTGCAAATTGCAGACATATGCTATGTAATATTATCTAGTCACACATTATAGACTATATACATATAGAGACTGTACAAGTTATAAAAGTTCACTGCTTCCTTTTGGCCATTTGATAGTGGCAACTTTCTTAGAGAAACTGAGTGGTAACTCTCAGACTCTTTCCTCATCATATTTGCTTGGTTTTTCTCATCTACCCTGTGTAATCTGCTATGGAGTCCACTCATTCTGGCCCTCACTGTCAGGGAAATCAGACACCTCTTGTCCCTCAGTTTTCCATTTGTGTGGGCCCGCATTTAATTTGGTGGAAACCTGAGGTGTGAGGAAATAATGACGAAAAGTTTGTCTGTGCCTTGGCTCTGGATAGGGAGAGGAGAGAAAAGAATAGTTTCTGCCTCAAGGTAATTGCATTTAGATGTCTGTGTGAGGATGTTGATGCATGAGCAAGGAATTTCAGTTTCTGTCATAGTCAGTGGACAGCCAGGCTTTGATTCAGTTCCCTAAACATCCATTTGGGATGGGTAGTTTGACTGAGGATTTACAGGAGGCTCACACGACTCTGAAGCCGCATCTGTAGGGCACACAGGTTATCTCAGAGCAGTTCAGAGGGCAACACAGGACTGTTTTTAGGTAACTGAATTGCACACCTAATTAGTGAAGCCTGGGGCACAGCTCCCCTAAAATAAACATCTACACTTGTCTGAATCATTATCCAGACTCCAGTGACTGAATAGAGCTCCTTTAAGCAAAGCTGGAACTTGCACATCTGTTACAGAAGTAGGTACCTCCTCTTAGATGTCTTAATCTATCACTGAATCTGCTTTTTGTATGAAACAGGGCCTGGGAACACAAGGATTTTGTAAATGAAGAAAAACCTACATGCATACTACCCCAAACCCTTTCCTCAAGACCCAGTGCAGTGACCTGAATGAAAGCATATGCCAGCTCTGAATAATCTCCTCTGGGACCCAGTGGTAGGATAACCATAATAGTATCATGCTCTTCTGGGGTTTATATGTCAAGTTTCCTACTCAGAGCTGATTCAGGTGCATCTCACATTACACTATACCTTTCTGATATACCCTGAACGCCTTTCAGTGGTGTGTTAAGTGATGTAGCTAACATCTGTCACATGTAATTTGTCCTCTCTTTTTAACTCCCCAAGGGAGGCATTATGCATGCAGTGTAGCGTTTTGTTTTAGTTAAGAATTCCTGCTTGCTGTTTACACATAAAAGATGCTGGGGCAGAGTTGCTGTAAGATGAAGGTCTCCTGCTGTGAATTCAGAGTGCTGAGTTTTTACCCTATTTTGAACCTTCACAAAAGGCTGACCTTCTGCTTAGCCATTTGTGAGTGACTTCCCATGAACCGTAGTCAAAAGTGATTTACTACTCACAATGTTTTCTCTGTTTGCCTGACTGAGAACACTAATATTCCATTAATTAGCAGTTTGCTGGAAGGTGGTAAGACCTTTTGACTTCTTGAACCATCTGTGACAGTTGCTGGCATACAGTGGGAAAGCAGGAGCCAAAACTTGTGAAAGGAAGAGAGAACAGCAAGCTTTGTGATGATCCTAATTTTCTGTCACGGCTTGTTCCATGGTATCATACTGGGTTTGAAAACAACTCTGCAAAATGTATTTTTTAAACAAAATCTTTTTTTTTTTTTCTTTTTGCTACTAGTATGTGTAATATTAAAACACATGGTCAATGCTAGAAGCAGAATTTAAACAAATGGTAAATATGGTAAATAAAACAGACCTAAAGGGAGAAAGCACACTCTTCTGAGCTCAACAATCAACTTAGAGATTCTCATGCTTTCCAACAACACCTGCATATTATTTGAAATTAATTTCTGATCCATTTCAGAGTTATTCTGCTACACATCTAAGTTAATTGGAATTTAACAAATTCCTGTGTAATTTTTCAGGAAAGTGAAACCATGTAGCTTGGTGTTGGATCATGTCCTACCTGACACAGAGTAATAGAATGGCTTGTGTGGAGAGGAATCTTAAAGATCATCTCATTACAACTCTCCTGCCATGGGCAGGGACACTATCTACTTGACCAGGTTGTTCAGGGTCCCATCCATAGGCTTGTGATTATATATGTGCATAATCATACCTGAAAGGATGAGCTCCAGTGTCTACCACTTAAAACTTTCTTGAAAGTTTCTCTTTTGTACCTATGAAAGTTATTATTTCTCTGCATCCCAGTGAAATAATTTCCCACTAGTCTACTATTGTAACCTCTTCTTTCTGCCTCAGAGGATGGTTTGAGAGGGAAAGAGATAAAGAAGTTTGTTATTGTCTTTTTGCATATGATTCATGGGCATTTATAATATAGTTTGCTGAAATGATAACTCTGTCCTTTAGAATGAGCTGACATTTAAAAAAATAATAAAAGTTAAATTCTCCCACATCCACACCTACCTGTATTCCAGGAAAAACCCTCAACTTCTGCAGTTAAGATTCATAACAAAATTAGACCCCATAAACTCAGAGCCATTTGCTTTTTTAAGAATTCATAATCAGCTCTGCAACTGAGTGTAGGCAGCAAAATCGTTATGCAGGTCTGCTCCATTTCTCTACTCTGAACTTCTTCCTACCTTTTAACCTCCCTAAAATGGGAAGGGAGGAGAAAATACAGTCAAGGTCTTCTGCCTGCTTTTGTGAGCATAATGAATCCTCCCCCATGTTAATTTAGTTCATGCCCACCATAAAACTGACTTTTTCAATCAAAGCATTGTACTCCTTCCAAAGACATTAAGCCAAATGACAGAGCCTGAGCTGGAATGACAAGGACAAGCCAGCTCAGTGCAAGGTAAAGGGGGTTTCTAAAGCGAATGACTGAAAACAAATACATACCAGCACTTTGCTCAAGGACTCTTAGCAAATAGTTCCTACAGAGAACCTGATCTTGGATAAGGATAGGAGAAAAATTAGGTAGTGAACCAGAAAAATACCACTTTGTTACTTTGTTTTTTTCTTGATCACTTGCCATGAGTGATTCTGTTCCTTATTTATGTGTTTTTGTAACTTCCATGTGCTCAAAGCCCAGAGAAAATTTAGAAGTTGGAATCAAACACTGAAGTTTAGTCAACATAAGAAGGGAGTTTGGTACCTCAGAATGAGAGTCATAGGAATAGCTACAGGGAATGGGTGGATTAATAAACAGAAAATCAAAACTGTCTTTACGAGGAGCATGTCTGATACCTACACACTGCCAGAATTAGGAACTTATCCAAAGACCCGAGGTAAATGCCTACACAGAAATTAGGACTCACATGCCAACACTGGCGTTTTTTACCAGGTGACATTCTCCCACATCTTCTATTTACTCTGTCCTAAATAAAGATAAACTGATTTTTTTGGCACCTCCATCACATTAGCAAACACAGTAGCACATCTCTAGAATTTCAACAAGATTTAATTTTTGCTAAAAACAAGAGAATTCTATTTGCTTTTGTTATTATAAAACATTATCTTATCAAGTGTCATATATTAAACTTTTTTTTTTAACTGTAATTTGTGATATTTTTCACACACTTCCACTCTTCTTCTCCCACAGTAATCAAGTTCCTGGATCTTTGTGTGTCCCTCTATTTCTCTACTTTTAAATATAATTTCAGAAAGTGTTAGTTGCTTTCAACCTAATTTATTATAGCTGGAGTTCTCAAATGTACATTTTATTTCCAGAGATTTCTTGAAAAAAATACCCAGAACAGCAACAACAATAAAACCCTCCACCCTCAGAAACTGATTTATTTTTTTAGAAAATAGCATCAGTTGATCAAAAGATACAGATCCCTAGGAAGTACAGAATTGATTATATGTAGACAAATAAGCTTCCCTGTAAACAGATGAAACCATGGGGCTCTAATCAAGTTGTGATCTTCAAAGGTACTTGGTATCAGCAATCTATGAATGAAAATATCAAATGTTGTGTCCTTCTCTGAATTATTTCTTTTTAATCTCCATTGCACTCATCAGAGGTCTGCACGGACATTTGCCACTTTACAGACACAACCTGAGACCCGATTCTGTCCTTGAACCTCAGGGCTGTCTCCTTCAAAGGAGACATTTTTTTCCTGAGCTACATAAAAGCAATCAGAGTAGACAATTCATGGGAAAAGGGTGACACTTTGTGGCTATGCAAGAGAACTAAGGTCTCTTCATCCTTTTTATGTATCATCAATTTTGTGTCCATCTTTCTGATACCATTAAAATTTAAAGGTGACAAAAGTAGAATGAGCTTTCACCAAGATAATAACGTATTTCTTTTTAAAAACAAAAGAAAACCTTCAAACAAAGAACATGAGAATGATTTTGAGGACATGCTTCTGAAAACATAGCTAAGAAAGTCATTGTAAGGGTTACCACAAGTTTTCTTGAAAATCCATCATATGCTATACAGGCATGCCAGTAAAAGTCAATTTATGAAATAAGACTTTCGGGAAGATTTTGCCTCTCCCAAAACCATTTTAACTCCCTTCCTTTCTAGAGAAAATTATTTTCTAAGTAACTTCCTGTGAGCTAAGCCACTTTCACCAGACCTGTAATGTTATGAAAACTAATGGAAGGATCACTCTTTCTGCAGAAAGTCTATAATCCATAATTGCTAAAAGCCATCAATGCCTAAATCCAGATTTAGCTATGAAAAAAGGACAGATAGAAATTCTGTTGTTGAGTTTAAAAACAATGTACAAGACAATGAAAGCAGTGAAGCCTAAAGAAACCCCTCTGTCCTATGCTGAACAAATCCAATGTTGAAAGCCTGCAGCTTGATTTTGATTGCCCACTATTCTACACTTGTAAGAGTTAAAAAATGCTGATAGTGTGAAAAGGAAGAGATGAGTTTTTCAGCTTCTTTCACACATCTCCTTTTGAACTGGTCACTGCACCAAATGCTGTCTCTATGCACCAGGGTGCCCAGATGTTTTCCCTTTTGACCATAAACCATAAAAGACCTACTGGTGAGTCCTACTCTACCTCACATGATGAGATCAACCTGAAATGATACCAGGCACACTCACTGGGTACTTTTGTAAGCAACAGTCCTGTGAAAGAGTGACTTTCCAGTTCCTTGTGCCATTGGTGGGGCCATTTGACTTGGATATGGTGCAGCTTTACTGGAAATCTCATTTAACTCAATAGAATTGCCTCTTCATATTTACATACATTTATATATATATATATGTACATACCAAAAAAATAAATAGCATTTTCTGTCCATGACACTGATAAAGAGAGAGCACTCATACTAAATTGATTTTCATGGTTCTGTTCCTTCCAGGAATAGTACTTCATACTTCTTTGCTTCACAACACCCATGAAATTAGTGCCATAGTAAGTCCATCCTGCAGGAATAAAAATTTGGATGCAGAGTGATTTTAAATGCATTTTACAATTAACATTGTGGAAAGAACCAGTAGCTGGTAGTCCTGCTTAAAGAGCTACCTTTTAGCAGATTGTTAACTTTTGAGTGGAAATAAAAGAGCATTTGCATAATTATTGAGAGCTAGACTGGGTCCTTGTAGCAGAGTTGGACACCAGGCAACAAAACAATGCAGAGCACTAAATCAGGGGGGAAGCAGTCAATCCCTTCCATATGTACACCCATGGAAGTGTTAATATTGCTGAGAAAAGGGAGATTAGGTGCTGTTCAATCCAGTTGCCTTTAAGCCCTGGCTTTGCCCTGCTGAACCTGTGGACTGGCTGATTTCCCAGTGCTCCCTCTATTTAGTCAGAGGAAGAGAAGAGGTCTGAGACAGGAGTCATTCAGAGATCCCAGGACTGTGTCTTTTTCCAGTGCCTGTCTGTGCTGAAGCACAGGAACATTTGATGTAGCTAAGTGCATGAATGGCTTCAGGCTCTGAGTCCCAGTTTCCCAGAGGGATTTAAAAGACCATTTAATTCTCCTCTTTGCCCTGAAGCATGATTAGCTACACACCAGCTTCATTTCTGACACAGGCTTTTCCAATCCTGTTTAAGAACCTCCACTTGTGGAGGTCCTCACAGTTTCCAGGCTGAATGAATCAATCCCAGTCTTAAATTGGAAATATTTTCTGCCGTGCTGCAATTCACATCAAAACTTTCCATGACTGTATTTGGGTGTCCACAGTGCAGACATTTATTCTGAAGAAGACTTTCAGGAGTCCATTGCTGTCAGTGGAGCACCAGACAATTTTAATTTCAGTAATTGAAGAAATTGGTCAGTCTTCTTGGTTTAAAGGCTCGTGTTTATTCTTGTCCCAGCTCTCAAGGTTAATATTTAATAGCTGCACAGTACTTGGTCCAAAACCTTAAGTTCCATCATCCCTAACATGGTACTAGACCCAAAAGAGCAAATGAATTCATATCTTCTAGAGACTTTGGGGGTTACTTTTATACAGAATAAAGTTTTCTATTTTCACCTTACAAACTTTTTGGCTCATATTTGACCAGTATTGTTCTCTAACTCACAGATACCTTTTCTACAGATCTGCTACAGTCATACCCCATCCTGTAATTCTATACCTGACTATCTCTTTTTCTATTTGACACCTCACATTGTCTCTGCTCACTTAATCTCATTCAATCATTTCTTTCTGCAAGAGGTTTTACCAACTTTCAAATTTACTTTCTATTCGGTTAATTTAATTTAGTGTATGTGTTTCCTCTCTCAGGTTCATATGATCAGCAAACTGAAAAAAAACCCCATTCTTTAATTGTTTGCACAGTTAGTGCAAACTAATGCATTAGAATCCATTGTCCAGATAAATGGTGGCTTTCTGTTAGACACCACAAATATATTCTTTCTCTTTTGAAATTAACTTCCTTATATTATATATGACAGCTTCTTTATATGGTTTTCAGACTCATGTGGTAGTGGTTCCATGTTTTCATGTTTCCATTCCTTGTGAGGATTATCCTGAAGCATGAAATAAACCTTTCTAAAAATAAGGCTTGTTTTTCACTATTTACTTTTACCATCTTTATTCAGAAAACTTATAGCTTTGCCTTGAAAGAAAATGGCAGTGCTTTGATGTAATAATATAGTTTGGTTTTGTTGGTTGCTACTGGTTTAACCCTTCAGTTGTTAAGGTAGAAATAGCTACCAAAAAATATGAAATTATTTTAACTGGGAATTTACTAAGTGTTTGTAATTACTTTTTCCTTTCTGTTTTCCTTATTCAAAATAGAAAACTCAGAAATCTTATCCTTTTATCACAACATTAGTATTTCCAGACATCTGTTAGTCATTGACCTTTTACAGAGAAACTTAAGCACGACAAGAACTTGAGTATCAAATCAAGATTTTCCATGATGTTTTCCTTACTGCTTAAAGAATTATATCTTTTTACCCTTGATTTCTCTTTACACATTGTACTACATATTTTTTCAGTCTTTCTAACTCTCTGTGTCCATGTTAATTTTATTTTATATTTTTTTATATTTGTGTTAATTTTTATTAATTTCAGTTTCTATTTCTTGTTTCTTTTATATGAGTTGAAATTTTAACCACTTTTTGCTTCATTAAAACGGTGCCCTCATGTGAAATGGAATTGTTTGCTTATGTAGCTGTTTCATCTTTTTTTCAAAGAAATGTCACACTTCCTTCAGTCAATTCCCTTCAATTCAATTTTTCTGGAGTTATACCTAGAAGTTATCAAACACTACTAATGACAGAAAATCTTGGTGCACTGTGCACCAAGGACTGTATCACTTACTATTTTCATTTTTCCCTTTTTTTTTTTTTTAATGACCCTCAGTCAATTCCTTTTCATGATGCAGTCATCTGTAATTGCCTCAAAGCTCTGCTGCAGCAAATAAATTGCATTATTAAAGTTTTCAAATCTTTTAGTTTCTCTTCATACTTCACATGTGGATGTGCACATACTCAAGGTGTTCAGGACACTGATTATTTTCTTCCTGCCTCTGGTAGTTTAAACCTGATGTAAACAAGTTTATCCTCATTTTCCAAGAGGTAAACTACTCCCTAAGCACACTGCTCATGGAAGGTGACCACACAGAGGTAGAAGGTGCAAATCTTCATCAGATCCCCCTGTCTGTGCACCCTTGTGCCCAATGTCATCATTTGACTCCAGGGTTTTGGAGAGGGGCCCACACACACTCCCAGCTTTTCCACTCAGCATCCAGCAGTAGTTCTCTTCCATGTGGCACTATTTGTTCAGAGTCCTTCCCATTCATGATTTTGATAACTCCAAGGGCACATTAAGAGAAAAAAAACCCCTTTGGTTGTGTCTCACATTGAGGATCTTGGGATTTCAAGTTCTGGAAAAAAAGGTCTTTCTGAAATCTAAAATATTTGAGCTGCCTCTTTGTGTTTCTTCTCAAAGACAGTTGCTCTGAGTCTCATATTTCTGAAAGAATGAAACTTCTGCTGTGTCACAGGGACAAAATTTTAATTTTCTGTTAGAATAAGCATATCCATTCTTGATCTCAAGGTTGCTGATAAGGACAAAGTGCATGATAGGCATCAAGAAAATTAGTATTCAGCTTCTTTTGGGGGATTGACTGAGTATATATGATTAGATCTTAAGCTCATAGTATTGTTTGATCTACTCAATTCCCAGAATATGGTAGCTAGCTTAAACACCTTGTGTTACTGAGTGACTGACTGAAAGCAACATATCCCAAATATTTTAAAGCATCACTTCCCTTTCAGAAAGAAGTTATGGGCTGTGTGATTGTACCATTTCAAAGAAAAAAAGTGAACACATCAACACATTATGATTTGTAAATTAAATGAGTGGGATCTGTTTCAATTAATGAAATTTGCAAAATATACCATTACGTAAAAAATTAAGAAAAAAACTACCAAATTGATGGTATGGTGTGGCTGTCCAAGTAAATCTTGATTTGGATTGCTCTGATTATTTGTACAATCTATTCTGAAGTGTCAGATTGTTACAAACTTTGCTGGCAAGATAAAAGATATAATTTGATTACCGAAAAAAAAAGAGGTCAAAATTTTCCTTTTATATGTTTCTGCACAAGTGAATACTTGATGTTAATAAAGCAAGAATTCCTGTGTCACATTATGACTATAAATCATCACACTAGAAATTATTCAGATGATAAATACAGGTAAATACAGGTGTTTAAATTATGTGGCTGTGTCTCCACAGTCTCCTTTGATCAGTCTTCTTAGATAAATACTTTAATTTGGAAGAAATTTAGGCCATTGGTATTGAGCTCTTTCAAAATATGCTAGAACTTGCACCAACGGTGCTTTACACTGACAAGCAATGTAAAGAAATAAGTAGCAGATTGTTAGCTGCAATGTTGACCAACAAGAATTATGTTTTTAATAGCAGATTTTCCTGCTTTTTATCAAAATTTCATTAAATATGTACTTGGTAGGATTTGTCTTTTTTTAGCCTTGGGCTATGTTTCCATGGCAGCCTCACTGCTGGTCACTGCATTTCCCCTGCCAGCTGTACATTTTCACCTTTTTCCTTACAAGACTTTCTGTAAAGGTCTTATGGTTTTATAGTACAGAAGAAAAAATTAAAAATAGTGTCTTCCTGTAAGATTAATGTGCTGGCATTACTCAAAGAGTTCAACTAGAACAAGAAACAAGGGAGAGGAATGGGAGAATGAGCCTGGAGTGTGTTCCATAGGAAGAGGGCAAGGACTATGGCAGTCAGGAGTTAGAACTGGCACAGAAACAAAGATTCAGAAAACTCAGGGAATTTAGGTCCATTGCTGACATTTAAATACCTTGAGTCATTTAAGATGCTTGCACACCCAGCCTAACCTCCAGAGGTTTTACTGCATCCCCCACTTCGTGACATGCTTTAGTGGTGAACATGACAGTGCTCTGTTAAAGGCTGGACTTTGTCTTAGAGGTTTCACCAGCCTTAATGATTCTGTGATTCCAAAGAAAATCCTTGCACTAAAATAGACTGCATGATCGAACTGACCACATATTCAGTTGAAAAAAAATTATAACATTGGCAGCAGAAGCTGCAATTTCAACTGCATGTACTCAACACTGTTTATCTGCTGTACAGAGCTTCATACAGCCAACGTTAAACACTCATTTACTCCTCATGTTTTTGAAACAAAAAAAAATTTAATTTCCCTCCTTTCAGTTTTAGTATAATGAACACTCTGACCACACTCAGACCAGGGCATTTAGTTTTATATTAGAAGTGAATATAGCACAATCTAATAATAGTCTAAGCAGTGGTATTTAAAGAGATAAGAGCCATGTTCATTAGACATTAAGAAGAAATTATTTCTAGTGAGTGTGATGAGACATAGGAACAGGTTGTCCAGAGAAATTGTGGATGCCCTGCACGTGGAATCATCCAAGGCCGGGTAGGAAGGGGCTTTGAGAACCCTGGTCTAGTGGAAGTTGTGCCTGCTCATGAAAGAAGTTTGGAAATATGTGAACTTTAGGGCCCCTTCCAACCCAAGCCACTCCATAATTTTATGATTCTTGTTTGCTGTGCAATTTTAAGGAATTAAAAAAGCATCTTAGGGGTTAAAAAAAAAACCAAGAAAAAACAAGCAAACAAACGAAAACACCACAAAACACAACAAACACACCAAACCAAACAAAAAAAACCCTCCACAAAATAAAAAAAAAAAGGGAAGAAAGTTTCCTCAGTTGCTAAACAGAACATATTTAGACTGAAAATCATCAAAAGGCTTAAATATAGATCAGTGATATATCCTGGCTCAAGGGAATTTAGTTTAGCTTGCATGTTATTGGAAAGAAACAAAGTGGATTTTGATGGATTTAGTCACTGCACCCAAATCATTATTAAATGCATATAACATTTCATCACTCTAATTCTCTCTGCTTTGGAGTAGCTTGCAGTGTGATCATGTTATATTTTGACTCCTTGTGCATAGTCTATTCTAATCTATTTTACTTCCTCAGGAGATCTTTCCCTTTAATGCAAAGGAAAGCATTCTAAGAGCAAGTCATGTAGAGTTTTTCCCAAGGTAAAACTTTCCTCTACACTTCTGATCTGCTGTAATTCTGTGTCCTGTTCCTTCATTTCAACCATCAAGCTAATTATAGTCCCACTGTACATTACGGTATAACCCAGCAAGAGTCCGTCACACTCTGCCTGGCTTCTGACTTTTTCTGGCACTTTTTAATCCTCTGTCTGCTTAACTTGTGAGATCTGAGCCTTGATAGGAGGTCACTCCCTAGACAGCAGACCTCTGAGGAGTGTTCAGGTGTCAGAAGAAACCTTTGCTGTCAGTTGTGAGCAACCTTGTGCTTTTCTCCATCACTCAGAGTGTGATTCCATGGGGCACAAACCCCCTTCCTTCTCCTGAGCTCTGCAGTGGGATATACAGAATTCTCAGTGTCAGATCCCACACTTCAGGCCTGTCAAACCTCATGCTCTAAGCATGCAGTGCTCATTCCTGCCTTTTATTCACATTCCTTTACTGCTCTACCTGTAGATCACACATTAAAAACCTGCAGCAATCTGGCCTCTTTCCTGTCCCATATGCCCAAATCTGCATCCAACTCACAGCCAGAAAAAAATATTGGCCTTAAATAAGTCTGAACTTACTCTGAGGAATTAAACCCAGTGGATGCTTTCCAGCCATGTGATGCTATAACTCAGATGCTGCCGGAATCTCATGATAGACCACAGCTACATCTCATTAATTAGGTACAGAGATTTATGTTTGTTCTTTTGCTGTGTCTATGCAACTCCTTTCTGCTTAATTTTTAATGTGGCACAGGACTTTCATGCCCTGAAATAAAGACCACAGGATGTGCAATCCTGTCAAGTGTTACCCAGCAAAGTGGCAGAGAAAAAGTTGGTTCCACAATAAATTGGAACAGAGTAAAGTAGGGACGGTGCCAGGCAGGATGTGAGAGTAGAAGAGAAGGCAGAGCTTTAAATGTTGGAATAAAATAAGAACATGAAGTAGATGTTGTCAATGTAGCAGGTGTGAGCAAAAGAGCTGTGGAAAAGGACAGAATCCCTGAGACATATAGGCCTATGGTTTCCAGGATATTAAAATTAACTATATCAGAACTAGATAAATTGAACTAGATGAGTTGATTGAATTGATTGAACTAGATAAATTGACTATATCTGAACCAGATAAAATAAATTGAATGGTGTTCATCTTACTGGATATAAATGTCAATTTGATACTTGGATGCCAAATTAAAAATAAAATTTAAAAAATGCTAAACCAATTACAGCAGATCTAGTGACATCTGTGTAAACAAGCAACAACACGAACAACAAAAATCAGCATTGTAGCATTGTTGAAATTTAGCTGAAGAACTGGATACATCAGGTAGAGCTGATAGAAGGAAAGATATACAAGACACTGAGAACCAGACCCAGTCTTTGTTTTGATTATATCAAAGTCAAAAATAATAGAGTTTACTGTTACAGATAGAAAGCCATTAGATTTCGTTTTCCAAAAGCAATAACCTAAGTCACAGTATGAGAAGAGACAAGACTTTGAATGTGTGAGGCACAATGCGGCAGTGGCCACATGGGAGTAACAACATTGCAGTTGATCATCACAAATTGTTTGTGTTGAAAGACAACTTAAAAACCATTTGCTTCTGACACCTCTGCCACAGGCAGGGACACCTTCCACTAGACCAGGTCTCTCAGGGTCCTGTCCATGCTGGCCCTGAACATTTCCAGGGAAACATCAGGATTCACATGGGGAGGTATAAAAGAACATATCTTGCAGATATTTTGTGTTTGTCTGCTGAGTAGAAGATAAGTGGTGTTGCTCATGGGAGTTATTTTGCAGGTCTTGGAGAAGAAGAAAAGATATGCCAGTCTCTTTACCAATGATTTAGGAGAAGTCAGTGTGTTCCCTTGCTTTGTCAAGACTTCAATCTTGAAAAGAGAAGGAGGCAAAGCAGTGTTCTTTATTAAGAATGGCAGATATCAAAACCTACTTTTAATTATCACACACATGGCAAGTCCTAACTACTCAAAAGTAGAAATAAAGACTTTTACAATTTATTTTGCACTAGTCCTGGTAACACTGAGATAGCTGTACAACAGCTGTGTGAGAGCTGTTATATGGCTGTTGATGTACACTTTTTTTGGTGTATATTTTGCAACTATAAGGTTTCAAAACCTTACTAATGCAAAACATACTAAAAACTTCACAACTCTTTTATCACCTCTGGATGATTTTGAGGTGGGATTTTGTTAACTCATATTTTCTCACATTTTTTGGAATATTGTGTACATGTGAGAGGGAGATTTATGGACAGGAGTAAAATGTCAAGTATCTGTGAAAATCAATATTCACTTATTTCATAAGGAAGTGGGAGATACTTGAAAAATATTTTCATGTTTATATTGTGTTATTTTGACTACAGTGAATCAAACTTTTCTCAACCAGGGTTGTTAATTTATACAATTCTCGATTACCTATGAACTCTTACATCCTTCAGCAGTAACCAGACCATTTTTAAATTAAAACAAAACAAAACAAAACAAAACACAGTGGTCTCAGCCTTTGCTGTTTCATCATAGCATGACATTATTTAATACAGCATTGCTGTTTCCTGCTAGCAGTGTTTCTCCTGTGAAGGAGGCAGTAATTATAAAATAATATATGTGTGGTTTGTTTGGTTAGCTGCATATAACATTTCAAGAGAGTAATCTGTTAAAGGAGGCTTAAGGACTTGTTTACATGCCTGCTTTGCAGATACCAACTTTTTGTAGAGTGAGAACACAATCAGGTCTGACTTTTTATCAGGATTCAGGTTCATCATGTCTTGTCACTCTTTGTGTAATCTATTCATAATCTGCCCAGGTTATCCCACTCTGTTGTTCAGACACTCAGATGTTTCATTTTCTTTCTGCCTTGTTGAATCACTGTTTAGTCACAAATTCTGTATCTGGCTTTCATAAAATCACAGGACATCCTGAGCTGGAAAGGACCCACCAGGACCATTGAGTCCAAATTCTGGCCCTGCGCAGGGCAACCCAAAAATCCACAGTGTCCCTGAAATCCTCCAAAGCTTCATGAACTCTGGCAGGTTTAGGGACACAACCACCTCCTTTGAGACTCTGTTTTGTTATTGCTAGGGTTTGGACAATTTCTGTTCCTGATCGTCACTATACCTGAGCTCTCTGCAGGACAAATGTCATGCTCCTTCTGTGATGTGAAGCTGACTTTAAACACGTGCAATCCTAAATCAACACATTTCCAGGACATTGCTTCTCTAGAGTTCAGAAATGTGTCAGCCAGCTTTCTCCTCTGTGGATTCCCATTAAAATGTGCACCACAGAGTGTGTTTAATTACCCACATGATACCACAGGAGAGTGTTAAAAAATGTCTGGACCCTCACACAATTCTGCAAATGAACTTCCACTAAACATTTTTTTGTTTGCCCATTCATATTTGAATCCTGCCAGATGGTAATCAGCAAAGAAATGTTCGTTGTCACCACTGATGCCACACAGCACAAAACCAACCTAAACTTGAACCTTGTGATTCTTGATAATGAAGAGTAAGCTATAGGAAAAATATGAAAGAAAAAAAAAAGCAAATAGCAGAAAATCAAGTACTGTATGGTGTGGGAAGCAGTTGAAATGCAATGTAACCAATGCATAGTCATCAAAAAGCACTGGACTAGTCAGACCCAAAACTATGGCCAGTACCAAAGTGATATCTCTATACAGAGGACACTCAGTGTGGAAGCTCCTTCTCTGTAATTTGAGAAAGAAAAAATTACAATATTATTTATTGTCGCGGTGTGTGACTCTCTCCAGTCTCAGGGCACACAGCGGCCAGGGGTGCGACACCTTCCCCCCTGGGGACTCCGATGTTCTCGGCAGTGTCTATTTCGGAAGCACAGATGGAGTGGAGGCGAGACGGCTCTTGGGGTGAACTGAAGAGGTTTATTAAGGAGATGAGCAACTAAAAGACAACACCCCAAGAAGCCCCGAGCAGGGCTCGGGCAGTGGGTTTTATACAACAAGCTTGGGGAGGGGTAAAGGGAGCGGTAAATTTAAAGCAACCAATTAGGGTCTGTATCTAGGGTGTTGCATCCGTGGGTAAAACTAACAGAAACCAATCCAGGATGTGTGGGATGGGTTTACACAAGGCGGGAAAGATAATAGACAGATAACTGAAAGTCACATAACATAACAGGTGCACACATAACTTAAAGCAACTGAAGGAGACAAAGGAATACTAATGAGGGGGGTAGGGGTACATAGAACTAAATTAAGGGCACATAAAGAAGGAAAATGGGGTACGCAAAACTGAGTTATTACAACAAATATGAAATCATAATAAACTAAAAATAATGCACTGCCACATAGCCTCCTTTCTTTTTTCAAAAAGAAGAGCCTGTGGTGTCTAAAATCATATTTACTAAGACAAAGAATTCAAGGGAACTAACATTCATAGTATCCAGGAACAGTATTTGTCCTTATAAAATTCTCTGACTACTTTGCACTCTAAAGAGCTTTTCAACTTCAAAATCCAGGCCAATTTAAATGCCAAATTTTCATTTGGTAATTATGGGTTCTTGGATGCTATGCATTTACAAAGTAAAACTTTTTTTTTATCAAAATGACAATAAATCATTTTTATCAACACAATAACCCGACAGAAGTTCTAGTCTTGCTGCTTGCTTTGCAATCACTTTCTTTGATTCTCTCTTGGGCTGCTGGAGAGCAACAGGGTTGTTTCAGTCTTTGCAGTCTTCACTGTTAGCTGATTGCGAACTCCTAGAAGTTCTGAGCAGGTGCAAATGCGGCAACATGACTTTCTTTCTATAACACAACTTGACAAATAATTTAGAAATAATCAAAAATATAAGGAACATCCTGGATTGGATACAAGGTAGGAAAAATGAAATTAAAATTACGTGGGTTTAAGGTTTAACTCAGCTTGTATTTCAACTTGGGTTACTTATTCTAAAATAAAAATATAAAATACAAATACAATCTAAAATACAAAATACAAAATCTAAAGTAGAGACTTAAAATAATTCAACATATTACCTCTGCAATAATACTATAATCAAGATATTAAACCGAAAATAAGGTCTATTATATAGAAAATCAAATGACCTTAAATAATATAATATTTAAATTAGCTTTTTATCACTAAACTATGAACATTGACTTTCTGCGTGACCCTTGCAAGAAGACAATGGACAAGGCTTAGTAAATAGATATATTAACTTATATTTAATCTCATTAAATTAAAAGATATTAATAAAATTGTTATAATAATAATATTAAACACATATGTAATATACATATAAGTAATAAATATAATAAAATGTAATAAAATATAATAACTAATGTAGTAAACTAGAATATAAGGATAATAGGAAATCAAAAGGAACATTGGGAAAGGTATGACAAGGAGAATGGATGGGAACTTGTGCAGTTGCTACAAACGAATCATTAAACTTAAAACAATACTAAAGAAATGCACAGCTTATTTTGGCAAAATAATACAGAATTTCTTTTCGTTGGGATGAAAAAATCTTACAGACCAGACAGGCTTTCTCAGAAGTCGCGAAGGATCAAAACTTTGCGGGATGTCATTCCAAAAACTGAACATCAGTGACTGAACGCAAACTAAACGAGGAAAATGCTTTTCAATAAAAGAAGCAAAAGCATTCAAGTTAATGTGTGGAAAGCTAAAAGAGGCAGAAAGGGAATTAGGGATTGGGCAACTGTCACAAGTGATTTTGGGGTTCCCGGTAAAGGGGGCGACCTGGGCGCTGCCATCTTGGGGGGAGGCCAGACGACAACCCCGAGCCTGGGTTTCCAGCTCTTCCTCCTCCATCTGAGGAGCAGCGTCCCTCCTTAGAGGAGGGGGCTGTAGGGCCGGAAGAAGGAGTGGGGTTCGCGGTTCGGCGTCCCTTCAAAGGAGCTGACCCCTCCTCTCCCGCCCCCGGAAGACCCCTCGAAAGAGGGGTATCAGGGTGACGACGGAAGGGAGGGCGATTGAAGGAAGGCGTGGAACAGGGGACAGATTCAGGGACCGGAAAAGAAGGAGAGGCGCGGGAACGTGGGTTCCAAGCAGCATGCGCATCGCCATCTTGGAGGGGAGAGCCTGCCTGACCCAAGTTAATGGCAGCTGGCTCAGGGGACAGACAAGGGTTGAGGAAAGTCGGAGGGGTTGGGGTTACGGGGGGCTTCACAGAAGCCACAGGAGAGTCTATGGGAGAGGGGCCCGACACAACCGAATTTCGATGCAGCGCGTGTTGGTAAAGGGCCTCCTTAATTATAGTACAAACAGCTTTTAACTCATATTCTAAAATCCGATTTTCCCAAAAATTCCAAAACTCAATTTTAAAGAAATCATCGATTGGGGTCCCTGGGAAAATCCCAAAAATAAAAATTATTATCCTTTTTAAATCCTTTTTCTCAAATTCTCTCCCATAATTTCTTAAAATAAATTTAAACCTAACATAAACGCCTCGCTGTCCACTCAACACTCTCTGCTCCATTATCTTTTTTCTTTCCACTCTCCCTCCTCCCCCCAAAAGTTGCGCCACGCGACTTACTCCCGGTTACAGGGGGTGAGAGTGAAAGGAATGGGTTGGTGAGCCTACTTCCCTCCTCAAAGACTTTTCTCTCAGGTAACTAACTGCAGTTCCCCCATTGGGGCAAGGCAGGGGCAGTGAGGACTCGAAACACTCACTCAAGCTGCCGCTTTATCTGCCGCAGACATCCCGTAAGGTCTGGACAGTAAGCTACCGACAATCCACCCTTTTTTCCTTTGGGAGAAGGATTCCCCACCGGCCTGGCCAGTTCCCAACCAGTACGGACCTAAAACCTGCGCGCTGCTGGGGCGCGACCCCGGAGCCTTACCCGTTCCAGGCGCTTGGTCCTCGCAGCACCTCGGCTCCCCGCAGGCTCAGCTGGCGCTAGTCCCCCCAGGTGGACCTTCCTGGCGCTGGATCTAGCGATTCTCGGCTCACCACGCGTCCCGCAGCTGATCGGGTCACAGGTCTCGATGACACGTGCCGAGGGCTCCCTTCTGTTCTCGGCTCGCCGCCCCCGTGACTGGATCTCTGCGAGTCACTTATGCCAGAGACCCCAGCCACAGCGCGCCTCTGCGCCTTCCCTCCAAGGCACCGTACCTCGCGAGGGCCTTCTCGGCGAGCTTTCTCCTTCGTCCTCGGGTACACACCCCCACTGGGAGCAGGCACGAAGGAGTCCTGGAACCGCTCCTGCCTTTCGGTTCCTCCCCGGAGTGAAAGATTCCCGTGCCGCCTATGTTCTTTCCTCCCTTCCTCTTCCTCGGCAAGGTGGGCGCCCTCGAATTTGCCCGTTTGGTTCCTCAGAAGAGGCAGGGAGGCCCCTCGTTGGCCACCAGGAATGTCGTGGTGTGTGACTCTCTCCAGTCTCAGGGCACACTACGGCCAGGGGTGCGACACCTTCCCCCCTGGGGACTCTGATGTTCTCGGCAGTGTCTATTTCGGAAGCAGAGATGGAGTGGAGGCGAGACGGGTCTTGGGGTGAACTGAAGAGGTTTATTAAGGAGATGAGCAACTAAAAGACAACACCCCAAGAAGCCCCGAGCAGGGCTCGGGCAGTGGGTTTTATACAACAAGCTTAGGGGAGGGGTAAAGGGAGCGGTAAATTTAAAGCAACCAATTAGGGTCTGTATCTAGGGTGTTGCATCCGCGGGTAAAACTAACAGAAACCAATCCAGGATGTGTGGGATGGGTTTACACAAGGCGGGAAAGATAATAGACAGATAACTGAAAGTCACATAACATAACAGGTGCACACATAACTTAAAGCAACTGAAGGAGACAAAGGAATACTAATGAGGGGGGTAGGGGTACATAGAACTAAATTAAGGGCACATAAAGAAGGAAAATGGGGTACGCAAAACTGAGTTATTACAACAAATATGAAATCATAATAAACTAAAAATAATGCACTGCCACAATTTTGTCCAACAGGAAAATAATTGCAGAAATCTTACATTTTTAAAAGTGTGTGGTTTTTTTAGCAGAAAATGCCAACTGGAACACTTCAGTTTTCATTCAGTTAAGGCATTTTTTAGAAAACTTCTCTTTTAGTAGCTTAGTATGTACTAGGTACCTAAATAAAAGAAAAAAATAAAATGTCTCCTGTGTGACTCCTCTAAGTTTATATGGAAAACAAACAGCAACAGACGTTAGAAATAAAGAAAAAAATGTTCCTGGTCTCTTGACTAGCAGTTTAACTACTGGTCTCATCTTTTCACCTTGGAAATATGATGTAGATGAAGAACAATCTTTCACTTGCTTGCTACAGGATAAAATATGATTTCCCAGTGTTATAGTCATTTCATTTGAATTTGTTAATTTATTCACACACACATAAACACACAAAGCCTCAAAAATTATACAGAAATAAAATACAGTTTTTAAGTTTATAAATAGTATTATCTTATAAATAAATAATTCACTCACTGCCAAGGTAAAATTAAACTCCTGGGAATAACCACCTATGAAGGAAAGCTCTCTGACAGGTAAAAGAAGAGAGAAGAAGCATTTTCTTTAGTCCAAACCTCCTCTAATTGTCTCTCTGTCTTTCACTCTGAGTTCCCAAGCTGGCTTTTAAAATCTCTGGCAGAGCACCAACAGTGCAGTGGTAAACTAAACCATCCAGTCACTTCCATCCAATTAGACCTGATTTATTCCTTTTTAAAGGGCCAACTACGACAATCTCAGCTTTGGGGGCTGATGGATAATGACTCTGATGCAGTATTTGAATCATTTATATTGTATCAGAGTACTTCACAGGAAAATCAGGGTTAGTTGTATGAGAGTTTTCCTAAAGAGATGGAAATATCTCTGAGGGGTTTTTTCAGATTTTTGGTATATTTTTTGCAGAGGGAAATGACTTTTAATCGACTTAGTTAAAGGTACCTTGTTCATGTACTTTTTTATTTGTAACCTATTCTCATTTGATGTCCACCTAAGATGTGCCAATTCTGCCAACTCTTGCTTCTTATTTCCTAAATTGGACTCTAGATTCCACTAAAAGTGTACTTTGTCTTTCAGCATTTATCAGTATCTTCATGACAGGCAATGAATAACAATTTAAAGCTTTTCACCAGGCTGCTTTCATGCTGCCTCAGACATGGCATCTCTTGAAGGATCTTGTCTTCAGAAGGATACACTGGAAAAGAAAGATCAGACTGTATATAAGGAAAAAGCTTTTCCCCACAAGGATCATCAAATATCAGAACAGATTGTCTTGTCAAGTCATGCTGTTGGCCACCCTTGGAGATTTTCTAGGCTAGAGTGGAGAAAGTTCTAAAAACCTGGTTTGACCTCACATCTGGCCATGCTTTAATCAAGAGGTGGACTAGATGTTTTCCTCAGGTCTTTTCCAAGCTGGAACTTCCTGGGGTCCTGCAAATGAGGGTCAGTAAGACCAGACCAGGGGATTAATTTCAGAGTTCTTTTTATTGACTCTGCCTATGTTCTGTGAGGACAAAATATTCCTTTTGTCTAAACGTATTGATTATTTTGAGGCAAACTCAGTGGGAAATCTCACATTTTCTTCTGTTGGAGGCTGAAGCACATGATAATTTTGCTGGTAACTGCAGGAGTGTATATTTTCCCATTGCCCATCTCAAGACAAAAGTCATATTGGAGAAATCTAGGGTGAAGCAAGACATCAAGACAGCCAGTGATGAAAGAGGTGAAGTTTTATTGAAGTGCTGTCTGGAACAAAGAGGTCTAAGATGAATTGTTTTCTCTCAAGTGTGATACCAGTGCAGAAGCTTTTAAATGTCTCTCCATTTCATAAAGCCACCTGTAAAGCAGAAACAAAGTATCATTTCTTTCAGCTTAACACAAGGAGAGTCTTCATACAGGCTTTCTTTTTCCACTTGTTTGCAGAGTGTGTAGCACATTAAAGTCTGTCCCAGTCCTGTCTAAGCACTCCAGATGCTGCTGTAATACTCAGAGCCAGGAACTGGGGCAGAAAGGGGTACTGGGCTCAAGTTAAGAGAAAAAAAACAAAGTTTTAATATGACCTATCAGCCTTCTCTTGGTATATTACAGCATTTCTGATGGGGAAGGGTTTAGAAAAGTTAAAAGTCCAATACCTGTTGGTTACCTGTTCTGGCTGTTAATTGTATTTTGGTGTTACTCTTGTGAATGCTACTGAAATAAAGAAAGAAGTGTAAGCAGGGAGGTAGAAAACAAAGTGGCCTACATGGTCCTATTCCTTTCATCTAGAAGTAATAATTATTGCCCTCAAAATATTCTTTAAAATTCGACATTTTTTTTCTTTTTGATCAATACATGCATATTAATCTCAGATTAAATAGCATAATAATTTAGTGGTGATATGTCAGAATTGGACAGAAATATCTGTGCGTATTTCAGTATTTGCTATTTCTATTTCTCTGTAGTTTTTCCACAGTGAATAGATTAATAGCACTGATGTTCTCTGTCAGGGCTTGGCAATGGAAATCAGTCACAGAGCTCTGTGACCTGGAGGTGACATTAATTATCATTAGAGTCCAAGAACTGCACTGACAGGAAGAGGGATGTTGTAATGTAATTCCAGAACCAGCACCTTTCTTAGATCCTTTTAGACAACTTCAACAAATTTTTCCTTGCTCTGAATCTCTCACTGCATCCTTTTAGCACTTCACTTTGTATCATCCATCAGAACACAGATGACACATCTTTCCTCTCCCTTGCTTTCCTCTGGATGACCCTGCTTTTCTCTTTCTTCATGAACTGAGGCTCCTATGAATTCCTACACAGTTTTACTGTGGAAAGATAATCTTTAGCAGGCATTTGGCCATAAGTGGAAACCTTTCACTCATATGTAATGATCTCACTACAGAGCACTCCTCTTCCTCTCCTAAAGTGCAGAGTGAAGATTATTCAGTGGCTATTTGTATCCTCCTTAGAATAAGTTTTCTTCCCCCTTTTCCTAATCACTGCATTGGTAATTGAGGATGTTTAATACAGCATAATTGTGCTGCATGAGAGTGACACAGGCCCTAACCAGACTGTAGATTAGGTTTTGGAACTCTTAAACTTTTGTTGGGTCAGGTCCCTCAAGAGCAAACTTCTCAAATGGATACTGGTGTTCTGCTAGGTGTTATTTTATATCATAAACCTCACCAAGTTCAACAGGGACAAGTGCAAGTTCCTGCACCTGGTTTGGAGCAATCCTAATATCAATACAGACCAGAGAAGGAATGGACTGAGAGCACCCCAGTGTGAAGGATTTGGGGATACTGGGGATGAAAAATTGGACATGACCCATCAAATTGCCCTCACAACCCAGAAAAACAATCATGTCCTGGACTGTCCCCCCTGTTTTGGGGACAACAGGTAAGGGAGGGGATTCTGCCCCTCTGCTCAGGGGAGATCCCATGTGCAGCACTGAATCCAATGTTTTTCCCAGCACAGGGAGGACGTGGAACTGCTGCAGTGGGTCCAGAGAATGATCACAAAAATTATCAGGAGGTTGAAACCCCCCCTGTGAAAACAGGCTGAGAGAGGTGGGGCTGTTCCTCCTGGAGAAGAGAAGCCTTCTGGGAGACCTAATAGTAGTTTTTCAATTTATAAAAGGGATTTATAGCAAAGAACGAGAAAGATTCTTTTATGAAGGTCTGTAATTATAGAATGAGGGTTACTGGGTTTAAACTGAGAGAGGATAGGTTTAGATTGAACACAAGGAAGAAATTTTTTTACATGAAGAGGATGCCCAGAGAAATGGTGCCCACCATTGGTAGCATCCATGATCAAGCTGGATGGGTCTTTGATGGATCTGATCTTGTGGGATTTGCACCTGCCCATAACAAAGGAGTTGGAATGGATGATCTTTGGTGGCTGCATTCAACCCAAACCATTCTATGATGATTTTCTGCATTTTCAACCCCAACCACAAAATACTCCACTGTTCACAGAGTTATTTTGATACTTTACCTATAACCACACTAAAATAGTATTGAGAAGGTTACTAAGACATTATTTCTTGGTTTTGGGTTTCCTGCAGTGTTTAATGAACCACATTAAACCTTCCAGAAACTCAGATTATTAGACAGATGCACATGAGTTGTAAAGGTAAACTCCACATTTAATTGGGGACCTGCATATCAGCACTGTTTATTGTGAACCCTCTAGGACAAAGTTTTCAGTTTATGCATAGATTATTAGAACACTGCTTACTGCTATCTCAAGTAGGCAAATTCAGAATGTTTCACATAAAAACCACTCTGTAGTTCTTCCTCTGCATTTATGTTCTTTGGATTAACAACTGCTGCTGATCTGTATGGAAACAGAAATCCTCAGAGTCCACTTTAATGATTTGCATATGCAATACCACACTAAAATCAAATACATTATTTTTGCACTCAGAAGTAATCTAATATCTTGCCTCTTTGACCTATATTCCACGTGTGTTGTTTAGTGAAGCTGTCACAGAGCCAAAGCCTGTGGTTAGTACTTAATTAATATGCTTCTGTTATGCACTCATTAGCACTTCAGTTAAAATCTCCAGATGCTGGAGATAAATAGATCCATGAAACCAATTGCAGTACATGCTCCATCCAGCCAAACAGTGGCATACTTCTCTATATAGGATAATATTCAGTTAAAAGCTTTCATGTCTCAATACCAGAAGGAGAGCTTTCATTGTTTTAAAATGGTGCTGTGGATAATGATGGATGGGAAGAGGAAAGGAGAAGAGAAGGGAAGAAGAAAAGGAGTGAAGATGGTAAGTCTTCAGTTTTGTGAAAGTCCATTGGCTTTCTTTTTGTTATGTTGGTTATAGGACAAAATACCATCTTAAATCACTAAGTTTCAATTCAGTGTTTTCCATTAAGATTGCAGTTATGCAGCAAAATAAAGCCTACATTTGAGTTATTCAAAAGAATACTTCCTTACTTGCATTTTTAATTTTTTTTACAAGGCTCTCATGTAATTTTCAATTAGTTTCATGAGTCTGGACCTTTTATGTCCTTAAGAGTCTAAACTAATTCATTAATACAGTTGCTTTCTGTTATTACTGGAAAAATGTCCAGTAGCCTCAGAAATGGGCTAAGGTTTCCTTGTTCCAGGTATTGCAGAAACACAGGGAAGGAGACATCCTTGGCAAGGTGTTTTTACTGAGTGAAATATAAGAGCTACAGGTAAAGATGCAGAGATTCAGACTCTTACACAAGAATATGCTGGTGATTTCAAAACAATGATTTTCCATCTCCTGTCCGAGCTTCATGAATACTGGAATGGTTTAGGTCAGAAGGGACCTTAAAGATCAAACAGTTGCAACCCCCTACCATGGGCAGGGACACCTTCCACTAGAGCTGGTTGCTCAAAGCCCCATCCCAACTGGATTTCAACTCTTCCAGGGATGAAGCAGCCATAGGTACTCTGGAAAGTCTCTGCCAGTGCTTCACCATTAAAAAAAAATCTTCCTAATATCTAATTTGAGCCTACTGTCTGTCAGTTTAAAACCACTCCTGTCAGTCCTAGCACTCCATGCCCTCTCTGCAGTTCTCTTGTAACCCCTCTAGATCCTGGAAGATCTCACCAGAGTGGGGCAGGATCCCTCCCTCACCCTGCTGCCCACACTGCTCTCCATGTAGCCCAGGATGGAGCTGTTTTTCTGGGTTGAAATTGCCCATTATTGGGTCATGCCCAGCTTTCCATCCACCAGCACCCCCAAGTCCTTCCTGGCAGGGCTTTTCTCAGTCCATTCTCTGCCCAGCCTGCACATGTGCCAGGTATTGCCCAATCCCCAGGGTAGGACCTTGCCCTTGTCCTTGTTGAACTCCGTGAGGTTTGCACAGTCCTCTCCTGCCTGTCCAGGTCCCTCTGGATGCCATCCCTGACCTCCAGCATGTGACTGCCCCTCACAGCTTGATGTCACCAGCAAACAGCTGAGAGTGCATTCAATCCCACTGTCCATGTCTCCAACAAAGACATCAGTGTCAGTTCAAACCCCAGGAAACTCCACTCATTTTTTGGTCCTTTTCATATCCCTTAGACAAGATGGATGTGGTAGATGCCCTAAGTGCCTCAAGCAGAACCAGCCACCTTTAATTAGGAAAGTAAATTAAACATTCAGAGATCTGTTCAGTGCTTAAACTTTCTGTTCCTTGTCCTAGGAGACCACTGAGCTGATGGACACTAGTGAAATAAACTGAGTGAGATCTCCTTTGAGGTGGGATTAAGAAAAATTGGTCTCTTCTCAGGGAATTATGGCACCTTTTTTCTCAAAGCTTGTCAGGATATCTGCAAGAAGGCATGATGCTTTTATACAACAATTTTCAAGTACAAACTGCTCAGTTTAACTCATGCAACTTTTGAAAGTTGGTGTTCTCCACTCCTTTATCATTAACTCTGTCGAGGAAGAGAAGGATGGCGTTTCAAATCAAAGTATATTCTGTGAGTCTCTCTATCAAAGTATTAATTTTTAGATATTCCTAAGGCAAGAATCAGTAGGAAAATTGCTGAGCATTTAAGCTTTGAGATGGAATAATCTAGTCCTAGCATCTTTAGACTAAACACAAAGAAGTGGACCTGTCTGCTCCCTCTGATGCAGAGATGCAAAAACAGGGTAGTAAGATGGAGAAACAGTTTTACTTTGTGCAAAAGGAAGAAACTAGTCTCTGGAGGCAAAACCTTGATGAGGTATGCAGAGCTGAGCAGACATTTGTCCAACCCTGAAAACCACTACAACACCAAGACTGAATTCAGTAAATTACTGTAAATTACACCAGATCACTTTGAATGTGCTGTTTAAAAGCAACAGAGACAGAAGAGTGCTAAGTCTCAGTTTAAGTGGAAATTTCAGGGGCAACTGAAGGAGGTAGATGCGTGATAGAAAAGATTTTTCCATATATATTAAAAGTGAAATGAGGTGACAGAGAAATATCAGGATTTCTGGTAGCTTTTCCAAAGCTGTGGCTTTGATATGTGTAAGGCTGATCCCTCTCTAACTTTTTTTCTTTTTCTCTAACTCTGCATTCTTTCTCCATTAGAATATTTCACCAAGCTTGTTATCAGACAGTTCTTCCCAGATAAGTTATTTTTGTATTTAATCCACAATGTCAGGTGACTGAGCAAAATACTTAAGGGAATTGATTACCATTTGTTAGCTCTGTGGTTTGTTTTTTCCCTTGGTCATTCATTCTTGCAGTTGATAGGCACACACACATATTGTTTATTTTTAATCCATTATGTATTCTAGCAATGTCTTGTACACTGTCATTGTCTCTACAAGTTACACTTACTAGGCAGATCAGGTCTCATACAGGCAGAAAAAATATATCTAGTATCCTTTGGTTTTCTTTGATAACCATGCATATCTTTCAATGGTCAAATATATATATTGAAAATAACTCAAAAATGCGGAAAAATAATTTCTAGGTTTAGCCATGTAGTAACTTCAAAAATTCACTTTCCACTGTAGTTCTACATTTTAAAAATTAATAGCTCACTTGGGTCTTCAGTAATTCCCAAATAACTCTTTCTTAACTCTAGTTCAAGGCTTCTTTTCAAACTTATCCTCTTTCAGACCACTTTTCTCTGACAAGTGTTCTCAAACTGTATTTTCTATCCCAAAGGCTGAATCATGCTTTGGGCTGGGTCCAGTGAGCCAAAGCTCCTCCAGAAGGTTATCAATAATTGACTTGCAGCTCCTACCCCTTTGTCTGACAGCACAAACACACTGGGAATGACTGCAGCAAGGTACAGCCAGGAAATCAAACCTTCCTGCTGGTGATGTAAAAAGTGTCAACCCAGGGCTGCAGGAGCCTTTGTGCCACCATTTCTGTGTGACAATGGCATTATAGCCTATTTTGCATTGGGAAAACATGGATGTTACTAATGAATTCTGGCACAGATAACCTGTAGTAAAATAAAGATACATATGTGTGCACATATGTATATATGTACATATATATGTTTATGTAGTATATGTATCATAAAATCATAAAATCACAGAAGAGTTTGGGTTGGAAAGGACCTTCAGAATCATGTAGTTCCAGTCCCCTGTCATTTATGGGGACACCTTTCAGAGCTTTATCCAACCTGGCCTTGAGCATTTCCTGGAATGTGACACCAGCACAGCTTCTCTGGGCAATCTGTGCTGGTGCCTCATCATCCTCTGAATAAAGAATTTCTTCCTGTCTCTGATCTAAACCTGCTCTCTGACACCTTGAAACCATTCCCCCTTGCCCTGTCACTACATCTTTCTGTAAAAAGTCCCTCTCCCTCCTTCTTGTAGGTTCCCTTCAGATACTGGAAAACTGCAATTAGGTCACTCCAAAGCCTTCTTTTTTCCAGGCTGAAAAATCCCAATTTTCTCAGCCTTTTCTCACAGGAGAGGTAACTGTATCCCTCTGATCATCTTGGTGGCCCTCTGGACTCATCCCAACAGGTTAATGTACTTCTAGTTCTGAGGCCCTCAGGGCTGGATGCAGCACATTTCTTGCTCATTGATGATGTTTGGGTTTTGCCTTTTTTTTGTTTTATGTGTTCTCTGTATTCTTCACACATATTTGTAGCTCTGTCACCTCTTGTATTAGTAGCTAGTTTTCCCAGTACTGTTCCATGGCCTTTCCCTAAGCAGAAAGACAAAAATTCCAGACCTCCAAGTCCTGGGAAGCACAAGGCCCCAGTGCTGTCTTGGTTCTTCCTGGGAAACAAGACAAGAACAACTCTTGGAGATCCATTTCATGGGCAGAGTACAACTAGTGCTGAAGGGGGGACTCCAGAGAAGGGGCTTGGCCTGGGAGAGAATTTCATCACCACTTGTCTTCTTAATTGGTGCTTTTTAACAATTATGCTAATTGCCTAAAACCTATAAACATGTACTCACCTCTGGGGGAGGAGGTGAGCTTTTGTGGACATCTTTCCGTAACTGCTCCTGAAGGCCTTCAAATTATCTTAAGTTTAATTGTCAGGCTGGGCAAAAGGCAAAAATAGAGGTGCAGTACCTGTTTGTCTGTACACATATATACATATGTGTGTGTGTATATGTTAATTATGTAATAATGAAGAGATATCACCCTCACTTCCCTCTCTGTGAGCCAATTTGACTCAGAGAGGAAGACACTGCTGCAAATGTATCTTGAAATTAGACATTTAAACTATTTTTGCTTTCTTGGGATGGGAATCAACACCTCTGTGGGTAGAATACTTCGGGAAAGCTCTGATCTCCACAGCAAGACAGGAGCTCTGGGTATTTGGGACTGCTCATTAAAACAAAACAACTTTTTAAAAACTTGTTTTTCAAAATAAATTTCCTCTTAAGTCTCTGATGTCAGCAGATTTCTCTGTTGTGATAAGTCCACTAGCAGCTCAAAAAGAATAAATAAATAAACATGAAAATGCCTGGCTGCTAATGAGAGCCCCAGAAGCAGGACTGGAGCTTGATACATCACCTCTGCTGCTTGATTTCTGTGGGAAGGTTCCAGCCTCTGCATGGTGTCAGCCTGAACATCTGGCTTCAATACCTGAATTTTCATAAATTTTGCAATCAGCTCAGGAGTCCCAAAGGGGCTGTAAGGACTTAAAATCAAGGATTCAGGAGAGCTGCAGTTGTGCAGTGTGTGGGGTAGCCTCCTGTTTATCTTGCCTCATCACTGTGTGCTGGAGCATTAAAGCTGCTGCTGCACTCTCCAGATTGATGGCAGAGCCCTGCGACGCCTCTTCTGGGTGCACTTGTGTTAATTGAGATAAATATTCTTCTGCAAGATGCAGCTGGTGCTCAAGGAGTCCTGGAAGATACATTATCTGATTTGAGGAGGCCGATTTCTCATGATTTATTTTCATGTTACACAGCACCGAAGGCAAATTTTTGGGTTCTGTGTCATTATCCATAATTTTGGCAGCAACCTAGTGCTCCCTGTCTCAACAAACTTGTCTTCCAACCCACGTGCCTGTGTTGTACTCATGAGTGCAGCTCTGTGGGCTAAACTCTTAGTTTTACTGTTCTGAGCTTTTTGCACTGAAGAGCAAGTTCAGATGGAGAGTTGTGCTTAGATAAAGCACCAAATATAACTGCTCCTTCCTTGAAAAAGAAAAGAATTCCTTATCTTTAGTCAAGTTAAGAGACATATCAGCACACGTGCTCTGTGCTCTTTCTTCTTCAAGTGGTAGTATTTCAGCTCATGACAAATAACAGAAGGAATTTTAGGGTTTGCTATCCAATGTCCACTCATCTCCTGCCTTCTGGCACCCAAATTCTCTCTTTCCAAGTCTCCCAAACAAACATGAATTTACATCATATACCTTTGGAAGGAGGAATCTGTTTCAGCCCTTGTCCATCAGTTTCTCCCTGTTCCTTTTTCTAACCAGTAATTAAGCTTTACATTTCATGAATCAACTTTCAGCTAAGACTGTTGAAAATCTAGGTCATGAGAATTACCATCATCTGAAATTCATAAATAATTTGGAGAAAAAATTCAGTCAAAATAGTAGGAGAAGCAAGCAGATTTTTTTTCCTACTTTGATTTGGAATAGAAAACACTAGAGGTAAGGAAAAAGATAATATTCCCAAATACTGTGAATCACATTCTGTTATTTCTTGAAGATACACTTAACTTCCCATTGTTTTTCCTTCTTCCATGAGAAACAGAAACCTCAAAAAAAACCATAGAAAAAGCCAGTACTTCAACTAATGAGCTGCTGAAGATTGAAATACTCCTTTCCAACAGTATTGGAGCCTGTGTAAACACTGGTTATAATAAAGGTTAAGTGTCTTTCCAAATGTGAAGTCAGCCATGCAATGGTCTGTGGGATGAGTAAGAGCACACCTGATCCTTTTCATGACTGTAATTGAGAAGTTGTTTCCCCATTTGAGTACTTTATTTTAAATTATGCAAAGTTGCCACTTACTCTTTAGTAATACATAAGCAAGGGAAATTCAACAGATGGTGTCACACCAAGCAGTACCATCTTATTTGAAACTACTTTAGCAAAAATTGAATTTGGTAGAGGCAGACACATTTTGGGGCATGGCTGTTTTAATTTTTATTACTGCTGTCTTAAGATTTCCTTGTAGATTGAATTACTAACTTAACTTGGACACAATTTACACAGTAATTTAACTGGGTTTCTGCAGTACAAGTTTTTTTGTTCAAAGAGTGGATGTAACCCATTCAAAAGATAGAGGGATCCAGGAGATCACGTAAGAGTTTTATTGCAAGGAAACAACATTTTCAATCAGAAAATTTATTTCAGTGTATTTCATAATGTTTAATTGTGTGTGATGCAAACTGAATATAAGAGTTATTCAGATGATGTCCTGGCCTTTCAGGTGTCCTTGACCTGGGTCTGACTGGAACAGCAGCTGTTCCAGAGCTATGTTTTACACTTGTGACCAAAAAAACCACTAATAAACCCCTTGTGTTTTGGCTGTTGCTGAACTCTGTTCACATGACATTAAGTGCTCTGTTTCTCACTTTGCCCCACACTGAACTGCATGGGGGTGGACAACATGTTGGGAGAGGACAAAAGCTGAACTGACTGAAGATGTCGAGGGAGGTGATTCTGCCCCTGTGCTGTGCTCTGGTGAGATCCCACCTGGAGCACTGTGTCCAGCTCTGGGCTCCCAGCACAGGAAGGACCGGTGGGAACCAGTAAAGAGGAGGCCACCAAGATGATCCAGAGAGATGAAGCACCTCTCCTACAAGGCAAGGGTGAGAGATTTGTTCAGCCCAGGAAAGAAGAAGCTTTGGGGTGACCCAATTTTGGCTTTCCAGTACCTGGAGGGAGGCTACAAGAAAGATGGAGAGAGACTTTTTCAAGGATCTGGAGTGCCAGGAAAAGGGGGAATGGCTTTAAGCTGAATGAAAGTAGATTTAGACTAGATATTATGAGGAAATTATTTTCTGTGAGGGTGGTGAGGCACTGGAATATTTTGTCCAAATAAGCTTTTTCTGCCCCATGCCAGGAAATGTTCAAGGCCAGGTTGGATGGGGTTCTGAGCAAGCTGATCTATTGGAAGGTGCCCCTGCCCATGGCAAGGGTGCTGGATCTATTTGATCTTTAGGTTCCTTTCCAACACAAGCCATTATATATTTCTGTGATTCTATGTTATTCCATGCCGTATGATATAAAATCATAGAATATCCTGAGTTAAAAGGAATCCAAAATGATCACTGAAGTCCAGCTCGTGCCATGTGTGTCAGTAAAAAGGAAGAAAAGCGGATTTAGGGAAGTTAGCCATCAGGAATTGATGGGGATTTGGTCTGCTCATGGAAGATTGAGAGCAATTATCTTTGAATCTCACATTCATTTGGAATACAGAGTTAGCTTGATATTGTGAATTGGACATGGTTCAAAACCTATAGTCTGCCTTCATTTAAGGCCTATCTGTTTAGTCTGCTCAGTTTGTTTTTGAGGTAGATTTTTAATGGTGTTGTAATTAATGTCATCAAAGACAGTTCTCCATGGCACCTTTCCAAAGGGAAAAACATGATCAAAAGTAAAGCCTGTGACCTACTGGATCAGGAAATATCTAGAGAGCAGTGGAAAACAAAGGACAAGAATTTAAAACTTTTAGACCTTCTCACATATTAAATGAAAGAAAAGGTTTGAAATTATCTTCATCCACCAGGACTGTCAGAGGAAAGAAAGATAACTACAAATGAGTCTGTTGTTTTCCAGATTCCTACAAAGGAGTAATAAATACTAGTGATTCACTCTCTGAATTCTTGAAATTATTGTTCAAACGAGTATCATGAATGTGAACAAAGTGGTTCTTAATCTTCTGGGTAACTTTGAGGACACAATGGTAGTGAATGAACCACTCGCCATGTCCATCTGTCATATATTTAGGAACAGCTGAAGCTCAGTAACAGGCAGGATTGAAATTCAAATGATATTGTTCAGCGTCCTTACTCTACTGACATTCAAACAGACTGACAGTAAACAAGATGTGCTATCAGTCAATTAAAAATTCTCTGTCTTGTTTGTGTTTTTATATCCCTGAAACTGCAGTCATGTCCAACTCGTAATTATAAATTTGTGTGCGTGTTCCTTAAAGCTGTGTACAGCAGGAAGTCCCTTTATCAGAATATTGCCACATTTTGGGTACAACTACTAGCCCACTCCCAAAGAAGGTCTATAAAGGACAAAAGCTACAGCTCTGCTTGAGGAAGGACAGAAAATCTTCCTTGGTAATGAAACAGTTGAGGATATTGGTAGAGCAGCCCTTTGCACAGTTCTCAGGACTTAGCACAGTCTAGGGGTTATTTCCAGTAAACACCTTGGATGAACATGCATGATTGTTGGGAGTAATAATGTTTAACAGGTGTTGACAGCAGGAGGGACATGGACTGTTCCATGGAAATTTGCACTGGTGGTAGATAAGAGGATGAATAAGAGAGTTTAATTAAAAAAAGATCTTTAAAGTCATCCCAGAGTTCTTGAAAGTCATTCCTGTTTCCAGAGGACATGGAAACAAGCTGTGACTGAACAAAACACTGCAGGTTCTGTAGTGTATATAATGGCATCTATGTAGTGTGAATCAAAAGTGTTCTTGGCCCTCTCTGTAGTGACTTCAGCAACTTCTCCTGGGTGATTTGAGTTCAAATAAGTGAAATCAGATAAGTGCCTTATCATATTTTCTGTGAGTTTGTTTTTAGGGTTTGGGTTTTCAGTTTTAGTGTTCTGTTATTTTTTAATTTTTTTAAAAAAATATGTGAGAAAGTTTCTGACATTTTCCTCTTTATTCTGCTGAAGCTGACCCTAGTTAATGAAAACTCCATTAAAGCATAGTTGTGAACATTTATAAACTTTTAAGTTTTGATGCTTTAATAGCATCTTGTTTTAAACAATATAATTTGCTGATTAGTTTTCTCTGCTGTTTTTGTGGTCAAAGAAGGTAATGTTGAATCCAATAAGCCTTGTAAAGGAAGAGGTAAACAAGTTGACATTTTTCTGTCAATGTGAATGAACACAATCTGCAGGTGCTTCTATCTTTATTATTTTTATATGTGTATAAAATCGTGTATTTATATTTTAGCACATATTTTGTTAAACAAAATTTTGTGGAAATTAAAGATATTTCAGCAAAGGAGAAAAAGAACCCCAAATCATAGTACCATGTTTGATTAGCCTTGCATGTATATTTTTCTGTTCTCTTAAATAAATGATAGTTATTCTTTTTAGATGAGTGAATAAATGCATATTTATTTTAGTTGAATTTGTGTTAGCATAGAAAGAAAAGTAACTATGTATTTGAGCAAGGCTATGGCAGTGGTTAATGTGAAAGCAGGTTTCTTTATCTAAAGTAATCTAAATTGCAGCAAGGTTGTAAGTCAAATAACAAAGGTCCCTGACAAAGCTGTGATATACTTAATTTCTTTTCTCATTAAACCATGATACAGTGTCCTTAGCCGACAGTCACTTTTTGAGTATCTCAGGAGATCAGATTAATATGCAGCTAGCAGTAAAGTGCTTAAATGGACTCAATCAAGACCAAGTGAAATTCATCCTAGGATTATTAGAAAGATAGAAGGAGAAATTACAAAACTCTATTAGTGTAGAGATCTGTCTTATTCTACACTTCAGAAAAAAGGGTTAGAGGAGAGGGGGAGGAGAGCTAAAGTGAACTTTTCCTTCTTCTTGTCAACTTTTCACCACTTTCCTAAGAGACCTTGGAATGATGACTATTGCATTTTGATTTATTTATTAATATAACTCGTGGATAACCCTAAACCCTGCATTTATTCTCCTGACTAAAATATAATCAAGTCACATAATCTCTTTGTACAGAAGGTTTCCTCCTTGTTAAACAATCCTAACAAAGATTCCCTATCACTCAGGAAGTGCCTTCAGGACACAAGTAGGATATAAATGGTATATAGGACTTGCAGCAGGTTCTGACCACAGGTAAATTTTGTCTTGATATTTGTAAGGCAGTGTAAGTCAGGATGGAGGGATGTGTGCCAAGATCATTTATGTTTAACACTTCAATTAACAGGTAGGATTTGGGGTTCACAGGAGGCTGAAGTCTTCTGTTACAAAAAGACCACATGTTCTTCTGCTCTTCAAAACAGATTTGCACATTTTTATAGCATCATTAGCAACTGTTTTACTGATGTTTATATTAGAAGAAACATAAATGCTCACAGCTTTATGGCCATAAGTGCAACAGGAACTACTGGTTACAAGAAAAATTATTTTCTGTCTACATTCTGCCACTCTTTAATGAACTTTAGGGCATTTTCCTTCCATCCCAAATGGTTTTGTGTCTCTTTTTGATCTTGTTTGTAGTGTAAACCAGGGACAATGCCTCTGTGGTATAAAATCCTAATAAAATCCATTAAAAGACTTGAAAGAAATTGCAGAATGAAAGACCCAGACAAGAAAGTTCTCCTCAACCATCTACTTGTGAGCTGAGAGGTAGACCATAGCTTTGTTACAGGATGCCATCCTCCCATTTCACAAATCTATAAATTCTCTCACTAAACAAATCCCATTTTGTTCTCCTCAGTGCCTTTTAATTACCCAGTACTTTCCCATTAACTTAATTATTTAAGTACTTCTCAATCCCATATTGTTGCATGTACAGATGCTATGTGCATAATACATTAAACCTGGATAATTGACTTACATTTAAGTGTCACCAGTTGTGTAATGTTCCATGTTTGGTTTATGTTCATGACACTGTGAAGAAATGAAATGCTTTGTGTTGGTAAACAGACCTCACTTTTATTGCTGTTCAGAGCTGGAGCAATTTGGGAGAAACCCCCACTACTGCTATTAAAAACCATGGAGCAGTAGAAAGAGCAGCAGCAATAACCACTTGGTCATCTGCATCAGTGTTATCTGAAACTGTAAATGTTTTTCTGGTAAAACCATGGGAAAACAGCAAGGACATATTTTGAGACTGACATTTTCCTGTATTTAACAGTGTAGCTACTTATTGAGCCAGGAAATCACAGCTCTAAGGAAGCTCAACAGAATTAAAACATTAGTGGCTGCTTATTTCTTAATTACTTGAGGTCCTGAGTGGCCTGCTGAAAAACAAACCAACCAGAAACTATTTAAAAGCAAAAAACCCCATCCAGCAGCCTCTGAATCACTTTCCTGAGATTTGATATTACTTTCCATTTATCTTACCCAAGTGTTGGGATTAGATGTAGTCTCTGGATAAAGACAGAAACAATTTAGAGGCTTTATGGCACCTGAGATCTCAGGTATCACGCACTGTTTGCAAAGACATTCACAATATTTCTCAATTAAATGAATGCTCTGGGTTTCTGACTTGAAGTTTGAAGTTATTAGTCAAGAATGCCTGGCAAGGCCGAGAGGAGTCAGGGCGATTTCCATCTGAGACAGGGCATCTCTGTGCATTTCCCTTTGGCAAATCTGCCATAAAGGCACAATGATCAGTAAAGGCTGGACCTTCCTCTCCCACAGCACAATCATTCACCAGGGGCCTCTCACAGTGACATGGTTCAATTGCCAGGGGGAACACGATGTGGCCTAACCCAATAGGAACTGAAAAAAATCAACCCACTTCTACCTTCACAAAGAAAAAAAAAAACCCTGATCAAAATAATGTGTTTATTGCAATTTTTTGGTTCCACCCAGTAAATTGTGTCATGAAATTAGATATGCAAAGCTTGTACAAGAAAGGTATGCTTAGAAAATGGAATAAAAAAATTTGTGTCTAATTGAAACTCACACATGAAAATTTGCATTCAAGTTAGGTTAAGCATTAATAGTTTTATCTAAAGAAATAAAAGAAACAATAGTAAAAATGCCATTACTCTGTTCCATGTAATGCAAATAAAAATAAACATCACCTAAAGTTAGAAAAATAATCAGTCTTAGAAGATTTTAAAATTGCAAATTAAAGTTGAAAATCAAAAGTTACTTTTTGTTTGTTTTCCTTCTGCATTTCTCCAGGAAAAAGCACAAGAGAAGGAGTGTGAGTGTTTGCCTTTCATTTTTGGGTATGGCTGGTGAGCAATTACAGCCTTGAGTGTTGTTTTTAGGAGTTTGAATGTCCCATCCCACTTATCTTCAGCCACCTGGGACTGAGTGTATATTGGTAAATAAAACAGCACCAGATGTGGGCTCAGGTTCTTAGACTGTGTTTATCTTGAAATAACATCACATGCCAGCCAGGATGTTCCCAAGCACTGCTCAGTTGGTTCAGAATCTATCAGGAACCAGAAACAAGACCCAAAAGGTCAGAAATGCACCAGGTTTGGTTCTTTACACATTACACAGTGTCTAACATTGACCCTCAAACGCCACCATCTGCTGTGCCCACAGGGCTGTAACACACACTGGCAGCTCAGTGGTGTGAAAACACCACTGAGAGGGGTTCCTATACAGCTGTCATGTTATATATGACACTTTGAACTGGGGGGGCAGAAGAAAATAAAAAGAGAAAAAAAAGACAGAAAAAAATAGGTTTCTTTATGACTCTAAAGAGGCAGTCAGTGTTTCCAGAGAAGACCTAGTACAAATTACTAAGCATTGAGATGGCTTGCCAATGTAAATATGCCACAGAGGGAAAGAACTATCCCTATTTATCAGCATATATAGAATAAGAATGTTATTTACCCATTCAATACAGTAATTCTGTAATAAATGAGAAAAGAGAAATTTCTAAGTGATACATACATCCCACCAATATCACAAGTGTATCTCAGCATGGGATCTAGCACTGTCTAGAGGTCTCTTCAACTGGCTAGGGTTGCCTCCAAGCAGACATTGAAATTTTAGATTGACAAAGTTAGCAAAGTCCTCTGGTTTTGAGGATTCTCATAATGTTATTGGATGGTTTCAACTTTCCATTCATATAATGAAAACTTCTCCCCTCTCCCCACATCTGTATGTTCCTACTGTTCTCTGCATGAGTTACCTTTCATCTGGCATCATTAGACCAGATTACCCTCAAGCAGAAAGTCAGTAGAAGTCATGTTTGTCACATAAACCCCAAATATACACCACTCCCATATTGAGAGGAATGACATGTTAACACATCTGTCCTCTGTGTGGAACCACCCGAAAGGCAGATTTTTTAATCAATAAGCTGTATTTAAGAAAGTTTGACATTATTAAGAATTAGCAATGCAAATTAGGCAGGGGCTTGCACAGGCTGCATGGTGAATTAAATGCAGTTTGTTTCTCTATGTGAAATTCACCCACTGATGAGCACAAAACCTCTTCAAGTGCTTGAAGGGCAATGGAACTGCTTCATAAGCCAGGGTTACACATGATTTACTTTCATTCCAGGCTGTGACCCTTCTGCCCAATGAGAGCAAGATTTCTTCCTGCTTTTGTGATTTCATTGACTGCTGTATAATTACTCAATGAACTTATTTAATAATTTCTTTTTCACAGAATCCCAGAGTGGGTCAGGCTGGAAGGGACCACACCACCTGGAAGGGACCACAGTGGTGTGGAACCTCCCTGATCAAACAAGCTCATCCCAGAGCACATAGCACAGGATTTTGTCCAGACAGTTCTGGAATATTCACTGGGGGGAGCTCCACACCCTCTCTCTCTGGACAATCTGTTCAGAGCTCGGTCACTGCACAGTGAAGAAGTTCTTCCTCATGTTCAGGTGGAACTTCCTGTGCATCAATCCCTGCCCACTGCCTCTTGTCCCATTGCTGGCCAATGCCCTTCCTGAGGTCCCCCAAGTGCATCTGTTTTCTTCCATTTCATTTTCTGTCTCATTAGTGTCATAGTTTCCAAGCCTTCACATGAGAGCTGCAGCACTCAGTGACACTGAGCTGGGAGATAAGGGGATCCTAGTCATGTAAAAATATGGGAATGGCAGTCTGCATGGTGTAAAGGAAAGATCTTGTAAAATTAACCACCTTTTTTCTTCACTGTGAGGATTAAACACATAATCATATTATTGAAATCAGGGGAAGGAATTCCATATCTAAAGTTTGACTTATGACACTAATTTGAAAGATTACATTGTTCTTGCTCTGTTTCTCAACTTCTGATCCAGTGTCTCAGGCAGGTAAACCTGCTTCTACCCACATATATACATATTTCAAATGCAGATGAAATTGAAGGAATACTGAATGCACATATCTGATAGTAGACACTGTTGTTTATTTTTTTTATCAGCAGTCAAATAAAAAGATGCATAAATGAATCATAAATGTTGAAAGACAAAGTATTTGAAAGATTGAAAAAAAAATCAAATTAAGGACCATATTCAGCAACTGATTGAATGGAGAATAGATCCTGGGATGTGAAAGTGTTGCCCTGATATAATCCAGAGGCTGACTTGTGAGGTTGCTCAAGAAATTAAGGGTTCATTTGTATTACACATCCTGCTTACCTTTGTGATGCAGTCTGTGAACAAAAATAGCAAATGAACAGAACAGAACAGAAAATAAACCTGCTTTGTGAAGAGAGCCAAGTCAATATGGGGTTTTTCATGCTTGTTATTGGTATTGCCTAGCATTTTTCCTATTCACTCTTGTGGCTGTTTTTGAAGGCAGGACCCTGGGGTAAAAAGGATGGCTTGCAGTACAATCTTACTGAGAGGGATTAGGAATGGGGAAGGTATCAGCTCACCCTTCTTATGGCATCAGTCTGACTAAACCTCTGCCAATAATCTGGGACTCATGAAAAATCCTTGCACGTGGAATGTAATAGTGGAGGATGGAAAAAAATGGGGTTTGTGTCCCATTTACTTTCCCTGATCTAAAAATATCACAGAAGGATGTTCTGCCCATTCCAGTGGTGTGAAGTGATACTCAAACCATTCCTATAGCATAGTCACACTACAAGGGAGCTATATCCCTGGTTGTAATCAATAACTATTTTCTTTCCAGCTACCCATTTCTACTAAATAAAATTTCATCCTATGTAAAAAGGCTCTTCACTGTTATCTTTTTCATTCTGACAGCTACCCAGAGGCTCTGCTGAGAATGTTTCCACAGAATTGGAGCAAATGGCAGAGCTCTTTGCTGCCTTGAGCTTGCAGGAGTTTGAGTTAGAACTTGGGGCTCCTTGTTCTAAAAACAGGGTCACTCAGTCATAACACCACTCTCAGACCTGACTCACAAATCTGTTTGTCAAAAGTCACTTCTTTTTAATTTGTCACATTGTATTGGGTTTGCATGGTGATGTTTTGGTAGTGGAGGAGCTGCAGGGGTGGATTCTGTGAGAAGAGGCCTGGAGCTGCCTCCCTATCAGACAGAGCCATGTCCAGGTGTGTTCCTCCACCAAATCTCCACCATCAGTTCGTGTTTCCACACCTGCAGAGGGAGCGCAACCACAGCCCTGACTTCATGAGCTGCTTCAACCAGATGCATCTGGTTATTTTGTTGATTTTTTTTCACAGTGTGTCTTGTGAGATTCTTTATCTAAAAATACCTAAGAACAGTAATAAACATCCTTCTCATCCTGTAAAAGATTTTATCTAGTTATTTCTTCAAACCAGACAGGGATGGGTGCCAGACTCTTCACCATCTCTGAAATCATTACCAGCACTGTTAGCTAAATTGCTAAATTCTTAATGTCTACCATCTGGGTAAAGATTTAAATTTTGAGACTTGAGCCATTTGAGGAACAGGAAGATTCAAGTTTTGATTGTTTTCTTTTTTTGGCAGAAGAAAACAAAAAAGAAGAAAATAATAACTGTTCATTCTTTACATAGGTTGTAGGAATGCAACATCCATCCCAAAGCTCACTGGGACAAATCTTTTCAGTGATTTTTTTTCATTAGATCATTTGTACATGTAATACAGAGAGAATATATTTAATAATTAAACATATCACATATATCCATGATGTAATCTTGGATATTTGCATAGTGAGAGAGGTACAAATAGAAATCAATGGCCTCTCTGTACAGGTTTTGATTCTCCTTCATCCTATGCTGAAATATTTGAACTATTTCTGGGGAAAATCACTGGCCAGTGAACTGGATCTTAACATTTTTTCCTAATAATGCTACTCAGAGGAACAGTTAAAATTCTTATTTAAATGCAACACTTTAAGCAGCTACTCAGAGTTCAGAGAAAAGACTATTTAAACACTTTCATTTTTTTTTTTGCTATAATTTAATGTAAACATTCTCGTACACATATGAGATTGATTATAAAATTTAATATCTGTCGTACACATAAAATTTAGAGCTGTGTCTTTCCTGCCAACAAGTTCCCCAACCTGAGCTAAGTTATGCTGCCATGCCCTGTGTTCACGCAGCAATTGCCCTGGGGGAAAATGACAATTTGATACAAAAACATAGTCAGGGATATGAGGATGGCAGTGACAATGGGAGAATCATGTCTCAAATCAGGAGTCAGACTCTGAATACCAAGTTGCTGATCATACACTAAAAATATCCCTAAAATATTCAACTGAAATATGAATTCAGCTCAATATATTCATGATTACTTCATAATAAACTTGTTGCATGTATTTTTATCTCTAGGCCATTTTTCTGGTTTTGCAGCTCTTAGTGCCTGCAGAGAGTGATGAGGTGGAATATGCTTATTTCCTAGTGTTGCACACATTGAGAGATCTGTTTAAATTCATCAGAATATTGGATTCTTTTCTGAACATCATATCCAAACATATGTGGACATGAAAAATTCCCCCATGAAAATTAGGAATGAGAAATAGGTTGGAATTCAATTTTCCCCAAGAAAATTTGCTTTCAGATAAATTATGTTTCAAAATAACAAAACAGTGAAATATTGAAATAGCGATTTGTTGGACATATATATATTTTCTGATTTTCTTCTTCCCTTTTAAAAAACTTTAATGATATGTTTAGTTGTGACTGCTGCATCCTGGGGTCCAAAGGATATAAACTATATCACAAGAGAAAAGCAGAAGTGTGTGGAGGTGTAGAAGCAGACATGGTATCTTGAAGCAAGTCCTCTGTCCCAGACAATAGCCAGAATTCTGTCTAGATTGAGATGTCGCTGTTGAAGAGAAATGTGAGCTGGCTGGGCATAACAGGAATAAGAACAAGAGTGATCAAAAATTCATCATCCATTGTAAGGAAAGGATTAAGTCAGTCAAAAAAATCTTCAGTGATTAAAAATATCCCTGAGAAATGGAGAGGGAATAAATCAGTTCTTGTATCTACCACAGACAGGAGAAGAAACAATGGATTGAAATACAGGAAAAGACATTAGTAGTGGACATTAATCAAGATACTCGGTGGGTGCACAGGAAATATTGCCCATAATGGGCAGGTTTTTTCAGTGGCTGGAAGTTTTTAATTAAATATGAACATAGTTGTGTAAAAAATACTACAGGGATGTCTCTCTATAGTTTAGCAAATGGACAAAAATCTGCTTGTTTTCTATGATTTCCTAATGAGTTTAAGTACCACTTTAAAAAGTCAGCTGGTTGTTATGCACAACCTAGAGGTGATAAAATGCTTAATACTAGTCCAGTTTGATATGTAGAAACCAATTAAAATAGATTTCACTAAGTTCAGCAATTTTAGCAGCACAAGAGACTGGAATAAAAAGCTTTTAAGTGTATCTGTTCAATGACCTCTTAATCACTTGTAAAAAATCTAAGCAGCTTGAAGAGGTTTCACTTCATGTTTATTCAGGAGCCAGAAATTCTAATCATCCTTGTAATTCTGACCAATAGAAAATAATCCAGGAAAATATATAAAACTGTTTTCTTAGAAAATTTGTTCATTTTCATTTGAATTTATAGATTGCTATCGCTTTACTGGAACGTACTTTGTCTTTCCCAATAATTTGTACTGAAGGAATAATGAAATAGAGATACAAATGCGTCCTGAATCTCTAGAACTTATATTCAAGGGAAGAGCAACTCAGTCATGCCTAGAAATAAAGAAAATATGTTAATAACTGGTAGATTAGTAATTAAATTCTTTTGGAGGGAATTAAAAAATAACATTGTCTAAAAATATTAAAATATACAGGATCCATTTCATATAGAGAGAAAATTTTTTTTTGCATTTTGTCAGTTATAAATGAATATATATGTAAGGAAAATAGTTTATATGACTTCTAGAAGTGTTTCACAAATATTTTAGATTAATTAACCAGAACAGAGTCCAAAAAGAAACTCCTGGATTACTCCAAAACCAGTCTTAATGCTATCACAGACCACCACAATATTCATTCTTTTCACTTCATTGATAAATACCTGTTTTAAGATTCAAGAGAGATTTTTTATTCTCAACTATCCTGCTGAAAAGCTTTTTAAGACCTCACAGCTGTGATAGTTCGAAAATACCTAATTTCCCTTCAAAATATATTCATGGCCAATAATAAAGAGTAATCTCACATTTATTGGTGAGATAATAAATGTCATTTCTCTGTAACAGGACAAAAATCAACAGAACAGATTGTGAATCCTTTAACACTACCAAAAACCAGCTCAAAGTAGGTAGAAATAACTTACCATTACTGTATTAAAAATAATACTGTTCATTTTCAAAACATTCTTCATAGTTTTTCTCAAAGTCTTTTTTTGAACTGATAAACTTTCATGAGATGAGATGTTTAACCTAAGATATTGCTTTCCATTCTTTATAACAAGTCAGAATATATTCTATACAGGAAGAAATGAAAATTTCTCTAACTTTTCCCCAGTGAGTAATGAGTAAGTTATCTGGTTATTTACTGCAAATATTTGTATCAAGTGTTGTGTGTTCTAATAAATTACACATCATATTGCTCATGAGATGCCTAAAACTATGGAAGTAAAAGTGCACGTAAGAAGGAAATTAAATTCAGAAGGAAAATATATCTACAGCAAGTGGTAGCCAGTTTTAAACCTCTGGTTCAAAAGGGTTTGTGTTGGTTTTTATCAGATAAAGCCAAAGCTTGTTGTTTTTCTGTCTTTATTTATACCTTGCTGCATAATGTGTACATCATCCTAATCTTCAGGCAGCATATGGAAAGTGGAGAGAGATAGTTCCATAAATCCCTGGACGCATCTTATTGCCCACCCAATAATGAAGTGTCTCCTTCAGAAAGAACTCATATTATTGAGTGTTTTCCACAGGGATATTTACAGGGCAGTTCACATTATTTCATTATTTGAACACTTTTATGAACTCATCGTGGCTTTGAACTTTCACCTTAGAGCTGTTTTCTCATGGGGTCAAAGCATGAGGCCAAGACTTTGGAGACATAGATTTATTCCTCACCATATATTAGATTTCAGGGCTTTAAATGTATAAAGGACTTTCTTTTTTTTGTCACCTGCCTAGGCTGGGTACGGGTATAAAGTCTCTAAAGATCTTACCACATCTTGATTTCTAAATAGAGTAATTTATTTATACAAAAGCACATATCTGAAGGCAGAGAGTTCTAAGAGCGGCCTTATTCTACAACCAGTTACAAACCTAGGCAAAGAAAGTCTGAACAAGACAATAACTAAAGCATAGAAATCTTAACACATACAACTCAAATGAGACAGCGAACAAAGCATAAGATTCCTAACAAGCAGAGCTCTAATAATTCATAGCCTCAGGGTAAAGCAACCTCTTATTACTGTCTGCATTTTCAATCACTGGGATCACACTAACAGAGAGGAATCGATCACAAGTTTCAGACAGGGATTTCAGCCACAGGGATCGTAATAACAAAAGGGACCCCGAAATTCCAAACCCACACAGAGCCCTTGGCCACAGGGACGCGGACGCAACGGGAAATCCCGAACCGCACAGAGCTCCCGTCCGGGGGATCACGAGGGCAGTGGGGGCCCGAGCCACGCAGGGTTCCCGAGGGCAATGGGGGCCCGAGCCAAACAGGGTTCCCGTCCGGGGGACCGCGAGGGCAGATGGAGGGTCCGAGCCGCGCAGGGTTCCCGTCCGCGGGATCGCGAGGGCAGTGGGGGCCCGAGCCACGCAGGGTTCCCGAGGGCAATGGGGGCCCGAGCCAAACAGGGTTCCCGTCCGGGGGACCGCGAGGGCAGATGGAGGGTCCGAGCCGCGCAGGGTTCCCGTCCGCGGGATCGCGAGGGCAGTGGGGCCCCGGGGTCCCTCCCCACACAGAGTCCCCGACTGTCCCAACCAGCGCACCGGTAGCAAGTGCTGCAGGGGAAAAGGGGGGACCCCGGGGCCCAGGTCCCTTAGAGCGGGGACCGTGATGTATAATACCTTAAAATCCCGTCTCGGCTCCCTGTCAAGGATCGTTCCTCAGGTTGCAGAGAGTGGAGGTTGGATCGATGGATCGAATTGATCAATCAATCGATGCCTCTACCTCCAACCCTGAGGCCTTTTATCCCTAATTGCAAAATGCATATTCATATTTCTTATCTACACACTAACCAATCTAGGTACAATTCCAAAGTTCGTAAAATTACGAAAAACAGTATCAGAACCTACGCACTTAACATATCTATTAACGCAAAACACTATCTTGCTAGCCTCAAGCTCTATCTTGTTATTGTAAAAAACCTCTATTCTATCATATATGAAAAACTCTATCCTCTCTGCATAAAGTCTATACGAGTTACAAACAGCAGTCTACCCTATTTTTGTTATGTCTTTAAGTTTATACGAGTTACAAGCAACAATCTACCCTATTTTTGTTATGTCTTTACTCTATCACTAGGCCTGAAGCTGTGTCCTTCTACACTGAACTAGGACTTAGGGCATGTAAAGCTTAAAGCTAAGGGTTAGATTTCTACTTTATGCATTTAAAGCTTTTATATATTCTAATTTTTCTAAAGGCTTTAATTCTATCTCTGTACTTTTCACTCTCTGTGGAGGATCCATGGAAACATGGACTCCGACAGTCACCTATAAATTTCCATCATTATTACTTTGTAAGGGGTAAATATAATAAATGTCTTTTTCCACTGTGTTTCCCTAGAATATAAGACAACAGCAATTACCTTAATAGAAAAGCAAAACATCTAGGTCCTAAATTAGACAGGAGAGATTTAAGTCTTTAATTTTAGATTCTTCATTGATGCTCCATAAGGCACCAATGTTGTAACAGGTGCTTTCCATATTGATTCCTGCTTCTGTACAGAGCAACAGCTGCCACATGAAACCTTGTTCAGGTGGCTGAGTTTGTGAAACAGTCAGGAAATGAACTACACCTCTTCATGGTGATTTTAAAACTTTGTGACCTTGACTATTCTTAGCATACTCAGTGTGTGTGCCAAAGTTTTGATACTTCTTCTTGTGTTCAACTTCTGGTCCCTTGCATCACTTTTGTTATTTCAGAGAAGAATTTATGTTTTCTTTATTCAAATAATATGAAAATATTAAGAGAATTTTTCTGTTGTCAACTGTTTTTTTCTCTTCAGGATGTAATATATGATGTCCTGTGTGAGGATGTTTAAATACAACTTTTTAATGCAAATAATTTAGCATAACCAACCATTCCTCATTTCAGAGTTTGGTACTATTTGCTGGTTGATTTTGATTGTTTGTTTGTTTTCAAATGTCTCTTTTTAAGGACTCAGTAAAATACTTGAAATCAAGATATTTTGCATCAAAAATATTAACAATTTCTAAACAAATTCTGTGACAGCATCAGGAACAATCAGCATTTCAGTAACCTCAGAGGAACTCTGACTCCCACATTTATCCCGAAATTATTCACCAGGGAGATGCTGATGCTGTCTTTGAAAAATGGGTCTAAATTAAAGTTGTGCCATTAGTGCTGGCTGAGTGAATGACAGCAGCAGCTTGAGTGGGAGACTGAGGGTCACCAAATTGGATAGTGTACAATCTGTATTATTCAAATAAATGGGGGGTGAGGATAATATCTGCATTATTCTTATGCGTGCCAAAACATTTGTACAGACATCTTTTTGCTGTTCCAGGAATCCCTCCAGCACTTATTATAAGAATATTATAAGGAATTTCTGTAAGCTAGAAATTCCTTTCTCAGATACCCTTCCTTGCACTGGAGGGGAAAAAAAAATCCCAGCTAAGATAGGAAGAGTCTAATTTTCCCAAACTTTTTTGAGCCACAAAAGAATAATATGGTGCAGGGTAAGTGGAGGCAGTGTAGCCTTTACTGAGATTTTTAATCATAGAATCTGTTATGAAGTTGGACTTTTAGATTGTCTTTCCTTGTTGAAATTTTTTCCTCCTTTCCTGCCACTGGTCATTTCTATGGACAGATATTTGGGTTTCCCTCCTAGTGGAAATCAAGGCACAGAGGATTTGTGTGGATTTTGTGTTTGGAAGAAAAAAGATGTCTGGAGTGTGCAGTCAGATCTGGGTGCTCACCTAGGGGGACTAGATAGAGCCACAGGGACTAGATAGAGCCCAAGGATGGCAATTAATAATTACCACAAGTATCTTTATCACTGGTATAAAATAACTGCACATTTTTGCCATGGTGGTGCTGTGGGAAACTATGCAGCCTCATCCCACAGCATTCAAAGAAACATTAAAAAGCTTTCCTTGCACCTATTCTGCTATTTCAAGCACAGTTTTTACCCAGGTGGAAGAAGTGAGGAATTGCTGGGAGCTGCAGTTCCCAAAGAGTGAGTTAGAGCAAGCAGCTTGCCAGCAAGCAGCAGGAGGCTGGGTCACCAACACTGAACAGAATTGCATCAGCTGGCCAAAATCCAGCTGCCACTGGCCCCTAATTTTGTACAGGTCTATATATTAGGTCAAGAATGAGCTGTGGTGACCTTCCTTTTTTATCTTTGTACAGCACAGATGACATGAAATAGCAATTTTTCCTTCTGAGTCTGTAATGTCTAGTTGAAATAAAATGTATATTTAAAATGGGAAAAAAACACCCAATCTCGATTTAAAGGCTTCAAGTCAGGGGAATCCTCCTAGCCCTAACATGATCCCTGGTAAAAATAAAGTGCCTTGCTTTTAGTTCATGTAATTTCAGATTCAGCTTATCCACCCACCCATTTATTTCACTTTGTAAATGTTCACTTCATTGTCGAGTGTTCATGGGTGAAGTGTAGAGTTCAGGCTTTCAAAGTATTTGCCTGTAACTCAAGTTTCCTAAATACCAGTGAAATTTCAAAGTAATTTTTAAACCTTTTGTGACTGGCCATTTTTTTAATATAAAGACATTTAATCAATTCCAGAATGATCTCATTACTATTTCTCTACTCTTACTTGATGCTTTTCAGTTAATGTATTCTGGGTTCAAGTCAGCCCCCTTTGCTACAACAGCAATTTGAAATCTTGATTCAGCTAGCTACGTCCATAATTCACAAGTTGTTTCTAATACTTCTTTCCAAGACTTTGTTCATCAGCTTGCAAATTTGCAAGTGGTCTGCAACATGGTGTATGGCTTCATTCTTTTCCCCAGTGATCCTTCTTGGTTTTACACATTTGTCAAACATTGACATCATTGACATTTTTTTACCAGAAATAATATGAGATCACCACTAGGTCCTTAGACAAGCTCAACATTAATAATTTCTCCATGAAATACCTGTATCTTTTAAACAGGCCCACCTCACCTATTATTATAAAATCATAGAATCATAGAGTGTTTTGTGTTGGAAGGGATCTAAAAGACCCTCCAGTTCCAAACCCCTGCCCTGGGCAGGGACACCTTCCTCTAGACCAGGGGGCTCCAAGCCCCATCCAGCCTGGCCTTGAACACTTCCAGGGATCCAGGGGCATCCACAGCTTCTCGGGGCAATACCATATTATATTTCACAGACATTCATGAATATAGCACCAGTTTTACATGGCATTAACTCTTTCTTCAAAATATCACACTGAAGGAACATACAACACCAAAGACAGCTGGGGACAAGGAACCAGCTGGATGTGATTCAGTCCAACACTTTTTCTGTTGTCAGTCCTAGTAGTGGTTATCTGGCAGGACAGCTCTAAGAATACCCTGAAATCATTTCTTGTACTGACTTTCAACTGTACTGAGCTTAATCAAAAACCAGGCATTTCCAAAATCCATCCACAAGAATGTGTGCAGAGTAAGTCTGTATTTCTTTCACTCTTAATTTCTTTTTTATTCTCCATGAGACCAGAGAAGGAAAGAAAACCCTTCCCCAGGAAATTTTGCAACTCATGTGTCTCTTAACAATGGGTGTTTCCTCTGCAATTAGATTGGCTTCTCAGAGGTCAGTGTGTGTGTGAGGCACTGCCATGGGAATCTCATGAAGTTTAACAGGACCAAGTGCAAGGTGCTACACCTGGGTGGGAGAAAACCCTGATATCAGAACAGGCTGGAAAATGACACTAGGAAGAAATCCTTCACTCTCAGGGTGGTGAGGCCCTGGTACAGGCTGCCCAGAAAAGCTGTGGCTACCCCATCCCTGGAGCGGGCATGGGGGTTGGAGCAACCTGGTCTGGTGGAAGGTGTCCCTGCCCAGGGCAGCGGGTTGGAACTGGATGATGTTTAAGGTTCCTTTGAATCCAAACCATTCTTTTATTCTATGATTCTAAGCAGGAAAATGAATGGTCATATTCTGCATTCTGATATCTGTTTTATCTTCAGAAGTCATTCTCCCTATACTTGATTTATTAGAAGGGATGAGGGCAAATTTTGTGAGAATTTCTTGTTTACACAATGATGGCCAACCACTGAAAAGTGAAATCCCCTCTCCCTTTCCCTGGCTGTATGCCATTTGTCAGCTAAGCCATCTCAGTATTTCCTGACATTTTCTGCTTTCTGCTTTAATGTGATTAAACTTGTGATGCATTGTCAGAAGATTTAGCCAATGGCAGGATTACAAACAGACACATCACTGCTAGTTCCACTCCAGCTCTCCTTAAATATTTTCCTTTTTGATGCAAATTCCACATGATCTGTGGGTGGCAAACCAGATCCTATCAATTCCCATAATGCCTGTGAAAGCTGAGAGGTTAATAGTTCATTTGGTATTTCACAAAAAAAAAATCTAGCCAGTAATCAAGCAAATTACTTTGAAATTTTTAGTGGTGAAATTAAGTAATGCAGGTTCCCATAGGTATTTGGGGCATACCCATGAAGGCAACAAATGAATATAATAGAATATATACACTATGTCAAAGAATATTTCCTCAGAAAATTATTCCTGCCTTCTCCAACTACAACATAAAACATATATATATATATAGATATATTTATATATATTTATATATATATATTTACATACACAAACACTGTCCATTGGCTCATTGCTGGGCACTGAAAGGCACCACTGTCTTCATCACTGAAGAAAGGAAGGTGCACTATGAGAAGTTTCCCAGATGCCTTTATGTTACTAGTACTAAGCTAAAGATATTGGTTGGTTATGTCAGAAATAACTAATTCCCCTGAATTTGCTTTCTCCTGTGCCTTCTTATGCTGAGGTGGGAGCTCAGTGGAGTCCTTCCTGGCCATCTCCCTTAGGCCTGCAGCACTCAGGGTGCCTGCTCTGTGAGGTTTTGTGTGGGGTGCTGCCAAGTCAAACCTCACCCACTTCACCGATTGCTTTCAGGGATTTTTCTGAAGAGCCACCTCAATGACAATGTGCATTTATTGATTGCTCAATAGCATCCAGCCCTGAAATGGCTGGAAATGGGTATATTCATATTACTCTGAGAGCTGTCCTGAGTGGCAACCTAACCACATCCCTTTTTTCTTTTATTCTTTTCACTTTCATCCCCTGTTACCACTCCTTTGCATGTGAGCTTATTTCATCTTGACCTGTTCTTTTTTTTTCTCTTTATCAGATCACTTCCCTGGTGAAATATGTACATCCAAACATCTTGAAGTTAGATGACCCCACTGTGGTCCCTCCCAACCTTACCCATTCTGTGATTATGTTATTCTGTTTCTGTGATCATGAAGTGGGACTTGCCCAAGGAGAAAATTAAGCCATAATCAATTAAGGGATGAAATGAGGAGATCCTGTATCACCTGCCCCAGTAATAGTTAATATCTGCAACAAACAAGAGGGTGGTGAGATGGTGGGAGAATGAGGGCAGGAAAGATATTTGACCAGAAGATTAGAAGGCTTGTAAATCCCTTCCTGTTGGATGAAAGGGCTGTTATGGGAACCCAAGGTTTTTGCATTTGCATAATACAGAGGCCAACTCTGTGGGACAAGCAGCTGTGAGGACTGCAGGGTGTGGGGTTATGCCTGGACATGAGAGCCTTTTGTAGATTACAAAGGACCTCAGGGTCAGGCCAAGAGTTCTTCCAGCAATGAAACCAACAGGTAAGTATGAATCCTGCACCTGATTTTTGCAAGAGGGGAATCCTTCACACTGCCATGAAAGAAGGAATGGTTATTAATTCAAAACCAGATGGTTTACTGCTCTAGCTTCATCAGTCCCCACTGCTTGTAATAAAGAGGAAATGCAATCTTCTCTGCTAACGTTTTATCTCTATTGTCCTGTTCTATGTGCCAGTGATTTTCACCAGATCCTGCAACACATATCAGAATAAACTTTCTCTCTTTCACCCTGCAGTCCCTGATGGGACAGATAAGGCAGCATGTCAAAGCACTCTTAAATAATAGGTAGTGATTGGTATGAAATTACTTCATCCCACATGTTCTTTGGCCACTACATGTGATTAATCAAGAGTGTGTGACTGCCGGAAGACATGAAGTTCCTGTCAAAAATGGTCTTTAATTTATCTGGAACATAAACAACCACAAAACTGCAGCAAATACACACCGTGTTTATTTGTTTAATGAAGAGCAATGTCTGGTGAGATCATACACAGAATGATAGAATCCTAGAATGATGTGGGTTTGGAAGGGATTATAAAGATCCCCAAGTTCCAACCCTACTGCCATGGGCAGAGAACCTTCCACATCTATTAAAGAAACTCCATCCGATTGTGTTTCTCTTAGTTAATCTCACTCCAGACTTAAAAAATTGGAAAGAAATACAGGATTGAGTACCTCATGCCATTTACTTTATTTTTATTGCCTTTTTTTAATATATATTCTATCAAGAATGTTAAACATATCTAGTCAATACAAATCATCCAGCTGGCTTGGAGAGTATTTATTGAAGTATTGAGGAATATTATTTTTTCCTTTGATTTATTTCTATATATACATGGCCAACTGCTTTTTGGGGAGTAAACTGAAAAAAAAAAAAAAAAAAAAGGGAATCAGAGCTTCAATAAGATACGCAATTACTTATAGTGCTGAATTTTTCTTGGGTGTCAGTTGAGGAAAAGGACAGCTTCTGAAACTGAGGCTAGGAGAATGACATCTGCTGAAAGATAGAGAAACATGAAGCGAGGATGCAAATACAAGATCTGAAGTGGGTGTTCTTCCTTAAGGACAATTGAACCATCCCAGTTTCTTATGGTTTCTGAGCTGTCCTGTTTGATTCAACAGGCAGCAAGCTGGATGAGGACAGCTATGGCATCTGCCAAGTCCTACAATTCGTTTATAATCATCTTATGTGCTCTTAATTCCTTGAGTTAAACTGGAGATAAACTCATAATTTTTATAGCTCCTCTGCCCAGCTCTCCCTACTCACATCCAGTTGCTGTTGCAGTCAGGTCTGTGACTCACAAAACATGCAGGAAGGAAAGTGTGAGCTGAAAAAAAGTGAGTAGTAACAGGAGGCTGTAGGAGATCTGAAGACAAGAACAGTCTGATTGTGAGACTCATGCCAAGGTGTTAGTGACTAATGGGAGAGAAAATGAGCTGACACATGGCTGTGAGATTGTCCTGCTCTTCCCTTCACCTGATATTTCTAAGGCCATCTCCCACACTGCACCCCAAAACTCTCTCCCCATTCCACCATTTCTTTTTGTTTTGTTTTGTTTTGACTACTCTGGCTTGTCTAATATATTCAAATTTCTGAAATGATGCTCTTTCTAGTAGTGATGCCTGCCCCTGGCATATCTTAGGCTGTCAAATTTCCTCCAGTAAAGCCTGTCATATATATTTTTGCAAAGAAAAAAATTATGCTACAAATACCAGGGGGAAAAGGACCCATAAAAAATAGTTGAATTACAGCTATAAAAGAAAACATTCTGTGACTACTTTTATATTAAGATGTCACTGCCCTTTAAAAACCTTCCTTCCTGCATGCTCCTCATGCCCACTATAAAAACCATGTATGGATGAAACATAGCATACATATAAGTCATATGACAGCCTTATGGTATGAAAAATGAGATCACTTCAACTGTAATGAGATCCAGGATATGAAGGACAGAGACTGGATATCACAGGATCACAGAATCATTCAGGTTGAAAAAGATATTTTAGGTCATCAAGTCCAGCCCTCAACCCACACCACCACCACGTTCACCATTAAACCATGTCCTCAAGTGCCACAAGGTTTTTGAACACTTTCACTCTGCCACCTCCTTGGACAATCTCTTCCAATGCTTTACAACCCTTCCAATGAAAAAAATTCCTAGTATCTTGTCTAAGCCTCCCCTGATGTAACTCAAAGCTGTTTCATATCGTCCTCTTCTCACCTGGGAGAAGGGGCCAACCCCCACCTCACTACAGGCAGACCGTGTCCTGCCTTTTCCCAGAGACATCCTGTGAGCCATCAGCCCACCAAGGTCCCATCTGCACAGTCACAGCAGGGAACACAATTTAGGGACTCAGACGAAGGGACCCTGTCCAGCCACTCCCTCTGATGCTTTTTGTACATCCAGGTGCCAGCAAAAGGAGAGGCTGGGACCCAGGGGCAGCTATGGGAAAGATGAATATGTGAGCTCCTCTGCTGGAGGAATCCACCTTGTGTGGACTTAGATCTCTAAATTATCATAGAGTGGGGCTCCATCCTGCTTAGCCAGAGAGGAGAGAGGATGAGGGTTTGGTGCTGTGTGTTCATGTGGGTGCTCTCTGTGTGTGACCTGTGTATCAGCCAGGTACCCCTGAGCATGGAAGGTGTCCAGGTGTGCTCTTTTCACCTGTGCCTGTGGGAATGCCCAATCACACTCACTCCTGCTTGGACCTGAGCACGGGGAGTTGTTTCAGCCTTGCCTCTCTCTCACTCTGGCAGAATGTATTCTCCTAGCATATTAAATATATCTACTGAATGTTCTGGTCCTACTGCCTAAAGAAGTTTAGGACAGTGCATTAATCTGGAGAGAAAACAGAGTGCTTTGTAACAGGGGGTGAAAGATCTCTTCATGTCAACAGATCCCTGGCACAGCCGTAGTTTCAGGGAATATGAATCGACTCACAAATCATTGTTGATGCCCTTATCTGCAAGTGTCACATCAGCTCAAAATTGTGTTTGGATACTGCAGCTGCCTGCCTGTCTGTCTGTCTAGATGTCAGATGTCAAAATATTATCAATTTTTTGTCAGGAGGTGCTGGCAGCTGCCATGGTGGAGGTCTCTGATCTCAAAATATTCCCACATCTTCTGAAATATATCAAATACTTCCCTTCAGACTAATTGGAAGCAGAAGTCAAATCCTTTATGTCATAGCATTTCCAATGAGGAAGGGAAGCTGTTGCCCAAGGAACCTGGGGTTTATTCAGAATTTGCTTTGGACCACAATTGAGTTTCCCCAGCTACAAACCTGAAGGATTTACAAAGGAATCTTTTGACAGGAAAGAGTGAAACAAAACTTACTGTTGAGTTTTAGAGATCCTAAAGACATGGGGAATTTTCAAGAAAAGAATTTCCATTTCATAAAGATCTTTAACAACATTTTTTGCCTTTTCATTTTATTTTTTCTTCCTATGGTGAAATGAACATGGTTTTGTGCATTTACATTCCTTCCTTCCTTCTTTCTTTCCTTCCTTCCTTCCTGGTTTGGATTGGAAAGGAACCTTCAAGATCATCATGTTCCAACCACCCTGCCATGTGCAGGGACACCTTCCACTAGACCAGATTGCTCCAAGCCCCAGTCTAGCCTTAAACACTTCCAGGAACAGGACATTCATAGCTTCTCTGAGTAACCTGATCCTCACCACCCTCACAGTAAAAAATGTCTTCCTATTATCTCATGTAAACCTACTTTATTTCAGTCTGAAACATTCTCCCTTGTCCTGTCACTTCAAGCCCTGGTAAAAAGTCCCTCCCTATCTTTCTTGTAGGTTCACTTCAGATACTTAAGGGCTGCAATTAGGTCACCCTAAAGCCTTCTCTTCTCCAGGCTGAATAATCCCAATTCCCTCAGCCTTTCCTCATAGGAGAGGTTCTGCAATCTTCTAACCATTTTGGTGGCCTTCTCTGGACTCACTCTAAGAGATCTTCCTCTGCTGGGGACCCCAGAGCAGGATGCAGCAGGTGGGGTCTCACCAGAGCAGAGCAGAGAGGCAGAATCCCCTCCCTTGACTTGTCCAAAGTGGTTTGGATGCAGCCCTGAACACATTTGGTTTTTCAGGCTGCAAGTGAATATTGTCAGCTGATGTCCAGTCTCTTGTCCACCAGCACTCCCAGGTCCTTCCTGGCAGGGCTGTCATTGTAGTTTACAGACAGCATGGAAATAATGGCATGGCTCTCAGCTTACAGCATATGAGAGCAATCTGTATTCTCCCAAATCCTCTTTTTATACAGTACTTTGGCCCAATGAATATGATTGGTCATTCAGAGCCTGCACCTCTTTTTACACGTCCTTGCCAGAAAACAAGTTAGAAGAACACCACCTGCTAATGGGTTTTCACCTCTTGAGGACTGTTGGAATTCCTCCTTAATATTTTCTAAGGCCAGAATGAGAGTTGCTCGCTTGTCTTTCACACAGACTCTAACAGTGCCTGAAGCCTAAAATCTGACCACTGTCAGTACCCACACAGGGCTGCTCTGATCTGCTCATCCCCAGCCTGGATTGATACCAGGGGTTGCCCTGGCCCAGGTGTTGCACCTTGCACATGCTACAGCCTCACATAAAGCCCTCCTCGTGTGACCTCCCCAGCTCTGAATAAAGGAGAGGGATCCCCTCCCTCTGGCTCCTGGCAATCCTTGGTCTGATGCAGCAGAGGATTCCATTTGCCTCCTTTGCAGCAAGGGCACTTTGCTGGCTCATGGCCAGCTTGGTTTTCACCAGAGCCCCAGGTCCTTTTCTGTCAAGCTGCTTTCCATTTGGGTGTCCTCCAGCAAGCCTTGGTGCTTGTGCATGTCTGTACACAGTCCTGAGATCATCCTTCTTACCTGGTGGGAAGAGACTTAGACTCCAGGAAATCCAATGGTTAAATTCCCATCCTTTTTTTTTCCCTTATTGTCACTGGAGCCATTATTCCTTCCTCATGGTTGTCCCATATAGTTTTTAATCAAAATCCCCATTAGTAAACATGAGGTATGTGCTCCCATGGGACTCAACAGGACTCCACATGACTATACCAGCATGTAAATAGCAGGATTAGTGTAATAATGTTTAAAGACGAAATATGACACAGTGGGAGATAGCAAGAAGAGAAAAAGCAGAGGCTGAAAGAAGGCAGCAAACACAGTGGTGAGAGAGCACTTCACAGCAGTGCCCCTCTCCCTGCCAAGTGTTCTGCTTGTTTAGAGCCCCGCGTGTTCTTGGTCAAAAGGGATCAGAAGATCTGTGTTAAGGAAATGGTAGGCATTGAGGAGTGCTTTCAAATTGTTGTTCTTCATTTAGGGGAGCAATTTGGGATTTAGCACTTCTAGGGGGATCTTATTCTGATACCTTGTGCACTATTTTCACTCCAAGAGGGAAATGAGTCTAACTTATTCCCTTGGACAGAGAAAATAAGTATTTAACAAGAATAGAACTAAGTCAACGCCCTGTGTATCAGTGAATTAAAGAATATCATAGCTGATTCTTTAAAGAAGCTCTAAATTCAGGAGAAGGATGCAAAAGGTAATTGAAGGCAGTGGGGAGTTTCAAAATAAAGATTTCGGTGATTTAAAAAACAAAATCCTTTTCCATAGTATTAATTTTGCATCAATTCATTTTAATGGTTTTGATTGCCCTCAAGAGGTCTGGCTGAAGCAATGGAAACTAATTCTAACCACAGAAAATTTATGTTGCTTAATTTTTGACCTTGCTTAAATAGCAGAGGATTATGTGTCTGAGTTTTGTGACCCATCTAGGACAGGCTTGAAAATGAAAACTAGGAGAGAACACAGGCAAATTTATTCAAGAACACACAAAAATAAGGAGAAAATAGAAAGTAGAACAGAGGCAAAATTATACAGAAAAATTATAGCACTTACATGGTCCTAAAAATGAGGTAATATTTTGAGTTCATATAATCTAAAAAATATGCTTTTAACATATAGGAGTGAATCATTTTCTTGGCAACACGTTAGATGATCAATTGTTTAAGAAGACTTTCCACAGCACTGTTGAATCACCACAAACAGTTAGATATTTCTGTCCTTCCCTTTTATTTTCTTTCTTTTCTTAATGGCAAGGCATCAAAAATTTTGCAAAGCAAAGCAAGTCTGTGTGACCTGTGCTGGGAATAGCCAGTCTCCAAATGCATAAGGGACTCAGCTCTCTCCTGCTGGATTGGAGGCTGTAGCAATATCCTGTCACCTTTACAGCACCTGTAGAAAGGAGGAGTGGGAAATTCACCCACAAGGAGTAAAACAGGCAGTGTGGCTACTCTGTACCCTGATAACAGCACAGAGCAGAGAAGGCAGAACTCTCTGGGAAGAAGATGAGCTCTGCTCTTTTGATCCCTGAAGAGTCCAGAGAGGATTCTCTCATTCTCACAGTCCATGCCTGGGCACAGTTTGGAGGCAGCTTGGGAAACAACTGCTTCCAGAAGTGTATGGAGCTTTGGAAAACAAGGTTTGTCCTGTCTTTGACCTGTGCTCTGCAATTGGCTCTCAAGGCCAGAGACCAGGTCTTGATCCTATTCTGGAAACTGAGGCACAGCAGCTTCCACTTTAATCCAGACTCATTCTTGCCACAGCTGTGTGGCCTCTTGGAGTCCTTATGCTGTGACCTTTGCTTCCTTCCATGATTTTGCCATTTCATTTATGTCAGCTTGATTCTGGGCCACTATAGAGACAGAACACAGATTAGCAGATGGGTGTTTTCTGTCAGAGCTGTCCTGACACAGATACCCATCCCTGTGTCTGATGTGCCTCAGAAACCTTTCCTTCAAGGTGGAATCATCCTCATTCCTCTCTCCTGTGAACTTCACTCCCCAGGACATGGCCACTTTTACTCTGCAAATGTTCTCCCCTTGCCTTGTCTCCATTTTCTGGGGGCTTTTTACATTCAAAAATTACATTTTCATTCCATTTAATCCCACCAGATAAAAAACCTAAAAAATAAAAAAATAGTCCTGACTAAAGAAAATACCTTGAGTGAACTCATTTTAAAACCATGATCTAACAGATTTGCTGCAAAATGGTTTTTTAATCCAGAGTATCATGTATTTCATGATGTAAGTAATAGAAATGATCATGTGACATACTGTGTTATAAAATCTTACAGCACCACAGTTTGTGAGGAAATATGATTTAAAACATTATTATCTTTATCATGCCTATGAAGTCATTACATAGGGAAATAGATGTGAGTAGATATTGGAATGATTTTCTGCTCATTTCTGAATCAGTCCCTCATGCTGGAGTAAAATATTTGGACATTTTAGTGTTTCCAGCAAGAAAATAAGTGCTAAATGTACTCATTACAGAACTAACCCTTTTAAGTCAGCTCCTCACATGAGACATGAAACACTGGTTCCATGAAAAGACTCAGCTCTCAAGAAAATCATCACTGGTTACATGCCTATTGTGGAATGTCTCCAAAACAGTTTCATTCAACTTTTTGTATTTATCAATATATAAAATTTTAAATGCAAACTGAAGGTATCACTTTTTTTTTCCCCCCACAGGTAACTTAATGCATTTTTTGAAACTCACTTTTTATAGCAAATTCACCCTTTACTACTCAAGTTTAAGAAAAAAAAAAGTGGATTCATGGAATACTTTATCCTACAGGGATTTCTTTATTAAACACTTTGATCTGTATCTTTCCTGTTTCTTTGGTAGTCAGATACTACAGCTGGGATGCACATGCATCTGGGTTAAGCCACTGAGATGAACAAATATTCTGTGAGCCCTTTTCCAAGGATATCAGTGTAAATGAGGTTTTACTGCACAATCCAAATGTCTCTGAAAAACCATCACCTTGAGTATCAGATTCTGTTTATGTGTTAACCTCGGCATTTACTGCATGGCACACAGAGCCTGTGCAGCTGCAAGTAGTTTAAAGTCAATAACTCTGGAATATTTCCCCCTATTTTAGTGGAGATCAGAAAGATCAATGCACTGGCTGCCCTGTGTTATTCAGCTGAGTCTTACTTAGGGCTTGGAACAAATTGCATTATGTTATGCTACATCTTCTTTTCTTTGGTCTTGGTGGCTTTTTTCCAGAATTATTTTATTCTGGTGGTTAAAGAGCACAAAAGCCTTGTGGACAGAAGTAGATTTTTTTCTTTCAAATATCACAACAATGACGACAAGAAGAACAATAGCATAAAGCACGATTTCCATCTGAGGTGTAATTTCTATCACCAAACAAAGAAGAAGACTGAAATTTGGTGACACTAACAGCACACTCCTTTCATTCAACAGCCCAAAGCTCAGGTACCAGGGAAGGGCTCATCCTCAGTATAGAAGTTTCAATCTACCAGTTATCTTCCCAAATAGGAGCTTTTAAACCCTCTTCATAGTCAGATTCACCAGCCATTGATTAACTGGGGACTGCTGAGGTGGGATGAAGCCAGGGCATCACTTTAATTTTTATATTGCACAAAATACTGAAAAGGAGAGCAGAGATGGTTCTCAATCCTAGTGGCCGTATTTGCGTATTTCTGTACTGTGCAGATTGAAATATCAACATGCAGCACTGACTCTGGGAAAACACAGTGTAATGTTTCACACCAAATGCCTCAGAATGCAGTGAGATGATGTGAAATAATGTTCTCATATCTTTATAATTTTGTTCATCAAAAGAATTTTCTCAGTAAAGGCAATTCAGTTTCACACACTGCCATAAAAGTTTGTGTTTAAATTGGGGCACAGAGGTCATAGTTCACTAAAATGTTTTGAACTGAATGTCTGAGGCACCAAAACTTATATTCATTTAGGATTCTGAGGGGAAAAAAGTTGGGGGTTTTTTGTTTGTTTGTTTGTGGTTTTTGGGTTTTTGGTTTTTTTTTGTTTTTCTTAGGCACTAACTCCACAGCTGGTTCAGAGGGAATGGGATGGAATGGAATGGGATGGAATGGAATGGAATGGAATGGAATGGAATGGAATGGAATGGAATGGAATGGAATGGAAACCCAGAGTACAGAAAGCTGTTTACAGGTATGCCAGCCACTAGTCATAATGAGAGACTGAAATGACGTGGAGAGTGGCATTCATGGATTTGTGATAAAAAGTGACAAGCAATTTTGAAGTGAAAGGTCAAACTGCCAATCACTTATGGCAAATAACCATTTTCAAGAACTCTGATGTTCATTACTTGCAGACTTTCTGGGATGGAACCCAAGCAACATAGGTGGTGTAATGATCTTAGGGGTTTGATCTTTGGCTATTTTTTGAAAGAAAAATATTTAATGGATTTGGCCTCAGAAGAGGCACTGTGTTACATAATACTCTGGAATAAAAAGCTGTGTACAGGAGAAAGTCTGTCAGGAAGTTCAGGTTTACTTTCTCCCTTTTGAGTCACATCAGCAAAGAAAAGGATATAACAAAGACAGAGTTCTCTTTGTGTTATGTTAAATACAAACATTACTACTTTAAAATGAAGAAATATAGGTCTCTAGTAGGTAAAATAATTTTAAAATATTTTATAAGACATTCAATAGTCTGCACAGCCCTTAGAGCATTGGTTTTCTACACCTACTGTAACCCCTAACTAGACTTGTAGGTACAGTGGACACATGGAGAAACCAGATCAACGCCCCAAATAAAATAGAACTTTTATTGACTCTAGTTCTAATAAAAATCTTGGCAGAAATGTCATACTTGTCCCTCAAACAGAGGAATGTCTTCAAATTCTCTATTACCTATTTTGACTCTCTCATGACTTTATTTTTGAGATAAATCAGAGTATTCCTGTCTTCCGTACTGCTGACCTATGGGACAATATAGAAGTTGTTGAGTAGGAATGAAGATTACAAAAATTCACCATCATCCATTGCAAACCTGAAATTTCTATGGTGAATTAATCAGATCAACTGATCTCTCTCCTCTGTGCATTAATGGCATGTCCCAGGGTTTTGGGCTCTATCTCACATGTAAATGCAGCAGTAAATTTGCCAAATCCCTCCTCTTAGGCTGTTGCACTACAATTGATTTGGAAACACCGTTGCCAGATATTGCTGGAAATTCTCATGTGTACATTACTTATTCTTGTTCCATAAAAGAAGGAAAAAACACATGAACAAAATAGTCTCAAGTTAAAACAAAACAGAAACTTAAAAAAAAAATGGAGCGGCTATTTTCTTTCACAGTCACATTTAAGGCTTCTTACCACCCTCCCTGTCAGTTGAGTGCAAGTATTACAGGTTATTTTAGAGAGCCTTTTATCTGAAAAGAGTAATGTCACTCAGAAACTTGAGGAAAAAAGCTGAAAAATAGTTTTCTGCAGTCAATACTTTTGAACAATGTGAAAAAGACTGTGCCAGACAGTGAGTGTGTGAACTCATAACCCCACATTCCTCCATTTATAACCCTTAACCAGCATCACAGCACTCCACATAGCTGAAAAACAGACACAGCAAGCTTAATTACCCAGCTTAGAATTTACAGCATTTTTCAGTTGTTTTGCCTAGCTCTTTAGACCAGTGGAAATAAGAAGAGTGGCCACCTCCTCTGTGCCAGGTTCCTCCTGCCCAGCTGCTGGAGCCCAGCTCTCTCCCCAGGCAGAGCTGCTGCTTTCCCTTCTGCAGGTCCCAGCAGCAGGAGCAGGGCACAGGGTCCAGAATCAAACACAAAAACACACCCAGAGCACTCTGACGTGACCTGTCCCACTGGCTGCCACAGGCAAGGTGCTGCTTTCAGCAGCACAGACACACAGGACCCAAATAAAGCATAACCACAGACAGCCAAGTGCTGTTCCTCCTCTTTGGCTGGTAAAGGCAGCATTCAGTAGTGAAGGCAGCTATGGGCCACTCAGATGGTCTGATAAACCAATGCCTGCCCCTGGATTGCTGCTTTAGAGTATGGAGAAGTTGATTTTTCTATGAAATAATCTTGTGGCTCATAATTTTGTCTGATCAGTTTAATGATCTGTGTTACTTCCACTTTCACCAGAAATATTTTCTAGCCGACCTTTACCCTGTGACTTAGCAGTTTGATCAGGAAGCTGCCCATATTCTTCCTTTTCATATTCTGTTACTTCTACCAGAGCTTATGATTATCTAAAATTTATTTTTCTTTGGTTGAAGCTGTAAAATTTGTGCTGGATTAAAGTTATGGTCTGTAAGTAATATTTTTAACTATTAAAAGTTAGTTCTTTTTCTGACATTATTGAACTTCTTTATGCAGTTGTGTCTGCAAAAGAGATGGAAAGGGTAGATGTGCTTTAAAAACAGGTTAGCTAAGTAATATCCTTGGTCCCCAATGGGAATATTATAGAATAAGTAAATGGGCTTCCTGTGGAGGCATAAAATGGGATGGTAACAGATTATAAAGGATATAACCACATCATATCCAAAAAGACTTTACCCTTTTTGGATGGAGTTTGAGAAAAGGTTTATATTCAAGAAGGAAAGTTTTGATCAGTGTTGAGTGTGTTGTAAATGCCACTTCTGTTGCAAGAACAAAGAAGTTTTTATATGGAATATGGGTGATGTCAATTTTAAATTATAGTTCCTTGAGAAAAATGGGTAAGTTCCTGTTCCCAGAACAAATTTCTGTGTTGTGTGTCCCAGGTACATATGGACAGGTTTTATTTCAAGTAGGCTATGGCTATACAAACCCCCTTGCAATAGTTACGTGATATAAATGTGAGTTCCCATAACACAGACACATACTTAATCTGAATATTTAATCAATTGTCTGTGGACACTTTTTCTTCCTCCTGCAGGTACTTTATTTTAAGTCATTTAGTACAGGTGTCTGAACACAGACACAGGACCCCTTGTGACTGTGAAGTAATTTGAGTTGAAAAGATCTCGGGCAGTTTTCAGTTCAATCTCCTGTTCAAAGCAGGCTGAGCTGTGGGAGTGAGTGAAGTCAGTCAGGGATTAATCCAGATGTCAAATACCTATGTTGGGAATACTGCTAGGCTTCTGTTGGCAGGTTTTGCTGTCATACTTGAGGAGTTACAAAGAATTACCAGTCAATTTGGAAATAATGCAAGTGCAGCGAGAGTACGAATCCAAGGAGGACCAAATCTTGGTTTTACAGAGGCAGAGGAAATTTAAGAATACAAAAGGCAGCTTCTGGGACACAAAACCACATCTAATCCAGTGACAGAAATTCGAACACTCAGAGAAGACAGACATCATCTAAACCTCAGAGTAGAGGCAGCACCTTAAATTTGTCAGTTTGATGCCTGACCTATAGCTAAATGTCATTTTTTGTGTATAAAATATCTTTCTTTGAATCAAGAGTCTGTCACAAGATAATCCAAATAATGTTTTACTTCACCAGAATCACACAAACACTTAACCTCCCTTCAACTTTCCATTTATTACTCTTTACCTCCCTCCTTGGTAATAACTATGCACCAACTAAATTGTTTAACAGAAAGCAAGAAAGATACTTTCAGGTTGTTTTGTTGTACATAAATATATAACTTCAGGCAGGCACACATCTGTCTTGGAAAGCAAACTATGTGTGCAATGAGTATGTTTAACTAATTAATGAGAGGAAGCTTAAAGGGTAATGCAAAAGGTCTTGAAGATATTGTGGGATGATCAGAGCTCTCTGTTTTAATATTCCTGCACAGTGCACCCTCCAGTTATCACGGTGGCCTGGAACTTCTCTTACATCACTGTGGGCCACTGTGTTATCTGTTTTTCAGATCCTACCATCAGAATCAGGAGCTGATATATCAGTTGTTGCTGGGTTTCCCTGTCTTATCTTTCTTTTTGTTTATCTACAGTTGCTACTCTTTTTTTCATCTACAGTTTTCATGTTCAGATACCTCACGTATAAAGAATACCAAAAAAAAAAAGTCTTAGTAAAGGAAATATAGCAATTGGAAAATGATTTGTTCATTCTGAACACACTGCCAATCCCCTGTCTCTTGTAAGGAAAACAGGTTGCTCTAGTTCTGTGTTTTCATTGAAATATAAAATTTTAGAAACTGAATTTCTGGATGTACATGCAGTTAATTTAATGATAAAACTTCCTTTGACCTCAAAAGATAAAAAAATTTTGTAGCTTTCCCTCACTCTCCCTGTTTTTTTCTTTTGCCTTTACACATCTGAAGGCAGACTTGTGGGTGTAGCTTTGTTCTCAGGTCCTCCAATTTCTTATTTGGCTTCAAGCAGGTAAGAGCAGATTGTCCAGTATTATTATTTTTCCTAATCTAGGAGACTGGGTAGTTTGCAGAATCTATGACTTGTCTTTTGCATACATGAATATGTAAAAATTGGAAGATTAAATATTCCTAATATTTGACAGTGTGATGACTAATGCTATAAACTTCATTGAGTATTATTTTTATTTTTTTCCTTACCAACCTTGATTTTATTTTTACATTTTTTATTAGTGCTGGTGATTTGGACATTGATATGCTGTCCTCAGGGCTATGAACAGAAAAGTGCCAAAAGAAATCTATGATTAATAAAAAAGACAGTGAGGAAATGTCTTTCACATATATTCCCCATAATTTGTGTTGTGGGGGTGACCATGTTAAACCACCCCTGAAATGCCAATATTCCTAGTTGTCCACTTCAGAGATCGTGGTCAGAAATATTGATCTCAGAGTTTATGTCTTTTTGATGGACAGGTCAGCTGTCAGAATTGACAGAAAAAAAGAAAGAAAGAAAAAAGAATTCCATCATCAACAATTTACGTATTTCTTAAAAGACTGTATAACTGCAGCTATAGGATGCTTACATTCAGAGAAAACTTCCTCTTCAACCTTCCTTGTTCTCCTCCATTCTGAAAATAAAATTTTAATAAGTTCATGAGGTTCCCCTACTTGGTTACATTTGCTTTTTATGCAGCAGTTATGTAAGCAGCCATGAAGATGACCTAATTGAAAAAAAAAAAAAAAATCTGCAATTGATTATTGACATACTAGTATATTATTGATTGCTGACAACTTGAGAAAGAGATATTTGCTAGTGGTGATTTTTTGTGTTTGTGGTAATTTGTGATAAACTACAGCAATTTCAAGGAGAAAACCTCCTTGTTTTCATGCATTATGCAATCCTAAAAAACCCCATCACAATCTCTACACACCCAGAGACCAGGTAACCCTTCAGATCATGACAACACTATACTCTATTTTTTATCCATTAATTAATGGATAAAATTTTATCCATTAATTAATGCAAGAATTGAGCTTCTTCTTCCCAAAATGTGGTGACTTAGAACCCAGAGAGTCTAAGAAATACATCAGGCATTCAGTTTGCTGACATTTTGACCAAAATCTAGCAGGATCAAGATCTAGAATACTAATTACAATAAATATTTAATAACTTTTGGTTTTTTCCTGATCTTCTTTCCAAAGAGACCTACAAACAAACAACTTCAGTAGAACTCAAAAACTGAAGGGTTAAGAATTCTTTATAGTCTAGAGATACCAGCTTTAAATTATTTAATTTCCACCTTAAGGACAGAATTGGCAAAGAGTTACTATTGAAAATGAAAGGGGATACCTGGTTTTTGGTGGTGGTGGTGGCAGTGGGTTTTTTTCTTAGGGTTTTGTTTGTTTGTTTGTGGTGGGTTTGTTTGTTTGTTTGTTTTGTTGATGTTGTTGTTGTTGCTGTTGTTGGTTTGGTTTTGTTTTGGTTTTTTTGAGAATAAAGAATGAAAATAGATTTGGACTTCATCCTCCTGTAAGAAATTCTATTCAACATACACTGACTCATCACAGCCAAGCAACATGGGTCACCCAACTGTGCACCCAAACCTTTTCTCACATAGTTCTGCTCCTTTTTGGGGGCTTCTAAGCTGCTTGTGAAGGAGCATCTCCACTTCTGTAAAAATTGCATCAGTCAACATGGCATTGATTTTCCCACTGCAGCAGCTGTAACAAGCAGAGAGTCAGAGTCTGCCACGTGGACAACAGGAACAGAGCTGTTCCTGCTGTGGAACAGGCACCCAGGGATGGAACCATGTGGTGAGCCTTGTGTAAGTCACCCTGCCTCTGAGTCACAGTCAATCCCCATGGGCACAGTACAAAAACCTGGCTAAAGCATGTAGTTCATAGTTTGGGAAGGTTCTGTCCAGTGGATATTTCAAATTACAGGAAATTGCCTTTTTATCCCTTTTTTTTTTTTTTTTTTTATTGTAGTTTGGTAACATGAGTCTGTCATTTTGAAATAGTCTTTTAACCTTATAAAAATAATTGGCCAAATTTTATTCAGTGATGTATTCCTGTATGCTCAGTGAGTGGTCAGCATAAGCACACAGATTTATGTCCTCAAATAAATGAGCCAAGTAGACACTGATAATCACGATAATGATGCCAGCAATGCACACACCAGAGAACTCTAAATGCCCAGCTAGTGCAGAAAAAATCCTGATTCATACAGCATGCTTTGAGAAGCTTCATTCTTCTAGCGGCTGAGGCATTTTTCTACTAGTTAAATGCAACATTCTAACAGATGTTGAATTTCTTCCAGTGAACAGCAAACAGCCTGGAGCCAAACACCAATGACACTACCAAGTGACTGTATCAGTCCAGATCTGGGTGTTGAGATCAGCTTGTGCCTTTCAACTGTGCTGCTTAGATCACATCAGTGCAGGCACCAGGGCATTTAATTTTGCAGCAAGCTGCCATCAGCACATCCTATTACACTGAATTCCTGTTGCCATCTTCCAAACTCTGCCAGCCTCCATTACTGACTGAGTCTGAGTCATTGTTGGGTCATGTAAGCATCAAACTGTGCACAGCATCTTCTCCAGCTATGGATTATATCTTGGGTTTCTACCAAGCATGTTAAAAGCTCTGGTTTATAATTTGTTTCTATTCTTGGACAAGCTTTGCATTGGATGATCACTCCCAGCTCAGCTGGTCACCAAAAAAAACCCAAAACAAGCTAGTCTTTTAAAAACTAATATTTTGTAAAATGAGTAATACCTACAAAATAGCAGAAAGAGTCAACAAAAAAACTTCCAAAATGGTAAAGTTTTATTGCTCGTATTCTGTAGTTTGTAGTACCAAGGGCCTTAGGACAGCATTCATCAGTAATAAATTACAGTCAAGGTTCATATAGTCTTGGAACCAATGATTTTAGAGTTTTTTCCAGCCTTAACAATTCTATGATTCTGTGATTTAATTCTCATCTCACTGTTGGGAGCACTGAACTTTGGTGGATGGAGGGGTCCTGGATTTTTTACCATTCACATAAATTTGTTATTGCATTTACAATCCACAACTCTATTGATTGAAAAATGAAATAAACTAGTCATGGAGGGAAGAAAGTTCTTGAATCAACATTGTGATCAAAGTGCACATATATGTATATAACTTCATATTCAGGGAACACTTTTGGTGTTGTAGATTAAGTTGGAATTCACAAATCTGTGTATTATTCTGGATCTGGGCAAATAAAATATTTTCGCCTGCCACTTTTCTCTTGTCCCTGTCCAAGAGAAAGGCAGACCAGAAGAAGTTTGCTTGTGCTTTCCTTTTTAGGGTTTTCAACCCAGATCACCCCACAAAGTGACCTATGTTAAAGCTATAGAATTTTCTGCTATGAGGTTTTCTATCAACTATTGCACACATGAGTATTGGGGAGCTTTGCTTGTAGAACCGAATTCCTGTCATCCTGCATGGTGCCTCATCCACTTCTACTGTCTCTTGCCTGTCTTTGGTGTAAATGAGATTGCTGTAAATTTCCTTTTCCTCATATGGGAACCTAAACATTTTCTTCACTGAGGCAGGATTAAAAGAGTTTGTTAATGTTATTAATAAAAGCTAAATAGCCACACAACACATCCACTTACTTGTTGGTGGTGCTCAGTCACACAGACACACCTTTACTCGCATTTATCCATTTGGAGGGCAACTCAAGTGCAATCTCAGCAATCTCAGACATGTTTTGACAGTAGAAACTCCCCTCTCAGAAAGGGTGGATTGTGCTGATTTCCCAGCAGCTACTTGTTCATTTTTAGAAAGTATCCTGCAGTGCTCCTCATTCCCACATTTGTCCATGAATCTCCATAGCCTTCACCCACAGCTGCCTCCCCTTTGGGTGCAGTCTGAGCTCCACAACCCAGCTGTGGCCTTGCACAGATTGAGCAGGCTCTTGGTGTGCTGGATTTGTCAGTTCTAGAAGATTAAACAGGAGTTGTAGTCACAAGGACTGCCAGTCCTTGGGAAACTTCCAAACACAAGCTTCTTGGTGTCTACCTCTCTCCTGTCCTGCTAGGTGTTTGCCCGTAGCTACTTCTACCTTCAAAACTATTTATATACACAGAGATCACTTACAAAAATGCATATAGACAGTGACTTTCTGTTGTTACCACTTCAGAGGCAGTCATGTTCTACAGTATCAAATGTGGGAAAAAAAAAAAAAAAAAAAGAGTTGAGTAAATCCAGCATCAGTATTTCTGTGTTTTAACACTACTATTTTGTTTTGTTTTGTTTTCACCTCAGGCTTGTTCCCATCCGAAAAACACATCTCAAAGAGAGTGAGACAATTAGAGTTAATAAAATTTATGATAATTTAAAATTCCCTGTTGGTGGTTAATCCTTTACAACATGTACAGTAACAAAATCACCTCCTGCGATGCAATAACCAAAGGACATTCTCTGTTATGCAAAGGACACTCAGCTGTTCTCATTTAGTTGCTTCATCCTTATAACATGATGTGATGCAGATCTATGCAGGTGTTTTGGAAAAAAAATAGAAATTTTAAAGGAGATTTTGACCTTGGCTTAAAACAAGGCTGGAATTCGTAGACAGTATTTTATTAACTCTGAAACTCGTGGTATTTCAGTGTAGGCACTTTCCAAGAGGCTCCTCATTAATTATACCTATGGAATGCATTATCCCCTCTTGAACACAGGACTGCATAGCCTGCACCACATTGTCATGCCCCCATTAAATAACGTGGAGTTTCGTAACTGTATGTCCAAAATTATATTGTTTTCTGATTGTCATGTTTGTCTGCTTGTTTTAGAAACAATCCCTGGTTCTGATGTGTTGCTAAGTAAAAAAAAAAAAAAAAAAAAAAAAGCCAGGAGTAACTTATTTTCCTCATGAAAAGATTTAAATAGGACAGTTCCCTTCTTGTTTACTCCCAAGAATTGTTCAATCTATGAAAAAGAAGATCATCTGCTGAATTAGATTGCAGAGAGAAATATAGAGTTTCTGGACATGTCTTCATTTCTTTGAGCTCAGTAGTGTACATTTTCAAGCTGAAAGACTTTTTTTTTAATAATAGTGTATGCTGAAAATATGAGACAGCAGGAAAATGAATGTCTAAAACAAGAAAATAAAAAAAGGTACTTCAACAGTCTTGGTAACCACAGAATTCCCACACTGGGTCAAAAAAGATCATCTGGAATTTATGGTAACTCTATGGGGATTGCAAATAAAATAAGATTTAAATGGATTCTCCATCCCTATTTGAATCTTTATAACCTGTAGAGTGTTATATAAAAATGTAAAAATACCTAAAAATCCTGCAATGATTAAAACACCAAATCTAGGTTTCAAATTCACATGGTAAGTAAAAGATTCAGGTGGGGATTCCTGCTATTACCTTAGGGAATTCATTTGGAAGGAAACCTACCAAACAAATTAGAAAACCTCAAGTACTTACATTCAGAAGTATGAAACTAATCTTTTCCTATTCCTATGTGACATGATTTCATTACGCACTCCTACTGCAACAGCTTTCCACGTTTGTTAGAAAGAACTATCCAACATTGATTAATTAGACAGAATCTGCAGATAAACAACCTGCCCCTGGGCCTCAGACCTTCACCCAGAGTGAGAAACTTCGATCAACATTTTTACCTTATTCACCAGTAAATATTTAATGTAGAGATAACCACCTCATGAAATTTGCTTCTCTAATTTGAACATAAGAACCTTAAGACATACTCAGATAAATGTTCAGATACTGAAAACCTCAGAGCTATGTGTGATAAATTCCACTGTAACTTCTGACATTTTTGGGCTAAATTGTATGAGGTGCTTAGACAAAAGAGTTGTGTTGAGTTCCCAGCTCTCAATCCAGAGATTTGTGAACCTAAATGTCCTTACACTACTATTCTTTCCACCAAAATCGTGGTATATGCAACACAAGGGGCTGTTGTGCTGGCTATGGAGGCAACCATTTAAATTAAATGCCACGGGTAAGACATTGACACATTCAAGGCCAACCACTGCTGTTTAACATCTTTTTTGATGGACAGTGGGGTTGAGTGCATCTTCAGGAATTTTTTAGCATCTGTTGTTTGGAGTTCTTTTCTCAGCCTACCTTCAGCTAGTAAAGATAGCTGGTTTTGGTTTGGTTTTTTTTTTCCATGCAAAAATTATGTGTACTAAGTTTAGACTAACCTGAGTAAATATCATTCTAATAAATATGTTCTTAATACATCAAGCTGCAAATTTATTTCTTTATACTAATATGTACAACACAGATAACATGCAATTTAAAAATAAAATGTGTTTGTTGAATAGCTCCTGCTGGACTGCTACCTTTTAATCTTTTAAAGGATTATGAATAGAGCACAATTGTGTTACCCACTGAACATGTGTTTTGATGAACTGAAATTGTGCAGTTGCTCTAGATCAATGGAAGAAATTCCAGAGGACTGGGAGTGTTTGGAAAACAAAATAGAGGCTTTCTCTCTGTTAGAGCCAGTTTAACAAAATAGATTAGATGAAGATCCAGAAATTAACTTAGAGACCAAATACTATATGCTTGTAAATGATAACTTTCTATCTTAAAAGGCAGCATGAAGTTAATCCATCTGAAGTAATTTGGTCCCAAAAGTTCATTTTACATGGAGAAATCTTCACTGTGATAGGTAACCCTTCCTATACATCTTTGAGATCCTTCAATTAGAAATAAATTTGTCTCAGTATCCAAAAGGAGTTGCTTTTGTGTGTCCACAGGGTTATAATCTTTAAATAACAAAATAAAATGCAATGCTCAAGAATTAATCAAAGCTGTGTAAAATGGCCTGACCATTTTCAGCCATACAGGCACATTTGGGACTGATTAGAAATAAAACAAGCAGCAGTTAGAAATGGCTCATGCCTCTTAACACCCAACATAAAAAACAATTATTTTTTTAATATGCAGCTATTGACAGAGTGCCCAGTTTAGGGAGAATCTTAATTCCCCTCTGTTTAGAAGTTATCAGCACTAGCAACTCTTCTTTCTGTGTTTGCATTTTCAGGAGTTAATGTGGTTCATTTCTCCCAGGGAACACCTGTAGACATCTACTTTGAAGACTGATTTCAAAGGTCTGAACAGAGCTACCTCTCCTGAGGTCAAAATCCCTACAGGGTTACACATCATGCACTTCCTATTCCAGATCTTGCCCACGGTTTCCAAGGTTTTGCTCATTCTAAGGCTCTTAAAACTCTTCTCTTAAATATGGAGGCCTGCATCTGGGTTTTGTTTGGAATTCACATACATGTTTAAATTAAATACAAGAAATGCAACCTCATTAGTAGCTTTTTAAATTTCTGTTTGGAGAAATCATATTAATTGGGCTATATTTGCATAAACATGAAATTTGTTATTCCAAAACCATACCATGAATATGAAAATATATCAAGTTTGATTGGATCCTACAGCAAAGAAAATTAAATAACAAATTCTAATCATTTCCAGCAGCTGAATTAGGAAACTCTTTACCAGTTTCCAATTTAATCTAAATATTTGATCTCTTGCTTACTTTAGCTAATCTCCAATTCATTTTCTGTTTATGTCTTCATACTATATTTACTGTCAGAGTATCAGTCCTTTATCTCCTTGGCAAAAGGTCATATTCTCTTAAGTCTCCTTTATAGAACAGGTCTCCTGGGGAAGGTTAATAATACAAGGCCTCTAAATGCTGAGGCACTTGTGTTGTTTTATTAAGACTGATAAATAGAATCTTTCATCATTATTAAGGACAGCTGAGAAATAATTGTTTCTCTCCATATTTTCTTTTCAGAAAGAAATTATTTGTATGTAATAACGTTATTATTCTGTTGCCCAGAAAATCAAAACTTGTATTTTATCTTTTTCTCTACCCTTTCTTAGATTTTTTTACCTTTTCCAATGAAATGCGTGTTCCACTATGGTTAAACTCACAAATAAAAGGACAGAAGTGACCAAAGAATAAAAAGTCATATTTGGTTTTCCAAAAAAATACCCAGAGGTGAAGGTCAGAGTGATGCAGAAGAAAAAAGAAGGAAAAAAAAATCTTAATTTCATAGTTGATTCTATAAGGAAATTACCATGCAACAAAGCCTCTCTATAGCAACTATAATTGAGCTGCTATCAAATGCACACAGGGAACCTCCACTACTGATACCACTCTGTCTTGAATAAAAACCAATCATTTTTAATTCAGAACGTCTTTGAATTTTGTATCTTGTATGGTCCAGAGGCGTCAGCTTATATTGAACAAGAACCTACCTACACTGAAACGATGATATAGACAGAGGACAGATTTTAAATATTCCTTTTTCCAGAAAACTGCCATATTTTTCAGCCCCAAAAGATCTTTTTTTTTTATTTTATCAAGTATAGAAAGGTTTGTAGCTGAGAGTTTTATTCTAAAGCTTCTCTTTATGAAAATTTTGTTCCTAATGTTTCCTAATAAACTAATCAGTAGTAGCACTTCATATAATTAATAAGCAATAAGCATATTGTTTGAGGATGCTAAATGTTTAAGTTTTTGTTTTTCCTTCTCTCACTTGTTTTTCAGCAGTCTAATGTATCTGCTTAGACATTAACTAGGCAGAAAGCTTTTGGCTTTATTGTTATTACCAACTGCATTCAGTTTTGACTAGTCCATTAAAACACTTTAGATAATTGATGCATTTACTTGCAGCTGTGGAAGAGGCAAATATTATCCCCAACAGAATTTGACCCTGTAAAGTTATTGCTCTGTTCTTCAGCACCTTCCTAAGTAGAAACAAAACTCTCATGCTTAGAAGTAAGCACATTAAAAGTGTCAAAGACCATCACTTCCTAAAGTTTCTAGATTCTTACCCTTATTATAGATCTTGATTAAATTTTTTCTTTGTCTTTCCACACCTTCATTTGAATTCTGCCATCATGTGAGCAAGAAAAATTGTGCTTCACTAAGAGCAAATGGAGTTCTACACTCACATCTGAGGGATGATAAGTTCAAGATTTTATCTGCCATAGATTTTGCAATTATGAGAAAATAATTTAGAATAAAAGTCATTAGAGGCACTGAATGCCCCAAATTACTGAGCAGAAGATCAGAACCTCTAAAAATCAAATCCCTACTCAGTTCCTACAGCAACTTTGGCTGTCTGTGAAGTATCTGTGGACTTCAATAAAAGACTCAATGTGGAACTGAGTGGTGGTTGATAAAAAGTTGGACATGCTCATATAGCACTTCTGTTCTGCTGAAATCATTATTCCAACTTCCTTTTTGTGTCCCACTCATGCACTTGAGGCAAGAGCAGGAAGATGAGCCATGTCAATGATTGCTCCTCTTCAACCACTGGAGAAGGAATTGTCTGGATTTACATTAGTTTTGTGAAGAGTTTCTGGGGTTTTGCACCTCGAGCTCATTGGGAATTTTCACCCAATTTACTATAGAACAATCCTGCTAGAATAAGCCAGTCCAAGAGTTAATATCCTTGAGCAATTCAGAAATTTGCAGTTTCCACTGGAAATTGCCCTACAGTATCAGGGCTAGCTTTGGTTCCATGCAAATAAAAATTATTGGTGTTCTATAGGCAAGAGTCTATGTTTCTAAAATTCCAAGCTACTCCAAATTAATACAGCTGCAACATTAAATAGATCTACTGTGATTTGAACCACCTGAAAACATGACATTTATTTTTTATGTAGATATTCTCTACAGACATCCTTAGAAAATGAATCTACTTGAAAGTCTGAGTTTTTTGCTTAATATTCTGATGAATTTTGCTCTGGGGTTGTAAGAGATAACTGATGTAGGAGTCCTACAATGTCCCAAGAAGGAATACACACACAGGTTATGTATTATATAAACATGATGAAGTAGAAATGCAAGAAGAAATTGTGCAACAAATCAGAAGTCATTTCCCACTGCTCTTTTCAACTGTAAAAACATAACACAGACAATGAAGAAGGTATATGATTTCACATCGAATAAAAATTTGAGGCAGACACAAAACAGAATATTTCTACAACTAATTCACACAGTACCAAAAAAAAATCACTCTAGAGATCTGTAGAAAACAGTCTAAAGTGATCTCACTCTTTCATTGCACCAGGTGCTCTGTTCTGTGTATTCTGTGCTTGTGTACTGTATTGACTCTCTCTTTTCTTCCTAAAGAAAGCACCAGGTAATTAACATGGAGGGGCAGGGTTTTTTTCTGGCATTTGAGTTCTAGAGACATGTTTTGTAGCAGTAGAAGACAAAGAAGCATTTTTTGTTTGCATGAATCAACACTAATCAAACGTTTGGAGGTTCAGATATCTGAAAGTATTTATGCTACTTCTCATTCAGTCACTCTTCTGGGAATCCCTCTCTAGAAATGGAAAAATGTTCTTTTAGAAGGAGGAAAGAACTCATAAGAACATGCAAACTTCAAATATATTCCATATAGTCGTTTATTTCCTACTTTTAGAGCCCCTTTCTCTTGTTTTATGCTACCATTAGAGTGGAGAAAGTGGAATTATATTAAGCATCAAATTTAATTCTAATTTAATCCATTTCCCTCTGTGATGAGTCACACAATTTTGCTTATTCAAAAAAAAAAAAATTGAGATTGGGGCTAGGAAAAGACAGCAGAGTTGAGTTTTGTTTGTTTTTTTGATTGTATGTTTTTCATTCTGATAAAGAAATATGCAAGACGTTACAGAAAGGCAAAAAAGAAAATGATTTGTCATAAAGCTTCCCAGCCCATCTGCAAGAAAAGCAATTTCCACTGCTCTAGGTTTACTTGTAAAATAGTTTGCATAACATTACTCATAACAATCTGATTCTCATCCCTCAATTTCCTGGGGTCAGGAATATTCATCTCATATATCAAGAACAAATAGCTTTCTCAGACACGTTTTGGTCAAACAGATTCAGGTATTTGTATCTATGAACTGTCAGCCTTTGCATCTCTTATCATCTTGTTTTCTTTCACTGCAAAGACATTGTTAGGAGCATAAAAGTGGCTCAAATTGGATTCTGTTCTGTTTCAGTTTTGGAATAATGTAGTCAGTGCTGATATAAGTTACTGAAAATGAATACATTATTATAAAAAATTCTCCTTTTTAAGCCTAATATTAGCTTAAAAATAAACACATATACATTAGACACAAGAGGGAAAGAAACAACTAAATTATTTTTATATAGTTACATTACTTAGCAGGATGTGACTGCAAAAAGAAAATTAGGAATGAGTGCAAAAAACCCAAAGGTCAACCTTCTCCAGAAGTTATGTGAGAATTAGGAGTCATGCCTAAGTAGGGATACAACATTCACCTAAAACAGACTTCAGATGAAGAGACCTGAAAAGTAACAAGTTAGTTCAGGGTAGCTTGTGACCTTATTTACATGCATCTAAATGTAATATCTGGTCAGAAAAACTACACTTATTCCAAAAATATTTAAAGCAGAATTTGTCTTGTCCTACCCCTTGCCCAGTTCTGATTTCAGCTCAGATCAACATCCAGATCATAATTATCCAGATTAATAATAATCCAGATCCTGGCTGCTGCTCCTCTCTGATGTTTGTCTGTGGAGATGCCCCTTCATCTTTCTGATGTAAATCCCACAAGGCAGAGCTCCCTTCACAGGCCAGCCTTCCCTGTCATCACCTGTTATATCTGTGCTGCCACAAAAGCCACTTCATCCCCAAAATTATTTGAACTCTGATTTCCTGCTTCATTCCCACCACTGGAACCGCTGTTTTGAACATGTCCAAGTCACTAAAACCCCTCAAAGTCAGAAGCAGCAACACATTTGTTCATTCTCTTCTGTGGCATTACTCCAAGCTTTTAACCACCCAGGTACCAAAAATTATGGGTTTGCCACTCTCAGGGATATTGCACAGTATTTCAGACATGGTGTTGAGGCAAGCTGCTTTGTTTGGTCCCAGCTGTGTGGCCATGGCAGTTCAGAGATAACAGCACAGCTATAAACAGACACTGGAAATGAACAGGGACATGGGGAGCCCAGGCAGAAATTTGTGCCATTAAGGTGTCATGAACAACCTCTACAGAAACCTGTGTCATGATTGTAATGATAAGACTGTACAATACCTTGCACAATTCCTCTTTTTGGGTATGCACACAAATAAAAAAATGTTAAAAAGGAATGAAAGTGCTCTTCTTGCCGGTTATACTTCCTTGGAAGTAAAATAAACAAATTGCAGACACCTGCTTGATGCCCAAAAGTTCTTCAGGTCCTTGTTTTGGAAAATGTTATAATGGAAGTTTTTGGCTGCAATTTAGTTTAGCTGCTGATGGAAGAAACAAAAAGGGCTAAAAAAAGAAATACTTTAAGGTCTCATTTTATTCAGGTAGGAAATTTAATCTTTAACAAACTTGAGAGGGTAAATTGTCTATAATTTATTTTAGACACAAAGACCACTGAAAAGCAAGGGAAGAATATAAAGAAGGACTCTTCTTTTTCCAAGATGCAAAAGCAACCATAAAAACTCCATATGGAAAAATAATTTAATAAAAGAGAAGAAAAAAGGAAAGAACAAAAAGAGCTTTGGTGGGAACACGCTGTTGCCAGCTACAGGCTTCAGGATGTGGAAGGGAAACTCCTCTGCTCCAATGCAGAGCTCTGGGAAGGAGTGAATAGGTTAAGGAATACCTTAAAATCTTAGAGAACAATTGAGGTTAGGAAAGGAAAAAAAAATCAGGCAGTCTGAATAGAGAAGGAATGGTAGGTGATGTGGTAGTTGGAGCTGTCTTGGGCATGAAAGGATGGAGCTGCTGAATCTTAGAGAAGTGAGGAGCGGGTCAGCAGAACTGCTAGCTTGGACTTTTGGGGAGCAGTCTTTGGGCTGTTTAGTCACACTAAAGAAATCCAACAGAACCATGCTGAAAAAAATGAAGGGGTAACATCAGGATGTTGAAATTCCCAGTGTTAGGAAGCGAATCTAAACAAACTAAAATTCAAGGCATTTTAAAACACTTGAGACATTAGCACTGGGAAAATCCACTCATTGTTCTTCTCAGCTGTCATACCCCAGTTACAGGGTTCAGGATCTGCTCTCCTTGAAACACTTTACCTGGATATTATCTGTAGCTGCTGATGAACCCATGTGTGTGTACTATATGTTAGATGTCTGTAAGGGGTTCTGATACAAAAACAGAAGACAGAGCCAGAAGAAATATGTTTGTATTTTATAGTTTACCTTCCTTTCATAATTAGTACAGGAACCTAGAAAACTTGACAATTTCATTTTTAACCTCTATTTGCAGAAGCTGAGTTCATACTCTGAAAATTACCAGCATGGATGATATTGTGATATGAAGAATAACCTACAAACAAGAAATCTTTCAACAAAAGCGAGATGGTTTTTATAAAATACATATTTTATATATATATATATATATATATATATATATATTCCTTATATAATTTTACTTCTACTACATAAAAAAATACTTATGGGAAAAGTATCAGATATGCTAGCAAAAATATTCAGGAACACTCTTTAAGAAGCATGCAAACAGAATTGAAATAAGTTCAAAATTTATGTCATGAAGAATTTACAGTTTGATGTTGCAGCCCCAAATAAGAAGTGTTTAATCTTTAAAATTACCAGTAAAAGTACATTCCCAGGATATTTGGCTTTAGATAAAGATTCCATATGAATGTTTATATATTAGTGTGGTTTTTTAACACATCATCTAAAATGTTATAACAAATTCATACCTTTTTTTTTTTTTTTTTTTTTTTTATTGGCTTATTATACCAGCTCTATTCCAGGCAGAACAACTTGCCTATATTAGAAATACTTTATTTATGAAATCACAATGTGTGGATGCAACTCTATACTAATAGAAACATCATTGCTTTTCTACACCAAAGTATTTCCCATACTGCTAATATGAGAGTTTGTCACTCCAAACAGGGTTTGCTACACAGTGCCAGAACCCAGAACACCATAAAACACCGGTAGGATTTGAGTGATTCACGATGCAATTTCTCACGCCCTACTGACCAATTGTCTTATGTTGCTGTGCAAGTTGTGTCCAAAAGTATTTATTCTATTGCCATCTGTTAAAACAAGGTTGGGCAGTGTTTCTTTACCTCTCCAATTCCTCATAACTCCAAGGGGGAGGGGTTGGGTGTCTTCTGTTAATGGGCAGCTGTTAAAACCAGCTGGGGCAGTGTTCTTATCTCTTCCAGGACCCATCCTCCCTCCAGGGGATATCCTCTGTTAATGGGCCATCGAGGCTCACTGCATGACTGATACAATTACATCATCCATTGGGAGAGGCTCCACCCAGGGGGAGGAGCCAAACATTCCTATCTGGATAAAACTGAGACTCAGGAATTACAGGACAACCTGTATTCCATTGGATTCCCAGAGGAAAGCCAGACCCACCTCACCAACACTGGACCTTCAGAAGGAAACTACACCCTCCTACAGCTTCATTGCTTCAATAGAACCACATCTATTCTTCCAGGAAGGCTTGATTAGACTCCTACCAACACCATGACCATGGGTGTCAGATTGTATTCTGACTCTGTCCGTGGGGGTTTTTTTTGTTTGTTTGTTTGGGTTTTTTGTACTTTACATTTTTATTTTAATTTTCCTAGTAAAGAATTGCTATTCCTATTCCCATATCTTTGCCTGAGAGCTCCTTAATTTCAAAATTATTATAATTCAGGAGGGGGATTATGTTTTCAAGGGAGGCTCCTGACTCCCTTAGCAGACTCCAGTCTTTCCAAACCAAGACCTCAATGCCCAGCCTGTCCCTGTGCAGGGGCTGCCACCCCTCTGGCCAGCCCACCCTTATTTTCATGTTCAGAATGAGGTGGGTTGGGAGAGAATACCCCTTTGGTCCCTGGGGTCAGCTGTCCTACCTGTGTCCCCTCCCTGCTCCTGGTGCATCCCCAACCTCCTTGCTGGCAGGACAGCATGAGAAGTTGAAAACTCCTCGAGTGAGTGTAAGCACTGCTCAGCAACAACCAAACATCAGAGTGATCTCAACATCTTTTTTTTCTTCATAAATCAAAAAACACAGCACTTTTCCAGCTACTAGGAAAACTCTATCCCAACCAAAACCAAGATGCAATATTGTCTGAGTCTCTGACTTCTCATCTAAAACCCCCTTATATTTGTTTTTTTATTTACTTTTAAATCTGAACTGTGGTTTAGCTGGAAGATTTTGAGATATTATTCTGTAGTGACATTATTTATAGCCGAAGTGATTATGTTCTAACCAGACCTGAGATTTCAATTTCCTTTAATTCCTGTCAGTGTCAAGAGACATAGTGATGTGAAAAGAACAGAAGATAAGCTGTGTCACTTGGTAGTAACAAATAGATCTCAATAAGCCAAATGTCAAAATAAAATAGAATAGACTGGATAAAATTCTATCATGATGTATAAGCAAGTTATATACAGAGAAAACAATATAACATTGAAATTGTAACTACTGAAATCTTGAAGAGTAATTTTAAATAAATAAAAAAATTCATAAAAAAATCATTGAAACTTTTTCTTCCATCCTTTTCAACAAAATCTGATTAAATAAATAAAAAGAAATCCGTTCCAGGTAGAAATTGAGACAGACAATCCAAAGCAAAATAAATCAAACAACTTTCCTTAAAATACTTTAAAAGTATTATGTCCCTAAGTAATTCAAAGGATAGCATCAGAAATTAGTTCATTAACTCCCAACAGATAAGTCTTTCCTAAGAACTGGTCTGTTACTATGGGGACCCATTGTTCAACACTTTGTTCATTACTAATTTCTATGAAATCTCATTAGCCATCACTATCAAAATCATTCTTTTATGTGTCAAAAGAATCAAGGACTTGTGGACTGGAAGGGTCTGTCTGCAGCACTGAGGCCAGTGCAGTGTTCCATGAAGTTTCAGTACATAATGCCGTTTTGGAAAATGAATTTTCTTGTCTCTGTAATCCTTCCTGAAAGGCTGTTCCCTTGTGTAGCAGCCCTGAAATGTAGGTATTTTGTTTTGATTTCCAACCCCAAATTTTTCATTTGCCATCGTGCCAGTGTTGTGTTCCATCCACAGCTCTGTCTTCCCTGCCTTCCCATGCACTCCCACACATCCTCCTCTCTAACCTGTATTTATAGATGGCAATCACATCCCTTCTTAGCTTTTGTTATAGAAGAGTAATCAAGCCAGAATATTTTCATTTACTCATGGAATACAGGCTCTTCATTCACTTGATTACCCAAAGAATATTTTTCCCTGCATTTCAATTAGTATTTATTAAACACGTTGAAAAGAATTTACACACATTTTCCAGAAATATCATGTCTGAGATTTCATTCTGACTTAATTTTTTATTTACTCCTCAGTAAATAATTTACTTCCTCAGTAAATATTTGTGATACTGCATTACACTTGCATTGTTCATGGCTGTTACCAGACGTGTCACCCTCTAGTTCTCCCTGTAATGCAATATTGCCATTCCCACAGGTGTTGAGTAGATTAATGTGTATTCAAACCCCCTAAATTTTGCCAGTGACACCTGTAAGGAAGCAAGTGATCAGACTGGTTCTTCTTGTTTCTTCACTTATTGTTCCTCTATACTGGAAGGATAGAGGAGAACACTGTGTTCATTCATGATCCTTTGAACTCCAGGGGCCCTGAGGAATCTCTTGACTGCCCTGAGGCTGCTTCTTGCAACTTCATTGCTGTCTACATGGAAAGCAGTAATGGATATTAATCCAAGGGCCATGACAGGGATGAAAGGTTTTGTCAAGAATTGGGTTCAGTCGGTATTTTGGGCCTTCTGTTCTCCTCAGAAGGCATCTCCTTAGACAATGACCCATCTTTATTTCTTTATGGAAGTGTTTTGAATGCAGGGCATAGGCCAACTTAACCTTGGGGTCATTTCCAAGCCATAAGAAACCTCTTGCATATTTTTGTTTGATCATACTTGCAGAGTCTTGTCCTTGCTATGCCAGGGCATCTGGAAAGGGGGAGATGTGCCTGCTGCCCAAGGCAGGAACTTGTCACAATTGCCTCCTATCTCTTAATTTCTCAACCTACTCGCCTCCCCCCAAACTCTGTCATGGAGCAGAGGAGTTCCCCTCCCTGGGCTCAGCCATTCTCACTGCTGCAGCTGGCATTGGTATGGCAGCATGGTGCCAGCAGAGCTCAGTCTGGGCAGCTGTCTCAGGGTGAGTGTAGAGATGAGAGATTTCTCCTGTTATTCTCCAAAGCTCAGAATATTCTTCATGAGCTTTAGTAGAGAGGACTGCATCTGAAATGAAAAAAACCACAAACATATATTCAGGATAGAACTCATGCTGTCTATTTCAATGTCTACTTTATGATGAGACAAACACATTGCAGAAACGCACATTCTTTTATTTGGAATGCAAATGTAGCCAAGTATACTAATGTAACTAATGTCAGATGGTATCTCCTAGGTGAATTGTTGAAATTCTGTATTATTGAATCACTGGATAACAAAATATGTTTAGTTTTTGAGGTGTCCCAGTTCTCTACAGTTTTTTAAAATCCTTGTCTTTCTCTTGTTGCACACTGTTCAAAATGCTCTAATCTTTGTGCTGGCAAGGGCCTTTCTCCTGCATATTTGCAGCCTCTTTTTCCATTGAAACTCTTGATCCTTTCCTCAGTAATTGAGGCAGTTTTTCAGTGGCTCTTGGGCAGTGTATTTCTTTGTGGTTTCATGCTGTTGTCACACAGTTCTTTTGTTCATTGCCTCACACCTGCAATCCCAGATATCAATGCGAAGACATCTTAATTGTTAGCACTCAAAGCACTGGAGACAACATTGAGAGGAGGATGCTCCTCTAAATACATCTCTGCTACTCTCTGCAGGGAACTTCTTGGACTTCCCTTCCCTTCCCTTCCCTTCCCTTCCCTTCCCTTCCCTTCCCTTCCCTTCCCTTCCCTTCCCTTCCCTTCCCTTCCCTTCCCTTCCCTTCCCTTCCCTTCCCTTCCCTTCCCTTCCCTTCCCTTCCCTTCCCTTCCCTTCCCTTCCCTTCCCTTCCCTTCCCTTCCCTTCCCTTCCCTTCCCTTCCCTTCCCTTCCCTTCCCTTCCCTTCCCTTCCCTTCCCTTCCCTTCCCTTCCCTTCCCTTCCCTTCCCTTCCCTTCCCTTCCCTTCCCTTCCCTTCCCTTCCCTTCCCTTCCCTTCCCTTCCCTTCCCTTCCCTTCCCTTCCCTTCCCTCCCCTCCCCTCCCCTCCCCTCCCCTCCCCTCCCCTCCCCTCCCCTCCCCTCCCCTCCCCTCCCCTCCCCTCCCCTCTCATTTGCTTTCCCCTAAAGGTAATTTTTTATATGTCTATGTCATCTGCCATGTACCCTGTTGATAGAGTTTTGTGCAACACTCACTGTTGCCAGTGTCTTTTTATAATCTCAATTGCAATTCATCATTAAATTGTTTTACCATTAATTTATCAACAATATAGCACAAAAGAATAACTGGAAAAATTATTGGAAAAGTCTGTAATTCCCATGAGTTCATGCTGAGATCAATTCCTTAAAATTTTAGAATCTTAGAAAAGTTAAACTAAAAATAAAAAAGAAAACAAGATAATAAATTAAAATTCTTACTATAAAAGTGTATAAAGTAATTGTACAAATCAGGAGACAATGGTGAGAGACACAGTAACATGGAAAAAACCATAATTTTCCAAGTATAACAAAGCAGTGAAAGAAGATATTTCCTGTTTCCTTCATCCTGCTATAGTGTCTTATCATCTGTTAAAAAATGAAGAAAGCAAGTGATCAATAAACCAAATCTACTTTCTGAATTATTAAATAAGTTACAAGTTGTGTAGAATTAAATGTCACATCTTATTCAGTATTATTGGTCCAAGAATATCTCTATTCATAAGCTATATTCACTGCTAGGCTATTTTACACATTTAGAAACAGCTAGACATTCTTTTTTCGGGAAAAGTATTTCAGTCTTCAATTATTACTTCAAATGTGAGCAGATATATTTTTGTCTAGTTAAATAAATTAGGGCCTAAAAGGAAAATTATTTCTATATAATTAAATTTGATTAATCAAATCTGAAAACTGTGAACTCTGCTTCCTACTTTGTAACATACTTCTGCTTCTAAGTTCATCACATCTTTTGGTCCTTTATTGTGAAAAATGACAAAACAGCTTTGATGCTGGGTACTTGAAATTTGAGTCCAGAATCAAACTCAAGAGGAGCAGATTAAAATTTATTTGATATTTTAGAAAACTTATTAATATGTCTGAACTAGCTTTGTGTTCTTTTTTTGGCTAAGAACACACTGCATATTTGTATATCAGTAATTTCTCAACCTTAATAACACTAGTTCATGTGTGAAAATTACATTTTGTCACTCTAAACCTTTGCCTGGAAAATGGAGAATATTAGAATTAATGTAATATTTACAGAAAATCTTCCTGTTTGGGGTTTTCCCCTCTCCCTTTTCCCTTCCTTTTCCCTGCCTATGCTACTATAATGATCCTTACACTTGGAAAAATTCCCAGTGCTGCTTTATGCTCCCTTAGACCATGTCTAAGTTGAAACCATGAAGTTCAGGACTCCTGGATCTGAACATATCTCCTGATTGTCTCATACACACAAAAGCAAAAATTCTGTGTCTACCATCTTCATTGTAAAGGTAGCTCAGTTTACAGAGAATCTGTAGCAAGTTCTCTCTGACTCCCAGTCTTAAAAAATGGATTCTTAAAGGCAGTCAAACGTAAAGGTGAATTTGAACAAAGTAAAAGTACCCGGAGTAACCACTTAGTATTTCCAGAACTTCTGTTTCTCACCTGTGCAAAGTCAAAAATTAGCATTTAATCCTCCAATCCTCAAATTGCATCCAGTCAATACAGAGTTGTAACTGAACATATTTTTGTATGTAAAGGTGAGTATTTATCAACAAGGAAACTAGACATCACCACAAGAATTTTTAGAAGACTGATAAATCAGATAAGCTTCAAATTTTAAAGGAATTTTTACTTTTTACACTCCTTAGATGACACTCTGTGCTAATGGTTAATCACTATCTGTACTTCTCATTAAAACTGTTATTTTTTTACTTTTAATCTGCCAATTAGCTCTGACAATTATTTCCATGGAAATGATGCTGTGTAGTGCTGATGGCCAGCCCTTGATGGCTCGTGGTCTCTCAGGTGCAGGATGAGGAGCTCTTTGATGAATTAAGTCAAAACATAAGGAGACACTTTCCCAAATTTCCTTTGCTCTTTCCTGTGGTTTTATAGTGCTCTTCCCCTCCCAGTGTGGGGAGATGAGGGATCTCATCTGCTCCCAAGGCTCTTTTTCTCATTTTGGGTTTTTCAAGTCATGATTTTGTTTAATGGGCAGGGTCTCCTTTGCTGTCTCTTGTGCTTATTTCTTTTTCCTTGTCTTCCATTTTCTGATCCTTCTATGATACCTGTTTTCGTGTTTCCCCATATCTCAATTTTTAAGGCTTGTCATATGTACTTTTAACTCGTGTTTACTCAGCAAATAAAAAGGGCATCTTCCTCCTCCAATAAACTCCTATACAAAAAAACTTGCCATTCAGTGGAGAAATTTTGTTATTTTTCCTCATACTTTCCCTTTTGCTGAAAGAAGTTACCATCAGAGCAGAAATTTAGGGATGACTTTGTCCTGAAAACCACAATTACTCTGTTATGGCTAAAAAACATTGAGGTATGTGAATGGAGAAGCTGCAGGACTGCTACTTCTAAAGAGAGTCTAATTTTTAAACTGTTATCCTTTTTGTTTTCTTTTTCTGTCTCCATCATTGATCCCTAACTTTTTGTTGAAATATCCTTTACCCTTGAGAATGCTGCCTTGCCCTTGTAATCTGTGCAACAAGGTGCAAGTCTAAGATTTTTGATAACATCCCAGTAAAAATAATAGGTGAAAATAGGAGATTTGTACACGATATAAGTTATATTGTTAGAATTATTGTTAGAATTGAATTAAAAATAGAAATGGAAATAGAAATAATAGAACTAGAAATAGATCAGGGTGTTTTATTAAGTGGTATATCAGCTCTATTGCCCAAGATAACAAAATTTTAAAAAATAGGTATAAATTAGTTGTTACTCATCATTTAAGAATGAGTTAATATGTAAGGGGGTGCTCACCAGCACCCTGGTGAAATCTGTGAGTAGATGATTGTACCTGCCACTGTGCTCAGACCCAGAAACACAAGTATTTTTCTCAGGTAAACTGGGAAGCCACAGCAATGTAAAACTGTGAAATCTCGTGTTATTTACTGTTTTATAAAATAACTTTTTAACTTTTTGTTGAAAGTCTGTTTTCTGGTGTGTGCAGAAGATATTGACAAAAAGAAAAAAACCCAGGAAACTGATAGAGGGTGCAGTGAAAGCTTTCTTTCAGCTTAGCCAAGTTTATTGAATTTTATGAATGAAGCTTCCACAGTTACTTCTTTTTTCCTTTGGGTTTCTGTGGCTGCAGCAGGGTTAGCAGGTGGGATGTCCTGAAAAGATGCTGAGAAAAAAGGGGCCATTCTGAATTTCTCTTTTTCTTTATCTGTTTTATTTACCAAGCCCTGTGTTACTTTGTGCTTTTCTTTCTTTTCCTACATGAGGAGTATGTGTTCAAGAGGTGAATGAGATTACTATTACTCTTAAAATTAAGCACAATAGTGTTGGCAAGATCACGAATTGCCTTTACAGATTTGTCTTACTCTGTCTTGGCTACATTTATCTAAAACTTAATCTATACTTTATTTGTTGATTTTTTAGAAATTCAAAACTAGTGTATATACAACAGAATATTAGAGGTTTAGTGTACGAGTTGCACTGCAACTGATGGAGATGAACTTTATTTAAAAATCTGTTTAAATTTTATATTTTTTTGCTATCACCTCCAAAATCTTGTTAATAAAATTTAAATTTGGAAGGTAGGTACTGTGAAAATAGCAGTAGTACTTCAGCTGGTATCATTGTAATTTGAAAGACATTGGGTTAACATTAGATATTAGGAAAAGAATCTTTACTGTGATGGTGGTGAGGCCCTGGCACAGATTGCCCAGAGAACCTGTGGATGCCCCATCCCTGGAAATGTTCAAGGGCAGATTGGATGGAGCTCGGAGCAACCTGGGATAGTGGAAGGTGTCCCTGGCAGAACGACTGGGACTAGAGGATCTTGAATGTCCCTTCCAACCCAAACCATTCTATGTTTCTACAGTTCTGTGATTATGCACTTGCCAGAGCAGTGTTGGGATTTTAAGAGAGACAGGACCACTGAGAGATGTTTAAAGCGTGATTTATTGCCTCCATCTCTCGGAGCCTCTGGCAGACACCAGGAGTTCGTAGTCAGTGGTCTTCAGTGGTCACAAAATCACAGGTTACAAGGTCTTTTAAAGGTTAATTAGCCAATAAACTACTGCCACAAAGAATGTTTTTACTTTCTCACCAATCCCTAATCAGTTTTTCTTATACATCTGTGCCGCAGTGCCGACTCGACCAACAATCTAATGACACACAGACTTACAGTACTACATCTTAAAACTTTTTATTACTTTTATAACTACCTCTATATCTTAAACTTTAAACTCTAAAACTTTCTGGTTGCTAGCTTAATATGTCTCTGCTTAAATTACAAACTCACATTCTTACTTATTGTCTTTAAATTCAGAAGCCTTTTCCAAGGTCTCAGATTCAACCCTGTATTCCTGTATAGAATCTTTCTTCTTGTATTTGGACCTGCATGCATGAGGTTTTTGAGAATTTTCCATGCCTTGATTTCCCACAGAATAGTTCCATAAGCCTGTCCCCTGGTGTAATCCTGCATCCCAGCTACAGCTCCCGTTGTTCCTTCTCACTGATTCTCCATTTATTATATTGGCTTACTTGACATTTCGGATATTCACCGTCTCCTGGCTCAGGGCTGAACTTAAGAAATCATTGTGTAAATAATTGCTCTTATTTTAAGGAAAACAGTGACTTGGACACAAAAAAAATGAAGCCCTTGTAGATCAAATGGTGCATGAAGGAAAGGAACTTCTGATAAACGTGCTTAAAATGGAAAATGGAAGAAAACTTTGATAAACCAGCAGCTGCAGCATTTTGAGATCTACCACTTTGTTATAGGCCATTTTTTTTTCTAAATTGCCTTTCTCTGAAGTCTCTCTTTTCAGATTTTGCTCAGTATGACTTATCCTCTGAGTAAAGCTCTCAGCACTTAGTGCCATTGGCAGGGTCAGACTTTCATCTCCATTAGGAGATGGATAACACAAATCCAAGATTCAGGAAAGAGAATGATCTAATCTGATCTGACCTCTAATAAAGCACAGGACACCAAAAAGAATGGTAGTGATGATATTCCTAGCTAAAAATTAAACAGTGCCTGGTATTAACATTGTAACCAGAACTGTCCCTCAAGTGGTTTTGTCCTGTGATAACTAACACATTCCAAAATAGTTCATGGTCTTTCCTCAAAGCTGGTAACAATCCAGCCTAGTTTTCAGTCTCCTAATTTTGATCTGCTTAGATAATTCTTTTAGAGACCACCTCCCACCCCATTTAGGTAGACTGCAGTGGTTCTTTTTTGTTGTTGTTGTTCTTTGGTTGTTGTTTTTTGGGGTTTTTTTGGGTTTTGGGGGTTTTTTTAATGTTTGTATCTTCTTTTTCTAATCTGACTCCATCTGACATGACAGACTTTTTATGGAAAGGTGTAAATTTTAAATTTATAATTATTTGTCAATAAGACAAAGAAATAATAAAAATATTCTGACATTTGTGATTCTTCAGCTTGAGAAGGGAATCACTAAGGAGGTCTTGGAAGCTTGATGATTTTAACTTTAAAAATTAGTTTGGATAAAACCCTGTAAGTTGAGCTGCTGGTAAAAGCCTTCCATTTTCAGGGAGAGCATAATAAACTGTCTCTCAGATCTGTATTACAAGGATATTATTCTTCCACATAAAATTTTTTGTTCCAGTATAGTTTTTCAAAAGCAACATTTCTACTTAATGTAATGTTTGCAAGCAGATTTAAAAAAATATTAACTCTAGGTCTTTGCTTTTTTCACCCTCAGCTATTTTCAGAGGTTTACTTTGTCACCTATTAGCTTTTTTTTAAGCAAATCTTGAACAGCCCAAAGTTGCACAAAGTCTAGAAATAACATGCAATGGATTATTAGCAAAGAGAGCCAAGGAGTTTTGACCTCTCAAATCACATAGACAAGGGAGCTGCTAGAACTTTGATTTTTCTGTCATTTAACTTCTGTACTAGATCTGTATCACCTCTTGTTGCTTCTTTGAGCAAGCTCATCAGTCAAGTGGGTGACTGCAGGTGGAATAGAATATTTCATTCAAGCATGAATGTCATGCCTGGGCAAAAACCAGAAAAGGTACTGGAAATTTAACATAACTCCTTTCAAAACTGTTTGTTACACAAGAAGATTTTCTGTCAATATTCAGGAAAATTCTTACACCCACCTTCATGACAATCCCTGTATATAGATAAATGTTATATATAGATAGGAATACCAAGGTAAAGGGACCTGTATGCATGCTTGGATCCTATCTCATTGCAATGTAAATGCTGCTTTTGTGATGCATGAAATGTAAATGTGATGTAAAATGCAATATCAGGGAATAATGAGCTTAAGTCCTCCAATTTTAGTTGGAGTATAAGTTGGCATCTCTAGCTAATTAATTTTCCATCAGTCATGTTGGTAACACTATCTTAAGAAAAATAAGATCTTTAATGACTTAGCTACAGAGAGAATAAACTTATGTACAAAAGAGAACATTAAGCTATACAGAGTTTTGCATTCAGCTGTAGAAAAGTGGAGTTTTTTTCTTGGATCAGTGGCAGAGTAAAATTTTCCAGTTCCTTTCAGCCTTTTTTTTCCATAGCTTGCACTTGACCTGCATTTCTGTAAAAGAATAATTTCACTGAGAGGAGCACTGTCAGAGCCTGAGGTGATGTCACTCGAGACTGACTGCAGATCATGTAACAGCAAACTTTATCATGCCAAGTGCATTTAGGCAGAATACAGATCCATTGTTTTAAACCCGTGAATATAATCATGATCAACTCTAACCATGAGCTTTACTCTGAGAAAAACTCAACAATCAGCATCATCTGAAATCCCTTCACCAACAACAGGATTAAGCAGAACAAAAAATCTGAAGACAGAGATCACAGTTAAAAAGATTCAATTCTAAAATCAAAAAGAGCCTATCAATTATTAATATTATATTTTATCAAAATAAATCAGAAGAAAATAAATTATTTTGATTATTAAAAAATATTTTCCTACATAGTTATGTTTAGCTGATATCAAATTTTTATCTAAGTCCTTTAAATATTTATTTTTCTGAATGTAATTGAACCTGCTTGAAAGTTTAAAAAATCTGAGGAAGATGTACAATAGAAGCAATTATAAATAATATTAAGAAAATATTATATAAAATCACTATGTTATATAACTTAGTGAAATTTTATGCCGGTGTTCTGATGTAATTGTCTAGCCTTCCTTCCTAAGGGTGACTCTCTTTTTTTTTTGTTGTTGAAGATTTTGTCCTTTTATACACATATTACAAAAGCATTTCAGCCTCTGCAAAAATATTAGAATCTACACATATATACACACAATTTATGCGAGCACACAAAATACATTAAAAAAATTGCAATATGACTATGTCATACAAACCAGGCTGACTATATTAAGAAAAAAATAAAACGAAATTTTCTAGTTAGCAGGATCTAGTTAATAAAGTTTCATGCTTACTAGTTTTTTTACCCTAGGAAATATTTACAATTTAAAAACAATTTCTTCCCAAACCAGCATCAAATCTATCAGATATATGTCCATCCTAAAAAAAGTTTAAACCAAAGACTTGGAGTAACTTTAGCATTTCTGTACTTTTTCTGTGTTTTTACAGAATTTAGAGTTTTTTACTTTTTTTGTGATTAATTGTTAATTTGCATTCCACATTAGCATTACACAAAAAAGGCCAATTTTTGAAAAGCTTGAGAAAAGTTGTGATTAACAAAAGCAGCACAATTTATTGGTTTAGACAAACTGGCAATGTGCAGTAAAAAAAAAAAAAAAACCGAAAAAGAAAGAAAAAGTCTTTATCATATTCTCCCATCCTCTTCTGTGTTTCTTGGCTTTGCAGAACTTAGCACAGTGATTTCTCATTCCCTGATGGGATGTTCTGGGGTCCCAGCACATCCCAGATTGTCACAATATGTCACAATTGGTGACATTGAAGGTTTTCTGTGAATGTCTCTTTTTGTACAGTTGCTCAGCCATTAATTTATATTTACTGCTACCTAATTTATTTTAGTTTAGAAGAAGTTGGTTTAACTTTTGAACTCGTTTTTGTATTTTGTAGTCTGGTGGAAGCTGTAGCAGAGATTAGTCATTATTCAGAGAGGTGTGATGTGCCCACTAGTACACGATAAAGCCCTTGTGTCAAACTGTAAAATGTCTCACAGTTCATTGATTCCATCAATCAGAATGTGAGACTTATGAAAGAAAAAAAAAACAGAGAATGGCAGAAATCCCTGTGATGGATAACAATAATGGTCAGGGTGGTCTGCCAGGCATGCATGATGCCATCCTGGCTTGAACTGGGAGACAGATGTGTGTGGACATTTATAAAATGATGTCATGAAGATAATGTACAATAAATCCTCAGAACAGGGCTTTGTTAAGATAGCCAAGTGCCAAGTCTTCAACCAGAGAAGGGTTAAAATAATGTTCCTGAATGAAATGTGAGTGAAGTGTACAAATAAATCAGAAACAATGCTATACTTCCTTTGATATACTTATTTTGTTTATGTTTTAGAGAGTTTTTTTCTTTTTCTTTCTTTCTTTCTTTCTTTCTTTCTTTCTTTCTTTCTTTCTTTCTTTCTTTCTTTCTTTCTTTCTTTCTTTCTTTCTTTCTTTCTTTCTTTCTTTCTTTCTTTCTTTCTTTCTTTCTTTCTTTCTTTCTTTCTTTCTTTCTTTCTTTCTTTCTTTCTTTCTTTCTTTCTTTCTTTCTTTTTTCTTGGAAATTTGAAGCTGATCCTAAAGTGCACCAATGTCCTAATAAAAGCATCAGAATGTTAATAATTCTGTGCTGATTGAACTGTCTGTCACTGAATTTGGCACTAATGGAAAAGTCAGTGTGCTTAATTGTCAGATTTATGCCATCTGAAATGGCAAAACTAATAGAAGTAAAAACCTAGGAAATAAACAAACTTGTTGATATTTTATACTCTCATTTCTCTTGTAGTCACTCGTTTAAAGACCAATATCTATCAGTCACACAAGCCAGAGAATTCTGTAGGGCAACATCAAAACTGGGGGAAATTAATTACTAATAAACATTTTTAGATGTATTCAAAAAGCTCCTATATATATTATGTAAGACATGGACTTTAATTTATCTACTTCTTACAAATAACTGCTTCTCACATTTTTTATTATTCTGTTAATAGAAGAAAAAACTCAGCTGAGTCAAAAAAGGTCCCATGTCTACAGTTTTGTATGTTTGTATACTTATGTCTGCGTGAATGAATATACGAATATATATCTACTTAGATACACAAAATAATTAGTAGATTGAAATACTTATTTAGAAAAAAGGGAATTTATGAAGGGTCCTGTTATTTTAATTTTTGGTTAGGCTTTTTTCTTTTCCTCATTTGGAATTTATTTCTAGGTCTACAGTCTTTTTTTTTTTTTTTTTTTTCCTTTAATTGATTGAAAAAGTACTTTTAAACTGTTTGGCTAGATCCCTCAGGCTAACTGTGTATATCTTTCTGTTGTAGTTAAATACAGAAACAGTTCTTTAAGTGGCTGATGTGAGCCAAAACAAGCATGATATTACTGATGATCACTGAATTCTTGATTAACCTCTTTAATCTAGTCACCATGGTTGACTTTTTCTTACCCCTTAACTCACTGCACTTTCCACCTTCTTTTACCACCTCACCTTGGCAGAGGGGGAGAATTCCCTTCAGTTGTGTTTTCTGAAATCACAAAATAAGTTTTTCTGAATATTTTTCCATCTTGGTCTGTGCAGCAATTCCCAACAGGAAAGTAGAACAATAATTTCCCTATCAGGCAATTGTCTTCTTCCATCATCCATTTCCTGGTTTTAAAGAAGTGGTCAGATATTCTCACACTGGTCAGATATTTGGGGGAACAATCTGGCTTGGATGAATGTGAAGTCTAAACATCTTAATGGAATAAGTTTAGTGAACTAACCAGCTAACACTGAAAAAGAAATATTCTTTTACAATAAGAGTCTAAAAAATTCAAGCAACTTCTGTCAGCTCTAGGGTGGGTCCAACAAGACCTTAAGAAGTCAAATATAAATTAAAGGGCACTGAGTTAATTTGAGAGATGTCTACGTGCACTCTGAATAACCTTAAGGGTATTTTAATCTATCTGAGCTTTTGTTCTTTATCTGTGGAGACTGAAAGACTTTTACAAAGAGCAGGAGTACTTTTACAAAGATCTATAGATCCCTGCAGTGGGGACAATCAATTTCTAGGTTACCTTTTGTGGATTGTACTAGGAATAACAATTTTAATTCAATAAAATAGCAGAAATTGGTTGAGTAAGAGCTGTGATATTAGAAAAAAGCAGTTTAACTTCAGCTCTGTGCAGGTTATTAATGACATAGGCCAAGAATCAACCAGCCTCATACTCTCACAAATCAGTAGAGATAAGATATAATTTTTCTATAATAATTAACTACTCATTCTCATTGTCATCTCCATGTTTAAAAGCTCAAAGCACACAACATCTACTTTTGATTAAGCACATATTCCTGTTTGAAACCTAGAATAATAAATATATGGCATTTCCCTTGGTTATGAAAGAGTTTTATCAAACATATTCTGCAAAGAATTAATCTGAAATTTTATTTCTAAAAATAAATAAAGTGTCTTGCAAAAGTTAAAACTCTTAGCTGGAAGATTCTCTTACTCATATAAATGACCTAAAGGATAAAGATAATAAACAGGAGCATATAATATTTTTTGACTGTTCCTTTAAGCAAAGCTTCTAGGAGCAGCAACAGGATAGTTTAAAAATCCAAATGATGAACTTCAGAAAAAGGCTAAGATAGCCATTACCCTAACATCTCATATTGGAGTGTTTAAGAATGCAAAGGTAAACTGGAAAGACTTTTTGCTTTGCAAATCACTGCCAAAAACATTCTTTAAAACAATCTGGAATGGACTCAGGGTCACAATCAAAAGGCCTAAGTATGGGCATCCAGGGCTGCTTCAGCTGCCCAGGAATATCAGAGGCATCTTCTTGGGAGTGGTAACTCCACTGCACCTACAAGGCACATCAGACCTTTAGCAGAGCAAAATATTGATAGAAGAAATGCTCCATTGATCTTGCATCATATATCATATATACATCATATATCTGTATTTGGAAAACTGAATCTTCTTTTAATATATCTGCAACAAAGATATCTTAAATCTCATTTACGCCATTTAGTGTCCTGCAACTGTTTCTTATCAGGAAAGAAAAAGGACACTTCTAAGGGTGCAGTTTCTCTGACTTATCATGACAAAGTCCTTTTTCAGTATCAAACCTAGATGTTACTACAAATATTTATATTGTATCTCTTGAATCAATGCTCTGTGACATTAATGCTGGTTTCCATGTTGGAAAAGTTTCACAAGGAGAGGCCAGGAAATTGACAAAAAGATATGATCCATCTGATTTAATGGAGGCATCTGCAAGGACAATACAAACAGATGAAGGAAATAAATCTAAACAACCTTTAGGGTTGATGCACTGTTGGTCAACACAGTAGAGACAGTCGAGGATGTGATTCGTTCCATTCAAAAACTGGGCTGTAAATCATTACAGGAATTGTATCATGAATCCTTTTGAATCTGTCAACTTTTTGGACCACAGAGGGGGACCAGGGCATCTGTGAGGTACCAGGTATGTGCTGACACAGGCTCTTCTCAGGCCCCATGAGCAGGGCAGCTCTGGTTCTCAAAGCCCCACGGCCGTGTTTGGAGTGAACACACTTTGTTAAACTGGTCTTTACTACTTACTTCTTCAAAGCACGCCTCAATCAGGATGCAGCTTTTCTCTCCAAACAAAACATAATTTCAGTTATCTACCTTGCTCTGTTTGATAGCTTTTATTAGTTAGAAAGGGCGGGGAGAAAATACAACACAACATGAATGTTTCTATTGCAAAACAAAATATGTGGTGCACAGGGATCAGTGAAGGCATAATTCTACCTGTACTGAACAAATCTTATTGTTCTTCATCTTCTATTGTTTTCTTTTGCAAAATAAAATGTGCTGATCCATTATTAATATTTTTTCATGATTACTGTTAAAAATTTCCCACTTTTCATTTAAAATGTAAGTTTTCATAACAAATACAGAATGTTACCTAGTCAAAAGTGGTACCAGTTTTTCTTTCTAACTTAACAGAAAAAAAATGATGAATTTATTTATCTGCTATGAAAAAAGATCTTAACAATTTCAGGTATAAACAGCAAAAACTTTTCTTCTCTTGTCATTGCTCTGAAAAGTTTTTGTGTAAAATGAATTTTTGCAGGGATATAATTTTTTTTATTCTAAATTAACATACTGTCGTTCAATCACAGTTTATTGAGTATTTTGTTTCTGGGTTTCATATGGGGATTTTTGAGAGACAGAGTAACACATTGTTTACCACTCTTTGAGAAAGAAATATTTTGACAACTAGTTTGATGAACTTGATTTTAATTTCACTTAATATTTTGTCTATGCCTTAATAATATCTTTCATTAAAGGTGTAGGTTTATAGATTTTGATTATTTGATTATGCAAGTAGTAGGGTATATATGAAATGCTCTAAAGTGATGCCAGAAAAAATACTCTGTTAAAATTTGAATATTGAGATTCTTACTAAGGGTCTTCATATTGAAATTCAGAGATGAAATTCTAAACTTTCTAAAGTTTGAGTTCTATCAGTTGCCACCTGACCCAGTTGTTAATGGATTCCTTGTCTGCCAGACTGAGCAGACAGTGAATGTCACATTGTTCTTTTGAATTCTATTGGCCTCCAGGATTGGTGTGCCATTCTCAAGCTTGCCAAAGTACTGCCGGACTCAGAATAGAAACTTGAGCTTATGAATTGTGGGGTTTTGGTTATTATTCAACAATATGCATGTACCAGGGACCTTGGCTACTACTCTTGGAGGTAAACAACATTTTCTCTTGGATAAAATGATATTGCAAAACTTTTTGATTTAATCCATAGGGCTGTTACTTGTAAAAGAGATTCAAAAAATGTGGTTAAATATCTGCCCTGAACAATGTAATACAAACTGTAACTGTGACTCAAATAGGAATGAAACTGAAATAGTCATTATCTTTTCATTAGGCTGGACCAGAAGACAAATCTTCAGACCACCAGATACTCCCCAGAGCCTCAGAGGAACACGGCAATCAAAAGACAAGTTCTGTCAGGAGTACCAAATAACTGATGTTTGATCAGTTTGTCAATTGACTGCGTGTTTTAGCAAAGTTCAGTCAACACAGTGTAACTACAAACAAAACCTGTACAGACAATTTCAGCAATATTTCAGACACACTGAACTGACAGAGAGTGCAGACACTTCATACAGCAATAGCAGAATACACTGTGGTCACAACAAATGGTTACCCAGGTGCTGTCACCTGTTATATGTCCTGACAGGTTGCTCTTTAACACAAGAGTCCTGAAGAAAATGACACAGCAATGACCTGTGTCATTTCCATACTTGTCACAAAAGTGAATCCTTCCAAGGGAGCTAAATGAGATTTTATCATCTATTTTATCTCTTTTATCAAGTCAGATTTTATCTTCCCTTCTTTTAGAAGCAGATATGTGTGCAGATCTGGTGTCATCATGAGTAGCGTTTGGAGTCACCTTGGAAAGCAGAAGTGAACACTTGAATTTTTCTGTGAATTGCCAGCACCTCCTACTCCCACTGGAATGCCCACCACGCATGATAGGAAAAAACACACTGTGACATTTCATCATATGTAACACTTGGCAAATTCTTTGTGAGTAAATCAGTTACAGCCAATAAATTTAAACAGTGATGCACATGCTAAACACTTCAACTTGAAATATGTTCAGTGATGGGGATCAAAAATGCTAAAGAAAGCAACTGAGCTTTCAGAAGGCACATCCTCAAATTAGTCTTTAATTTTGAGAAGGGCCTTTTAGTTTCCTTTGTGTAAAGCACTCCAAATATTTACCTACTTGGAATCACTGGTCACCTCCTCCAAGACCCATTTTTATCTACCTGTATTGATAAATGCAATGGGCAGAAAAACAAGAAGGAAAACACAGTTACTACAGTGATGTTTACAGATGTCTGCTTCAAGACAAATGTGTTGTTGCATCAAATGCAAGCCAAAACATGATATACTTATGAATATATATGATACAAATCATAGAGGAATTCCTTTAGAAACAGATTTTTTTTTTAAATTTCTCTTAGGTATCTTTCAAATAATTTTTATGAAAGAAGGGTGCTTTCTGGATCATTTATAGATGGAATAAAAATAAAAGCTTTCAAGAATGCAAACTTAATTAGTATATTGATGGGTGTCTGTTGAATATGAACAATAATTGTGTTGAAAATTTTAGGGATGTCAAAAGCACATTTTCTTTTGCCTTTCATCTGACATATTTCCAAAAAAAGTCACAGAAAAAAAAAATGAAAAAGTGATTTTGTGCTTAAGTTAGACATGTAGAATGTTACAGAAACAAGGTTTTGTCCTTGAATCACATTATGCAGTTCAGACATTCAAACATCAATCTCTCATAACTCATAAACTTGCCATGAAAGCAAATTGAGACTCTTTCATCTTTCTGCCCAGAAGCCACCAAAGAACCTCTGAGCCACAAAAATTCCATCAAAAAGAACCTCTGAGCCACAGAAAATCCATCAAGAGTATCCATCTATGTTAGTTATATGTGAGGAATGATTCTTTCATTAAAATAAAAATTTTTAGAAGAAGGAAAAATATTTCAAGTAGTGTTATAAGCAACTGTATTTTTAACCTGGAAAATGCATGTTTCATTTTCAAAAACAAATCTATTCTGTGACCCTTGACATAGAAAATTCAAAAATATTAGTGGCTATTTCCTGGAAAAGAAGACAAAACAAAGCCCAGGATTCAGATCCCCTTCTCCCAATTTATACAGAGCTGGTTAAAGTTCTTCAGGCTTTGGAGAGTGCTTTGAGAAGGTGGACACAGAGCAGGAATTCCCCTGCAACCTGTACATTAACTAGGAAGCACCAGGAAAGACACCCCACTGTCTTCTCATTAAGGGATGAAGGGATGACACAACACACCAAAGGGTGATCTCACCATTTCTGAGGAGATTTTTTCTTGTGAAAGGGGTGGAAGAGACAGGTAACATAACAGTGCCTGCCATGAGCACCTTCAAAACACTTCCAGGGACATTGTGCTTCTTTAGGAAAGGCCTCAACATGGGATATGAGGCAAATCCAGCCACTAAATGTGTTGAGGAAAGGATGTGTGAGGCCAGCTTTCTTGGAGGGATTTACCTCCAAAGCACAAAGGTTTGATGGTCCTCATGACCCATGTGGGCTGTCCTGTCCTGTCCATTCTCTCAAGTGAAGACATTAACAGCCCTTCTGTGAAAGATCCTTCTTAAAACAATCTGTCTTGGGTTGGAGTGCAAGATGTAACCAAAAGTGTGTACTTTATTGCCATGTGCTGAAACCAGCTGGGGAGGTGTTTTCTGCATCTCTTGTATAACCCATTCCTCATAACTCCAGGGGGGAGGGGGTGGGTGTGTCCTGTTAATGCACAGCTGTTAGGGTTAAAACCAGGTGTGCAGTGTTCTTTATCTCTTCCAGGACCTGTCCTCCCTCCAGGGGTGTATCTTCTGCTAATGGGCCATCAAGGCTCACTGCAGGACTGATACAATTACATCATCCATTGGGAGATGCTCCACCCAGTGGGGGAGCCAAACATTCCTACCTGGATAAAACCTGAGATTCAGAACACCAGGACAGCCTGTTCCCACTAGATCCCCATAGGAAAATCAGATCCACCTCACCACCACTGGACTTTCAGAGGAAAACTACACCCTTCAACAGGATCATCTCTGCTCCAACAGAACCACATCTGTCACTCCAGGAGGACTTGATTGGACTGCTAACAACATCCTGATCAACAGGGTGTCAGATTGTATTCTGACTGTCAGTGTTTTTTTCTTTTTTTGTTGGTTTGGGTTTTTTTGTACAACTACATTTTTGCTTTTAATATTCCTAGTAATAACTGCTACTCCTATTCCCATATCTTTGCCTGAGAGCCCCTTAATTTCAAAATTATAACGATTTGGAGGGAGGGAGCTTACGTTCTCCATTCCAAGGGAGGCTCTGGCTTTCCCTGGCACACACCTGTCTTTCCAGACCAAAACACAGTCAGAATTAGTTTGCCACAGTAGCAAACAAAGTTTGTAGGTCTTTTCACATCAAGCAGAAAATGCAGCTTGTGCTTTTTTTTCCTTACCATCCACCAGGTCAGAGTTCCCAAAGGAATGGCAGTAGGTCTTCATCCCTTCTTTTCAGAACTGGTTGATAGCCATTAATCCAAATCCCATTAAAAGCTGTGAGCCTTTCCTTTGGTTTTCTTTACCTGTGGAATGTTTCTAAGATTTATTCTTCGTGTTAAGTATTCACACTTCTGCCTATTTCACTGTCTCCTGTCCCTGACCATGATTCCATTAGAAAACCTATATAAGGGAAAAGAGCCTTTCCATGTCAGTACAGAACTCAGACCGATAAAAATGGGATATCTCTGTCTCTTCAGACAAGTTTATAAAATACGGAGCTTATTGAGATTCCTAATGCAGCTTCAAGGTAGAGCAAGCTAAGTAAACGAGTAACAGCCAATTTGTATTTTGAATATAAAAAGCAATTTTTATTATACAGCCTTTGAAATGTGAATTATACATTATAAAATAAGTTAAACTAACATCTCTGGAAAGAGAAGATTTATATTTGTCTCTAATACATACAGTTAATGATTGACTGGCATAAGTACTTGATTTCTCTTTACTTTTCATTTTCTTATCCCTTTTGATTCTTATTATTCTGCCATAAGTGAAACTATGGCTAGAAATACAGACAGGTAGAAGCAAAAATGAAAATCGTTTAGCATCTAGCTTTGGAAATAAATGTTAATAATGCCAATTTAAACTGCTACAGTTACTGCTTAGCACTTAAATGACAACACAAAGACAGGCTTACACTGTGAAAGAATCCATAAGAAAAATGACACGTCTCTTTAGCAACTTATCACACACCAGTAAATCCCCTTTCAGCTCATGAAAAACCCACACTGTTACAAGCTTGCAGACAAAAAGTCCTTTTGTGTATTTTTGCTACTTTGATTTTTAATATTTTGGGGGAGGAGAAACTCAAATCTTAATAAATTTTCTTTTCCCTTCAGATAAATTTCCTGAAAAGTGCCAATAATTCCTTAGTTTAAAGCCCGTTAACATTAATTCCTAATTGACTCTCAGAAATATTTTATTCCTAATAGACTGTTTCAGGACTTGTATTCCTACTACTAAAAACAGAAATATATCAGGACTAATGTTAAAAATAGAAGAAAATTAGCTTAAATGACTGCTAATTTGACATGGAGAATTTTTTATGCAGCTTGTACCCTGCACAAAGGTTCTCATTTATTTCTTCAAGGACATGTACACTTCTCTAATGTAAACAACCAGTATTACCCATTTAAAAATACGTATTTCCATCATTACTGGGTTTGTGAGAAAAACCTTTTTGAGACAAAAAAACAACCTATCTCCAAACCCTTGTTTTTCAAAGAATCAAATACCCTTTTATTAGAAGCAATTTTTGCAGGTGTTGAGACAACACAGTGGCAGAAAACAAAAGGTAATAGGTACTCTTTCTAAATCAATATTAGAGAATTGTTTCAGAGCAGTGTCCCACAGCTTTCAGGAAAAAAAAATCACTTGTTTTGAGCTGCCAAAAAATAAATTGAAGCAGGAGGTCTGACCAGTAAGCACAGAGCTGTTAGTAGGGGGTGACATTAGCACTTTAACACAGACATTGATTCAAATGATAGCTTTGACTTGGAACGGCAGATTGCACCCTAATAATTTATCCCAGACAGGGCATGAATTGCTGGAATGGCCCTTGATGGTCTACAAGGAGGTAGTGCAGCATCTTGAAAAACTGCTGATCAGAAGTACCATTTTCATGGATTTATATGGCCATGCATAAAGACAAAGATGGTTACCAGAGCACAGTGATAAGAAATGGATAGATGAAACAGGAGTTTATAAGTGCAAATATAACTCTGGTTCTTTCTTGTCAAAAAATAAATTGTTTTTCTATGAAATGCTGAGGACCAACAGAAACTGAAATTGCACGATAATTAGATATCCAGTATAGAGCTGTTGCAAAGTTCTCGTGCTTTTCATGCATGGGAAAGGCAGAGAGATGCTTCAGTTCACACTGAACACTTCTTTTACCAGTGCACAGTTCTAGAAGATATTATTCTCTATTAATATTTTTTTAAAATAATAGGAATCGATTGAGATCAATTATAGATGGTTTCAATAATGCACAAATATGCAAATATGGTTAACTTTAAGAATTAGCAGGTCCTTGTTAGCTTTTGAAATTCTGATTAATTCATATGAGGAATAAGAGGATGAGGCAATTCAAACTCTCTGAGCTATAAAACAAAAAGAGTTTTTGATGAGAGGTCTGGGTGCAATCCAGCAGCCTGGAACTGGAGCACAGGCATTTAAACACTGACTGGGATCTACAGAATTCCAAGATAGGCAATCTAGAAAGGTAACTCTAGCAATTGCCTGTAAAGACAATTTAGATCCTCAGTCCACTCTCCAGGAGCAGAGGAAGTTTGCACAGCAAAAGTATATTCAAACAAGTGAGAAGGCCAAAAGCACCAAGATACTTTGCACATTTTTTTCATTTATGGATTTGCAACTTTATTTCAAATGCATTTACCTGGCTGTGCATTTGATAAAGTATCTTTTATAGAGAAAGTTTTGCAACACAATGCCATTTGGATTACAGGCTCTTCCAAATTGCCATTCATCTTACAATAATTAGGCACTGGTTTAACTGCACCATAACTAGCCCAAATAACAGGTAAGTCATGGTGCTAGAGCTTAGGACTGTGTTTTACAGGATAATAACTGAAATATTCATATTTTTCAAATAGATATGGCTTACCAGCTGATCCCTGAAAAGCCATAAATGGGACCACCATTCTGAAGCAAATTATATAGTCTCTTAAAAGGCATGTGGAATTCTGCACCTTGGAAAGTTATGGGACACCTAAAATGCCTAAAACACCTTTTCCTTGGATGAATTCAATAGACTCAACTTGGATGTTAACTTTAATGAGACTTTTTAAAACTCCAAAGCTCCAAATACATAACTTACATACATTTATGTATTTAAGATGCATTTAAATATATCTATGTGAAGTGGTGATTATTTAGGAAGTTTTTAATTTCTGAAAGGATCATGATTAATAATAACAGACACACTGTTAAAGACAAAAAAAACCTGAACAAAAAATTAAAGATTATAGGAATATAGGTGCCCAGAGACTAAAATAAAATTTAAAACTACTTTAAGTCTTTGGTTTTTTAGGCGTTGACTTTGTGGAAATCACTTTGGATTTTTTTAAAATTTTTTTTCTTGACCCTGCTTTTGCTCGATGTTTAAACATATAGCATAATTTAAATGGGTGTCTAATCCCACAGATGTTAACAAGGTTGTTGGGGTTTTTTATTTATTTAATTTCCATTATGGGGAAAAAGTCTTAGAGGTTTTTACTCCCCATTTTTTCACTTCTTCAGTCATATCTACTTCTGCTTCTAATAGGAACAATGTGTGAGATTTGCCCCCAGTCAATTATATTTTGGTGTCTAAACATGACAAGAGTTTCTAAGCAAAACTCAAGCTAATATGTTCAGTAGAGACTGGAAAAGTATTCACTTGAGTTGATGTAATGCTTCAGTTCTCTTCAGAATTTATTTTTGGTTTGGGAGTTGATACAACTATCCAGTAGTAAGGCTTCCCATGCCTTCTGAGAGCTCTAGAATATTCTACATGGCCTTTGGGTCCTCACTCATAGAGGAATAGGATCACAGAATCATTACGTTTACTCCAAGATCATCAAGTGTAACCTTTAACCAAACAACACCTCATCAACTAAACAGTAGCACTGTGTGCACAAGTCCATAAACATTTATCCTCCCTTTCAAAATTCCTATTTGGAAGTTTAAATATGTAAGCAAAATGTATTCAGGTTTTAAAAATATATGAAATCTGTCAGTTTGGGACACCGTAACATTAGAGCTGCTCTACAATATAGAAAAAATAACAAGGTTCCTTCAAAGCCTGGAGGAAAGAGCTAGGCTTAATAATAGGAGTTTTTTTACATTTTTCAGAGTGGGTAAAAGATTTCACTAAGAACTTGGACTTTCTTTAAAAAAGGATTTCTGCATAGGGGATTTTTTTTTCTTTTTTTTTTTGAGTTGCTGATCTATTAGAAAGGCTTATTAAATACCAAAACACAAAAACATGCAATCATAAGGCAGATATTAGTAGGAAACCATATGTTATTAAAACAATTGATAATCCATCACAAGTTTCCTGATGTAACTATTGATGCATTTGAGAACTGTTGATGCCTTTAATTTTCTCTCTTTTTTATTGCTGTACTGCATTTAAAGCCAGTTTTCAGTTTGTAAAAAATTTACTTTTTAGCTTAAAAAAAAAAAATTAAAAAAAATAAACAAGTAAAATTTTAGGACAAAACAACCAAGCTGTGTCTTTTTAATCACTAGTTTAGTGTTAATATAATAAAATACAAGCAGCTCTTTCTTTACAGACAATTCTTTTTAAAGAGAATTCTGGGTTTTTTATTACTCCCTAAGTTTACACTTGAAATAGTTCCCTTATCTCCTACACTGAATCCTTGCACTTTATTTTGCTTGCATTTTTGCTTCTGTCTGTGAATGTTTTTAGCGTCCTTGGCTTAGTTGCAGCTAATTAATTTTCCTGCTTCCATTGCTCTTGTTCTGTCTGTAGGTTTGTACTCAGACACATCCTGTGAGCACTGGAATCATCTCCATCCTTGCAGTGTTGTCATAGATACACACAGAACCATTTATTGTTGGAGAAATGTAGAGGAACAGTTGCCCAGTGTTCTGCTCTTTCCTGTTTATCCTTTAAATTCAGACTGGAGCCATTGGTCAGGGATGGCTCCCTCCCCTCTGCTAATGAGGGAACATCTGTGCAGCTGGCAGATGTGGCCCAAACGAGACAGGGCTCGTTATACCAGAGAGCCAGGGTGGATCTGTCTCTTTGCAAGGGCAGAGGGACAGGCACTTCCATTGCAACTGGTCCCAAAACCTGAAGATACTGAATTTCAAGTTTTGAAACCTTTGTATTTTTCATTATCTACAGAGGAAGAGTGTTGGAATGCTGAAAACTTGGACTTTAGGATTTTAGTATATAGTAACGTGTGTGAGTTAAGATGGAGGATTTGGGGTGTTGCCTTTGTCCTTCCTCTTCACCTCCTTCATCCTTCTTCCTCTGGGTGGTTTTCTGTAATTGGATGAGAAATGTCCGCATTTTGGGCCTGGGATGGTCATTATTGGGTCAAAAGTATAAATAATATAGGTGTCACCTTGTTATTGGGTAATCATCTCTTACATAGCCTTGGAGGGAATTGGAAACTCTCAATTTTACCTTATTTCTTTAACTTGTTGGTTGGAACTCACACCTCATGAGACTGTAAATAGATAAGATATAATAAACAAGCAAGACCAAACTCAGCTCTATGTCTCCTGTGTCTTTCATCCTGACCTCGGCTGAGATAAAGAAACCAAAACTGTAACAGCAGGGCAGAAACTGGAGACCTGGAGCTCTGCCAGTCTTTGTTGTCTCTGTTGGAACCACGCTGTCCTGCAGAAAGGACTTCAAAGTTGTTGTCTTTTTTTCAAAACCAACAGGAGCTTAATGGTTAAAACATTCCTCATCTACTTTAGCTGGAGTTACCCCGGGTCCTAATCTCAGCTGCAAATGCAGAATCTCTTTTACTGATGCTTGTTACGAGTTTGTTTTGTCCATTTAGCCTGTATTTGCTTAGAGTGAGAGTGAACACATTTTGGAATTGCTGTTGTTGTATTAATATACTGTAGTAGTAGTAGTAGTAATTATTATTATTATTGTTATAATTACTACTATTTTGTTTCTCTATAGGATTCAGTACAGTCTTGCCATGACATTAGTTAAAGCCTTAGAAATTTAGGTTGACATTGGCAAAGATCCTTTATAACACTGCAGAAATGAGTCTTGAATTTTGTTTATGGACAAACCTCCACCAATCCCTCAATTACTGCAAGTGGTACTCAATTACTGCAAGTGGTAACACATCACAACTGAATCAGAGGAGCAAAAAAATTCCTTTGGTGCTCTGCAGAAAGGAAAAAAAGTATGCTAAAAATCTGTAGGATAGGTAAGTCCAGATTCATTGGACATAAAATTTTAACATCGATTTTCATTATAGAGCAAGTTTTATTCTTTATTGCTCAAAGTAATTCAATCTTACTTGAAGAGTGTCTTAATAGTGAGAGAAGGGTAAAAAGATTTCTCCTTAATGGCAGACAGTGATTTCCTCTCAGATAAATTTCTAGCTTCCTTTGATCCAGCCAATCTTAGGATATTCTTACATTAAAAAGCATTAACTTTTATAAATTTCAGTCCATCCTGTTCCAGTTTTAAGCTTTGTCCCATGCAAAGCCTGCAGCTTAAACAGTCAGGCAGAAAACTGTCTCTGAAGTTTCCAGAAACTCTGTAACTGCACTAAGAAAACAAGATTTTAATTTGTTTTCAAACTCCTGACAGACTGTCTTTTGTGGGCATCTGGAATAACTGACTTCTGTTTCTCTGTAAGATGGGACTGACTGGAGTCTTTAGATAAAATTGTTTTGCCCAGCCTCTGAGGTAAGTATCCTGTATAAACAGAATCTCACCCTTCAGGAAGAGTTGCTGTAGAAAGGGTTCTCACTATGGAGCCACTCTGCAGTATCTATATATAGTTATAAAAGCTTGCTGCAAATGAATAATGCTATAGAAATGTGAAATATAAATAATCATCATAATTAATGGGCTGTGTTCTTGGTGCGGCTCGCTGTTTAAAAGCTTATCTCAGTTTGGGTATTTCTCTATATCACATTATCCTCTTATTTCTTAAGTGCTCTGGTAAAGTTATCTGAGTTTGTTCAGGATTGAGATATTTTTAAAATATATTTAAAAGGAAAAGGTAAAAACATTTGGATTAAATCTATTATCATTTTTTTAGTAATTTGCTTTGTGTGAACTGTTCCTTAGACATTTTCAAAAACCCTTTGTACTTAAGAGTACAAGATTTCCTCCTCTTGCTCCTTTTATAGATAGGGAAACTGAGGTAGACTGAAGGGAGTATCAGCAGTTTTCTAGAGGCAATGCAAATTTGGAAACAAAGTAAAAGAGGGTCCAGTTTTCCGAGCTTTTAGAACTGGCAGCAGTTATTAAACTGTATATCAGCTTTTGAATTATGGAAAACTTGAATTAATGTTCTTTCAAACCTACTTATCTGCCTGAGTATGGATGACAGTAGTTAAATTCTACTCTCACTCCGTGAGCTGGAGTTCATGGCATTGATGCTGGATTCAGCCCCAACACTCACCACACCAATCTGCACTCGTGCTCAGAGGTAAAGAGGTTCCCATACTAGAGTTCAGTACTCAGGCACAATTTCCCTGCACATTATGTACCATATAATCTAATGTATTAGAGAGGGCAATGTGAAATATTGTGATGTTTCCTTAAATCCATCTGGGAACATGACCAGTGACCCATGCATATGCAAAAAAATAAAGTCTACACTTCAACTCCACTCCGGGGTTTTTTGGCAAAAGTACTCTATCTTCCTTGTTGTAAATTCAATCTCTACAGGAAAAAATTTAAAAAAAAAAGAAAGAAGAAAAAATTTAAAAAAAAAGAAAGAAAAAAAAAAAAAAAAAAAAAAAAAAAAAAAAAAAAAAAGAGAAGGCTTTAAAGCCCAACCCATTAGTGTTGCTTCATTGTTTCATGCCAATGAAATATACCTCCCTCAATTTTTTTCCTTGCACTGCTCTCCCAAAACCACTCTCGTTTTTGCCATTGATTGCTATAGTAACCAGAAAAAACAGGAAGAATATTTCCATTTTTGCATTAGTGAGGAGGAATGACTGGGCTATCATTTGAGCCAGGTTCTCCCCAAAACAGATGTGTACTGGGGTCTGAGACCACAGGATGAATAGCAGAAAACCCCTGTGAATTGACTGGGATATGAAGTGGAGCTTTGGAATTATAAACACTTGGGAATTGGAAAACTCCTGTTGGGATATTTCATTTGCTGAATTAACCAAGACTCAGCAAGCTTTTTAGCTGAGTGTAAGTGCAAAGCCCATGAGATGGTAGAAGAGGAGGCAGAGGCAGCCCTGGAAAGTATCAAAGGGCTGGATGCAGCTGACCAGTGGTTACTGACAACATTCCCAAATGTACAGTATTTGGAAGATGTAGATAGAAAGCTGTAACTGAAAAGATCCACTTTTGGTACCTCAGTAACTAGCCCCTTATGCTTTAATTCTTAAATATATTCCCACATCTGATGGCTTGCTAGTTTATTTCATATTTTCTACTCTGTTAAATTTTAGACTTCAGATACTCAGTACAAAATGACAAGTTTGCTTTCTTGCTTTTCAAACATATTACATAAAATTAGCACCCTCATCTGCATGAAAGACCAAAGAAAATATTTTCCAGGAAATTTTCACCCTAAAGAAAGGGAAAATCAAGGAAGTATAGATGATACAACATGGAAACTTTTTAAAAAATCAGAACTACTTCTTCTGCCCACTTTTAAACGTTTATTTAGAAGGTCCTCCCACAGTGACAGTGTTAGGAGGAATTCTACTGTCAGTCTGGGGGAAGGGTCAGAATGGAAAAGATGGCCTTGTAGCCTAAAATGTCTACATTGAAACAATAAAAAGTAAATAGTACAAACGATAAGGATGTATTACTAGGAACTAATAAGAGCTTCTGGTAGTGGCTGGGAATTCAGCATACAGATAAGGTGCCAAGGATCTGGATGTACCTGTAAATCACAGGATGGCTGTGAGTCAGCAGGGTAACATATCCATGGAAAAGTCTGATGGGACCCAAAGTCAGCTCAGAAAAAACAACGTGGAAATCAAAAATCATATTTATCAAGCAGCTCTGGTAAACCTTGATCGAAGTAGTAGATGCATTTCAGAAAACATGATCTTGGAATAAACAAATATAAGCCTCATGGAAGACCAAAGAAGTTTAAAACAATAGCAATAAAAACAATAGCAATTTTAATTTAAACAAATAAGTTTAATAATATTTACAAATATTTAAATTGCTTATATTGTTTAATATTTAAACAAATGACTCAATAACATTTAAAAAGATTAGATCCAGAAGAGATTCTCATCCCAACAATGTAGACATTGGGATTGAACAGGAATCACTGACAAGAAATAAAAACTGCAATATGATAAAGGCTGGCATAGGAAGTAGACCATAACATTGGCTCAGAATAAAAATAATGGGAATTTCTGGCTTTTCAAGTACTGAGGTTCTGAAACAAATTTAAAATAGGAGGGAAGGAGTAAAAAATGCATTGTGATATATTAATCCTCTGTCAAATGTAGTAAGATATTTGACTTCCTCTGAATCCAGTGAATCTTAAGCAGTCATTCACATTCCAGAGGAGTTGTATCCATGTCTGGAAAGGATGAGTCCATTGCTATGAAAGAAAGAGCTGAGCTTCCATGAATCTCTCATACAGGGAGCTGGGACAATTGCTTTGCTAGGTTGGCTGGATCAAATATATCATGGATGGTGTCAAAACTTGGCACAAGAAGCTGAGATGCTGAGATTTCTAACCCACTCCCTCTCAGTCCTGAGATCTCTTTTCCCACTCCCTCAGTCCTCTCAGGTAAGTACTGCTGTTTCCACACCCATCTGCTCACAGATGTTGTTCACTTGTCATTGTCTGTCTGGAGATAATAGAGATTAATGATGAAAATCAAACAGGCAAACAAACCAGGATTTTCTGAACTACATTTCTGCTTTGAACATAGTATAAGCCAGTGATAATGGACTTTTAAACCCTATTACAAGCAATGGGCTTCATTATTACAGGAGAGAGGAAGAACATCTTGATCTTTCAAGGTTTCTGTGTCTCTGGAGAGAACTTTTAAGAGACTTCTTCAGCAAAAATCAAGTCTCTTGTTTGCACATGAGAAATTAATCAGTCAGATGAGCTACTTTCCACCTAATGTTTATGGTCTTTTCCATGACAGTTGCTGAGACAAGGTAGAATTTTGCCCAGGACACGGTCACTTGCAACCACTGACTGTCTCATTTCCACCTCTTCAGTTCTGTGTCCCAGCAGTTACAGCAGTCACAGATATTTGACTAAAAATAGCATGAGGACTGAAATTAATAGCTATATGTAGATAGTTATAGATATAGATACATTTCTAGATATAGGTATAATAATATAGGTATAAATGTATATTGGTAGGTCAGTATATAGGTATAGATTTCTTTCTTTCTTTCTTTCTTTCTTTCTTTCTTTCTTTCTTTCTTTCTTTCTTTCTTTCTTTCTTTCTTTCTTTCTTTCTTTCTTTCTTTCTTTCTTTCTTTCTTTCTTTCTTTCTTTCTTTCTTTTTCTTTCTTTCTTTCTTTCTTTTTCTCTCTCTTTCCTTCCTTCCTTCCTTCCTTCCTTCCTTCCTTCCTTCCTTTCCTTCTTTCTTTCCTTCTTTCTTTCTTACTCTTAATCATAGCAAGAAACAAACAAATCTATTTTTCAGATGTACAGAAGGAAAAATTATATTCTAAATAAACATAATTTAATTGCAACTTTTTCCTTAGCTCTTAAGGCTCATGCTGAAGACTCACCACTTTTTATGTCGTAGTGTATATTAAATGCAGAAAATCAGTCTGAGATGTATTATTGGTTTAGGAGAATCCATGTACAATTACTTTTTTAAAAATTACAACATACTTCAAACTGTAATAACTGTGCCTCTTTATAGAAACAGGGGTTATAATCTAGCCATTAAAATTCCATAACCAGCTGCTTCCAGCTATTCACGTGTGATGTGTGTGAAACACTGCACAGCTTCCAATTTAGTTTTGGTTTGTATTTTTTTAATAAATTTGCCACTTTCAGGCTCCTACAGAGAGTAATTTCCTTGGAAAGTGTCTTCATCTAAATAATAGTTAAGTATGCCACAAAGAATATCAACAAAGACAAATTGTACTGCATCTCAACATAATCAAATGCTTATTTATTAATCTATTGAAAACTTGATCAAGATGGAAAGAGCTGAAGTTCTCTCAAAGCAAACTAGAAGAGAAAAGTGAAGGGAAGCTCTTGGCTGACATGAGCTTTAAAATGTAAAAGCAAGGCTGATCTGCATTGTTACAGCCACACACAATAATCTGTGAAAATTGAACTGGACAGAAGGCTGTTGTGAACACAGGATGATTCATAGCACTTTTGGTTGTGTAAAGGATCACCAATAAGAAGATTTCTTCACAGTAGTTTTCATATATTTAGAGAACTGAGCTGACACCTGGTGCCCAGGGTGGCTGTAGCTCCAGTCTTTGTGGTGTTTGAGACCCTAAACCAATCCAGGTGTTTTCCAGAAAGAGTTACATTATTTTATATATAACACTATATTATCTTATACCCAGACATGCTTTGGATGCTGTACACCATAAAAATATGAACCTGAAGAGTTTGAAGTTTAAATAGATTGAAATTCTCAGTATTTTGTACAGAAAGGTTGGCAAAATTCTTACCTATTTTGATGGACTTGAGAACATTGCTGCTATAGCTATTTCTGAGCTAAGAACATCACAGGAAAATAAATTCATAGGCAAATGAATTATCAGACATATGGACAACATGAATTTGAAACAAACTGTGGGCTTTACATAAAGTTCACACAAAATGCCAATAGGATTCCAGTTTCACCTTGGAATGACACTTTCAGAGCAGGAACAGCCAACCTAACTGCTGTGTTAATCACACTGATTTTCTCCTGCACTTTATTTCAAACAGTGATATGTGAATGACTGATGCCCATAAAACAATAGAAGAAAACCCATGAAGTGACTGCAGGAATATATTTAAGATAAAAATAAAGTATATTCTGCCCCCACCAAGCACATGAATTGAATCAAAATGACAGGAAAATTAAGAACAGGAAAGATATAATCTTTCAGCAATTGTGAATGCTTTTATTTTTTGTTCTGGTTTACTGAACACCACAGTGATAACAACCTTATGAAATTATTTATGGCTTTTATAAAATATACAAGTTCACTTTATCAATTTTTCAGTCATCAAGATTAGGCATGTACCAGTAAGTGGACTGGGTTCACTAAAAAATGACCATTGTATAAGGCCAAATACCACTAAACAAACTTTACTCTGCTCTTTAACATCTGAAAGGAGCCCTGTAGATTGCAAAGGGCTCAGAGTTTCTGTTTGTACTCAGCACTGCAAATTCTCCTCTCTCTGGAAGAGAACAGCTCTCTACAGCATCTGTTTCTTGGCATTGAATAAAATAAAATAAAATAAAATAAAATAAAATAAAATAAAATAAAATAAAATAAAATAGATTTTTGAGGAATAATACAAGGTTTAATCACTTTCTGCATCTTACTTTAATGACTACATGCCATAGAAAGGAAGTCATATGATGGACCATTAATAATTTGAGGTGTAATTTGTGATGTTACCTCTCCTAATTTTGTGTTTCTTTTTCCTTCTCCACCTTATGTAAATCCACTATGCCACAAATGCACTCATGTAATATTCATCTGTATTATGTGCTATAAGTTCAATATTTACCCTGTATTGCAAAAATACTTTTTTTCCAAATTAGACCTGCTGCAAAGTACCCTGTGCAGGGCCAATAAGAATCTCCAAGTGTTACACATCCATCAGTGTCATTTCTAAAATGGACAATCAATTAATCCTGCCTTCATTTATTAAAATCAGACAAGCAAACAAATAAAGAAATAAAAAATTCAAAACCCAGAAAAATACATAACAACCCTGTGAACTCATGTTTTTTCTACTGTCATTAACAAAACTTTCCCAGATTAAGACTTTTGTAAATTGGTTTCTAGTATTCTGTCTAGCATTAATTTTTTTTTCATGTGAAATATTTGAAAGATAGGATAGTGTTTGGGTAAATGTATGGTATTAAAGCTTGGAACATATAAAACTCTTTCCTAGTTCTGGCAAAGGATGGTTGCATAACCTGCATAAAGTCACTTGATTCCTCCATCCACCCATTGCAGGTGTCTGACTACCATTCATTTTAGTTACAGTTATGCCGTCATATAAACTTCAGAATTTCTGCAAAATTTAATTTAATTTATCCTAAGTTTTACAATATTTTTTCTAGCTGTGAATGTCTGAATGAGAACCTGGAGGACAGGGACTATCTCATATTCTCTATTTGCACTAATCCTACTGTAATGGGCTTTCTGGTGGAAAGAGGCTTCTAGGGATGCATTTGTAGGAATGATAAATACCAATAATTTAAAGAACTTAATGAAACTATCCACTTCAATGAGACATTGGCATGTTAAAGAGAAAAGTTAAGCCAGGGAAACATTTACGAATCAGGACATGAAATGTGGTTTTGAATGTTCCATAATGTAATGCTGTGTAACAAGGCTGTGATGGAGAGTTGGTGTGGCAAAGTACTCATTTATAACAGCGACTAGTTTAGCAGGGAGAACATAATATTCACTAATTTCAGTCTTTTAGTAAAGTATGGTCATAGTTTTCACATTTTAGTTCTGAAGATAAGAGCACATTATTGTTATTAAGACCACAATTTTATTATTATTATTATTCAGAAATGTTGAGGATCAAAAAATGAGTTGTATTGAGACACAGTAGTTAAAAGGGAAGATATATGCAGATACAAGAAGACTGGTAAATCTGTACTTCTGTATTGAATTGTCATCAACGAAGAAGTGCAAATTATACCAAATCTTCTGATAAACTGAATTTTTGTCAGTTTACACAGTCTTACTTAAGGGTCATCTTGAAAGCTGATGCTCTATAAATCTGAGGTTAGTTTATTGGTTTGGGCCTAACAATAAAAAATATTATCCAAGGTCAAACACTAAGCTTTGACAATGGCATTGCTGCCTACTGGAGCATTCAGTGCCTTTCTAGGAAGTTGTCCCTGCCCATGGCAAGAGGTCAGAACTGGGTGATCTTTGTTTTCCCTTCCAACCCAAAGCACTCTGTAATTTTGAAGTGGAAGACATGCACATATCAGTCCTGGCTCAATCAGTGACTTTTTATAGCCTTAAAATGTTACCATGGGGTCTTTTTCCAAAATAATAAAAATTCGTCTGTTCAATCTGACTTTTTAAAATATTTATGTTCAAGATTATTGAAACAGTCAAATGCTGTAAAAGCTTGCCATAGCCTATAATTCTGTCCAAAGTCCAGGACTGAACCAAATTAGGACATATTTATCCTCTGAAAATCTGCAACAAAGACCATGTTTTCTTTTGGGTTTTGCTTGTATATTTGGTTTAGGAGCAAAATCTGTAAGAAATTCTCTGTGAGATAAGGCATAAACCCTTCCAGCAAAGTTTCAAATATTATTCTTCATTATAATACAAATATTTTGAGTAGTTTAAATATATATATGTAAGAGGAACATAAGTTAATAAGCTGTACATCTTAGGGGTAGGATTTAATAAAAAACCCCTCAAGTGTCAGGGAGTGATAAGGAGAAATAGAGGATTTGTTGTCCTATTCAGCACAGCTTTTTACACCAGTATGATTTCAGGCTCTTTAACTTTTTAAAAGAAATGGGTTTTGATCAAATGTAGCACTCAGGAAATGTGAGATTAATGCCTTTGACAGAAGCAAAAAACAGAGTAAACAGGCATCACACAGGTTTCATGTGAAAGCTCAGCTACTGCCCTTGAATGTGATCTTTTGACTTTTATTATCGACTCTAACTCCTCAAACTGCCAGCTATGTAATTTCTAGGTTTTTTTAGCCACTTTACAAGGAGTATGAATGAGGCCACCACAGTCACGGGAGGTGAAAGGTTAGGCTTAGATCAAATAAGTGTGTTCATTTTTTGCCTCGTTTACCAAACACAGTCCATAGAACCCTTTATTGTTTCAAACAATATCCTGAAACATATAAAATAAAAGCCAAATTTATATTGGTTTTTTTAAAAGAACAAAATGTTTGGAGGCCAAACGTTACCTACACTTCATGGAGTTTCACTCCAAACCAGATCACCATTAGAAAGATCTTAGGTGTGTTCATTATTTTTATTTGCATTCTGAGACATTATTAACTCATGGTCTTCAGCTTGAGAAATCTATAGATAGAACTTTGTAGGAATCATAGAATGACAAAGGCTGGAAAAGACCTCTAAGATCACGAAGATCAAACATAAACCCAGCACCACCACCATGCTCACCACTAAACCACATTCTCAAAGAAGATATAGCAGCTCCTGAAAGATAACTTGCTTTGTTTGTCCACTTTCCATATGGAATGAAAAATGAGCCAAAACTCCCTGCAGCACCACCCTTCAGTGATGATGGTTCAGCAGCCACCAAGAATTCATCCGAGACAGAAGCTCAGTAAAATTGTTTCTTCTGGGAATTAGAATTAGAACCAGTCAGGAATCTTCCAGAAAAAGATATTTTTCTTCGAATGGCTTCTTAAAGAAACAAACAAACAAACAAAAATCACAGAAATTTAGCCAGGTCTTCTAACAAGCATTTCTTAAGACTATGTCAATGGTCTGGAAGAAATCTGGAAGTGAAGCTATTTTCTAAATAGTCCAATGTTACAAGCAATTTCCTAGGTGATGGGTGACCCATGTTCAAACCTTCTAATGTCCCGATTTGAAGCTGAAAACACCTGTCACTTTCATGAGGCAGAAATGTTGTTTTCCAGCCAGCTTTTGCACTATCTCCTTGATAGGATGAGAAATACTATTTGCTAAAGAGCATGACAAGACTGAATAGCTGTTTGGAAGTGGAAACGGTAACTTATGAGTCTCAGTGCATTTATCTGTGACTCTTGGTTTATTTTTTCACACAGTAAAAATAGTTTATCCAATGAAAGAGATGTCAGATCAACTTCCAGGAGAAAAACTCACATTAGTTTTATGGGTCTCACCTCACAGACCAGCTTTGGATCCGAGACTGTGAATAAAAGTTTTAGCTTCTGCTTTATATGAATTTCTCTGCTAGATTCTCTTGAAGAAGGGATGTTTTTTCTTCACTTTTTATGAACCTTTCATTGTATAATTTTTATCTAATATAAAATAGCTGTCATTTTGAATTTTGGAAGCAGCTACAAATCAACAGCATAATTTAGGATTCTTTTTCCCATTTTATTTGCAAATAACAGTCACTTTTGAAAGCATTCCTTACTGCAATTGCACCACAAGATATATTTACTGTACAATTCATTCACCTGAAGATGGATAAATGGCTTGAAGATGCCCAGAGGAAAGAAGATAAACAGTTGCAAGTGCTTATCTGTACAATTAGCAACACTTAGTTTTAATTGATAAATTACTAGCTAAAATGTTTGCTCCTTTAAGAAATTACTTAGACCAATAAACTGCCTTTTTAAAAACTCTATCTACTTCACCAGCTATAGAAATGTAAATTTGAGACTACAGCTGCATATAAAGTAGTGAATAATTTATTTTGTTCTTATCTCTTTTCCCTCTCTTACGTAACTGTTTTTCACTGGAGACTGGCAGATTTTTAAAGCTATGGTAATTTTTAAAGTTATAGATCTTATAAGATGATCTCATGTTTATACTGGACAATTAAATGACATATCATATTCATCCCAGAATTCATGTGATACCTTCCAAAAAACCATTCAATCTTGATTTTTACTGCAGGAGCATCTACCATTTCCCTTTGTAATTTATCCAGCAGTTAATCACCCCCACTGTAGAACAGGTATGATGTGAATATTTGCATTGAGAGAGCGTGTAAGACTGAGAGCTGATAAACCCAAAAGGAATTCCAATGAGGAATTTTTAGAATTTGAACTCCCAAATCTTCCTCATAGATACAAGCAAGCTCCACATTTAGTAATTTTAAATTTTTCTCATGACCTTAATCTGTGTTCTTTTTACATCTTTTTACTTTCTCTTTGTGTGTTACTCTGAGCTCCAACATAGTCTTTATTTTTTTTTCCAAATGGACAGAATATGTTAAGAGTTTCTTTTGCTTACAGTGTTACTTTCAATGTTGTCATCTGTCAAACTATTTGTCTTTTGAAGGTTAGAGGTTTTTTTATGAATGCATAATTTACACAGTATAATTTGCAACTAAACCCAGAAATACTATCTTTAAATGTGCCAGTTATGTAAGTGATGTCAGATTTCATATCATCTTCATATGCTGCCTTGTTGAATAAATAATTCACATTGGATAAAGTATATATTTTTACTACTTTCCTAAATAGCTCAAATACTTTGCTAAAGTAATCTTCCTACCATCTGATTATAAAGAAGATTTGGTTTAAGATTTAAATATTTTGTCTAACATTTCCAATCACATATAAACAAAGTCCAACTTGTGGGTTTTTTTTCTGAGCAAAGAGATTTTAGTGAGAGTATACACATTTTTTAAGTGAGGACAGTTTCTTAGTTCACATTAATGCACTGGCTGCTCCCAAATACCACACTGAGTTACTCCTCACATGCAGTGAAGAGATGAGCCTAGGAAAAAGCTGCTTCTTCTTTTACATTCTCTGGGTCCCTATTCTCCCCAGTTTAATAACTACATTTTTGTTTTGCTGTTGCACAGGAGATCCAAACTTCTACCAGGACTTCAAATTGCAGGAGATGTGGAAGAGCAGAATAAGAACAAAAGTCCCATCCTGGAACTTGTGGTTACCACTCCCCATCACAGTGATGCCTTAACATTTTAGCTTTTCATTTTTCAGATCCTGTACTGCATTAGAGTATAACTCTGAACTCCATATAGAGTGTTAGTTAACTGTCTACACATTTTGATCAGACAAAATAATCCCTCTGAGCCTGAGATCCAAGGACACCCTCTGCCTCAGGCCCAGAAAAGTATAAACAAAAGTGAATTCTGGGACTGAATATATAACTTCACTACCTAAAGCTGTAATTGGAGGATTAACCCTTGATATGCCAATAGACCAAACTGTCTGAAAAACTCATGACCATCATCCATTTTGGGTGTAGCCCTTTGGGGAGGCTTGGTCTGCCCTTAATGTACCTGAAAGCCCTTGATTAAATATATCTGCTTTTATCTTTTTAACTCATCTCTATTTCTAGGTAAGCCTGAAATGGGCACCAACAGAGCTATAAGCAGGCAGCCAGTGAGGATGTGAGTGTGACCATGGTAACTACATCTGCAAGTGTGACTCCATTTCTCTATCAGTAATGGCACAAAAAGCCATTTAGCTTCACTAGCTCTGTGGTACTTGGAAACCTTTCCATTTGATGTGGCAGATGTTTAATAAGTGTTTTCAAGAGGCTGATGCACTGTTGTACTGGTGACTGCCTACCAGACCTCCAGATGAACCAAGAAGAACCCTTAGAGAGCCAACATAGATTCTGTCACATTCCTTTAAAGCAGGTACACAAACTCAGATGCATAAGTAGACAAAGGTGCTTCTTTTTGACCTGCAAACTGTGTGTTTGGACATAAATGTGCCTGAGGTAGCATACATTCAAAATTAGAAAAATAAAAAAGAAGACACACAGCATCTCAGTTGCAACACTGCGATGGCTGCAGTCACACGGTTCCAGCAGTGCAATTCATAAGAGTGAATTGCTTTGCCCATAGAATGTGTAAATGTGAGTACCTGTCCCTCTACAATTTTCTTTTTCTTGTTTTTTATGGCTGCCTCCATTTTCTTCTGCTCTTGAAAGTTAAATCCCTTTTGCCTCCTAACACATATAATTATTTTGCACTGAAGTTTGCAAAAATATACTGATATGAGCTGAATGCTCTTCTGAACATTTGTGAGATAGTTTTTCTTTCCACCTATATATGTCATTCAGACAGAGTTTTCTGGTACAGTTTAAACATTAGATTATTGTTAACCAATAAAATTTAAAACACTTAAAAAAATAATAAATCTAAGCGTATAAGATTGAAAAGACTCTAGTCAATGAGGACAGTGCTATCACACCACTGCCATCCCAATTTTCTCTATAACCTGAAATGGTATTTTCTTTAAAATAGGTTATTTCCCTCTTCACTCACTCCCTTCTTACCCATTCTGTTCCAAAACATCCCTGATCATATGACTAGAAACCTTCTTCTAGTTTCCAGCCTAAATTTATTCACAGACATTCCCATTTGTTCTTCTGACAACATTGTCCTTTAGCTTCTCCTTTTCCTGTGTTTACCCCTATGATATATTTATAGACAGCAGTCATGCCTCTTCTCAGCCTTTGTTTGGCAAGACTAAACAACCTTTGCTCTTCCAGTCTCTTCTTTTAATGAGACTGCCCCCATGAATCAGGGCTTGGGAATTAGGGCCTAATTGAAAATGTGAACAAGAAATGAGGAAGATCTTATGGAAAAGAAGTTGCTCAGAGCCCCTGCCTGAGCTCCCCCACCTTCTTTAAAGTGATGACTGATTTTGTTCCACAGGTATCTCAAAATGTTCAGGTTTAATCTTTATTTTGTCTGAAAACTATGCACATTACTGAACATTCATTTTCAGAATAGCCAATCTCCCAAATCCAAATGACTGGGTTGGTGCTGCCTGGCAGAGACATATCTATTTAAGCTCCACCAAATGTCCTCAGGTGGACTACAAAAGCCATTAGCACTGTGTAAGTATTAAAAGACTTGGAATATTTTTCACTAGGCAGGTAGAGGCCCTGATGGGTTCTTGTTCATGTAGCAGCCCATTCTGGGGAGTGGGACATGCAGAGATGCAGGGCAGGAACACAGACTTTTGAGGGTTGGGGCTTTTTTGTTGCAGTCTATATTTTGACTTTTTTGAATAATGCTTTGAAGAGATCTGAGAACGAGCTGTTCAAGCAGTTCAGATTGCTACATTCAGTGTGACACCCTTCTCCAACAACACACTGCATTTTCATACATTGCACCAAAACCACTTTGAACACCTGTATATAAAGGCCAGCTTCATGACAATTTAAAAAGCCTGAACTTTGATCTAAGTTTTTGTGATTCAATGAGATGCATCCCAGAGTCCTGAGGGAATTTTCTGATGCAGTTGCCAAGCTGCCCTCTGTGATATGTGAGAAGTCATGGTGAAGTTCCAGGAGACTGGAAAAGGGCAAATATTGTATCTATTTCTGAAAACCATAGAAAAGAGGACTCTGGGAACTACCACCCTGTCAGACTCCCTCAGTGCCAGGGAAGATCAGGGAACAGCTCCTCCTAGAAGCCATGCTAAGGTGTACAGAGGACAGGAAGGTGATTTGGGACAGCCAGCATGGCTTCACCAAGGGAAAGTCCTGCCTGACCAACTAAGGGGCCTTCTGTGATGGAGTGACCACATCACTGGACAGGAGAAGGGCTACAGATGTCATTGACCTGGACTTCTGTAACCCTTTGACAAGGTACCCCACAACATCCTTCATTCTAAATTGGAGAGAGATGGATTCAATGAGTGCCCTGTTAGGTGGATAAGAAAGTGGCTGATGGTGGCATCCAGAGGGGGATGGTCAGGGGTTGAGAGTCCCAATGGATATCAGTGACAAGTGATGTCCCTCAGAGGCCCAGCTGAGGCCAGTGCTATTTAGAATCTTCATTAATGATGTGGATGAAAAAATGGAGTATGTTTGCAGGCAGCAGAGCTGAGTGATGAGGGAGTCACACCTGAAGGACTGGGAGCCATCTAGAGGGACCTGGACAAGCTTGGCCTGGCCACCTGGACAGGAGTGGCCAATGGGAATCTCATGAAGTTCAACAAGACCAAGTGCAAGGAGCTTCAAACAGACAGACAGGAGTTTTAGATTGGATATCAGGGAGAAATTACTTTCTGTGAGGGTGGTGAGGCACTGGAACAGCTTGCCCAGAAAAGTTTTGGATACCTTACCCAAGGAAGTTTTCAAGGCCAGGTTGGATAGAGCTGAGATACTGGCTTTATTGAAGAATGTCCCTGTACATGGCAGGGGGCTGAACTAGGTCATCTTGAAGGTCCCTTCCAACACAAGACATTCTATAATTTTATGATAACGGAGTAGAAGCTAGAATGGATTCGTACAGCAGAGTGTTTTATTTAAGTTATTTAACTGTTGTTTACATACTGAAGCAGAAAAAAACCAGAAAACATCCACTGTTGGAATGGCACGCAAAACAACAACACCACGGAGGCAAGAGGTCTGCAGTGAAAGGTTGGTTCCCAAAAAGAGGATGAGCTTGTTTATTTCTTCCATTTTTATACATTTGTGGGTCTGGTTGTGGATTGGTTTCTGGGGTTACTACCCCTTCACCCCACTGGCCAGACCAGCTGTCGACCAACATTATTTTCAGGATAGAAATATGTAAACAAAGGACAGTGAACAAAAACAAGAAAGGTTGCTTATGTTCCAAAGTGTGAGAAAGTGAAAAACTGACCCTTAATACTGTACAGAAACTAAAGAACTGACTCCCTCTTATGAACAAGTAGAAGGCTTTAAAAAAACTCAGAAAAACCAGGGCAACAATCCACTATGTGCCTATATCTACTCTTTGAGTATATATACTATTTGCTGATACTTTATATGTATATTCAATTAATTAGTACAATCTTAAAAAACAAAGCCAGAATTAATAACAATGTTTTGAAAGAATGATATCCCACCTTAATTCCTTCTGGCACATGAAAGACAGCAGCTTGACGGCTGTTGCTTTTACTATAAAATATGTGCTAAAATACATTGATGGAGTTAGTTTGAAAGTACAAGCCTTTGATCTCCAGTTCTTAATTAATCCTTAATTTAAGTAAATTTTTAAAAATATCCTGAATTTTATGTTAGTTTTAGTATGTTTCTAACAACCCAGTTGGCAGTATGATTTTTAATCCATGGAAAAAACCTCTAGACAAGAGTCTAGACTATAACTATAGTTATAAGTTATAGTCTATAACTTTTAGGCCTGTACAATGAACGTTTGTTTTTGAGACATTCTGTCCATGGCAAGGTGATAGAAAGGATGCTGAGATGCTACTTCAGTGACATTTCAAACCTTTTGTCTTAATCATTATAGCATGAATTATCTCTTAGAGATAAAATACAAATGTGTCACATGACTTAATTTCCTCCTTGAAGAACTCAGATTTTCATCAAAGCTTTAAAGAAACTCCCAAGTAAAAATACGATGATAGTAATGCAGGTAGGTGCTCTCTATAAAATCATTTGAAATAAGAAAAACATGCATCTAAATGAGATTCCAAAGCATACCTTCACTTAAACACATTAAGTTAAGCCAGCAGTAAACCAATTATAATATATGTATGCACTAGAGAAGTCCTTACCTACAGTGTCTTGGACAGAAAGTAATCTCCTTCGAATATTTTGAAAAACAATTAGTAAATTTTCCAATTCAATCTGGATTTAAATCTTGAATTGAATCAAATTTTAGACTTTTGAAAGCTACTTTAATTATCTTATTCCTTTTTGTGATGTGTGTAGCTGGAAAAGAGGTGTATAAATATGGAATGTATTGTAAGATTTTTATGGCCAGTTATTTTATATTGTTTTAAATGATGGCTCTTGGAAGAGGGTGCCAGCTGGTGAGCAAACACCCACATTGTGCCTTTCTGGCTGAGTTCCTGCTACAATTTTGTTACAGACTAAATATACTTGAGTTTATTTTCTGTAAAATGTAAAAGAATCTGAGCTGAAAAATTTGAATCTACAGGTGAGCTGGATTCAACTTGATACTGATCTTTACTAATGTGACATCTAGACGGAATATAAAATCTGTGTTCGTGAGAACATCACTTTGTTTTTTTGCTGAACTAAGGGATGCTGCTTTGCTCTTCAGCAAACAACCTCTGTTTCCAGATCTGGAGGTCCCGAGTTCTATTATGGATGCCATTTGCATTCATTTGGTTGGAAAGCAAAATAATAAAAGTAAAAAAAAATAAAAGGTACAAATTTTACTTTTAAAGCCTTGAGATGGCCTTCAATGGAGCAGGAAGAATCCAATTATCTCATTTTGCAAGGCTCCTCCCATCTCCTGTTCCAAATGGCAGTCAAAAGATCCAGATGCCAGGATTAAAATAGTCTCCCTTCATCATTTACTTTTTGTGAGTGTTCTTCTTGCAGCTGTGCTGGCAGCATTAAATACATCCACAGCTATTCAGGATGTTACAGCCTGATCCAATGCACACAGAAGTCTTTTCATTAACCTTTGTGGCTTTGGATCAGTCCTGGGGACTGTGCCTCTGCCTTTATTTATTTTTTTTTTTCAGAGTGTTATGTTTTCTGTTCTCAGATAACAGTTTTGTACTCATTTTATCAAGTGTAAGCATAGGGTATACATTCACACAGAAGCACAAGAGCACCTTTGCTTTTCACTGTTCTGGATTATCATGTTGAAAAATCCCTGAGCCCTCCACAAGGAAGCAATTACAAAGTGCTCACTGCATTGCATTACAGTTCAGTCTGATTCTCTATGACTACAGAGTGTACACTGGAAAAACAAATAAGTTATGAGAAAAAAAATTGCACTGGAAAGATGCTGAGAAAAATCTTATCTTGAGTTTATAAATAAAGATTAGGGATGGAGATAGGAGAGGAAGTCAATGTATTAATAACACATTCAAAGAAGGCAGAACCAAAGGATGTAAGGTCTTATTCAAATAAATTTTCCATATACAGGTAGAACAGAAAAATAACAAGAGAATTAAAAAAGGGTTTTCATTGATGGCTGATCAGGAACAAAAAAAATTAAAATATGAAGCTGAAACCGGCACAAAAATATTCAGGAGTAAAATCAGAGGAAGTATTTCAAGAGAAAATTTGACTGAAAACCTTTTGAACCCTATATTTATCATTGTGTTAATATAGAATATCTTGTCCTCCTGAGGGTGTTTTTCACCACACTTATATACATATGCTTGAATACTTAATTATATAGACAATCATGGTCTGTGTTCAGGCTTTGCCATGGTGTTTACTGATATAAATGTAGGGGGTGACAGTCTTTTGCATGGTTCTCTAGACTGAAAAAGCTCTTTAATAGGTCCTAGACATGGAATTGACACTATCTGAATGTGGATTTATAAGAGCCAAACAGTTGAGCACCTCGGTTTCTTCACCAGCTCTTGTAAACTCCATATGTGGTATCATGCAGGAGACATTTAATTGTGAGTTATAATCTGGTTTATCATTTCCAGTACACAGATAAGATTACAAGAGACTACATGAAGATTTGGCTGTTGTTACAGCAGTGTAAGTAGCATTGCAGGCTGCCTGAACACCTAATGATAGCTTGTCATGGGATATCATGGAATGACAAGGCTGTACATGCAATTGTCTGCTGGATGTCTAGAATTCAAAAGGCTCCTGTAGATGAAATATTAGCACATTAAGAGTTTCTTTACATTTATTTCAGCTTCTTAAAAGGCTAAAATGAGGCTGATATAGAATGATAATTTAATGTTCCTGTTCTATTCAGTTATGTTTATTTAAGTGCTGGGTTCATCATGGCTGGCTGTGAGGTGCCCACCAAGGGACCCTTTCACTCCTTCCCCTCAGTGGGATGTGAAATAAATATGATTAAAAACTTGTCAATTTAATAAAGTTCATGCATGAAAACAAAGGAAAATAAAAATAATTATGTCTACTTCCCATCCATAGGCAAAGTCCAGCTGCCTCCTGGGAAGTAAGGCCATAGTACACACAGGGTAAATTTAGAATAAAAACACCTTAGCAAGAGCTGCTGCCCTTGTACTGCTTTCTCTTGGCTTTTGTTACTGAGCAAAACAACACATGAGGTGGGATATCCAGTGGTCAGTTTGGGTCAGCTGTGCTGGCTCTGTCCCCTCTCAGCAGACTGCTCACCCTCAGCCTGTGGGTTTTTAGGTGAACATCAGGGTTGGAGACACAGCACTGGTGCTGTGCCAGCTCTGCTCAGCAGGAACCAAAACACTGGAGTGCCACCAACACCCAGCACAGCACTGGGAGGGCTGCCATGGGGAAAGTTAACTCCATCCCAGTCAGAGCCAATACAGTAACTAATTATTACTGCATTTTTTTTGCTAAAATATGAATAGATGTATCCTTCAAGCCAGTATCAATGCACTTGTCTACATGTAAGCATGTCCCATAAAATGTTAAATGTGTGTTCCAATAACTCATATTGATATAATTTTCCCCTGCTTCCTCAGAAAGGCAAAAATTACTTTCACAGTAAGTTCACACCTAAGGAAGCCCTGTAAAGGACTGTGAAGCTTTCATTTATATTTCTGTTGTCCCTAGATCCTAGCCAGAAAACTTAGGAAGAAAAACTTTGTAACTCTATTCCTAGAATAGTTTAGTCCCAGATGAGACAAAAAAGAATTATCAGAAATAATGTGTGGTCAGTAAGTCAAATATCCAGATAAAAACCCAGACAGCCATGCTATATTTTTTCATGATTTGTGTGTTATTGAAACAAGGATGTAACTTAAAAAAAACCAAACATGGATAAGAAGTGAGAGTGGCTGGGGAGAATATAGGAAAGGAGGATACAGATTAAGGCAACTTCCTGCTCTACCCTGTTGACACTTTTGCCCTTCCATTGACTTTTCTTGCCCTCAGAAATTCACCTGGTGCCTACCTCACTTCAGGGCTTACCTGCACTCCTGCTGAATGCTCTCAACTCTTCTGTAGCTTCCAAAGATCCAATGATTTTTGTAACTTGGAGTCATTTACAGTTATGAACTAGAGAATGATTTTTGCTTCCATTCAAGTTTTCATACTGAGGAAACAGATTAGAATGTTCACAAGGTCTCCAAGCCAGCACCAGCAGCTCAGGAGTTCTGAGGTCATCTCAGCTCTCATTTCTGTTCTGGGCTCCCAGGTGACTCATGGAAGAATGGAAAAGTGTCAGAAAGTTCTAGCAGAGCTTGTAGGGACAGTGTGGTGCCAGGTATTCCAGCACAGATACAGCCCTCCCTAACTCACTTTGTGATGAAATCAAGCTTTTGTGTTCTTAATTATCTGTCTCTTAAATATTCCTTCAAGCAACATTGAAACATTAATCTTGAGGGATGATCAGGTACTGAGCTAATGGATAAGTTTGTACATAATAGAGGTTTTTTCTTTTCATATTTCTCACAGTTTTGAATCTTTGTCTTTGTCAGACAGTTCTGCAATTTATTTTTAATATAAATTCTGCATATCCCTTTCTAAGAGATAAAAGTCAATCCAGGAAGTTACACTCTAAGAAATGATCCATGGAGTGTAAAGAAGCACTGTTTTTTCTTTTATGATATGGAAAATATTGGCTAAAAGCATCAAAATCAAGCATAATCACTTATCTTCACATTTCTACTATACAATACTCCAAGAATGCAAATGTGTGTTTAAAGACATAGGATTGATTTGGGATTGGGCTCTGTGGTTTGGGCTTCTTTAAATTACCCTAATAGTAACAAAAAAACAAAGGGGACTGTTGTTTTTTTGGTTTTTTTTTTTCACGTTGGGATTGTGGCAGGAATCTGAAAATGATGTTTTTACATGTGATTTTTTTATCAGAGTGGAAGATGAAGAAAAGCAGTGGGGAAAAATCATCCAAATTCACTTTTATGTTTTTATTACTTTAAAAAGTGATAAAGGCAACAGCTTTTACAGACAGTCAGAAATGAGACACTGAAAAATTATTCTTGTGAGGTAATTAACAACAGATTTCAGTCCTCAAGTGTAAATGACTCTATTCCTTCAGTGCTACAGTTTTCCATCTCCAGCATAAATAACTGTAAATAAAAGACAAATGGGAAAGAAGAGCTAACATCAAGATACTAAAATGAGGAATGTTGCCCCAAAAAAAACAAGTACCAGTCCCAAAAACTATGCACAGTGATTCTTTTGCATTAAGTGGAGAGGAAAGAATAGACAGGGGGGGAAAAAACCCACATGGAAAAGGACAGAAAATGATATCTGTAATAAGTCTTGCAACTGGCAGAAATCTATATTATTCTGTTTGTGTTTTCATGCCATCATGAGGGAAAATCTAGCTATGAGCAAAATACTTTCAGCATGCAATAAGTTCAACATCTCTTCATCCCTAGGCACACTTGGGAAAGCTGAAAATATGCTGAAATTCAAACCCTGGGGGACAGGGCAGGGAGGACATTGTTATTGTGTGTGAATTCAAGAAAGGCAATATCTCAAAAATCTGAATACTTACTTCTGGTATTTTCAAATGTTTACTTACTTCAATGAAATGCACGCTTTCAGTTCAGCATTAACTCCAATATAAATATTAAACAGGATTAAATCACCCCCAAATTAATTAGAGACAAGTGTTTCTGTTCAAACCCTCAGATAAACAGAATTTTTGTTCTATTTGCCCAGAGAACAAAACCATCTCCTTCTTTCCCCCCACCACGCTTAGTGCCAGCATCTCGAGAGTGCATGCATTGTATGGCTCCAGCTGTGAGCACACCTAGCAGGTTTTGTGCAGGAAGGGAAAACGAGAAGACAAACCACCTCACCCCTACACACTTCTTTATTTTATTCTAGACAAAAGGATCACTTTGTTCAACTACTTAAATCTTGCCTTGAATAGAGAAGTCGCTGTGGGGAAGTGGAGCTTGCAGAATGCTGTCTGAGACTAATACTCTAAATCCCTCACATTAAGTACACCAGTAGCAACTAAACAAATATCCACACAGATGTCATGCCATTCTACTGAGCAGTTTTATTCCATTTATAAAATGAAAGAGCAATCCCTTGACTGCTTGTCATGGCAGGTGTCTACGTATTTAAATGCTGGTCAGTTTTAAATGGAACATGTGTATTTAACTTTCCCAGCATGTCTAAAGCTTTTAAAGCCCATCACACTGATGCTAAAATAATAAGGGCCAGCAGCCTGGTGATATGATTGCTTTTTTATTGCTCAGTTTGTGCTGAGAACTCATTTTAATTCCAAAGGTTATGGCTTTTAAAGCAGCACTACACCCTTTTCCCTCCCCCAAACTGAAGCTGGATCAAGAAGGGCCATAAATGAGAGCTGAAAACGTATGCTGGCAATCCATCCTCTGATCCCTTTTATTTTTGCTGTGCTTTTGAACCACCCTTCCCAGCAAAGACTGAGAGTGTGCCTCACTCAAACAGAAGATGTGAGTTGTTGTGAATTTGGCAGATGCACAATTAAGATACTTCAAGGTAAAAACATAAATAAAATGCAGAGAAAAGATGGAAAGCGTGCAATTAATGCTCACTGCTGCTGCCTCTTTTCTTTGGAATTTCAATGTCAGAGAAAGGGTTTTGTCTCCCAGTTGCTCACTGCTAGCCATGGCAATGATAATACAGGAATACTAAAGGAGAGGAGGATGAATGGACAGTGTCAAACTAAGTCTGCAAGAATGGCTTCTAAACACGTTAATGGCATGATTGCATTCTCTGATAGGAACATATTGTGTCTGCTTCCACCAAGGTTAGTCTTGAGTGACACTTCATGGAATCATAAAGTTGTGGAATATTTTGTGTTGGAAGGGACCCACAAGAATCATCACATCCAACTCCTGGCCCTGTCTAGGACACCCCAAAAACCACACTACCATGCACATGAGAGCACACCCAGAGAGGTGTTGAATGATTCATCCCAGATCCTCTGAAGGAATCTCAGAAGAAGTCAGAAAAAAGGATAAATGAGTAGCCAAGAGGCAAGGGAGGGCAGGCTGAGTGGAATTTCTTATGAAGGACTGTGGCATACCATGTGGATGTATGCTAAGGAGTTAGAGGTGACAGATCTTTGGAATGAGCTTAGCAAAGAAAACACAGAATTAAACACCTTCAGGAGCAATTTTCACACTGAAGTAAATGATGAAGAGGATATTGAGAAGAAAAAGATTTTTTTTCTAATTATAAAATAATTATTAGGTTTTACATTTTGTTTCACACAAAAGGTGACACCTAAAATTCTTTCTGTTTAAATGGATGTTCTTTCAGTAAAGTCAGTCGAAATTGCTTGAAACTCACAACAGAAAACTTGTACTTTAGAAGGCAGGGTTTTATGTCTACTTTACACTTTTTCATCTTTCTTATAAAAGTCAGGATAAATATTTCAGATTACATGGTAGGGTAACAATTATGATTAATGTTGTAAGCAGCAGTTTAATGCTTCATTTTGTAATAGAAAGGACAACAAATTCTGGAGCTGGGCCCTTCTGTGCCACATTCTACATGTGTGGGACAGCAAGGTTTGCAACAGATATGGCACTGCTGTCAACAACTTTTCTAAGATAAAGCAGAAATGTAAAAGTACTAAAAAGAGCTGAGGAACTGAGAGATAGGAAATGGCATATGAAAACACTTGCAAATGTTTTAAACCAGAGAAAATACTCAATTATTGGAAACTGAGTCCAGAGAGACTTCAAAGGATGTGTTTTCCACCAGCCACACTGAACAAATCTGCAGAGGAATCCCTGCTCCAGTGTCTGGAGCAATTCCACCCCTCCTCCTCTGACCTTGGTGTCTCCATCCTGTTTCCTTCACATGTTCTCACCTTCTTCTCCTCTCTGACTAGAAGCAAAAACTGTGTGACCTTTGTTTTGATTTTTTTCTTAAATATGCCATCACAGAGGCGTTACCAGCCTCTCTCATTGTCCCAGCCTTGGCCAGCAGCGTGTCCATCCTCAGAGCCATCAGGGATTGGCTCTGCTGGAGATGGTGGAAGCTTCCAGCAGCTTCCACAGGAGCCACCTCTGTGCCCCTTCCACTACCAAAGACCAGGCCATGAAAAACCAACACATGTTCTGACAGAGGCTTGGGCAGTTTTTCCACTCTCCAAGGTCTGTGATGGCAGAGTCCCACAGGAGAGGAACGGGGAAAGCAGTCTCTTCCCAGGTGTGTTCCTGGGAGCCTGAGCCTCAGGAGGAGGAGATCAGATCCTGCTCAGACCCAGCTGACCTGGAAATCTGTGAACATCCAAGTCAGTGGATTTTAACACAAGCTGGACTCCCCATTAGGAATTCTGCAATCAGTGGATGAAGAAATCCTTTAGTTTGTTGCTAGTTAGTGAATCATGCATTTGAAAAGGCCTTGTAGGATGAGGTTTTTTGGTTTTGGTTTTAGGTGGTTTTTGTGGGGATTTTTGTTTGTTTGTTTGTTGGTTGGTTGGTTTTTTTGGTTTTTTTGCAAAGAGTATAATGAAACTGTAAAAACAATAATATAGACACAGATAGCACATGACCAAAGCTGCAGAATGATTTGGATGCCAGGGAAGGTTAAGGAGACTGAGAGTCTTCAGCTGGAAGAAGAGATAATTGACATCTAATGATATGAAAGAAATAAAGGAAATGCAGCAAGTGTTTCTTGTAACAGGCAGAGGGCATAAAGGGATATTAAAAAATAATATAAAATAAGCAGAAGAAGGATCTTGTGGCTTATACTGGGACATCCTTGTCCCAAGAAATTACAGAGAACGGGGTAGATTTTATCTTGGGATTATAATCCTGGAAAAACCTTATTTCTGTCTTCTGTTCAGCACAGACTCCTCACAGACATATCTATTTTCCTTGATATGAAATAGCAATGCCTGCTAGAAGTAGGCAGAAGTAGCCTGTGGTGACACACTGCATATTCTGTATTCCAAGAAGTGTTCAATTTATGCATAAGGTTAAGTACTTCTGAGGAAATCTGTATGAGTAGTCTATACTTCTGTAAAAGGTAAGATGCTCACACCCTTGAGCTTTGTCATGAAGACTTTTCTTTTTGCTGAGATTAAATTTCTTGTTGTTGTTGTTGTTGTTGTTGTTGTTGTTGTTGTTGTTTGTTGTTGTTGTTGTTGGGGGGGGAACTCTTGCAAGTTGTCAATTTTTTATCACACTCAAACTAGCACAATTCCAAAGCAGAAGTCTTTACTTTGCAATTCAGAAGACATGCCTGTGAAAGATTATGACTTCTGTGATTATAAACATCACAAACTCCAGGGTTCATTTAACTACCTATGGATTTCTCCAATGCTGAGAGATTTGATCAAATTACTCCCAGTTTCTTTTTTGAGTCTGTGGGGGATTAGTCAATAAATTCAGCAGAACTGAGATCTGAGAAGTGTATCTCATCCTAAAATAAACACATTTGTCCAAATTAATCACATTAAACTATTGACTCTATTGATTAGGCTACACTGACTACTGTGGAAGCCTAAGCAGCCAGCTCAGCTGCAGAGAGACATATTTTAAAATCAACAAACAGATGAAATGGATCTTATCCCCAAATTCCCTATTCCAGTCAGCCATCACAGAATGATATTTCCATAAGATTTGTTTAACAGCAGAAATGGATTTTTTTATTGTCATGGATTTCAAGTACTTTGCATAGTTGAGCCTCAAGACAAGTCTGGGCTTAAAACCATACAAGGATATTAATGAATTCTGCCCTGGAATAGCCAGTCCCTGCATAAAGCTAATTCTCATCTTCAGCCTATACTTTTGTATGCTGTCTTTTACAGCCTTCTGATATAGAAAATGTGACTGGATTTAGCACTGAAATTCAAAATGAACAGTGCAAAAAGCCCAGACAAACAACCATTAAACACAACAAAACAAAACCCCACACCATAGAATTCACTTGACAAACTATTGCAATGAATAGTGTATTTTTTTAATAAACATGATGGGAATGAACAACTCTTTTCTGGGGTCTTCAGAAAACTGTAAGTCAGCAGAACTTCTCTCTTTGAGTTTCAACTATTCTTTTGTATCCTTTCTCTCACTAGAGGTGAGAAGGAGCTGGTTTGTTTATCAGCCATTGGCAGCACCCAGCAGTGAGCTGGCTCCACAGCAAACCAGTGTTTCCATCTATAAATTATGGCTGTCGTTTATAATGCATAGATGCATTTAACTTTTATCCATTTATTGTGGTTTTGAGCCTGGCTGGAGATGAAGCACCACACAGCCACTCGCTCAAACTCCCCTTCTCTTCCTGCTCAGCCACGTGGAATGGGCAGGAGAGTTGAAGAAGAACCTGCATGTTGAGATAAGAACAGTTGATAAATTAAAAATAACAATACAATATTAAAATATAATAATAATAATAATAATATAAAAAAGGAAAAGAAAAAGTGATGCACAGTCCAATTGTTCACCACAGTTCCTCTAAAAATAACTCTAAAAACTGCCTTCATATGCCTGAGGAACACCTCAAAGTATTTTTTTAATTATGATAGGAAACCTCTGTGCCAGCTGATGTTTAATTTTATAATATTCTTTTCTAAATTTGGTTCACTTTCTGCATAGATTACTTGAACCTATGCTGAGTAAGAGAGAATACTGTGTGCTTTCAGCAATACAAGAGATATATTGTAATTTATAAATAGTTTGGTCACTACATATTTAAATGAATATTGTTTCTGCTAATTAACCACATCATTCAAATATATAGAATCTAGGAAATTCTACAAGACAAATTTTAAACCTAAATAAACTTTCTTATATGTGTGGTGGTCTTATAAGAATCTCACCTTCTTTGGGCAAGAAAGTGAAAGCTGTCTCTTTAATGGCATAGTTTTCTGGATTAGAAAAATTACACCAAAAATAAACCTAGTTGCTCAGAGGTTTTTGTTCTCTTTGTAAAAATTTTCTTCTTTTCCTCAGTATCAAGATCATAGGAAAGGCTTTGTACAGAAGACCTAACCTAGACCTTCAATTCCTAGAAGTGGTTGTTTGTCTTTTTCTGCCTAATTTCAAAATCTCTCATAACACCTTTTAATTCCTCAGCTCTCCTCTCCTTTGGTATCCCAGGAAGCTCATCAGGCATTTGCCATCAGCCATCAGCCATTTGTTATCCATCTTGAGGATATCTGCACTCTGGCCTGTGAAGTAAACTCCAGGAACAAAGTCTGAGATCTGATTTTTCCTCTGTACCAAGTTGGTTAAATCTTGAAATGTCCCACTGTTAGAAATAAGATGGCTTTACCACAATTACTCGTTTTAAGGTAATCAAAAGACTATTTCATTCAAAGTCTCTGATGACCAATTCTTAATATTTTTTGGAGTACTACATGTTCCTCAGTCCGAAAATTCATATATGAGTTTTCTTTAGCCATAGCAGTAATTGCTGAGATCTGCCAATGGAAAGACAACTCCTCACTATAATTATTAACTTTTCTATAAGGCACCACATCAGCAGTGAAATTCACTTGACATTTATTCATTTCTTATGCCTAAAATTATTAAAACATTTGCTCATACAAATAGGACAAGTGTTTCTAACAGAAAATTTGTCAAACCAATGGTTTTTAAAATTACCTTAAACCACAGACAAGGCCTGGAATGTGCACTACATATCACTTAGAAATTAAGGGGTTTTTTTTTCCAATTATTTAACTCAGAACATTTGTGTGAATATTCTCCTCATCTCAATGTGAAACAATATTGTTGAGATGTCAGAGGCAATATTGTAAGTTATTCAAACAGGACATAGATAAGAATACCATAGCACGTGATCCTTTGTCTTTTAAATGACCCATCCTCACTGCCCATGAGTTAATCAAATCCTCTCATGCATCTCCTATGACCATTTATCCTTCTTCAATGACCAAACAATCCAGGGGATGTCAGAGGTAATAGCTTGCTATTAAGGACTAATATTTAATGCTAAAAAACAGTGTCAGAGAGAATTCCATAAAATTCTCAAGGTGACTGTGAAACAGGTCCCATGGGATATTTATTAAAATTAATTTTTGAGTGAATATATTACACAACTATTTGATTTTGCTGTTGGTATAAATATAAGGAAATATGCTTGGAGTTTTGAGAAGGTCTTGAATTCTTTGGAAATCATGATGGAAATAAATGTAGTGACTCTTCTACACATAGCAATTAATTAATACACGGAGATGTAAATTAGTGGAATGATAGGGAGAAATCCAGAAACCTAAATTCTCTTTTCTATTTGATTTCTACAATAGCACAAATTACATGTGTCTTGTCTTTCCTATCACAATTTTTTTTTTTTTTTTTTTTTTTTTTAGTTTGTAGAAATTATTTAACTTCTGGTTCTTTCTTCATCTACCACTCTGTAAAGATTATCTTGAGACATGTCTCTGCAGAGAGATCTTAACAAGTCCAGCACCTCATCATGTATCTGAGATTTCTAGCTGCCACTCTAAGAGAGATATTAGGATATTTTTTCTCTTTTGTCTTCTACCCCAATTTAGTCTATTAAAGCCACTTATGACCTTTATTTCATCATGTTCCCTTCCTTTTCTTCCTGACATGGTACTTCCAAGGAGTGACAGCAGTCCCTGTCCAGCCTTTACAGCATCATCCTGGCAGATGTTAAATTGAGGTTGCTCCTGCCTGTCTTGTTGATGCCTCAGCAGAAGATGAAGATCCAACAATACACTGTGGGGAAAACAAACAAACAAACACAACAACAAAACCACAAAAACCCCACCCCAAACCAAAAAAACTCAACAAACAACAAAAACAAAACCACAAAAAAACCCCACCCCAAACAAAAAAAACTCAACAAACAACAACAAAACCACAAAAAACCCACCCAACTCCCCCAAAAACAAAACAACAACCCAAAAAAAAAAAAAAAGCAAAAATTCTGTGTTTCTGAACACAAGAAAAATGGGAACCAATTACTGTGTCTGTGTGAACTCCTACTAAGTGAAAGCTCCCCATTGTATTTATACTCACAACTGTCATATTGTCTTAACCTAACATATATTATTGCAAAATCATGTGTGAAACACGGAATATTAAAAGAAATATAGTTAAAAGCACGCCTTACCTCTATTAATATTCAGGACCCATCTACCTTTCAGTGCAGCACACACTCTCTACTCAAAGACATTCTACTTCCCCTCTCTCTAATTTTCACAGGCAGTCTTTATCTGTCCATCTGCAATGCGTTTCTGCTCCATTAAGTTATTATAATATACAGCTATAAAGATAATGCAACTGTAAATTATTGCATTAACATTCTAGTCATCAACACATAAACTCAGACTGAACTCAGCTATTCTACCTGAGAATGTGTCATTTCAGAAACAGAACATTCTCTTTCAAAATGGTTGAAAAAACACTTGAAATGGCAATTAATACTCTTCAGAAATACATGTTTTGCTTTTGTATTTGTTTAAGTGTATCTCAACACTCAAGCTGAAGGGAAAAAAACCCAAAGAATAGAATAGAATGGAATGGAATAGAATAGAATAGAATAGAATAGAATAGAATAGAATAGAATAGAATAGAATAGAATAGAATAGAATAGAATAGAATAGAATAGAATAGTTCTTTGCAAAGGAATTTTAACCAGTCATCTAGTCCAACTGACTGAGCAATTCAAAGCTGACCAAAAGATGAATCAGGTTAAGCACCTTGTCCAAATGCCTCTTTAACATTCACATGCCAGAGGCATCAATCACCTCCCTGGGAAGACTGTCACAGTATTTGACCCCATCTCTCAGCAAAGAATTGTGTCCAAATGTCAAGTCTGAACCTCTCCTGGTGCAGTTTTGAATAATTCCCTTTCCAAATTAAGGGAAATACATTTTAAAATTCTAATTGAAACACAGATACTGAAAGAAAGATGCTGTGAAACGTATGACAAGAGTGAGGGGGAATTAATTATCATTTGAATTAATAAAACCTATAAGATTAACATTTTTATTATATAAAATTGCCTAATAGTAAAAAAAAAATCAACAATTTAAATTATCAAAAAATTATACTATTGGTCCATCTAGGTTAGATGTTTTTCTTTCATCAGTTATCAGTATCAGACACCCCAGGAAAGTCACAAGCACACTAAGTTCTCATTAGATGTATCACCCCCAGTTGCAGTAATTATCAGCTTAGAGATGCCTTGAACCAGAAGTGACCTCAAAATGACTCTTTTTAAAAGCCACTTAACATGGTCCTGACGGAACAAGCCAGGCATGCCTTCTCATTTTGTCTCAGTATTTATAAGCATTGCATTATTAGAAGAGCTTGAGTGACAGACAGTTCTACAGGAAATTTTGAGCAGAGCCCCAAAGAACCATTTTCAGATGCTAAAAAGTATCTCTGAATGTTAACAGGGGAATGGTACTTGTGCTCATACAAGAATCAAAGCATCTTGCTTTGAGAGGAAGACTTTCAGATGCAAAATTAAAAGGGCTGTGGAGTTCTTTTTGGCTCAGTGCAAGCTGGTGGTATGGACCCTAGGATTTACTGCAAAAGTTACTGCAGTCTTCTCACTGGTTTTAGAAATGAAACTGGGCTGCCAGAGGCCCACTGAAAGAAGAAACCAGATTTTCTTTTAGATAAATACTTCTAAAGATGTTTGAGATGTTTGTATTTTGGAAATGTAAATAAATTAAGCTTGCTACTTAAATTTATTTATTTCAGAAGTAAATATTTTCACTAAAGACTTGAAGGGGTAAAAAAAAAAAAAAAAAAAGCAAAAATAAAAATATATGGCAAGAAGTAAGGACAAAGTAGCCCCTCTATTTGTTGGTGTTTCTGATCCCTTCACAGTGATGGAAGTTTTTAGCTGTCAGGTACATTTCCTGGGCAGACAGACCCAGGGATACAGGTTGGACCTTATCTGACAGGTGATGTGGGAGGGTACCTCCAAACTCTGGCCAGGGGTAGAGAGTGTGCACTTTTTTCCCAAATGAAGCATACAAAAAACAGGCTAATGCTTTATTAAGCCACATTTCACTCTCTTTTTGACAGTTTTCAGGATATAATAGATATAAGCTCCTTATTTAATCTCTTGGAGAGAGAAACCAGGAAGTCTAGCAAATAGAAGGTCCATTCTTTTCCATGGAACATTAGGATAAGAATAAGCAAATCAGCATTTATATCCTCTCTCCCTTATATGAATGTCCTGTCACATCATTGCCTCTTTGAGATATAAGAGTGTTAAAAGCCTTCTTTGTGCAGCAGAGGAAAAAGATGCACAAATAAGTGATGTAGCTGCACAACAGAAAAGTCCCACACTGGGTGCCTCTTCCCACAGTGATCATCAAGGGTAGTGCTCATCACTTTTAGTTCAAACTTGTGGTCAAGTCAATGGCCAAACCCCCTACCAGGCTTCTTAGGAAAAAAGTCAACCGGAGCCCTGTCCATGAAGATTTAGTGCAGAATCAGAGTGCACAGTAAATGAGAAGTGTTAATTACATCAATGTCTTAATGCTGGGCTGCTTTAATCACTGACTTTTATTTTGTGCAGATAACACACTAATGCACATGTAACAACCATCCACCAGACATCTACAGCATTAAATCTATCCAACAGCAACAGGGTTCTTACCAGCTGGCAGGAGGTGTGACCAAGTGGAAAGCTCCCAAAGTCCATAAAAAAAATGTGTGTGGAGGTGTGCAAAATAAAGGAAACAAAACAAAACCAAAACAAATAAAAAACAACAACAAAAAATCAGAGCATTTTTCTATTATCAGGGTCAAGACCCTGAAAATTGAATCTGCAACCTTAGAATAGGCATTTCTGTTTCTTATTAAAACCTCCATATGTCTGCAATCAGTGTCCTGCAAGTACACTGCAAGTACTTCCCTGCAAGTATCTTCACCACCAGAATTCACAACAAGGAAACAATTTTGGTTTTTTTTCTTTTTCTTCCCCTCAAATGAAGTAAAAGAAATCCTTTTTTCATACGGATTCATAAAATGATGCTTTCCCAAAGATTTGTGGAAGACTAGAGATACTGATATCCAGAGGTTCTGTGGTAGTTTGGACACTCTCACACCACAAAACCCAATGAAAGGTCAAATACTGAATAATCTGCTCCTGATTCTGCAGGTTTAATTTCATATGTTTGTTCTCATACAACTGAAGGTTTCTTCCTGGAATGAAATCACAGGTGAGTGGTCAGAACATGTTTCCATCCAGGAGCCATCAGTCAATGACCAGACAAGGTAGAAAAGCAAGGACATTTGCTTAAAAGTTAATTTATTTTTAACAGGAGCAAAATCATGCTTTTGTTATAGCTTTATTTAGAAATAATAAAGCTTCAACAAGTTAAGTGTGCAGAGAATACAGAGATATGCAACGTGCTTGTACTTATGTCAGAAGAATTTAAATTTGAATCAGTGCAACTAGAACCACTCTTGCCATGAATTTGAGCTTCCAGTCTGCTTATTCAAGTCCTTTAGTTTAGTCAGTAATTTTGAGTCATGACACATAACAGTTGTCCTTATTTAATCCTGAAACTAGTTTTTTTAAGATCTATCTCCTCTAATAAATATTTCCCCTTATTTTCAAGCCATTTACATTAAAACATCTGCATAATCATTGGTGCTAGCCAGATATTGACATTTTTAGGAAAATGTTTTCTTATTAATATTGAAGGTCTCAGAACTATTTTAATTCTAGAAAGAAGAAAGGAATTTTCAAATAAAAAATATTTATACCCTTGTTCATAAGACTTTTGTCCACACGGTACTGGAATATCTATGTTAAAAAAAGAATTAAGACACTAAAATTTATTGAGGAGAAAACGAGCAGAAGATAGAAAGTGCTGGGGTCTTAAGGAAACAAAGAGGCAGAGTTTGTAACTGTCACAGGTAGCGTTCTCAGATCCTCCACATGAAGTAACTTCAGGTTATTTTTATGAGAGGTAGAGTACAACACTCTCTGAAAGAGAATTTTAAAGGGAATGAGGTGAAACCGCATGAATGTTTTTATGCTCAAGTTTGAATTATACACAGTTGTCACTACAGATTTGCATTTCAGAACCAAAACACAGGGCAACATTAAGAAATAGTTTAGAAGAATACGTTCCCCATTACATGAAGGTCGAGAAAGCAACATTACAGCGTCATGAAGATAGTCTTTTCATTTTCTACCATAGCTGCTCATAACCCAAAATCTAGCTCTGAGACTTGCTGGGAAATATTTCCTTTCCTCTTTATCCACTTTTCTTTCTTTTCTATTTCATTATTCAGCTACAGAAGCATATGATCAGTGCCTCATTATTTCAGGACAACAGTCACTCTCTAATTGTTTCACGTCTGATGAGCATTTCAGTGATGGATGACCTGCCTCACTCTGCAGAATTTTATAGCTGAAAAATAGATTCAGGGTTAGGAGAAAGTAACCCACAGTCTAATATACACCATCTACTAAAACCTTAAGTCTTTTGCTTTATCTTTCTGTTATTGTTAATTCCATATATACTTTACAAACTACTAATCAGAGATGAACTCTTCTCCCATTTACTTTCTGACATAAGTGCAAGTCCTCTGTTTTCTTCCAAGATATGATGATTATATAGGAAAACTCAAGTGTCAACATTAATCACCCACCTGGTTCTAGGAAAGAGCAGATTCAAAACTTTGATGGGTCTGAAAAAGTGCTTTCCTTCTCCAGTGCTGGATTTTCCAGTTGGAAAAAATTTAGGTTTGGATTCAGCTGGATAAAAATCCTAGGATTAAATTAAAAAATAATAATAGTAACCTAACATTTTACTACATTCGTTCCTTTGGAAATGAAGTGAGTTACTTGAACTGTCCAGCAAAAGCTGATGGAACAACACTGTCCTATCATAAAGGGACTAATATCTGTCAGCCAAACATCAGTCCTTGAGAATTTATAACAATTCATGTCATTTTTAAAGGTTTTTATCATTGTTAGAGCAGATATGACACATAGAGTGACACAATAGAATCTCTTCAAAAGGCTCTTTATTATGGCTGCATGCTGCCTTTTATAGTTTTTACAAACCTCGAGGGCAACTTCTAATTGGTTAAAAGCTTTCTTGTTAATTACTCTATCGATTAGTAAAAGGTATTTTACTTGCCCATCAAGTCTATCTATTCTCAGATTATTTACATGTTTTCTTTACTGATTCTCATGGGACAAATCCCTTGTTATTACAGGTGCACTTATTTTTCACCCTCATAACAGACTGTTGTGTTAGAGGAACTTTTCATTCTCAAAATGGCTGCATTGGGAACTTACATATTGTTTGTAAGCTGCTCTTAGAAGAAATGAAAGGCTAGCTTTTTACCCTGTTCCTATAGGTTTTAGCATGTTTCCCTGTTGTGCTGGTTTTGACTAGGCTAGAGTTAATTTTCTTTTCAGTAGTTACTATGGGGCTGTTCGGTATTTGTGACCAAAACAGTGCTGATAACACAGGGATGTTTTTGTTACTGCTGATCAGAGCTCACACAGAGTTGAGGTGTGGAGTGAGGAGGCTGGGGGGGATCAAGGGGTTGGGAGTGGACATAGCCAGGACAGCTGACCCCAACTGACCTAAGGAATGTTCCAGACCATGCTCAGCATGTATAGGTGGAGGGAGGAGAAAGGGGAGACATTTGGAATGATGCCATTTGTCTTCCCATGTTACCATTTGGGTGTGATGGGCCCTGCTCTCCTGCACATGGCTGAACACCTGCCCAGACATGGGAAAGGGTGAATGAATTCCTTGTTTTGCTTTGCTTGTGTGCTTGGCTTGACCAGTTAAACTGTACCTAACTCAACCCACAAGTTTTCTCACTTTTGCCCTTCTGTGAGGGGCTTGGTCACTGCCTGGAGTTATGGTTTAACATCTGTTCATCCCCTTTTATCTTACCCTAAAATCTTGTCTGATTTTACTTTCTCTGCACTTCTGTTTTCCCTCTAAGCTGCACTCTTTTGGAAACTTGCATTCCAAAGTTGTTGATTAGTGCCAAAGCTGTAAGTATTTTCACTATGTTCTAAAATGAATGTAGTGTGAAAATAAGTATCTCATTGGTATATACATTAAATTACTTTTCTTTTTCCTTTTAATGCATCCCGATAATTTTGAGGCATTACATAAATTCACTACTCTAACTCTCCCAAAAAAATTCCCTGAAATTTCCACTCTACAAATCTTTTAGAAATTTTTATTTCATAAATCTTACTCTGTAAGAATTTGTTTCCAGCATAGTCAAGAAAATCCACTTTCTAAAAAACTACTGCTTTCTTTTCCCTCAAACCTTTTAAAATTATCATTCCAGCTGCAGTACCAGAAAGTACAAACAAGTGAGGGTGAGGAGAAACTCAGTAGGTATAACTAATATGTGTTTTACATAACAACTGGTGCTATTTTTTTTTCCTACCACTCTGACACATCCCAAGCCTTAAACTGAGCTCTCAGACTGTTTATTATTATCCGTCATGCCAATTACTAGACTATTATTGGTGCTATCACAGCAGGATGAAATAGTAGCAATTTTCTGAGCATTGTTATAGGTTAAAACAGGAAAAGATGTTGTTTTGCAATAGTGCTGAAAAAATACTGATGGGCCTCTCAGAGTCCAATGCTTACTAAAAAAAGAATTGTTATCTATTAAGTTATCATTTGTGACTCTTCAAAACCATATAATCAGCTGTTTTAGAGGCTAAAATAATGACATATGATTAAGCATCTCCTTGAGGACTTAATGCCCTGGCAATCAGTTGTGGTATCCAGTTTCACTGCCTTAGTCTCCCTAATTACTTGTACTTTTAAAAGTGCATTTTCCAGCATCTTTCCACCATATTTTACTATCTGGGAATCTGCCAGACTTTAAAAAATGCACCTCTCTTACCTTCAGGTAAACAGGTTGTTTTATTTCCACAAAAACTAAGGAGTAAGAATGGATGACACATATCCAGCATTTGTGTCTGCTTGCTGGATATGGAAACCTGGGAGCATCCTTGTGCTGTCACATACAAGTAGACACTGTTGGTTTATAGCCAGTTTATAGCCTTAAAAATCTCATTTCAACTCTTTTTTATTAGCTCTGGTTGCTTACACCATTGTCCTGGGGTGACTTTATGGTGCTGTACTGTGTTTGTACCCTCATCCATCTGTTTAGCCCAGAAATAAGTTCTGCACCTTTAAAATGAGATCCAAGAGTGAAGGGTGGGAGAAGGAAAAGCAGTGTAATTTTTTGGCAGCTGTATTCAAAAAGCATAGAGGCAGGAGCTTCAGCTTTTTCTCACAGGCTGAGTTATCTGCAACAAAGACAGTGAGAGAGAGCTCTCTTTTGCTTTTGGTTAGTTTTTTTAGCTACCTGAGGCAGAGGAGTTCCTGTGAAGGAACTGAGAGGGACTGTGGCTTTTCTTTTTCGTGGACCTGGTCATCCCTACTCTGGACTGAAAACCCTGAAAAACACTGGGAGCTCATAGCTGTGGCCCACTGGGGCCCGGGACGTGGAATTTTCTAGCACAGAAGGAACTGATAAGAGACTGAGCAAGCTGAGCTGCATTTCACGAGAAGGACTTAATGAATTTGCCATTTCTTCAGGACAGTGAGAGGTTTTATTGCTTAGTATTATTCATTTTCTCGTGTTTGTGAATACTTTGTTTATTAAATAAACAGTTTTTTCAACTTTTCTCACAGGAGATTTATGTCTCTGGAAGCGGTTGGGGGCGGGTCCTCTTGAATTTGCTTTATAGAGGGACCCTTTTAGAGGTTTCCTCCCAAATTTCCTCCTAAATTTGCTTTAAAATTTAATACTTTTCAATTACATATTAGGAATAAAATTCTTTCCTTTGAAGATGGTGAGGCCCTTGCACAGGTTGCCCAGAGTTCTGGATGCCCACCCCTGGAGGTGTTCAAGGCCAGGCTGGATGGGGCTTGGAGCAACCTGGGATAGTGGAAGGTGTCCCTGTCCATGGCAAGGAGTTGGATCAAGATGGTTTTGAATGTACTTTCTAACTCAAGCCAAAAGTGTGAATTTGCAGGCAGCAGGTTTAAAACTGCCTTAAAGCACAATATAACCTTAAAACTGAAAGCCAGTAGAACTAGCTTTCAAAGTCCAAAATCCTCTGTGAATTTGGAAAACACCAGAAGACAATAAAGCCCATGTTAAATTCCAATTTTCATTTACCAATCAATTGAGTTTTGCTGAAGTAACACAAAACACAGAAATTCATTTAAAAAAAAAAAATTGTCAAGCAGTTTTTGGTGAAAAAAAAGTGGAAGTATTCTGGTGAGGAAATTAAGAAAAAAAAAAATACATTGAACCCTCTGGAATGCTCCTATCTGCTTTTTTTTGAAACATACAAAATAACATCTCAGAAAAAAAGCAAGACATTATGGATTTATGACTACAGAAATTTTAAGGAGGGAGCAAGATTAGAAATTAATGTTCATTTTACACAGTATGCAACATAATAGCAAAAATTTATCTGTCTCCTTCTTAGCAAAGGTTGTTGGACCATTTATGTTTGTCAAATAACTCAACTAAAGAAAAAAAAATAAAAATTTCATAAATAGGGAAATCTTGCACTTTCATAAATAAGGAAATGTATGCAAGCAATGACTGTCAAAAATTCAGTAAGTATGAACTGAAAATATAGAAGAAACAAAAACAATCCTCTAATAAAGGCAGGCTACTCTTTATATGCAACAAACAGGCTTATTTTCTCCAGAGTGTTCAGAATAATAAACAGGAACCTTTATCCTGTAAAAAGGACTGGCATAATCAGAAAAGAGTCAACAGCGTGAGATTCTAAGATAGCCCTGATGGAATAAATATATCATTAGTACAAGGAAATTTTTATTTTTTTACATATTCCTTAAATGTCAGGATGAGAAGTAGATGATAGTTTTATCTTAACAGCCCAGTCCCCAATCTTTTTATTATTCATATGTGGTTTACTAGTCAGCAGAGTGTTTTTTGAATTTGTAGGAACTCAGACACCGATTAATGACCTGATGGTACACTCCTAATGCACTCTTTCAAGCCAATTAGTTCTCACATTTATTGCAATTCTATATTATAATGTGGAAAGTTGATTTTGTTGGAATTAGGAGGTCCATGGATAAAGTATGTCAACTGTAAAATATCTACTAGCAATAACAAAGTTGATGGCCTTGGTAAATAAAAGTGAAGGCACAGAAAATAGGTTTTATTACAATTTTGCTCAAGCTGAAAACTTCAAGCCTCATTTTAGTGTATTTTTCATGTCTCTATGGTAAAAATAAAAGAGAATGAACTGCTACATGAACATGATGGAAATGAAAGTTCCTACAATTACCCTTATGTTTGGATGCATTCATAAACAGTGGCACCTGACAGTAATATTACTTTCATACACAAAATAAGACTGATATTATTACAATTAATAGACTCTAAATCTACAAAGGACTCAGCATGAGGTTTAGTTTACAACCTAGGGAGCCTTATAGACTAAAAGGTCTTTTTCATGGCTATAGTTACACTAAAAGGAGCCTGAATTTGACAGGAACTGGTCTGAGCTTCGCTGTAGGTAGAAATGCAAATGTCAATTAAACTTTCAGGTCAAAGAACACGATCCAGGGCTAAGCAGCTTTCCAGAAGGGATTGCCACTGAGTTTTAAACAATCTAAATTTTCTAAATCTTTCTGTAGTCTGAAATTATTTTTAAAGTTTCAGTTGCTGGATTCTGTTGGCACTTTTGAAAGCAAAGGTATTTCACAAATAGAGCTTCAATGTATTGCTGTTGTACAGAAAAAAATCCTCCAATTTATATAAGCCATTTTAAAAATGGATGTACTTAAGTATTCACAACTCTTTTTTGCAGGTGAGGACTCAGATAGCTCCTAGCAGTCACTAGACATTGACCTATGTAAAGTAAAGAATTCATTAATATCTCTTTACTAGTGCAGAAGTAGTTATTTCTAGAGTTATACTTTTCACTACAAATTGATTTTGCCTTCGCAGTTCCAGCCTTTTTTAATGACAAAACTATCTAAAATCCTTAAATCAGCATTCAGGTCAACATTTACAGTAAGTTGCAATGAATTTGGTCCTTAATGTGTAAAATGAAACTTAAATCTTTAGAGGGTCTGGAGTCTAATGATCCACACTGTCCAGAGGCTATCAACCATTTAAGATGGTGGCACCAATATCATCATTTTGCCTCTTCCAGGAGCAGAAGGAATGGATTTTCAAATAGGTGGAAGACTAAATGATCGCTCTATGAACAAATTATTTTTTCTCTTAGTTAATATTCTTGAACTGATCTTCATTAGAATCACAGATATTCTGAATTGGAAGAGATGCACAAAAACCATCAAGTCCAGCTATTAAGTGATTGGCCCATATGGGAATTGTACCCAGGACCTTGGAGTTATTTTACCAGCTTCATAAGAGGCTCATAAAAATTAAGAGCTCTATGTTTCTTTATCTGTGATGAGAATTTCTTAAGAACAGAGTTAAGAGGAAAAATATTAAAATAGATTTGTATCTGCAGCCAGGCATAATTACAAGGTAAATCTCCCTCTTATCAATGCAGTTATGGAAGAGACAGCAAAGCTATTCTCCCTTGGCTTCAAATGTTAGACTCTTCCCATCCAGCTAACAAAATTGGCTTAGTGACAAGACAATATCAAAAATCTCTTTTTTTTTTTTTCTATATCTGTACCAAACCAGCATTCATACATTCTGAATCCTAAAACTGATCCCCAGTGGTTAGTACAGGTATTATGGCACTCTCATATTTGTTTCCTCACACAGAAAAACTGCCAAAATTTTCCTGTTTTCTATATCTGTTGAGAAGCAGAATTCATATCACAGGTTTTTTTTCTTCTTTTAAGATCAAAAGGAAATTTGAGTTGCCACAAGTGAACATACCAAGATTTCTTTGTCATAATTATTATGAATAAAGGCAGATATCCATGTGGACAAAACACTATGAATGTTTATATTTACAGACAGATCACAGTGAGACATTAAAGCACACACCAAGCCACACTGTTTAGAAGCCAAATATCTATAGTTTAAGTGAAAGTGAAGAAATAAAACCTATGAGGGAATTTAAGTAGCTGGAATTTAATTACCTGAACTGGAATTCAGCCAGGGCAGCAAGGTTAACACTTCTACTGATCCCATATTTTTGCAATCAGTTACTTTAACAACTTTCTATTTGCATATTTCTCAAGTGAAATCCAAGGCAGAGCATTTAGAGGTGAGTGTTGTTGTTGTCAATATGATAAACTAAACCAATATTATTTTTGCTGTTTGCCTGTGCTCTTAATTGCTGTGCAGTCTTACAATGAAGTTTGGAAATTAATTTCTCAGACACAGAAAAAGTGGTTGGAATTTATCAATTTTAGATTTATATCTTCTAGTCAACCCAGGTGGAAAATTGGTGAAATGCAATATTTCTTTGAGCAGCCAGATGTTACATTTTTACTGAGCTGTCCTAGTCAAGAAATTACACAACAACCCCTATTTCGTTAGTATAAACAAACATTAAATATAGAAATATAAAAATATGTTATTAAATAAACAGCAAAGAACATTATATTTAGTAAAGCACAATGCAAGCAGCTGATGAGGTTTTTTTAAGAGCAATAGAAATAATTTGACGTCTGTACATTTTCACATTTTACTAAAGCCAGAAAAATTCATAAACTTTGAAAATTATATCCATTGATCTGTGTCAATCATAAAACAGAAATACATTTGCTTCTTTAATTGCTGCCTTCCTAAGTCATGTCTTTTGCTGGTCAGTTAGTCATTCATGGTATATCTACTGATATGAATGTTATATGCAGATACATCATATGGTGCTCCCAGCAGATGCATGATCAGAGGTTGCCATTTCTCTGGAGAGCTTGTGTTGCAAAAAAGAGGGCAGAGAATGGGGTGGAGAGTCACTAGAGGCACTGCCAGGTGTTGAGGGGAGCAGAAGAGCTTGGCAGTCCTACACAGGTCTGCCTGGATTGCCCACCCTGGCAGTTCACGGGAATCTGTGTGAAGTTCCTGGCACGGTGTTGGTTTTGCCATCTTCATGCTGAAGATCAACAGCCCATTTAAAGAGAAAACCTAATGTTCAGCCATCATTCCCTAGTCCATCTTCATCTTTATTTGGTTTATGTTTCCAGCTGTTTGTTTCAGGAAGGTTGAGCTTTACTCTGTTTATGTGGCAATGGTGTTTATGTCCTAATATAACTAAAACTAAAGCTTAGCTGAAGGGCCAAAGAGGCATCACTCTGCACATTTGCACATAGAAACATGAAATTTTGGTTTGTCTTCTTCAAAATACCAAACCCTCTCTGCTCATTTGATGTGATATATGCACACAAGAACTACAAAAAAAAAAAAAAAAAAAAAAAAAAAAAAAAAAAAAAAAAAAAAAAAAGGAAAATGCTTTTGTTTTAAACATCAATAAAATAAAGGAAGTGCAATTTCTGAGAATTTTCTGGTGAAAGGAAAAAAATCTATGTATAGAGTCAGAGTTTCAGAGCTGACCAACCATTGCAGGGGTGTTAATAAAGGGTTTTTTTGTAAAAATATCTCCCAAAAGACCTAATTTGGGAGAGGGAGAATAGACAATCTGGGTCTCAGAGGCAAAATTTTTAATAGACCTAATTGACCTGGAGTATCCCTCAGGAAAAGAAGAGGGATATGGGCCTGTGACACAATGACAAAGGGACCTTTCCAGCCAGGCTCCAACAGCTCACAGGAGTCCTGAGGAAGGCAATGGCAATGGCTTTCCCTATTTGGGAACACAAGAAGAGACAATAGCAAGTTATACTCTTGAGGAATTCAAAGTTGACCTTCTCTGCTTAACTTTTTTTCTTTTTTTTTAAATGGCTATTAGAAAAAACAAAAATATCCCTCTCAAAAGCACAGAGTTAATTAAAGCAAATAAGTAAACTTTCAGAAATAATGTCTTGAGATTTATTTTCTTCATCAAAAAATATTATTATGGCAAAATACACTTTTCTCATAGATATGTAGAAAACATAAGCTCTTTTTTTTTTTTTTTACAAAAAGAAAGGAAAGAATATTGTTTCAGCATTTTGAAGCAATTTGAGATAATTAAATTGGAACATTGGGGATTTTTTTTTAATTTTAAATTGGGATTATCCCTAACTTCTCATCATTAAAATATGTGTCAGCATCCAGAGTCAACCACGAATTAAAAGAAAAGTTAAATTAAGCTTTGAATGGTATGGTTTCAGTAGCACTGATCCTCCTGGAAGCAGGGGAATACCCTATTCCCTTACAACTGAATACATGAATACCCAGTATCTTTTTCAGAACTATTTCCCATTATTTTTTTTTTAAATCACATCAAATTTCCTGTTTATTGTTGTTTACTTTTCACCTATTTCCGATTTAAAGTAAATGTGAAATATTAGTACTTTTTCAAAAAGTTATTTTTTCAGATTTTGACCATGGACATCCAACCAACAACTATTCTCATGTTTATCCCCAACTAATTATTGTTGTCACTAATAATCACTATTAAAATGAATATTTCAGAAGTATATTAGCTACTAGAATCAAATCAGTAAAATATATTAACAAGAATCAAATAGGTAATATTATTTTAAAAGTAAGACCATAATGTTCGGTCTTTATCACAAGGGTAAGAAAAAGGCAATGAAATCTAAAATGTATTTTTCTTGAAAATGAACAAATAAATTGTTAATGAATGGAAGGAAGCTTATTAGAGAAGAATTTAGGATTTGCTTCTCCATAATTTTGAAATGAAAGGCAGCTATCCAGGGACCAGAAGTTACATTGCATGGAATAACTGCCTGATTTGTGCCTCATTAAAAATGAAATTGCATAAATCTATTATTATTAGTAATAATGCTGATCAATTAAAATACGATTGCCTCACCAGGACCTGATTGCAGCACTATGATACATGACAAAATTAGAGCTCAAGTGGTTCTCTAAATTCAAGACACAGAACAAAACTGTATATTTTTAAGCCTGAATAATGATTACCAGTAGAAGATATTTCTAGGAAAGGTCCCTGACATAAGAAAACACTGTGGCAAATAGCACTAATTGATATCTCTGATAGCTGTGTGAGCAGAAGTGTCAAGGATTGATCAAACGTGAACCTTTAAAAATCTCTACCCTATGAGGATCAGACATCTGTGATGTACAAAAATAGAGCTGATGGCTTCAAAGTGCAGGAACACAGAGCAGTATTGCTGTCTGAAAACAGCAAAATGCTGTCACATTCCCAAAGGAGGGGAATTCACTAACATAGATATTTTATCCTCATTGAATAATAAGTTGACTCTAAAAGGATTTCAACTCCCATGATTGTATAAATACCATAAAGTGACAATCAGAGTGTGGAGAAATACCAGCATCTTGCAAGGAATCCTACCAAATTGTATTTATGACCATTTCCTCCAGGACAATTATTGTGTGTGAGTGACAACCTCAGCAAGCATTGCATCATCTAAACCCCAAATTGAGAACTTGTATTAATTCTTTCATATCTAAGCCACTGAACAACCCAAATAAAAGTCCACTTCACTAAATCTGCCTTTAATCTTTCTCATTACCTCACTAATTAATGCTGGTAGGTTCGTGTCTTCACTCAGTGTACATTTTCTTGCTTTTAAATCAAGGACATTATACCACGTTTGGGAAATCCACAGCCATCCATCATGGTTCAAATAAGATATCCAAGTCCAGCTTTATTGTGAGTTACCACATTTTCATCTTTCAGTTCATAATGAATTGTGACATATAATACTGTCATTTGTAGATAATGACCAAGATATTTATTTAGCACAATCTAACTGATTTTTGAACACTTTCAGTCACAATTAAAAAATTTGTGGACATTAAACAGAAAACCTGGCTATGAATGGATGTCTTTGAAGTTCTAAATCCCAGCATGAATTCCCCAGCTCCTGTTGTTCATAATGCTCTGGGATGGTACAATAAACAGAATATAATAGTTACATTATCTCTAAGTGTTTAAAATCAGGGGAATGCCACCAACTAAATGCTGAGAAAGTAATTTTAGAAGCCCTTTGCAGAGAGTCATGAATAAGTTGCTTAAATAAAGTGTCTGTTCTGTTCTTCCAAGAGTTGCATCTCAGATACCCACAGCAGACATGCTAATGAGAAACACAACCTACAATAGGCACAAGATTTTCTAGACAAAAAAATGGATAGTAGACTTGAGAAAATGATTATAAATCTGTATTTTTCTTCAACAGATAAACAAACCTGAAGGTTTTTTTGAAACGTTTTGATCACATGCTCTGTTGTATCAAGGAATTTGTTGTGGCCTAAATCATTTAGGTTGTTAGGAGCTATTTGTGCCACTGTTCTTTTGTTCTGCAGTTTTCATTTTTCTTTTAAATCTCTGATCAATTTAAGTAGCTATAAATTCCAAACCACTGGTAGATCTAAAACTTTTTTTCTCAAATGATATTTCAGCAAGTCAATAAATCCCAAGGAAAACTGACAATACAAAAAGTATTTTTTGTTCTTGTAAAATAAATTCTTAATAACTGACTTTTTAAAAAATCTATCCCATTGACAATCTTGATTTCAATTTCCTTGGAGTGACGTTTTAGATGAAATTGGGCCATACATACAGTATCAAAGAATGAGATAGCAATCAAAAAATAACATAGAGGTGATGTACTCTCTCTTTATAAGAAAGACTAAAAGCTATTTTATTCAATATAGATCATGATATCTTGGCAGCAGTTTTTTACTTAATTTTTTACACTGAAAACTGAGTACAAGGAGGTGAATAGCTACATATACCAAGAATTTTTAGTTTTGGAACAAAAACATCTCATGCAGTTCTAGCCACCTACACTCACAAATCTTCATAAAAACATGGGTGAGATCCAGAACCACAGTAGCTCTATCTTCACATAGGAGAATAGTTTATTTATGCAGTGTAGTGTAATTTTCGCTTTATCAAGTATTTCAACAATTTAGTTCTATAGGTTCCTTATACAGGTCATGGAAGGAATCCTAATCCTCAGTTTAAATGTGTCAACTGCACCCTACTCAGTCAGTCCTCTCCACAGATTTTATAGGACAGTGCACTAATTTTTGATGTAATAGAATTAATTTTCTTCACAGTGACTTATATGATGCTGTGTTTTGGATTTGTGACCAAAATAGTAGGGCTTTTGATTTAACTGCAAGATTGTCCTTAATTCAACCCACAAGGTTTTTCACTTTTACCCTTCTGATTCCCCCATCCTGGGGAGGAGTGAGTGAGGGGCTGTGTGGGGCTGAGCTGCCTGTTGGACTTAACCCACAACAGATGATTGGTTCAAATACAAATATCTATACAGTTGGCATTTGGAAATTGATTCCTTTGCCCTGGTGGTACTTTAAGACACATCAGATAATCATGTTTCAACATAGACCTTTTTTGTGAGATGCCATGGCTTATCCTAAGAAGTGCCTGTCCTTAGCTAAGTCATTCCCAAGATTCAAAAACTGCACTGTATGGCTTGTCATTCCCTCTTGCTGAGGTTTAATTCATAACAAAATTAACAGTGCTATTGGATAGGTTTTAGTACAGAAAACAAAGATGGGTACAAGGAAAACAGAAATTCTTTTTTTTTTTTCTTTTTCTTAATCTAAACAACAACTCCAGAAAATCACAGCTCATCAGAGAATAAGCTCAGTTGTCAAATAAAGGCAAGAAGCAGCTGAAATTTCCTATGGTACCTGAACTGATAGATATGAACTGATAATACAGAGATATCAAGTTTTACTTTCAGAAGACCCCTGTACTACCAAGGCAAATACTAGAGACCAGAGTGTACCCTAGCACACGTCAAATGTCATCAGACATAAGAAAAGCAGTCATTGATGTTAACAAAAAGCTCCTCAAAAAAAAAATCACAGCAGAAAAGTTGTGGATGCCCCATCCCTGGAAGTGTTCAAGGCCAGGCTGGATGGGGCTTGGAGACCTGGTCCTCATGTAGGGTGAGTGTGCCTAAGTCCAGGGGATTGGAAGCAGATGTTAAAAGTTCCTTCCAGCCCAGGCCACTCTATGACTCTATTATTTCAATTTTAGGTAGCTTATTAATGCCCTCTTCCATACATTACTGAGCTGTTGTAGGAACAGAGAGGTGATTAATGGCTCAAAACAACTGAAGTGTGTGTTTGGTTTGGGGCAGGGCAAGTTCTGCATGGGTGGGGCAATGCACTGCTGCATACCACACCCACTGGAGCCTCTGATCCAGACACAAAGAGGATGCCAAGCCACTGGCACACCAAAAACCCCACCCTGGGGCAGGGCCAGGACCAGAGCAGATAAAACATCGTGATATGGCTATGCCAAGTGACCTGTCCCACTGCCTCAAACCCTTCAGGAGCTGAGACCTGGCTGGATCCAAGGCAGTAATGATTAATCTCTCCCTTCCCCTTCCCCCTCCCCTTCCCCTTCCCCTTCCCCTTCCCCTTCCCTTTCCCCTTCCCCTTCCCCATACAGAAACATGGGAACATATACATTACACTTTGATTAATTCCTAGCACAGAATTTGACAGGGATTCAATTTCTCTTTTGTGCACAAGTTGTACAGTCACAGTAACAACACACAGACAAAAGCAGCCATTATACTCATGTATGTAGATATGAGTAATTTAAAAAATTAATTACAAGGCATTACTTGTTTATCTACAGTTTTGTCAGCCCCTTTTTTTTATCTTATCTTGTAGGATTCTAGGAAACATTAATTGGTTAAGCAGGGATGTTTCTGGAGAGCAGAACAGCCTAAACACTACAATGGATATTATTCTTATGGTGATAAAACGAGCTAAGACACAGTTGAGGAGTCTCCCATGAACACAAACCAAGGTCCCAGGGCCACAGAAGAGAGGACTGCAAAGAGTGCCTTGTTCAGCTTGCACAACAGATCATTGCCAGGGATGAGAGCACAACATTTGCCTCTTCACTCAGCCCACTCTGGTGGGGGGTCAACATCCAGCACAGGCATGGAGCCTTTTCTACTCATGGAACCTTCTGCAGTCACTGGAAAGAGGCAGGAACTGAGAGGTCAATTTATCCAACCTGCCTTCAACATCTTCCCTGATGGAATAAAATCTGCCTGTGCAAGGTCTTCTTTTCCCACAGCTTACATGAGGCACTTACAAGTCTAGTTTTAGATCCAAAATATTTCAGTGCAAAAGTGCTACTCCAAAGTGCATTGTCTATATATATTTTGAGGGTTTTGTTGTTGGTTTTTTTGTGCTTTTTTTTTTTTTTAATGAATGGCATAACAAATCTCCAAATATGACAGAGGAATACTGCAAAACGTAGGATCTGTGTTAGCAGGGAGTTTTGCCTTGTCTTGCTATTGTTAAAGGAAACAGCATACTGAGATTTTCCCTACTCAGATGAAAAAGACATTCAAGGACCAAAGAGTGATTATGCTTTAGATAATGATGTGGAGGATGAGGGCATTAGCTAAATTCACATTCATGCTTTAATAATTGCTTAGATTATCCAGTTCACAAGTGACTTGGAGTTAATAACAGCCAGGTCAGCTGATTAATAGCAGTGCTTTTAATTTTACCAGTGTTGTTCTTTGACAACCCATTTTTATTCAAAGCATCATCACCCGAGTGACATTGCTCTTCTTTATCACCATTTTCCAAAATTTTATACAGATGAATAATTATTACAAAGGAAAGAAATTAGTTACAAGGCATTAACAAGCAAAGCAGTTTATTTATCCAATAAATGGAAAATTTAAGAAGTGAAGAGTAGAGATTTCTGTACAGAAGGGGAAAAGGTTTTGAACAATCTATGGGGATCTTGTGGTTTTGGTTTGGGGATATTTTGGTGGGGTTTTTTTGTTTGTTTCCCTGAAGCTACATTTGTCATTTACAGTGTTCCTGTTGTCTTAGGTATTTTTATTCCTGCAATACCCTCTCTTTTACTCTGTGGCACTCAAGTTCATACCACACTGCAAAATTGGCAGCATCGAATTTCCAACTAATTTCTTAACGAAATGCTGTGTCCATGCACAGAAAGAGAACCTGTGATCCCACATGCACCCCCAGTCACAGCTCCTACTGAACATGCAGGCCAGGCAGCTGTTGCAGTTCTCCAGGCTCTACCAGTAGCACTTTCAGACTGCCTGAAATTTTCCTTTCCAGGTGGGAAATGGGCTATTGGACCATATCCTTCATATTAAAAACAAACAATATTAGCGACAAGTTAACCAAAAAATACTTTTGCCTAATGCTTTTTTTTTTTTTTTTAGAAAATGGAAAAGAAAGAGACAATATGGACTTCTGTGTTGGAAAAACCTAACACTGCTTCATTGACTTTTAAGGAAAAAACAATTAGACAGTGGTGATGTGCTGTGAAGAATAGAATAGAGTAGAATTAAAGCAAGAATAAAGGGTTTTGCTGACCCTGTGTAACAACATAAAATGTGTGTTCTCCATCTATGAACTAGCAAGCATAGTGTCAAGAAAATATTTTGCAAATTAGAAAGGTGTAAAAAAATATCACTAAATAATAGTATTAAATAACTTATATAACTTTTTCCTACTTCTGACTTTCCAGTTGCAGAGGTTTTTAATAATAAAAATGTATTTTAAAACAGTTATTCACTGTTTCAAACATTACAAGTTGATGTATAAATTGACTTTTTTCAGGGGAGTATAATTACATGGCAGGAAATCTTGTATAATGGTATTATTCAATCCAGTTCATCACATAGTTTTACAACAGCCGTAATGTAAGCATGAACAAAATTGCATCTTCTATTCTCTATTCTAAACTAATTATATTTTTTTTAGCTTTTATTAACAGCATATTGTGGTAATGCTGCAAGGTGACAAATCATATAAGCAAAAGACTAATGCAGTAGGACAGTAAGAGTTATGGGAAAAAAAATCTTTGTGAATGAATGAATTTTTATGAAAAAAGCTAAAAAATTATAACAAACTACAGCTGCCTCTGGATGTTCACAAACTCGTTCTGGATTTTTCACCAGGCGTAACAAGGTTGACATTGCCTCCTGCAGCTGGACATGGTATGAGCATGTGGGCAAGGTGAACTCCACTTCTGTGACAAGTTACAAGGGGGTGTACTGGACTGCACACTCCCTTTCCTCTTTGGAAGAAAGATCCTGTTTTGTGTTCCTCCTATGTGAGTTCAAAGGGAAAAAATGATACCAATATGTGGATATAGAAAGTAATAGACCAGGTGAAAATAGTGGTGGGGAGTAGGAGGTAAAACAGATGTTATTAAAAAAAAAAGGTGGAAAAGAGTAGAACAACTTGACTCTATCCGTGTGTCCCATGTTTTCCTTTTCCTTCCCCATGAGCAGCACCTGTCTCCCCCTGCAATGTGGGAGGAAAGAACTTGTGCCCTTTACAGCTCTGTACCACTCTCATCACAATTTCCACACTTGTATTTTCTCCATCTGCCCAGGGTTTCTAGAGAAGAAGTGGGTGACAGAGTCCCCCCACAAGCATGAGGCTTGATGAATTTACCCTAATCCAAAATGGAGATATCTCCAGTAGGGATCTTATCTCAGGTGGGATTTAAAAGGTGGTGGGACAATGCCTCTGAGTGTTTCTTGAGTATTTTAGAACACACAGAATCCTGTAAAAAGTGGAAGGAAAGATTTGTGTAGTACAGTCAGAGGACAGTCAAGTGCTTGCAGGAAAATGTAAGGAAAATATAATTTGTCTGTAGTTCTTCAAACTTGTGGCAATTCTGAATTGAATACACTTGCAATTCAACCTTCAGAGTATTACGGATCATTTATTTCCTTGCATAATTTTTTTCTGTTCTTTTTAGGGTGCCTAACTTTTCTATTTAATTATAATTACCAAAATCAAAAGAATTCTGCTCAGTTATGGCCAATACTGAAGGTACTAAAAGTCCAAGGTGGCTACAGCCAAATTTCTTCATCATCTTTTCCTACCTCCTCAATTCTCCTCGAGAGAGGGCTCTTATTGTGAAAACCTTCTTTCCAACTTATCTTCTTGTACTGGGTGTGTTTCTTATGGTTCAGAAGACACACAAAATCACACACACGAATAACCAATATAATGTCTTTGCATACAAGATGAAATTGTAGTATGTGGAAAACAGGGAGCCATAAGAGTGATTTCCCATTCAGCTTTCCCACAACTCCACTGTTTTTTTCTTCCTGGTAATCCTTTAAGATGGATATGACTGTGATTCACTGACTTTAATTGGATGAGCAATTAGAAGTTTAGGCATTCATCTTTATTTATCTGAACTCTGCAAAACTGGCCGGGGATTTGCTAGAGAACTGGGTGTCTTGGGAAATTTCCAATCATAATTTGGTCATGCATATTACCAATCCATGGGTGTCTCCTGAGGGCTTTTCTCTTTTTTGAGAGTCTGATGCTTGGATTTATTCATATTTGGAAAAGGAATAATTTTAAATTTAGCTATAAATTCATGGGAATTAGAAACAAAATTAATACAGGAGGATAATGGGCCATCATGAGGTTTTAATTAATCTTTGTCTTACCCTGGGATGTGAAAAATGTCAATTTGTACTAGTTCCATGAAGGATTAAGATGAGTAATATGTACAGTCCATTTAGCTTTGAAATAAAGCATAAAGAAAATAAAAATTAGAACTTTTGATTCAATGTGACACTAAAGGGGAAGAAAATTAAACAGTTATTAAATGGAGCTGGCTCAATTACCAGCATTGGAGGTGACCCTAACAAACTACAGCTGCTTTTACTAGACACCATTTATATTCCCAAGCCACATTTTTAGCACTGTTTGCCAAAATCAGAATTCAAACGAATGTCTTCTGTTGACTGCTGTGCAGGCCAGAACATCCCATTTGTTCCACTGAAAAATCAAAAAAGACTGGGGAAGAAGCCAAACGAGTTAACTGAGGAGATTCTGGCTTTGTGTAATCCATACTTCATACCTTGTCCCCTTGAGTATGGAACCAACTGCAAAAATGATGAGAGGGAAACAAAGTGGATATATGATATCTGTAGTTTATGAGGACCTGGCAGTGACTGGGGTTCAGAAAGTGGGCAGGGAGCTACCTTTGCAACACTGTGTAAGGTGAATCTCATGGTCCAGGTCCAAAAAAATACTCATGCTCATCTCAGCCAAATTGTCCTCTATTCCCTTGGCTTAGTCATTACAGAAATTTGATCATCTTTAAAGAACTAGTAAATTTATTGAAGGGATTAAGACATTACGCAAAAACTTTATTGCTATTAATAATACAAATCTAACTTCCATGTGTAAAATACATGATAAATGAGTCATTGGTACATGTTGATTTGGTCTATCCATTCTCCTCCAGTCTTTTGTCCAAGCCTTCTTTCAGAAACCTCTACAAATTCTAAATATTGCAAGCTTTCAATTTTTCATTGTTGTGGTTAATTCCATTCCCAATTTGAAGAACTTGGGTTCTAAATGCTTCCCTTTGTTTATGAAACAGGGAATGGAAAGAAAATTCTTTCTATGAGTAAGTGCCAACTTTTCCTCTGCTTATCTGCTAACACTCTAAACAAATGTTATAGACCTATTCTTGCACACTCCAGACTCTCCCGACCCTAATCGAATCTGTCTTCAGGCTAACACACAAAAGACATTAGATTAAAACTCAAGAGAAGTATTGGAAAGAAGTAAAAAACAATTTTAGAGGATGCTTTCTGGTGTCATGAAACACTCTGCTTTGGAAGAATGAGAATTGAAAAGTTCCCTCCTCCCACCTTCCTGGTTGAACAGTACCTTCCACCCTTCCCAGATTACTGCACACATCCTCTTACCTTTAAGGCAAATTTATGGATGAGGAAATACAGTGACAAAATTGAGCATTGCATCCAGCTCTGGTGTCCCCAGCACAGGAGTGATACCAACCTGTTGGAACCAGTCCAGAGGAAGCCACGAAGATGATCAGAGGGATAGAGCACCTCTGCTGTGAGGAAGGCCCAGAGAATTGGGATTGTTCAGCCTGAAAAGGAGGAGGCTTTGGGGTGACCAAATTTTATCCTTCCAGTACCTGAAGAAGCCAACAAGAAAAATTGAGAGAGAATCTTTACAAGAGCCTGGAGTGGTAGGACAAGGAGGAATGGTTTCAAATTGAAAGTGAGTAGGTTTTAATTAGATATTAGGAATAAGTTATTTACTAGGAGAGTGGTGAGACACTGAACTTGGCTGCCCAGAGAAGCTGTGGATCTTTCATCCTTCGAGGTGTTCAAGGCCAGGCTGGATAGGGCTCTGACCAACATGGTCTAGTGGAAGGTATCCCTGCCCATTGCAGGTGGTTGGAACTGGATGATCTTTGAGGTTCCTTCCAACCCAAAACATTCTATGATTCTATGAATATTTTATGAACCTCTCAAACAGAATTTTTTTTCTTTAAATATGTGATCATTCTCTTTTTACTTTCCTTTTCCTAGATAAAAGAAATGAAATAGTGAAATCCATGCATTATAGGTGATTCAACTGATCAGAAGGTCTTTGGTAGCTTTTGTATATATTTTCCTTTAACATCTCCAGTAATGAGAACTTTTTTCTTTTTTTTCAAACTACCACCTTCATTCATTAATTAAATAGAAATATCAAATAACAAAGAGGGTAAAAGGGGAAACATAAGGAAACAAAATGTGCTATACAGCATAAGACTGATGAAAAACGTTAAAATAATAGCAGAGAGTGAATTAAATAAGAAAATAGATTGGCGAGTGTAAAAAATAATACATTGAAAATTTACTAAGAAGTAGAGAAATTGAGTAATGGAATTAGATGATTACTAAAAACTTTTTATAGGGATATGCAGAAGGCAGTAAATCATCTCACACTTATAGGACTGCTCTGGAGAAAGAAGAGTAATTGGAGCTCACTGGAATAAGAACTGTATTTTGACTGATTTCATGGAGATTCTGAAAGAACCTCTTTGACTACAGTCTAAAAGGAGCTGGTGGAAATCACAGAGGAGAAACCATCAGAAGGTGAAGCAGCAAAGCAGCCACCATTACTCAGGAATCCTCAGCAGCAATCCCTGGAAGCTGAGAGACTGCTCAAAGAAAGAATCTGGGATGGCCTCTGTGTACACAAGATAGGAAGTTACTCGTGTTCTTGGTCCAATTCACACCTATTTGTTATGATTATTTTTTGGCTCTGGAATGAGTACTGTAGTGTCATAGAATCATGGAATGGTTTGAGTTGAAAGGGACCTTAAAATAAAGATTACCTTGTTTCAACAAGGTTCCACTAGGTCAAGTTGCTCAGAGCCTGGACTAATCATATCTACAGTGAAAGTAATAGATCTTTTCCTTATCAATCTAATAATTGGCACTTTGCCCTTTTCACAATCCCTTTCATATAGTATAAAATTGCTTATTATATATTTGATGAATTTTCATGGTATTTCAATAAAGTATTAATTTGATTTATTATGCTGTTCCTCCAACTCTTATTTCCAAGTTTATGTGCATTCTTGAATTATATAGTCAGGAATAGTTTGTGTCTTTTTTATTTATTTGTTTTCAGTCTACCCATCAATTCAAGAAATATTTAGGACAAATATTGTCTCCATATCTGTTTAACTCCACTAGGTTGTGCATTTAAGCATCTACTTTAACAGAAACTTTGCAAATTGATAATAAACTGTTGTAAGCCATGGCTGCACTTGAAATGGTGGAATATTGAGGACATTTAAGATTAAGAAAGAGTCTATCCTTCTTAATAAAAGGATATTTTTCCTTCCCCTTCCTTAATAAATACGTGTCCGCAGCAGAAATAAGTTGGAAAAAAAAAATAGTGAAGATTTTTTTTTTTTTTTGCCTAAAATGCATTGAAATCATAATAATTTGAACACTATTTTTACATTTGCATACCTAGGTTATAACATGATCCCTGCAGAAAGTCAGGTGGTATTTTAGTCTCATACAAAGCTGTTGACATCAGTAGAGGCATAGAAATAGCTACTACTCAGCATGAGCAAGAACAATCCAGTACAAAGTTGTAATTTATATAATGGAAAACAAGGCACTTTGAAATTGGAGTTGTATAGGTGGGCAAAAATTTGGGAAACAGATTTTTTTTCTTATGAGACTTTAAGGCATAAATTTTCGCCTCACTTCTACTCGTGACTCCATTTTGTATAGAACCAAAAAAAAAGATCTAATTTATTTCAAGCTTGAAAGCCATTTAGGATATGATACAACTTTTACTAGTCCATTTCTAATACGCTGACATAAATAGCTTGATCCCATACTGCAATTTGATACCACATGAAAGCCACTCCACAAACCCAGCACTACATCTCAAACTACACTTTGCAAACTGCTCTGCAGCACTTAACTGAAGATTTTTAAATACCTGCACTTGTCCTGCTGTTATCTAAGCAGCCTACACGTTTCCCACATTTTAAAAAGGTGGGGTTGTGCTTTCATTATATGCACGTATTTCTTTTTTTTTTTTTAATTACAATAGCAATTATTATGACAGATCTCTGCACCTGAAACCTGTTTCAATTCTATGCTATGTCAGAATAATTTCACTCTTTATGAATAAGCTGATTAACTTATGTCAAACATCAAACTGACATCAGGGGTGGTTTTACTGCCTGCTCAATGTTGGCTGCATGTAATACATATGGCAATGTTCATAGAAAGAAAGGATTTGGGGTTAAGCTGCCCAAAACAAATCAACCTACATTTTGTCTATATATTTTATAGATTCTATAAGAATTTTATTAGATTCAATTTCCAAGCTTTCAAAAATGCCCAGGACATACTCTGTTATCACTCATACAATTAAAAAATTATCATATCTTTCTCAAAAATGTAAGTATTTTGGACATGTAAAATTAATATTAGCAAATACATTTTAAAAAAAGTGTAACATAATTTTTGGTCTGAAATCAATGTAGTATCTCTGCTCCTTAAATCCATGTTCAAGGGCTACCTTAGTTTGATGAACTCTCTACAATATTTTATTTTTTAACTAGTTTTTAGAAGACCACATTAAGACATCTAATGCACAAAAAAATAATATACTACAAAATTATCTAATCTTTGCACAAAACGTTGCCAAGTGAAGATCTATTCTAACATACAAAACTAATGTTATATTCCAAAATAGTGAGCAAAACGAAAGTGGATTTTTAGCAGAAATGAGGTACAATTTCTTAATAATTAGTGTTTTTTAGTCCTGTTATTTATCCTGCTACCTTTCCTGTTTTCTCCTCATTTTCAAGGAGTATTGATGCGGATCTTTTGGAAGGAATGTCTGCTTGACTGTTGGAGTTAAGGGCTAGCTTCCTGTGTAGTTGTTCTAGATCTTCATTGCTGGTTTATCAACTTCTCTCCTTATTTTCTCATAATTCAATCCACCTTTACATGCCTTTCCTATCTTTTGTCTGACACAGGCAGCTCTCTGTTCTCATCCATGGGTTCAGCATCGCCTGCTTTGCACCTTGCCTTTTCCTGAGATCCATCCTTCCGAAGGGCTTGACCCAACCTTTGCTGGATTCAGGCAGTCTGTACAACTCTTAGAGAGCATCACCAGAATAGAAAGAGAGCTTCAGAGGTGGCTGAAGGGTTGTGTTACCACGTGCTCTTGAATCACAACCTAAAACTGTTTAGAGAGCAAAGCTTAGCACAGCTGGATCTGTAAGGTACCCACATCCTAACCACGTGGAGACCAGAAGGGTGCACTTCACAGCACAGCAACATTTTAAACATGTTAAGCCACTAATCATTTCCTTCCATGGCAAGTGTCCCTGCCAAAGTGATCCTGGACCGTGTGGGGTATCAGTCTTTGGGCCACATTCTTCACCAAGAATAGGATCGTAGAATTATAGAATGGTTTGTGTTAGAAATTACCTAAAAAGTCATTTACCTCCAACCTCTATGCCATGGGCAGAGACACCTTCCACCAGACCAGATTGTTCAGTCAATCAAGTCTTGCCTCTAAGCAGTCTTGTAGATTTAGACATATCTTAAATATGAAGGTCAATTGTAAGGAAAACCTGCATGGCCTTCCCTTTTTATATGTTTACTGCTTTCAATTTTCCTAAAATATACAGGTCTTTAGTAGTGCTAATTGGGTGCTAATTGCAAAAGGAAAATTTTGGATTCCTAAACACAAGTCAGAAATGTGGTTCTAAGGAAGATATTTGCATGAAGTAATACCATAAAAATATTTAGTTACATAAGTTATTCTTGCTATTTATCAGTATTATTATATGAGAAAAGGCTGAAAGAGCTGGCACTATTTAGGCTGGAAAAGAGAAATCCCAGCTGGATCTCATCCCTGTGTACAAACACCTGATAAGAAGGAATGAAGGAGAAGGAACCAGATTCTGCTGACTGACAGGATGCAAGGTAATGGCCACAAATCAAAACTTATCAGATTCCATCTCAGTGCAAAACCACCCCACTTTTGAAACGTGAGCACTTTTAAATGGTGGAAGACTTTGTGCAGAGCTTTTGCTGAACAGTATTTTTGCTAGAACATTACTTTGTTTTCAGTACTGTCCTTGTCACAAGTCCAAAATAAAGCACTACATGAGCTGCTACGAAAAATATGAACCTTATCCCAGCCATAACCAACACATATCTCAGTGATTGTGATTATCATAGTGTATACCTTCCTCTCTCTGTTTATAGTGAGGCTTTCTGTATAATACACATTGTAAAACCATGTAATAAGGACTTTACTGGAGGACTTTTTATTCCATGGATTAACTCCTCAGAAGGCTGCTATCAGTTAATAACATGGCTAACAACAAATTTCACATTTTAACACAATCACATTTTAAAATCAAGAGAAATTTCTAGGATAAAAATAAAGGTTGTGAATGAGAGTAAATATATTCTTCAATTTAAATTCTGTGACTGCATAGCTCAGTTTATGTGGAGGTACATCTAAATTTGTATATGGATTCAACCCTGCATAATCTGAATGAGAAGATTTCACTGCAGAAAATTCACAGTAGATGTGAGAAATGGGAAAAGGATAACCCAGTTACATATCTTTTTCTCCATACTTTCCCTAATGATTTATATCCCCTTACTAAAAGAGATATACTTTTCAAGGACCCCCAAATTGAACAATCTGTGGCCTCTTTTTATAACTGAAGAGGGGGAACAGGTCAGTCATTAGAGTGAATAAGACCCTCATTGAATTTAATTGAATCCTATTGATTTGCATAGAAGACAATTAGTTTGAATTGACTTTTATTGATTTGTGCCTAATTGGACTCAATTAAAACCCAGTGATTTGCATTGAACAAACTAAATTGCACTGACTAATTGGACTGAACTGAAGCTTATTGAAGTGAAGAGTGTTCAGAGAGATGAGCAAAAAGACTGAGATTGCTTTTAATAACACTCCTATGCTGTTGATGAGTGCCTGCTGAAATCTGAGTGAATGTCATTATTAAAGAGCCTCTTTGAAAAAGTGTTGTTCACACGTGACTTCCTTCAGCTGTTGGTTTATTTTATTTATAATATTTTTTTTCTCTTGCCTAGGGATCTTGCCAAAAAGCAGGAATTCAATTTAATTACTTTAAAGTGTTGCAACACTTCTTTCTTTTTTTTCTTTTCGCCTGAAAAATCAATCTTGCAGATGTAGCCCACTTCACAGGTGGCACTGGGAATGAGTCTAGCCAAACAGGGGTGTTATTAAAACACCCAGACAGGACCTGCAGACTCCTGTCTTGCTTTCTCCGTTATGCAGGTGGTTCCCTGTGCTCATACAAACAGCACCATCAAGTGACTTGCAAAGCAGGGCAGCTTGGTGGAGCACTGAGAACCCTGCCTGAGTGAAAGAGTCTCAGATGCAGCTGAAGCATAGTTAATCCTATAAGCAATTTGATGACTTTGTTAAAATCACTGAATAAATTTTTAATTAAGATCACCAATATAGATGAGGATAGCACTGTTCCACCAGAAATCAGTGATTTCTTTGCTTATTGAAATTTTATAATATACAATGATGTCGATCAAGGCCATGCAGACTGTGGTTGAATTTGGACTGAAAGATTGTCCTCTTCAGCTTTCAAATTGTTCTGAACTCACCCTATTTTACTCAGCACACCAATGCAGGAACTACAATTGTTAGTAGGCATCACCATGGCTGGTACAGAAAGATGCCTCCAGATGGACAATTATTCAAATTGCAGAAACCCTGTAGGCCCATGTTTTAGGCTTCAAATCACCAAAGTACAGAGTGATGGTGATGGTGGTCACTACAGGCCTCAATCTAGTAGAGGAAAAGATAACCCAACAGATAAAAGACCACAGTTCTCTAACAGTTTGAAAAAGAAACACTGAATATTGGAAAGGAAGGGACTTCCTGGGACATGAAGATCACTGTTTCTGTCGCAGGCATGTGTTATGTGTTCCCTTACATAAATCTATAGCTTCAGTATAAAACTCCCATATTTTTCACCCCTGTTACTCTTACCAGAATGTCCTTTATGTCTCATTTCTTCCATGGGGTTCAATGCTTAGCTTTCAGTATCTGTCTAGTCATAGCTATGTTACAGTAGCTGTGTAAAAATGTTGTGCTTCAGCAGTACTTGTCTCTCACTAATGTTTACTCCCCTGGCATATTTATAGATCACAGTTATATTCCTTGACAGTCTTTGTTTTATTATGCTAAATAAGCCAAGCTCTTTCAGCACACTCTCACGAGGTATGGTTTTTTCACTGCCTGTGTACAATCATTTGTCTCAATACCTATTCTAGCCTGAATTGATTTTTTTTTTTTTTTTACTTACACATGAATGATCAGAAGTGTTACACAGATACAAAAAACTGAAGAGGGAGAAAGAAAGAGGAAGAGAGAAAGAAAAAGTGAAAGAGAGAAAGAAAGGGCTAGAAGAAGAGATAAATTTGTTGGGATTCTGGCAGAGGCTAATGCCATGACAATTTAATTTGCACTAACAACCATATGATGTCTGATGGTGATGGGAACCCCTGTCACAAGAGTGGGTCCTTGCATCAGTATCTTCACCCAAATCAAGAAACAAATGCCCCAAACTACTGTTTGGCTCAGTTTGTACAAGCCAGATGGCCCAGCTGACATGAGAACCCCAGGCCATATGCAACTCTTCGTTGTTAATACACCTTAAACATATAAAAAAATGCCTTGAATGTCTTAAGTGCATACAAAAGACTGTCCTATACAACCAGGTCTGCAAGAAGATATTTCTATTGTTTATGTTCAATGATATTATCTCTGCACACAATACTGTAGCAGGAGTGATGTAAAAAATATTTGTCTTAGGTCTTTACTGACCCAAGAGATCACTCGGCCTACCTAGATGTATAAACTGGTCCTGAGGCAACAGAAGCTGACTCAGGTGGAATTTGTAGTTTGAAATTCCCATCTGAACAGTTCCTGTAACAAACAGTCCAGTACTTGATTCTAAAAGCTGAGTCGGTCACCAGTTTTGACTTTTGATGCTGTCTTCAGGCAATCCATTACCCCACTTTGCAGGTGCCTGTCCATGAACCCCTTGGACAATGCTGGCAGGACTCTGAGGGCACTGGCTGTGCAACAGGCACAGCTCTGAAAACAGATATCCCACTGTTATAACTAATGAACCAACTTATATTTTGTAATTCTAACTCACAACCTAAATCCCATAATCCTGTGAGGACTGTACAGAATATCCCAATAGAGTTTTCATTGGAAAATGGCACAAAGACTTTGGTATGTCTACATAAATTTCATCTTCTGATAAAAGGAATGACTTTTTTTTTTTCCTCACAATTACTTCACATTATCCATATTCATCCTTTGAGGAGATAAAGTGACAGAATTTTTCTAAGTCCTACACCTCAAATGAATTATATAAAAGGAATGCTACTATTAAGATCCATGTTCAAGAACCACTTTTGTTAAGGAATATACATTTACAAGAGATATGTTGGTCTCCTTTGTTCATACATTTCTTGAATAAAATATTGAATTTTCATTATAGAGTGTGTTCTTTTTTTAAAAATGAATGTATAAAGTCTTTTGTTTTAAGTGACATCTTATTTGAAAATATGGGGTAATTATTTATAGAGTCTATGACAGTGTATCAAAGTGACAATTCTCTGTGCTCAGCTTTGTAAGATCATCAACCTTTGGGACTAATTCAAGAGTGGAAAAAAGGGTACTATCTCAAAAAAGAAACCAATGATCTAAAAATCTTTTTGATCTAAGGATCATAATGGTCTATTGAGGGTAGAACATCAATGAAAAGGAAGAAACTCTGGAACAGTCTTCTGCAATTGATTAACCACTTAGTAACCCTTCACAAACTTTTTATAAGCATATCTTTAATAGAACACAAATATATTTCCAGCACTTTTTTGTTTCTAGATTTGCTTTAACGACTATTAAATTGCCATAAATGAATAATTTCAAATATCATCTATTTCTGCTATATCATGATAGTGATTTTTTAAATTCACATTTTAGGATCATATTTTGCATCCATCACTGCCACTAATCTTTACAATCAGAATCTGTGCATTTACCAGTGCCATTTATTACATTACTGTAATTTCATAAAGGTTTTCTCACTACTGGAAATGCATTTTTTCTGAGATGATTTTGCATTTAAATTAACCATTGTGTATTTCATTTTAATTTCTTAATTTCCTCTCTAGCTTTTGCCCATGATTTTTACAAAATTAAGGATGATGGCCATGATAGTGACAACTATTTTTTTTTTTTTAGTTGGCATCCAGCTTCCTGCGCTTCACTGAATTTCTCTGATTTCCTTGGAAGAGTGTGCAAGTGGGGAGAGAAATCTTTACATGAAGCCAGTTTTAGTACAGAAATACAACAGAGTAATTTTCATCCAGAGTTATTCCCATATATAGGATTTGTGTCTCATTTTCTGGAGTGCTGATTCTCTGCATTGAAAGAAAGCAATTGCAGGCACCTGACCACATGCATTAAAGGCTGCTGTTCCTTCGAATGAGAGATGAAAGCTTGTGATTTCAAAGACATAAAAGCATTTAATGCAGGCACACTTGAGAAAGTCACAGAAGATTTGCCAGCACAGTATTATTTGTACTGTCTAGGCTAGTATATAAAAGCATCATTACAAAGCAAAAGAAGCCCAGAAGAACCCAATCCATCTCCTGAGCATTCACTGCACGTCTATTTGATGATACAAGAGCACAATCTTGCAAAACCACACAGAAGAATAGTTGGACAAAAGAGCTTCATTTTGCCTCTTGAAAGGTGATGTCTTGCTGCTCACCCTCCCAGGAAAACAATGCTGAGAAAGCTGGACCTGCAAAATTATCTTTGGGATTAGCAAGCAGCATGGAAAACATGCAGGAGGGTGGGTTTTTTTGTCAGTGGTTGCCCTTCTCAGCCTCTCACCAAATCTCACTGCAAGGAGTCATTGTGGTCACAGAGAATTATCTGTGGACACTTGACTGCATCTAGAATGTTGTGAAAATACTCTTCTTTTCTGTGTCAGCCACAATAAAAACTTCATAAGGCTGGGTTATGGTTTGTTTGCTGAACCAAAACACTTCTCATCAGATGTCTCAACAGATAGAGTTCATTGAACTCTAATCCAAAGCCCTTTGACACAATACTGACCTAGATTTTGATGGGTTTCTATTCAGATGTAACCTTGACCTTTACAAACATAAATGATTTTGGCTAAAATCATTGCTTCTGTTATCAGTTTCTTTTTGCACATTTATATATTTTGGAAATCCAGAATAAAGAATAAAGTTTTTACTATTTTTCACAGGTCTTTTAATCTATTCATTTTTTAGACTTTTCCTATATTTTGGCCCATGCGCTTCATCTCTTTTTCTATAAATATATAAAGTTTGAGACACGTTTTTAATCATAATTATTCAATTTCTAAAGCACAGACTAAGGATCTTACACACTCACAATTCTCTTTCCTTCCTTCCTTCCTTCCTTCCTTCCTTCCTTCCTTCCTTCCTTCCTTCCTTCCTTCCTTCCTTCCTTCCTTCCTTCCTTCCTTCCTTCCTTCCTTCCTTCCTTCCTTCCTTCCTTCCTTCCTTCCTTCCTTCCTTCCTTCCTTCCTTCCTTCCTTCCTTCCTTCCTTCCTTCCTTCCTTCCTTCCTTCCTTCCTTCCTTCCTTCCTTCCTTCCTTCCTTCCTTCCTTCCTTCCTTCCTTCCTTCCTTCCTTCCTTCCTTCCTTCTTTCTTTCCTTTCTTCCTTCTTTCTTTCCTTCCTTCCTTCTTTCTTTCCTTCCGCCCTTCCTTCCGCCCTTCCTTCCGCCCTTCCTTCCTTCCGCCCTTCCGCCCTTCCTTCCGCCCTTCCTTCCTTCCGCCCTTCCGCCCTTCCTTCCTTCCTTCCTTCCTTCCGCCCTTCCTTCCTTCCTTCCGCCCTTCCTTCCTTCCTTCCGCCCTTCCTTCCTTCCTTCTCTTGCCCACAGTTTCGTCTTGCTCATTCATCATATTTCAATATCTTAAATTTATCTCTTTTCCTTCTGATGCACTCTGACCTATATTTCCTGGAATATCCCCCCAATGTGCAGCTTTCACCTCACCTCCTTTGCTGTCTTCATAGCTTTTGTTTTCTCCACATTTAAGGATCTTATATCCTCCTAAGACATCACTCATATGTCCTTTGCTACTCTTAGACCTTGAGAAATCCTTCTTCTTCCACCAAATTGGTGTAGAAAATAGGAGAAATCTGAAGCAGTTGTTTCTGCCCCTTCTTCACTTCCCTGCGGTGCAGGAGACTGAAAGAAAGGGGATAAAGGAGAGGTCTGCACAAAGGAAAGGTAGATCACCTTGGAGGGAAGTAGCCTGGAAGGCCAGAGGTCCTGTTCTGAGCATTCAGATGAGACTAAAAGGATGCAAGAATGAAGCAGCTTCTCCTGTTTCCTCACGGGGAAGAGAACGGCCATCACCTGTCACCATGGCTCACCAGCCCTGCTTCAGCTCTTTGAATGCCACTACAGTTCAAATAAATAAAGGTTATTACATATTCTATCTCAATCTTATCAAGAGGAATGATCTTTCATAGCACGTACATGCAGGTCCCTGGAGCACTTAACACATTTGATTTCAGACCATGCGAAACTCAGGCACAATTATCTTTTATGTGAAAGAAAAAATCACGAGCTCTGTCTATATTATCAATTATTAAACTCTCACAATTAGAAACACATTTAGCAGATCCTGCATGCATCCATTTTAGAGTCCCTGTATACCTGCTTCTACATGGGGAGAAAAAAGATCTGAATTAGAACCTCCATTAAAAGGGCAACATGCCTTTAGCATTTTCTTAACCTCTAATTGCAGTGTCATCTGCCATAACCCCTCAATATAAATTTTTAAAGCATATTTTCTTCCCTTTATTATTTCATTTCAGGACACTTGGGAAAGATTTCTGAGCATTATAGCTTTGAATTTAATAATGGAAAATTTGAGATAAATAAGAGTCAGAAATCATAGAATCTTAGAAGGGTTTGAGTTGGAAGGGACTTTAAATATCATTTACTTCCAACCTCCCTGCCATAAGTGCAGACACCTTCCACAAGACAAAGTTGTTCCAAGTAAAATGTGTCAAAATTTGAAATTTAGCTCATGTTGCCTTCTTGGGTAGGACGTCTTCCTTACTTCAGCTAACAGATGGCAGAAGACAATAAATTAAAAAAAAGTATCTCTGACTTTAAAATCTGTTGGCCCATGGAAAGGTCTATGGCTTCTCAAAGAAAGGGAAGAATCTTTTGACACCTAAAATTAGCAAAGAAAAAAGAAAAAGAGTGAGAAAGTGTATTGCACAGAGAAGATTTTCAAATTAGAGAGCCTTACTGTAGCTCTAAGAAGAGTTCTCTGTTTTTGTGTTTGAATGATGATGGACCAGAGAATACCAAAATTGATTGAAGCCAAAGAAATGTAAATAATTACCAGGATTAAAAACCCATGCAGCTTTATCTCTAAACTAGCTAGGATAACAGGACAGCTACTGTTTTGTAAATACCTCTTGTTTGGAAAAGTTTTCTTTCCTAAGATCATGCTAACAATCAAAAGAAACTGAAAATCACAAAGTTCTTGGAAAAATTAAATTTCTTCAGTGAAACTAGTTGAACATAACAGGCAAAAAGGATCTATTAACCACAGGAGAGACAAAGAGATGTTGATATTGAGAGGAAATAATGATCCTTCTTGCTTCTAGAGAAATTCACAGGTTCTTTGAAGGGAAGTTCCAATGAGATAGAATGCTGCTATAGGTACTCAGCTTTCACCCCTTCAGCTGGTTTTGTGCTTTGCTCCGGGTGCTTCTGTTCCTCTAAAGGGTTAATAGACAATGCTTAATTTGAAAGGTGATTCTGTGTTTCCACTTTGCTGCAAGCTTGCTCTTACATTTCACTAAAAGGGAACTGCTGTAGGGTCCAATTACCCCTGCTGGGCCTGCTGAAGTGGCCAACTCTTACACAACTTCAGAGCAGCTGAGGAACACTGGTCACAAAAGGTACAGGCTGAAAGTGGGATGCACATCCCAGTACATCCAGTGAGACCTTGGGAAAGAGTGCAAAGGCATTTGGTTCATAAATGAGTTATGCACATTCATTTATTTAATACATATTATAAATATAAAGGTGATTACAAAAGAAGGAACAAATTCAGAAAATACAGTAGTTAGTTTCTAGTGCCCCCTTCTGCTATTAGTGATGCTCTTCTCTATACTATAATTAAGCCCATTGTGCACCTGAATTTGTTTTCATGCTGATCTGAATGTCATTTGGCTGGATTGTAATACAGCACATTAAATCTGTTTGAAGACAAACGGGACTTAAATTGCTGAAACCCACACCTCAGTTTTTCTTCTCTTTTTTTCATTGTTGCTGTTTGTTTGCTTGTTTTGTTTGCTCAATTCTTATTTAGTTTTTCAGATGATGAGCCCATGCAGAATGCTACCAAATCTTAATGATGTGTGGCTTGTGTTTAACCAGGTTCTTTATGATGTCTAAAGCAATAGCTTTGCTTTTGCAGCTCTGAAACTAATTCACCTTTAAAATAAAATATGGATTCAAGTGCACAGGGAAAGCAGCAAATGTTTAATAAGCAGGTTTATACTTTAGATAACCTTTTTATAAAGTATTGGATTAAAACCAAATAATACACAACTCAGAGCCAAGTCAAACCTTTCCATTTCCCTCCACATTTTTATATGTATGTACAAAGAATATTTGGTGGGCATATCTGGTTTCAGCTGGGGTGGAGTTAATTTTCTTCCCAGTGGCTGGTATGGGGCTGTGTTTTGTATTTGTGTTGATAATACAGAGATGTTTTTGTTATTGCTCAGCAGGGCCTACACAGAGCCAAGGCCTTTGCTGCTTTTCGTACGGCCATGCTGGGGAGGAAATTTGGGGATCAGGGGAGGTTGGGAAGAGACACAGCCAGGACAGGTGACCCAAACTGACCAAAGGGATATTCCAGGGACATCACATTCAATATATAAAATGGGGGAAGGATGAGGAAAAGGGGGATGTTTTTTATATTATGGAATTTGTTTTAGCAAGTCACAGTTACACATGATGAGGCACTGCTCTCCTGAACATGGCCGAACACCTGCCTGTCCTTGGCAAGCAGGGAATTAATTATTTGTTTGTCTTTGCTTGGGTGCTTTCTTTTGCTTTCCCTATTAAACTGTCTTTATCTCAACCTATGACTTTTCCAGTTTTACCCTTCCAATTCTCTCCTCATTCGCACTGGTGGGGAAATGAGTGAGCAGCTGCCAGGGGCTTGGCTGCTGGCTGGGGTGAAACCACAACAACTTTTAATGATATAAAGTGAATCCTATTGAACTCAACATATTTTTATTTTCAGAGGACTCTTCAACTCAACTGCTTCACCATTTCAGCCTATATAAATCCTTCCTGACTTCTTAGGAAAATCTGTATGTGGATGTAAAGCACTTGGGGATTAGGTAAGAAAACTTGTCTTCTTTTCAGAACACAGAACCTGATCCCACCTTAAGTAAAGATGCATCTTTCCTTTGTTAAGTAAAGATGCATTTTTCCTTTGCTGTTTTTAGTGTAGAGCTAGGATGGAGTTCAGCTCCAGTTAAAGATTCTTCCATATAAATATCTACCTGCAGGTGTCTGAACAGTACATGGAAATTCACTCTGCCCTGGACTATAAGGAGAAGGTACCACTGCCAGATGTCAATGCACCCATGAGTGTATGTTTTTCCTAACAACTACTGTGAGATGTGGTCAAGAACAGAGCAGAGCAGGCCCAAAACTTGAAAATAGTAACAAAACTTTATTAAACTACATAAGAACAGAAATAGAAAGAAAAAGAAACCTAAACACACAAAAACAGAAATGAAAACCTCCAAGAACATTTCTTCTCCTCCCCCAATTTCCACCCCTCCACACTCCAACTTCTAACACTTACACATTGCCTTCCATCTTACTTGCTTAAACCAAAACCCTGGGTTCCCAATCAAAGTCATCATCACTCTAAAAGAACCAATCTTCAATTCATCCAGGGAGAGAGGAGTCTCTCTCACACCATAGACCCCCCACAGGAAACACAGGTCCACCCTCCCGTGTTCCCATGTCACCCATGGCACCACCCGGAGAAGTCTGCCAGGGTGACACCCTCCTTTCCATGTCCAGTGCTCTCACCCCCGTCCATGGCCCAAAGCTGCATAAAGGGCTCTTTTAAGGATGCTTGGTCAAGTACCAAAAACCAGCCATCTTCTCATATTGGGACAGCAGTCCCCCCAATTCTCCCCTGGAGCCAAGGGTTCCAAGAACAGAGATCTTCATCCCTGAAGCCAGAGGGTGCCACCACACACCCTTCCTCTCTTCTCTGTTCTCCACTTCCACAGTGGCAATCACTGCCACAAAGGCTTTGGTTTCGAGCCAAACTGCATCCACCCAAATACAGTCTCATGTTCAGGAAAAATTCAGGTTTAGTCTATGGCTAACATTATGCAAGAAAAGTCCAGCCCAAAAAGCCACTCCTCTTCATCTCTGCCCATCAGGGATTCTTTTCATCTTTCTTTGACATCTCAGTCCCAGGCTGTCTCTCTCTCTTCTCTCCAACCACCAGCCACTAGAATCAATGTCTGGGAAAAGTTTTCTTCTGCCAAGAAAGAGTTAAAAGTCTCTGGCTCCTGGCAGGGCTGCAGGCTCGGGCACTCCCCCCACACAGCCAGGCACTCTTCTCCCTGGGGCCAGGGACGGAAGGCGCCTCCACAGTTCTCCACCCTTCCATCCTGGATGGGGCTGGCTCAGCTCCAGTCCCTTTCACTCTCTTCTTCCCCGGAGCACCAGCCTACCTCAGCCTGGCCGCATGGTTTCCCCCCCTTCCCCCACCCAGCCTGGTAAGCTGGGCAGGGGAGGAGGAGAAGATGTTTCTCTTCTGAAACCCAAACCGAAAAGGAAATCCCTCTGGAAGTCCTTGCTTTTAACCCCTTGTGCTCTGAGAGCTGTGTCCAACCTCCCAGTGGCTACTCTAGGTGCCAGCATAAAACCTGACCACTGATTGGTTTGACCACAACTTCCTGGAAAACTCACTTCCCCCTCAAACCACGACAAAATCTCACAGGAGATCTATATCTAAAACATGTAAATGGATGCCTTGGATACACTGTGACCTTGCAAATGGAACTAAATGTCTGGGTTTAGGGAGAAAAAGAGAAAAAAAAATCAAGTAATCCTGGTTAATCAGCAAACTAGATCTGTAATGGGAACTTGGACATCTTGCTTATGTACTTACTCCTGTGTACAGAATCCTGCATGGAAGCACCTTGATTCTGAGCTAATTCTTAACTGACTGTGCTAAATGATCAATGCCTATAGGAGGAAGGCTCAGAAGGAGCTATTGTTTGAAGATCACCGGTTACATTACAGTAATTAAACCCTAAACAAAATTTAAAAATTGTTATATATATACAAATAGAAAAGTTGAATATGCAATATAGGAAGTCTAAAGAAAATAAAATTTTCAACTACTGTCAGTATGAAATTGTAATATAGATAAAGGCCATGAGTCAGGCATCTGAAGCCTGACTAATAAGGTTGGAGAGACTCTGTTGTTTGCACAGTCCAGGAACATTGAGTGAGACATAAAAGAGGGCTGGCATTCACTGCTGCAAGTGTGTGTTACTCACAGTAACTGCACTATTACTTTCACTTAGAGTCAGACAGTCCTAGGAGTGATGCACTAGGGAAGAGGCTCTTTGGTGAATCTGTAACACTCTCAGCAACCAGTTCATGCGTTAAAAGGACAATTCACAACTTATGGTAATATTTTTTTTCTGAGCTGGAAGGATGTAGGCCTGATGATACAACACGGGTAACTGCATCTTTAAATTAGAATGCTCATTTATCTGGACCAGAGTGTTTTATTCATGGAGATCTTGAATACAAAAAGCCTTGTGCTCCTTTCTGAAACCCATTCATTAACTGAGCAGGAGCCTTTGAGGATACACAGTTAGGTAAATTCCCATCTCCAAACAGAAGTCTGGGCTTTGTAAATTAATGCTGAAACTTTTACTAAAAGTAGCAGGTACACAAAAAGTCCTTTGCACATTTGAGATTTCTCTCTTTATTCTGGTCTGCAGTGTAGAAAATCTGGAAATAAATTATCCTGATCATGATAGATTATGATCTGTGGTACCTCCAGACTGCATTTGTTGCTTATTCAATTCATGCTAGATATACTGCAGCAGAATTAATTTAGTTAGTTTGTTTGCTTTTGCCATTTTTTTCCCCCTCAAGGGAAGGCATGACCAGATATAAGTGATTTCATGACACAAGATCCTCTGTTTCTAACATCTGAGGAATTTAGAGAAGTGATTTATACCAGGGATTTGAAGCTAATGGAAAACTACAGAGTTAAACCTGCTGACAGAGAGGTTCTGCTCCCATATTGTTATTAAGTTATCAGGAAGTCTTTTAAATTTTCAACAGGATGTGCTTTCTGATTGAGCAGGTTAGCATAAGAAAGACAGACTCTAATGAATCAATCTCAGTGTTTCTTCCTTGCATGGCAAATGATATAGATTTCTCTGTTGTGTTCACTTAGCTGGCTGAGCTGATTGCATTTTGGGTTGATGAACTGAATCTTTCAAAGCATTTAAATTGGAGGGGTAATGAGGGAGTTAGAACTAAGACTTCCATGCAACTCATAGCATGGTGAGAGTGTGGGTTGATGAAATAAAGGCTTCAAAAATTTTGCAAATAAAATTCTCACTCTTTTATTTGTTTCTGGGATTTTAGTCAGTGCTCTCTGAGACTGGTGGTTTCCAGGCCTAAATAAATTCTCAAGATGCCTTTCTGAATAAAAGTAGAGATCATTCTGCATTATTGAGGGTGGAAAGTCCTTTCCCACTTATCGCCGAATCACAGAATAGCCTGATTTGGAAGCATCCAGAAGGATCACAAGTCCAGATCCTGCCCTTGTGCACAGCATCCCAAGAATCCCACCCTGTGTCTGAGAGAATTGTCCAAACACTTCTTGAGCTCTGTCAGGCTTGGTGCTGTGACCACATCCCATGGGACCCTGTTCCAGTGCCCAACCACCCTCTGGGGGAAGAACACTTTCCCATTACCCAGCCCCAGCCTCCCCTGATACAGCTCCAACCATTCCCTCAGGTCCTGTCACTGATGACCAGAGAGATGAGATCAGTTCTGCCTCTCTGCTTCCCCTCATGACAAGGCTGGGGAGTTCTCTCCCTTCAGTATCCTCTTACTATCATCAATAATATTTGCATATTAGAAACCAAGGAACTCTTGGAACTGAGACCTCCAGTTATGAAATCTGTGGTATAAAGAATCACTCAGCTAAAGAGAAAAGCAGTTTTAATATACTCTTTGACCAAGGCTTCTGACTTACCAGTGTAGTCAAATAACTTCAAGGAAATGAACCTTTCCTAGGGCAAAGGTTAAAAAAAAGGTCATGTTAAACGTTGCAGACCTGTAACTTCTGCTAACAGACCTCCTCTCTCTGGTGTGAGAGGAATCTGGGAACAATTTGGGTTCTACCAACAGCATTTTGACCCACCTGGCATCCTTAGGTTTCAGAGTTATGAGGAGACCAGCTGCTTTTTGATTCCTATTCATTTTGTGTGGCTATTCACAGCCTGTGTTTTGAATAGCAGAATAAGACTATTAATGACTGGCTGAGCACAGGATAACTGTATGGTCAGGGTCCTTGGCAAACAGGTGTTTGATAGAAATTCCTCACAAAAATCTTCATTCCACACATATCAAGAACTGTGTTCTCACACTATGAGGGCTAAAGTCTATGAGTCTATAAAATTAGACTCTACTGCTGAAAAAAATACAGGACACTACCACTGTTTTCCCTTCAAACCTTGAAGGAAAAATTCTGCCTTGTTGTCTTGGGTCACGTAACAAAACAAAACAAAAAAAACAAAAAAAAAAAAGCTTATTCTATTTCATCTGTAGAAAGCAATTGGGAGATGGTTTCTTTTTTTTTTCTCTTTATCTCATGTAACTCCAGGGGGGAGGAGGGTGGATGCCTTCTGATAACAGACCATCTGTTAAAACCAGATAGGGCAGTGTTTCTTGTCTCTTTCACCACTGTCCACCCTCAGGGGATATCTTCTGTTAATGGGCCATTGAGGCTCACCAGTGACTGACACATTACATCATCCCACTGGGAGATGCACCACCCAGTGGGGAGGAGCCAACCATTCCCTACCCAGATAAAAATGGGGACACAGGTACTCCAGGCATCCTCTTTTCCACTGGATTCTCAGTGGAGGACTGGACTCATCTCACCACCACTGAACCTGTCTACAGGATCATCTCTACTTCAACATAACCCCGTCACTCCAAGAGGACTTATTTGGACTGCTTCTAACATCCTGGCTGACAGGGTGTCAGGTCATATCTCTGACTCTGTCAGGGTTTTCTTGGACTTCTGTTTGTTTGCTTGCTTATTTTTTGTATTACTGCGTTTATATTTTTTAATATTCCTAGTAAAGAACTGTTATTCCTATTCCCATTCCCATTTGCCTGAAAGCTCCTAATTGCAAAATTGTAATAATTTGGAGGGAGGGGGGTTTACATTCTCCATTCCAAGGGAAACTCCAGTTTTCCCTGACAGATATCTGTCTTTCCAAACCAAGACACTTGTCCCAAAAGTATGTAAATCATAATTTTAGAGGAAAGATACAGAAGCAACAAGCCAAAAAGCTTCCAGTATGGCTAGGAGCCATGGTTTAATCAGCTCCAATCTATTTCTGTTATGAGACAATATCTTTCGAATAAAGAAGATAAAACTGAAGTGCCCTCCAAATCTCTCATCCATATTAACCAAAAAAAAAAAAAAAAAAAAAAAAAAGAGGGCAGGGGAGAAGCTGATTCTTCCATGGCCCTTTTAAAGGTCAGAAGGGTCAGAAGTGTAGTGTAAATGCTGTGTCAATGCAACATCTCAGTTAAAAAGATCCAGTAATTCATTCACATTTACTTCAAGATGGTAACAAGTGAAATACCCAAAATAAGGAACGAAACAGCTTGAGGGATGCAAAAATGTAAAACATTGCAATAAAATTTAAAAAGGACAGTCAAGGGCACTTTGAAATTATAGAAAAGTAACAGCACAAAAGTGAAACAGTAAAGTACAATGATAGCTAGGTGAATCACCACATTTATGGTGTCAGTGATTGAAATAAAGAAAAAAACTGTTACTTGTTGAATTAACACTCTAGACTGGAAAGAAAAAATTTGCTGAAACTTAAATATGACCACTATATTGTTAGACAGGATATTTAAAAAATACACTCAAATTTAATTAGTTATTTCTCCAATATTTATTGTTTATTCTTTTTTTTTTATATCCAGTGAAGCATTTTGCATTTTTCACTTGTTCCTCATTCATCACTGAGTTACACCATAGGATTTAATTTGGCTAAAAAACCACAGGTGATTCTCCCAAAAATTTTTAATGGACAAAAGATGAAAAAAGACCCCAATACTTCAGACCTATATAGAAGCTACTGGGGAGACAGAGACCAGGGTAAGAAATTTATATCTACTTTTAACACCAGAGTAATTTGTTTGTTTCTTTTTTAATAGAGAGAGATAAAAAGCTATTGATGATAGCCATCACATTTCCACATGTGTCAGGATGGAATGTGCAGAGCAAAGAAACAGATAACACTTTTTTGAAGTCATCCCTGCTATTGTGAGATGTGCAACTAAAGGGTTTAACTTTGAGTTTCAAAATACTTTTGATAAGGTTATGCATCTAAGAAAATTGGTTACATGTGATCCAAATATTACAGGAGTTAATGAAGTTCTTAAAACTCAGATTAAGCTACAGAGGAAACTCTTCAGTTTTTGACTGATATGGAAAAGGTGAAAATCAGGTCAAAGGGGCAGAACCTGTTCCCACTTCACGGGAACCCTAAATAAAAGTCTGATTAACATTGTGTGACTAAATTTACGTCTTTACAGTCTCAGGTGCCAAATATTGAAATATATTAATTTAAAAGGCTATATTTGATTGCTTATATTTTCAAGGAAGTGCCAGGTCCTGCACTAAACTTACAAAAACCTTGTGCAATACTGCAGCTTGGGAACAGAGTGGCTGGAAAGCTCACACTGGAAAAAAAGATTTATCAAAAAATATTTTTCTCATGATCCTAAATAGTAAATAAATTTCTACCATGAATACTAGCAAACTATTTAGATCAGAAGTGATCTATTTTCTTTGCCAGTCTGTATTTCAGCAAGACAAGAAGACATACACCCATTGTTAGAGAAAAGTGTATTACACCCAAATTCTGCCTCTTCTTGACCTTCCAAGCCAGGGGAAAGAAATGCTTCCTTGAGTCTGACTTATCTCTCAGGTGCAAGAGCTGCTGCTCTGCTGTAGTCAGCTACACTTTTATCACAGGCTTATTGAGTAGGTAATTCTAATTTTGCACGTGCAATGATTTCATCTTGAATAGTGATAAAGGCTTAAAAAGATTCTGAACAGTTTGATTAGGAATGCACCAGCTGGTGGATCAAAGATAAATCTGACCAGCAGCTGAAGCTGCCATTCTCAAGTCTGCTTGATCCTGGAATTTGTTTGATTGCACCTCTTGCTTTTGTGACAGGATTTTTTCATGTTAAAAATGAAGAAAAAAATTACAGTGAATTTACTTACATTTAACTGGTTTTGCTCCTCAGTTTTTGTTTTGCTAGCCTTTTTAAAAACTATATGGACAAAATTTATGGCTGTCATAAAATTATTCCCTTGACTGAAGTATTAGAGTCCAAGCATAATATGGCTATCATAATAGGTTATTACATGTATAATTCAATCTGCCTACTGATACAATATACTGCTTGATAATAGGAACTGCAACAGCAAAAGAGTAGTTTGCATCAGTGATCCACAAATAGCATGTGTTTAAAAAATATATATATTCAAGAATGGAAAACTAAAGACCTGGAGAAATGAAATAACACAAAGCTAGAATGGATATGACTCTATAGACTATGTGTTATCCCAAAAAGCAATTGGGGAATGGAGTTCTGGCATCCTTGCTTCTTAGTACACTTGTAACACTGCACTGCTCTGTCAAAGACTTAGAGGGACACCCTGGGAACAGAGATGCTCCCTGGAATATCCCTACCTTGTGTATTCCTGCATTTTCCCACATATTGTACAAGATATAGAAAACCTTCAGATTCTTTCCCAACTTGTTTTGTGCATGATCACCTTTCCATGTGGAAAAAGAATGGGGCAGACTGTTATGGATTTAAGTAAGGGTCTACCATCAGGCCTTACTTCTGGGAGGCAGCCCTGGCACACAGACTCTGCTGAAGATGCTCTGAGTGTGTCAGCCTGGGGAAATGCCAGCCCTGTGCAATGCAGAAGAGCAGACAAACTAGGTCAGTGTTAATACAAGGGGAACAGTCAAAGATGCAGCCCCTGTCTGCTTTGCATCTGAAGTAGCTACCTCTGTGCATGGTGCTGCTTTGCTCTCAGGTGTCCCCATTAGTTTCCAGTGTAAAGAGGAAGGTGAGAAAACCTCACAGAAGTCAGAGCTAGCTGTGCCTGCACACAGCAATGCCTGCAGTGTCTGCTCCTTTGTTAGGATCAAAAACTCTGTCCTAGCAAAGTCTTGCTCCTAGGACAAACCCCACAGCACGGGGAACCATCTGCTGGAGGTTTGTTACAGAGACCAGGATCCAGTGGTGCCTTCTGTGAGGCCCTCCTGTCCTGCTCACTCTTCGCAACCAGCTTCACCTTCACCTTCTGTCATGGCTAATATCAACACAAACTGCCTTCATTTCAGACCCCACTGCAAGGAACCAGCACTCTGCTGAAGACCTCAAAATGGCTTTCTCCTTGGCAGCTGGTGCTCAGATGACATGCAGTTTGGTTTAATAAGCTACTGGTGATTTATGAGGATACCCAGAATATCCAGAATTGTTACAGTGATAGCAATGAATAAATAATTAGAAGAGATATCAGCTAGCTCAGTAAATGCTGATTGAATATTCATACCTTTCTCAGCATTTGAGATTATTTTACTTTTTTCTCCAGTAAGAAAATTTGTACCTGTATGCCCCTTCAGAGAATCATAGAATCATACAATCATAGAATCATAGAATGGTTTGGGTTAAGATCACCCAGTTCCAATGCCTCTGATGTGGGCAGGGACACTTTCCAGCAGACCAGGTTGCTCAAAGTCCCATCCAGCCTGGCATTAAATGCTTCCAGGCATGCAGCATTCACAACTTCTCCTGTGCCAACCTGTGCCAGTGCCTCAGCACCCTGACAGTAAAGAATTCCTTTTTAATACCTTCAAGGTAATAGGACAGTACAAGGTATTGAGTTAGATATTAAGACAAGGTTGCATCTTGGTGGTCTTTAAGGTCCCTTCCCACCCAAGCCTATGATTCTATGAATTCCCACAGGCAAAATTTCAAAGGAGGAAATAAAGAGCAGCAGTTATTTCCCTGTAACACCACCCCTAGCAAACAGTTTGCCATGAGTTTTGCATCCTTTGAGGAGAGCAATGCCCATGGGCAAACCCACTCCTGGGAAGACAGTGTGGAAAGCAGCCTGTTATCCACAACTTTATCTGTATTGTATCAGTGTATTCCTGAGGGTCTGAGAGTGCCCACAGAACATGAGACTGCCTGGTGTATGAAAGCTGATATGGGTTAGTAAAAACTCAATTCCATCAGTTCAAGTGTCTTAAGTCCAAGTAAACGAATGTTCTACATCCTTTTGGGTTCAGGTACCTTAATTCTACCCAAGTCTGACCTTAAAACCTATATCCCTTCTCAGAGCTGGCTCCAATTATCTATAATGAGCAGTTTGAAGCAAAATCTTTGAATTCTGCTTTGCTAAGCCGGCACTCATTTCTCACTCCCTGGGCAGAAAAACATTTTATTGAAGCATTTTGTCTTTGTGAAGCAAGTGATACATGCTCTGTGGCAACATATCCTTCCCAGGCTAATTAACACTGATTCTTTTTAAAAAATATTTTGTTTCCTCTATTTTAACTATTAATTCAGATGCAATATTGAGAGAGAAATAAAAATGAAAAGGGTTTTTTTTTTTTATTATTTATCTTCTCTAATTTATACAAATGAAGACACAATTAAGCAGCCTGAAATTTAATTACAACTTGCATTTCATGTAAGCAAACATATTAAAAAATGAGAATGCTAATCTTGAATGCAGAAATTGCCATAATGGAACAGAAAAAATCCAAATGCAGGCAGCATAGGATAAGCTTTTGCCATTGTCACGTTGCACATGATCACAGAAATGTGACATGGACAGATACTGTTCCTCATATTGCTTATTAGCAATAGGACAAGAATGGAACAATATTGGCCATGTTCTCAGCTGGCATTTATGGCATCCAAACTCCACTGAATTTTTTTGTTCTTCTCAGTTGTCACCAAATACATGTGTTTCCTAAGGGCCAGCCAATGCACTTGAATGACACTGATTTACACTGACTGTGAATCAAATTTTATAGATCCTGAGGTCCATAGATTTTCTTTTCCAAAAAAAGAAAAAACAAATAGGCATTGGTTGTTTATTTAAATCCTAGATTTCTAAGTAGTTTGCAACAACAGCTCCAAACTCCTCTTTGTATTTGGGATCTGCATTACAAATACCCTTCATAGTCATCTGCTACTGTTCAAGCAAATGAGATGGAAAAGAGAGGTATTCCAATAATTTTTATGACTAAGCTCTTTATAAGTTATTATTCCACCATCGTCACTGCAATATTTGGATGCCTGCCAACAGAACCTCAGCTGATGTGACTAATGTTGGTCTTGGGGAATTCATTCTCTCTCTCCGTTTCTCCAGGGATAAAACTGAATTTTGTTTGCCTGTGTTTCATGTCCACACAGATTTGTGCTACTGTAAAAGATAAAAGTTTTAAAAATAATTGGAAATCCCACAGTGAAGATGGGGCATCAGCCATAAAGGTGTGCAAAAATATTTTGCTCTACAAGATTTCATTCTTTCTCTGAGAGAGGAAAAATTTCTACGATTTTTTCTTTTTAACTCTTGAGTTTATTTTCACATTTCTGAGGAGAAAAAATGTTGGCTGAAGTACTCAGGCCAGTGATTTTGGTGATCTTTTTAATGCCCAGGCAGCACACTGCAGCATTGCCCTGGGAGGGCAGGACAGTCCTCACTTTCATTGTATTGTTTATACAAGGTAAGAATGCAAAGTACAAAGAGAGGTCACAACCCAAGAGAAACCTTCAGGTCCATGGAAAAACAGAGAGGAATCTCTCTAGCTACCTTTTCCCTGAAGTATCTTCCAGGCCAAAATATTCACTTAAACTATTTCTTTATTCTCAGAGATCGTTGAAAATACCCCAATAAGCATTTCCAGAAGAGGAACCCTTAGCTAAACCCTTGTCTTGGAAGAGTTTTCAGAGTACATGTAGGTGCCACACAGCTGTGGCACTGTCTGACAGCTTCAGCTACGTCACTGAGGTGATGACATCATGTAAAACACTGAAGAACTCACAAAGGCTGCAATGAGGATTTATTCAGTCTGAGCTAATCTAGCTAGTCTGATTTTAGCCTGTTTTAAGTGCAATAACAGTTCCCCAGCTGTCAGATGAGTATTGTCCGAATTGTTTTAGCCTAAATCATTTTAGTTCATCTCTGAATGTCATGTGTGGAAAGGTCTAGCAAACCTGAGTGGTCATCGCAAAAAGCATATCATGTATTTGTGTTAATTGAAGAGGGAGAAGGTGATGGTGAAGTTTCACATTTTCTTGACACCAATGACAAAAAGCAGACTGTGTTAAGAAAGCATTAAAATATACCCAGGAAGCTCCTCAGACCATGGAGTAAGGACTTTCTCACTATAAGCATCATGTGAAGATGGGTGGAGAGACTGGAATATTGGTAACTCATCACAATCCCTTCCTCCTTGGGAAATGAAGGTAACACTGACCTTGGCAGTCAGGGAGACACTGCAAGGCCAAGGACAAAAACATAACAAGAAAGGGGGAAAATACTAGAGTTTGTCTAAATCAGTCAGTAATTGTACAGTAATATGCCAGGCCTATTAAGAATGGTAGTATTTCTTCTTAGAAGGTTAATACATTAATTACACTAAAGCAATTTTCAACTCTGACAACTGGATGCCATAACAATATTTTCCTTGTAAAAACAGAAGGGATTTATAAGCTGCTTGATCTCAGGCAGAATAAAGACCATGTACAACGGACTTGTAGAGATCAAGGGAAGGATTCAGTTACCTAAACATAGGCATTTAATGCCCTTTGAGACATGCTGCCTGGTTTACAGCTGCTGTGGTTTATGGATTTCCCATAAATTCTGTGTCATTGCTGCCTGCTCATACCCAAATGATGTCCTGCCTACAAAATCAAAGCAATTGGTTTGCAGAAAGACCTGAGCATCTAGAGTCACCAAAGATAGTTCTGCACATCTTAGGATGGAGCTGTGCGCTGTTCCATATGCTGACTGCTTAGGCACAAAGGAAATCCATAACAACCACCTTTTTTTGCCAAGTAATATTGCTTCAGTTACTTTGACTGAAAATTGCATTTTTATTTGCTCATCTCCTTTGTGCCTGACAGAATTAAAAACATTCTGGGGGCTTAATGTGCAGAAGGTGTCAGTTTATTGAAAGGCTTTTATCCTTGTATTTTGGAGTTGGTAATTACCTCTCATGAGTGAAACAAAAGGCAAGCCACTGCTCTGGCTGCCTTTCGTTTCCCTTCAAACTGAATGTGACTCTAGACTGCTATGTTCTTGGCAAGGATTTTACTAATACAGCAGGTTGTTACTAACCAGTGTTGTTTGCATGATACAAAATTAATTAGAAAAGTCTGTTCTAATTTATAAATATGCAATTATGGTTAAACAAATCAGAAGTTGAGGCCTTGCTAGGTTCCCAATGGGTTGTTATTTTCTCGATTCTAGTCCATCCAGAAGAAAGAGTCACTGATCTGTCCTCTGATGTAAAAATGCAATTTGCTTTATTCAAGTGGGAATTGCAAATGTATTAAAACATGTTTTTGGAGTTTGTTCAAATTAATTATTATGAAAACAAGTGAATTTGTGGAATAGCTTTTACAAAAAAGTGCAGTCACCAAAATACCCTAATTACTTTCCAAGACCAACTAATCTGTCTGCAAATAAGCAAAAAGAGGGTGTAAGCTTCATATTGCTTTGTATGATACCCTAGATATTAAATTCAAAGAGATCAAAGCTCAGAGAAAGTAAATAAGGCCTCTTGCCCTATGTCCCAATGCTCCTCTTTGAAAGCCTGTGTTTCCCGTCTCTATTTCCCATCTCTATGACTCTCTGATCTCCTGACTTCCTTCCTACTAAAGGTCACAGAGCTCCCCTCCCTGACTCTAATATTGAATTTAGTTCATTCTGACTCCAAGCTGCCTGTCTTTGGCCCTTTATATGTGAGATATATATATATATGTATATGTATTTATAAATGAAAATCTGTTATCCCAAACTTTGCTCGTATTGACACGATTTTTTATTCTGTCTAATGACAAAAAGCTGTCATAGGACTCCAAAGAAAGAGGATGTGCCCAGTGTAAAAGCACTGCAGGTTACTACTAGACCATGGACTGTATCTGTTGGATTGCATCCACACACAATCTTCTTTCACAAAATTTTGTTATTAGGTTTGTTAGTATAGTTCATAGGGGACGGAAGCCTAGGCCACACAATTTAACAACCACCTTGCACATCCTATGGCCTACATACAGGAAAGTCATCAGTCCTCAATTGCCTTCTCAAGGTTTCTTTGAGATGCCCAAACAAGCTCTCCTACAAAACTTCATAAACCAGCCTGGACTGAAAACTGACACAGCATTAAGAACACAGTTGAATAAATGGAACACCAAGAGTAAAAGAATATTACTGTGGCCTTCCTCACACATATCAGATCAAATAGAAAATATATTTTTAGTTGATTCCCCATTCAAGACAAGCCTATTACATCTGTGAATGACAACTCTACTCCCTACTCAATGGGATGGCAGTTTCCAATGGACTTCAAAGGGACCAAAATCTCATGTGGTAGAGTCATAGAATATGTTGGGTTGGGAAGGGCTCACCAGCATCATAGAGCCCAGCTCCTGGCTCTGCACTTCATTCAGCATTTTCTGTAGGTTTAACTCATTTCAGTTCCTTGGTGTAAGTCTGGAGTAGTTTCAGAGATCTGAAAAGAATTGAAGCCTGAAACTGTCGGGCAATATTTGTTTGATTTGGAAGTCTGGATGAATGATTAGAAAGTAAAGCAGAGTTGTTATTGCAGGACTGGTTGGAAGCTGATGTAAGTTTGTACCCTTCTGTTCTCTGAGGTGTTTTCACGGTAATAAAGAGTCTCTAAGGCCTTCACACACACAGTGAGATACACAAGACAGAGGCATAGTCTTTCCAGCATCCCTAACTGAACAGCAAAGTCTTGGTGATTTTGAAGATCATTTCCAATCATAATGATTCTATGATCCTACACCTGGACTGTGACTGAAGAAGACAAAACCACCCAGCAGAGATCTGAATTACTCTGGGTGTTTTCCAAATCAATGGGAACGTACAGTCCTTCCACTCTGGTGGACATTTTTTATTTAGGCACCTGAAACCAGGTGAAATCAGCCTGGATCATCTAAAATCTTTGAACCATGCTGAGCTGCTTATTTGATCTAATGTTCCTACTCCATTTCTTGGCTTAGCCTCAAGGGAAAGAAAAGGAAAACATGGAAAAAAACAAAACAAAACCCTGTGGGCGAGTGAATCTAAGTAGGACTAACAGTGAATGCTGATACTGAGCACATCAAGGAGAGTTTGCTTTTCACTCAAGAGCTGGCAAAGTCCATTATAAGCAGGAGCCATTTCAAAGCCCTGATGGAGTCCAAATCCCATGTCAGATGTGTGCAACTGCTTCTGGCAGCATGGGAGGAACAGGTTCAGTGGCCTGCTTCTCAATCCTGCCTCCCTTTCACACAAAACTGTGTAGGAGGGAAGAAATACAAAAATGAGTCTTAGGAGGAATAGAGAAGTTCTGAATCCTTTCAAGTACATGTTGCCAAGGAAACCCCTCCTTGCTATCCTCCTGCTTGTCTGACTCTCTCTGTGGAGAAAAATGACATTGGGGATCTCTTTTTGTACAGGAGGTGATTTGAGACAGTTACTTATAAAAATATATTTAATAACAAATGTTACTGATCTGGGGTTTTGGTTTTTTTTTCTTTTGTGAAAAGGAAGATTGTGAACTTGCTGTTTAGAAATACTTAGATCTTCAATACTTGAAGCAAATGAGAGATTTCCTTGATATTATGAGTTTTCTTAGTTCTCTGCTGTTGTCTCAACTCCACACACTGCGTGTGTCATGTGCCAAATAATCAAGAAAATGTATTATTTGTTTCTGTTCTGTCTTAACATATGTGAAGTACATTCCTTCATAAAAACAGTTTCAATTCACCTTCATGCTGTTCTAGTGTGCAGATTCCAGTGAAACCTGTCTGGGATCACATTACACAGGGGGACAAGTCAGTCTCCCCAAAGGGCCCAACATCGTGGGATCCAGTGGACACCATCATGATGAAGTAGACTGGAAAGTTGCTCTAGATCCTTCCTTTTTCCAGCATTGGGACATTTTTCTCAAGGCTACTCTAAAACATCTTTATCCATTCCGCTCATTGCCCCAAGCCCATTTCTGAAGGGAGACACAGAGTTCCTATATCTAGAAAATTATATGACAACAAAGGCTTGAAATATGCATAATAAAACTCAATATTTTCCAACTGTTTCTCTGCATTTCATGTAACACTTAAACAGTAAAAATATTCACTGAGAGTTATAAAATCACCTTGTTGTGATAGAGGCTTGAAGTCCACTCTTTTGGCATCTGGTTATTCACAGTATGACAGGGATAACTTGCCTTTTTCAGAATATTATCTTCTTCTGTCCCACGCTTCTTTAAAGATTTTCTTCTACAGGGGAAACCATGGACTAGGACTTCTTGTTTTAATAAAGGAACCAAGCCACTGGTGTGCAAATTCTTAGGGAATATTGCAAACATGTAGGTTTTATACTGCAAGAAAATGGAGAGAAGGACTGCTCTTGCCTACTCCAGGGCTGAACTATAAAGAGAAATGATCAAGGGTTTTCTGTGGTCTCTGATTTAGTAGCCATGCATTAAAAAAGCAGGACACTCTGTTTCTCCCAAACAACCAGGGTATATCACCTTAGTACTGCACTGTTCAGCCCTGTCTGAAGCAAACATTCTGCCTCCTGACTCACAGTAATGTCAAATACTCCATTGCCTGTACAGCTTGGGCACTAGGAGGGCTGGAGAGGGCTGAAACAAAGATATGAAGACAATCATTGAACTCAGACTCTTTAGGTTAAGTCCTTTTTCAGATCTGAATGCCAATACAAAAAAAAAACAAAAAAAAAACAAAAAAAACAAAAAAAAACAAAAAAAACAAAAAAAAAAAAAAAAAAAAAAAACCACCAAAAAAACCCCCACACTTTGAATTTCCTTGAGGAATATAACAGAGAGGCATGAACCTGTTGACCTGTTGGAATGTTGGAAGGAGTCCAGAGAAAGGTCACTCAGTTGATCACAGTACTAAAAAATCTCTCCCATGAAGACAGCCTGAGAGAGTTGGATCTGTTCAAGCTGGAAAATAGAAGGTTCTGGGGGGTGCTGAGACACTGAAACAGGCTACCCCAGAGAATTTGAGGCTGCCCCATCTCTGGAAGTGTTCAAGGCCAGGTTGGATGGGGCTTGGAGCACTGGGAGAGTGGAAGTTGTCCCTGCCCATGGCAGGGGTTTGGAATAAAATGATCTTTGAGGGTGCCTTCTATCTGAAGCCATTCTCTGATTGTTCTATGATTCCATGAGTTACATACTGACTGGTTTGGGGTCAGGCCATTCCTGTGCCTTGCCATAAGTGCTGTGACCATGGGTGAACACTTCATTAAAGGTTTCAGTACATGTTTCACTCTCCAGATTCTTTCCAGCCCTGTTTTCCCACTACATACACAAATCACCTGATTTGCACCCAAAGTATCAGATGAATCTTAGCCCTCATTTTCCTCTCTTTCATTGTTCATTTGTCAATTAGCCATTTTATCTAGAGGTATACTCCATGGACTCTGTGGGGAAACCATTTACAATCCCTAATTTTCAAAAGACACATTGATCATGCATTTATTGATAAGCTAACTGAAGAGACATTGGAACTGTATTAATTTTGGGGGTTCTGTATACTCACCTTCAACTTGGATTCCCAGCCAGCGTTACAGGGTCTTTGTCAGATCTTCAAAACAAAATGGCAGTCGAGGAATGGAGTAAATTCCATGCTGGACAGTAAAGGCAAGGCATAACATTAATGAACTTAATGTTAATCAATATAAAGGAGAAAGAAAGAGGGAGAAAAAAAATGAGATATTACAAAATTAAGGGATGTGTTCATTATTTGTCACTAAAAGACAAAAGTAGATTTAGGCAAGTTGAAAACAACAAGACAGCCAAATACCATTCAGGCAGAGGTAATGTCAGAAAGAAAAGAATGAGTCCTGTGCATTCCTACATTTCACACCAGGCCTGCACTCAGTAAATCAACACATGGATTTAATTGCTGTGACAAATGAATATAGTGAGGGGAGGCAAATTCTGCTGGGTAATTCAGTCATCCAGCACAACCCTGGTCAGCAGAGATATGTAGGTCAGTCATTATGGACCAGTGAACAGAGGGAGTCCCTCGTGTGAGAGCCTAGACAAAAATCTCACTGTGTAATCTCTAATAAAATACCAGACTGTAAGTGTGTCTGGCTTCAGCATCCTTCTTAATAACCTTTAGCAGAAGAGGAAAGTATTACATAAAGTGGCAATTAACAAGACTGACAGAGCAAGAGACTGGGATTTGTTGCTGGATTTTTCAGTTTGCTTCATTATTTGGTTGGGGTTTTTTAGCCGTATTTCCACTTCCATTTTTAACATCAAATTCAAAAAGGAAATCAGCTGAGATTTTAAAGTTAGATAAAGGGAAATAAAAGCTTGATAAAACAAATATCCCAAATAAAGGCAGTAGAATGCTGTTGCAGCCCATGTTCTCCATGACCTCTGTCATAGTCTGTCATATGTGGAGGTCCCTCAGTCAAAGGGACTGAGAGGCAACCCTGATCTGAGAGGTGAGGAATAGTGGCCACTCCTATGCAAAGTCTCAGCAGTGCTGGATTCCTCCTTCAGCCCCATGCTAGATGGTTATTCTGATACATGAGATTGATTTTTTGTGAAGTCAATTGCAATTAGAGAAAACAAGCTCTGCATCTTCTAATATTTACTTCCCTGAACAAAACTGATTGCAATTCCTGCTCTGAGGAAGTATTTTTTCCACAGTATGGATCATGTCACCCATTCCCTGCTGTACCCTTTTTCTGACATCAGTGAAAGTGATGGGGATGACATTGAACCAATTTTCTACATCCAACTTATTACATTCTTCTGATGGAAAAACATATTCTCCCAAACCTCCATCAGGGGCTCTGAGCAACCTAGTTTAGTTGAAGGTGTCCCTGCTCATGTCAGGGGGGTTGGAGCTAGAAGACATTTTAAGGTCCCTTCCAACAAAGCTGTTCTATGATCAGGATGTCCTTGTGGAAGAACACAAACAAGATTTAAGGTGTCTTTTCTACTGCTGAAGCCAGGTATGTCCATTGTAACTGATAAGCTCTGTAAACACATTAATATCAATTATAGCAGTGAATCTCATAGGAACACTGCTTTCTTCAGGAGATCTTGTACCTCTTCTCTCTGTTTTTATCACAGATGGAAGAATGGTACAAGCAAAATAAAAATGCTAAATAAACCTGTATAAAACATGTTTCAATAGCACATATAGCTGGAAATACTACTTTGCATCTTCCCAGATGCATTGTCAGGAGCTTCTACTGATCACATCCTGCAATTGCATCACATTTCCCCAAGAAAGCTCCAAATATTTTATAGAAATTTCTGTAAGTTCAAATATCAACATGCAACACTCACCTGTGACAATTAAGGCATATTGCTTTGTTATTCTGATTACATATGAAAGATTGATACATTTTGCCTCTGATTCCATAATTACTAAAGCAGAGGTGATCGTGAGCAGGTAGAATGACAAAATAGAAGTGTAGCCAGCTGCATTCTCTGTAGATTAATATACAGGTGCCTCAGTGGGAAACAAATTAACAAATCCTTTGTATTGAACTCCAGGGATCACAATACTGAGAGAACATATTTTGTTTCGTGGAATATATTGAGGTCAAATTCACCTTTTCAAGTAGGTTATTAATGTTATGGATTTGTCTGTCATGTTATCAGTGGGTTTTTTTCTTTAACCTTCTGACTTTCACACGTACTCACAAAGAGCTTTTGCTTTTCCCTTCCTTCCTACTTCTTTTTCTTTATTTCTCCAATAACATGCTTTTAGTTATGTTGTACAACCCAGCCAGCAAAAACAAAGAGATACTAATTTTATGATTTTGTTTCAATTTTCCTTTCAGTCAGGGATCCTGCCTGCTTGGACAGTTACTGGTTCTGGAGACCTTGCAGAGACAAAAGGGCTTAATTCATCAGAAGGGACTTACGCTAATTCTGAGGTGCAGAAAACCAAAAGTTATTCCTCCAGAAGGTAGGAGATGCAGCCTTAAATATATACTACAGCCACAGAAAAAGGGTAGGGTTTAGTTATTCTTTATGAAGGTCTCTAAATTACTTACAATGACAAAATCTGAGCTTTCTGGATGCATGGTGGCTCACACCTGAGCTTGGTTTCTTTTGGCTCAGATGCCAGGGAGTGGTATCAGAAGAGTGGATGTGGTGTGTTGCTAACAGAAAGATATCTTCTTGCCATTTGAATTATTTTAACCATATTTTATGATTGTGACCTATTTTGTGACCTTATGTAATGATAGATGATGGTAGAAGACAAGCTACTCCTTGTTCGCTTTAGGGCAGTTTCAGAGGGAGAATAAAATCTGTATTAAAGAGAACTTTCTTTACCAAATGGACCCTGAAGTTATTCTACTGTTATTTATTACCTTCTAGCAAATCCTTCATTGCCAGAAACAATCTTCTTCCTTTATTTTATTTATTTACTTAGCTATGTTATAAAACTTAGCTCTGATGATTTATTCAGGCCCCATGAGGTTTACAGTAAGTTTATTCAGTAGCCACAGGAAAAGAACACAAGAAAGACAAAAATAAACCTAAATCTGTGATATAAGAGGCAGATAAGTATTTCGTCTCAAAATTTGTCAGATACAGACCCATCATCTTTTGCAAATGAGAACACTAATCAGTAGTCTTGAGCCTGAGCTGAATCTTCAAGTTGCATTAGGTAAACTCTCATTTATATTCTAAAGCTGTTATGTATTTGAAGTTAGATTGAAATGGTACTGAAATATTGTGTGAGACAAGTTTATTAAAATAAAATCTGCACTGAAAATATGCTCTCTGGAGGAAATAAATTACGTTGTATTATCTGGTAAGTTAATTTCTTTTTCTTTCCTTGTAATATATCCTCATTAGGCCTAATATTTACATCTTTTGGTTATATTCATCTGGAAAGACCCAGGTCATGCTACCCAACATACCAGTGTTATATAGAACAAAGTATAGGACAGTGACTCAACTGGTCGGTAAGAACAGAAATAAGGGGTTTATGCTATGTTTTGACTTCATATTCAGGGATAAAAAATTCCTTTTACAACGTTTTCTACAGGGAAACTGGACTCATAACATTTAGAGTGAAAAGTGTTAATGTGAATAAAAGACTAATGCCTGGAAAAGAGGTATTAGATATACATGCCAAAAGTAACTTGCTGACCTTGAGAGAACATTGAGATTAATCTTTCTTTTTTTCCACCCAAGAAAAAGCAGAGCTTACTTGGAGGAAAACGGAGCATAATCAGACCTATTTTTCAGTGTAGTGCCATACAGAGGCACATATATAATAATCAGTGTAGGCCTGATCAAATCACAGATGTAAGTCTACATTTTCTAAATGGGTCATTGAGCTTTTGTTTTATTTTGCTTGGGGTTTTTTTTCCCTCAAAAGTAGGCAGCCACAAGGACTTGTGATCATCTCAAAGTTCTTAAAGTGTTTACCCTGATAACGGTTTCAAGAAATACAATTAGCTTGTTTTTAGAGACAGAGAGAATTCTCAGGAACAGAATTTAAGTGACTACAACAAAGAAACTTCTTCTGGCTTTGGGTGGAAACAGAGCTTAACTCCAAGGCCTTTTCAGTAGTGGAGTTCCCAACATAGCTTTACAAAGCCACATTTCCCTAAGTTAACTTTATCCCCTTCATTCTTTACCTCCAGCTTCTATTCCAGTGCTTTTAGTCCACAGAATATTTCACAGCTTCATGAAAACTGGGCCTGCTTTAGCAGTAGGAATTGAGGGGGGCTTATACAGAATACTCCAGTTTGTTGAGCAAAGTATAGACGATATGCTTTCAAATTCACTCAGGGAAAAAAAAAAAAGAAGAGAACAGCAGCAAAAAAAAAAAAAAAAAAAAGACATTATAAAAGTAGAAAAAATGGTGAAGGGCTATCTTGAATTTCCTTAGGTATAGGAGATACATAGCTAGAGCCAGCAGGTGCATCCTATGAAGTCTGACTACTGGCCCTAAAAGAAAGCACTTGACATACTATCCAAGTCATCAAACACTCAGACCCTACCATTCCCTCTAAAATTATATTATCATAGGCAAGTCTGAGTGTACCTGGCAGTGATTACCTTAGGGTATATTGGAGAAATCTGAAATGCCAGAAATCTTTCAGTAGTGACTGAGTAGTGGTCTTTGAGAATTTAACACTGTCTCTGGGAGCATCCAGATGAATTTAGGAGCCTAAACAAATCTTTTAAAAACCAAGTCAGAGTCATCTGTGAGGAACTGGGTATTAGATATTACAGGTGAAGTCTCCTAAGATCCAGCCCAGCCTCCTAACTAGGAATATTAGCATATGCTGGCTGAGAAGTTTGTCAAGCACAATTAGCTCTCAATTAGCTACTGTCTCTTTTCTTCCTGTTTGCTAGTTTATGTAAGGTTTGATTTACAAAGGTGACACATTACTATTGCATGGGCCACAGGATTTGCAAGTTATGTCAGATGTTAGCAGAAACGTAGACTGGGAAAATCACCTTTCTCTGATACAAATATCAATGGTCTTAATCATGCTCACAGGGATGCTGTATGTAATAAATCCATAATAGAAGACTTCCTTCCACATAAATTGCAGCAAGCTCCTTTTTCCTTTTTCCTAATTCAGGCTTTTCTGCAAATTGCTCTGTCTGCCTGGTCCCCTGGGAAACCTGTGCACAGACATGCAATACTGGAGGAAAAAAAAAAAAACAACGAGAGAGAGAGAAGAAAAAGAAGAAAAATCCCTTTGTCCTCAACACACACATACACACAGAGCTATTTACCTAATGGTTGAGTGGTGATTATTTCACACTATAGCTACAGGCATGAAGCATTCAAGATTGGGAGAGGAGGGGAAATAAACTTTTGACACTAATGCCTGCAGGTGTGGAAACAGAGGTGGCTGTAAATTTCCATTGAATTTGGTACCTAATGGGGTGGTATTTTTTCAGTAATTCTTGTGCACTTGTCACAGAAATTTCAGAAAATTGTCCATATATTGTATTGCATGCCATAAATACAGTAATTTATGGTGCATTGCTCCTTGCAATCTAGTGCACTGTACTAAATTTGGGAACAGCACTTTTTTGTCAACTTGGAAACATAAGCAGTGGCAACATATCTTCAAGATCCCATTCCCTTCTTCTCCCATTGCCCAAAATTACTAATATTTCTATTCATGGACAGAAAGGGAAAAATAATATGCCACACAAAGATGGGTTTGCAAAAGGAGGTAAAATAATATGAAGGAGACCTGGATGACTTGCACACCTGAATGGTCACGTCCAGGGTAGTGGCAAGCGGCTCAATATCCAGGTGGAAATCTGTGGTGAGTGGTGTCCCTCAGAGGTCTGGTGCCCTTTATTATCTGTATCAGTGATACAGAGAGTGAGATTTAGGCAACCCTCAGCTAGTTTGCAGATGACACAAAGCAATTCTATGCAGTTGACACAACAGAAGGATGGGATGCCATCCTTAGGGATCTGGACAAACCTGATAAGTGGGCCCACAAGAACCTAGTGATCAACAAGTCCAAGCGCAAGGTTCTGCACCTGTGTCAGGGCAACCACCAGTATCAGCACAGGCTGGCACTGAGAGCAGCCCTGGGGAGAAGCATTTGGGGGCTCTGGTAGATGAAAAGCTGGAGATAAGCCAGCAATGTGCACTCACAGCCAGAAAGACAGTGATATCCTGGGTTACATCAGAAGCACAGCCAAAAGCTGAAAGAGGTGATTGTCCCTGTCTGCACTTCCCACATGGGACCCTGGGCCATCCAGAGAGAATGATTCATCCACCTGAACAGTGCACAGCCCCTACACTGCCTCAGTTTGCAGTGACTCTCCTTGGGAAGTTCCCTTGGAAGATCTCTCAGGTCAGGATGAGCAAAAGTGCTTCAACCCCATGTGCAAACCCTAGGCTGTCTCAGTTTACAAGGACTCTCCTTTGGGAAATCCCTTTGAGAGTTTTCCTTGAGGCTCAAGGTAAGAAAAAAATACTTTAACCCATGAACCTTTGCAGTTTTATGTTAATATTTCATACCCCATTGGTTGTTCCCTTTGTTCCTGCTTTTTATCCCTCCCGATTGGTCCGTTTTGGATCCTTCCCCTGATTGATCCCTTTCCCATTGCCTCTCCCCACTGGCCAAGTTGTGAAACCCCACCCCTGGCTCTCCAATGTAATCCCAGTTGCCTTGGGCTCTCTGGCTGTTTTCTCCGGATCTGTGGAATAAGGAAGCCCTCCTGGAGGTTGGAAAGGCCCTGTATCACTGCTTTTCTTCCTGAATCGCCTGGGGTGGCAAATGCGGCTCTGCTGCTCAGGCAGCCTCTCAAAGAGCAAATCACTCTGCACTTGAGAATTCCCCAAATAGCTGATCACTGCACCTGAAGCTGCACAAAGAGCTAAATCACTCTCTGCGTGACAGTGCCTGTGCCTCCACTGATCTAAGTGTCTTTTTAAAACTGCTTCTAGCGAGGAAGGTCACGGCACTTTACCACAGGACAGACCACGACAGGGCCCCACCTGGAGTTCTGTGCCCAATTCAGGCTCCTCAGAAGAGGAAAGATGTGGGCCTTGTGGGGAGTGTTCAGAGGAGGCCATGAACACAACCAGAAGGACGGAGCACCTCTCCTGTGAGGACAGGCTGAGAGCTGGGGTTGTTCAGCCTGGAAGAGACTCTGAGGATCCCTCATTTTGACTTTCCATGCTGCAGTAATTGAATACTGAAAGGGGTCTTGTAAGAAATATGGGGACAGACTTTTCAGAATGGCCTGTAGTAATAGAACAAGGGATAAAGGTTTAAACTGTACTGGTTTGAAAGCAAAACCAGTGAGACTACAAGTTAAAAATACAATTTAATAGAAGAACAAACAACAAGAAACATAAAATAAAAATAAAATAAGATAAATGCAATAGTACAAAGGACCTCTGACAGAGTCAGAATGCAAACTCAACACCCTGTTGGTCAGGGTGTTGGAAGTAGTCTGAAGTAAGTCCTCCTGGAGTGACAGATGTGGCTCTGTTGGAGTAGAGATGATCCTGAAGAAAGGGTCCAGTCTTTCTTTGGGAATCCACTGGAAACAGGCTCCCTTGGTGTTTGGGATTGCTGGTTTTATCCCGGTGGAAAGGCTTTGGCTCCTCCCACTGGGTGGAGCATCTCCCAATGGAATGAGGTGATGTTATCAGTCCTGTGAGAGGCCTTCAATGGCCCATTTACAGGTGATGTCCCTCGGAGGAGGATGGGTGGAGGAAGAGATAAGAAGGCCCTGCCTTATCTGGTGTTATCAGGTGTCCCATCAACAGAAGGCATCCGCCCTCTTTCCACGCTAAGGGTTACAAGACATAAAGAACAATATCTCCCAACTGGCTTCAACAGATGATAATAGAATACACATTTTTGGTTACATTTTCAACCCAAGACAAACCCAAAAGTGGGTAGATTTAGTCTAGATACAAGGAAGAATTTTTTTACGATTTTTTTCATTGAGGGTGGTGAAACACTGGACCAGGTTGTCCAGAGAGGTGGTAGATGCCCCATCCCTGGAAACACTCAGGGACATGTTGGATGGGGGGCTGAGCAACCTGATCTAGTTGCAGGGGGTGTTGCACTAGATGACCTTTAAGGGTCCCTTTCAACGTGAGCCATTCTATGGTTCTACGACTTTAGGGAGTGCAAATGCAGACTAGAGCTCCTCTTTCAGGATATATAGGACACAAATTCATATTGGCTATATGGTTACCTCTTGATAGTCTACAGAGTAAATTGTTTCCAAGATCCCTTTCCTTTTTAAGAGCAAACACATCTGTGCTGCAGAAGCCATAAAAATAATCTCCTAGGAAAATTTAGAAAGGAAAAGTTCCTCACCAAAGGACTTAAAAGGACTTCAGGTATTTCCATTCTTCTTTTTATCTCAGTGTATTTAAGGGTCTCAGCAGAAGTACTTCACCCTGTTCTGGAATTCAAAATTAGCATAGCCCACTTAATGAAATATAAACAATAGTGATGATAGTCCATGAGCAGCTGAGCAGCATCTGCCAGCCAGCCTTGGTGCCTAGCTTCTTTCCTAAATAAATAAAGGAATTGTCATGATCTACCTGGATAAAGAGAAACCGTTCAATTATGTGTCAACTTTTGATATTTTCATTTTAACTAACAATTTCGTTTTCCAAGCTGGAAATAACCCCTTCATGAAGTAGTGTTTAGGGGGATGGTATTCTTTAAAAAAAAATTACATGAGGGAGGAAATTCTTCTCCTGGCTATTAAATAATGAAAGTAGGCCAAGTCTCTGCTTGGATCCAAAGCTCTTCAAAATAATTCATCATTTTCTTTTCCTCTTCCCTTACCCTAGTTTCAGATTTTTGGAGGCTTTTTTAAAAGAAAGTTAAATGAAAATCAAGCTTCTAAGTAGCTCTTGGGATCCCTGTGAATTCCACATCAGGGCTTCCCAGTGTGCTGCTCAGCTGCAAAAAAAGGATAAAAGAATATCAATGTCTTCTGTTCAGATAAACACTTGTAGGCCTTTTATAACAAAGGGAGTGATTTAGTCTTTTACTTGAGCAAGAGTAATAAAACATTCTTTTCCATTGCAGTCTGTAATATAAGTAGATTTTTCCCAAATGTTGTAAAAAGTCAGTGACAATATATTTATAGTCGTTCTGCAAAGATTCAGGTAACAGAACAAGGGGCCAAACAAGTGAGGATCAGACTTTCCATTGTCACTGACAATTTGCCTATATTAGGACACAGGGCTGGGATTCACCTCACCCAGCTTTAGAGACCTTCAGTGTCGTGCCTCCAGCTGTGCCACTCACCTCAGGTTCCTTTGTAGTCAGCTGAGAGAAAAGGCATGAGTGAATAAGTATAATTCCCATGACCTATTTTAGAAGTCTAAATTCAGACTGTGCAAGGATTTATCTCTCTTCATAGACTAGAAAGAGGTCCTAAGTAGAAATGTCGAAATTTATTCAGATGGACTACACCGTAGTGACCTGAAGAAGTGGGACACGAAAACGTGGTGAGATGCAATGTAATGCCTTTTGTAAGGCCCTGATCAGGAAGTAATTTTTTACTAAACTTACTGAGTGTCTGGTCCAAAGGCAAGTTGTCAAATCAAAGTAAGAGAAAGAAATTGGTACAGGAAACTAAAAGAAGGATTTTAAAACATAGAAAATAAAGAATACAAAAATTATTTCTAATTGTAGTGCTGCTGATCCTGTTGCCCTGAAAGAATTAAGTATTAAATGAATTTCAGCTAATTGATCCTGTAATTTCATTTTCTAGTTTTGACTAACCTCTATATAAGAAAAGAATTGTGAATTCAAAGTGACTCAAAAATAGGGTACAGTGATAATGCTGAGTTACCTTTCTAGAATCAGCTGCAGGTTAGAGGCTGAAGGCTTGCACAGTTTAATTTACTGTGGGCACAGTATCACTAATTTCAACAGGACACAGGGTTCTGCCATCAGTAGTGTTAACTGCAGGGTTTAGGCCAAAATCTGTGATGAAACCTGGGCCTAAAAAGTTACTGAGCCTCCATGGTTGTGTGGTCATGCAGCGTTCCCTCTCACTATGCTAAATAAAATCCTGTCCTGGGTCAAGTCTGTTGCCCTGATTTTTCAGCCTGCTGTTGTTCTCATAGTTTCTGAATTCTTTCTCACATGAGTGTTATAAATAGAAGTAGTGTTTATGTTAATACAATTATGTTTTTCACTCCTCTCTTGAGGAGGGGACAATTGATGGACCTTTGGTTTGACCAATGTGGTTGGAGAGGTGAGAATCTTGTCCTCCAGTTCATGGTCTGGAGGCAATTGCTATAAATATTGGAGTTCAGCTAATAAAGGAGTGGCTTTTGCGCTGTGGAGTTGACAGTCTGTGACGTTTCTCTCGTGTCCTATTGCAGCACAAGCCCAGCACTTTCTGCTTCAGGCACTTCAGGCACTGTCCATGCCTGTGCAGCAGGGAGGAGCTCGGGGACCCTGAGCCCTCAGCCTTTGACACCTCTTTGGTTTCAAAGCAGAGCGTGGCACTGGCTGGCAGCTCTTGCTGGCATTGCTCTGTTCACATCTCTGTTCTCTCCTGCCCCTCACACTGGTTTGGGGGAGAGCAACCTCACTCTGCCCTCTCTGGTATGAAAAGCTATGAAGCAGTCCTCATTCAAAAAAATGGGGTCAAATTCTAGTCTCATGATGAAAGAACTCTCTCTTTTCATCTCAGTAGGTCTTGCACTCATTAAATTTATTGCATGCAGCTACAGACATCCAGAGTTTAATAAGGATAATACTATGGAAACTGTGGAGTTTCTTACAGCATAGCTGCAAAAAAGGAGTTGAAGAGTGCAAAACATTCCAGTAGATATCTATGAAGGAGATAATCCTGCCTGAGAGTTAAATTACTGTTTTATTCTCCATATAATTATTAATGATCTTTAATTTTTTCCACTTTTTATTATTTATTAATGGGCTGCATAGATTCTTGGTGCCACAAACAAATGGATTACAGAGTATATATGTTGCTCAAATTCTTTTTTTTGTCTAAAAGTACTTTTTATGACATTTGATATTGTCACTGATCCATAATACCGTGTGTATGTTATTTCAGTAATAAAATTGCAAATTATAGTATGTGTCTAGTTTTTCAAACTGGAAAATCAGCAGGATAATTGTTCTGAGAGCTGATGGAATAGGGTGGTAGGGCAGGACTTGATCTTGCCATTTAGTCACTGAAAAGCGGGGACTGAGCAGAGAGGCTGACAAAGCTTTAATGAATATTGGTTTGACTCTCCCATCATGCCTGCAAGTGGGACATCAACAGTTAGCCGGAGCCACTTTTCACAGAAAGAGCTACTTGTTTCTCATGTATCCCCACATGAAAAAACATCAACAAACACCTAGAAGCAGGAGATGACAAATGACTAACAATATGCAGTGTTCTAGCAGCTGATACCACCTCTCAAAGGCAGTGTCTGTTTTGCTGTCTCCATTAGTTCATTGTCCCATGTGACAGATTACTTGCCTGGTGTGCCTCGATACCTGGAATGAAATCCAAAACAAGCCAGACACTCCAAGTGATTTTCATGTCTATGTTGAAGTATACTATCAAAGCAAAAAGAAAGAAAAAAACCCACCAAACAACAACAACAAAAAAAACCCCAACAAAAATAACCCAAAACCAAAAAAAACCCCAAACAAACAAAGAAAAAAACAACCCACCCCAAGAAAACACCAAAACCAGAAAAAAAAAACAAAACAAAAAACCACCAACCAACCAACCAAAAAACTATAGATCTAAGTTCAACCCTTCCAGGGAAAGGGTAGTTTGAAAAGTTCTTTCTTAGGCTTCTGTTAGCAGTTCTGTCTTAACATGAGATGTCCAGAGAAAGCTGAGTTTGAGCTGTGGCAGCCCAGGTCCATGAAATAACTGAGTGCCCTGTATGTGAACTGCCACTGAGTTCAGAATCTGGGTGCTTACGAACATACAGGAAACCAGGTCTTGCCTGAAATGTTCACACAAACATACAGTCTAAGGAAAAGAGTCCAAAAATCTTGCAGAGACCTCTCACTCAGATTGATGATTATTTTCTGCTTCTGAGGAACACACATAATATTTTACAAAACTTTTTACGCCAGTCACATGTTTGATTTGTCACATTTTTCACTTGATTGTCAGGGATAATATCAGTACAAGAACCACTCAATCTCATCTAATAAAAAGTTTCATGAAGCTAAAAGACATACTTCTCCCAACTTACACTTCCCAAATCTCTGAAACAAATCTACAATATTTGCTCCTTAGGTTGTATTGTATTCACATAACAGTAGTCCCTTACCTGTTTAACTCTGGCCAGTAACGAGAACATTATCACTGCTGAAGAAAGAACTACCAAGCAGCTGTAACTATTTTAAATAATAAAACCTCAGAGGAGTCTTATTATAAAAGCAAATTTGATATGGACACACAGGCCAGCACAAACTCTCTCCTAGCATAAATCACACCAGTGCCATTATGAATCTGGAGCAGGTTTTGGACCCGCAGAGGGTCCGACCTCCTGCTCTTGCATCGGGCAGCTCAGAAAGGCTGCTCCAGTAATTGCATCCTCAGCCATGCATGTGTTGGGCTGGAGCACGTCCCTCTGATCAGCTCGGGGGAGTTGAGACACACAATTCATATAAAGGTGGAAAGACAGCATAAGTTATGTGCCCTGTGAAGGAGCTGCCAAGGTCACTGAACCAGGGTTTTTTGTGTCGTTACAGAAAATGAAATTTTGTGGGAGAGACAAATTTCCACCAGGCAGGAAACAGACAGAGTGAGTGTTTTGCAAATGATTCTGGGAAAAACCAGTACAGATATATTGTTTTCATTATGGGTACTAGCACACGAGATAATTGTGTTTGAGGTTGGTAATTACCATATTTGCATGTTTAGGTTGTATCTGTTCCTTCCATGTTATTAAGTGACTGCTGCATTATTTCATCAGAATGGCACACTGTCATCATGGGAGCTGAAATATCTTCTGTGTGTCAAAGCACACAGCTGTAAAAAACATTGTATAGCCCTTTGTTTGCATCCTACATCAAACTAGCAAAAAGCAAATTCATTACAGGAAAAGATCAGCCAAGCTAATGGATCTGTGGCTGGGGGAGATGGATTTGGAAGTATAGGGCTGTATAATTTAGAGTACCATCTCTCCAGTGTTCCCACACACTGTGAGATACAAGATTAATAATTACTGTGTTTTGTTCTGTGCACTTACAGACCTTTAGTCTGAACAGTGAAAAATGCTTTATGGATATTAATTAATCAAACTTTAAAAGCCACATTTAGGGCACTTAATTTACTGCTACTTATGCCAGACTTCAATTTATCTGCAAACATCATAAAAGCCTTGAAAAATAGGTAACCTACACAAGCCTGAAAATACACCCTGATCATTTCCTCAAGCTGTTTGTAAGTTGTGTACTGAGATATTTCTGGAATTTTCTAGGCAGTCAGCATCAAATATGTAAAACTTATCCTCCTTAAAAAAAGATCTAAGAAGAAATAAAGGAAACAACTGAAGACTAATGAAAAACATTGCAACAAATGGGACAATCTCTTCATAAAGAAATTGCCCATCTTTCTCCTCACATCTTTTCTATCTACCTTCATTCCATTCAGCTGTGGAAGGTCAAACCAAAGTTGAGTAATTAACCAGTGAAGGTAAGGAAAATGAAAAAGGGTGCATTGGAACAGGAATTTTGGTATTGGCCCTCAGCTTTTTGGTATTATCATCAGTCAAAAAATCACTTGCTTATAATTAGACATGAATACACAAGGGAAAAATCAGATGTCAAAGTTATATCAATTCATTTTCTGAGGTCTTTCCATTCTCAGTCTTACCTTCCAATCGAGTCAATTACTGAATATTGAAATTAAGCAAATCACTAAATGATTATCTTTAAAAAATGGCCTGGTTTCAGTGCTATTCCTTTCAGCTACATTTACAGAGGTCCATAACTAAGACCTTAATGCAGAGGTAATGAAAATTATAAACCATTATAGGAAATAAAGATTGTTATTTTGTCTTGGAAGTAGTGATACATCCAAATGATTTATTTCCTGAAACTTAAGCTTCTATGCATATCTACTATGATTCTTTGACAAAGTGATCTAGTATTCTTTTTTCTTTTTTCACAGAGAAATGATAAGTGAATCACATGATGGGAAATGAAGAGGACTCTTATTAAGGTAGAATACAAGAAAAAGTTCTAAGGAAAGTGAAGAGTCCTTGGAATAAATGGAGAGTTGAACGTGAAAAGTACAGACAAATATAGTGGAACAATAAAAATTCGAGTTTAGCTTGGAAGGGTAAAAATAATAACAAATGATCAGGAGGTGATAATACTTTCTTGTTGTTACAGCCTAATCAGTTGTTGATTTCAGCTATTCAGTAGAAAACTTAGAAAGGGTGAATGGGAAAACTAACACTGGAATATGCCTGTGGAGGTGGAACAAACCACTTATTTTACATCACTTTTTATAATATTGGATGATGTGATTTAAATAGAAGGGAAGTCTTAAAGGAGAGGATATGTAAAAACACAGTGGGAAGAGGCAGTTACTGGTTTATTGATGTTTTCTTTCGTTTGTCACATAGAACCTCAGAGCCTGGACAGATCACCAATTTAAATATATCTGGAGAAACTTTTAATTATGAGTTGTTGTTGTTCCTGCTTATCCATGGGCATGCACAGCCCATCACCAAAGATTTGAGGCCATTGTAATAGAGATCTAGTCATTATGCATTTCAGGTGATCTTAAGATTAACCTTGCTCTAAAGGTGTCTTTTGTGCATGGATCTTAAGCATTTTCTCTCATTTGAAAGAAGATTACAATAAAAGTGGTGATATCAGTAGCCATCTCTGGTATCACAATTGCTCCTCTTTGTAATTTTTTTTCCGGAGTTTGAGCAAATTTATGATTTTTTTCAGTTATTATGTGTAGATATGGTGCTTAGGGGCATGGCTTAACAATGAACCTGGTAGTGTGTGTAGGGTTAGTGCTTGGATTTGATGCTCTTAGAGATCTTTTTCCATCTTGATGATTCTGTCATTCTTTGATTTTCCTCCAATAAATTCAATTATTGAATTATATTCTTGCAACTCAGACACAGAATTTGAGTATTTAACCTTCCTTAAAAATAATTTTTCAAGTTGAAGCCTCTATGTCAAGAGAGTTCTTATTTAGTATTGCTTATGCCTTGTTCATGAAAGGTTTGTCTGTAAGGTTCTGAATGCCAGTAACTGCAGTTAAGCCGTGCCTGCATGAGAAGATGTTAGCTTTGAGAATTCAAATAACAATTGCAAAAGTTTAGAATTACTCTTAGAAAGATAAAGTTGGGGCTTACTCCTTAGTCCAAATATTCAAACCCAAAATGTTAGAGCAGAATCATCTGGGGCAAAAATGAAGAGTGTTTGCTGGGGCCTAGGGTTTCTCAGGACCCAGCCTCTTTCCCAAAACACATTTGTCATCTTTTCCTTTTCAGTCTCTTAACAGCTGCTCCTTCATTAAACTTCTGTTCAGCATCCCAATTTGCAGAGCAAGAGGAAAGGTTGAAGCTTTCGGTAGAATTAAAGTTGTGAGAACACTTCTTAACTACTGAGTCAGAAGAAAATGTTGGCTATTTCATCTTAATATTGCTTAGTAGTCTGGAAGAAGAGAACCTCCTCCCTGGCTGTAAGGTTTACCACTCACCTGTGATCCCTGAGAGCTCTATTCTGACAGGCTGATTTGCCTCCAGGTTGCCAGATTTTCACTTCAGCAGCTCCTCTTCAGCCTTTTGCTCCTGGAGGCACGGTGACATCTGTCACAGCCATCAGCGTTTACAAGGACCATGATTTGGGGTGTCAGGAGCAGCCTGGTGACAGTGACTCCCCAGGCATTTTAAAACACCCCTGAGAGATAGTCTGTCTTCTGAAATAGAGGAAAGATGTCTGTTAGACCCTACATTTGGACATAAATGGAGATGGCACCAGTTACTGGGATAACTCCCTGTGGTACATAGGACAGACAAACCACTGCTGTCTGAGTTCACCCGTCTGTCCTCCCTGTGTTTCAGAGGTGTGACAGAAATACCTTGGCCTGACAGATTTCGAGGCTAACTAGCCCAACAAAGAGTGCCTGTAGAAATGTTTGTCACTGGTTCATGGCCCTGGTCAGGTCATCCAGCAGCTTCAATGTCCACACAATGTTTGCTTTGTCTTTTGACCACGAATGAGTTTGAACTGTTTGCTGAAGGCATTTCTTCTGTGGCTGCTGCTACAGTTTCCACACCAGAATTTTATTTTTCATGGCTTTACCAAAATATTGTACTGAATATTTTCAGGAAAGAATATTCTCTCAAGAATCATTTTGGTGGCTTCCTCTGCTGGCAGGAATCACCTTTCCTCAGGTCAGTCATCTCCTTGCCTCTACAGGAGACACAAAGAGTTTTGTTAGTAATGGGAGATGGTTCACTTTTCTTTGCTGCTTTGTCTGACATAAAGAAATCTGATTGCATGCACTGCTCTGTCCATCAGATTTGACCTCCCAGGGTCTGTGAGATGACAGATTTCTGTATAATGAAGGTTTTTGTAGATTTGCCAAATAAGGTCCAGACACTCTTGTAGTGAAGCTGATATGACATTTAAGAGATTCTATAGACCCTTCCCAAAGTTTTAACAGTTATGTCTCTTATGGCATGCAGAAGGAAAAATGAATTTATATTTAATCATTCAGGACTTACATTGGGTCAGGTATTTTTGAACAAATGCATTTCTAATTAAACACTTACTGACTTTTCAGCCTTTTGGTTTTCAAATCTGTTTTCAGTATATTTATCTCTTATTAAAGGAATAGGAGGCACACTATGCTCATTTATTGAAACAACTTAGCCAAACAAATATTTTTAGATATTCCCAGCACTTCCTTAATCTTTATATAGACAATTGCTACTCCAAGTTTATGGGATACTTTTGGAAAGACATTTCCAGAAATTGCAGAGGTACATGTGTTTAATTCTGGTAGCCAGTATCTGCCTGGATCAATAACCTTCCAACACTTTAATTGCACTCTCCAGGCTCTGTTGGTGAAACTTAAAATAGTTTAAAAATGGTAACGTACTGTAACTAATCTGCAGCAGTACCAGTCAACATGATTCATATATCCATTAAATTTTCTCAGCCTGGTAAATTTTCCTATTTTTAAATTTCTGTGGGAAGAAAGCATGTCTATGACATGGGGTTATTCTGGGCCACCTTCAATGGAAAACATCAAGATTTTTCATAATTGCTAATTATACTATAACACTCATTGTGATGCTTTAAACTCAATGTGCTTTCCTGAATCCTGCCTGCTAGGACACCCTAAGAGTGAATAGCATGAAAAAGCAGGTCTGGAGCAGCCAAAGTCATTGACCACTCCTGAAAATCCTTTGCCAGGATCGTTCAGAGGGGTCAGGGTGTAGCTCACGCTGCACTGACCCACAGCAATGCCATGAGCTGCAAATCTGCCAGGGGATGTGCACAGAAAAACCCAGATGGTGGGCCAGGAAGGACAGACAGTCTGAGGACACACTGCCACTGGTGTGTGCTCAGTACCAACAGGCAGGACTGCACTGACTCTGTGCATGTCTGTACCTCCTATTCACACAGGCTGCTCTCTGCGTGCTTTCTTGTTTTCCCATCGTTTTGTGCTATCTAATTAACATGCCAATCCATTTTTCTTTCCTCTGCTGTAGGAATCTTGTTTTTATTCCTTTTATTTCACCCTGTTTTCCTTTTTTCAATACCTTTTTTCATAATTTATCATTCATTTACATTTCAATTAACACTAGCTGTTTGTGAAAGCTACCCTGATGGGAAGTATGAAATAAATTATTGAAGTTAGTATAATCTGCACTTCCCATTACCACCTCATTTACCTTAATGGCACTAAAAAGACTGTCACTCCCAATGCAACTCATGCTTCTAATAGGAATTCCCTTGGGAGCCAATCTCATGTGAATTACATATTTACATATGGTGTAGGTTTTGCTAGGTGATTATAGGATGAGATTTAGAGTATTATCCTTTAAGAATGGCAGCTGCACAGAAAGCTGCCTTTCCAGAGTCAAAACATGGCACTGCTTCATTCAAACATAGCTAATATGTCTAAGAGGAGTCACCAAAAGTATTGTCAACTTATTGGGCATTTTCAAACTTCAATAATAATAATAATAATAATAATAATAATAATAATAATAATAATAATAATAATAAAGTGTGTAATTTTCCCCATGTTGAAATAAGGAAAAAAAATCACAAAATTAGAGTCCTTTTGAACAATAGTGTTCTTTCTTTTGGGTAAACTAAAACTTGATCTTGTTTTTGTATTTTTTTAAAAAAATATTTCTACAGATGTTTTAATCCAAAAAAAATTTTAAAAAAATTGAGAGATGTATTTCAATTTTTGTTGTTATTGTTTAAATTAACACCTTCATCATCAGTGAACCAGTGCTTGGGCATGAAGGTTTCAGTCTGGAGGCTGCCAAGCAGCAATCCTTATTGCTCTTCTCAGGAAGACAACACCCAGGCAATAGCTAAGATACAGCAGTAGATGCAATCGGGCTGTGCAATAAGAAACAGTCCCACTTCCAGTGGCTTTTTCCAATTTAGACAAGATGCTAAAAGCATGGAGACATGCAAAAGAGACACGTATAGGGATTTGTGAAATATGCAAATTTGTGAGGATACTCTGATTAGTAAGCTGTCTAATTTTTCTTTCTTTGAGTTTCAGGATATCTTAGCTAATATAATTCAAAATGCACAGAACTAAGAAAACTGAGTCCTGGGAAAGAGATTTTGCTTATTTGCTGCTCTAATATCAGGAAAGATGTGGTCTGACTCTTTTAATGCCTGCCCAGAGCCCATCTGAGGGGCTACATCCACACTTTGAAATAGCAGCATCCGAATTTCATGTTCTAGATGTTGGTACCACATGGAAGTTTGCCCTGGCCCAGCCCTCATTGTCATGAGGCAACTTGTGACTTTGAGAGATTCTTATTACTATTTGTGATGGTGTCTTCCCCCCTCCCACATGAAACTGTCTAGAAACCCAATACAGTGGTGTTTTTATAACAAAGAGTTGATGTTGAACACTCCAGGGTACAAGGACACCTTCCACTAGACCAAGTCTCTATTTTTTTGAATGACTATAAAGGAAAGGAATGTGCAAGAAATTTTTACTCTTTCTGCTTCCAAGAATGAGCAAATATTATTTACAAATAATATTTCATTAATAACTCAATTCTAATGGGGTGGGTTCCTGCTTCACGCCATCCAAGTCCATCTTGTAAAGTCAGAACAGTTCCAGGCTTAGTCCAGGGTGAAAACTCTACAGTTAGAATTTTGTCATTTACTGTAACACAAATCTCCATGAAAAGCTATTTCCCTTCCTGGAGTCACTCCAGGTGAACATGGCTGAAAGTGATAAAATAAATCCTAGTCCTTTTGGTAAGAATAAAATGAAGGGGAAAAAAAGAAAAAAAAAAAAAAAAAAAAAAAAAAAAAAAAAAAAAAAAAGAGGAGAGAAAGAAATTGCAAACTAAGGCACTTGAGTCTTTACAAAGACAGAGAGCAAAAGTTAATGATCTAGCAGAGCTGACAACCCATGAGTCAAGTCAACCTTATCTGCCTTTTTCAAGTGATAGATGTGACAACATAGTTATTGGTAATTTCCCCTTCATTCAAATTGTCTCAACTCAAGCCAATTGTGTACTGTGAGCTTTTCTTAATGGTGCAAACGTCATCCCACACAAAGACATTCTAGATAAAGAGGGTGGTGAGGCACTGGAACAGGTTATCCAGGGAAGTTGTGGATGTCCCTTCCCTGGAAGTGTTCAAGGCCATGTTCAATGGGACTTGGAGAAGCCTGGGATAGTGGAAGGTGTCCATGCCCATGGCAGGGGGGTTGGAACTTGGTGATCTTTAAGATTCCTTCAAACCCAAACCATTCTATGATTCTGTGATGACTCTCTCTAATTCTTCAGGGACAGAGTCATGTGAAAGGGAAAACAACTCATTGTACAGTCCCTTTCTGCTTTTGAAACCAGGGGTAGCAAACTCAGGGCCATGAGCTGTCTCCAGTGGGGAACCTGCTTCCACTTGTCTGAGGCTCTTCCTTCCACAGCACACACGTGCTCTCTTCCATCAAGGCTGGAACTGACACACCAGTCAAAACAATTCACTGACTAATTTTCAACAAAAAGCCTGTTTACATGAATAATCATTACTGAATATGTCTAACTCTGAAAAGACTCCTCATAATAGCCACCTATTGTTGTAATCAATGCATTATGCATTGTTTGAATTAAATCAGGATCTACATTGCAGTGGATTAATCTAGCTGTGTCTTGTGGATTTTTTTCCCTTCCTGTTTTTGTAACCCGTCTGCCAACTACAATAGGCCACAGTTTTGTTCAGTTTTTTATGATGGAAAGTTATTATTACCAGATGTTAATTTTCTGGAGTATCCTAAACATAAAACATTCCATAATGAAAAACAAAATGTTAGCAATTATATACCCAAACTTGGTGGATTAAAGATCCTATTAGAATTCTGGACTATGTCCTATGTTTAATGCATTAACTTTTTTTTTCCATCAAGGGAGGCCTGAGGCAGGCTCGGTTTCACTTTGCTCAAGAGAGAAGGGAAATGTATTCACATCTCCGGCATTGTTCTTTCACTGTGCTTTGTCAAAAATATCATGACTATAATAGAGTCACAGAGAGCACAATGAAAATACACAGGCCAGGGATTTTAACTGGGATTCTGTAGATAAGGATTGCCATGCAGGACTTTCAGTGAATTTTCAGCTGAGGTCAGCTCTGCATTCCAATGAACAAATAACCCACTGACAGAAAAATAGAAATTATAACAAAAAGAAAAGAAGAAAACTCTCTTGTCTCTAAAAAAGAGACAGCTTTATCAGGGAAGAAGATAAGGAAAAGACTGGATCTTCAGCTGCTAAAAATTGGTGCAGCTGCATTATTAATTCTAGAGAGTTACCTCTTTTCATAGCTTATCTCCCTCCATTAGATTTTCCAAAAGCCATTGTTAATTTTCTGCAGGACTTTGGGGGAGTATAGCCTGGTTTGTAAAATTTCAGTGAACTCTTCCTGGCCACATTATTTAAGATGCTGTTGATATTCCCAGTGGATTTCTAAGGCCAAGAACAGGGGGGAAGTAATCACTGCAGACTGGGCAAGCCAGCATTTGCAACTCGTATCAATAAACTGGGGTGGGGTTCATATGATCTTTTGTATATTGCACGAGCCCCTTGTTGCAGCTTTCCACCTTGAACTTCCTTCAATTTAAGACAAAAAAGTAAAAATCAAGAAGTAATGGAGCTTTGAGAGAGTCAAGAGAAGGGGCTATGTCTGCTCTTCTTGATGCTTCACAGGGATGAAGGCATGGGAGTAGCAGAGCATCCAGCCAGTTTTCCTGACTGGGGTGTTTCTCACCAGTTTTTCATGCTATTTTCTAAACATGCTGGTGAATACTTCCCTGAAAATGGTCAAGGTCAGGTTGGATGTGGCCCTGAGTAAGTTGGTTTAGTGGAAGGTGTCACTGCTCATGACAGGGGGCTTGGAAATAGATTAACTTCCTTCCAATCCAAACTATTCTATGATTCTGTGAGTAATTAATTTTGGGTTTGCATAAACAAGAAACAGACCAATTAAGTGCTATGAAGTCTGGAACACACCCCTAGAATATATAGTGTTATTCTGTCTTGCTAAGAGTGCCTATAAATCAAGAGGAAAAGTAGTTTTAACTTCTGCACAAGTGGATAAAATATGAAAAGTTTTTAGTGATAAAAAATTTTACTATCTATTAGATCTTGCAAGTACATGCACATGGAAGCATCTTGAAAGCTGATGTCTGTGTTGAAAGAAAGGTTACTTTCTGTTCATAATTTAATCAATTTAGTTTTATATGGTAATATTGCTAGTTTAAAAAGCAAACTGCCTGACATACCTCAAGAAGTAATTTTTGGCACTGTTTCGTCTTCTAATTCATGTGCTGTTAGCTTTTCCTTTTTGTGGATATCTGTTGAATAATCTCATCTCATTCAGTGCACAGAGCTCACATTAACATCAGTGAAAATTTCCTGCTTGGAACAAGTGCAGGATTAACAATAGGTGCACTTCAATAGCTTTCCTTCACATTGGATAAACCCTGCAAAGGTCAGATGTTTATCTGGAGCTTATCTGACTCCCCCAGTCCTCTGGAGGTTACTAAATATCATAAACTGAACCTTTCTTTAAAAACTGATGGAACTTCCTAATCTAAAGCTGACCAGAAATACCACAGGTAAAGATTTTCCAGCAGGATTTTTTTCTTTTTTTCCCAGGTTCAAAAACACATGATAATGAAGCAGACAGTTATTTCATGTCCACAGAACATTTTTAATGAAATCCGGGTGTAAGAATGGGTAAAGGAAATTGGAGGGGTAAAGGGTGATATGAGAGTTTTCTCTACCTGAAGAGATTTAGCTGTCCTTATACAGGCCTGGATATAAATATTTAATAAGGCTGGAGAACTTTTTCCAGTGTGATTTAATTTCTTTTCCTTAAATGGTGTATCACTTCTCCTTATCCTCTGCTTCCTTCTATCTATGCAAGTGTACATGTATACACACACACACATACACATTTACATATATATATAGGTATAATAATTTAGCTGAATAAAATATTCTTCCACTGCAAGATATACAGGCAGCAGCTCACTGGGTCTTTCCAATTTGCAGTCAGACTGTGAGTAAATGATATTTCCTCAAGCAATGTTATTTCTTATAGTTCACAATTCTTCCTCCTACCAAAACAGCATTTTTTGATTTTCCAACAAATGAAAAAGAAGAAAATAAAGATCAAGGGTGAAATGATGCAACTCACAAAATTAAATAAGCAGGTGTGATAATACAGTGGATAGATGCAGAGCTGCTTCTCTGAGGTGAAAGAAAATAAGGATTTGGAAAAATACTCTCTCTAATTTTTTTTCTTACTCCTAGCTCTATCAAAGTGCTGCTTTCTCTTTATCTAATCCATTTATCTGCCTCACTGTAAACATACCTGCTTATGCATCCCTTCACTCCCATATTTGTTTTCTTCCATCTTAAATTCATCAGTCCTGTATCAGAGTTCTGTGCAATACAGAAACCTCATCAGGTTGTTTTCTTCAGTAGACATTTTTGTTGGGTCGTGCTTTGTTTAATTTTTTGTACCGTTATTTGATTTCTTGTTACATACCACTCTTGGATTTGAAAAATGACTGTCCCATTGCCCCCCATAGCAACAGGAATAAAAACCACCTTCCTTACAGGCCCAGCTGCTTCCAGCCCTGCATTTCTTGGCCCTTTAACCAGAATTCTCCCTGCAGTGCCACAAATTTTAGGCATTTCTAAGGACACTCAGCAACAAAATTTGCCTCCTTTGACTAAGGGTTAGGATCCTCTTCTCACTCAGGAATTGATTTTATGAACATTTGGAGATACTTCAGAAGCATAACCAAAAAGTATGAATGGGAAAGACATGAAAGCTGGGTGACACTAGAATGTTCATTTATATATGTAGTGCCCACAGCCCTTTGGGAACCAAAAGATGTGGTGGCCCATCCTCAGGCTATAAATGGCTGTTTGTCTTGCTTCTGCTTACTTCATACCAGATGTGTGCTTGGTCCTACAACTGATCTCTAGGCGGGCTTGCTTCTCTCTTCTGTCTGTAAAGGTGTTTGTCTTCTGTTGCACTGCACCAGGCAGATGTTTTCTGTACAAGGAAAAGGATTCCAGTTTCACCTTAGGACTTTTAAGGGAAAAACACAGAAGTTTCTATGGTCTCCTGGCAGTAATTGCCAAGATGAAACCACTGATAGGTCTCTTTGGCTGTTTCTCAGAAATGTAGTTATTTTCTGTTGGCCTTTTTGCCAAAAAACCCACCTAAATCATTCAAAATTTAAGGAAAAGCACGAGGCTGCTCAGTGCATCCTCGAGGTGTTGTAGCAGGTGAGTGGGACCTGTCCCTACACTGTGCACGGCTCTATTCTTTTGCTCTGTATTAGTTTTTTCTTTAATTAAAACCTCTTTGCTTTTTGAAGACACACTTGATCATGCCATCTCTCTAATCATTTTCAGCCATTTTCTGTGAAGTGCTGCACACCCTCGAAGTGTGTTGGACCCTCATAGAGCTAAAAACACCTGGCTCAGTGAGAATTCCAATAGTCTCCCCCTCAAAATGTTCTGTTTCAGTCTTTGTTTTGAGTAGTGCTGGCAGCTCTCGAGGTCTGCTGGAAGTCTGTCAGAGCTGTCTGTCTCAGACCAATGTATGAATATTTTAGAGGTAATTATAGCATGAAGATGTACCCATGGTGTACAGTTTGCCATGGATACATGCACTGGTCTACTGAGTGCTTATTGGCAGATAAAATTCTTTGACACCTTTGCAGAGAAAGTATAAACCAAGTTGAACAGAATTTGTTTGTCCTACTTTATAGACACCTTAAAGGCGTTATCTATTTGTAATTTGTAAGTATATAAAATCTTTTATTGTATCTCATTTTCTCCTGATATATTTATGTCTACTTTTAAATTATTCTCCACAAGAAATTTTGTAAAACAAACCAGAACTCAGATCTGAGACTTCAAATCCATTGCTGAAATTTTGCTTTAGGAAGAGACTATTCAAAAAAATACTAATTTCCAATTTACTGTTTAATAACTTATTGACCAGCCTAGGGTATTGTAGTGTATTTTTTCAAAACTGTAGCTAATTCTGCTGGGATATTAATATAGAGTCATGCAAACACACGTTCTGGCTTTTTTTTTTTTTTTTAATAAAATATTATAAAATGCATGGTTGATTTCTGAAAAGTGCTCAGAGAACCCAGAATTCTTGGGGAATCTTGTTGTTTTGCAATGACAGGAATGTAAAAATGTTACGTGACATTTTCCAGAAGGCTCTTTTTCTGTCCTTTTTTTAAAATTTTTTTGCCACCACAATGACTTTGCTGTCACGTATTCTATACATTTATAGTCCTCCTCCTCAGAAATATAAAGTAATTTTTCTTGCTTATGACACTGATTTCAGAAGAAAAAAAATATTAGAATCCAGTACTTTTTTGTATTGAGTCTAACCTTTACCTTCCAGATCAAGATCCATATCTTATGTGGCTGTGCCAAGTGTGTATTTGCCATGTAGGATGGGCACTTTTGGATTAGCTACACAGGTTTTTCTGCAATTTTCTCTTTTTACTAAACAGTCTTTGCCTTTTAGTCCAATTAGCTTTGTAGAAGACTTGTACCAGCAGTCATGATACACTCAGGAGAGGCATTGTAACCTGAATTGTTGCCTTGTACTAGACCAAATTACATTTACTTAACTAAAATCAAACATAAAAAGGCAGTGCTCAACAGACAGAAGTCTGGTCAGACGAGCCGGAAAGAATCCAGTTCCTAGGATCTTTGAGAATGCCACCAAAAATTCCTAATAGGAGCTACTTGAGTGTGAAATGAAGGATTGTGTCCAGCATTTCCTCCCTTGACATAGCAGGCAATGAAGGAGAGGGCACAGCTGAGTCCCTGAGTGCACAAAGGACATCGATAAATTATGGAAAAAACTCAGTGAGGCACAACTGAAATGATAAAGGTGTTGCAAAACACCACGTGAGTCACTATTACAGAGCCTGAAGATGAAGAGTTATAGGGAAAAAAAAAAAAGTATAGAGAGAGCACTTTGTGGCCTCTACATTAATGCATAATAAATAGAAAATATGTGTACAATGTCCCATCATAAGAATTTTTCATTCACTCTGCACGAGAAGCCAGACAGTGAAGAATCTGCCTCATGTTAATTGTTTTTACCCTGGTGGGAAAGTAGTTTAGCATTTAATAGTGACTTAATCAATGATGTTCTCTATAAATTACTTTAAAAACCTAAGACACTTAATAGAGAAAAAGTTTACTCTCTGTAGAATATCTGAGTCATCCTATGGCATTCAATAACAGGGATCTAATTCTCTGCTAAATACCAAATTATAGTTTCAAGTAAAAAACAAATTATCGAGTGTTGGATATTTTCTGTCAAGTTCTACTTTTTTTTTTTTGGTAAGAAAATGCTTTGAAGCAGGAAGCGGGAAGCCAGAATTATTCAAAATTATTTTAAATATGTTATCAATGTATTTTAACTAACATTTTCTAGAATTAGAATGTAGACAACATTGTTGTTTTTAAAAAAGATAAATTGGTTAAAATTAAGTTTAATTCACTGCAGTAACATTATGCTAATCTATATATAATTGTTATTTATTGTCCAAATTTAGAAGAAAGTGAAGGACACGAGAGTAACTTTTCCTATTCCATTTTTTTACTTCTAGTGCTTTTGAAAAGTGCTCAATTTTTGCTTTTTTTTGTTTGTTTGGTTGGTTGGGGGTTTTTTGTTTGGTTTTTTTTCCTCAATATCAGGCTCTGAGTTTTCCTCTTCTATAATCCTAATCCCATAATTGCTGCTTGAAATGTTGCTTCAATATTTATTATCTATAGTTGTTTTTAAATTTATTTCTTTCTACTGTTTCATGCCCATCTTTATTTGCAAATTGACTAGCCACAGGAATTGTAACTAGACTAAGCAAAAAAACAGCATGTGGATGTGACTGTTTAGTGCAAACTTTCCTCTGAAAAGTCCAGATGCTGCTAAAGCAAAACTGGTGGCCTACCTTCTGCAAGCAAAAAAATCCAGAACTGATTCCTTCCTTCCTTCCTTCCTTCCTTCCTTCCTTCCTTCCTTCCTTCCTTCCTTCCTTCCTTCCTTCCTTCCTTCCTTCCTTCCTTCCTTCCTTCCTTCCTTCCTTCCTTCCTTCCTTCCTTCCTTCCTTCCTTCCTTCCTTCCTTCCTTCCTTCCTTCCTTCCTTCCTTCCTTCCTTCCTTCCTTCCTTCCTTCCTTCCTTCCTTCCTTCCGCCCTTCCTTCCTTCCTTCCTTCCGCCCTTCCGCCCTTCCGCCCTTCCGCCCTTCCTTCCGCCCTTCCGCCCTTCCTTCCTTCCGCCCTTCCTTCCGCCCTTCCTTCCTTCCGCCCTTCCTTCCGCCCTTCCGCCCTTCCGCCCTTCCGCCCTTCCGCCCTTCCTTCCGCCCTTCCTTCCTTCCACCCTTCCTTCCTTCCTTCCTTCCTTCCTTCCTTCCTTCCTTCCTTCCTTCCTTCCTTCCTTCCTTCCTTCCTTCCTTCCTTCCTTCCTTCCTTCCTTCCTTCCTTCCTTCCTTCCTTCCTTCCTTCCTTCCTTCCTTCCTTCCTTCCTTCCTCCCTTTTCCTGGTTACATCCAGATGTTGGCTCTTTCTTGCATTCTTAGCCTACCAGCAAGGAGCTGAGACAAATTCTGAAAACCTCCCATGCACACAGGACCAATTTGAACATTTGAGGAAGGACCCACTAAAGTAGATGAGGTCCACCCTGGAGTCTGGGATGAAGAATGCAGGAGGAGAAAGCGTCCCAGGTGGGAAGGGGCCAGGGTATCACACTCCTGGGGGATGTCCCCAGCCCTGCCTCCTGCTGCATGGCAATCTCACGTCTCCAATGCCATTAGGGGTGCCTGTGCAGCCCAGATCATCCCATGGAATGATGTTACCAAGGAACCAGCACCATCCTTGACAAAATTAGGTCATACTTTGAGAATGTTGGAGGAATCAGGAAAAAGAAGGAAAGAAAGCACAATTTAAACCTCCTCATGGTTCACTAATTTACCTAAGTCCCTGATTTCCATCAGAACACCAGAAATAGGATGGTGCTTTACAGAACTACTGAGTTACTGTCACACACTCAGCAATGATGCCAAAATCGATGGGTTTGTATAGCTGAGGGCCAGTCCTGACCTCAACAACCCTACTGAACCTAATCAGTGCAGTTTGTGCCACAACACAGTCCCTCACAATAATTTGTGTTGCACACATAGGAACAGATGCCTACTCTCAGTGTGTTTCTCACAACAGACAGCATGAGAAGATATTGAATTACAATAAAATCCTATGACAGCAGTCTGCCTTGGGACCTTCTCCAGTGAACCTGTTACTTTTTATTTTCATGCAGTGAGACGTTTTTGCCGTCTATGTTTGACTTCCCAAAGGATACTTAATTCTGTAACAAGGACAGACAACCATTCCCTGCTTGATTTCTTTTTTATTTTTAACAATTTAGATCCACAGACTAAATTGTATTACAGACTCATTGTGAATGGCTTTCAGAGTAAAAAATCTTTATCTCACATACTTCTCTCTCCACAAGATATGTCCTGTTGAGTAGAGGTTTGCAACCATATAGTGAGAAGTATCTACTAACTTAATTTACTATACTGAGCACTTCAGAGACATGGCTGCAGTAAAATAAACAACATCAATTCAATTATTTTCTCTTATGTCACACTGTAAACTTCATAAACATGTAAATTCAAAAATCTCCATAAACATTCTAGTATTATGAATCACTGCAGGGTATCACAGCTGGTTACCTGCAGAAATTGTGTCTGGAACCTAGTCCATCATTTAGAGGCAGCAGCAAATGTTAAAGGGAAAGTGCTTTATGTAATCATCCAAAACAAAAAATAAAGCAAGAGAATCAGTAAGATACACAGCCAGGCATTTTTGGCATCTGTTTGATACAATAGCAGCGACCTGAATTTTTTTAGTGAATCCATACACATGGTTGGGAAAGATTATTCCCAAAAAAGTGTTTGTTCAGAGCAGCATTGCTCTCAGGTTGGTTTCTGACCCAGAATCAGAAATGAGACTTTCACATGAACCACAACGAAAAGGCTGCTACCCACAGTCCTGCCAAGAACTAGCACTGAGTTCACTAATATTCTATGGTCAGCACTACCAAATATGTCTATTTTTACCTGGGATTGTCGCAGGATCCTTTGGCAGCTGGGTGTCTAAATCACAGCATGAAGCAGATGTGTTTGCTGGTTTCCCAGACTCGACTTTGCACCCAGTTCCTATCCTTAAAGGAACTCCTGTGCAAGATGATTTATAGTGATATTTGACAAACGCCTGAACCTCTGACCGAGCATGGCAGGAGTTGTGTCCTGCAATGATGGATTGGCACCCAGCTGTTGGCCTGCCCTCAGACCAGGTTGAGTATTTCAGATAACAGCCCTGTAACCCAGGGCTTGGTCTGTGGAAGCTATGAGCTGTCAAAAATGCCTCACAATCCATTTATATTTACTAAGAAAATGCCTCACAATCCATTTATATTTGCTTAGAAAGAGGTAGTGAAAGGGTTTCTTTAACTCTCCAGCTCAATTACAGTTCTCCCTCACAAAGAAACCCCCCTGGAGACTGTCAAAAAGTCTTCCATGAGGTGCTGCTGACTCCAGGGGAAGAAAGCACTCACTTTCTTGGGTTTGAGATCCGCTCCTATTTGTTATTTCCATCTGTGTTTCTCTTTCTTTGATGAGTTCCTGCAACAAATCAATTTCTTATTGAAACACTTTTTTAACCACTGAAATGGTGGTTTTCCTTCAGTAATAAAAATACTGAAAAATAAATTATTGATAAAGACAGCTCATGGAGCAGTTGTAAAAAATGGAAGATAATTGCAGATTTGATGTTGGACAATGTTTAGGCATTCTGTGAAATGCACTCAAACAAAACAAAACAAAACAAAACAATGTTGAAATTGAAAATATTACTGTTGGGTCATTTAAAAGAGAGCTCTTAGAAAAAAGGTCATATCTAGTTAGGAGCAAGTGGATACCATCACCAACAAGGGATTGAGAAGTGTGCAGTCTCTGTGTAACCTCTCTGTATAAGTGAGAACATCACCCAGAGCAATTGCATTTGAACCTGACCTACTTTTTATCACTATCAGCCAGAAGGGAACAATTAAAAAAAAAATAGCTCAAGTATGTACGACTTGAAACAATAATCTATTTAAGCTGGGGAAATATCTGCTCATTCTATAATAAAAAGTTCTGATTATGTTATTCTTAAAAAAAAGTAAATTATATATTATGGTAAATAAACCATACTTAGACACTGATTGATAAGCCAAGCACTTATAGACTATAATATTTTTATGATTTTGGCTGATAAAGTCCCAGGCCAAAAATTTACAGGGTGAAATTTTCCATTTATTGGGCAGAAGTTTAGTTTGGCATTTCTGTAACGTGAGAGTGGTGACATTTCCTTCAGCTCTGTTGATGTGTTAAGGTTTGCCCACAAGGTTCTGCTGATCCCCATACTTGGGAAATCTGCAGTTCCAAGATGAAACAGCAGCAGTAGCACCATGGAAATTTGGGAAGTCCCAGTTAAGGATGACTGATACTCAGACCTTTGGAAAGCCTTTGGAGAGTGGTTCTCAGAGCAGGAGGCTTATTGCCAACCCTTCTGCAGGTAGGGAGGGCTGGAAATATCTGAGTGTAGTCCTGAAAGTCACATTACCCACAGGTTATACCCACGCCTTCAGCACCTGTAAATCACAATTGATGCACTGAAAGTGGAGGGTGTTGATTACACTTGCCTGTAGCATTTTTTTTCCACTGCTCTTATCTAATTCCCTAATTCCTGATATATCTGCCTCATATATTTTTATATAAAAATAGTTATAAAATGAAGAATATTTTTTGCCATTGATACCCACTATATTCTACTAGATTGCTCTTTTTTTTTTTGTCAGGCTCTTTTCTTTCCTCTTTACTGTGTAAGGAGAGGAGCAGAGAGAAGAGGAAAAGAGAGGAGAGGATGCATCATGAAGAAAAAGAATTGAGAGAAGAATTTTCTTCCAAATTAAACAGAAGTGTCGTTCCCCAGCCAGCTCCTTCTCAGCCCTGCCAAGCAACAGCCTGTGTATTTTATGTGTTATAAGGAGTATAAGGGGTAAAACTGGAAAAAAATTGTACTCATTGCCTCTGAGTTTCCTATTATTTATTTTATGAAATAATAAGTTTAATGAAATGGGAACTGTTCTTCCCTTCCAAACACAAAACCTGATAATGTATCCTCCTTATGGCCACCACTGTTCTCAAGAAGGAATGAGAAGACTTAAATGTGTTTATGTAAATGAATGGAAAGTGCTTTGTCCCACTGAATAAAATACCTGCAAGGCCTTTGAAACCATGGGCCACAGGATTTTGTGCCCTGAAAAGCAGGGACTTCAGAGCTATGGCTTTTATCCTAATGCTGACCTTTGGTTTGACATGTTCTCTTCCCATTCTTCATTTTTGTTCTCTTCCTCTTTTTTCAGGATTTCCTTTGTCTTGCTCACATTTTTTTCCTGGGATTCCATTACATTAGGCAGCTCCCTGGACTTCACCAGAGAGCTCCCTCACACATGGCTATTCTGCATGGATCTGGCATCTTAATAGAAATTTAGCTTTTCACTTATGATTTCCCATTTTCCTGAAAATTTCCTTGCCTTCAGTTCTGTAGAGAGATAACGTTTCTGCTGAGATTTTATCTGTAACCTTTCAGTTTTTTCCACATGGTTGCCTCCCTGGCTTCCTGCACTGCCCAGTGCCCAGTGGCAGAGCGCCAAGCCTCTTCCCACTCTGACTGCCTTTGCCATCTGGCGTGTCCAGTGCAAATCATCCTTCCTTCCTGGACACAGACACTGGACAGCCTAAAAAACCTTCCCAAAATTCTGTTCTGTGAATCGTTAGCCAACCTCAGCATAAGGACTGAGACACAAGTTCTGTACATTGACTTTAAAAACAGAATCTCATTTGGAGAAAAAATGAACAAACAAACCAACAAAACCCAAATGAACAGATTTAATATAAGTTTCTATATTTGTATGCATGATATATATAAATTTATATTGTATATATTTAAGTATATATGTAATATATACATACATATACAGAAAAACTCAGTTGATGGAGTAAGAGGGAAGGGCCTGGCTCAAAGGTTCCATGAAAACTCCTACAGAAGAGCATGGAGGGAGTGCACTGAGCCTGTCCAGAGGAGAGAATGGAGCTGGAGAAGGGTCTGGAGCACAGGTCTGATGAGGAGGAGCTGAGGGAGCTGGGAGATGTTCAGCCTGGAGAAAAAGAGGCTCAATAAAAAAAGCTTATTGCTCCCTTGAACCACCAGGAAGGAGGTTGTGGTGAGGTGGAGATGGGTCTCCTCCCAAATAACAAGTAGTAGCACAAGAGGAAATCCCCTCAAGTTGCATCAGGGGAAGTTTAGACTGGATATTAAGCAAAATTTCTTTAGTGAAAGGGTGGTCAAGCATTGGAACAGGTTGGCCAGAGAAGCATTTTGACTCACCGTCCCTGGGAGTGTTCAAAAAACACACATGGATGTGACATTTGGGGTGGTTTAGTGATGGTCTTGGCAGTGCTGGGTTAACCCCTGGACTCAAGGATCTTAAAGGTCTTTTCCAACATAAATGATTCTACGATTCTATATTGCTCCCAGATCTTTGTGATAAATTTTAAAACAATGGTTTGAGCCAGTTTAAGTGCCTGGTGAATAGGGCCTTTATGGAGCCATTCTCTGGAAGTTTAAAGCTGGTCCAGACCATTAAGGACTGAAATATTCCTGCTGAAATATTTCTGCTAGAGTCGCGTATGAAAATAATTGAGTTCCTCAACTGTGTCACAAATTCATTATCCCAACTAGCTGCTGGAAAGCCAAAGATTTTGAAGTCTGCAGGATGGCTGAGGATGGCTGTCAGTTTCTTGCACATACTTTATGTATGTTTTTTGGGGGTAATCTGAATAGGCAGCTGAATAACTGGTAGCAATGCTGTGAGCCATTCAGAGCTATCTAAATATTTATTTGCTATATGTGACTAGCTGGCAGGTCAGTCATCTCTTGAGGGAGAGAATAAAGGCTGAATAGGGTCCACAATAGGATCTCTACCCTACCCAGGCACCAATTTTGAAAAAATATACTTTAGTCTTTTTGTGACCTATACTCACTCTTCAATATTCTCTAAAGTAGCCACTGAGTCCCAAAGTTATCAGGTCTAACAGATTTTTTTAAACAGAGAGATGGCAAACTCACATCATGAAGTGCAAACAGGAAAGGGTCAAGAATAATAAAGCACTTGTAAAAAATAACACAACCCACCCATGACCCCTCCAAAAAAGTCCTAGACAAGATGAAAACTCCACTTAAAGTAGAATAATCATTAAAATTCAATATTATATAAATATGTGTTTCAAAATTCTAAGGGTCACATTTATAGGTATACCAGAAAAGTATTTGAGCGAACTGGAATGCCACTAACAGGTAATGTGGATGTGTTGCCTGACAGAAGGTCTGCCTGAAGAAAAAAATCCATATCTTGCTGATGTTGCAGGGAGGTGCAGCCTCACACACCCCGGAGCTCTGGGCACTGCCAGGCACTTTCCTTTTCCTGAATGTTCCCAGGCTGTAGGATTGGTCATGAATAAACTTCTGAGAGAGCAATGCAGTCAGACTGTGTGCCCTTGAGACTGTTCTTACAGAAGGTTTGCAGAGTTGTAGGGGATTAAGCAGTGGCTACATTTTCCCAGATATGAAGACCAGAGGATATTTCATCGATCTAGACTCACCTTCACACATGTCATACTGTGCTGTGCTTCATTAGATAAACTCTTTTCTGGCCCATTATGTCCTGTCCATACCTGAGGAGCAGCCAGGGAGTGACCAAACAAGTCCAAGAAGTCAGAACACATAGAGTTAATCCAATTTGCCCTTCCTTGTTGAGTGATTCTTGTTTAGGATGTAATTTCTACAAATGTATAACTTAATAGCCATGTCATTTTCCTCCTGGTTGTTAATCATCTCTAAACTGTCTGCTATGCAGAGACCTTAAGCTAGGGAATGCAAATAATTGCACAACTCTTGGTTCACACTTGTTGGATATTTTTTTCCAGCAAACTAATTCATCTGTGCAAATTATTTAGTGTCTCTTTACTGTCTTTTGCCTTTAACCTCCTTTTCTTAAGAGCAGATTAACTGGTGGTAGCTCTTTCAACTATCTCCAGTCACTTGATATGATTGTGGCACCAGGTCAGTGCTCGCATAATTTGAGTGGAAAGGGACTCTTTAATGAAAACAGTATTTCCCTCACTCTCTCCACACATCTCAGCAGTAAAGCAAGCTACTCTGCCAGCCCAAGCACTCTGTGATCAAGGCCTGTGGCATCAGACTGTCTCCTTAGTAACAATTCAGCTAAACTGTTGGGCTGACCTAGTGGTCCCTTGGAGGATTCTCTATCCCAGAGATGGAATAATTTGGGAAATGTATATTTAAAATTCCTACTGGAACAGCTTGTGCCAAAACTAAGCTACAGTGACTGTGTTTACCCTGAAAATAAGGAGAAAACTTAAAAATGAAAGAAAATATAAGGGAGAACTGCAGTGTTTTCTGGTCTGAAAACCAAAATACAATCAATAGGTTTGGGGTTTTTTTTTCTTATATAGAATCACATTCAGTTTCTGTAATTGTTCCAAAACCACAGGAGTCTGAACAGGAAACAAGGGTTCGAAAGGTAGACTTTCAGCTGACATTTTTCCAGCAAACTGATACTATATGAAAGATTAAAGTCTCTAAGGATATACCCCCTTAATACTTTTACTTTTGATTTCCCCAGCCATTTTAATTTCAGGAAGTTCTGTAAATTGGCAGTCCTGTAGAGAAGCCTACCCACCCTTCCCAGTTGGCTGCACTTTTACAAATTATGTGATTCTCTAAATCACTCACCTTCTCCTCTCACCACGGGAGACCCGGCTGCCCCAGCAGCCAGCTTTGCACAGATAAGTCCCCTTAAGGATGTGGAAGTCCTCAGCTTGTCTCTGTGACATATCTTTGTTCTTTATTCCAAGACCTTGTGGTATAAACCACCCACCTTGTTCTTAGGCTACTCTGGGGAACTTTGTGATGTGAGTTGTGCTCATAAGGGATCTGTGTAATATTTGATGAGAAACAGAGCTGCTTTTAAAGTGAGCTCCCCTCACTAAACAACACTCCTGGCATCTGTGCTGTGCATACCTGTGTGCAAGGATGGCTCATTACTCTTCACAGTGCTTTATACAGCTTCAGGCAATTTTGCATGGTCCATGCTGAGACTGAGAGTTTCTCCTCTCCATAACCCTGGTTCTGTAGTCAGCACATGGTTTGTCTCCACTACCACAGCTTTTATACAATTCAGGAAGGCTTTTCAGAGCTACAACATTTTATCCCCTACTTTAGGATCTGTGCCCTGACTTCCAGGTGTCCCCCCATCAACTGTTTTCTGACAAATGCAATTTCTACAGCCTAAAGGCAGATTTACAGCAGGTACTCTGGGTCTTTTTCTTTTGACATTAATTAATCTGTTGGTGTTGCAAGCAGCAAAATAGAGCCTTTTGCAGTTCATACTCTTTTTTTTTTGCGCAATTTGAGGATACATTGGTGCCTCAGAGAGACAAGGTTTATCCTGCCAAGAAATCTGGATGCCTTCTCAAAGCTATTCTACTTGTGTTTTCATCTCAACAGAATAGATATCATCTCTGCAAAAAAGAATAGAAATTCACTTGTCATGCTAATGTTTAACCTTTATTAAGTTTAAGTATTGTGAAACTTCTTGTATGGCCCTGGCAATCACAGACTATCTGCCAACAGAACACAGCTAATGGAAATAACTTTTTAAATTTCAGCAAATCTACTTAGCTCTGCAACTGAAAAATACAAACCCAAGTTCTCATTTGTGTGATCCTACGGTTCTCTGAAGTACTGAATGAGACATTTCAAATGCAAGAGGCAGTTAGGATTGTAAAAGGATCCAAATTTCAGCAGAAGTGTTTTGTACCACAACAATAACATCCACAGGTTAGAATTTATTTAAATTGTTGTATTCAAAAATATCTTTCAGCAGGAGGTCCAAAATGACTTTATGGTGTAAAACCATAAATTAGTTTTAGGCACTTCCTTCTGTCCCAGTTAAGCAAATAAAAAAATCTGTCATGCAGAGAAGAGTAAGTTCTATTTAGGATGGATTTTTTTTCACCTACACAAAAGCAAGAAAACTTTTTGCACCTGTTTTTGGCATACAGTCCAATGCCTGACTAGTTATTGACATCAGAAGTGAGATTAGATGTTCAGATGATATATTAGATGTGCAGATGTGCTGATAAAACAGATCATGAAGAAGAGCTGTGGTGGGTTAACCTTGGCTAAGGGTCAAATGCCCACCCAGCTGCTCACTCACTCCCACTCCTCAAGTGGGCAGGGTGGAAAAGAATGAGTGATGAAGCAGAGAAAAACTTGCCAATTACTCTCATAGACAAATCAGACTCAATTTGGCTAAAATTATTTAAATTATAGCTAGTCTATGTGGGTATAAGTAATGAGAAACAAATAAAAACCTTCAGGCAACAACTTTCATCTCCTTGCCTCCTTCCCAGGACCAAGTGCACTCCCTCACTTCCCCCAGAGAAGTATAGAAGAGTTTTGTTATAAAAGCTGGTTGAGATATTGCTATAAGGTTTGTTGAGGTGGATTTGTTGGGTTAATTAAACACCTGAATCTGGGACCTGCCCTGTGTGGTGCTGGGTTGGTGTTGCACTAAGGAGAATGTGGCCCAGCATCAGCCTTGATCAGAGGAGATGGAAAATCTCTCACACTGTTACTAGAAGCTTGTGGAATATAAACCATTAGAACAGTATCTAATTTTTGAATTAAAAAAAAAAAAAAGTAAAATTATTTCAGGCAGAATCTGCTTTTTGTAGATTTTCCACCTTTTAGGAACGATATATATCACTAAGTTAAACTTTGCTGCAGTTCAGCCTGTAATGCACACGTGATGTTCACCAAGGGTTTTATTTCATGCAGCTGATGGGTCCATGTATTTGATGGGAGTTCCCAAACACAGCACATGTCCCATGGTCAGAAACTGATGCAGAAGAAGGGGAGACTGATGACAAATGAGTTACTGACAAAAGAAAAACTCCTCTTTCCATATAAATTGACCCTTATGATACAATTTAAATGCTACAAATTTCTTTCAGTCAGAATTTCTAACTTCAAAAATTGAAACTTATCATCTGTTCTCATCTGTTCAATCTATGGCCAGTATCTAAGATAAACGAATATAATTAATTTGTTGTGCAAATAAACAAATAAGATCCAAAACTTCCAGGTTATTATGCAGTAACACTCACTGAACTATTTCTTGTCTATAGAATGACATTTATTTTGCCACATGTTGACAATAAGCAGTGAGCTAAAAATAAAATAAAAATAAGCTGAGTTTATTTTTTATTTGTGATGTAATCACCAAATTTATTTACCTGAGAGCCTAAACTCCTTTCTGGATATTACATGATTTTCTCTGTTAATCACGTTGTGGGATTTTTTGCCTTTTTTTTTTTCTTCCCTTTTTTTACAATTTTTAGCTTTCTGCAAAGACACATTCAGATTGATTTCTATTTTTTTTCCTTACATTTCTAAAAAAAAAAACATATAAAAAAATCACAGAATGGGTCAGGTGGGAAAGGACCACTGTGAGGTCATCTGGTCCAACCTCTCGACTCAGGCAGGGTCATCCCAGAGCACAGGCACAGGACTGTGACAAGACAGTGCTGGAATATCTCCAGTGAGGGAGAATCCTCTCTGAGCAATCCTTACTGTGCTCAGTCACCCACACAGTGAGGAAATTTTTCCTCATATTCAGGTGGAGCTTCCTGTGCATCACTTTCTGCCCATTTCTTCTTTTTCTCATGGAAACAGTGAAAGAAAAATCAGTGGTTTAGGTTAATTAAGTACATAGTAAAAAAAAAACAACCAACCAAAAACAACCCAAAACCCAATAACAACAAAAACACACCAGTAATTTGAGACATTCCTGAATTTAGTTTAAACCAACTGAATAATTCTGGATAAATAGAAAAGACAATATATTTCAAAATTATGAAAAAAAGGAAAACAACTCAATTAGTAATTTTCAAAGGATATTGACATCCCTGAAATAGAGACTAACAAAATAAAATTTAAAAAAATAAAATAAAAAAATAAATTCAGTTAGATTCCCAAAATGGTGGATGACAAAATATCTTCATTTATGCCCAGTTAGAGTGCTTAGGCAATGTGAGATAGAGCAGGAAAGTCAGTAGTAGAAGGAATGGCTCTGTATCCTGGCCAACAGTACACCCAAAGGGCATATTTGTGTTGCAGGACTGATCTGGTGAATATTTAATGGAGTTGAATATGGAATAAAGTCAGAGGAGAGACTGAGAATACCACATAAGATTAGAGCTCACTCTGGGGAAATGGGTATTATGGGTTCAAAGTCTTTCAGAAATAAGGAAGATGTGAACATGGATCTCTCAATTCTGAGGGTTTTGTGTTGTCTATTTTGAAATATTTCTTCTGGGCATTTCTGTGACTTGTCTTTTTTTCTTTTTTTTTTTTCGGGGGGGGCAGTGGGGGACACATAAAATATTTTTTTAAATATAAGAACAGCTTCTTAAAAGTATTTTCTAGATATTTTTGTTCTTGGGCTAAAAACATATTACTCACCTTTTCCTGAGTAAGAAGTGACATAAAAGGACATGCATGGAGATATTGTGGTAATTTGCAACAATATTATTTTGTTGCATATTAAAAAGGTTGGGAAGAATCTTGGTTGCTGTCTCTTGAGAAATGTGCTCAAATTTTAATCCAGTGTAACAGAAAAAGTATTTTTGTCTCTCACTAATTAGAAGTTTCTCTCCTCATTATTATCCAGTCCATGTCAATCTTACTTGTAATGTAAATACTCTGCTTTACAAGGAATGAAAATATATTAAATGATAAGCTTACTAGAGGCAGACCAGCTTATTTGGAAAAATATGCAAGTAAAATGAAAAATAAGGAAAGTGCAAAAGGTACAAAAAAGGTACACAATCTTACATATGAAAAGTAATCAACAAGTTCAGAGGATGTTATATTCAATTTAGTGTCAAACTAACCTGAACAAGGGTAGAAATATAGTTAATATCTTTATATCTATGTGTGTGCATATATATATGTGTATATATATGTATAAAACTAGAGAAATGGAATCAAAATTTATTTTTGTATGTGTTTTGGATTTTGCTTTATTGTCTCAGCTCGTAGTCCTGCAGCTAGAAATCCATTTCCAAGAAGACAGGATTCTTTATTAAGAAATGGTTATTGTTTCCAAAGTTAAATGGATCTTGTTCTGAGCTCTGTGACTCACACTCTTCTTTCTCTGTTTCTTTTGTACTACTACTCCTGAAAGCATGGATTGCATTGATCCCTTTTTGACAGCTTAAACTCGCTGGCTTTGAAGCAAAGCACAAATGAAGTGGAATAAAACAAAATAATATTAATTAAAAAATAGAACAAAATAAAGAAAATACCCAGAACGTGAAGATTAAAAATGTCTGTGCTTTTCTGTGTTTATTTATACCATGACAGAAAGCTTTTTTTTTTTTGATTGAGAAACATGAACTGGTGACTGACACTACCCAATTGTCCAAATTCAAAGGCTTTTGAACTTATTGGCCACTATTGCTAGTTATCTGTTTGTTTATTTAAAATAGCTAACACTCCAAAAATTATAAAATTATTATGTAACTAAAATTTACTTCAGTTTACAACACTTTAAAACTATTGCTGACAGTCAAGAAACAGATATCTCCTGTAAGCATGATAAGTTTGAATGTCTTTCTCAAAAATTAAAATAAACTTAGGGGTAAGAGATAGACGTGCAGTGAAATCTGACTAATATCTTGCATTCTAGAAATGAATCTATTACTCTGTATGGAAATAATAACAATAACAATAAATAATAATAAATAATAGTAACCGTAATAATAATAGTAATTTTAAAATCTGTAAATTATGTGGATAGTTTTAAACTTAATTAATTGTTAAAAAAGTGGGTTTTTAAGCTGGGATTAGACACATGAACCGATTTCTTTGCAGACTTATTCTTCAGAATCCAACAAGTTTATGTAATGAAGATGTAATCAGGGCAGTGACATTCTTGCCTTCTTTTAAGTGGAAGCCTGAGTATTAAAACGCGTGTGATTTATGAAGTAAAATTGTTAAAATTATATAGGAAAAAAAGAATATTTCAGAGGCAGTTCTTCTGGCCTGGTGGAAAAATATCTCTGGATCCAAGTCATTTCAGAAATAGGCTTCCATATTCAAACTACTTTGAAAAAACAAAAACCCAAACCCTCACACCTATTCCATATTCAGTATAAATCCTGCCCTGGGGATCTACTGTGAGCTCACAATTATAATTGTAAATTTCCAAATGGAAAGTTTTACATGCTAAGATATACTTTGTCTTTACGGAGAGAGCTCTGGAAGTCAAGATTTAATTGTTTTATAAGTTAAGAAGCATGGGTTGAAAATATGAAACAGCAACCATAACAGAACACCCTGTATTAGGAAAGCTCAGGGCCAGAGAAAGCAAACAAAAAAACCTATATGAATGTAAAAATGCTCCTAAAATCGTACTTTCTTTTAAAATGTAAATGAAATGTGCTGCGTTTCACTGTTCAGTACTGCTGGGTAAATTTGCATATTATCTCCTTTTCTCTTTTCAGTATCCTCGGCCAACAGCTGTGACTTGTCAAAACTTGCCAGCACAAGAGAAAAAAGAAAATGAAGGGGCATATTGGAAACTGTGTCAGCTTATCTATTGCTTTCAGTAAAATGTAATTGCTGAAGATGCCATTAAGAGTTGCCTGAAAAAACTTGTTAGGGCTGCTTAAATTGGGTTTTTTTTCTTCTCCCCTTTGATAGCTGCAGTGCGATACCTGGGAAGGGCAGAAGGAAGAGAACAGAACGTATGTGTGCCCTTTTCACAATCTTCCTCCCTGTGATGATGAGCCACTGAAGCTGATATCTTTCTCCTTCAGCACAGGTGTTTTGTGGTGCCTTTTATGTTCCTTGCTGCCCTCTGGACCCCTTCTCCAGCTCCTGGCTGATGCTCACTTTTGCTCTTGAGGCACCTTGTACTGCACAACAAAGAGCTCGAGGTTCCTGTGTCACCACGTGGAGAGGGAGGGAGCTGTGTGCTCAAGGAGACCTTTCTGAAGTGACCTGAGAGCAACGTCCTTTGTGCCACTGCCAGGGGTCAGAGCTGGGTCACGGCTACTGAGAGGGTACCGTGAAAAGAGGCCCCTTTGGATGGAGGAGTGAAGTGAAGTGTTTGAGAAGAGGGGCTGAGTTCCAAACATCAGCTTGACAGCAAAGCTCCAGACCTTTGGCATTGTTCTGGCTCTTAGGTAGGGATGAGGGTGGCCAGAGAGCATTGCAACATCTGCTGGCCTCAGTGCTCTGCCCGTTGGGGTTTGTGAGATCCATGATAAAATCCAGGAGTTCCAGCACTTGTGTGAGCCATGGAGGACCTCAGCTTCTCACAGAGCCCTTGTCCTGCCCAAGGAATGAGGAAGGGAAGGTTTGGGAAGGTTTGGGAAGGTTTGGGAAGGGAAGGTTTGGGAAGGTTTGGGAAGGTTTGGGAAGGGAAGGTTTGGGAAGGGAAGGTTTGGGAAGGGAAGGTTTGGGAAGGGAAGGGAAGGTTTGGGAAGGTGCGGGAAGGTGCGGGAAGGTGCGGGAAGGTGCGGGAAGGTGCGGGAAGGGAAGGGAAGGGAAGGGAAGGGAAGGGAAGGGAAGGGAAGGGAAGGGAAGGGAAGGGAAGGGAAGGGAAGGGAAGGGAAGGGAAGGGAAGGGAAGGGAAGGGAAGGGAAGGGAAGGGAAGGGAAGGGAAGGGAAGGGAAGGGAAGGGAAGGGAAGGGAAGGGAAGGGAAGGGAAGGGAAGGGAAGGGAAGGGAAGGGAAGGGAAGGGAAGGGAAGGGAAGGGAAGGGAAGGGAAGGGAAGGGAAGGGAAGGGAAGGGAAGGGAAGGTTTGGGAAGGTTTGGGAAGGTTTGGGAAGGTTTGGGAAGGGAAGGGAAGGGAAGGGAAGGGAAGGGAAGGGAAGGGAAGGGAAGGGAAGGGAAGGGAAGGGAAGGGAAGGGAAGGGAAGGGAAGGGAAGGGAAGGGAAGGGAAGGGAAGGGAAGGGAAGGGAAGGGAAGGGAAGGGAAGGGAAGGGAAGGGAAGGGAAGGGAAGGGAAGGGAAGGGAAGGGAAGGGAAGGGAAGGGAAGGGAAGGGAAGGGAAGGGAAGGGAAGGGAAGGGAAGGGAAGGGAAGGGAAGGGAAGGGAAGGGAAGGGAAGGGAAGGGAAGGGAAGGTTTGGGAAGGGAAGGGAAGGTTTGGGAAGGGAAGGGAAGGTTTGGGAAGGGAAGGTTTGGGAAGGGAAGGTTTGGGAAGGGAAGGTTTGGGAAGGGAAGGGAAGGTTTGGGAAGGGAAGGTTTGGGAAGGGAAGGTTTGGGAAGGGAAGGTTTGGGAAGGGAAGGGAAGGTTTGGGAAGGGAAGGGAAGGGAAGGTTTGGGAAGGGAAGGTTTGGGAAGGGAAGGTTTGGGAAGGGAAGGTTTGGGAAGGTTTGGGAAGGTTTGGGAAGGGAAGGGAAGGGAAGGGAAGGGAAGGGAAGGGAAGGGAAGGGAAGGGAAGGGAAGGGAAGGGAAGGGAAGGGAAGGGAAGGGAAGGGAAGGGAAGGGAAGGGAAGGGAAGGGAAGGGAAGGGAAGGGAAGGGAAGGGAAGGGAAGGGAAGGGAAGGGAAGGGAAGGGAAGGGAAGGGAAGGGAAGGGAAGGGAAGGGAAGGGAAGGGAAGGGAAGGGAAGGGAAGGGAAGGGAAGGGAAGGGAAGGGAAGGGAAGGGAAGGGAAGGGAAGGGAAGGGAAGGGAAGGGAAGGGAAGGGAAGGGAAGGTGCGGGAAGGTGCGGGAAGGTGCGGGAAGGTGCGGGAAGGGAAGGGAAGGGAAGGGAAGGGAAGGGAAGGGAAGGGAAGGGAAGGGAAGGGAAGGGAAGGGAAGGGAAGGGAAGGGAAGGGAAGGGAAGGGAAGGGAAGGGAAGGGAAGGGAAGGGAAGGGAAGGGAAGGGAAGGGAAGGGAAGGGAAGGGAAGGGAAGGGAAGGGAAGGGAAGGGAAGGGAAGGGAAGGGAAGGGAAGGGAAGGGAAGGGAAGGGAAGGGAAGGGAAGGGAAGGTGCGGGAAGGTGCGGGAAGGGAAGGGAAGGGAAGGGAAGGGAAGGGAAGGGAAGGTGCGGGAAGGGAAGGGAAGGGAAGGGAAGGGAAGGGAAGGGAAGGGAAGGGAAGGGAAGGGAAGGGAAGGGAAGGGAAGGGAAGGGAAGGGAAGGGAAGGGAAGGGAAGGGAAGGGAAGGGAAGGGAAGGGAAGGGAAGGTGCGGGAAGGGAAGGGAAGGTGCGGGAAGGGAAGGGAAGGTGCGGGAAGGGAAGGGAAGGTGCGGGAAGGGAAGGGAAGGTGCGGGAAGGGAAGGGAAGGTGCGGGAAGGGAAGGGAAGGTGCGGGAAGGGAAGGGAAGGGAAGGGAAGGGAAGGGAAGGGAAGGGAAGGGAAGGGAAGGGAAGGGAAGGGAAGGGAAGGGAAGGGAAGGGAAGGGAAGGGAAGGGAAGGGAAGGGAAGGGAAGGGAAGGGAAGGGAAGGGAAGGGAAGGGAAGGGAAGGGAAGGGAAGGGAAGGGAAGGGAAGGGAAGGGAAGGGAAGGGAAGGGAAGGGAAGGGAAGGGAAGGGAAGGGAAGGGAAGGGAAGGGAAGGGAAGGTTTGGGAAGGGAAGGGAAGGGAAGGGAAGGGAAGGTGCGGGAAGGGAAGGGAAGGGAAGGTGCGGGAAGGGAAGGGAAGGTGCGGGAAGGGAAGGGAAGGTGCGGGAAGGGAAGGTGCGGGAAGGGAAGGGAAGGGAAGGGAAGGGAAGGGAAGGGAAGGGAAGGGAAGGGAAGGGAAGGGAAGGGAAGGGAAGGGAAGGGAAGGGAAGGGAAGGGAAGGGAAGGGAAGGGAAGGGAAGGGAAGGGAAGGGAAGGGAAGGGAAGGGAAGGGAAGGGAAGGGAAGGGAAGGGAAGGGAAGGGAAGGGAAGGGAAGGGAAGGGAAGGGAAGGGAAGGGAAGGGAAGGGAAGGGAAGGGAAGGGAAGGGAAGGGAAGGGAAGGGAAGGGAAGGGAAGGGAAGGGAAGGGAAGGGAAGGGAAGGGAAGGGAAGGGAAGGTTTGGGAAGGGAAGGGAAGGGAAGGGAAGGGAAGGGAAGGTTTGGGAAGGGAAGGGAAGGGAAGGGAAGGGAAGGGAAGGGAAGGGAAGGGAAGGGAAGGGAAGGGAAGGGAAGGGAAGGGAAGGGAAGGGAAGGGAAGGGAAGGGAAGGGAAGGGAAGGGAAGGGAAGGGAAGGGAAGGGAAGGGAAGGGAAGGGAAGGGAAGGGAAGGGAAGGGAAGGGAAGGGAAGGGAAGGGAAGGGAAGGGAAGGGAAGGGAAGGGAAGGGAAGGGAAGGGAAGGGAAGGGAAGGGAAGGGAAGGGAAGGGAAGGGAAGGGAAGGGAAGGGAAGGGAAGGGAAGGGAAGGGAAGGGAAGGGAAGGGAAGGGAAGGGAAGGGAAGGGAAGGGAAGGTTTGGGAAGGGAAGGTTTGGGAAGGGAAGGGAAGGTTTGGGAAGGGAAGGTTTGGGAAGGGAAGGTTTGGGAAGGGAAGGTTTGGGAAGGGAAGGGAAGGGAAGGTTTGGGAAGGGAAGGGAAGGGAAGGTTTGGGAAGGGAAGGGAAGGGAAGGGAAGGGAAGGGAAGGGAAGGGAAGGGAAGGGAAGGGAAGGGAAGGGAAGGGAAGGGAAGGGAAGGGAAGGGAAGGGAAGGGAAGGGAAGGGAAGGGAAGGGAAGGGAAGGGAAGGGAAGGGAAGGGAAGGGAAGGGAAGGGAAGGGAAGGGAAGGGAAGGGAAGGGAAGGGAAGGGAAGGGAAGGGAAGGGAAGGGAAGGGAAGGGAAGGGAAGGGAAGGGAAGGGAAGGGAAGGGAAGGGAAGGGAAGGGAAGGGAAGGGAAGGGAAGGGAAGGGAAGGGAAGGGAAGGGAAGGGAAGGGAAGGGAAGGGAAGGGAAGGGAAGGGAAGGGAAGGGAAGGGAAGGGAAGGGAAGGGAAGGGAAGGGAAGGGAAGGGAAGGGAAGGGAATCTGTTTCATCCTACCGATGACAGCTCTGAAGTCAGGATGTCAGCAGTTGGGAATGAAGTCTCTGGATTGCCATAGAGTGATGGATAGAAGGTGGAGTTATCAGATTGCAGTACAGAAACAGAGTAAGCTCCACTAAATTATCTATGCTTTTCTGACAAGTGGATCAAGATTCTTAGTGTTTCCTGGCTGGCCTCATTAAGTTGCTATAATTATAGTTTTATTGATAAAGTGCCTGCTCTTGGTGAGACCCAAGGGATGCTGTGCAATTAAAATAACGGATTATGTGAGTGTAAGATAATGTACTAACAGTTAGAACAAAACTTGTCTTACAGGAAAAAAAGTAGTTGGGACTCTTCCCTAATACTAGAACTGAAGAGGGAATACTTCTGAAAGTGAAAAACTCATGCATTCAAATGGGAGTTTTTTAAAAAAAACTAACCTATTTCTTATTTTAATAGCTGAAATTTAATTGTCAAGCAACTAAGTATTGATGCCTGTTTGTCCTATCTGTCTTCATGGTTCTAAGAGAAACCCATATACCAGATTTTCCAAATTCTAACTAACTTTGAGCTAACTTTTGGATCCTGAGTTTCCTAAAACTAGGCTAATCAAGATGTGAAATTAATTAAAAAATCTGAAATTCCAGTTAGGTTCTTGCTGAAATACGTATGTGAGCTTATAGGACAATGATAGAGATCCATGGAGCAATTTGATTAACTGACAAAGAGAATGAGGAGATTGAAGAAGGTTGATGGCAAGCCTTCACCAAGGGGACCTAGGCATTATGATGGTCATAAAAAGTGCAAGATGAAGGTGCCAGGGTTGAGAGGAGTTCATAAAGATAGGTTAAATGTGTGGGTTCCCCTTGCAGAGGGGTGAGATAAGGCTACTTTTTTATCACTCATACAAACCAAAAAGAAGTCAATAGTTCAACAGCAGGAGAAATTTGTTCCCATTCTCCAAATCACTTCTGTACTATTCATCTAGTTATTATCTAATTACACAACACCAGTTATTTTCCCTCTTGGATGAATGGCCTAACCAACATACTGTAAATTCAGAACTCATTGCAGTTGCCTTCCTTTATAACCTCCAGATCTTGCCTTTTTGGATATATAGGTATAATCTTTATTAGACAGTAAGACAGGAGAAGGGCACTTCAAGACAGCTGTCAAAGTAGCAGGAAAAGGTAGGAATGGGCTTAGGAAGGACCTACAGATGAAATTTTACATTTCTTTATGGTGTCATGCAAAGGAGAGGTTTCTCTCCTTTGCTTAAGAGCAAGCTAAACAAATTCGACATAGTAACAATTGATCTAGCAGGTGGGCCTTCATTGGGGGTGTGGATTTAGGAGTCTGTTTCTGTTTTCCCATCTCTAAGCAATCTGAAGCAGAAGATAAGTGCTGAGCCAGCATCTTGGCAAGATAAAGACACCTGGTAGCATCATTTCCATGCCTGGATTTGTTAAGCACAGTTTCCCTAGAAGGTGAATATTGTGTGTTTAGGATCTCCATCACCCTCCACAAAGTAAGTGAGGGGACAATAACTGGAAGGTTACAGCAGCCTGGAAAAGGTGCTTGAGTAGCCCAGACATGAAGGTAGAAGGAAATTCTCATTAATTTTGGGTTTGATTTGGTCCATGTAATTATACTACATATTTTTGCTTCTGTGAGATTACTTGCCTTGTGTAAAATAAATATTTATTTAGCACTTTCACCTTGCAGGCAATGCTATCATTCTTCTTTTAATTACTATGCAGCTTCCAATAATGATGGGTAGCACTTGACATGCTGCTTCTAAATTCACAGCACTTTGCAAATGTGAAAGGTGGTTATCTGTCACTGACTTTCTGTATTAAAACAAGAGGAACTGGAAAGAAAATGCTCTGTGAACCTTTTTTTTTTCTCTGAAGTTTCTGAAGATTAAAATAATCTTTTGTAAATAATATTAATATATTGGTGTTACCAATAGGACAGGACACAACCAGTCTGGGCTTGCTAAAAACTTGGTGGTTGAGCGCAGAAGGCAGCTGCTGCAGTGTCACCTACAAAGATACCTTGGGCCAGGCAGACGCTGCAAGCGGTGGGGTCGAGCGTGTGGGGACAAGCCTGGACTTGCCTGGAGCTCCAGAGCCAGTGAGTGAGAACTGCCTTTGCAGAGGGTAGCTGTTCTTAAATCCTCTGTCGGAGAAGCTTTGGGACTAATGGCAAAGAAGAGAGTCGGTTCTGGTGGCAGGTTTCAATCCAGAGTTTTATTGTAGCGTACAGAGTTCTGAATTCAGCAACTGCCCCGCCAGAACTCCTGAGCCACGTGGTCCCCATAGGTTTTACTGGGGAGAGGAGAGACGGGAAAGGGCAGGAGACTCACCAGTCAGATAGGAAAGGGGTGGAGGTCTCAAGGGAAGAAGCACACCTGGACAGCCAATACTCTCCAAAAGGTGAAGGGTGTCTTTTAAATCAGCCATTCACTTGACGCTCCTCAGGAATTTCTCCAGGATAAGGGGAGGGTCCCTTTTTTGGTGACAGGCAGGGCTCTGGAGATTGGCAGGGATCTGGATGGGGAGAGGAGGAAGGATTGGCACAACTTGGAGGAGGAACCCAGGGGAAAGACCAGGGGTTCAGGGATAAACCACAAAAGCACACTGCAACTTTAATCAAACCCCCCTTCCTATATATTTGTCTGAGAGTAAGTAACTGAATCCTTGGTTTACATGGGAAGTCAAAATTAGTTCCATAGAGAACTGTCCTTAATTTCAGCATACACAGACATTCAAAATGGCAATCAGTGTCTAAGCCACATTTACACCTTGTACAAATCAAGCTAACTGTGACAGCAAGATATCAATTCATACAGCCATGTGCAAATTCTTGGTTTGGACTAATATGCATTTTTGTCCAGCCCCTCAGCCCACTGGTCCCAATAATATTATTCACTCTGCCAAAAGCAAAGGTAATGAGGAATGAGAAGCTCAGGAAAGGAGAATCTGTGACCATGAAAAGAAAAAAACTCCAGAACCCTAATGACTTGTCTTCCTTTTATAAAACTCTTATGTAATAGGGTTCAAGACTTTGATGGATGACAAAGACATTTTAATATAGTCCCATAAAATATGGCCACCAGTGATAATCCAATTTCTTGGTTCTGAAGAAGTGTGGTTTGCATTGACGTTACTTGGACAAACAACTCATTAAAGAGGGGCATCATGTAATGCCCATTGACACTCAGTAGTGGCTCAGAAATTTAAGAATGTCTTTATAATCTGCTGCTGCTGTCCAAGGTGCTATTTGCAATGCAAAGGAGTTAGAGCAGGTACCCACTTTAGGCATCATCAAGATCCCAACTAAAACCTCTCCCAGTAAAAAAAAAATAATTGAATAGGAAATGATTCTGAAAGTGGTGAAATCCCTCTGCATTTTGTACCATTCCCTAATAAATCTTGATCATTGGCTTGTCCAGCCCTTGACTGATGTCTGTATGTGATGTATATATAGAATCATAGTCATTAAGGCTTGAAAAGACCTCAAAGATTGTCAAGTTCAGCTTCTAACTCAACATTGCCAAGTCCACCACTAAACCACATCCCCAAGTGCCACATCCATCAAATATCTCCAAGGATGCTGACTCCACAACTTCCCTGGGCAGCCTGTTCCAATGCTTAGCTACCCTTTCAGTAACGATTTTATTCCTTAGACCCAATCTAAGCTTGCCCTGGTGCAATTTGAGGCTGTTTCCTCTTGTCCTATTGCTTGTTACCTGGGAGAAGAGACCAAACCCCACCTGGCTGCAACCTCCTTTTTGGGAGCTGTAGAGAGCAGTAAGATCTCCCCTGAGCCTTCTTTTCTCTAGACAAAACACATCCTCAAATCACTGCAACTCTCCACACCATGGGAGACCTTTTCTCCAGGAGAATGCTGTGAGAAATAGTGTCAAAGGCTTTACTAAAGTCCAGGTAAACAACATTGACAGCCTTTACCTCACAGAGGGACATCCTATCTCAGAAGGAGGTCAGGTTGGTCAAGCAGGACCTGTCTTTCATCAGCCCACACTGGCTAGACCTGATGACCTGGGAGTCCTGTACGTGGCAATTTCACACCACTCAGGGTGATCTGCTCCATGCCCTTCCCTGGCACTGAGGTGAGGCAGATGTGCCCAGGGTTCCCCAGAGCCTCCTTCAAGCCCTTCCTTTAGAAGACCATCATATTTTCTAACTTCCAGACAACTAGGAGCTCCCCAGCTGACCAGGACTGCTGGTGAATTATTGAAGATGTTCTGGTGAGAGCTGCTGGTTTCCTCAGTACCCTTGGGTGGATCCCACCTGGCTCCACAGACTGCATCTGCATAAGTGTTGTAGGAGGTCACCAACCCTTTCCCCTTGGGTTATAGGGCTTCCAGCTCAGGGGTTGGGTACCTGGAGAACCAGTTTTTCCTACCAAAGGCTGAGGAAAAGGTGGATTGAAAAATCTCAGCCTTTTCTTATTCCTTTATCACTAGATTTCTCCCTTCATCAAATAAGATATTCTTCTTAACCCTCCTGTTGTTAAAAGAAAATAATGTTTCTATTGAAATTTTGACAACAAAACAATAGTGAAGCAATCATCAAAATGTCTCATGAGGCTGAGGAATATTAGGTAATTGTCCTTACAACTTTTTCTGTGTTTCATTAAAATATTATTGAATAACTGTGGATTTACCCAGCAGCCAACATCCGTGAGTAATTTGCACAGGTTCTGTGTTTTATTGGTGGTTTTGCATGCAATCACACATATAATGAGGCAACACAAACAGAAGTCTTCTGAATCTTTCATGTGTTTCCATTAAACTGATGTCACTACAAATTCAGTTCCACACATCTGTGGTGCAACTGTATTCCCAACATTTTATGAACAACAGACTCTCTTAAAATAAGCCATGCAGACTGATGCCAGGTTGCCAACTGATCCTGCATCTGTTTCCTATGAAATGGAAGGGCAGGAAGAAGAAAAATTCATGTCTTGCAAACTGTTTTTTTTATTATTCCCCAGCTTTTCAAAAGCTCTTTTACTTCAGCCATCATTAGATCTCACAGACAAACTTGGGAGTAAAGGAACTTGATTTTCCTACATAAAATTTGTTCATTTCACCACAATCACATCTGTGCACCAAGAAAATATCATCTGAGTGACATAAGACTTTGTTCCCTTCTTATTTCCATTTGTTAAGTGAAGGGAAATCGGTCTTTTTTGCTTTGTTGTTTTTTGTGTGGGTATTTTTTATAGAGCAGTAGTATTAATCACCATCTTTATGCTACCACCAAGATCAGAGCCCAGGGTCTCCTTGTGCAAGACAATGAAAAAAAACCAACAAATAAGGGGAATATTCTTTATCCCAAAATTTTATTTATTACTATGTGAATGTTCTTTCCAAATGTGTAGTCTCAGCCAGCCAGAGACCAGCATGAATTTACCTGGGGGTATGGTTGGATTTATGGTTTTCTAAGAGTACAGCAATCTGATTTCCTAAATTAGAGAAGTTTGTGGGGAACTGAGCTCCCACAAGCCTGCAGGTTCAGGATATCAAAATCTAGTCTGAGAAAGAACTCAGGTTCCCACTGAACCTAATAAGAATGAGTGGAACTCCAGCTGCCCTATACGTGCTTACACTAATACAGGCTGAATCATTTATGAACAACTTCAGTGGCAATATTAACCAGCTTCTATGCACTGCAAAGGGGTGGGGGGGGGGGAAACTGATTCTATGAAATGCAGACACCTGTACTGTAGACCCTAACATATAGCCAGGAAATTTTTTGTCTTTATGCCTGTAGTTGTATTCAGAGCTGATACTTTTTGCACTCAATTACAAGTTACATACATACAATAAAGCCATCTTCATGGCTGCAAATCATCTACAAATACCTGCAAAAGCATTTTAGCATACTGTTGAGAAGTAATTGCTGTTTCCTAGCCTCTGGTATCACCACTTCAACAAAATAGCAAATATTCAGTGCCTTGAACAAAGTTTACAGAATCAAGCCTTCATTAGAAGGATGGCTGGCAAGAAGAAAATACCTTACCTGTATATTATTAGCTATTGTTGAGGTTTTAGGCATAATCTGGGCCTGGCTCATTATTGTGGTTTCTTTTTCTGTTGGTCAGTAATGAAGAATATGTGAGAACGTTGGTTAAATGGGTTTTTTTGAGTGTCTGCAGTAAAATAATTGAATATCAGCAAGATTTAAATGATGCCCAAAAAATACATGTGGAGAGGACAGAAAAAATCTCAAAGCATGTATTTTAATTGAAAATGAGAGTACTGGAAAAAGGACAGTTTAGGGTTAAGCTACTGGAATAGTTTGAGAAGTTTTTTACCATCAATAATGCTAACCCTGTCAGGACAAATGGAAGCTTTCAAACCAAGACTTAGAAAATGACAGGATGGAATTCAGTCATTTATCTAAAATGCTTTAGATCTTAAAAGTTAAGTTCAAATTAGAAGTTTGCTATGTAAACATTTTTAACCCACATACCCATAGGGAACAACAGCACCTATGCTCGTACAACAAAAATACCACCAGAACTGTCAAAATGGACCTTCATTTGTTTTACTATTTCTTTCTTTTTATTTATGAGTTTCAAGTGTAAAGATGTATTCTCCTACTTATTTTGTCTTCTTCTGTTTTCATAGAGTATCTTTAAGGTGATTGGAAATATTCTTGTTACTGCTCTGCTGCAAAATACATTATCACATTAATATTCAACTTGGTATTAAGGTAAACCAGAACAGAATAATCTGATCTCAAAATTTTGTCCATCATCATTCAGCATCTGTTGAGCAGGGGAGGAATGTCCCACGAGTTACTGGGAGAAATTCCCTTGTTTCTGGACCATGGAGCCAGTCCCCTCTATCCCCCACGGCCTCCAGAGGCACATCTCACTCTGAAGAAGTGCTAAGTGCATGAACAGCACGATTTCCCTTTTAGGCAGAGTGCCTGGAAAGCAGAATTGTCATTAACATGAAATTGCTTCGGCCAGCACTTAAGCTCAATAGGATAATATTTAAAACATTAACTACAGGCTTCCAGCCGAGCTCTTCAACCTTTCTCTTCTGTCACATTACACAATACAACTGCTTTATGCTGACTATCTGCCCTTTCTTCCTCTTTCTTAGGCTTATCTCAATAGGCCCTGTCTCAGAGTCACTGAAAAGAAGAAAGAGAAGCTGAATATATCTGACAGCTATTTCTATCAGATAAACTAAAGTTCAAATGACTGGAACTCTTTTGCCTTTCAAAGGCCTTCAGTCCCCTGATGTCTTCTCACGCAATATAGACCTTTCTAAAAAGGGGGGGGGTTGCTGTCACTGTCTTTGTGCAGTGATGAGGGACCAATCCACCTTTGATTTGTCAACTTTACTGAAGGATAAATACTTCTGCTGTGGGCAAGGGGAGTGTGACATCACTCAAAGGAAAGTATAATGTTATTGACTGCTTTTCTAACTGCCCATCAAAATAAGTTTTAATCTTATTCACTGATATCAATCTCTAGTCCTGCTTAGGCCAGGTTGTTCTCCATTCTTACAGTGCCAAATAGGCACACAGAATGTTTCCTGTGTGATGGGGTTCACCTCAATGACCTTTCAGATTAAGGTGAGTATATTGATTTGAGCTGATTTGTGATAAAAATTACCCTTCAATAGAAACATTTTCTAGCCTATTCAGCCAAAAAAGCAAGCACAGAGAACAATGTGATATTTTCAATATTAATTGATTTGGCTGTGGCAGACAGGGAAGGTCTTTGAGGTGACCTCCAGGAGGTCCATGATGTCTCAGAACAAGAGGTGCACCCAGAGATGTTCAACCCTCTCCCTTTCACTGCAGATGAAGTTTCTCTGCACATCTACATTGAGCAGCAGGACATTTTAGCCCCAGCTTCATTGCAACTGCTGTTTAACAAGAATGGGCCTGAGTCTCTTGCTGTTGAACTCCATTAAAGTAGAGCTCTGCCTTGTTAAACCTAATTGTACTTTGAGTCTAAAGCAAACCCTAAGAACAAAAGTTATAGTTTTGTCAAATTACTCTGGCTACTAAAGTGGTTATAAACTTTATTAGTGTGATTATGACCTATTAAAGTCACATTAACTTTTTAATGTGCCAGAGGTTGCCACTGCAATGTCTGATAGACTTAACTGAAGGCTTACTTCCTTCTCTTTATGCTTCAGAAACAGACTTTGACAAAACAAATTGTCTTCTCTGTAATTAGTAAGTTCCATAACAGAATCTTTATCAGTATTTCCAGTAAGCAAAGCTATACTCCTATTGTAAAAGCTTCTCTACCTGCCAATAAGACCTTGTCTTTCTTTTTTCTTCTTATTTTTTTCTTTTTATCTGTAGTTCCAGATCTTGAGTGTCAGTTTGGGGTATGATGAAAGCCTCTCAACAAGCTGCTTTGCTCTGTAAAGAGTCAAAGCTTTTAAGAGATAAAAGCTTAATTCCTGTCATAGGACAGGCTCAGAGTCAGAAAAGTCTGCAATGGACTCATACATTTATTTCATGGTCCAGTGGCAGTAATGTGTTCAGGAGAAAACCTGCACATCATTGGTGAGAACATTTTTAGAAGGTTATGAATAAAGAGTCACTTAACTCTAGTTACAGCAGCTTCATCCACTGTGAGCAGGTACAGAAGGTCCCCCTAAGATCCCCTGTTTCTTCTACAGACACAAGCAAAACGTGTAACTATTTCTTTCTTTAGATTCAGCACTGGAGTTTCTAACAGAAGGAGCCTCAAAGACATCTGCTGGCCAGGTATTTATCTGCTCTTCACTCCAGAAGTTCCACGTGACTTGGCAATGTGTGCTTACAGCCCAGAAAACCATCTGCATCCTGGGCTGCAACAAAAGAGCTGGGCCCAGCAGGTCAAAGGAGGGGATTCTCCCCCTCTGCTGTGCTCCTGTGAAATCCCTCCTGGATCTGCTGTGTCCAGTTCTGGGGTCTCCAACACAGGAAAAGCATCGACCTGTTGGAACAAATCCATGTGAGGCCACAAAGATGATCAGAGAGCTGGAGTACCTCTGCTGTGGACACAGGCTGGAAGAGATTGTTCAGCCTGGAGAAGAAAGGCTCTGGGGAGTCCTTAGAACATCTTCCAGTACCTAAAGGGGCTACAAGAGAGATGCAAAGAGACTTTTTAAAGAGCATGGAGTGACAGGATGAGGGAAAATGGCTTTAAAGCAAAGAAGATTTAGATTAGATATTGGTAAGAAATTCTTCACTATAATGGGGGTGAGGCCCTGGTACAGGCTGCCCAGAGAAGCTGTGGATGCCTCATTCCTGGAAGTGTTCAAGGCCAGGCTGGATGGATCCTTGACCAACCTGGTCTAGTGGAAGGTGTCCCCATCCACCACAAGGAAGTTGGAACTGGGTGATCATCAAGTTCCCTTCTAAACGAAACTATTTTATGATTCTAATAAGAGACACCAGAGCATTTTACAAATATTAGTCTTAAATTTAATGTTTGAATTTTTTTTTTTAATATTTGAGAATTATTTGAAAATACCTGTGCAGAAACATAAGTGTTCAAGTATCCTACCTGTTTGAGTCACGTCCATTAGTAGAAGAGCACATCTATTTTTCAACAGGTTTTTTTATCATAATTTACCAGTGTGGTAAACAAAATTGTTCAAGGAAATGGTAATTTTAAAAGCTTCCCCTACTAAGCACAATTTCAGAATGGTTGAAATGTAAGTTTTTTAAAAACAAGGTTCTGGTTTTCTGTCTGATTTTTTTTAACTTTAAATTTAATTTTGCTAGTAGAAAAAAAGTTACACATGAAATGAAGCTGAGAACAGATTAACATTTAATTATGTGATTGCTTCAATTCAAAGCTTCTGCTTTTTATATTTTAGACATATATATATATATATGTATAGGGTTTTGCCTCAGTATATATATTTTAATCAGGCATTATTCATAATTCAAAAAGCTACTTCCAGTCCTCTTTATGCACCTTGAAGACATAAAAAGAACATTGCCATCTCCTTTTCACTGCATGGATTTGACTTTGTCAGTAGAGACAAAGTTAATTTCTGTTTACAGTAAATGAGAAATGTTGGCCATCTTAAAAGCTGACTTCTTATTCATCAAGAAACTTCATTATTATTTGTATATATCTGCAATGTCATGAAGTAGCAGTCATACTTTAAAATCTGTCTGTTCCTATATATTAACACTTATTTATTGTTATTCTGAAAGACATGAGCAGGGAATGGATCAATTTTTAATTTGGTCAAGTTTATCAGTGCATGCTACCTTATTCTGAGGAATGAGTTTGCCTCCATAGCTGAAGAAAGGATTTTTTATAAAAGCTTTTGATCAAGACCAAAAATATAAAAATTTAAGGCCTATGCTTTCTCCTTCTATTAAAGTTGGAACAAAAAAAAAAGGTTTTCTCTAAAAATTAGTATTTTTTTTGTAATACCTACATCCCATAATCCACTGATTAAATATAATTTATAGGTAGTGTAGTAACTGTTTTGGATCTTCTCTTCCTGTTTTTAGGTGGAAGCAAAATAAAATGGTTGAAACCAAAATAAAGTATCTGATGTATGGTCCCTGTCAGATTTAAACCCAGCATCTGCAGAGGTCATCTTTCAAGGTGTCTGCCCAACTATTCCAACTGTGTTTGCCACATATGTGTAGTGACCAGGTGTAGGAATTAAAGTTTGCAAACTGGGAAAACCCAAAAATATGCTGACTTTTGTTTGGCTTACTTTTTTGGTGGAAAGGACATCTTCAAGTGCAAGACATTCCATTTTATTTCCTTTTATTTCATTCTTCTTCATCTGCCTCGTCACTTTATTTGTCTTCTTAAAAGAAAATCTCAGATGCCGTTAATAAACAGATTTACCTACATAGATAAAAGCAAAATGTGCATTCTGGAAAATTGTACTATTCCTCTTCTGTTCAGCTATGTGAGCTGCTGTTAGAGTTCATTGTCCCACATCCTACCCTGCTACATGATTACAGAAATATGCTCAACATATCAAAAGAAACTATTAGCTTTTCAATTTTTACATGGCTTCTTTTTGATGATCTTTGACATCTTTTCCAACCTAAATGACTCTATGATTTCTCCAAAATTTTTTCTTGTTTGCTGCCCTGAAAATTTAAGAGGAGGTTGGTATTTCCCACTCCTGAAGCATACCACTGGCTGGTTGATGGCAATCCCTGATGGGAAATAGGGTGGATAATGTATATTTTGAGCAGACCAGGCTTCTGCTTAACCCAGCAGAAGGGAGCAAGGAGAACAAGTGAGGGAACAGTCCATGTTTAGCAGAGACAAGCTGAAATTAGTCTGTAAAAAGACAGCTTAATGTAATAGCAGAGGCCTTCCTGATAACACATTAGAGGGTTGTTAGACTAATCTTTCTCTCATTAGTTCATTCTCTGTGGTTTGACACATAACTTAAGACCCCACGAGTTAAACAGGCTGAAGCAATGATGCAGTCCTGCCATGTACAGCTATTTCCCTCTGCATGGAGCAATTAGGAAACACTAATGAGCATCCCAGGAGGATCCCCTGAAGAGCCTCACTGCTGAGTGTCATATGAACAGCAACAAAGAACAGTGGGAAATAATGCTTAGAAATGTTTATAAACTTGATCGTGCCTTGCTGCTAGTTTAACCTATAACTGCAGTGCAGTAAGCCCCACCAGCTCCTGATTTCCCTGAAGAAGCAAAACCCAGTATAAATTTGGATAAAAAAGGAAGTTTAGATGAACTATTAAGCCTCATCCTGCTTGTAGGAGTAACAATAAAGCAAAGGGAAATTAAATCAGGGATTTAATCTATTGGGCAATAATCTATTCAGTTTTGTATACATTAGTGAAATCAAGGCTGGACCTAAGGGGGATAAAAAAGTGAAGCTGATGGGAAGTTGGTTGAGGCTAGGCCAAAGTGGCATTGGTGGGCAATGGAAGAAGAGGAACACAGGTTAATTACACAGCCTGCCTTTAGCCTTGTAGTTGGAGTCCTAAGAAAAGGTCTCTCAGGAGGTGATTCAGAGCTTAGTTTTCTACACTGGTTGTATTAAAAGCTTAACATCCAAACTTAGATACAAAAAATTATCTCTAGAAAACAAGAATACCCACTTCATGCTATTCTGCCTCAGTTATCAGAATAATTAGCTATTGAAATAACCATGAAGCTGTCTCTTGTATCATATCATAGAGTCATTGCACTGGATCTGGCTGAGCTCCTGGAGTTCGTTTGCCCATAGCCCCCACAGGGCTCTGCTGGGTATTGGTGCCTACAGAGGTGATGGTAACACCTCTAAGTTTTGGCTCCTGCTGAGCAGAGCTGCCACAGCACCAGCACTGCCTACAACCTACCTCCCATCAGTAGTGGGGGCAAGATCCTGGGGGAGGACACAACCAGCTGTCCCAAATTAACCTAAGGGATATTCCATACCACAGAATGTCAGTTCAGATACAAAAACTGAGGAAAGGAGAAGGGAAGGGGGACATTCATTATTTACAAAGTTCAGCTTCCTGACCAACCCCTGCCTGTGCTGAGACCCTGCTTCCTAGGAAGTGGTTGATGGGAAGTAGAGAATAAACCCTGAGGTTTTTTTTCTCTTTGCTTATGTGCACACAAACTTTGCTTAAGCAAACTACTTATGTCAGCCTATGAGAGACTGAAATGTTAGGGGTTAATGGCTCAAAATGAAAGTCCCTTTGTGGAGGCAGCTTTGCTGAGGCCAAGTTTCCATCTCCTGAGGTGGAGATGAGTTTTTGGATATTTGTTGATAAAGCCTCTGGTCCGCACAAGACAGAGAGGAAGAACACCCATCACTGGAGGCTGCAGTCCAAGCTTTGAGCCAAGTAAGAGGCAGATCCTGTGAGGTGGGATGGTGCTTTTCATCATATCAGCTATGCTCCCTCACAGACCCCCTGCTCCCCAGGAAGGTCCCTTCACACAGGACATTCACATTCACATGTAGGCCTGAGGTTGTTCATCCCTTCTGATGGGGCATAACTGGCTGACATGAGAGACAGCTGCCGTGCCCTAAAAGGAGTTATAAAACATCAAAGACTCCCAAAGTGCCCCAAGACTCATTTCTGAGGCCCTCCACCACAGGAATGAAAGCTACACCACCAGGGTGGTACCCAGGCAATCCCTCCAAGCCTGAACCTACATTAACAGATTGAACTCAGTCTCATGGACTTTCCCTGCCCGCAGTGGGTCACCATCACTCCACAGCAATCAAGCCTCCTTGTGGGATCCATGCATGGTGGTATCTTTCTACTCATATCTTTTCTTTCTCTTTCTTACTTTTCCCTCATATATTTTCTTAAGGGATATTTTTATGCTTTTATATTATAATATTACTATCAATACTAATATTAACAACCAAAATGGCTGCATACCTGCTTTCCAGCGTAGCCAAATTGTTCTAAAATAAACCTTACATATAAATAAATATATGTATAGGAATACTCATCATTCAGTGTTGTTTCATTTGAATCTGCTGCAGGAGAGCTGATAACAACAACCTGGGCTACCTTTGCCTTCAGTGGTGGGTCACAACATAAACTTTTGTTTCCATTCTTATTTTCTCTCCCCTGTCCATCTGGGACGCGAGGTGATGGAGCAGTTTGGTGGGCACCTATCATCCAGCCAAGGTCAACCCACCACAATCAGAACCACAGAATGGTTTGGCGTGGAAGGAACCTTAAAAATCACCTAGTTCCAAATACCCCCACCATGGGCAGGGACACCTTTCCCTAGACCAGGTTGCCCAAAGCCCCATCCAGCCTGGCATTGAGCACTCCCAGGGATGGGGCATCCACAGCTTTTCTGGGCAACCTGTGCCAGGGCCTCACCACCCTTATAACAACAAATTTCTTTCCAATACATAATCTAAACCTACCTTCCTTCAGTTCAAGGTCATTCTCCCTTGTTCTGTCACTGCATGTCCTCATGAAAAGTCCTTCCCCACCCTTCTTGGAGGCCCCCATTAGGTTCTGGATGGTGGTCTAAATTCTCCCTGTAGCCCTCGTTTCTCCAGCTCTAACTCTCTCAGACTGTCCCCATGGTGGTGTCTTCTTCTGGATTTGTTCCAAGTCACCACCTTAGCTGAACATCCATGGTGCATTAACATCACAACCCCCTTTTTTTCAGTCAATGAACTCTATGATTGAAAATACTTGCAGTTTTGAAAGGCAGATTTCTTTGAGGTACTACATGTGCATAGAAGCAAAATATGATTTGCATCTCCATTCATAAATCTAGATATTTATCTTGAATGGCTCTTTCTCACCACAAAAGACTAAAGCATGATTAGTTTGGAGGTAATGGGTATTGCAATGTAATTTCAAGACAAAGCTAACATTGCTTTGGTTAGAGAAAATATGAAATGATAAACAATAGTTTGTGACTGTGGTTTGTGCAGTGAAAAAGCTTTAAAATCTAACAAATTCTTTCCAAGTACCTTAGAAATATCAGGGAGCCATAGAGAGTCATTATTTGTAATGAAGAAGATATATCAAATCAACTTTTTTCTTTTATAAAATTATTTGTGGATTGAGAAGAAACTGGTTATGTCATATTTTTACTTTGGTAAGACTTCTGATGCAGGCTTAGTGGTTATTTTCACAAACAAGCCTGAGAAATCTGGACTGGATGAAACTGCCACAGAGTAGGTGGAAAAACAATTTGGAAGCTGTACTCAGAGATTATTTGTTAGTGGTTCACAGTCAAAACAGAGGGAAGTACTGGGCAGCATCCAACACTCGTCTGCCTTCATTTTGGAGCTCTTCAATACTTTTGCTAATGATCCAGATGATGGAATGCAAAGTGTACTTATTAAATCTGCAGGTGACAACAAGCTTCAAGAAGTTCAAGAACAAGACTGGAATTCAAAATGATGCTGAGACACAGGAGGTACGGTTGGAAAAACTACACTGAAATTCATTAGGGACTCATGCAAAATATAACACTTCACAGGCATAATCAGCTGTAAAAAATCGGAATGGGGAGCAGCTGCTTGAGCAGCCGTTACACAGAAAAGTGTTTAGAAGTTATAGTGGGTCATAAGTGAACAGTCATCCTCCTCCAACCCCCTCCCTCCATCAGGACTGTAAAACCAGTAGCATAACCTTCGGTCCCATATGCTGTTATCCCTTCAATTTATTCAGCACTGGGGAGGCCATTTCTAGAGCAACACATCAAAGGGAGCTATGGACAAAAGCCAGAGGGCAGGAGTGAGAGTGATCACATATCTGAAAAGAGTTATATTTTAGGAAAGACTGAAAAAAAAAAATCAAACTGTTCAGCCAAAAGAGGAAAAGACTGGAAGCATACTGGTAACAGCCTTCATGTAGACAATGCTGCTGGAAGCAGGAAAGAAACATCCTTGTTGGACCTGATAAGAAATACCAGCCTCTATTTTTAAAAGATTAAGTTTAGGTTTCAGGATGAAACTTCTCAAAGCAGTGGAATGGGTTTCATGGAGTCATGGGAATACTAGTTTGAAAGGATCTCTGCAGGCCATTTATTCTAACCTCCAGTTCAGTGATGGACTTTTGCCACAGTTACCTGGAGGAGATGTGGAGTCTTTAAAACATAAGGAGCTCTAGAAGAGAAAGAAGCCAAAATGATGCACTTAGCCAAGGAATAGACATCTCCATATTTCAGTGTTTTTGTACTGTTGTGTCTGCCAGCTGCCCCAGATAACTGCTTGGAAGGGGAAATGTTCAATTTCTCAAAATGTGTTAATGCTGAGAACTTGCTTTTAAAGAAGACTTCTTTAGGAAGCTGCAGATGTTTCTATTTAGAAGTCTTCAGAACCTAGCACCTTCAGCAGATAATTAAATCTCTTTGTTACATGGCCTTTTTGAGGTGTTTGTTAAGATCAGCCATACCTTCCTAGTGTGAGTAAATCCAGAACCAACTCTTTTACTGCTGGAAAGACCAAAAGCTGTGTGAGCAAAAATGGCTTTAGCAACTACTAGAATCTATTGCTATAAATCATTATGTTAGACCCCACCCTGTTAAATCATCTCCATACATGGCATTGTTGGATCAAAAAATCATTCCTATGAAAGGAGATCACACCTGGACATTTTGGTCGGAATGAAAAAGTGAGTATTCTATGGTTTATCCTGTAACAGTTTTTACATTCAATCATATTGTTGGAGGAGTAAATTAGGTCTCCAGGGGATCCTAATCACTAGGCTACAGACTTATGCTGCCACTTGTGCTCTGCTGGTTTTCATGAATCTCAAATTATTTCGCTATCTAGTAGATTACTATCCTCAGGGGGGAGTAAAGGATGAGAAATATGCACAAATTTCCTCATTCTCCCTGTCTGTTCTATACCTAGACTGTTAAAGTAGCTTATTCAGAAAATGAGAGACACAAGTATGAATCTGTAAAGATAGAGTTGAATATCAAACTGCACTCTCCCACCTCATAGGAGAGTCATTATATTAAAAAAAGGCTCAAGGCAGAGAGAAGAAATGAATGGCATTCCAAACTTTTGCCTTGTGAAATATTCTGTGGGAATCTTTAATGTACCACATTTTTCCAGGAAGGATCCTGATTAGGCAGAATGACCTGGGTAGAAAATATCACAGCCCTACCAGCACAGAAGTATTCTGTGAAGCTGAAGAGGATCTAAGAGCAGCTAGAGAAATCTTGGGCAAATGTGTAAATAAAGCTTCTGTTGCATTAAATGCCTCTTGGTCTAGAGTAAAACTTCTGAAGGTAAAGTTCCACTTCAGTTCTCCTTGTGTGGAGAATCACCACCTCTTGTTTGCTTGTAATCTGACAATTATTGCCTTCGGAGATTTGCAGAATTTTTGCTGAGAAGAGAGAAAAGGAAACCATTCCCTATTCATCTTCCCCAGACCTCCCATGACTTGGCAGACCTATGATACTCCCACAGACACAGCTTTGTGCATGAGCACTGCAGGGTTTAGATACAAAGGCCCCAATTCATTTCACTGAAATCTTGGTACCCAACAAGTCTAAATTAGTGCTATAATTGCTGTATTTCTTCTCTTTTCTCATTTCTCCTCTCTGCCATGAGCCCTTTTAAAATTTTATTTAATTTCTCTGTAGTCAATGCAGTGGGCAAGGCTTTACAGAAGCCACCTTAAGTCTCCCTTTCTGTGGTCTGAATGTCTTTCTGAGATGTTGTCATCGTCCTTCCTCTGATGACAGGATGAATCTTGGGCAGAGGAACAAAAATTTAGCCTGTTGTGTCCTGTATGTACATGGTGTGTCCAGAACTCAGTACCCACCACACTCTCAGTCACACAGCACTGAGACTCAGGAAGTTTTAAAGATTCTTGAAGTGTTTGGTTTTTTGTTCAGTGATGGGAATTTTTCTTTTTAAACTCAAACCTGTGTGAAACTATCTGACTGATCTGAAGAGGCAAGTAATTTGTCTGTTAATTGAACCACACATCCTGCTTTTTGTGTGTGTACTTGAACCTTGGTCAAAATAAAGCAAACCATTTCTATTTATTTTTTCATCTTCTTCACCTCTAGAATCATTAACTTCTTTTTAGGCCATAACTCACAATGTCCTTTTATCAATCTCTCTTACAATTGACAGAATTTATTCTAATAAGTAGTTCTCATTTTTATATTGTCCAGTGGGTGATTGCATAGTTATTGACACTTGTTAAAAAAGAAAAATTAAAACCCTCCAAATATACAACTAGTTAAAAAGCACAGTCTTATGATTGTTATTCATTAAGAACAATATTTGCAATTCCTGATCAGTTCAACTTGGTAAGATGTTTCTTTAGAATCCAGCAGAAGTGCTTCAGTAAAATAAGACTCCAGAGAACCACACAGAAAGTCCAGCAAATCCAAATTAATCCCAGCCTGCCAGCAGAAATATGGTCCCCCCCCTTACACATTTTGCATTCCTAAGACAGACCTCAGGACTGTAGACCAAACATAAAGAGCCAAATTACATGTGATAGTACAGGGGAGTTTGGATAAATAAATAACTTTTTCATTTTGAATGGATTGAATGGCAGGTACACAAGTGCATGTGGTGATAGGACAAGGGGGAATGGCCTTAAGCTGAAGGAGGGTAGATTTAGATTAGATATTAAAATCAGAATATTTTAAAGTGATGATGGTGAGGCATTGGAACATGTTGCCCAGAGAGGCTGTGGGCTTCCTCCCCTCTTCCCTGGAATTGTTCTAGGCTGCTTGGATGGGGCTCTGAGTCACCTGCTCCAGTGGAAGGTCCCTTCCTGTGTCTGGAGCTTGGAACTCAATGATCTTTAATGATAAATAAATCAGAAATGGCCTCATTTGGGCCAAATAGAGCAAAAGGAGCACCTCCCTCAACCTGCAGACAATTCCCAATGCACCCCAGGATAACATTGTGCCTCCCAGTCACCAGAGCACTGCCAGCTCATGTCACCTGTCACCCACCAAGACTCCAAAGTCCTTCTCAGCAGAGCTGCTCTATTGCAGGTCAGCCCCCAGCCTCTGCTGGTTCTTGGGGTTATTCCTCCTCGGGGGCAGGACCCAACACTTACCTATGATCCTTTGACTGAATATTCCTAATGTTAAATTAACATTCAAAATGGATTCTTCAAGAAGGGAGAGTTCTCCTGTTGTCCTGTGAAGATCCAGCAGCTGCAGGAGTGGGAGTATAGTCTATAAGGCAGATCCTGACCCACTGAGGAAGGATATAAATGCCAACCCACTGCTTCAGGATTTTCCTACTAAACTGTTCTTGGAACACATACAAATTGATTTTTATGTAATGTCCATTGATTGAGCACTCTAACCTTGAATTCTCATACATGAAGGAGTAAATATTTTTGAAAAGATTTGACACAGAAGATGCAGTTTGTCAGTGAATATGGATAATGTGGTGGTGCAATTGATTCCTTTAGGGGATCCACGTCTACATTTGAAACTCCAGTCTAGACAACAGCTACAGCACTGGCATTTTCAAAGTACTGTATTGCAGCCTCAGCTGGCATGAAATGGTGTGCACAATGGAGCCAGAGTGATTTACACCTGCAGAAAAGCTGGCTAGCTTTAAAGGTTTGTTTATGAAGGTAAAAAAAAGTAAAAAACAAAAATCACTTTTCCATCTGTTTTCCTCCTGGTTTTTATTTTATTTTATTTTATTTTATTTTATTTTATTTTATTTTATTTTATTTTATTTTATTTTATTTTATTTTATTTTTTATGATCTGTCAAAAGCCAAATAAGAAAAATGGGAGCAAACTGCTGTGACAAAACAAACAAGCAAGCAAACAAACAAACCAAAAACTCCCCAAAACCCCAAAAAAACCCCACAAAAACAAAAGCAAAAGAAAACTCACACCAAAACAGGGATAGCAAACTATTACTAGAAAACAGCATAAGCAAATTAGAATGGAAAGAAAATGCCAGAAACTACTACCGTGCTGCATTCTTTGGAGAATCAACTTGCAATGGATTAGCACAAATGTGCCTTGATCCATCATCATGCTCTCCAGTTCAGCAGGCACAAACTGATAGTTTGGAATGGAGGTAGCGTGAAGTAAATGCTGTAATTTGTGACTGTGTGACAGCAAATGAAACTCGGCAAGAGGGCCAAGCTATCTGAAGCAAAACAATAATAGCTTGGTGAGCATATTAGGCAACCCCAGAGGAGAGGAGATGAAAGATTCGGGCAATAAGGAGAATGTATGTGTTTTAGGTGTTAGGCAACCCTATTCTCTAGGCATTACAAGCAACAAGAACATCTGAAAAGTGCATCTGGGTTGGGCAGAAACATATTCACCCCTGGTAAGCACATTCCGCAGTAATGCCTTGGTGGAAAGAAATAAAAATAAATAGGAAAATAGAAAAGGATTATCACCCTGGCTAGTAGATTCTTTTCAGAAAGCATCTGGCTAGAGGTAAATAGTATTATGAGACCTTTTCCTAGTTTTTATGATTTATGTGTTCAGTTTCATCAGATCTAGGATAGGGTGTTTATTGGGTACTACATGCTCTGAGAATTTATGTTGCATGGCTAAACATCATGTCTGTATATCTTTTCTCAGTAATCTCTGATAATACCCAAATGGGCTTTTTATTTTAAACATCTGGACAGCCGTATGGTTCGTGAGAATTAAGGTGCTAAGTGAAGAAAACAGCACAACTATAAAACCTTTCAAATAAACAAAGCTTTCTTTGGAACATTAACTTCTTTACAGAGAAATCTTCTCTGTTCCTAAAAATGCACTTAGTACTTTATGTCTTAATCTCAAGGTAACGCTTTTCTCTTACAAATAATCTCAAAGCATTTAATGGTACCATTACTGTAGAAAACTATGAGATATTTGCATAAAAGGCACATCAGCAAAAGAAATATAGAAAAATAAAAGCTCTTCTTTTTCCCCTAGCTTTTGTCTTTGTTTCATACTAAAAGCAGGAAAATACTGTTCAGCAGGGTGTTCTCTTCTACTCAGTAATAACACTGTCAGCACTGTCATAAAAATAGCTAAAGGTGTAATTTAGGGAAATTTGTCTGCATATTAATAATTGAGTTTCTATTTGTTGACACTGAAATCCAAAAGAGAGGGGAAGATAATGCAATGTATTCAGTTCTTTGTCTTTATGCACGTGCATGTCTGTCAGTGCATGTCTGCATGTTTATAGCTCAAAACCAATGTAAAACTATTCTCTCATGTGAAAATAATAAAAAATATGCTGAGAATCACTATTCACAAGTCATACAAAGAAATAAAAATCATAGGGTATTACTGTCCTTCTAAAGTATTTTAAAGAGTTGACAACATGCTCCTAGTTCAAATTAAAATGATAACGTATATACATACACATATGAGACAACATCCTTCAGAAAGATAAGAATTAAAATATATAGAACTGGATATTCTAGTAGCCTTTCCTTTTTGCAATACCCTTGTCTTCATGAATGACTCTATTTCTATTATTAATTATAGTTTGATTTCACTGAGGAATTAGTTTCCATGTTAACTGAATCTTCACTATCATAACCTGTATTTCTTCCTGGACTGATTCATTCTCATGCATTTAAGTTTATTAAACACAGTGCAATACTATGGATAAGTAAAGTTTGCTTGCATAACCATGATTGCAAGACTAGAGCCTGGAAAGAAAAGAGTTTGTTTGGTCATACGTGACCTATATTGCATCATATGTTTTGAGGGGGCTTCTTCTGACTTTCTTAAAGAGCAATTAGAAAATTCTTATCCAGATGTAGAGATTTTTCCTGATTTAACATGCCTTGCAAATTTACTACTCACTGGTTGTACAGGCATACCTATGGTGAAAAATCAGATTAGATATACACAAAGGATTCATGAGAAAGCCAATGTTTAGAGTTCTCCAGCTCTGTTGCACTTTGCAGATATTCTTCAATACCTATTCTTAAACTAGGTTGCCTAGTTTTTAGTTGGATTTTATTTTGTTTTTAGCAAGAATCATTTTGTAAATTTTAAGGCATAATTTTGCTGGAGGATAAACAAGATGGCCTTGGCAAGGCTGCCTTAGTGTGATTCTGAAAGGCAGTGATTTTCACAGAATTTGATCTGTACTGAGCTATACCTTAGAAATGGAAGAAACTGCACAATTGCAAATGCTAATTTCCTTTTGTACCACTGAACTTGTCTGCATATATGGGAGTTGCTGAGTAATGCTGATATCTTTGGGGTGAGCTCATGCTACTTATCATTACTTTTATGAATAAACCAGTGACAGTCCAGTGGAGGGTGACTAAGGTGATCAGAGTCTACAGAGCATTGTATATAAAGTCAGTCTGGGGCAAATGGAATTTCGGCTGGAAATGGAATTTCCCCTCAGCCTAGAGAAGAGAAAGGTAAAGGTGTCTATAAGGGCTCCCACCATTACACAAAAAAAAAAAAAAAAAAAGCTTTTAAAGAACACAGATCCAAACTCTTAGAGGTATTAGGGAAGATTAGAGACAGCAGTGCTCCTTCAAGAAAGGAAATTCTGACTGGAAATGAGAAAAGCATTTTCCCTCAGGAGAATGATGAATGTTGTGTCTCCATCTTTGGAGCTTTTGGAAGACAGTCTGGAAAAGATTGTCTGAAATCAACTAAACTTTGGAGTTAGACTTTCTTTCTGATGGTGAAGTTGTATTAAAGATCTCCAGAGGTTTCTCCCAAAGACCTTTAATTATATTTACTTAAGTGAAGAACATAAGGCTCCTTTTACAGTCAAAGGGAAGAATATGTTTCTGAAGGAATGACTTCTTCAGTGGTTAAAGAAGGACCCAAAATCAGCATTTCTTCTGACTCGTGTTGTATGATTAGACATTCAAATTTTTGGCAAAACAAAACGCAAGTCTTCTAGTCTGGACACATATTCTTTATAAGTCTTGCAGAAAACATGGGTAACAACTCAACCCTAGTTAATAAGGGTGTGTTTCCCCTCCCCTGCTCCTTTTCTGTGCAGGTTTTTTGCTCGGTTGCCCAGCTGCTGAGAGGAGAGGGAAAGGTGTGACTCAATGGAGAGGAAAACAAAGCAGGCAGACAGGCTGTGCCAGCAGCGAGCTGCAAGGACACGCAGTCTGTGACCCAATTTGTGCCCTGCTTGTAATGAAGCAAATGCAAAGTAGCATTAGTAGGCAGCCCAAATGCAATCCTTCAGGCAAAGGCTCTTTTTTACTCAAACTCACACTCTATTTTGCATCTAAAAACGCCAGAGGACTGGAGGTCTGGAGATTAAAATCTGTTCTAATGTATAAGGATTGACAAGCAATAAGTTTCTTTGCATTTGAGGTTTTGAGACTTCTTATTTCAAGTTATTTTTAATGAAAAGGGGAGAAAATGAACTGTCGGTATTACTGATCTTTTTTATAGATAATATACATTTCTATGAGAAAAAAAAAAAGATAGATGGACTTCAAATTTTAATTCTACTCATCTGCTTACAGTAATCCAAATTTCCAGTGTGAAGACAGTTCAATCTGTGGAAAAACTGATGCTAAAAAACTTGTCCTAGGTTGTAAAGACCAAGTATTTTCTAAGTGGTATAAAGAAAGCAAGAGACTGCATGTCTGCACAGATTCTCAGGCCCACTCTTTAAATCAAGAATACAGACTGAGGTCATAACATGCAAAAGAAATCTGGATGCATTTTCCTGTATTTTCTGCCATGCATCAGAGCTGTGTGCTGCCCTCCATATGTAGTTATAAAAAATGGGCTGAGCACAATGCCTCTTTCACTTCAACCAGCCCCCCAGTAAACAAAAACTATTGACTATTCTGAGGTTTACTTGATCCACAGCCTGAGGTGCAGTATGAGGGAAAGCCCTGGATTGTTTCTCTAGAAATGTAAGAGAAAAATTGTCCTGCTGCTCACTATATGTTGGCTGTGGTCTCTCAGTCCTTGAATATTTCAGAGGAATAGATTAGAAAAGTATGGGCCCACACAGCCAGCTTTTCCACCCAGAAAATGGAAACATGCTGTTAATGAGGATAGCTGTGTTGGACTTCCTCTTGTTTGTTTGTTTGTTTGTTTTGGATTGTTTTTTATTTTTTTTTCCTGCTTTCTGTTGCAAATGAAAAATGTAAACACAATCTGGACTGAGGATGCAAATCTGCTGTTTAGTTTGGGGGGAGCCTATTTTGTTTAACTTTGGTTTGGGCTTTTGGGTTTTTGTTGGTTTGGTTTTGTTTCCTCACCTGAAGGGGTATTTTGATAAGGGTTCAGTGTGCAAGTTGTCATTTTTGTTGAAGTCTAACACAGAACTGCCTCTATTTATTAAAGTAATGTCTTCCATAGCACAAATCTAACATGACAGGAAGGGCAGACCTTTTCCTTTTTAGGGCTTGGATTTTATTTATAATAGCATGGTACCAACAGTTTTATACTAAGCACCTCTGATCTCAAAAACAAAAAAGTGTTGTTGAGTGAAAATTGGAGAGAAGAAACCAGCTCAGGGTTATCTCTGCTCCACCTCAAGTGTCTTCACAGCAGATGAGGCAACTAAATCTTACTGTCATTTTTATTAAAAAGGTAAGAAAGGAGAAAAGGAGAATTATCCCTGTTTTCCTCTCCTATCTGGTCTTCTATCCTAATAAATTATCTGCTTCTTATTTTGAACAGCCCAGTTCTCACTGTTGTTTATACTTGGTACATTGATGGCTCCAGGGAGTGTTTTGGTAATGAGACAGGAAAGTTGTAGCTTTTCACTTTCATTCTGGTGTGGGTCTTTTGGGTCGCATACACTCTGGAGATTCTTGTCAGTGCCTGAAGAATATTTTCTGGGTTTTTTTTTAATATTTTTGAACAATTCTTTTATAAGAAACATTATGAATTTGGTAATTTTGCTCTCTATGTAGTCACCTTTCACATGCAAAGAAGATTATTCATCTAACAGAAGTAAATATGTGCAGATAAGGGGTGTGAGGACAGAAGGTGTTTATGAGACTGAAAATCTCAAAGTTTTAAATATTTTGGCTTTATATATAACTGGCTGGCTCTTCCCCTTCCAATATGCTGCAGAAAGTGAGTTGTCCCCTTTGGGAAAAGGGTTAGAGAAGGAAAAAAATATTTATCACAGGCTATTTTGAATTCTTCTGTAGGAAGTTCTCTGCAGAGAGCTGCCCTGCTGTCCTTGTCCCAGAGTTCCTTCTCCAACTCCCGTGCTGTTGCTGCCTCTTGTCTGCCACTCTTCATCCCAGATATGCATTAAATGCATGAGTGCAGTGATTCCTGCCAGGTCAGAGTTGACAGCTGCCACAGGAATCCTCAGGAAAAAAAGAAAAAAAAAAAAAAAAAAAAAAAAAAAAAAAAAAAAAAAAGCTATATATGAGGAGGGTGTTTTAGTCTGAGATACTTAAAGAAAAATCACAAAATCACCACTCTTCAGGGAACATTTCCTTTCAGCTCCCTCACATGACACAAAGCATCATGCTTTGTCTGACCTGGTGCATGACACGAGTGACATTGCTAACACAGAGTGACAGGGCCAAGGAAAACCAACGGGATGCAGCCCCAGTGGTTGTGTTGATGGCTCCAAAGGGGCTCCCGGGACTGCCAAGGAGTTAAGCTACGATCAGATTGTTTGCTATGCTGTGGTCCCTGACGTTCTTTCACTGCTAGACAAAGAAGGGGGGTGGGGACACTATTTGCCTTTTCACTGAGATTTTTTCCCTGCACAAAAGCGTATGATTTAGCCTCGGTTTTTGTTTTGGCTCAGATTATTTTCCAAATAGCACCATGACTCAGGAAACAATGAATGGTAGGAATAATGTACACCTCCAGAATGCTGCGCAGGCAAACACATTATTTTGCATCCACCACATTAGCTGTACACTGGGCTTTGTTTTCCACCACATCATTCATGGTACAAGTTAATTACACACTTTCAATATGCTGCTTTCTTTCTTACCACACAAGATAATACAATTCTGAACTCATTTAAGCAAAGCAAATGCTTTTCTTCCTACTATGTATTGTGCCAAGCAGTAAATAATAGTAATTAATAAAAAGCAGAGCAGAGTTCAGCAAAGTCAGTTCTTGCTTTTATTCATAAAGAAAACCAAAATTTCATTAAGGACAGTGCCGGATGTTCCTCTGCTGTTCCCAAATTGTGATATTGGTCAAGGCAATTGTTTCTTGAGACAGGCTGACAGTGACAATGAAGATTTAATCTGCTTTCCTCAGCAGGTGCCAGAATTAGCTTTTCTATGGCATAATGGGTAAACTGCGAACACATCTCTCGTGAAACAAGACAGCTGGTTCCAGAAATTTATCCTGTGTGTAGATGGACCAACAAAGCTCTGATCTTCCTCCTCTCAGTTTAGTCTCATAAACCAAATTGCAGTAGTCTTCAAAGTTTTTCCCTTTTACAGTACTTATTCAAATTTCTCCATCAGTTCCCAGCTTCACATACTGATGTCCTTCTCACCACAAAATTATTGACATTTCTCTACATCCCTGAGATTACATATATCTTAGCACCTGGACATTCCCAAATTGGAGTTTTCCTCTCTTCTGGAACACAAGAATGGCAATGGGGTTGTTAATATTCAAAGAAATACAGCTATTAGATTTTTTCTGTATTTCATTCCTCTACACTGGAGGAATTTTTTTGGTCCTCTACACTGAAGCATTTTTTTGGTCAGCAATGTCTGATTCCTGTCAGCAGCCTGTGTCCATCATGTGCACCAGTGTGGGCTGATGTCCCTGCCCATGGCAGGGGGGTTGGAACTAGGGATTCTTTAAGATCCCTTCCAACCCAAATCATTCCATGATTCAGTTATCAAGGAGGATGGATTTATTTTGATTACCTGTTGAAGAAGGTTGTAGGTACTAGCTGAGGTACCTGAGGAGGGCAGTAACCACCAAATGCCACCTCAGTCAGAGCAGGCTGCAATTCCAAAATCTCAGTGACAACTATATGATCCTAAGGCTGATGGCCTGAGGGGAACCAAGGAAAAGGGAAGGCAGGGAGACAAAGCCATAGGTACAGAAACTTGTCACACAGTCATGCTAGAGAAGAAAAAGGGATTTTGTTTTTCTGTACCTTGCTATATAATTGCCCTTCAGCTAGATCTAGATATCAGGGGCCTGTGGGCTGCTGTTGTTGTGAGTCCTCCATCACCAATGTCAACTCATTTGTAGCTATATTGAGTTATTTCAACATTATTTCACATTTCTGTGAAATACAGAACACAAGTTTTACAGTAATTCTAAAATTAAGAAAAAAAGCCAAAACATTTATTAATAACATATCTCAATCTAGGCCTCTCCTAACAATTTGTTCTGGTACCAATTAATTACACAGTCATTACTACTAATGTACTAGCATTTCAGATTATTTTATAAATAAGGGTTTTGTAGTCTAGGAGATAAATTGTTTAATTGTTTATTTTTAGTAACAAAAGCTGAAAGTGCCTTTTACAGCTTGTCTTGTATTTAAATGATCAAGCCACGCTTTCAAACTAGAAACTTTAGATGAATGACCAGGAATTTTCTCTCTGACTAAAATTTTTTTTTACTCTGACTTCCACTTAGGAAATTAAACAGGTTAACGAGTAGCTAGAAACACTGTTTTCATTCTTAATGGTAAATTTTAGGAGGAGAAGGAACAATGGGGTTTTAAAATATATTTATATATATATATAATATATATAATATATATATTATAATATAAAAAAGGTAATTTCCTTTTAGTTTTGTTATCTCCATTTTGAACTTAATTCCCATGTCCTGCAACAGTCAAAGACTTTATCTTACCTAACAGAAGATTTAAAAGTACTAAGTGTTGTATTACTCATTGATATGCATCTTTCAAATGCAAAAACATCCTGAATTAAGTTCTATTTATCTAGGAAAGGTGGTTTAAGTCTGGATTGTATAAATGAATTGCAGGGCATGGATTGAGGCTGGGTAGGAAAGCTGTATATTATGTAATAGATACCTCTGAAAAGAATGGTTCTGGCCATTTCAGAAAGACAAGAACTGGACATGAATCCTGAAGTGAAAACTAGGAGAAAAGAATTATCTTGGACTTCCCTTTAACCAAATTTCAGAGAAAATGCTGACAAAAATCTCATATGCATAACTCTTGTTTTGCATGGCTTAGCTCTCTTCTCATGCTGCCTAGAATAAAGTGCATCTGTTTGAAGTTTGCAGAAAGAACTCATCTCAATCTTTTTGTCTCTTCCATGACAAATGTTCCATCTCCCTGAAAAGATGATTATAAAGCAGAGTGCCCTCTTGGGAAGAAAGGAGCAAGGAAATCCTAGATTTAGAGATTTAAGACATCTTTAGATCTTAGTGAACTGAAACTCCCTATGATTTCTAAGACGGCACACCAGAATTATTTTTTGCTCTAAGAAATTATGCCAAAGGACAAAGATTTACAGTATTACTACTGTACAATTCTTAAAAAGGAGGAGCAGTCTGCACTTTTCTGCTGAGAGAATATTTAAAACAATCAAGCTCAAGTGCTGGCATTCAGATTTAGCATCTTGATAGCAGAGAAAGGCTTCTTCACTTGGTGGGTGATATTGTCTGCTTTCACAGGAAGCGTACTGGATCCCTGTTCTAGGAATGTTCTTTGTTTTAAGCCACATTTTGTTTTGTTTACTGCTCATATTATGCTGAAATGGAAGCTTGTTATGCTTGAAGACAATAAATCTCATGTAAGCATTTCAAAGACCCACAGTGGTTTCACTGGGCTCTGAAGGACATTTATTTTGCTTGGAAGAACTAGTTTATGTTTTTCTCTTTCTATCACCTTTTGCTGTTTAAGTGAAAGAGGCAAAGTACCTTAATACAAAACCATTTTGATTCCCCCACACAGACACACAACACCCTGCCCAATTTTGCATTCAGCACTTGATGCATTCAGATTTCTATTATTGCAATTCCGTTCTTTCTTTTTTTCCTTCTCTCCTTTTTTGAACTTTGTAGAGTTAGCTATGATTGAAGCTGTAATATTTTCCTACAGGTTTTCAGTTTGTAAATGAAAAAATCCAACAGAAATTTGATACAAGTGGTATGAAGAAACATTTATACCTGCTGAATAATCCTCCTAAGTAGAACATTGATTTTTGCAGTATGTGTGCCAGGTAAACATGAACAAAATTATTAATATTCATATTTCAGTAAGCAAGGAGGAGTAAAGTCTATAGAATTGAAGAGACACTCAAAAACAAAATGGTATAACTGTAACACAGACTGCAAAATATTTGTCCTTATCCTGATTTGGTTGACTTTATATCTATGTAGGCAAGATATCTTGAATAAATGCTCACTGAAATATCTCGAATAAGTTCTCTCAAAACCAGAAGGGACCCTGTATCTATTGACAAGCAATTTCACCTTCCAAACCATTTGTAGTTTGATAACGTGTAGGTATTGGAAGATTCCAGAACACAAGTGACTTTCTAGACAGTGTTTGGGAGTGGTTTGGGTGGTTTTAAAATTTAGCAAATTTGATTTGCTATCAAGTGATTTGAATGAATAGTGCATGTATTAGTCTGTTAAAAGGTAGTGCCTGGAAGGGGACACAGTACTGCTGGGGTCTCTGCCTGCTGCAGAAACTGCTGGAAGGAGGAAGAAGATTTTCCCTTGGAAGAGAGGGAGAATTGCTGAGCAGAGAAGGAATGAAAGAGACCTTGAGGAGGTCTGCAACACAAATGCAGAAGGTGAATGGATTGTGATAGGAAAAGGTAGCCAGGGGCTTAAGGAGGAAAAACCCCTTCTGAGTGGTTTTGAGCTTGTGCATCAGTGAAGAGTACTGGTTGGGAAGAAGGAAGAAGGAGAAAAAAACACTTTGGAGTTATGCTTAACAACAAAAGATAAGTTTAATTTTCTTTTATTTAGTCTCAGAATGAATCATTATGTTCTAATTTGCCTTGTACTTGCTTGTGCATTAAGAGTTGCACAAACGTCTTGCTCTGCAACCAGTGTTCCATTAGTGCAACCTTTCAGTCGGGTGTATTAAAACATATTTTGTTTAAACAAATTCCCCTTCCCAAGCACTCAAGTTCTTCATAATGCTACAACTTCATTCTCATTACTGTGGTGGCAACACTCACAACATCTAGAGGATTTGTGTCCTCAGTAATCAACAGAAATGTTCACAAGTGTTTCCAGTACAGACCTCTATACTGTAGCCATCTAATTGCTTGAATTTCTGAGTTAATTCCATCACCATTATCTATACATTTTGTCTTGAGGGGTTTTTTGTCCAAGAAACATTAGGAAGGACCTGTCTGTGCTTGACCAATACCTTCCAATTCCACAGAATTTCAGCAGGCTTCATGTTCCACAAAATCATAGAATGGTTTGGACTAGAAGGGACCTTAAAAATCACCCAGTTCCAATTCCCTGCCACAGACAGGGACACCTTGCACTAGACCAGGTTCCTCAGAGCCCCATCCAGCCTGGCCTTGAATAATTCCACGGATGGTGCATCCACAGTTTCTCTGGGGAACTTTTTCCTACCTATTTGCCTCCAGTAGCACTGTGTGACTGTGAGCTCAGACACTTCATCTGAAAATGCAGCAGAATTAAACCAAGGATGACATGAAAAGTGATTTAAATGTTGACTTGGTATTTTCAGAATGATAGGTGATTTCTAAGGATATGCTGAGAAAATTTCTCTCTAGGGGAAAAACAGAAAGCTTTTAAAGAAATTTCATCTGGTTTAGCTGATTACTTTCTCTCTGCTCTGTGAATTAGATAGATTGCCATCTGTACTTACAGCAGAACAGTGTTCCAGCTTCAGTCAGCAGATGCCTCAAAGACTTCCTAATTTAACAGAAAAATCTCACTGCTTTCAGGCAGTGTTACTTACCTTTGTAGAGAAGACTTATCCCATCACCTCTGACAGACTTTTCTGAATACCACTGTTCTTAAGATTAGGAATCTCTGTTCTCAAGAATGAGCAGGCTTTACTACCACCTTACACCCTATATTAAAATTTACACAGATTTCACATGTGAATTCTGTCTCAATGTATTTTTCTTAGTATGAAAGAGCACAGGGGGATTGTAGGAATTATTTTCCAATTTTACCTGTATATTCACTAATGGAGGAAATATGTGCCATTTTGAGTAATATAATAAATTTTTCCCGGATGCATCTAAATAAAATGGGAGAATGGATGAACTATCGTTCACAGAGCATACCAATTGCTAGCAACTTTCCACTTAAAATCAAAAATTAATCCAAGTCCAACAACTGCTCAGGAAAGAGAGAGAAGAACCACAGCATTCCAGAAATACAGAGATTTCTTCAATATCGAACACAACTACAGAGAAACAGCCTTCACTTAAAGAAATTTCCAGTATAAGTAAAGACACAGGTGGACTCCAGAACCAGAGTCAAATGAAAATGCAGAGCAGGTTCTGAGAAAGAATCTGGAGGTGGAGTCATGGGTTGATAATAAGTTCTGCAGTGAAATAATCAGTTTTGGGGCTTGGATTTTGTTGGTGGTCATTGAGTTGTTGTTTTGGGGGGGGTTATTTTGATGACAAGTTGGAATACATACAATTGTGCAAATAACAACTCCATAGTTCAATATTCCAGACTGTGGCTCAGCCAGAGTTATCACTGAAATACCTTTGAAATTCCAGACATTCTCCTGAGAGGCTAGAAATATATTTCAAACTGAATCTGCTAAAATTAATATGAGATTGCTTGCATACTTCTTTCCTTTAATCTGTATATCTCCCAGCACTTCAGATCTCTTGCTGACTTGCTTTTCTTCCTTCCACTTCTTTTCCCAGGAATTTGTGCTCACCAGCTTGAATACACATGGGTTCTCTTGTTTGTTGCTCCAGACACATCCTTCATTTGTTAATGGATTCATATGCTTGCACTTCTGATGGGTTTTGTTTGCTCTTGATTCAGTCAGAGAAATCTGTGTGTTGCAAGGAATTTGAAAAGAGCGTGCAGCTGTTTGCCAGATAAACCGACACATCATAATTTTGTACTTTTAGCATCCTCCTTTGTTTTAATAAGTATGGATGTCATGGATTTATAAACAAGTACTTTGAGGCTTTGAAGTTCATTTCACTGTTGACTTTCTTGTACCTTTTATTTTCTCCTTTTTTTTCTCTTTTTTTTTTTTTTGTAGATGTATTTGTGCACTTTGGAACAACCTAATGTTGTAGCAATCGTATCACTTTCCATTTGCACAGGAATTTTTTACTGTCAGATGTCTTTAATGGAATGGTAATGGTTCTTCTTTATACCATGGCTGAAATGTGCTAGAAGCTTTACAAGCAAATAAACAAAATCTGGCGTTGGCTGTTCAACTGGACTCAGTCCCACACATAATCACTCTAACTGAGCACATAATAATGACCCATGATTGCACTGTCTTGTTGGTAGGGTTTAGATGACAGCAGACTCAATCCTTATTTGGTTACTCATCACTGTGGTGGTGTAACTATGAGCAGAATTCTGTTCTTGGGCCTAGGAGCTTAGGAATATGCCAAGCCCCTGGCTTTTTCAGTAATTCCTATGGATTTATTTATCCTAAGAGAAAATGCAGTTTACAAATTGATTTTTTATGCCTGCATGGCAATTGTTTTATTAATAAGAAAATAGTCTAAATGTGAGCAGATGATGAAAAATAAGGTTACAAACCTGTTTGGAAGGATCCAAATTCTACCTAGAAATAACTTCACCTAAGGTTAGGTGAAAGAGGATGTTTTACAAAACAACCTTCACATTGTGCATCAGTATTAAGCAAAAGAACACACTTTGTATGAAATTGTAGAGACATCAGCACTGCTTGGACTTTGTGACCACAACTGTGTTCCTCTATTTGATGATCCCAGGCCTATCAGTAAGGGCTGGGTCATGTCCTTGGTCTCACTCCTTTTTCCAATGCTCTTGTCTCTTTGTAAATAACATCTCACCATAGGAGGTTTAGATAAGATATTAAGAATCTCTTTTTTTTTACTGGAAAGGGCTGTAAATTATTGCAGCACACTGGCCAGGGAAGTGGTGGAATCTTCATCCCAGTAAGTGTTCAAAAAACATTTAGATGAGGCACATCAGGACACAGTTTAATGGTGAACATGGTTCTGGTGCTGGGTTGATGGTTGGATTTAGTGATCTTAAATGTCTCTTTCAGCTTTAATGATTCTGTGACCTCACATACATTTGTTTCTGTGGGATTCTCCAGGTAGGACAAAATTTCAGCATATAGAAGGTCTGAATTTGGCAGTCCAAAGATCTACTGATTTCTTTAGCAGGATAACTTTCTTAACCTTCTGGCATACCATCACACAACTCAAGAAGATGCAGATTTGAGCAAAAGTCCCAGGACATGCCTCTTCCACATTTCCATGTTTAAGCTTATACCCTGTAGGAACTTGCTCTAATGCCATGTTATTTCCAGTAAAGTTGTCAAGGGATACAATTAAAAAACAATAAGAAGAAACACTGAATGTTTTTTCATAGGGCTTTGTTTGGTGTTTTTTTTTAGATTTGTCCAAAGATGAAATGAAAAAGAAATTACATTTCACCAAAAAATCAACAAAAGAGTTTTTCTTGAAAGAATCTATCTGCTGCTCCATCTCTTGCTGTACCCACATCATCAAATGGTGAGCACAAGAGGTGGTAATTTGCCTTTTTATGTTCCTTTCATGAAATTTTTCAGCAGAAATATGGGAATAAATATTAGTGTCAATCCCTTTATCTCCACATAAATACAATCAGAATGACTAATTACTGCCACAGTATGGCAACAAAGCTGTGTTGTGCCTCACACCAAGTAGTTGTTTAAATATCTCCAAGCAGTGAGAACTCTCTCCAGAAGTATCAGCAAATTGTAGTCTCACTGTGAAAGCTGAGCACACAATTTTCTGTAATTTTATCAGCTCGTCAGTCTTGACCGTGAGTGAACATTTGTACCAAGCTGTCCCCAGTCATCTACTGTAATATTCTGTCTCTGAATGTTTCAGGGTTCCATTCCTCCTCAGTGGATAATAATAAGGCATCTGTTCTTCTTGTTCATGGAGGAAAAATAAAGGTGGAGCTCTGAGGGTACTGTATCTCTGCTCATTGGAAAGGAGTATATTATTGTTATTAATTTGAAAGGACAAGGGTGGTGTCAGAGGTGGCTGCTTAACTTTTCATAGAAATGCGGAGTTTCTAAAGAATGCCTAAGTTCAGACTGTTTTAGATTAAATCAATGCCTTAGAAATGCTGGGGCTTCAACTCCTTGTATAATTGTGCCCCAGGGTGACTTTATGATGCTTGTATCCTCAATAGTCTGTTCTGTTTGTGCTGTATACTGAGTTCTGTACCTTTAGGACTGGTTCTGAGAGCGAAGGGGGAGAAAGAAGCAGGGCAGAGTTTGTTTTGATAAACAGCACTCCTTCCTCTGCATTCTGCTCCTGGACTGTGTTTGTCTGGAGCACAGACAGACAGCAGGACAGAGATCTGCTTTGCTTTAGTCAGTTTTTAGCTAGCTGAGACAGAGAAGCTCCCTGGACTGTTTTTTTTCTCTTTTTCTTGGGACTGTTTAAACCTATCCTGGACTGAAAAACCCAGAGGGACACCAGGAGCTCCCACCTGTGGCCCACTGGGGCCCAGGACAGCATTTCCAGGGCCGGAGGAACTGATAAGAGACTGAGCAAGCTGAGCTACACCCATAGCAAGGACTTTCTGAATTTGCCATCTCACTTCAGAACAAAAGGTTTTATTGTTTCATATCATTCATTCTTTATGCTTGTGGGCACTTTGTTTGTTAAATAAACAGCTTTTTCCACTTGTTCTCTAAGGAGATCTTCTCCCAGACCAGTTTGGGGGAGGTTCCATTTGGGTTTGTTTCCCAGAGGGACCCTATTCAGAGGTTTTCTCCCAAATTTGCCCTAAACCAGGAAAAATTAATGAAAAGATTTGGACACTTCCACTGCATGAGTCAGAGGACACTACTTAGGAAAATCCACATAGTTCCTGAGGCTAAGACAACTGAAGTGCCTGAAGAATCAAAACATATCATCACCTGTGGATCTCATTATGAGACTTCATTGCTGCAATTTAGTTGTCTGTTGGTCTGATGGTCTTGATCCATTGGGGTGGGGGAAGAAACACAAAGTCTGAGTGGTTAAAATGTGCTCAGGCTCAGTGGGAATGCCCAGGTACCTCCCGTGATGAGGAGGAGCTTTCAGTTCTCCAGCAGAAAGCCTCAGGAACTAGTCTGGGGGCACTTTGAGGGTCTTTGTTGGCTTTTGACACCTTCTAAGACATGCCAGATCATTTTTCATGGCTGTTAGTGAAGAGCACATCAAGATCATACAGAGATCTGCGGAGTTGTTTACCCAGACTGGGGATACGCATGCCATGATTCAAAAGTCTTCTGAGAATTATCCCGGGCACTGGTTATTCCCACTGGGACCAGAAAAGGTATAAATCTAGGATGGAAACTCCCCAGTCATTGCACTACAACTGCCTGATCTTTCCAGGGAGAATGTGTGCATGTTGCATACAGTGGCTCCACACAGCAACAAAACCTTAATCCTCCTAATGCTGCCCATTTCCTTTGTACAATTTTATACCATTAGTTCAATTTCCTGTGTTCCTCCCAAACATCTGCACTGTTCCATGAATATCTAAATTTCAGGAATAACTATAAATAATTAAATCTGTACAACAATGAAGAGTTTATGAAAGGAATTTAGTCCCTGAGACTTATTCTGTGAAAGGAGATAAGGAGTTTGTCAGAATTAAGTCCACCTTTTTAAGGATAACAACAAATATTTAGCTTTAAATATGCAGTTTCCTGAATTAAGATTCTCTCTGTCTCTTATCAAGATGATATTAAAAGTGGCCATGGGTATTTGAAAGCTTTACCACCAGATCAATTTCAATTACTTACTGTAATTGAAGAAGTGTGGGAATTTCTGAGTTGCCACAGGTTTTGTGTGTCTATCTTTGCATGCCATATACACAACTGCCTGCACAAAATAAAGTTTGAATCAGCTCCACAACTTACTTTAAACCTGAAATTTCAGTAAGGCACATTGAAGGATCTTATTACTGGCAGTTTCCAAAGAGTACAGATGATGGCTACTTGCTTGTTTCAAAAGCCACTAGAAATATTAATTTTTTCTGGAGCAGTCCATTATACATAGATCCTCCACGCTTATTTTAGAGGAAAAGGAATCATGGGATTGTTCTGGGAGTTTTCACTGTATTTTCCTTAACCATAAAATAAATACACAGATAGATAAATAAATAAATAAATAAAAGACAGAAAATGTAGTGATGAGACAGTACTACAAAATTAGCTTTTTTTACTCCCAGTGAATAGGCTTTTTACAAGAGCTCTTCATTTCAACCTTCTCATCTTCTTGAAATGAATTTGTAGTGAAAAGCAATTACAGTGAATATTTCCATATTCCCAGTGCTCCTAAATGTACCTATATTAATTTGCTGGAGTTGTCTTGGTAATATATTGTGTTTTCTCATATATTTTCCTATGTCTATATTTGTGTGTCAGTAACTGTGTGTTGGTGCTGGGAAATTCCCCAGACAGGACCAGATTTGACCACCAGGATGATTACCACTGACAGCAATTGGGAAAGCAGTTGTAAAGACTTCTAGTCCCACCTTTAGGACTGCTCTCTGTGGAATTAGACTGGGAATACTGACATTTCCATCCTGACTATCACAGAGCTGATCAGGAAATCAAAACATATCATTTAAACCAACCTCACATTCTGAGAGGATGCTGTTGTCTCAAGGTGTCCCTGAAGAGGGTCCATTACTGCAGCAGCTGCTGCAGGAAGAGATTTTACACAGTGGATGCAAATTGAGTTAAATTTAAGAATCCTCTAAAGATTTACCAAAAAGATCTTGATTAAAAATGCATGGAGGGAGAATTATGTCTAAGTGTCTAATTTTTTTACTCTCATCAGGAAGACCATGGAGTTAAATGTGGTATCAGGAAAGGAAAAAATTCACTTACAAGTGATAATTGATCATGAAGGTAGTGAAAATTTCCCCAACTCCATTCTGACATTTAGCTTCAAATCTGTGGTCAAAAAGGAGGTTTTAAGTGCACTTCCAAAGAACTCAGGCTTATGCAGCCCTGATATAAAGGGTATGTGTGCCTTCAGTCTCATCTCAGCAATAACCTTGGGAGTAATGGCTGAAGGCATCTAACTTGACTGAAAGGGTAGAGGATTCATGAATATCTGTAGTCTTACAGGTCTTAGGGAAGTGGGGAAAAACCACAAAATTTCTAAATGCCCATATGGAAAGAAAAGTTTGGTCAGGGTTCATAGCTCCTGGGTCACAAGAAATGCAAGTGTGTAGAAGGAACAATATTTTAAATTATATTGCATGAGGCAGCATTGCTTTTGCATAAACAAGGCTGTTGAGTGGAAAGGCTAAAGAATAAAAGAAGGGAAAGACATGACCTTTCCTAAAGCGCACTTACCTCATCAACATTTACGAAACATATTAGAAAGGGGTTTGCTAAGCCCTATGACAAATCTAGAAATGTGAAAAAAAAATGCTACCCCTAGAATAATACCAACAAGGGTTTGCTTAGATTAGGAAATTCTCCCAGGGGACAGTCAGCTGAGTAGACCATGTCCTTTCCCCTTTGGGTTTTTTCGCCTCAAAAGAATCATAAAAATATTTATTATTTATGTGAGAAGATCTCTAAGGTCATCAAGTGCAACCTTTAATCCACCACTGTCAAGTCCACCACTAAACCACATCCCCAAGGGCCTCAATTACAAGGCTTTTGAGTACCTCCAGGAATGGTGACTCCACCACTTTCCTGGGCAGCCTGTTCCAGTGCCTGACAACCCTTTCAAGAAACAGAGATCACAAAGATACTTCCTTTCATAAAGGTTTCACAAAACAATCTGAGCAAACAAGGCAGTTCAAATGTTCGTAACTTTGTTCCTAGAAACTTTTGTGTGCAAATTTCTGTAATTAACCATGGCAGCTTCAATGTACTATCAAACTCTACATTAAGGGGTTGATGTAAATGAGAAGAAACTCTTTATTGTTAAATGGCTGGTCAGCTGAGAAACACAAATCCAAAACAGCTTCATTAAACTGTGCAACCCGAAAACTAGTGGAATTTCCTTGATTTTGTATGGCAAAACAGCATTACTAGAGCATGCTATTTCTTCATTTTGCTATTTTTTTTCTGATAAATACAGTAAAAAAAAAAAAAAAAAAAAAAAGCAAAACAAAAGAGGAAGGAAAGAAGAAATGTCTAAAAGTGTAAGGGAAAGGAATTTTTCTTCCTCTGTGAGAAAAGTTGAAAACTGATGGGCATCTATTTCTGATAATTTTGTTGTTTGTGCTTAACTATAATGTCTTTAAAATCAGCTGTCACGGAGCCTGATCTACCTCCACGCAGCTGCCAAAAATATCCGTGTTCAATCTGCTTTTGTGTATTTTGGATGTTTATTCTAACCCACCAATTTTCCTTCACAAAGCTATGTATTGGCAGTATTTGGCAAAAACTCCTGCAGAAAAGAGAGGCATTGAGACTGGATTTCTATTGTTTATTTGTTTGGGGACATGGGGGAGATGTGGGAGGGTCAAGGACAGAGCAGGAAATTGCTCATATCTTCTTAAGCACGCTCTATAACCACTGTCCTTTCATATAAGGCAGCCACACATAAAGGGAAATAACAGAAAAATGCAGCAATAATCCCACTGAGTCTAGCTAAGAGCTGGCTGTATAGTACATTCTGTACCTGGGAAATGCCAGATGTCTATACATCCAGGAGTGCAGAAATAGCCATTGAAATTACGTGTTTGTCCAGCTAAACAGCTCCCAGACAGAAGTAACAATCATAGGGGGTTATTGTTAGATGTGTGGAGTCCCAGCTCCAGCCAGGGGAACCCAAAGCATCTGTGCAAACCAGCTCTGTGCACACTGGTCTGTTTGTTCCTGACTCCAAAGGACTTGCACACTGACCAAATCTGTTCCAGTTTGGCTTTCCTCTTTTTTTTTTTTTTTTTTTTTCTGACCCACTTTCTAAAAACTCATCAGGTGTGATGGAGGGAAAAGTGAAAACTTAACAGTGCCATCTAATGGGTGTATGATTTTATTGCCTAACAGACCTAATTCCAGAAATTAAGAGAGAAAACAAACAAGAGCAACAGATTCTCATGGGTACAGGATGTTCAAAGTCTTTTTCTTATAGTCTGGGATTTTTTTTTCCCTAAGGGAATCTGAAATACAAAGGAAACTAATTTATCTGTTTATTTCTCTAAAAGCAGCCTGGACAGCTCAACATTGCTGCATTTTGGACAATTATTCTTGGGGTGGATAATGCAGATCAAAATTACTTTGGAAAATGGGGCATGAACAGCTGGGTCAGGCTCGTTTAAAGGTTTGCTTTCAATTCCCAGTTGCTTTAAAAATGAAGCAAACAAGCTAAAGCCAAGGAAAAACAATCAGAAGCTGTCTTTATCATATGGTCTTGATGTTGTTAAGGAAACTCACCAGCTTGCTCATTCACGAGGCTCTCTAGAAGTCCCACTCCCAATGCCAGAGATTTAACTGTAGGGACCAAAGCCCCTTCACAGTGGGCAGCTCCAGTGAGCCCACAGATCCCTGCTTGACTTCCTAAAAATCCCCATCATGCAGCCAGAGCAGGTTTCCTTACCAGGTAAGCCCCAGGTTTACCATATTAGTCTCATATGTCACATTCCATAAAACCATTTATTCATGGTGCAATAACCCAGAAACAGTTCAGACTCGGTGCCTCTAAGGAAGGGCCCCAGCAAACTCTTGGGCTCTTATACCCTCACAGTCTCCTGGTGCGAGTCTTGCCCTTCCTCCTGAGACTTCAGCTCCTGCCCCCTCTCTGTGTCCATCCACCTCACTGGCATCACCAATCTTCATCCTGTTTGTTATCCAAGAGATCAGCAATTCCTGCTTCTTCTGCATCCCCCAGGATCCGTTCCCCTGGCTGGCAATCACCCTCCTTCATGCCCTTTGTTATCCCAAACAGCTCTTGGCCTCTTGTCTCCATGTGCAGCCTGTGAGCTGAGCTACCTGGACCAGATATATTCCTCAATAACCTCAGTTGCATTAAAGAGATGAGGAATCTGAGAAAAACTGAGAGATAAAATTCTCTGGATGTGCTGAAGTCCATGCTTCTTTTACCTGGGTTCTTCTTGAAGGGAAAACACAGATTCCTATTTCAGAAGAGGCTTTTTGTCTGCATTTTTTATCATAGATGACAAGTGTCTTTTAGCTGGAAGACCATGGGTAGATATAAACATAAGTAGTGGAGAAGGAGTGTTGATGGCTTTTAAGCATTCATTGCCAATCAGCTGACTGTCTCAAAAATGCAGTTCTGTAAACATCCTTACTAGGGGCTTTGCAGATATTAAAATATTTTTCTCAGTGTAGATTCATAAATTTAAAATTTATGGCTCCACTAGGCTTTTGTTGTTGTTGTTTGCAGCAGTCTGTTTGTGTGGTAAAAACCTATCATCATCAAAATGAGACACTGAGCATTTTATTCCCTGTTTGTGTGGTAAAAACCTGTCATCATTAAAATGAGACACTGAGCATTTTATTTCCTGTTGGTGTCATCTGAGATGCAGACCTGAAAATGTGGATTGCCTTCTGCCTTCTTAAGACATTCCAATGAAAGGCATGATCCTTCCCATCACACCCACCAAACTCACTGTGCCAGCAATTTGCTACAATTACATCCCTGCAACCATGAGACAAAAACAAATTCACTTTATAAGACATTTGTAAAAGTGAGCAGTATTATGATACTTCAGATAGAATAGTGTAGCTACAGAAAACAACAAAAAACTGTAGTGTGTATAGCATGTAATTGCACAATCCAAATTAAATTCACATCTGTGTTTGGCTTGAGGCAAAACACCAGAGCAGAAAAATGCAATCTGAGGATGCTAGGATGCTCCACAGCAGATGAGATCTTCCTTTGGAGGAAATGAGCCATCTTCTGAACATACAGAAAAACACCTCTTTTCTGACAAAGTGAGTGAGGGCACAGATCAGTTTGGTCTTGTTCAGGCTTCTGGAAAACTATATTTTATACTGGCTCATTTAGCTCTTCTTACCTCTAAAATGAAAACAATCAGCTGTTAAGTCTGCATTAGTACCAGACCATCTCTCATTCTGGTTTCCTTTAACAGCTCTATATAAGATCACGGTTTCTTCCCCAAATAACTTAAAATTTAGAGAACAATCTGATTATCTTCCTCTTTTCTAATTTAAAACCAGATGGCTATCTCACTTAAATCAAAGTGTATTGTAATTTAGGGAGGTTACACTTTGTCCTCATATTTGTCTGGGAGATGAAGTCCTCCACAGGATGAATGGTTGCAGCATTATAAACTGATTTTCTTCAGAGGATTTGTGAAAAATCTCCCCTCCTCTCCAGTCCCAAAGTCTGCAGCAAGACCAGAAGACACTGGACACTGGCTATAGGAGTCTTGAAATGAAACACTGTGATCAGTCAATCATAGAATCTTGGAATCATTTAGGGTGGAAAGAACCTCTAAGACCACCAAGTTCAGCCATTAACCCAGCACTGCCAGAGTCCATCACTAAACCATGTCCCCACATTCCACCCCTACACACCTTTGAATTACCTCCAGGTTGTTGTCTGAACCACTGGCAGCTGCTGCAATGCTTGACAGCTCTTTCACTTATGTATAAGTGAAATGTATCCTAATACCCACTGTAAACCTCCCCTGACATAACCTGAGGCCATTCCCTCTTTTCCTATTGCTTGTTCCTAGGGAGAAAAGAACATTTTATCCTCTGGCATCACTGGCCTCCAATTTGACAGCAGGGTGGTGTGCAGGAATAGAGGAGGTGATCATTTATGTAGTACCATACTTGGTTTTGTCTGTTTGGTTTTGTTTTACTGCTTCCAGACAAGTTACTGTCATTTTCTGTAATCAATATAACTTTTTTATTTCCTTGATTTCAAGGCAGGAAATTATACTAACACCCCTGAGACAGGGTGATGTGATTTTCATGCAACAGTTCTCAATCTTTCTCCCAGATTCAGCTTCCTTCACAGGGGAAATTGATACTGAAGTGATGTTTAGTGATTTAAATAGCATCAGATGGAGTTTGCTGGAGAAAAAAGAAAAAAACAACTCACAAGTAGCAATTTACCCAACAAATCTGTTTTGTGTAAACAATAGCTTATTTCAGGATTTTATATAAACTGATGACTGGTTAAAAGGATTTCCCAGGTGGCCATAGCAAATGTAGCTCCTTCCATTAGCACTCCTGGTGTGGTGGGAGAGTTCCTTGTAACGTGAGAGGAATGTGTATTTTGATGGATCATCCCTCCTTTCATACCTGCATGGCAACCCACCCTTACACAGCCAACACAGGGTAAAAGGAGTTCATGTTCTTGTATAAAGGTGGAGCAGCATCTCTCACTGCACACAAACATGGGGCTTTCCTCAATAAACACTAAAACCCATTGCAAGATAAAATCAAGCTCCTACTATGGAAAAGCTTTAAATTTTTTTTTGAGAAATTTGAAATTTATTCAGTCGTTTTTGCTCTTAAATACCCTCAGTCAATGGAACAAAACCCATCTGACAAAATGCAAGGTTTCTTCAAGGTAGTCCTGGATGTTGCCTCTCCTGAAGGTAAAACCACCTTGCAATGCGGCTTAATTCCCTCTTCTTCTCCTTCTTCTTCTTCTTCTTCTTCTTCTTCTTCTTCTTCTTCTTCTTCTTCTTCTTCTTCTTCTTCTTCTTCTTCTTCTTCTTCTTCTTCTTCTTCTTCTTCTTCTTCTTCTTCTTCTTCTTCTTCTTCTTCTTCTTCTTCTTCTTCTTCTTCTTCTTCTTCTCTTCTCTTCTCTTCTCTTCTCTTCTCTTCTCTTCTCTTCTCTTCTCTTCTCTTCTCTTCTCTTCTCTTCTCTTCTCTTCTCTTCTCTTCTCTTCTCTTCTCTTCTCTTCTCTCTCTTCTCTTCCCATTCCTTCCTTTTTCCCTTCCTCATCCTTTTTCCACCATGTCATGGAAGTGGCTCTGATTTACCTCATCAAAAGTTCTACTGGCATGGGAGCACAATGCTAGGCCTTCTTTCCCCCTTAGTCAATAATAAGCTAAGCTAATGTGAAAATTTATGTGTATTTAAAGGCAGGTTACCTTGGGTTTGGGTCTTCTCTCTCATGCAGAGCAGGGTTTAGCTAGGAGGTTTCCAAAACCTGGTCTGAAGTCAGGGTGTGCCTTGGTTCCCCTTGAGAACATGGGGGTGATGGTTCCTCATGGTGCCAGATTTTTATGTGTGTCTGTGGCTTGAACTTTAGACATCAGCACTTTGCACTTCTAGGCTGGTCTGAAAAAAGAGCTGTAACATTCCCAGGAGACTTCACATCATCCCCCTCATATACCTGCTCCAAAGGAGTTTTAGATACCAGATGTCCTCCTGTAGTCAAAGTCAAGGCCACAGCTCAAAACTGCTCCCATCCCAACCACTTTGTTCCTGGCCATGGTTTGTCACACTTTTCCCAGAACCATCACCACCTTGGTTGAGCTGAGCATCCCTGGGCTGTTCCCAGCTCTGGAATTCAGATTAATTAAGCACGCATCCCTGGCCAGATGCTCCCATGAGGAATTTCTAGTTAATTTTAAATCAAAGATGCCTTATACACAAAAAGAATGGCTTTCCTGCATGTTCTCATCACTACTTCTTTTTAACTGACTTAGTTCTTCCCCCACTGTGAAGCAATTTTAGGCCTCCAATGCCTAGTTCATGCCTTCCCCTACATGGCAAGAAACATAAAATTTAAGCATTTCCATGGCTCAGTGAACCTCACTCCTAGAGCATTAAGCTTACTGACTCTGAAAAGGTGGCTTTGATTCCTTCCTTTAACATAAAAACCAGAGCACATTAAACCCTTTCTTATTGCTCCAGTGGATTTTAGTGTTGTGGGTGGAAATAAAAGCTTAGCTAAAGCATGGTGAGAAGCCTCTGCTGGTGCTGCACTGTCCCCTCTGGGCACACTTTCCCTAGGGCTATTCCCTTCTCTTTTCCACAGGGTCTATGCCCTGTCACCATATCAGCTGGATGCCTTCCAGAGGAGGATTAGCAGCTGTCGCACGGCTGCTTTCCATTTTGTTCTCCTGCCTGAGGAAAACCAGGCTGTCAGCCTTGCACCAGCACCAGCTCTGACTTGATTCATCATTTCCCAGAAACAAATCTCTACTCTCGTATTTAGTCTACAGAAAATTATACTCTGCTAAATAAATTGGTATTTCTTTTTTCATTTCTCTCCCCCACTTGCCTCCTGTCAGCCCTCCCTTCACTCCCTCCCTCCTATGTGTACATGTATGAGCTGCACTGTCTGTTCCACCTGCAAATCCTGCTGTAAGCTCTCAGCTGAGGCTCTATAGAGAGAAACTCCCACATAGTAAATGTAGGGTTAATGATATATGGGGCAAATAATGACAAACAAACCTAAACAGAGATCCCTAAATAAAGTTCTGCTAAATGATGCAGGTCTAGGATGTGAATCTAGACATGTAGCTAGGGTTTTTTTTCCTGTGGGTTTTTTTCCTGGTTTTCTTTTTTTCTTTCAAAATCTTTTTGTGAGGACTATGAGAAAATTAACTGGTCCAATCATTGGTGCAGCTGCTTAATTAGAGCAATCTTCAGTCAAACACAAAAGTGAAAGGTAACTCAGGTAAAAAAAAGGACAAGAAATACTCAGGGCTGATGACAGACCCAGGGCATTAATACATTTCACCTTCTGCTGTGGCTCCTTCCTTTTGAAATCCAAGAAAAACATATCTAAAATTGAACCTAGTCTTGAAAGCAGACATCACTGCCCTGATCAGGGTGGCTTCTCCTCAAGGAGGACAGTAAATCTGGCTGATTTGTCCTGCCAGACAAGCAGCAGCTGTGCTCTCCTAAAGCCACCACAGATGTGAGGTCTGTGGAAGGGAAAGGCAGGATTTGTTCTTTTCTCCCCCTCCTGGCAGGTGTCACAGCAATACAAAAGTGTCAGAAGACTTTGACTGCAATAACAGCAGAAAAAGAAGTGGGGAAAAACTCTAAAGGAGTTAGAAGCAGGGGGATAACAGATAGTTTTTGTTTTCACCATAGCTTTGTGTGTGCATGTATGTACAAAGGATGGAGAGGAATTAAAAAGACACTTCCTTCTGCTTAAAGCTTTTTTTAAACATGACTTTTGAAAACTTACTCCTCCCCACACACCTGGTATCTTGTAAGAAAAGTGTTTTTCCCTCACAGTGAGATCCCAGAATTAGTGCTTACCAACACAGCACTCACCATCAATCATGCATTGTCCATTCTTTATTGAGTTCCTGCCTTTACCATGTCAATATATTCCCATTTTATTAAATCCTCTTGGTTTTGTATTATTCATTCCCTCCCACACTCATTTCCTCACAGTTTGCTCTGGTTGTGGTCTGCAGCTTTCAACAGAAATAGCACAAAACCTCCAGCATCTCAGAGTCAGAGCTTTCTTTGAGAAAAGAAAAACTAACAAAACAGCAAATAAAGCCATTCATATAATGCCTTTCATATTCCCCTATAAGAAATTCACTGTCACACAGTGTTCTTCACTCAGATATTATCATAGTTTGGATGGGGAAAGACTAAATGTATTTCAATATCCCATCTCTAATCCTCTAAGATTAAGCTGTAATCATCAGGCGATGAACTATCCTGAAGGAAAGGGAGGGGGGAGAAGGGAGGAGGGCACAGCCAACTCAGTTGTTTCATTTCTTGCATTTTATGTTAAAATATTTGCATAGCTGAATTTGCCTTCCCTCTTTCACAAGATGAGTCTTAACACCATTGTAAAGGTCTCTCTCTCTCCATGGGAAGGCAGAGCAGAATTCCTGGAATTCCTGGTATCCCTATCTGCTAGACATGGAAATGGGGAGAACTGAGCATTCCTTGCAGTATGTTGGAGGATTTGGAACACTGAATTGCCAAAAGAAGTGAACCCTGAGAAGAAATTGAAATCTTGGGGCAGTCCAGAGGTAAGCTCCAAAATCTTTGAGAGAACTGTATTTTCAGCCCCTTTCTCAGTCCTTGGTTTTTGCCACACTCTGTTCTAGATAAAGTCCTTTGCAGGTCCCATTACTACACTCCTACCTCTTCATCTTCACTGTGCAGGGAATCCAAGCATCTCCTTCAGGGTCATGAATTAATTTAGGAGCTAGGGAATCTGAATCTCTTCAGTTTCCAGTGTTCATTTCCTTGTGCAGAATCCTGGAGGAGTGATTCCACCTTTGCTCTGCCCTCACCAGAAATACACACCAGTTTAATCATTGCTAAGGCTTCAGAGGGTACCAGAAGTATTTATTGCAGTACAATGTATTATCTCATCCATAATTTCTGACTGAGTTTTACTGCTATGTAGCAGTGCCAGGAAAAGAGAAGCTGCCAGATAGTGGTGTCTGCCTAGAAGAAGGCCTTGAGCATGGGACTCAGCTGAAAACTTCCCAGAAATGTAAGTCAAACCACTCCAGCCCCCATCCCCAGCTGCAAACCCACCAGCATCATTATAAGGAGGTACCAGCATGAGCCTGCCTTTCCTGGGCTCCCAGAATTGAGCAATGAATTCTGCTCCTGACTTCATCTGTGCCTGGAGCATCTCATCCCAGCCCTGTGCTCAGTGCTGAGAAACTTCCAGCCCAGGGGCTTTGGGGGGCTCTCACACCCTCTCACAGCTCCTGTGACCCCAGCCCAGCACTGCAGAGTGGGCAGGAGAGCTGAACGTGCCACAGACAGAGGGAGAGCAGCAGCAGACAGTGCAATTACATAAACAAACTGCTGCATCCTCTTGCTTTTTGACCCAAACTGGAAAGGATTCTGCAACAAATAGTAATTCCTCCCACTAAGCAGCTGTAAGAGACAGGTACTATCAGCTCACTACAGAACAGAAAACTGCTGCTGCTTTCAGGTCATGATTGAATTAACCGTGATTTTCTGAACAAGCACCTTTTTTTTTTTTCTTTTTCATTACTATAAAGTGACAGACCCAGGGCTGATCCCTTAGGCCTCGAGTCTTTAAAGAAAGTAACAATTTAATGAGCACTTACATTGTGTTCATCCTCCACCGCAGGTGCAAACCCCCCACGGGCGGGGCAGGAGCAAGGAGCCAGCCCACCCAGGATTCAGGATGCCACTTCAACCTTCCTGTGAGCAGATCCAAGTTAGCCAAAGTAGCCCGAGGCTTTTTCTCATGTGGTTTTAAGTGCCCTGGACCATTTTCAGAAGTGCGATTGTTTTAGAACATAGAAAAATTAAAAAATTAGACTATTTTGTCAACGGCCTTCACTCTGCCTCCCTCTCCTCACCCAGAGAGACCCATTGCTATTTCTTTTTCATGTCTGAAGCTTGGAGACGAGTTCCCGGTGAAGTGTGCCATGATTTTAAGTTAGTTAATAGTGCCATCTAGTGATTTGGGAAACCACGTGTGTCAGAGTCACCAGACAGGGCTTCGGGGCTCCAGGGCTTCCCGGGAAATAAACCTCTTGTGTAACATTTGATATCTCAGGGTGAGCTGTGCCGGGAGTGGGCAGAGTCCCACACACTGCTAAAAGATACCCTGGAGGTGGGAGAAAAGGCTAGAAGTCAGTACCCAGACCCTGGGAGAAAAAGAAAACCCATTGAGATTTGTGTGTGAGGTTTCAGGATATTTTGCTTAGCTGTAACAGGAAGGGGAGAAAGTAAAAAATATGATATTGTGATGCTCTTGAATATTTCTGGCACATATATACACTTACATTCCTATTATATACATATATATATATGCAACACACATCTATATATTTAAATATATAGATAGAGATAAAGATATATATATATAGAGAGAGAGAGATCTATAGATAGATATGCAAAATATTAATAAATGCATATATCTGTAAATAAGAATCTGTCTCTCCCCAGTGGCACTTATAAATATCAGTTGAATCCTCAAAATTTAGCAACTCTATTCCCAGAAGCTGTATTTCATTATTCAGTTTCCAAATGGGGGGAAAAAGAAGGTGGACACACACACAGAGTAGCCAATCCCAAATGCATGACCATTTGAAGTTTTTCACTATGGCAAATTAATTAACTGCATGCAAAATTCTAGGGACTCTTTAATCCACTCCAGAGGTTGAATTTTCAAAAGTAGGTACACTGAAAGTTTATTCTCACTCCCTTTGTGCATTTTTTCTGCATTCTCCATGTGCCTTTCAGAGTTTCCCTTCATACCTGGCCCTTGAGGTATGAAGGACCTGAGGACTTCTTTTTAAGCCCAGAGCATGCAATGACAACACTTTGTGTGATTTATTTTAATGAGAAGGCAAAGCACTATTATGCAGCCAGACTCCAAGCAAATCTTTCATTCCAGCTGCTACAGGAGGATGCTGGATGATACATTTCTGTGCCTTACAGCTAAGGGAATGAAATAAAATAAAAAGTGTTCTCAGTTTCCTGAATAAAAAGTAGGAAAAGTGAGTCTTGAAAGAAAGATTCCAGGGACTTGAACCAACATGCTTGTGTCAAAGGTCTAGAATGAGACCTGGCTGTTCTTTTCTTGCCTTGTGTTTATTCTGTTCTTCATGTTTTGCAGTTTGCCTTAGTGACTTCCACTAGTCACTAGTTGGGATAGTTGGGATAAAAAAGTCTGATTATTTTCCTTTCCTTGCTCATTATTTCTTTCTGGTTTTAGTTACTGGTGGTGTTTGTCTGTTTGTTTCCTTGTTTTCCTCTGACATGAGAGTTTACCCAGAGGTACATGGTGATGGGAGTGAAACAGAATTTGCTTCAGAATCTGGATGGCAATTCTTCAACATGCACTCTGGGTGGAAATGTTTTTCAGGCTGATGGCAGAAGGCAATTCACAGGACAAAGCTCTGCAGACCAGTAAAGTATGATTTGTTTATTTAATTTTTTTTCTTAAATCATTGCTGGCTTTGTAGGAGGTGAGTACACTGGCAGCACTCAACATCACTCTCAGCCTTTTTCTTTGACACATCATATTTGGAGATTTTGTTCTCACACTGTAAAGTTTAAGATTCACGTAGACTCTTTGAAAGTATTTTTTGCCCCAGGGTTTCAAGTATGTTTTGCTGACCAAACATTAATTACATCGTTTCCTGTGAACTTGAAGACTGGACTTTATGACCCCACAAGTTATCTTGTACTTCTAAAATTGTTTTCCTTTCCTATTATATTTTTGAGGCATCGTTTTCTTTAAATCTTAAAATAGCTGCAGCATCTAGCTTAAAATCAAGTTGAAAAACTAGGCTAGGATCAAAGAAAGCCTGGAGATATATATCCAGGGACTTGATTTCTCTCTCTCCCCTCCCCATTTGTTGTCCCAAATTGCAGAAAGTGGATGCACTCCTGGAAGACTCTGTCTGAAAGGCTTTTCTGAGGAACAGCACATGGCACAGTGAGGAGCTGCAGGGTCAAAGTGTTCTTTGCATGATTCAGGCAGGGAAATTATGTATATATGTGGCACACAAAGACTAACTACAGTCCTGCAGCCCCTAGGGTTCCTGCAGAAGAACCTTTGTGCACCCTGATGCATGTAATTTGTTACACACTGGGTTTGGGTTATAACATCCATGTGTACCCAAAGGAAATGCCTCTCAATTATCCTGATCAGTGGGTCTTTTGGATGCAGGGATCAGTTTGAAAGCTCCAATGTTTTGTCAGAAGAGGCAGAGGATTTCACACCATTTTGAGCTGCCATTTGCCTGCAGGTGAAGTGCATTGCTGTGCCAATTAGAGCAAATTATGAACGGGGTGACCCGGCACGACATGCAGATGTCAGGCAGGATTTAGTTTGCCTTTGCAGAACAGAGAAGGTAGGTCCCACACTAGTATCTAACATTTTCATATCTGGGTTTTCTGCAGCCTATGGATATAAGTTTCCTGACCTTTTCTTTTGAGGGAACTTGTTTGGGATCACATCTGCAGAAGGTGCTGTCGTGCTGTGGGTCATGGCAAAGGCCTTGCAGTGACACATGCACCAATTTCCTTCTCTTTCCCTTCCCAGTGTGGATCAGCATTGCACCTGTCCCCAGTGAAGAGGCCACAGAGAACCACAGAATGTGTGGGTTGGAGGGGCCCTCAAGGGTATTTTAGCTCCAATCCCCCTGCTAGACAGTTTTTCTTAAAACCCAAGCCAATCTGGCCTTGAACACTTGAACAAAAAGATAAATATATGGCTGTATTTCCTGCAGATTTTTGCAGTTGATTTTTTTTTTAATCTGGAGTCTAAATTGAGAACCAGACTCTATCCCCTGCCCCTCAAAAATTCCATTCCCAGATTTCCATCTAATTTTTTTAAAGATCATTGGTAAATACATTATGTCAGGAGATTTGGAGTTACCCAGTGTTCTTTGATGTGTTTTCACCTTCTGTTTGCTCTTCAAGAAGAACATCAGACTAATAGGTTGGTAGGCGAAGCCTGTGTCATGTCAGCTCTGTGACACACATTGTTCTCGTCCCCGAGTGTGGATGTGTGCTCAGGAATTGTTCCCTGCCTGTCTCAAAGCACTTGTGTCAGGTTTCAAAGGAGGGCTGTGCTGTCATGGGACTGAGGGAGATGCCAGTCGTGTTTGGAGCAGTGGATGTGAAACATGTCCACAGAGATGAAGTCACTCCTCCACAGCACAGAGCACTGGATTCCTCTGTGCCTGTCCCTTGGCCTGTTGCCTTCTGTATTAATCAAAAGATAAGGGAATTAATGTGATCTTTCTGCACACTCCTACAGAGACAGTGCATCTCAAAGGCCAAAACTCAAACACTGACATTCCCACCCCTGTGGTAGCCTGGGCTTTGCCACCAGTGCTCCATGCACTGCAGGTCTCTCTGAGGGTAAAGGATTGGAACCAGGTGATTTTAGGATTCCTTCCAACACAAGTCATTCTGTCATTCGGTGTTACGTGAGAAGGATGCCACACACTCTTCACAGCAACCATATCTAAGAGTCCAAATATTTAAATTAGAACTCTCCAGGCAGTACAATGGTCTATAGTTCCAATTTTCAGTCTGTGCAACTGCCTCATATACCTCGAGGTGTATATAACTTGTGTGCAAAGGTATCACAATGCTAAGACTCGTATCGTTTCCCACTGACTTCAGAGGGAGCAAGAATGTCACAAAAAAAAAAAAAAGTGGAATTGTAAATAAGTAAAAACCTAAGTAAACAGAGAATGTGTTTTTTATGACTGGAAGTGTAATGGTCCTTTCAATAATGCAGTATCTTTGGATTACCAAATCCAGTTTTTGAAAAGAAACCCCTCTTTGGAGCCATTTCAGATGAATATGGTTAGTCTAATTAGTAGTGGGTTTATCACATTCCCCTCTTATTCAGAGGAGAATGCATTCTGAAAGGTTGCTGCCTTTTTTTGAGCTCATTAAGGCTGCATGTGCCATTACAGTTACAAAACTTATACTTTGCTTATTCTTTGGAAAATATAAAAGAAAAATATCTACTTGGAACAGTATCTGGTATATTCAGATTTTTATATATTCACACCATCAATACCTTATCTCATTGTCTCTACTCCTGTCTACTTCTTATAAAAGTTCCTTTTATAGAAACACCTTCAACCCAGAGCTAAACAATACTAGAAATATCACAATTTCTTTATGCTTTGATAGCTCTTGAAAGAGAGCATTTACAAACATAAGTCTTATCCTCATTTTCAGCTATGATGCTGAGCAGGGTCACTTACAGCTGCCCTAATTCAAACTCTGTCCCAGCAGCTTGGAGGGAGCTGTACAGAACTTAATGGTGGGCAGTGGTGGAAATTGATATGGATCACAAACAGAGAAAAAGAACTTAAAATTTACTATTAGAGTCATGGAATGGTTTGTGTTGGAAGGGACTTCAAATATTATCTCGTTCCAACTCCCCTGCTAGAGGCAGGGACACCTTCCAATATCCCAGGTTGCTCCAAGCCCCATCCAACCCTCCCAGGGATGGGGCAGCCACAGCTTCTCTGGGCAACCTGTGCCTGTGCCCAGTCTGGTTGGTCTGTTTTTTTTACCGCGTTGAGGACTGATGATGTTTTTGGGTCAAAATATATTTGAAATATCCATGTAAACTGAAATCAGGCATTTAGGTTTTTAATTTTCTACATTTTTTCCCCAATCCTTCCTACAAGAACAGTATGATTTCCACAATACAGTGTGCACAGACACACGCACAATTACAGTGACAACACATAATTCAAACCTACACATCTCTCTTAGCAACTTGTACTGGGATGGACACTCTATTCCTTGGATCCTCAGACAGTACAAAATAAAAGTCAGAGTGGAAGAGCCTTTGTGAAAAAGATGTGAAAAAAGATCACCAAGTTCTGATGATTTTACCAAAAGACAGTTTATAGAGGGAAATTGAAACCAGAGAGCATGCAAGAAGAAAAAAGAATCACAGACATAACATGCTACCTGTAATAAATCCCAGACAGATTTTTTTTCTATATATTTGAGTGGAATTGGTGTTTCAGAACATAGTCTGCTTCATGGCAAATGAGATTATTATATAATGTAGGGAACCATGGGTTAACTGAGACCATACTTGGGAGCTCTACAAGGATGGATTTGCAAGTTCATTTTGGAGGTGATAAGTTGACCATGATGAACATTCAGAACAGAGATAACAAGGATAGACACCTGCATCTACAAAATGTGTGAGCAGTACTGAGGTGATGGTGATGCCCTTCCGTACATCCATTGCTGAGCTAAAATTCTGTGAAACCACTGGCAGCTTCTCAGAATGAACAAGCCAATGACAGAGAAGGGAGGAATTCTAATTATTTAACTGAGTGTGTAAAAGAGAGAGGAAGAGAGTAAAGAATGCATAAAGTTTAAAAATAAGGGAATTCCAGAGAGCATTTTTTAATTTAAAACTAAGGAAAAAGCATATTGTGAACAAAGGAAAGGACACCATTAATGCAATTACAGATTCAGACTCATGTTGTAGACAGAATTGGGCCAGTTGTTACCAGAAGACCCAGCATTCATTATAATTCACTTAGAAAGGAAAATCAAGCTGTTGAAAAGGCAGAAAGCTAGTGGAAGAGAATTAGGACCCAATGAAAAAAATGAAAGGAAAAAGAATAAAAGACACAGACAGGGTTTCATATCTTTCTTTTTTCTCTCCTCATCTTCAGGCCCAGCTCCCCAGGAGGGGATACCTCCTCTGATCAGGCACTGTTCCCTCTTGTACCCTGGGAAATACCCTAAGGTAAAAAATGGGTTGCCAAGTCAAGAGCATTGTTTCAGTAGGAAGGGAATAAAACTGATCATGTGTCACTTAGAGTATGGAGTGATAGTTTCATGCTAACCGGTTTTGGCCTGTTTTTGGTGTGAGTACTGGGAAATAAGTCATGAAAATGAAAACAAAACAAAACAAAACAAAACAAAACAAAACAAAACAAAACAAAAAAAAAAAAAGGCAAAAGAAGTAGGGAACCCATGTAGATGGATTTCAGATGATCTCAGACATGGATGCCTTTGCTCTGCATTGATCCAAAGGCTTAATTTCCTAGAGCAGAAGGCAGGCAGAACTCTTGTTGACATAACTTTTTTTCTGTGGCTTCATGGGAATTATTTGTGAAAGAATCATCAAAAATAGTTGAATTTAACATATTTCAATCATCTATGCTCAGCTGAGCATGGTAATTATTCCTCTTTTCACAGGTAACTGCTAATTTGGGTTAGTAAATTATTTTCCTTAAATTCTGCAGCCTGTGTATTTTCAGATAGCAAACGATGCATTTGTTTAGCTTCAGAATTTGTGTGCTGTGGGATTGTGTTCTGCTTGAGAGCAACTGCTGTCATTTGAAAAATAGCTGAAAATGTTCCAGACAAAGAGAATGAACCCAAAGCACGTGGGAGCCTGGCTGTCTGTGTCTATGGCCATGACCCCACTGAGGGTGACTGAAGGCCCCATGCAGGTTTCAGCACTAAGGGGTCACTTCTTGAGAAGCTGCCAGAAACTTCTCCCATGTCCAACAGAGCCAATGCCACAGCTTCAGGATGGACCCAACACTGGGCAGGGCTGAGCCCTTCAGTCACAGTGACACCTCTGGGAGGATGTGTTTAGAGAGGGGCAAAGTTACTGCACAAGAGAAATTGCAGGCAGAGAGAGGAGGGGGAGTATGAGAGAGACAACCCTGCAGAGACCCCTCTGCAGCCCTGCAGGACCCCACACTGGAGCAGGACTTGTGACCCATGGAGAGAGGATCCCAGGCTGCAGCAGGTTTGTTGGCAGGACCTGTGACCCATGGAGAGAGGATTCCAGGCTGGAGCAGGGTCCTAGCAGGACCTGTGACCCATGGAGAGAGGATCCTAGGCTGGAGCAGGGTCCTGGCAGGATCTGTGACCCATGGAGAGAGGATCCTAGGCTGGAGCAGGGTCCTGGCAGGACCTGTGACCCATGGAGAGAGGATCCCAGGCTGCAGCAGGTTTGTTGGCAGGACCTGTGACCCCGAGGGAGGCCCACACTGGAGCAGACTGTTCCTGAAGGACTGACCCTGTGGGAGGGACACCACTGGAGCAGCTCATCAAGAGCTGCAGCATGTGGGAAGGGATCACACTGGAGAAGTTCATGGGTTGCTGTCCCCCGTGGGAGGGACCTTGCTTTAGATCAGAGGGAAACTGTGAGGAGTTCTCCCCCTGAAGAGGAAGGAGCAGCAGAAATGTGATGAACTGATTGCAGCTCCCATTCCCTGTCCTCCTGAATTACTGCAGAGGAAGAGGTAGAGAATTTGAGAGTGAAATCAAACCTGGGAAGGGAGAGTTGGGGAGAAAAGGTTTTAAAATTTCATTTTATTTCTGATTTGGTTGGTAATTAAATCAAATTAATTTCCTCTAGTCAAGTCTGTTTCCCTGGGATGGTTACTGGTGAGTGATCATTCCCTGTCCTTATCTCACCCCCAAGCCACTATATTTTCTCTCCCCCTGTCCATCTGACAGAGTAGCTGTGGTGGACACCTGGTGGTGAGCCCAGCACAGCAGTAGATGCTGGATAGCCCACGCACAGATTAGTTATCTAAATCAGTGTACTCAGGGAGTTGGAGCCTTCGGCCTCCTTTTGTGCAAACTGTCTCTTGAAGTAAATTTGTGTTGCTATAGAAACACTGTACCTGGCACTTGAATTGTGTTGGCAAGGAAAAAAAAAAACAACAACATGCATTCCTTTAAAGTTCCTCAGAGTTGACCATGCCCTTAGGAAGAATCTGCTGCAGCAACATCTCTGACTCGTTTATTTATGTCATTGAAATCCCTACAGGAATCACAGCACTGGATGCTCTCCCCCTGAGCCCATCTTCTCCCCCGCCAACTGCTTATCCTTTCCCTGGTTTAGACTCACAGTTGGTTCTGAGAACTGAACTCTCTTGCTAGATGTTTAGGCTATTAAAGTCTTTGACCACAGCTGCTCTACCCTATGGCATATTTCTTTTCATAAGCTTAAGACATCAGTGACCGCATTTATTTTCAAAGAAAGTTGGGGTAGAAGCTTCCAAATTATTTGTTTTCTCACAGTTATCAGACAGCGTGTGGAAAGACTGAAAGACAGAAGAACTTGCAGGCACCCCCCTCTATTATCATATCCATATCAAAAATACGCCCTTGTTTTTTTCCAAAAAGAAGAAAATTTCCATATATCCAGTCACCCATGCAGTATACAACATTTGTGTTATGAGAGAGTGCTTATCAAATTTGAACAGAAGTTGAGGTAAAATTCTAGAGAAAAGCAACCTACTTATTTTAGTGTGGCACAAAAATAGTACAGGCTACACAATGCAAGCCTGAGATATTGATATGGAAGCAACAGCAATAAAAAGATGATGCCTTCAGTTTTCAAAACATTAGAAATTTACCTTAGTAATTATGCTTGCACATTAGTAATGGATTAGAAACTGAGCTACTTCATTATGAAACCTACACACATTTGTATTCATCACATTTTATCAGTTGAGAGCAGACATTGAAACAACTTGTTAAGGAGTTGATAAGAATATGCAGCAAGCCAGTGGTATTTGCCAGGAGTGCAGTTTGTTAACAACATCAGCTACCAGGTACCCAAAATGTGCTTTCTTCAGAGTTTGCACTGATATTGTTATCTGACCAAAGGGTAAGTAAATGAAATATACTGAGGAGCACGGAGAGGTGAAGGAACTCTAGTAACTGTATCAGGGAAAGCCAGAGCACTGAATCAGCCCACCAAAAATGGACTAGACCATTGTCCTGGTCAGGAACCCACCATGATGTGCCAGTGCCTCCACAGAAAGCTGTGCAAACTAAAGGGGTTATTACCTAGAGCAGTTAACACATTGGGGAAAATGCTGCTTTTTCCACAGTGTTGTGATGAAAGTGCTGAAAACCTGTTATTTTATCACGTGACTGCAATGGCACAAAGTTTCATGCATGGCTGGATCACTCTTCATGGCTGGCAGCCAACACTGAAAATTTTTTGTACTTGTCTTGAACCTCATTCAATATGAAACCTTCCCCAGCTTTCCCATCTTTTATCTTTTAAGACCAATCATGGCAAATTTTGGAAGTGTCTGGTGGTTGTGAGCTTCCCAGATTTTTAAAAGCCTGCTTACATCAGTCTGGCAATCAGAGAAGCTACATTTCAAGCACTGAGTTAGCCCCCTTGTGGAAAGTCTTCTGTTCTGAAGTCGTGCCTAAATCATCACAGATTTACCCACACACAACTCAAGAAGAAACTTATTTCCTTCCTGTATCTGCATCCCAGAACTTCAGTGACCACATCTATTTGGCATTGAGATGGAGCATGAAAGCATGCATGTGTACTGAGCAAAAAATTCTACTTTAAACTGTACTGGGCATTCAACATCTTCACTGTCCCTAGAAGCTATCCTGCACTCCTGAGGAATGGAAGCTGCAAAGATGAGCATCTATTTTCAGCTCTGTTTTGGAGGCTAGAGCCTGAATTTGCATAGATTCTTTAGGGGAAAACTTAATTCCTCAGTTTTATTCCTTGCTTTATTTAATTTATGATATTTTATTGGTACTCTCAAAAATGAAGAAAAAGCATTCATTTTCTTCATAAAATACATATAAAATGGTGTTTCAGAAATAATTTTTTTTTAGATATTAAGGTTGGATTGCTTCCTCAAATAGTTCTTCAACAGCTTCTTCCACAAAAGTTTATTCTTAAACATTTAGTTTCAGATTCCACAAAGTAACACAGTGCCATAATCACCATTTAATTGATGTTTTAATCCTTCTGTTTGTCTGAGTGACAGCAAAGGGGATTTCAATTAAACAGCAGTTTTGCTGTGCTAATATTTAAAAGCCCTCTAAAAGAAAAAAGTATTTGACATTTCACAGCACTGACACCTGCCTGAAAATATTATATATTGTATATTATATCTTAATGAAATGTGCCATGAAAATGCATTTTATACACTATACAGCTCTCAGCTGAATTGCAGATTTTTTTATCCTTTAAAAAGAAGATGCCAAGACCTAATTGAATAGACCAGTGATTAGGTTACAGGCTTGGTGCATGCTGTTTGTAAAATGCATGATTTTCTTGCATAGCTATGAGAAAACTTTCTCGAGTTTTGCTGCATACTTTCCATGTATAAAATGGAGGAGACTTTGACATAATGATGTAGTCTAATGATATATGTGACACAAGACAATTTTTGGAGGAGGGGCTGGAAAGCAGCCCTTTAGAAAGAGATCTGGGGATCCTGGGTGATGGCAAATCAAACATGAGCCAGCAGTGCCCTGGCAGCCAGGAGGGACAACCCTGTCCTGAGGCCATCATGGACAGCATCACCAGCCAGGCAAGGGAGGGAGTGTCCCACTCTGCCCTGCACTGGGTGACCTCATCTCCAGTCCTGGGGCAGTTTGGGGTGCCTCAATACAAGAAGAATATAAAGGTCTTGGAGTGTGTCCAGAGGAGAAGAGAGACCAAGATGTGAGAGGCCCCCAGGGCGAGACAGGAGAGCAGCTGAGGCCCCTTGGTTTGTTCAGCCAGAGAAGAGAAGAGAAGAGAGAAGAGAAGAGAAGAGAAGAGAGAAAGAGAAGAGAAGAGAAGAGAAGAGAAGAGAAGAGAAGAGAAGAGAAGAGAAGAGAGAGAAGAGAAGAGAAGAGAAGAGAAGAGAAGAGAGAGAAGAGAAGAGAAGAGAAGAGAAGAGAAGAGAAGAGAAGAGAAGAGAAGAGGAAGAGAAGAGAAGAGAAGAGAAGAAGAAGAGAAGAGAAGAGAAGAGAAGAGAAGAGAAGAGAAGAGAAGAGAAGAGAAGAGAAGAGAAGAGAAGAGAAGAGAAGAGAAGAGAAGAGAAGAGAAGAGAGAAGAGAAGAGAAGAGAAGAGAAGAGAAGAGAAGAGAAGAGAAGAGAAGAGAAGAGAAGAGAAGAGAAGAGAAGAGAAGAGGGTGCCCTCCTCACAGTCTGCACCTTCCTCCAGAGGAGCAGTAGAGGAGGAAGAGCTGATCTCCTCTGTCTTGTAACCAGCAATAGGACCTGAAGGAATGGGGTGACATTGTGTCAGATGAAGTTCAGACCGGACTTCAGGAACAGATTCTTCACCCAGAGGGTGCTTGGTCACTCGAACAAGCTCCCCAGGCAAATGGTCATGGCACCAAACCTACCAGGGTTCAAGCAGCATCTGGATGATGTTCTCAGTTACATGGTTTAGCAATAGGCAGGCAGGAAAGGAGCAGGGAGTTGGACTTGACTCTTTAAAATTGACTTATTCTATGATTCTCTCCTTCTGTGTTTTCCTATAGGCAGTGGCTGAAATTTTTCCAGAAGTTAGCTTTAGCTCAAAATTAACACATTCCAGTTATAAAGCATGTCTACAGATGTATTTATCACAACTATCTAATTCTAGTGTTATTTCAGTATAATCAAAATGTAATTGTTTTCTTCCTCGTCAGCCACTGCCACCTAGGTGTCACTTCAAACCACCCTGAAGCTGACACCACGATTTGGTTGAGTTCTGTGTTATCAAAAAAGATTGAAAGAGATTTTGTTTGTCCTTTCAAATCAGAGTGTGAGAAAAACATTATTAATTACTGAAGAAATTAATATTTATTTAACTCTGTATCAATGTAGGATACGGATTTTAATTGAGATCAATATTGCCCTGGAACATCCTCCAAGCTGATATGGAGAGCCAGAACATACACTGAAGTGGAGCTCTGTCCTCTGCCATGACCAGAGTCTGATGGGAGGATTCACATGGAAGAAAAACAGTTCAAGTAAAAAAACAATTACACTAATGATTTAAGACTAATACAGACTGAAAACAAACTGCTTCTGATGGGGTGGGGTATTTACTGTGGTCTCATCTGCAGTTAAGTCTTATATTGTCATTTAGATTAGGATGGTGACAGACAGTGGAGAAAAAAGGAAGTGAAATAAAAGAGCTCCTACTTTTCTTTAAATGTGCACATCTCAACAGGGTTGCTCTGACCTATATTCAAGGTCCAACTTGAGTTTCCCTAATTAATTTAATTTATCTTTTCTATTTCATTCTGTCTTTCTCCTTCCCCATCAAGAATTTCTCTTGGCAGATCTTGAAGGTAAATATTAAAGACTTTCCTGGGCTGCATAAAAAGAAAGTGTTCAGCAGATCAAGGGAGGTGATTCACCCCTACTACTCCACTCTTGTGATGCCCCATCTGAGTTCTGTGTCCAGCTCTGGGATCCCCTGCACAAGACAGACATGAATCTCTCAGACCAGCTCTAGAGGAGGCCACAAAGATGCTCAAAGGGCTGGAGTGTCTCTCATGAAGACTGGCTGAGAAAGTTGGTGTTGTTCAGCCTGGAGAAAAGGACATTCTAGAGGAAACTTCTGTCCCCTTTCAGTGCATAAAGTGTTTCTACAATAGAGCTGGAGAGGGACTTGTTACAAAGACAGTTAGTGATAAAACAAGAGGAATTATTTGAAAGTGAAGGAGGCTATATTTAGATAATAAGGAAGAAATTTTTTACAGTGAGAATGGTGAGGCACAGGAACAGGTTACCCATAGATTATCTGTGAAGGGCCCCTCCAAATCAAACCATTCCATGATTATATGAAATCTGATTTCCAAAGCTTCTTCCTTTAAATCTTTCTTTAGCAAATTTCCATCTGCAGTACTCACTCATTTATCTTAATTAGTGAGAATTCTGTAGCCCATCACAACAAATAGAATCAATAAAATAAAAAGGAACAGCCTGGTCAACATCTTTGTTGCAACTATTTGGTTTTTTTCATAGATTTCCCCCAGTCCCTCAGGAAATGAAATATCCACAGCAACAGCCCACATAGTGTATTGACATATTTCAGTTCATTTCAGCTCATTGGCTAACTCATTGAAAAGTTTACCAAATTGAGTCTCCAATAGAAGCACCCTCTCTCTCACTGCCTTTTTGTGGTGTGTTCATTTGCTTCTCTTCTCTGTCAGAAGAAGAAATTACCACAAAGCAGCTTTTTGGTTTGCTTCCTTTTGGGTTGGTTGTTGTAATTTATTTTTTTAAGGCATTTTTGGTGTGTGTATCTCAGCTTTCAGGTACATCTCACATACTGATTTCTCATGTGCCTCGATGACAGAATTTGAGACACTGCACACTTCATGCAATACAACTGAGCTTTCATCCTAAAGTAGTAAATTTATTATTTAGTAAATCCATCAAAGTAATAAAAATACTAATGACAGGTCATTCTAGGGGTGATTCTTACTCCTAAAAAAAAAGAGAAGTCCAGAATTATCAACCTTGAAAAATGGCAAATCAAATTTAGTGATGTTACATCTCTATCGATTTCATCATCCCTGTTGAGGGAATTCTCAGGTAAATAATAAAGATCTTCCAGTGCTGTACTTACACTGTCTCTGAGAGTCCTGAGATTTTCTGGAGTTACTTATGATGGCATATATGCCTCTTACAGAGTTGCAATGGATTATTTCTCTTAAGATGTGACTTAACAAAGGATAAGGAACATTTTCAACAAAAGATAAGTAGGTTGCCTTAAAGCAATACATAGAAAAGATGCCCTCTTAGAGAGACTTCAAGGACTAGAACAACTTTGGGAGGAGGTCACACCATACTCAGGAAGTAATGAAAGAGAGAAAAAAGCATTGTCTGCCTGCCTGCCATGGGGCTCCTGGGTAGGAAGAGAACTGTTGCCTCCACTTTGCAAAGCAAAATTCTCTTGGACATAAGGTATGCAAAGAGGAGTGAAAGGGTTTGCTCGAAGCTACAGGTGTCTGGAGCATGGTGTGCTCCACTTGACCTTTCAGGTTTCCTGAGATTCACAAATACCAGGAGATGAGGTGCCACAGTGGCGGGAGGGAAGAGAGAAATTAGGAGTGCATTGATAGGGTAACATCAAGGGTGGAAAATTATAGGAGGTTTGGAGAAGGCTACTGAATTGCTATTTCAGAGAATCATAGAATGATTCAGGCTGGAAGAGACACTAAAGATCATCTCAGTCCAATCCCCTGCCATGGCCAGGGACACCTTCCACTAGACCAAGTTGCTCAGAGCTTCATCCATCCTGGCCTTGAGCACTCCCAGGGTTGGGGCATCCACAGCTTCTCTGGAACCTGTCCCAGTGGCTCACCAGACTCAGTAAAAAATTTCTTCCTAATCTCTAACCTAAACCTACACTCTTTCAGCTTAAAGCCATTCCCCCAGATTGATATTTTCAGTATCTGTATCTGTAAAAAGCTCAGAGTACATTTTCCTGATAGCAATAAACAGTAACGTGAAGTTGTGTAAAAAGTCACCATTTCACTTCATCAGGTGCAGTTTGGTGACTGCAGGAATTACATTTTATTAGGTCATTCAATACTCAGTACTTCAAAAAATTTAAAATGCTTTGCTTTGTGCTTATGAAAGAAATCTTCACCCAAGCTTCTTGCAAATTACAAAACAAAAACAATATCTGCAAGGGCTTTTTTAATAAAAAACATTTGACAAAATATGAAAATGCATGATGTCCATATTTATGGTTTATATCTTAATCTTTTATTACATCTCTAAATGCAGACTGCTCCCAGACAGGTAAATTGGCATGTATTTAATTCCTGTCTTTTCAGTCTGTATTTTAAAAAGTTGTTTAGATATTACAAACAAAAGTGATATTATTTAACAAATACAAAATTATTTTGGTCATATGTCATCTTGGATGACTAATATAAGCCTAGTGCCATCAGCAGAACTGCAGAATTTTGAGTGGAATGGGGTGTATCTATTCTAGTGGCTTTTTCTTTCATATTTGCTGGAAGCTCTTTTTTCTTGTATTGAAACCTCCAGCCTCAAGATGAATCAGTAAAAGCTTCCTAATTTAAAAGATTCATTATTGTTAATGGTGTTTATGCAGAATTTTAATTGTTTTATGGCTTTCTATTCTTTTGCAGATAGCTTTTGTCATTGGGTTAGGCCTTGAAATACACTGGCATGAGGCTTTTAAGACCTGTGTGCTCAGTAGCCATTCAGGGAATAAGTGGATTGTCTTTTTTAGCTGGATGGGTCATATGTAATTCAGACTACGTCATTCCTATTGGACAGGATGAGAACAGCAGATGTTATTCTTTTCTGAAAAAAATTTCTGTGTAGCAGGAAATAAAGAAATGGACCATTTGAATGGAATTTCAGAATAATGTCTTTGTAAAAATGTACAAAATGCTTTTCATTCCTCATTTTCTTTTTCCATTTTTTACACACCACTCCCTGAGTCATACAAAAACCAAGTAGTAGCAATGTCAATAGTGAAATCAGAAAAGGCAGCCTTCTACAAAGGGCATCCAAACTTCTCCCACACACCTCTGCCTGCTCCTCCCCACCCCATGCCCCAGTAACAATGTCATTCTCTTTATATAAGCAAAGCCTTGTATCTCAGGAAATAGCCTGGCTTCTAGAAAACAGCTGAGCTACTTACAGCAAAGTGGATTTGACTTTATCACTAAATCGTGAAAAAGCAGGATTAAGGATTGTTTCCTTTTCAATTTCTCAGGCTTGTGCTTCAAAGCATGTAGAAGCCTAGCATAAAGCATGGCTTCAGTGCTGGGAGCTAATCCCTTTCCTTTGTGCAGCAGTGGGGAATGGTTTTTCTCCACTCTGAGATACTGCCCTGTATTTACCCATCTCTGTCAGTGTCACTGAACAAGTTTTCTCTCTCCTTCTCTTATCCCTCACCAGGTTTATACCAATCTTGTCCTGTGCTTGCTTCCTTATGCCCCAGACAGGCCAGTTGAGGTGGCTTTATTGGGGGATAAAAAAAGCACCAACTTAGTTAAAGAAGTCAGGAAACTGTAATTCCTTGGTTCTGCCCCTGAGCAGGGGCTTGGAGGACGTGTGGGCAATCAGGGGAAGAGCCCCTGTTAGGGCCATTCAGAGCATGCAGACATCAGAGTCTCCCAGCTCCCAGAGCCAGAGGTGCTGTCAGCTCTCATGGCTTCACGTATAATGCAGGCAGTGAGCTTTGATCAGGGGAAAAATGAGAAGCAAAAGCACAGGGAACAGCCCAAGAGGGTTGCTGTGAAGGGAACGTCTGCCTGCTCCTCTGCAGTTACCTTCGCTTTCAAGGCTCTCCCTTCTGTCTCACCCAGATTCAAAAGCTGGAGATGAGAAGCTTTGTGTTTGATTCCAAGGTAAGTCCTTATGGAAAACAAAAATGCAAGGAATAGACTGAGGGCCTGCTTTTGTGAGAGAGTTTGTGTTAGTTCTTTGTTTACGTGTGTTGTCCTGATTTAACAGCACGTGAAAACAGGGACAAGGTACAGCAGAGGAGAGCAAAGGAAGGGTTCTTGCAAATATCATTATTTGCTGTTGCCCTAACTCTTTGTCTTGCCTGAGCAAAAAGAAGAGCATACATGGGGAGGAAACAAGACTTTCCTGAAGGATGGAACCCTTCCTGTCCTTCTGCCATTCCAGATCTGCACTGTCTACAGTGTGGTTTTGCAAGGTGAGGACTCAATCTGCAAGAGAGGTTTCTTATTTTTTGCTGAACGCTGGCCTGATGAACTATTAGAAGTCTAAGGATTGCTGAAGTTGGGTCCATCTAGGAGCCACTTCCATGGAGGTGGATCCATTTGGGGCAGAGTAACTTCTGTTTGCCACAGACATGTGGCAATCCTGAGCAGCTACAGCAGATAATCAGGCTGCTGTAATACACATCTGCCTGTTGGGCCTTTCAGCTGTGTCTGTGTCCTGCTCAAGCTCTGACATCACCTTGCAGTATAACTCTGTGGATTTGTTCAAATAGTGCCTGGCATGGTTTTGGTCAGGACCAGCCAACACTCTGTAGACAAGTCCCAGTCAATGAGGGGGCCATGGAACATTTCCAAGAAGCACTTTAGATGTATCCATCCTGTTTTGGAAGACAAGGGATTTTCATAGGATAGATATTGACTCTGTCGTGCCAGTAGGGTCAGTGCCAGAGAAAAGTCACAGCACATTTAATGGTGTACTTGTAGCCTTGACTCATTTCTGTCTGCAAGCACTGGTAATAAACTGAAACAACCCAAGAGCTGGGCTGAAAACTGCCCCCATCCCACCCTCACTAGGAGCCTGTGCTCTCTCATGCTGTTTTCCTCCTGCAGCCATACATTTTGCATTCCCATGCCTGCAGCAGAACAGGTTCATCCACAGGTAGGATGGCAGCATCTCTACCCAGATTCCAGGACAGCTTTGGAATTTCCTCTAATGATATGAGAGACCTCCAGTGAAAGAGGCCTCACACTCAGGATTTGACCTCTGAGATCTCTGGTATGAACATGTTTGCACAGGCTTGGTCTGGCTGGAGTATATTTCACCCTCCCTAGCAGCTGGTACAGAGGTGTGAGTTACATTCCTGATTTAGCCTGTACTGGTGACACATTCACATTTTATCTATTGCTGAACAGTGTCTGCACATCACCAAGGCCTTTCCTGCTTCTCCCCCTGCTCTCACAGTGAAGACATCAGGAATAGATGTTTTTTCATTAAATTCATCCACTGTTTTCTGGATCCAATCCCTTTTCTCTCCATTTCACCTTCCTTTTACAAGAGTAACCCTGCAGAACTATGGCAGAGGTAAAGCAGATATGGGTTGTGAAATGTGAAAAATGAGAAGTCTAGATATTCAACTTCTATTAATCTACAGCATACCTTTCTTCAATTGTTTGCAAAATGTTTCTTAAATGTTTGGGTATTACAAGTGTTAAAATTAGTAGAACACATGCTATCCAACTCACCTGCGAAGTACTTATTACAGCAAATAGCATATGCCAACCTGCACCAATAATAATAATTATATTTGAGTTTTAAAAAAAAAGTTATTTGTGAAAAATTAAAAAAGCAAAAAATAAACACCCACTCAGTGTGTTCTTGACTGATCTATATTTTTAAAAGACTTGGTCTCTTCTTTACTCACTGAGAATAGTCCCACAGCAGATGTCTAATGGCACTTACCAAGGTCCTGGAGACCAAGTTGGTAATAACTAAAAAGTGCAATAACAATAATTTTCTTGAAGTGCCGCTGGGTAAAATCCACCCTGTTACTGTGCACAGGCTTTTAAGCAATTTTCAATCTGTGCCTCATTACACAGTTAGCAACATGTTCTTTCTCACCCCCAGCCATTTGGAAGGATAAGCAGGAGTGGAAGGGCTTTTACCTCAGCACTATTTTCAGGGTTATTTTCCCATTTTGTTGTGCTGATGAGGCTTTTCTCTCAACAGCTACAGATTTCATCCTGTGTTGGTCTCAGGGAAGTGAAATCAAACTCAAGAAGGTAATTCAATTGCATGTCTAGCACATGAAAGCTGACAGTTTTCAACTGTGCAGATTGTTCCATTGCTGAAAGTTCCCAGTTACCCTTCGGTCACACTTTGAAATTGCAGGGACTCATGGGCAGAAACTGCCAGATATTCTTTTCAACTTCGTTAAGTTGCAGTGTTCAACACAATATGGTCCAAGGCTCAATGAAATTAGGAGATAATTCATTTCAGTGGGTGAAATTTCAGGTGAAATTCTGCTGTTGGTAGAATATACACTGCAGAGTCTCCATGGTTCCTTCTGGGCATAATATTTTACTGTGAGTCAAAAAATCAGCTTTGGAGACTGAATTTAATGGTACTGCATGTAGGACTGGGTAGTAAATAATATATATTCACTGATGATTGATTTAGAGAGGAGGTTAATATTTCAGATCCTGAGAGAAAGACTGAAACTTGCAAGTCCAATGTGCCTACATTAAGTGACAAAACAATAACCAGAATATCATGCAGGCATGTACATGTTTTTAGCAAACATAGTAATTTTCTTCTTTGTATATTGAACTGCCTTAGTATGGACTGAAAATAATGTAAATGGAAATTTTCCTTAGTGGCAAAGGATTAAGAATATTTCAAGTCATATTCAGTGCTTTTCCTCTCTGATTCATGGTGCTCTTAGAAACAGTAGCATAAATGAGAAATCATTTCTTTTTAAGGTATTGGAAGGATGTAGGCTTCTGGTTTTTGAAGGCAAGTGAAACTTTGATTTTCAAAGTTTCTTGAAGATGAAACTTAAGCCAAATCATTCATGTATTTTGCCAACTTAGGCCATGAATGTCTTTGCAGAAAAAAAACCTCATACTTTTCTCTTGAAGCAACTCTCAAATTTCAACTTGTGAAGTTTGTTACGCTTTCAGCTGTGAATATTTCTGCTCCTTCTTCTTCACTCATAGCAGAACATGACCATTTTCATAAATAGTCAATAGCAGCTTCCACTCTCACTTTTATTCTCTTATCTTGACCTTTATTTTAATAGAGGTGGACAAGATTTGCTGAAAGGAGAAAAGGTCACTGCTCTGAGACACGATGAGAATCAAATTTTGCTTTGGAAACACAGGTCTATATAAAAAATTATGATATTTGATTGAAAGGGATAGCTTGCAGAGAAGAGAGTCCTGTAACCTCAGTTACAAAATCACTGACCAAAATCTTGGGGCGAGCTTAGCTTCCATTTCCCTTTATTCCTACCAGAAGGTTGTTTCAGACCATAGTCTTTGGTGGCTGGAAGCCTTTTATAGTCAATGAAATGATATTCACAGCTACTTTATAAGTGTTTGGAGGTTTTTGTGTTCTATTTTTCTCTTCTTCTCCCTGTTACCCCCTTCTTTTTTACAGGCAGCATTTCTGCCCTTTAACCATGATTGTTTACTTCAGACTAAAGCCAAGCTCTTTAGATTTTGAAATGTTTTTCTTTTACTCTGTTTTGATATTAGTCTATTTATATATTCCTTCATCTCCTTATGTCAAGTAATCATTTTTTAACATTGATTGGAGAGGAGTGACCAACACTGTACATTCAGCTTCAAATGAGATTTCACTGGTAGCTAGTCTGACAGATAAGACCTGTGACCTTTTTCCTGTCTTTTAAATTAATTATTGTGTTATTTTGTCTTGGCTTTTTGTTGATTTATGTTGAATTTTATCTTGGATTTGCAAGCTCCACAATCTTTATTCTTAATCCTTAAAACATAACATGCTAATCAGCTGGAATGGATGGATCTGTATCTATTCATCTCCAGAGTCACTTCTGCACATCACAAACGTACAGTCTGTGAGAAGCTCATGCCTGCTCCTCTGGAGTGTGCCAGAAAAGAAACAGGAGAGAAGGGCCAGATGCTTTTCACCCACTGCCTTTCTGTTCCCACAGGAAAAGGAGGACCTAATGTTGTTACAAAACCAGCCTGAGTATTCAAAAAAGATTGTTTTATACATCATCCTTCTAGACCTTTTTATAAAGTAATACCCACAGGACAGAAGATATTTTACCTGGAGAAGGCTCTAAGATAACCTTATATAGCAACATTCCAGTACCTAAAGTGTCTACAAGAGAGCTGGAGAGGGACTTTTTGCAAGGTCGTCTAGTGGCCAGACAAAATGGGAAGGCTTTAAACTGAAAAGGGGCAGGCTCATTTTAGATATTGGGAATTAATTTACTGTGAGGGTGGTAAGACACTGGCACAGGTTGCCCACACAAGTGTGGCTGCCCCATCCCTGGAAGAGTTCAAGGCCAGGCTGGATGGGGCTCTGAGCAACCTGGTCTGGTGGAAGGTGTTCCTTTCCATGGCAGAAGGGTTGGAACAAGGTGATCTTGCGGGTCCCTTCCAACTCAAAGCATTGTGTTTCTGTGATCCCTTGGTTATCTGTCATAACCCTTTATATCTGCTTGCTCTTCCTCATAACTTGCCTTCCTCTTCCTCTCTCCCTCTCTTCCTTCCTTTCTCTCCTCTGTGATCCCTTTGTCCCAGTCATTGAATTAGTTTTTATAAACAGGCAAAGAAAGAGGTTTTGATCAAGTGCCTGTAGTATATGAATCTCCAGGGAGGGGAACTGCAGAACTGAGCAAGTGCTTGGGGCTTGGTTGGCTCCACATCCACACCTTACACGTCCCCAGACACTGACCTAGGAGCTTCCCACTGTACTCAAAGGTAGGACTGCAGGAAGCTTGACAGCATGGGGGCTTAGATGGTTGAACAGATTAGTCATTGTAATTATTACGTGGTCCTTGTAGCAGCAGGGACAGGACAAAATAACTTTGTTTCCTGGCCAGAGCAGGTGGAGTCACATTCTGCCCTGCTGAATCGAGCATGCCTTATAATTTAGATCTAGCACTGAGACATTCACAATCCTCCCATAAATAACATTTTATTTAGGAGGAGTCCCAGCCAGCTCTGTGTGAAGGAGTAGTTACTGCTAAGCATAAAAGAGTCTCCGTAGAGAGGGGGTAACACGGACAGTTTGTAATTCATCACATCATGGTACTGCAGAAAGTAACACCCAGGAAAGCTGAACTGATTTCCCACTACATTAATGCCCATGCTGGGAGTTACCAGGAGTCTGCTGCATCTGGAAGCCCCAAGAGGCACAGACATTTTTCAGAAAATATCACTTACAGTTTGACAGCCACCAAAAAACAAAACAAGAGTGGGTTTTGTCACTGAGCTCTGGTTTGGCTCCAGGGCAAAACCTGCTCAATCCAATGGGAAGGGACAATACCTCAGGCTAAGAAATAAAAATATAACTCTGACAGTGCTGACCTGTCTATGGTGACACCAGATGTGAGATGAGAATTTTTTTCCCATCAGCTTCTCCAATACAAATGCAATATTTGTATTTGAAAACACACAGCTCCTGCAGTGTAGAGAGTGAGTGCCCTGAGGGACACACTTGGCACCTTGGGATCATTTGTTACTATTTGCATTTGATGTGTCTGTTTATAACCCCAGCAAGTGGCACACTGATAAGTGGGAACATCATCCACCTTTGCCACTAGTGAAGATGGAGTGGATGAACAAGACCCCTGGTGAAATTTTTGCCCTTTTCTTTTCTTTGGAGTGAAACACAGCCACTTGTGAGCCAGACTAAACCCAGCAATACAGGATATCAATCTGACAAAATTTTGTCTTTTACCTATAACTTTCACCTCTTCTATCTTTCCTCATGACATATAAATTTTAACTTCTTAACATTATGAGCTATTAATCCCCTCAATATTTCTCAGGTAGATTAAGGTTGGTTTAGTGTTTAGATGAGCACAGTGAACATTCAGTTATTCATGATAACTCTTTTCAGAAAGTAAAATAAAATATTGCGTGGTTGCCAGCAAGACTGGGTAAATGTATTTTAAAATCTAAAGGGGAAAATGAGGGTAAAAGGAGATTTAACAGTTCACTTTATTACTTAAGAACTCCAGGAATTACTTGATAATTTTAGATTTCTTAGTGTTAGGCACTGATTTCAAAAGCAATAAATAATCATTATAAATTAAGTCTGTACTGATGCTGAATTACTCTACTACTAAAACAAAATGAGCAAATTAACATATCTAATAAAGACCAAGCTTGCATTTCCTTGTTTGTTTTGGTTTGTGGGGTTTTTATTCAGATGCATTTTCTTGTGTACAGAAGTGAGAATTTATATATTTAAGTGAATTCTATCTCCCCATCAAATTTAAATGAAATTGGACTCCAGCTGAAATGCTTAGCAGGACAGTATAAGCATCATTTCCCCAAGAAAATAATCTACAAAACAGCTGAGGGAATATTGAAATTCCTTTACCCTGAGAGAACAAGTGGAGCAGTGATGCTTCTTCACCAATCACTACTTCTTTAGGATCAATTGGAAACCTCTTCTCCCTGGACTGGCAGTCAGAGGATATTTTTAATTGATTTCACTCTTCCATTTTGTCTTGCTCAAAGGAGAGGTCAATATTTGCTCTAACTGAGGAACCATTGAAGAATCTATGTTAAAAGCTTCCAAACTACAAAACCTATAAGGACTCTTGTCTACTAGGAATGTTGCTTCAAAATTGCCCTGATGAAGATTAATCAGGTGGTTAAAACTTTGTGACATCATATGAGCATTTTCAGGGTCTCTCAGTTGTTGGGTTTGTTTCATTCCTGTTTGTTTCTCTTAGCACTTCAGCCTAACAATGTACTTGTTTCCTCTGTGAATGATGAGCACTGCAGAGACAGCTGAAACAGTTTTTATAAATGTGTCTGAAGCTTTAAAAGCCTCTGACAGAGTCTTGACTGAGTGTTCTCTAACAAAAGGCTTTTAAAGGTTTTTTTAGATTATTATTATTTATAGTTCTTCATTAATTTCTCTTACTTGATGTGTTTCACTCCACATTAGGACTGTGCTTGGTCTGGCCTGTGATACCTTATTTCAGCCCTTTATCATCTGGCTTGGAGGCTGCACCCTTGAGGACAATGTGCTCAGTTGGATCTACAAGAATATCCTATCAAAACAAACAAACAAACAAAAAGTTAAGGGAAACTGAGTTTTCTCAGTGTAGATCTAAAGATGTACCACAAACACTTCTATGAGCCAATGACGACCACAAAGACTTTGCAATCTTTGGGTCCTTTTCCAATTAACCTGTAGTAGAAGATGGGAATAAAACTGATAAGCCCCTTGTAGTAAATAGAAAAGAAGTTTGACTCAAATTGATTCAGTTCCTCTCTGGAAAAATGGTATGAATAAGTAATTTACATTCCTGTGGGAAGTGTCCTGGGCACTAGGGCATTCAGCATGTGCTGCTGGTGAGAGCAGACCCAAAGAGGAAGAGAGATTTGGGGGTTTGCTTTGGTGTCTGGGTCTGTGTCATGGGAACTTTATTATGGAAATTTTCATCCAAGAGAAACTGACTGGTATTGCAGGAGGCTCGAAGGAAGGTAGGAGAATTCTGTCTGAGGGTGTTCTCCATGACTTGAACTTCCATTTTCCTTGTATTCAGTTATGAAACAAGCCCAATTGAAAGCCTTTTACAGTGAGACTGTGACATTCATTATTTCAGGTTGGTTGAAAGAAAGATCAGCCTCATAGAATTAAATTCACTTTACATTTAGATCCCAAGATAAAGCAGAAAGTAGTGTCTGTGCCTTGAATCCTGTCTCCCTCAGGATTGAGAGGGAATGGAAGAGGGAGAACAGTGGTGTAATGTGATCCTGTCATTTGCTGAGGAAGCCAGAGAGCTGAAACACTTCCACATTTGTTCTGACAAATATTCACCCTGGATTTTGTTTCTGGACCAGAACTATTTTACTGTGACACTTGAATCTGACCTGAGCTGGTGAAAGTAGGCAAACGGACTTGTTCCATCTCCAGCAGAGGAGTTATCAAGGGTTTTTTAGAAAGCTTCAAGAGAACCCTAGCTTGGAAAGACCTCAGTGTCTCTATCAGCCATTAATTTCCATCCATTTTAACAAAAAGAGAAGTAAGCACATAGGTAGCTGTTCTGCTGTCCTTAGAGAACAGCAAAGGTGTAACAGAGGAACAGTGAAATGTAGGTCCAATTCCTGCATCTGTTTTTCCAGAGACACCACACTGGAAGACTTCTAAATAAATATCATGCAAAAACAAAACAAAACATAACATCTAAAATTAAAAAAAAATAGAAACTTGTTTCCCAACTATAACACCACCAACAGCTGGCTTTCTGATAAAGAGGTTTAAGAGGATTTCAGTATTTAACGATGATTTGTCTTTTTGCTGTTGTTTGTGTTTATACCACCAAAAATATGGCAATAGAGAAAACAGTTGTTCTAACACAGAACTAATCTTTCTCTGTGTATGAATCATCTCCCAGAAAAGGAAGTGTAAAACACAAGAAAGCCAGAAACCTAGAAATGTTTCCAGAATGTACCCAGTTTATGCTTTCAGCCAAGCTTTGACATGTCACCAGTAGAATGGATTAATTTTTTCAACACAAGCTCTAGAGCATCATTCCTTAAAATAGTTAGGAATGTTCAAACTGAAGGAGAAATTCAGCCAAGTAGCAGATCTGTTCCATTTAAAATTCTGTACTTGCATATTCGCCACTGGAAAAATACAACCAAGATTTAACTTTATGCAAAAAGAAAGTTTTCTTCTTCATAGAACCATTAAGGTTGGAAAATACTTTTAAGATCATCGAGTCCAACCATCAACCCTGCACCACCACCATGTCCTCCACTAAACCATGTTCTTAATTCCCATATCCACACATTTTTTGAATGTTTCTTGGGATGGTGACCCCACTACACCCCTGGACAGCCTGTTCCAATCTTTGAAAACCCTTCTACCAAAGAAATTGTCATTTCTGGGAGGACATATTAATGCCAAAGCCTCACTGGCCATTTTAATGAAAGCTGTAAGAAGCAAAAAGTTGGTATTTGGCCACTGCCTCATGGCAATTCCTGTATTAAGAGCTTGATCAATTGAAATGTTCCAGTTAAATTTCAGGAAGCTCTGTGCCCTCATGCTTTTTGATAGTGAAATATCTTAATCTTAGCGCAGTTATTTTAATAAGAAGCAGTGAGTCCTGAAGAGCTTGTAAAACAAATCAAATTTGTTAGAACCCAGTGTTCATCTTCAGAGAACATCATGATGTAAAGCACAAAGCAATCTATGGGCACTAAGCCACACGCTGGGTCTAAATATCCAATTTATATCATCAGCAATGAGAAAAACATAAGGAAACTGTGATTCATATACCCCCAGGATACATGGTGGTAGTCTAGAAAAGAGAAATTATTTATCAGCAGCAACATTTCCCATCATAAGGACACACAGCTTTGCCTTTACATCCATTCACTCTGCTCTTGGTTCTGTGCTTAGCCAAGGTGTTGCACTTACCTGAGGTCACTTCCAGCATCGTGTCCTTGGTCTGTCACAGCCCCGGCAGGTGCACAACAACATCCAAGGGAATGCACAGCTCATTCTGTTTGTGTGAGCCAATACTGACCCCGTGTGGCTGCTGGCAAGGGCAAGAGACTTCCTCAGACTTCCCTTGGGACTGTCCACTGCCTGTAGGACTAAGAATCCTTGTGATTTTTTAAAAGCATCTGTTACTGATTTGCAGCTTGGGAAGCCAACATAAAACTATCAAATCTGAATCATCCTTCCTGTTTTCCTCCTGAATACTTCCAGTGGCAAAGGCTTTCCTGTTGTGTATGAAATGAGTTTGCAGGTATTTGGGACTGTTAATGCCACCCCACTGGTTCACCAGTCAGTGGCATTTCAGCTGTGGAGGAAATGACATGGACATGCAGCTGCCAGCTTGGGCTCAAAATTTAATGTTGAGAATAAGAGCAAAGATGTGCTGTCTGCTTAGTCCTGCCAAAGATCCTGCTCCTCAAGCCACTCACAAGTAGATGGGGCAGGATGCAGTTACACAACCACAAAATGCTCTTGGGAATGTTCACATCTAACCCAGACTGAGCCAGACAGGGAGAGTCTGCAGTTACTATTACTGGTGATTTAAAATAACTTTCTTTTTGACTATCTATGTCTCCCTGCCATGTACAGATTGCTTTTATGATTTATCAAAGCTTCTTAAGGATGCTCTTTCTGAGCTGCCTGCTGCTTCTTTACAGTTAGTACAGTAGGGCACAGCTCTAGAGAGGTATTGCTGTATATGTCCCACTTTAAGATCAGACAGGGTAATCCATAAATAACTCTGCAGCTAAAAAGCTTGTGGCAGCTTTGGATTATACAACCAGGCAAAATGCATGCTTGTGGAAGGAGTTTGTACTATTTAAAAGGAGACAATTTTATGAATTTTATGTCCGAGCCCACCCAAATAATTTGAAATTTGGTACAGAAATCATCACATCTGTGTAAAACAAATGGATGGAGCACATTAAGGGATTGCCGAGCTAATCTATCCTACTGCACAGTGCAAGGCAAACTTCTCATGTTTCTGTATATTCCTTTTCAGTCCATGCAATAAACACCTCATGGTGCTTATGGCATGAATGTATCCTAGATGCAGGTGCAAAAATTGCTACTAATTATTAATTAATGGGTGAATTTGAATGCAAAATGCAGAAGACATAATGAGAGGGAGAAAAAGCAAGCATTGATGAAAGATGGCATTTTCCGTCTGGGTGTTGGTTCTTATTTTCAGTGTCATGGCTCAAGGAAGAAAAGCACAGGCCGAGTTTCATCTGTCTCCATATGTGGGCAATTTTGTATGAATATGAAGCTGTTAGTTGCCTACAGTAGAATTTCCTGTAAGTGTAGCACAGTGTGCATGTACTCTGTACCCTGTGTGCATGCGTTGGTGTTTGTGTGTGACAGCGTGTATGAATGAGTGTCTCACTCCTTCTCTGACTCCAATCAGAGAGGAATTCTCTTTGGAGAGCAATAATAAAAACCTGATCAAGCCAATGTGAGCTCTCAGGAACCATTCAAGCTGAAGAACAGGTTGCTAAAGCCACCAGCCATCACTCTGCTCATATCAGTGTCTGACCAACGACACCCAGAAGGATGAAATGCAGAAAACGCACACTTAACTCTCTTCTTCAGTAATTAACCCTCAATTCCAGCACAATAATTGACTCAAAGTCCAGCAGACCAGTTTTGGCTTATTTGTCTGCCAATTGCAGTCTAAATTGTGTAAATAGGTGCTTGGGTCTTCTCTAATTCAGTCTATTTGAATTTGCCTTCTGACTTTTATAGTCAATTGTTCATCAAACTGGGTATTATCTTTGGTAACAGCCTGGGAATGGGATATGTTTGTGTGGGAAACACTGGCTAGAGGAAAAAGAGGGAAAAATTGGAATATAAATATTATGGGAAGGGACAAAGGCTGCAGCTACAGGTATGAGTTACATCTGGAAGAACAGGACCAAAGCCCAACCATCTGAAGGTTAGAACCACGGGGAACACACTGTGCTTCCAGGTGCTGGAGAGGCTTTGGACCAGATTTGCTTTGGGCTATACAGAATAATATTTTACCAGATTGCCTTCTTGCATTTGGCTCTCCAACCATAAGGAAATAAAAGGAGACTGTCCCTAGGCTTGAAAAGACTATAAAAGCTTGTGTCACCCATGCTCTGCTTCATATTGCTCATGGAGATAACTGTGATTCTCCCCATTTCTCAAGGGCACGTGCAGCCTTTACTGTTACACTCCCCTAAGAAGTTATTTAAAGGGCCAAACTAAGCCTTTGTCCCCTAAGAGTCACCTGCTTATTGCCTTTGAGAAGATAGAGGCCTTCTTTAAAAGTGTTGTTCTTATGTTACTTTATTGGTCTAGGAATCCCACGTGTCTATGACTGAAACCTAACCAGGACGTGGACCGTGCCACAGATTTTTTTGAAAACACCTACTTCATTTTGGACAGCCATGACATTAAATCATGGTGTTTCTTCACTAGGAGTTCCCAGCACAAAATTAGATTGTGATGAGGATATAGTTTACCATATTAACACAATTAGATTCAGAAGAATAGGAAGGGTTATTTAGCAATTTTTTAAAAATAATGCACTAAAAATATCAATTTGGACCAGACATCATAAAACTGGCATTGGTTTGGCTTTCCTGTACAGTTGTGATGAATCTCTCCTGGCACTGACCAGAGCACCAGCTTATCTGCTTATCCTGATTGCTCTGAGGTGCATTCTGCCAAATCACAGAGAATATGCCAACTCCTGGATGTAACGTTTTGAGGATGGACAAAAAACTTGTTGGGATTAAGGTGAGGTCAATTCATTTTCTGCCTGTGAGAATGGAATGTAATTATAATCAAAAAGAAAATGCATTTAACCAATGCACTAATTATGCCCTCCCTGCTGCTGGCCCCTTTGCCATTTGATATGATTGTGAAATGAGTTAGGGAAAAAAAAAACTATCTGTCCAGACACAGGCACAACAACACAGCTCCTGCAGACTGCTAATCAGTTTGCAACAGGAAAGCAGCAATGCCCTAAATTTAATACTCCCTCCCTGGTTGTCTAAGGGCTTCCATCAACCTCTCAATGTATTTGCTGTCTTTTGGAGTCTCTAGGGATGACCTCTGAATAATTCTTTTTCCACAAGAATTACCTGAAAGAGTGTAAAACACTGGTTAGGACCAGGAAACTTCTGGAACTGGGCTCTGCTCTGCTTCACTCCCATCCTTTGCATTTCCCAAGTTAGATACCATGGGTTGTATCCCATCATATAACACCACACTACCCGTGCCATCAACAGCCTGTAAATATCTCTGGAGAAAGATTAAACAAATAGAGAGTGACATATCCTTGACAGAAGGATAAACAGATGCTTGTGTTGCTGATATACAGCTGTGACTAATTTTAAGTACAGATGTATTTTTATGGAAATTGTGGGTTAAGACCAGAACTTATGGCTATAGTCCCTGTCTATTTGACCAGAGTAAAAGCAGAAATATCTCTTACTTTTTTGGTTAACTGGTACAGACATGACCACAGAGTCATGAAGAAACAGCAAACTCCAACCCCATCCCACCAATTTCCATAACTTCCTGGTAACAATGTGCAGCCAGGTGTAAGGAAGTTCACAATCAATATGTATTGGGCCAGAGGAACTCAAGTCTACTTCTGAATAACATTCCTAAAACTTGTTCTTAAATCTTGAACACAAAAACACCTACGAAGTGTCCTAGAATTTGCTAATTTTCTTCCTTCAAGGTTTTGCTGTTTCAAGACCTTGTTTCAAGGTCTCATTCATTTCACTGGTCAAAAAAAGCTTCATGTTCAAGGCCTTTTAGACCACAATTATCTAACTTAATCATTGTGTATCCAATAAGTCAGAGATGGTTTTCTTTCTTCAGAGGGACAGTCTGAAGAATAGAATCACAGAATATTTTGGGTTGGAAGGGACATTAAAACCATCTTGTTTCAATCTCCCTGCCATGGATAGAGAGAACTTTCACCAGACCATGTTGGTCAAAGCTCCATCCAACCTGGCCCTGAGCATTTCCAGGGATGAGGCACCAGCCACAGCTCATCTATTTGCTTGTAATTAAGCATCATCTATTCTACTTCTCTTTATCACTTTCATCATGTTTGCCATGAGCTACACGGACAAAAGAGGTTAGGGAATTTCCTAACAATCAAGAACCACAGAAAGTACGGACAAAAGGAAGCAAAGATTTTATTGACATTTCTTTACACAGAACACAAGCTACACAAAATGCCACAATAAAGCATATGTAGAAAAATAGTAGAATCATATTGGCACTGATGACTATTCATTATATTATTATTATTATCATCATCATTATCATCTTATTATACAGGTTTCATCATAACCATAATAAATAAGCATTAAAATTTCACAGTGGCATTATAGGCTTTACATTCATGATCTTATTTATACAAGGGACCATTTCAGATTTCTTCAGCTTTTTTGTATGGTCATGATTAAAAGTAGTAGATTTAGAAATTAAAAGCCCTTTCCCTTAACCTATAAGGATCTGTCCACAGTAATCCATTGACTTGATCCCTTGGAGAGGTCTGCATTTGTCTTAAAAGACTTTACTTTTAAACCACATTTGACCAGCTGGAAAATTTGCCTTAAAAAGAACCCAGAACATTTGTTATCTTGTGGTAGTCTGACTTTGAGATGCCATGGATGCTGCTGGTTGCCATTTGTTAAGATCTTGTGGCTGTAAAAAGCTCTTCACCAGGTCAATCCTCTTGCAGATTTGGTCCATTATACTAATAGTGCATTTGACCAGCACTCCTCAGGATCAGACCTTTAATAAAGACTTTGTGAATGCTGTTGAGTCTGAACCTACATTCCAAGAAAATTGATTTGCATTTCCATTTTCTTTAAAATATCACAGAATTGACTCAACTTCACATGTTTCCACTTAGTGAGAATAGTTTTGGGGTTTTTTTGATGTAAGTCTCACCTAAATTTTGACAGACATAGTTAAAGAAAATTGAAGTGTATGGCAGTTGACAAATGTTCATTAGGGAAAGGGAAGTAAATTAGACAGAGGCAGACAGAGCATGTGTTGTAAATCTTAGTGTTAAAAAAAACAGTACAGATTTTCTAAGCTCTCAGCCTCTAATTATTGCCTCTTCTGTCTGATTTGATATAATTCTCAAGAAACACAACCGCCTCAATCAAATATAATAATGTCTCATTTAAAAGTCCAACCTCTAGTTTCACACGACAGAATCAGCTGTACTGATATTCAGGCCACAGAAAGGGTTATAATTAAAAATACCATAGACTACTCATCTGCAAAGTTCAGCCTCAATATTAAGTTACTGTATAAATTCAAATTTGCAGGATGTTGTAGTTACTGTTACATGCACCAGTTATATCATGCATATTGCTTGCCCTGAACAATCAGCCCCAATGGAAGTACTTGGAGGAGGATATATCTCTGATGCTCTGCTTTGCAGCCTGTGTGCACAAACATGGGCATGAATCCAATGCTAGTATTTTACATCCACTTTGCAAGAGTACAAATGGTTATCAAATTCAGGGGCCAACCTCTTGATTTTGTATAGTATTATTATGATTAAAACCCCCACAAATTTGAAATGCCTAAGTTGAAATTACTCATTTGAAACTCAGCCCAATAGTATTTGGCAGCTGCTTATCTGAAAAAAACCTCAAACCATATTATTTCTTTCAGAAAGCTTTCTAGCCTTGCCTTAACTAAAAATTGCAACAATGTGCATACAGAAAACCACTTTCAGAGCTAATTATTTACAGGAAACAGTAGGGTTTAATTCCAAGAGGTATTTTCTTAACATTTCATAAAATAAGTAAAAGGTAACTCTTTGAAACACAGATAAGGATCTTCACAGAACTATGCTCCTGTCCATTTAATTCTAGTCCACATGTCAGTTGAGGAACAGTGAAAGTCCAATTTTAGGTGTTACTATTGAGCTGGGAATTAATCCAGCAGTGTAAGGTGTTCCATTTGAACAGATACAATAAAAATGTGGTTACTTCTCCTGCCATTGTTAACTTTAACCATTAGAAAGTCAAAGTCTGATCTTGAGAGCTACAGTTTTAATACACTTTGAAGAGAGTGTCATTAAGCTTTACAATACTTAAATCAAGAATATGGATCCAGTGTCAAAACCAGAGTAACTGTTTGTACATTGCATACAGGAAAAGATAAGACATCAATCAAAACCTGCCTCAGAGACGTGTTTTGTTTGTAACACAAATTAGAATGTTTACTCTTAAGTGCCTGAATTTGCAGCATGGAACAGAGGGCTAAGAAAGAGGACAGAATTCACCTACTTTCTTTATTAGCTAAATGAGACTCATCTAAATAACTTTCCTCTAAACAAGAAAGATCTCCCAACAGACAAGACAAGATCTCCCAACAGACAGACAAGTCTTTCCCGCTTAAGGCTTGTACTGTTCATTGAAGGTAATTCAGTATATAGAGAAAATTTAATTTTTTGCTGTCTCAGATGCTGTGGTAAATTGTCTAAGCATAATTGAAAGGTAGATATTTAAGATCAGGGTTTTTTGGTTTTTTTTTTTAAGGAGTTGAGTATATTTTAAAGGAGTTATAAAGATGATTGGTGCCAGAGGCTAAGACAATAATAAATATATTCATTGTTCAAGTCCAAGAAAACAAATTTTAGTTTAAACTGTACCATGTTTAAGGAACTTACTTCTGAACTTTGTGTTTTGAATATGCTGATCTGTGTTTTGACCTGATACTTTTGCCAAAAATCCAATAACATTCTGGAGTGATTCATTTTGATGAATTGGATAGGATTTTGGAAGGTGTCCTTTTGATGTCTCTGTCATTACTGCCATCTCAGTGGGGTATATTCCTGTCATATTCTAGACAGGAGGAGGTTTATCTTTGCCTTCTCCTCAGTCTGTCAGAGCTATATTTAGACTCTGACTCACCTGGAGACCCAAAAAGGAATGGGACAAAGCATCAATGTATGTTTTTTCTTGGCAAAACGAACACAGTAGAAAATGAACACAGAATACTCTACAAATATTAGTGGGTTTTCAGTGGTGTGGGATTTTTTTCCAGACATGCAGTGGCAAAGGAATACCATGTCTTGTCTAGACTTCTTGACTGATCTCCTCCATATTTCATAAGAAGATTTAACTGCAGAAAAAGGAAATAGCTAATTTCCCAAACTGGATGCATAGTCAAATACATAGAAGACTAAAATTAGTAAGAAGAGTGGCAAAGCTGATAAATCATTGATCTACCAGCTTAAAAAATGAATGGTTGAAGAGGATGGATGTCAAGGAAAATTAAAAGATGGTGACAAGCTTCCTGTCCTGAAGAGACAGGGCAGCTCAGCTTGACATGTTGCATTGACCACGGAAACTGTGGGGGTGGTAGATAACACCCATCAAACTCAGGACTGCTTAGATAAGCTCAGTCAGCTAATGGTGTGCCAAGAGGTTGACAAATCACTGCACAAAACAACCTCTCTCCTCCAAGGAGGTGGATGAAGCCAAGGAATGGCTCCCTCACAGGAGCTCTGGAGGACAAGCAACGTAAACTGCCCCAAAAGCAAGAGAAACCTGTTGGGCTGAAAGATCACCACCAGCTTCCTCCTAACCACCTCCTTCCACCACTCCTATGGTGTGGTGTGGTATTTATACACTGTGTATGGGAGCACAGGTTCATCCCTTATGGGAACAGCATACAGCTCTATGGGAAAAGACACTTTCTGTGTACATGTGTATTTAGGGTGTATATATCATAGGGGAGAAATGACATACAAGAACTATGCCTTATATTAGCATTTTTTCTCAAAGTGATGACTCATTTTACATCAAAATGTTCCCACTCAGCCTTCCCCATGCATGTAGCTGCATATCTGATAGTATCAGGAATGCTTTGGCCTCTTTGCACAGCTGGGAATTATGCACATAGACTTACCCATGTAAAAGTAACAAAGAATAAGCGTCCCCGGGGCTGGAACAGGTAGATTCCTAATAGCACTTATGCTTTCAAGAAGGAATGATAATCTTAAATTAGTTGCTTGAAGTATTGGAGTTTTCAGCACCAAAAGCTGTTATTAGTGTAACCCCATTTACAGGATGCATAAAAAAAGCAAGGGCATCACAATATTCCAACCACGCACCCCAAAATGAAACAGATTTACTGGAGACTGGACTTTTATGTGGAGAAGGGTTTTTATTTTTTTGTTCCTTTGGATAACTTGTTTGTGTTTGTAGCTGACATCTTTCAAAGACTGGAAGGCATGATGGATTGCAGTAAGAGTTCATTGTATCACAGTCTCATATTTGAAGAAGCAGAAGACATTTGAAGACGTGAAGCTCCATGCAATTAGCATATAGACACTGGACTTATGGAACATGTATGCATGTGTGCAAATCCATTTCAGACAGATATGGTTAGGTTGTTACTCAGATAAGAGCATCTTGCAGCACTTTGGGTGAAAGTAGAGAATTGAATTTTCAGAAGCAGAGAAATCAAGTTTCAAGGTTGCAGCAGAAGTTAATTTAGTCTGACCTTTTGCATAATAAGAGTTTATACATATTTATTCTTTATGCTTTTATCCTGTGAGGGGAAGGCCTGACTCATCTGCATTTAAAGCATTCTAACTGTTTAACACTGATTAAACTGTTCTCATAAGCATTTCTATTCAGTGCATGGATTTCTCTTGGGGAAGTGCATTTGTATTATACAGTCTTCCTAAAATAGAAAAGAAACAGCAACAGCAGTGGTCACATTAGGCTTCCTCTCTATCTGTGCCCAAAGTAAAGACTAATTCATAGGGGGCTGGAAGATTCCAGTTATGGATACAGGAGAACAGCTCCAGCTCTCTGGATTAGAGCCTCAGATAGGGAGAGGATGTGATGAGTGCCAGCAGCCAGAGCCCTCCTGAACACGAAAAAGGCACCAGTCTGCAGCAGAGCTACCGTCCAGTGAAGTCTGCCAGTTCCTGGTGCCTCTTAAACCCAGTTCAGGGTTGAGAAACTGGATGGGGCCCAACAAAAGATCACCAAGATGGTGAGAGGTCTAAGCACACAGCTTCTGAGGACAGTGTTAGGCTTGTCTAGCCTGGCACAAAACACACCAAGTGACAAAGATTTGTCTGAAACCATGGAAAAGGAAGTTGCAGCTGTACCAGAGGCAAGAACAATCCCATGGAATAAAAAGGTGGGATAAAAAAGGTAAGAGAAAGAAGCTGCAGCTCAGAAATTTTAAATTGGATTTTTAAAAAAATTTTTGTTGTTGTTTGCTTGGTTGTTTTCCCTAGGAATTACATGCAGCAGTTGAGAAGGTATTCCAGAGTAGCTATAGTATATCCATTACCAGTTGTTTTCAATATCCAGCAAGACAAATATATGGCTGACCTTACCATGAGACTCATGATAATCCTGCTTTGAACAGGAATTATACGGTGATATTTCCAGCTATTCCTTCTGAAACAAAATATTCTGTCATCTGTGACACACCTGGACAGGTGCATGGCAGTCTTCAGAAAGGGCTGAGAAAATTGACTGGAATGAATGTGTGAGCACTGTGTCCCACTCCTGGATAAGTGGAATGGCAGTGCTGGATGTATTTGTGAATCCCTTTCTGCACAGACTTCACAGTATAGGGAGGAGATGCAGTCAGGTCATGGAAAGGTGACCAAGCAAATATGGGAATGTCTGGACAAAGCACAAGAGTAGTTTAGGGCCATTTAGGCATCTCAAAGGAATAGCAAATTAAGGGAACCATGAACAGAGCCGGGGCACAATCTTGCTGTGGTTATGTTTGACAATAAAGGCAAAACCAAACCAGAGGAGGGTGAACTGCAGCTAAACAAGTCCCCCACTCTGAATTTCATTACAGCAAAAATTAATGGTCTAATTTTTAATTCAGTGATTATTTGTCCTGAGACTGTGGTACTATAGCCATAAAGCAATGGCATTAAAGAAGATGAACACTGACTCCAACAAACCTGTATTTATACTGGTTTGTAACTTGAAAACAATTCAATGATTCAATAAACCCTGAAAATTTGGGAGAGGAGGTAAATTTAGCTAGAAATTGTCAGTTAGATAACATTAGCTATCAAAACTGCTGAGCATATGTATTGAAATGAAGAAAAGCGTTCCATAAGAGTTTTCTATGGACATGACCTTTAGCATCTAAATAATCAGTTGGAGTGAAATACGTTAGGCTGTTTTGATGATAATTTATAAATGGAAATTTAAGTCCACAAAGAAAATAATCATTCAGCGAGGCTGACACATATTGGCATGCTGAGACTGCCTCAGAAATTCTCCATGACTATTCATTATATATTAAATTTCATGGGATATTTGCATAAGCCTTCACAAGAGTCTCACCCTGTTATTAGAAGTTCTCATCTTTCTCCTTCATCACCACTCAGCTACTTTAAATGCAGAGGTAGAAAGCAAGAGAACTTATTTTTTTAAAAAACATGTGAAAGCACCAAAGAAAACTACAAATTCTAATGAAAACTTTTGCTTGAATTCCCAGTTTTCACAGTGTCTTGTGATAGCTTTCTCTCTCAAGTGTGGCTCCTTTCTGGCAAGGGAACAGTGAAGAGGATTGGTCAGGGGATATTTACGAAATGTTTTGAAGTAAAATGGAGCTCAGAAATTGTGTAGGTAATTCCAAAGCTTGGTGCTGAGGTTTCAAGTCTTTTGGAAAATAATCCTTTAAAGCTAAAAAATTTTGACTTCCTCTATTGTCAGTGGACAGACCTGATTTTTAAAATAAATTTTGAATTTCATTAAAGAGAAAACAAGCATTCATTGGAGGCTGGAAAAAGACCCATTTCCTGCCAGAATTTAAAGAAGCCTTATTCACATATTCAGTGTTTACTTTTGGTCAAGGTGTTCAGTCAAAACTTGCACCCAAGTATGAAAAACTGAAGATGTCATCCAGCCCACAAATGTTGAGCCTCTAGTTTCTGTCTTAGACACCCAAAAAGTGAGTTTTATTATAAGTTCCCTGGACAAGGAACAGAGATAAATAACCCTGAATGTCACCAAAGCAGAAAACATATTACTCCTGCAGACTACTTAAATTCCAAACATTGTGACAGAAACAAAGATGTTAACTGTGCACTTACTTTGCTAATTTTTATGAAGATAATTCTTGCTGTATATTTCTTTCCATGTAAATACAAATCTGAAAATAAGTCCATGCTGATTACTGTAATTGATGAAGTCCAAAAACTTAGATATTGTTTATATTGCAACGACAATGCAGATTTCTTTGTAATACAATCTACACAACTGAGTGGATTTATAGCATTGAGAGGCAACATCCAGTTAAAAAGAATAAAAGAAGAAAAAGTGACGGAGGCTGTTCTGATAACCTTTAAAATGGAAGCTCAGCTAGACTGCTACTGCCAATATTTCCCACAATGTTCTGCCAGTAGAGGGAAGGTAAAATCTGTGTCTTATCATTTGACAGGAATGACACTTCCCAGATCTTTCTGAGGTTCCACAGGAGTTTTCCTCTTTACCCCACAAGATGTAAGTTATATGGACCTGATCCAAGTCTATGAACAATCCCACTACAACTCTGAAATCAGACTGAGCCATCAAAGAATTCTACATGAACGGGAACACTGATACCTTTAGGTATCTATCCATCAGTCAGAGCACTGGCACTGCTAGGAGTACAGAATGTCAAAGTGGACATATGGAAAGGCTCACCAGCTCCTGCAGCAATGCAGAGACCTTTTCCCATGTCCATTCTCTGACAATCATGCAAAAAGAAGGCTGGGAATGCTCTCCAATGCACAAGGCAAGGCAAAAACCTCTCATCTGACCATAAGAACAGCTATACTGGTTTGTTGTCAGATTCAGGACTGTAAAAGTTGGTGTGTCAGACCTGGAAAGAAGCAAACTTCTTTGTACAGACTATGTACACACACACAGCAGGCATGTATATAGGTGTAAAGTCACTTCTTTCTAAATGTTTTTCAAAATTTTTTAGTTTGCAGACTCCTGAATTTTTTCTACAAGTGGACCAGACCCTCATACAGCACACTGGAGGTTCCTTATGGTTAGAGATTGCTTTTCTTTCCTGTTTTTCCATATAGATGTACTAGTCTTGCCTCAAAAGTGCTACACTATATAACAGCTCAACCTTTATGTCCTATTATATTTAAAATTCTCTAGACAATTTACTGAGGAAGAAGTAAGTTGTGATATGCCAGTGCAGCTGGCACTAGACTGCTGAGGCCAAAAAGTGAGAAAGAATTCCAGAACAAAAAGTGGAAAACACAGATTTCCTGACAGAATTCATTTGCTAACTGGGTAAAACCAACTGTAACATTTAACAGTCAATCTGTAAGAAAAAAAAAAAGAAAAAAAAAAAAAAAAAAAAAAAAAAAAAAAAAAAAAAAAAAAAGGAGTGTGACAAAATAGTATCTACCTATTTAATTCAAGTACTGAGGTATTGTTTAGGAAATTTGTCAACATTTAATCACACCATGGAATTTTCATCTCACCCTTTGGTGAGATTATAGATCTCCTTTCTCCTTCCTATTTTAAAAACATGCATTAGTTATCAAGCCAGACTTCTTCCTTTACCAGCATTTGCCAGCCTGATAAAACTCTTTTCTTGAACTAATTTTGCATAAGTTTTTCACTTTTTTCTTTTGAGAAAAAATTAATTTTACTTTTTGCAACTACAAATATTTCCCTGTGGCTGTGATGATTTTTGTTTTCATTTTGTATTCTTTTATTTCACAATTCTCCACCATCCTGATCTTAGTTTACAGATGGGAGTCTTGAAACCTACACACAACTTTTTAGTTCTTTACGGTCATTGCTAGAAGATATAGAGACTTGTTCATTTGTATTTTTAAACAAATTGTATTTGCATTAAAAAAATTGCCTGCCTCCTAAACAAAAATAATTGTGAAGAATTATTCACTTTCTCTTTTTTCAAAAACTCCCGTGACACTGAAAATTTATCAAAATGTTATGAAACTGTGCAGAAAGTTATTGAAATTTGTCACTTTAAATCTGATAACTTTGTGATAAAAATCGTAATGTAAATTTGATGAAAAAAACCCTAAAAGTTGGGAAATATGTTCTTTTCCAAACTCTTAAAAACAACCTAGATATAATTGCATGAATAAAGTTTTAAACAGTTCAACCAGCTGTAACCATATAATTATTAGGACTGTATCTAGCACTGCAAATGGGCATTAACAAAGCATTTATGGAGTATTGCAGAGGATCTTACGACATCCTTATATTTTTTAAGCTTCTACAATCCTTACCATTCTATATCTCCAGCCTTTTTTCCAAATGCTTTGGGTTTTCAAGGGTATAACTGGCTAGATTTTGAACTCCATAACAGCGTAATAAATTAAAAAAAAATTGTTGGGAAAAAATTGACTTAGATACAAATGTAAATGTAAAAAATGTACCTTTAAGTTTATAACAAACACAGTCAGTTATGATCCTCTATAAATGTAAACAGAAGAAATGTTAACAGATGCCACTGATATTTTACAAGTAATCCAATATAGTCCTCTTGGTTTGGCAGCTTCTAACTCGAATGAAATTCTTCCCAAACTAAAGTTGGGGTTCCTTTTTAAAGACAAATATCAATATTTGATCATTCTATGTAAAATATTTTTCTCCTTTCTGTTATTTGAATGTACAATTTATATGTTACAAATTATTACCAGTAATGGAACCATCCAAATATTTTTTTCCAACAAACAGAAAGACTGAAATTTTCATAAATGGTTTTCAGACTTCTCAGTTCATCACAAAGAAGGTTTTAACCTGAGTTCACATACTCTTGTTTCCTTGTGTGTTAACTACCCCAAAAGTGCTACAAATGTAGAGTTTTGTTAATACATAAATAATCAGTAAATCAAGGAGAGACAAGTTCCCGGTTTAATATTCAGGAGAAATGAGAATTATAGTGGTCCAATCACATTTAGAGAATTAACCTTCTTATTCTGATTCTGTACTTCAGAAGTGGCTCTTGTCTTTATGTGGACAAAAAATATAGAAACTGAAGAGAAATATTTATTTCTTCCAAAAGCACCAATACTTGGAAGCTTGAATGCCTTAAAGCCATAGCACTTTATTCTCTGAAAGAGAAATGGAAATGGAAAGTTTGAAAGTCCCACCTGATCTCATTTCTAACATTGCACTCCTTTGGCTAAGGGAGTCTCCTCCTCTCAATGGAAAGGTGGCCTCTGTTACCCCATACTTCAGGCACTATTTGAAGTAGTTGAGTCCTGCCACAAGGAAAAACTTCTCCAGGAAAAGTTCAGAGTCCAGCACGGCGATGTGGGCAGCCCGGCCTATCAAGGTGTTGGCGGTGTTAGGCAGAGCATGGAACACGTTGTGTCTGATCAAAGTGCAGTCCTTGGCCCCAATCAAGGGCTGGAGCAGGTTGTTGATCATTTCAGCGTAAACAGGACCTGAAAAAGAGTGGAGATATCACACTTACACATCAAAGCTCCAGATCCTCTCTTTTCTTCTAGTACCACTTAATTACAATGGTAGTGAGAAGGAAAATGGAAGCAAGACCAAAGTGATTGTGAGAGGCAGCAGTCCAGTTCAAAGATTTGCCAGGTGCCAGAGTGGTGCTCATCTCATGGAGGCACTGGGCATGAGGAGAGATCTGCTGAAGCTGCTTAGCAGCCTCAGCCTTTCCTCTGTCAGTGAAGAAAATGTTCCTGTGGCAGTGGGCTGGACTCACACTGCCTGTGAATTCAAATGGGAGAGGGTCTGGCAGGACCCAAGTCCATTTGGATTTTTCTGGGGATTCTGATGCAGGAAAGACATCATGTAGAGATAGCTGAAGTGTTTATAGGGGCAGAAACAATGGCTCAGGGAACATTTACAGATAAATGATCTGATGTATTGATAAATGTACTCATTAGGCTCCTGCTAGATCGAACATGTCCCTGAGGAACAACCACTGTAGGTGAGTTGAAGTATTTCCCCTTAATTCATGTCTGAGGTAGGATAGAAAGAGCTGTCATTTAAGGAAGAGGTGTGAAGGCAACAATGCTGATTATTTGGCCTGTGTGTGTCTTTCTGCTTCCAAACAGTACCTCCATGTCTAGGTAATCACATATGTGAAACGGGGATGAAATTGCATTGAACATTATCCCTGGATGTGGTATCAAACTGAAGCCATGAAACATTTCATAAATGAGGAAGTCTGCTAATAACAAAAGCAATGCACACAGCCTGAGCTCACAGCAGGGCCTCTGGTGGTGTGAGTCCTGATGTGTTTTACAGATTTTATGACAAAACAATATGATTTTAGATCTGTCCCTTAAATTATCTTGCAATCATTCAAACACTATTGAAAACAAAGGGAAAACCCCCTTACTTTGGATGTGTTGAGAAAGATTTCATTATGTGTAAAAAAGGGGATACAATACAAGTAAATCAGTAGATTACAGAAAAACATTGTCAAGAGCTAGTTCTATTATCACTTTAAAAAAATAAAATTAGAGAGAAGGGGAGGAAGCAGTAAGAAACCTTTGATTATGGCCTGATTGAAATTTGTTTTCATCAGGCAAAGAGCTTCTTGAAAAGCTTCTTTTATTGATTTCAGTAATTTCCTGTGGGAAGCGAACACTTTCTTCCTTATCAAATAAACATTTGAGTTTTCATCACGTTGATGAAAAACATTTCTAGTGTAATGACCTCAGTTGCACAGAAATGCAATTCTTCAACAGCCTTGGGAATATATAAAAGATCTTAAACATACCTGTGTGTCTGTCCTTAAGTGCATTTTTGCACATTTCTATTCTTGCTGAATGAAAAGGTACATATCTGTCTTGGGGTGAGGCCACTAACACAACATTTTTAAAATACTGAAGACCTGTGGCAAACATATTAAAAACATTAATCAGAATTAACCACAGTGATGAAAATGAATACATTGTCAGCATGATTATTTCATGTTCAAAGACTTTTGAAAATCTACAGTGCAAAATGGATTATAATTATTAAAACATGCAACAATGTTAGAAGGATTCATAACAACTTAAACACATTTCTGTTGCTTCTGTGAACTATTTGTTACTTATCAACACTCACACAGGTTAATTGTATGTCAACAAGGAAAAGTCAGAACTGTCTGTAAAAACCCCCATTTTTATTAAAAACTCATTCTTGCAAATATTTAAACCTCTAAACAAGATCAAGTTTTAAAATAACACAACAAATTAGTAACATTCTCAAACAAAACAGAGAGAGGGATAAGAAAAAGAATTGCTATAATGTCATACTGTTACAGTGGTGTTGAGTGACTCTTAAGGTCCATGCAGTCCCTTCATGCAGCAGTCACTGGACAAATCCACACTGTTGGTACCTCAGCAAAACCCCCAAAATCCTAAACCTCCCTCTTCCCTGAGCTAATGGGACCACTGATGGGCTCCTGCTTTCTGACCTGTCTATGGTCTCTGGAGTGCTCCATCACCCACATTTAACAGAAAGGTAAGAAAATGGACACTGATGACGCAACCTTAATATTCAGAGAATATCCTGAGCACACAAGAGCTGTGGGTTTGTCCTTCATCTTTCCCTCCCTTTTATGGGAAAGTGGTCCAGAACCAGAGCCAGGCTGGATGGGGCTTTTAGCTACCTGATATAGGGGAAGGTGTCGCTGCCCATTGCAGGGGGATTGAAACCTGATGATCTCGAATGCCCATCCAAATCTCTGTGATTCCACAGCTATGATTTCTAGACTTTCATAGAAAATCTGACCATCACCACCACAATGAAAAGTCCTGTTGGCTGCCTTTCCAAAACCTGACTTAAGGTGTTTATCATTTTCTTCTTGTGCAGTCAAACCAACTGAGTTTGCAACTTCTTTCTGAAGTAAAAGGTAGGAGAAGCCCCAGTGTGTAAAAGATAGGAGAAGACTCTAAAACCTTATGTGAAGAGGTTTAGTAGGGAAGAGTATTTTCTTCTGAGTTTTATTTTGGTTTTTATTTTCACAACAAGCACGAGGAACATTTGTGAAAGAGATTGAAATGTAGAAGGGACTTCTGCTTTAATAAAATAGTCAGAAATTGCTGGAGGCTTAAAGAGTCATCTGGCAATGCAGGCACAACATTGCTTCTGGCATTTCTCCCTCTGTAGGTTCTTTTGGGAGCAGGGTGCCAGAGTAGGGACATCTCTCTATTGAATCAGTTTGTCAAATCATACCTTCACTATGGGCATAGCTACATCTTCAGATATTTTCCCTGAGCATACCCAGATGATTCTGACTTCACAGACAACTCTCTCTACATTTAAATTTCTGCTTTCTCCATTTTCAAAGATGACACCTGTATTTGTAGCCTCTTATATCTTCAGTCTACCAAGGTAACGAGCAGCAAATCACTTTGACTTGCTACACATGTTTGGGAATTCATTGCTTAGAAAGTTAAAATATGAGCTTTTTGTGTAAACCCAAATTTATTTTAACTTGACAGTAGTAAAGCAATCATCAGCTGTATTCCTTGGAAATAGGAACTAGGGAATCAAAGGGAAAATTCAAAGAACACAAATTTACATCAAATTCCTGTCATTGATTGAGTTATGTAGTATATCTGTAAGATTTAGATGTTCTATTCATATTAACATGATTGTTGTTTCCTATTAGTAGATTACAAAAGTATGGAAAAAGAATAAAACAACAAGTAGTAACCTTGTGACTACAAACTTAGCACCAGTTTGCTTACATACAATATTAAAAATAACTCCTAAAAGAAAACACATGCTTCAACAGAAGGATCATGCTTGCTTTCTTTTCTTAAGAAAAGCCTGATTTATTTCATTTATTCATAACAGACTAAAGAACAGGAAAAAAGATTCTCTATTCAGACATCATTTTTCTAGTGTGAGGCCATACATCTCTCTCTGTAGTACAGAAGTGTCAGAAAAGACATGAATAAAATTTTCTCTTCATCTCACAGAGTCATATTTCCTAGAGACAAGAGACGTTAAACTTAGAAAAAAAAATAAAAAAAGGAAAAATGGTTTTCATCTCATAGCATAAATTAAGCAATGATGGCCTGTCAAGAATGATGTTTCTTGCTCTCAAAATATAAACTTAGGTGCATGTTTACTGAAGCAAGAAGGTCTTATTTAATGCTAATAGTTTGGCAAAGACATTATCTGATAACTTTCACAGAAAAAATGCACAGGTGAAATTGATACTAGATTTTAGACAGGACAGCCCTTCTAAAAAGCGTGTTTAAAGAAAGATCATTAGCAAAATGCAGATTTCCTTTACTCCCTGGAGAACAGGCCAATCCAGCACAAGCCAGTGGAACAGCCCTTGGTGTTTTCAAAGGCACATCCAGCCCTACTCACCCGTTTTTTGGCTGAGCTGATAGAGGAAACACTTGCGCAGATCTGCGTTGTCCCTGAAGGTCAGCTGCAAAAGAGACCCTGACTTTTTCAACTTCTGCATTAGCCATAGACCTGGAATGGAAATTGGTGCATGTTTTTATCCTTTATAAATCATCAGGAAGGGGAGTTAAAGACATGCCTGCAGCAAGGAAAGCACTGTAATTTAGTAGAACCCTTGTTTGTTCTTGTACTCCTAACCAATAGGGAGAAAGGTCTAAGGGTCTCACAGCACAGAAGAAACAGTTTTAAACTAAAAGAAGGTAGATTTAGGTTACATATAAGGAAGAAATTCTTTACAATGAGGACGGTAAGACACTGGAAGAGGCTGCCCAGAGAGGTGGTAGATGTCTCATCTCTGAAAATAATCAAGCTCAGGTTGGACAAGGCTTGGAGCAAACTGCTGATTGAACTGCTGTTCATGGCAGGGGTGGAACCAGCTAACCATTGAGGTCCCTTCCAACCCAAACTATTCTATGATTCTGTAGTTGTCTCATGGTAGTAGGAAAACACTCAGGAATATTGAAATATGGGACATTCCAATTCCTTAACAATGGCTCTTTTTCAGCCATGGAGATGCCTCTCTTTATTTGCAGCAGAGGAGAAGTGGAAGACTAAGTGGAAACAGGTTCATGTCTCCCTGCTACACACCCCTGAGCTTTCCTGGGACCAATATGATGGACCTTGTAGATATTGAAATTGCAAATTTTTTTCTATGGGTTTGAAGCCTTCAGCAAATATTTTCCACAACTTCAAGGTACAAGTCATACTGCAATACATTCCTATCTCCACTTGTTGCCCTCTCGTGCACTCTGCTGTGGATCACAGCCAGTCAAAGCTTTCCCATCAACTCTTACCTGTACTAACCAAAGTGCTGTTGTTGTAAAGGGTTCCCAGGTGAGGCCCAGAGAGGGACAGGAAGGTGTGTAACTTGTTGAGGTAATAGCGAAACCTGGGGCGAGTCAGTACAGATCGAATGATGACGTTACCAAGGGAATGTCCAATAAAACTGTTGGGAAAGTCAGAATTACATTAATACAAAACCCATCTGTTTTATTTAAAATAAGCATAAGGATGGCACAAATGGCTCTGGGGGGAAGACTCTGTCAGGGCTTTCAATAAGATCCTTTAGTTATCATTTAATGGTTTTTTCAGCTTACAAGATTCTCTTTCATAAGAATCTTTCTCTTTCATTCTCAGCTACAAGAATGTAAAAAATCAGTCTCACTGATTCAATGGCTTTCGACACAGGGCATTTTAGGAAAAGCTAATTTCACTGGATGTTGCTCATGTGACTCAAACAGTTACACACTATGTGCTATCATAAAGCTTACCTTATTCGGGATATGGAGAGGTTGTACAACTGGATATGCTGAATAATTTCATCCAGTAATCGGTCAGTCATTGTATCAAAATCAGCAAAAGTATCAGTCTGTTGAAAAATTAAATGAGTTAATGAATTAAAATATATTACACTTACTGCAGACTGATGTTGTTTTCAAAGTCAAATGCAAGCAGAAATGTAATATCCAGTGTGAATTTTCTTTATACATGCTCAAGGGGGAAGAAAGGAGATTTTTCTCAGTCTCCAGGTTCTCTTTTAAATTGAAGTTCTCCTTTGAGACAGGTTGCTGAGTGATTCCAGAATCATAAACATGATGCTAAAGCAGCCTGACTTGACAATGGTGAGAACTGCTAATGCTCAGCTGCTCTAGATACCAAGCTCTGCACATGGAAGAAAAGCTTTTGCCATTTAGGATTCAACAGATTACTGCAATAAAATACTTTACAGGATTATACATTGACATGAGGGTTATGCTGATGCTAAGGATGTCATCACAAAATTATTTGGCCATCTTAATCAAATGCTGTGTGTTTGTTATTCAACAGTCATCAGTAAGAAAATGAGTGCTAGAGACAGATGAATAATTTGCTGCTTGCAACAGTACTGCCAGTTGTGAGACAATAAAACAAGCAATATATTTCTAGTCTATACAATTACAGGCAGATTTTATTCAGAACTTAGTAATTTGGCAATCCAACAGGACTCTAAATCAAACTCGTAACTAATGAGATGCCACAAAACAATCATCAAATCTTGGAACAGCTATTCAGAGCAAAGATATGAGTAATTAATGCTTTTGAAACATATCAGTAATTAATGCTTTTGTGACACAACGCATCTTGCTAATTGCAGCTCTTGCACAGGAAAACATGATGATATTCACTTTGCAATACAGACTTAAAATAAATGTTCTCATAAACTACAAACAGTCCAGTAACCTTCTGCCTGTTTGTTTTGTCTTCACGGATAATTAATGATTTCCTCCTAGGCTCATTATCCCAAATCTTTCAGGTTATTTAAAAGTCCAAGAATATCAGCCTGAATGTTAGTCATAAATAAAACATGTCAAGCGTCTATTTCACCTGATTATATCTTCACCCTTTACTATCATTTCAGCCTGATTGGGCTTGCCAAATGCATCACAAATTAATGCCTAAAAAAGTGATTTGAATTTTCTTCTATAAGGCAAACTAGATAGATGATTGATTTCTTGGGTCATTTTCAGTGTGGTTCTCAGAGAAGGGAAAAACAGTGACGTGATGCTTTACAACATTAAAATAACCATCAGGTCACCCAGACTCCACTTCCAGTGCTGTGAGAACTTCCCCACCTTCCCAGACAGTAAAATCTCTAAGTTATTTCCATTATGAACTCTGGATAATGTTAAATACAGATGTTGTAAGATGTTTCATTCTCTGAAAACATTCTCCTCTCTTGGAAGAGGCCTTGATGGAAATGTGACTATTCACCTTGCTTATGTTCAGTGTGCAGGCCTGCTGCTGACAGAGCTGTGCACTGGAAGGTGGCAAGTTCACAGATGTACACCATCCAGCCACTTCAATAAAAGCTTTTGAACAAAGAAGGTTAGAAAGCTTTAACTCAGGTTTCTCAGGTACTCATAAATCAGAATAATGTTTCTGACTGCACAATGGAAATCCTTATCTTGTGCATAAAGTTAGGTCTTTGGTCATAAATATGGCTCCACTGCCAAGCAAAGCACAGGATTCATTTCTGTTTCTCTGCCTAGACCAGCAATCAATTTTTCTGGAAGGCATTTCTTTATCCTTCAAGGAAATAAATCCCACAAACACTGCAACAATGGAGAAACAATGGCTGATACAGCAAAAGGAGCTGACAACACCTGCTGGATATTCCACATCCTCTGGATAATTTAGCATCACTAAACTTGCTGCTTTCTGATGGTGCTGTGTTGCAGAGGCACCAGGCTGACAAGTTTGCAAACTGGCAGGATAAATCCATTTCTTCCACTAAGGTCTAGTCCTATTACTGCTAATGTCATTGTCTTTGACTTTAATGCCAGGAATATTTTCCAATAGGTTCGAACGCCCTATCAAATTAGAGGGGAATAGAACCAGGCCTTTCCACTAACTACAGCATACAACTCCCTGAATTCCCCAGTGCTTTTGTTTCACTCAGCTGGTGAAAAGGCTTTTGCTGAAGGCACTACTTCAGCAATTGAAAGGAAGACAGAAATGAGCTCTGTACTACCTGATTTCTTTCAGACATTAGGAAGTCCAGTTTTCCACCAGGAAGTCCCAGTTCTATAAAAGTCTTTACCAGCCGCAGATCTGCACTGTTACCTAGGAACAAATGGTACTTTATAAGATGCAATTCAACAGAAAAATAACCAATATAGAGTCAATTCAACACAACAACCTCAACACCACGGTCTCTTGCTAAGTGCTGCTAAGAATGTTATCACACCTCAGGATCATGCAATTGAAACAGCAAGAGAACAGGAATTCCACAGCCTGCCCCAGGTGGGCTGGACCTCACCTGCTGCTGTGGGGGACTGTATAAATGGTGGGTAAGAAAGGGCAAAGATCAGGTCCAGAATAAATCTGTCCTCTATTTACTGAACAGCAGAGGTAAGACAAAAAGACAGGAAGGTAAGGTGAGGCCCCCAGGGACCCCTCAATACCTGTGCTGGGCTATGGGGCTGTACCTTCAGATGCAGAGGGGCTCATCTCCTGTACTCACAATTACAGGTGGTGCTGAAATACTATCAGACTCCTAATATTTTGAGAGACACCTCATTCTGTACTAGGAAATTCAAAAGTCTTCTGGAATATTTTGTGGGTGAAGAAGGTACCACCACCTCAGAAGAAGAGCATTCCTGCTACTGAGATACTCAATGGCAAACAGTCCTGGCTCAAGCAGATGTTTGTTTTTCAGAGCCTCTACTTCCTCTTCTTTGTAGTTTCAGCGCTAACATCTGCACCTTTCTAATTGATATCCATAATTTGTCAAGAGAAAGTTCACATTCAACATAACAGTTTCCTGTTTAGAAAGCACATACGGAAAATATCTCAAGACCTGCTCCCTCTGCAGTGAGGAATGATTTTTATTCTCTCACTATATAAAGTCAGCCACTATCTAATCTATAACAGTGTTTTGGGGGCTTAAATAACATTTCCCTCCTGGGGGCATACTGCAAAACAACCAAGCACCTGTGGAAAGACAAGGAGTTACTGCAATGCACTCTTCCTGTACAAGGGAGGACTGATGTGTTTTGGTGCAGACTGCTGTTAAAAACAACAACAAAAACGAAAAACAAAACCAAAAACAGACAGCAGGACCCCAGATATTAGCAACAATACCAACCATACTTAATATTCTCATAGTTCCTTTATTAAAATGGACTGAATAGCATAATAAGGAATCAATGCTTAGCTAAAACAAATATTTAGACTCTCCATTCTTTCATACTTGCTGAACATCTGTCTTTTTTTTTTTTTTTTTTTTGTAATTTACACCCAAATGACTTACAAACAGCAATTCTTCCTGGCCTTACCATCCAATCCATGGACACAGACAACCAGGTGAATTCCATCTTCCAAATTTTCTTCCTCTTCCTCTGGTGGAAAATATGGGATATCAGAAGCTAGTACAGATAAGTCACTGTACAGAAATCCTTCAATCTTCATTTCTTTTTTAAATTTTTCTTTGGCCTGATAAAAACTGGAGAATATATTAATTAATCACAATAGAAATGAGTGGTCAGCAACAAACCTTCAAACTAGAAATGAGGAGGCTTGTCTTTGCAAGAAATTACATTTTCAACTTTCAAGTAGAGACCTGGATGCAATTCCTTATCTATTAGGACTGAGAGAAGTCAGAATGAAGGGAATAAACTTTGTTTCTTTGTAATATCTGTCTACATACAAGGAAGAACTAAAGTGCATTGGCAACTCACACTTACCAGAGGAATGAAAGTAGCAAAAAATTACTTTCTTGTAGGTCATGAATTGAGGTACATGAATTCTGAGGTACAGAATTAGCAATTTTGTCTCTTAACAATATAATTTGCCTTATAGGAACTGAAATACAAAATGTATAATTTTGCTACCATCAGATACAATTATAGTCAGGTAGAAGGTATTCTCCCTCTTTCTCAAGCTAGAGTTAAGGGATGCACCTCATGTGACAGATACTTTGGGGTTTGATTTGGGATTCTTTTGAAACATTTAATACCATTTAGAAGAAGATCTCAATGCTGAAAGAATTAAGATAACATCTTTCCTACTAAAGATCTAAAATTTGACACTCGAATTCACCTGGAAGCATTCTGCTGGCTGAAGATGCCAAACTCTTCAGTGGCTTTTGACTCAGTAAAACTTATCTAGATAATTTAGGAATTAATTATCACAATGTAAGTGTAGAATTAAGTAGAAAACTGGGCCAAACAAGCTTTGGAGATATAACCTTTAAAGCCTGGAGATCTCTTAAGGCAATTTGATATAATCATAGAATGATTAAGATTGGAAAAGACCTCCAAGACAGTCAAGTTTAATGGTGAGCAATTACTTCCATCAGCCCAAGTAATTTTAAGGGACACAAGAATGAAAAAAAATAGCTTTTGGGCCATGAATCTGGAAGCTTTGGATTCATGTGCACGAATACATGCTCAAATGTTCTGTTTCATGAAAAAGAAACAAATTCTGTACTTAGATTTGTCAGGACTAAAGCATGGTGTATAAAACTTCAGGACTCTTTCAAAAGAATAAAAACAAAGTCTTGGGTTGAAAATGAGTGTACATGCAGACAGCCAAAATTTTGGGCAGCTGAATGGGTTGAGCAATTTCAGTGCTACTGTTTTTCATCAGCACAGCTGAGGCACCAAACTATATTGGAAAAATATAAGTCCTAGTGTGCCAATCTGTGAAATGGACCCCTGTGACATCAAGGTCAAGATGTGGAACTGTTGCATTGGGCAATGAAGCAAGAAGCAAAAATAATGCCTCTTCTCCAGCTACCCATGGTTTCAATTCTCCCATTTTTTCAGTTTCAGAAGGTGAAGTAGAGACATATCAGCCAATCTGAATTCCCCATTTCATACTTCAGCTACTGAGTGCAATTATCAAAGCAGAAGAGTAAAACAGTCTGTGGCACTGCCACAGTGATCTGACTGTCTGGGATCGATACTCTGGTATGGGTAGCCTTGATGTCAGGAAGGAGGTTCATCCTTCAGAGATGATTTAGATACCTAAACCTCACTGTTTGTCCTGAGAATTAAGGATCTGATGTCTTTGGCAATCTTGGTCTCTCTGTGTTTTCATCCTTCCTGTCTATTTAAATTACTCATTCTATATGAACCATTTCTCTGTTTGGATTATTTATACTGAAATTCCTCAGACAACTGTCTCAAATGCAAGCTTCTTCTATGCCCAGTGCATTAGAGTCCTGACTGTGCCAGGGTCTTGTGGCATTAGAGCTACATTAATGAAGTAATTGGTCGTTCTTACTTCAGCATCCTTTCGTTGGTGTCTTCGTCCACCTCATCGGAATTGGAACAGACGACTCCGAACGAGCCCAGCGGCTGGCGCGTGATGGGGAACGCCGCCGGCTTTGCTGAGGAGCCCGCCACGGCAGGGGTCTCTTTGAGCACGGAAGAAAAGGGAAGACAGGTGGCTGTGCAAGAGATGGACAGGTTAACCACATCAGCAGCCTTTCTGCTTTCCAGGGCTACTCCCTCTGTCGTGGCCAAAGGAAACCCGGTGCTGTTCGCTACAAGTTTATTCTCTTGGCTGTTGGGCTCCTGAGGACGTTCAGCCTGGTGGGACCCTGCAGCAGGGTCTGCTGAGGCAGGCGAGTCATTGAGCTCAATTTCTTGCAACCCCTGCACTTCTGCATGCACTGCTGGCCTCTCATCAGTGAGAGAGTTGCCACATTCTCCTCGCAGGGAGCCAAATTCAGTGGAGGTTTCTGAAGGAGCTGCAACAGGATAGCAAAAATCTGGTACCACCTTTATGCCTTGTGAAAAACTCTCCTCTCCTGAAAATCTACTATTGGAAGATCCCTGTTGTATTTTTAAACTGTCCGGCTTAAGTTTATCCTTTGGATCCTCAATGCATGTATCAACCTTATCTATATTTTTGTCCAAGTAATTACAAGCCCTTGGTGTTTTTAAGGTGCACTCACCATTGCTCTCCAGTGACAGGCACTCAGAGACATTATCTTGGAGCTGCTTTGGACAAACGGGTGGTCTTGTACTTTCCAAACTACAGCAAGTCTCTGGAAAACCTTTGTCCTCCTCCCCTTGTAACTCAGTGTTACTGCTACTGTGTTTGAGGAGGGGTTTGGGATGTCTTCTGTGTTCTATTTGTCCACTTTCAGTGGTCATTTGACACTCAGAAAAGTCCATGATCATTGTTCCATCTTTATCCTCTGTTTCCATGCAGCTTCTTAAGTTTTGATCTGAATCTCCAGAGGTGGCGTTGCTGTGTTTTGATATATCCACCTCCTCTGTGGGCTCTTCTGGGCTGCTGATCTGAGGAGCAGAGACAGATTTCGTCAGTTTGGTAAGCTCCACTTCCCTCTCCTCTTCCTCAAAGGGCAAAGAGCTGATGGATGTGAGCGACGCTTGGATGCCACTGGGCAGGCTGGTGTTGCTTTCCGTGTGGCCACCCTCCAGGGAATTCCGGTGGATGGCGTGCCTCCGGACCAGGTGGTGCAGGATCTCTCTGTCACTGGGCAGCTCCAGGGCCCGGCTGCGAGCGTCAGACCATGCCACCGAGCTTGGCTCACTCTCAATGCCTGAATCAGATATTATAGAGGAAGATCTCTTTATGACCCCCGACATCAGGGTAAATTCCTCACCCTCCTCACCTCGTTGCTCCTTTGTGACCGATTTCACTTCACAGCTGTGTGAAGGCAAAGCTTTCAAAATGGGGAGATGAGCCTTGGTGTCTGCTCCCTCTGGTTTTCCAAGACTGGTCAATTCATTCAGTGCAAGCTCAGACGAAGTGAAATTAGTTTCAGGGTGACCAAATTCATCTAGTTCATGTATTTCAGTCCTGTCTTCCAAGCCATCAGTTCCACATGCTCCACACTCATACTGAGCACTGACAATTAGCATGGGCTCACTTTTGTGAGAGTCCTTATTGCTGGGTTCCATGTCTCCACAGATAACATCCGCCCCGAGTCTATTATCTTTTAATAAAACTTCCTCGGATGTTTTAAAGTCTTCTGACATGTGTTCTGTATTGCCTGGCTCTGAGTCAGAAATAGTTTCCTCTCTTGAAACAAAAATATTTTCAGGTTTCCTTTGGCCTTCGTTGTTTACTGTACATACCTGAGATGTGGAATGCTGGTTAAAACCCTTAGCAGCAGCTTCAGTACTGCTGTGGGGGCATGAGGGATTCCTGTTTATCCTGTCTGTGTGTATTAGAGGAGTATCTTTCCCAAAGTCTCCTTTCATTACTGTAGTGGCATCATCTGATGCACAGTCTTTGCTGTCCAGTTTTACACCCATTTGAGTACTTGCAGGAACCTCAAAATCTGGGAAAACTTCCAAATTCTGATCTGAAAAAGAAAAGAAAAGAAAAGAAAAGAAAGAAAGAAAGAAAGAAAGAAAGAAAGAAAGAAAGAAAGAAAGAAAGAAAGAAAGAAAGAAAGAAAGAAAGAAAGAAAGAAAGAAAGAAAGAAGTATTACCTCTAAGAACACAACAAATCACCCCAAAGAATTGGGTGACTTTGAAAATGGATTTTAAAGTCTAAAATATTATGCTATACTTTTATATTATTAAAATTATACATGCCTTAAAGGCATATTTCAAATGCACATGCCAGAGTGCATTTAACTAGAATTACACTTACTAAACACTTATAGTTAGGCCAAAGAGAACAATAATTACAAAATATACTTTCCTCAGTATAACTGTACATATACTGCTATTTTTTAGAGCATAGATAAGCAAAACAAAATAGATACTTCTTTGTATTCCTGGTGTCATTCAACATTGTTTATAGTACAGCTCTTACATTGAATCAGTTTCATACTCAGATTAATAATTTAAATACCTTTAAATGAGCATTGTCACTATTTAGGCAGTAGAATAACTATGGAAGAATTTTGTATCACAGGCTGTATTCACTGGTCTATGGGCACCTATAGTATTAATACATATTTCTTCCTTGGTAATCTTAAAGGTTGAGTGAAAAAGAAAAATGGTAGTAAGGGCGATAAGATTTTATTAAATAATGCTGGAATTAAATAGTTTCTTGATTAAATATTTGATTTGGGTACTCAAAGGGCAAAATATTTTTGGAAGGGACTGCTGCCTTTCAGGGGAGTGTGGGGCTTTATACTGAAATTGTGGGGTTTTGTTCTTCGATTTCTTACCACTAGAGGTCATAGTGGAGATATCGATCTAGTTTTTTCTTTAAATTAGTACTGTAGCAAAAATCCAAAAGATCTGTTTTTCTTTCTAGATTTTTCCTCCAGCTCTTTTTAAAAATAAGCTTAATTTAAAGATGAAAAATGTGAAGGAAATACTCTGCTGTTAGGGAAAACACTAAAATTCAGCTGCATTACTTAAGGGGTCACACTCTCTTTGGAATTCATAAGCCCAAGGGATGTGAGATCTTGTCCTGAGCTGGGGAAGTACCTCTCTCAGCTCAGGCTGTCTCATGGAGCCGTGCCCTGTGGTGTTTCACTCACCTTTGCAAGGCGTGTCTGTGTACCTATCCTCAAAGATAACTGGGAGGGTGTTCCAGTCCCCATCGATGTCCAGGCACTCCGCAGGCAGCGGGGGCATGCTGGTGAAATAATCCGAATTGCGAATTTCTGTGGAAATCTGTGCGTGGCTCTGGATCCTGGCAGAAAAGTAAACACAAACTGAGTGCTGGAGTAGCTGCTGTGCTGTTTCCCCATCACTCCTGCAAGCCCAGATATGCAGGCAGAGGACAGTCAATGTGTTTAAAGGGAAGAAGTATTGCATGACAGGGGTGCCCAGAACTCTTAGAAGGTTTCCGTATCTCAGTTAGAGACATCTACAGTTTGCACAATCCCTTCCTGAAAAATCTCAGTGTTTTTGAAATTATTTCAGATCCCACTGCCACAGGCTCCTGTTAGCTGCCATAACCCCTTGCTGTCCTCCCAAGGGTCTCAGCTGCTGGCTGGGCCTGGATCCCTCAGCTGGTTTCTGGTCAGAAAATGAGATCTGACACTCTGGCTGTGGCCAGGGCTTCAAAACCCAGATGCAGGAAGCAATAATCAAAATTTGGTTGAGCAGTACAGGGAGGAACCAAGCCAAGAGGGATGCATTGCAAGCCCTCTGTCTCACTTGTATCAGACCTCAGAGGCCTCACAGAGAAGTGTCTCCCACCTGCATGAACCTGGGAGAGCTAAGGCACATTACTCAGCCACTGTCCCTTACAGAGTCACAGGATCACAGAGTGGTTTGGGTTGAAAGGACCTTCAAGGTCATTTAGTTCCATCCCCCCTGATGTGGGCAGGGGCACCTTCCAGCAGACCTGGTTGCTCAGCCTGGCCTTGAACACTTCCAGGGATGGAGCAGCCACAAAGTTTCTGAACAACCCATTCCAGTGCCCTACCACCTTCACAGTAAAGAATTTCTTTCTAATACCTAGTCTAAATCTATTTTCTTTCAGTTAGAAGCTATTTCCTATGGCTACATATCCTTGTAAAAAGTCCTTCTCTGGCTTTTCTGTAGCCCAAATCTGTTTCCATAATTTAGGGCCACTCAAAATGCTGCCCGGCTCTCCTCAGTGAATGTGACATTAAACTGGCAGATGAATATGTGTTTGGCTATAATAAATACAATAATTTCTATTTCTGATGAGCTTTCCTATTTAAACATCTGTCTCAAAAAATGGGGAAAACATGAAATACAGAGAGTAAGGCAAGATTTTCATTGATGGTCAGTTGAAAACAAATCTGTACTTCACCTTAAACCCTTTATCTCTTTTCTCATTACTACTTAACCTTGTGAAAAAGATGAATAATTGATATTAAAGAGAGGAGAAATATTTTTGTCTGTAAAATCTAAGGAGGGAATGTGACCTCCTAGAGGCCTCCACCCTGTGCCTGCAGGGTATGGTGTGTCCTCTTCTGCCCAAGCAGTGAAATGCTGTCAGGTACGTATGTGCACAGCTTCACACAAACCCACCACAGCAGGGGAGGCAAAAAACAGCTCCTGTCTGGTAAGAAGGAAAAATAAAACAGGGTGGGGAAAACCTTACTGCTTGAGGTGGTTGTACAGCACCTGGCACACTGAGCACTGATCTCAGCTGGTGACTCTGTGAACCCAACTAATAAACTCTACTACCACTCCCAATATCAATAAAACTCTGACAGACAAGACCCTGTTTTTCCAACTACATCATCTAGCAAATTCAGGAAGAAAACCTGACTCCGCCATGTGGTCTGTATTTTCTACACAGACCAATTAATAAGTTTTTTACCTTCTTTTTTTGTGTGTTTGTTTTGGTTTTTGGTGGGGTTCTGTTTGTTTGTTGGATGGTTTTTTACTTATCCTTCTTGATACTCACTGAGAAAAAACATTATGTTTATCTGTAGGAAATGGGCTACTTCTGTGTCTGCCTGGAGAAATAGAAGCACTTCATGCAATCAGGCTTTCCCCCGTGAGGGTTATGTTTGTTTCAATGAGGCCATGGGTGTGTGTGTCCTCACCCCAGGATCCTGACATGGGGTTTTCCTTGTACACAGCTCCCTAAAATCCTGACATGGGAGAACCAAATGAACACAGCTGGGACCCTGCAGCTATGGTGCTACTCTAATTTGGCAGAGCAAAAGAGCCTTGTACAACCCATCCACTAATGAAGTCAGAGCCCTTTCCATCAACACTGAATCAGCCTTAATGTCCCCAATGACAGCTCTGAGAAAAGCAATTTTCTTCTCTGCATTAGGTCAGAAGCAAATATTTCACTTAAAAATCATCATTGTGACAGGACCTGATGTCATGGGCTTCAGCCCCTTCTGAAAGATGGGTTTCACACTGGTAATGTTGTGGTCTGCCCATAATGACAAATAGTCTGGATAACCTTCATTACTCGGAAATTCAAATCTGAGCATCCTTCTTTGAACTTTGCCTTCAGGGGTCGGGTCCTGAGTATCATCCAAGTCCTCCACTTGGGCTGAGGGGCTAAAACCAAAGGCAGGATTTGCCCTGGTGTAGCTGTAAGACTGGCTCCTCACACTTCACAGTGTGGTTACAAGCAGGAATGTTCCAGCAGAAAGAAATACTTACCTTGCAATGGTTTAGGGACGGTAAAAAGCAGATTTTTAAATGTTAAAATTTGTTGGTTTTCAACAGTTATTTCCCACTAAAAGTACCAGTGCTGGATAGGATGCATTTGGATTAGGAAGTTAAATAAAGAATGGTATATATATATTGAAATTAATTATTTCTGGGGCCTGCCTGATCAGTCACTTACTTTTGAAACTCATTTTGATAGGTTTACAATATGGAGCTAAAACAGAGACAATGACCTCTCTCAAACCTAATTCTTTCACACCCTGCAGAAAAAGATCTTGTTCTTGATTAGAAAATATTTTAAAGTAAATTTTTAGTTATTCCAGAGAGAGGGGAATTTTAATGGGTAACTTACAGGCCTTCCTGGAACATGAGCACAGCAGGTTTTTGGTGCTCGGTGTAGAAGAATGCTTCTGAGAATCTTCTCACCTGAGAGAGAGAGACACATACAAATTAAACCTAAGATCTACTGAAAGGTGACAACTGCCATCAGTCTAAGAACACAGCATTGAATATCAGGACCAGATTCCTTAGTGTTGATATTAAAAAAAAAAGAGTTTGATTCTGCTTCATTTTCCCAGTCCAGCACCAAGCAGCTGTTGTTGCTGCATATTTTGCCGCAAGGTAAGAAGACTCCCTTGACAATAAATCAAAGTTTGGTTATCTGCATCTTCTGACTACTTTTGTAAAAGCTGTCAAATTTACCATTTTTCCCTGGATTGTTAAAGTTGGGAAGATTTATTCCTTTCCCACTGTGCAAAAAGCAGTAGTGGAGTGACTTATTAAATTAGAACAATTAATAATTGATCATCTCTTCTATGGGAACATCTGCAGTGACTCTCAAACTGCCATGACAACAAAGGAAGCCTTACATATCAGTCCAGAGGAGAATGAGCCCTATCACAGTAAAAACACACCTGCCTATGTCATGATACTTACAAACTAAGAGCTCTTCAAATCCCTTCATGGACATTAGATCTGTTCTGTGTTGAATAATCAATTACAAAAGAGCCATGGATCTGAAGTGGCTGGCAGAGCACAAAGTGTGAAATAAGCTATAAAAAATTCAGTGCTCTCATCTGCCCTGGAATAAGCTTTGAGTTTAAATGAATCAAGCGTAATATGCAATCAAATGTACTGAGCTGTTAAACTGCAGCCCATACATTCCTAATAATAATTGTAAAAGTGACCTCTGTTACAGGGACGGAAAATGGCAGTGAAAAGCATATGTCAGAGCATCTCAGCATCTCCCTAAATCCCAGCTGTGCTTTAGCAAATGGCCTTACTGAACAAAGGACAAGCATCCCCTCAAAAAGACTGTCTTAAGAGTAGGACTTTTCATTTAGGGCTCTCAAACCATCTTACAGAGGGGAAAGAGTATAATTACACATAGTTTATATGGGGAGGAACCAGAGCATACAAAGTTATGTCATTTGACAAAGGTCAAGAAGGCAGTTGGCATCAGTTGAGGCTGGAACAAACCAGAGGCTGGGATTGACCTTGCTGGAGCTGAGAGTACAAAAAGTTGGATCCTTTGACTGAAATCCACCCAGGTCCCCTCAGACTAACCAGGGGAATTTTAGCACCAGGCACTCAGCCACCTCTTCCTGCATTTTATGCCCCATTTTTGCAAGTTCCAGGGGAGCTCATTCTGACCTCCACAGACTTTGGCAGGAGCAGAACATGAGCTGAGGTGTCGATGCCTACACTGCACACTCCCAATGCATGCATGGTGAATCCTGCCCTGTTCTCTACTGTCCCCGCTCTAATGATCAGATCAGAGTTTGAGTTCAGCTCAGGTGATGTCTGTACTGCTGTCTGGTCAATAACCAAGGACTCCCTGATGGAAGACAGAACACTTGCTGAACTAATCAGATAAGCAGATCTGACAACATTCGCTCGAATGACAAGTGGTGTTGTGCCTTCTTTATTACCAAGCACAAGAAGCAAGTTCAACATGAACAATATTAATATTTTGTTGTGTGCACTTTATTGTGAGAAAGGCACATAGCTATATATATGACAGTGAAGAAAAAAAATCCATAGTCCTTATGGTAGTTTTGTGAAATCAGCTGAGATGAAATTGTATTGTTTATATTTGTCACTGTGATATTTGGATTTTTTAAAACAAGTGTTTGTGATTTACAGATACCTATCAAGCATAGGTGACATACACCCCTTCCCACCCACCTCTTGTTCTATGTCTGATCCTGGTGTTCAAAGTTACTCATTTTATGTAGGATTCTGAGTCATACAAACTCAACCATCTTCATTCCAGAAACTCAAATCTGTACTTTCAAATCCTGGGCTTCACCTCTTCTTCCCCTCCTCTTCAACTCTTTTTGTGCTCACCCCATTTCATGTAAATAGTCATAGACGCAGAACTGGATTGGAAATATACGTCCAAATAAATCTCTAACGTTTATCAGGAGGTGACCACTACTGAACTTGGTTTTAGTTTCTTAAGATTACCCTTAGCATGTGATGTTCCTGAGTCAGATAAGCTGTGACTTCTGGATGGAGCGTTGCCACCTCTAGGAACTGGGTCCACAGGGCCAGGAGGTGAGAGCAAAGCCAGGCAAGGTCCTTGCTTATCTGTTCTGCTATCTTCTCTGGATTGCTCAGCAGCTGAAGGACAGAAAGAAAATTATGAGATCAATAATATTACGGAAAAGAATCAGTTCATACATCAGATTAAGTCCTTTCAGGAACAACAGCAACAAGAAAAATTTCTCTTGATTTAGGAATATTATTACTAAAGCTACCATTTTCAGTTATTTTACCCCAAATAAAGCTGGTGAGACATTTCATTTTTTTCTTTAAAATCATACATTTTAGTGTAAATGGTCTCAGCTATGCTGTTAGAGAGAAAGAAGTGGGAATACATAATTTTTTTACAGACATTTTACTGCAGGTGTAGTAACTTGGGAGGCGGGGGGTGGGAATCAAAGCATGTGGGTTCCAAATTATCCACCAGATGGTGCTGGATGCTCTGAAATAATAAACCCTGGCCAGACTGTTAGCAACAGGAGCCCTCTCAGCCATGTTACATTAGAATACGGGTAAGTGATTGAGGGGGAATCAAACAAATAACCTCAAACCAAAACTCTGTGTCCTCAGCACATGATGAAAACAGACATTCCAGGGTGTGCTGTTGCCCGTGTCCCACACAGGAACGTGCTGGGTCCCTGTGTGCCCCCAGCTCTGTGCTAAAGCTCTGCAAGAAAGCAAAGGCTCTGCACACCAAACTTTCTCATTTCACAATTTCATAGAATCACAGAACTGTAGAATGGATTGGGCTAAAGATCTTCCAACTCTCTGCCATGGGCAGGGACACCTGCCACTAGACCAGGTTGCTGAGAGTCTCATCCAACCTGGCCTTGAACACTTCCAGGAATGGGGCATCCACAGCTTTTCTGCGCTACCTATGCCTGTATCTCACCACTCAGAATAAAGGATTTCTACCTTATATCTAATCTAAACCTGCTCTCTGTCAGTTTAACACCATGCCCACTTCTCCTAGCCCTACACACCCTTGTAAAACATCCCTCTCCAGCTCTCCTGTAGCCCCTCTAGGTACTGGAGGGTGTTAAATGCTCTCCCTGGAGTCTTTTCCAGGCTGAATAAACCCAGCTCTCTTAACTTTTCAGCTTGTTAATTTCTTTAATGAGAGACAGACATTGCATTTTACCTTCATGTTATTCACTAGGTCTTTTTTTTTTTTCCTTAGGACTGCACTGTAGCTGAAAGCCTGCTTATTTTTTGCATTTTATTATGCAGGTAGTTTCCAGGTTGGTGACACTGCAAACTAAGCCATGATTAAAAACAAATTGTCTGTGTGTGAGAGAAGCAGAGAAAATCTGTGTGTGGATAAAACAGATACTGCCACCGTGTTTACATTGTTTGAATGCTATTCTGTTTTAATGACTTGTCCAAAATGGCACAAGCTCCAGCACCCACTCTGTTATGGGAAAAATCAGGGGGATACTGGGAAACAAAAAATCCTGCTTTCCCTTTGCAGAGTCAGGGCACTGCTTTGTTGATGGCATTCAATTTTATATGCTGTATGTCAGTGTTAATTTTTTATTTGTTAAGTCAGTAAGCTGTTTCTTACATCATAAACTCAGTCTTCAAGCAAGATGAATTATTAATGCAAGTTACGTTAGGAATAGGTGTGTGATGGCTATTTCTGCAGTGTGCTGGTTATCAAACGTTTGATTTTGTCAGGGAGGGAGGGAAGGAGGGAGGGAAGGAGGGAGGGAAGGAGGCAGGGAAGGCAGGAAGGAAGGAAGGAAGGAAGGCAGGAAGGAAGGCAGGAAGGCAGGAAGGCAGGAAGGAAGGATTTCTAATTGTGAGAATCTTACTGCACTGAGAATTAATCCAAAGGAGATTCTAGACTGTGTTATCTGCCCTATACCCTTAAAACTTCTAAATTTAGTAGAGATGAGCCCAATAAGTTATGCTTGTCTAAATCAATTTTATGTGAAATCACGTTTCCTTCAAAGTATCCAAGTCAGGACTTAAAACTAATAAATTTGTCATTTGAAACAGTTTTAAAACCATGGCTGCCAAACATTAGCCCACAGTTTGTAACAGGAATATAAATGAAATTCTCATTTGGTTTGGACTCATCTTCTCTCCATTAATTGTTACCAAATTCACTTTCCCAGGGAAGTGGTGGAATCACCAATCCTGGAATTGTTAAAAAAATGAGCAGGTGGAACATTATTTATATGGATTACTGGCCACAGTGATATTGGGTCAAAGGATGGAATTGATGATCTTGGAGGTCTTTTGCAAACCTAATGATTCTATGATCCTGTGATAAATGAAATATATGAAGTCTCTGGTTTTTCCAGTGATCAGCTGGTGCTGGCATTTCTTCCTGGCACTCTTGATGACTTTTCTTTACCTCACTTGAAATAAACTTGGCAGAAGCAAGTTCAAGAGAGTAGTTCAGTCACTTCTGTGCCAAAATCACTTTTTTGCTCCCATGATCCTACCAACAAATTTAGGTATTTTTATTTGAAAACATATGGCTGTACAACCTGACAAAGTACCTTTTCTCCTGTCAGCAGAAAAGCTATAATTGCAACCTACCCCAAATAATTTTTTGTTATTCTGATACTCAGGGTAGGCTCACTAAAGGATGCTAGAATAATCCAGCTGATGGCTTGTTAAAAGTGACAGGAACACCTTATAAACAACTAAGCAGAGTTATGCAAAATAGTTAGTGGAAAAGAAACAGCAAACAAACTTTCTGATGATGCCAAATTCCCTTTTTTCCCAGTCTGATATGTTACTGGGCTGTTCCAGTGCACTTGAAAAATGGACTTGAAAAACCTATGGGCAGGTTGTGATGGAGGAAATACCTGCAGCTCCACACAAAGCTGGGATAGTGTCTCTTCCACAGATAGCTCCTCTGGGTGGAAAAAAAAACACAAAGAAAGACATCAGGTTTGAGAACAGTGGATGTGAAACATTAATTCTCTGCTCTTTATTCATGAGAGAAATCAGTCATTTGGTACTCTCCCTGACAGAGAAGTTTCTGTTTGGGTGTGGGCACTCCAAAACCCACTTTGTATTCCTGCAGGTGCAACTCCTGCTTATGCAATCTGGACCACTAAAGCAGTAGAGAATGTTGGGTTTTTGGTGACCAAGACAACAGAATTTGACTCTTTGTTGACTCTCTTTTACTAGAAGTTTGGCTTTTAGCCTTTGGTATTTATGGCCAACTGTAGAACTGAATACAGAGTCTGAGCAAATGATGTGCAAGGAATGGTTGTCCCTGGTGTGCTACAGAGGATGGTGAATCAACACCAAATTCCTGACTAGTAAAACATTGACCATCTCTGTACTGCCTTGTGAAGTTGGAATTACCTCACCACTGCAAGCAGCAGTGTTTTGATATAATCCTGAGAGAATCCAGCACAGAGACACTCTGCTTTAAATGCGCCACAAACTATCAGGGAAATGAGGACATCAATCAACTCCCCAACTTTAGCAGCTTGATTTTGCAATGAGGAAGCTTCTGATGGTGTCTGTAAAGAAGCAAAGCAGGAACAAGGCAGAACAACCCACAGACCAATCCCCTCCTCAATCCCCAAATGTCTCTGCTCAGTTGCACTAAATGGGAAAGGACAGACCAAGAGGGGTTGTACCTTGAAAAGACTCAATCTGAGCTGGTAAAATTTGGGAAATAAATTCCCACTTTTAATGTCTAAAGTAAGCTACTTTCTTTTTAATATATTGCTCAGGAAGCTACAAAAAAAATAAGGAAGTGCACAGAGATTTATATTTTAGGATTTATCTTAACCTTCTGTAAAAACTTATGAGATTAATATGACCAATATAGATATTACTACTGAATGAGCCATTTACATTCTTCCCCTGGTCATTGGAGAAATAGAGCAAGTACAGGGTGCAGTTTATGCCATCCCAAATTAGAGAGCACTACCTGTGTCAGAAAACATATTTTTAATTTGGTGTGTTTCACCCCAATGAATGTAAGGAGACAGATAAAAAAAATTGATTTATATTCATCTTACTGCATGGATCTGACACCCCATAATTTTACTGACTTTTGCAACAGGTGTCAGAAGATCAGCCTTAAAACCAAATCTTTAGTAGATTTTCAGACCGTGAATAAAATGATGCAAATAACACTGCTCAGGAGGCTAAAAAGGGTATTTGCATCTTGCACATTTTCATGTGTTACAAGAAGTACATTTGCAAATGAAACGCCTGCATCAGTACCAGTTTTCATTTCAAAAGCAGGAAAATGGAATTTAGAACATAAGTACGTGCTCTGGGGTGGTCCTGGAGTTGTGGTCACTCATTCATGCACATCTCTGCCATCTCATGACCTATAACCCTGTCGGGGTGAACCACAAATCCTCTGTTATCTATACCTGATCACCAAGATCCATGAAGCAGATTTGTTGCATGTTGTGTTCTGTCTAAAGGCTCATACGCTGCAAATTAAAATGCTGTTTTATTGTTTTTTGGTTTTTTTGTTGGGTTTTTTTTTTTTTTCCTCTTGTAGTTGGACTGAATAATACACTATGCTACCTACCTATGACTTTTAGACTGTCTTGAAGGGAAATATATGTTGGGGAACAAGAGATGAAGTGGAAAATAGGATCTATCAAGTCCACAAGCGTGTGAAGCATAATGCATTGTGTTTGATAGCTCTTATATACAAGGACTATACTGGAAAATTTTACTTCCTTTTAAAACCTGCTGGCCAATGCAATTGACCCTCCTAATGTAATTATCTCTGCAACATAACAAAAACTGATAACTTCAAAACTTGCACCCCACAGAAATACAAAACCACAAAATCACAGATGTGAAATTATGAGGCACATTCCTTGAATTCAAAGAAACAGGTGAGACAGCAGGATTTGAATGTGATGAATGAGTCTCATTTTCATGGGACCTCATGCTGTCATTACAAAGATGACTAAACACAAATTCCAGAACTCCATCCTATAAATCCAGCCAGCCAGCACTTGCACATTAGACCTAACAGGCCTGACCAGCCAAAAAAACCTTCTGCCAAAAAAACCCAGAAAATCTATTAAACAATTGAATTAGGAAGAAGATCAGAATAATTTTGAAGAACAGGTTGTAATTGACAGTGGAGAAATATATTGTGAGTTATAAAGAAAGGAGTATAATTTAAATCCACTTGAATCACCTTTAAGATTTTTCTTTTTAATTATAAAAAATGTTTGCTCAAGAGAAAAAAATATGTTAAGAGTCTTCCCAAGATTTCACGGCCATTCAGAACTGGAAGTTACACTTTTCAAAATGCAACTGAGGCCAAAAAATCACCAAAATGCAAATATTCTGAGAAATATATCAACATATTTTATCCATCTACACATCAGGCCAGATCACATCACATAATCTGAGGAATCAGTCATCTGAAACAGCAAAAATAAACACTAATCAAAAAACACAGATGAAATCCCCTTAAAGTCTCTGAACAGACCAATAGTTTGGTACTAAAATATGTGTTTAAAAATGCAGCACTGTAAAATATTTAGTGATTTTAAATGCTTTCTCACTTACCCAACTTCAGCTGTGGTAAATCAGGAATCTCATTCATTATGAGGGTATAGTACGTGTGAAGACCCTTTTGAGCATTCAGGAGCAGAAGACAGAGATCCTTATGCCACTTGTATGCATGCTGCATGCAGTTTTCAGATGGGACATAAAAGCTGCCCTGTGGAGCAAAAGTATCAAGAAAATTGAGAAATTAAAATTCATGGTTTCCATTTGTGTGACAGGTTTCCATAAAAACCCAGTTGTGAACAGTCGTTCATCTCTTTTGATAAAAGTATATAGTGATAGGACAAGGGATAATGGCTTTAAACTAAAAAAGTGTAGGTTTAGACAGCATATTAGGAACAAAATTCATTATTGTGAGGGTGATGAGGCCCTGGCACAGGTTTTCCAGAGATGATGTGGCTGCCCTATCCCTGGGACTGTTCAGTGCCAGGCTGGAGGGGATTTGGAGTAACCTGGTCTAGTGGAAGGTGTCTCTGCCCATGGCAGGGGATTTGGACTAGATGGTATTGCAGGTCCTTTCCAACTCAAGTCATTCTGTGATTCTTCAGTTCTAATCAAGCACATGGCACCAAAGAGAGATTTTAACCATCCCAACCTCCCAGCCAACCAACAAGCTAGATGTGTAAATTAATAGTATCTCATTCTACACATTCATTTTGCCCAAACCATAACTAAACTGTGAGGTCTCAGCAAGGCTGTCACATGAAAAGACCTTCAGAACAAACAATCTAACAAAGAAATCTACCTCTGTCCATCCCATGTCCCACTGTGGAGCCAGTGTCTCTCCCCACAAAACAGAGAGTCCTGTGTGAAGTAGAAGGAGTAGAAAGAACTGTAAAGATGTCTAATTTCACTTTCCTCTTCCCTCCTTATTGCCTCCTGCAAAGGTTATAGCTTGATGGTATGGTGGTGTATTTTGTTACACTTATTAATGAGCAATGCAGATGTCACTGCTATCCCATCAACAAATACGAGCCACTCTGTACTCCAGGATCAATGTCTGTGTTAGATCTCTTGTGGGAGAATGTAACTGGACCGATCACAGCAAGTTTATCACAAATATTTTCCAAACAACACTTTTATACCTAGAATGTAAACTGAATTCTCATTAGGACACCATAAATCAGAAATTTTCACTTCTGTCAAAAGATACTGGTATAAATTACTGGTGTTTGAAATTTTAACTGCATAGGTTTAAAGCAAAACTACTTATTAATCCCTGGGTTTGTGAAACATGGACAATTTGCAACTTAGTCCACTGCTTATTGCTGCAAGGGTAAGAATACAATCCTACAGGTCAGCCAGGTGCTGAGTGCCTTTTTGGACAGTCCCAAAATCTGCACATCTCCAGGAGAAACAGAGAAGAACCAATGACATGCCAGCACATCTCCTGTGTTTTTCTCCCTTTGACTTCCTTAAAACCTGTATTTCACAAATCTTGGCCTGAGCCAGGATGTTTCCCTCAGCTTCTCAAACAAATCTTCAAGGAGTTAACTGCAATTCTGTGGTAGAGACAAAGGGAATTGCTCTCTAGACCAGCAGAGAAACAGCTGATGATAATTGACAGTTGGCTGTTCTTCAAAGGTTTCAAAATCTCCAGCCTCAGCACAAATATATCTTACTCTCACTATGGCCAAAACAAAAAAGGGAGCATAAAAAAATGCTGCTCAAAAAAATAGCAAATTGGAAGTAGATTGATGTACAGTGTCACAATGTCATGAAAATCTGCCCTCCTTTATTATCCACTGCTGATTTTTTAGGCAAAAATTGGTCTGGCATTTAAGTGCTACACTGATGAGAAGAAGGAAGAAAGTGAGTTGATTTCATAGGTTATATGAATGCTATGACATACTCTTGTGCATGACTACACCTTAATAGGTCTATTTTCAGCCATTCATTGGCATAGGTTATAGTTTAAAAACGAAAAGTAATAGGAAAATGCACCTGCAGGTGCACTTAAAACTTGGTGAATCAATGTTTAAGATATTACTCAATTAGTCTAGTTTTGAACTCTTTAGTGTTTGTCTTCCTATCTTATGGTGCTTTTTCAAATTTTCCCTCAGCTGATTTCTACTGGACTACTGACCACATGTTCTAAGCTGCAGACAAAGGATTAGGAGCACTGAGTACAACCACAACAGGCAAGTGAAATTTTCTCCAGCATTTCTCTCCATTGCAATGTAAACTTTCTTCAAATTACTGTAAGATGTGGATGGTGAACCTGTGTGAACAGAGAGCTGAAAAGATTGCTCCAAGCTCTTTTCCTGTCCCAGCTCTCTGGGTGGGGTGACTGTGCCAAGGAAATGTGCTGTGCTTTGAGAATGCCATTGCACAAGAGGAACAGCGGTGCACTGACCAGGTGGGGCTGTGCATGAGTAACAGGGCATAACATTTAGCATTTTGATTAAATTCTATTAAATGGCAACTGGCTTTGAAACCCTGCTGTTTAGTGGGAATATCCATCCTAATTTCAAAATTTTTTTTTTTCTTGATGTAGAAAGTGAGCGTGACTTTTGCAGAATTGCAGAAAAAAAAGTGACAAGATCCAAATTTCTTGTTCTTCAGTGGCTTAAAGATATTACTGCTCTCACAGGATTGCTTCTGCTTCGTCTGAACGTTGTCACACACATACAGGATTCAGAGCAGGACATTACAGAGATTATTAAACCCACCTCAGGGACAGTTTAAACTAATGTGAACTAAGGTCTGTGCATCTTCATCTGCAGGGACCCCAGCAGGGCAGGCATCTGTCAGATGATGCCATCAGAAACTGCTGCAGCTAAATCAGCTTATCCATCACTGTTCAGTAAGCTGAGAAATGTCAAGAAATGCCTTCCTCTGGAATGGTCTAAAGATTGGAAACCTCTCACATTCGCTATTTTAATTGCATCTTCTGTTCATTTATTCAGTTGATTCCCTATTTCCTTGCCAATAGCCTGAAACATGGATTCAATACAATACTAACAAATCGAGGTTGGTAACAAATGCCTCACGTGCATTTCCAAGGGCAAACACTGCTGTAAAACCAGCTCTCAGAAAAAACAGTGGCTATGACCCATTAAACAGCTACAAAGTGCTCATCTTTCCAAGTTTCCCGACTCAGGATGACAAATATTAGTTTACTTCTGGTTAAGACAAATATTAGTTTACTTCTGGTTAAGACAAAAGTCTCGTCAAACCGAAAAATAATGCGAAAGCTGACAATCCCACCTTGCACAAATCCTGATGGCTGCTCTGGGCTTGTCATATCTGTTGTAAAAGTACATGTGGGTTTCCTTTGTAAAGATTCTCATGACCTTTTGAACTAATTCCTTTGGTCTACTGCTATTTTAATGACATTAATTTGTAGGTGGACAGATTATTCTATGCTGATTGTAAAATGCATCTGTGCTGATTTCCTTTACCAAGGCCCCCTCTGTCTGTAGTGTTGGACTGCATCTCTGGCTTTTGCCCATTTCCATTTCTGAAAATTTTGGGAGGACATGAATTCCTGACAAATTTCACTTCAAGACTGAAGACCTAAAGGTACTCTGACAGCAAAGATGGATGACAACATAGAAGCCAATAGAACAAAATTATTTTTTCCATTGTGTCGACATCATTAGGGCAAAATAGAACAAAAAATTCTCTTTGTCCCTCCTTTTATTCTAAATGTATTTATACAAATATTTTGCATTTTTAAAGCAGTAGTCAAATTAAGTTCTGTCTGAGTCTTGGCTGTTCTAATTTTCTCCCTGCATAACCTCACAACACCCTTGTAGTCCTCCTAAGTTTCCTGCAACTTCTTCCAAAGGTCATAAACTATCTCCAGCTAAAGAACTCTGAAGGTCTTTTCTCATGAAGAATCCTAAGCACATAGGCCTAATTTCTCCATTTCCCTGTTTCCTGTGATTATCATCAATCATAGAGTCATAGAATGGTTTGGATTGGAAGGGATCTTAAAGATCATTCAGTTCCAAATTCCCAGCCACAGGCAGGAAGACTTCACACTAAATGATCAGATAAAGAAAAACCTAAAAAAAAAAGTGAGATAAAAATAACTGTCTAGTGTTTTGGAAATGTAAAGGCTTCAGTTCACTTTGATCATGATGTGCAAAGCTGGACCTCAACCCTGGACCATCACTGACTCTTGTCCATCTCTCTTTCAAGCTGGTCATCTGCTAGATTTACCCAGCCAAGTAAAATAGCCTTCAATATCAACAACCCCAAACAAACTAAACATTTTTGCAATATCCCTGTTGAATACAGCCTTTAAAATGAATAGGCTCCCTGCGCAACGCTATTATCAGTCAACAGATTCCTCCTATAATTAGACTGTATTCCTTTATAAATGTACTTTTCCTTTATAATAAGAGAAAGGAAAATTACTTGCAAAAAGCAAACACCTTCATCAATAAGGTTCATGTCAATTCATTATTCAAATGCAGGGAACAATTTGTGGATATTTACTACCTGTGTCCCACATCTGTATAATATCAAAAGGCACCAGCTGAATTTTATGCTTTGTAATGTGCAGTAGGTAGCTTGTATTTTTTTGGTATTAAAGGAATTTCATGAGCTATGTTAACTACGTGCAACATTCAATAATAACACTAAAAATTGGCAAATGAGACCCTTTATGCTTAATCTAACTCTTAACACATTTCACAATTCAGATTCAAATTGCTTGTCAAGAATTTTAATATACTAAAAAGCCATTCCCGACTAAATAGCCAAGTTTTGCACTCTCCAACTGTTTTCCAGTAGCAGAGTGTTACCATACCCTACCTGCTTCTGGGAAAGATCTACAGAACTGCTTGAAACTGAGGGACAAATCTCAGCCCCCCAAGATAAATGTAATTTCTGAGTTCACAGAATCTGCCCATTTATCTGCGAGCCCATTTTGATTACCTAATATGAAAATTTTATTCTGGCTTCAAACTCAAGGCCCAAGGCTTTACTCTCTACTTTGGATGCTGTTTTCTAAGATAGGAGATTTGCTGTTTTTTGGTAGTTGGAAATTAAATCATAGTTATGTATTGAGCTAAAACTTTAGTGTTTCCTCTTCATTAGTGAAAGTGCTGAGCAGTGGTGGAAAAAGGACAAGTTTTTATTCCCTGTTTTGAAACCAGTTGCATATCAGAAATTATTTTTCTTCTAAAGAGGTTATCGTGAAAAATACGTGAATGCTCAGGGAAGACTGAAGAGGCAAGGAATGTCTTTTGAGCCAGACAGAAATTACATGCAATTTAAAGAGAAAAAAGGAATTTAGATGATTGAAAATGAAAAACTGCTAATGATGATATTTTATGAGGAAAACAACAACCAACCAACAACAACAGCAACAACAAAAGCAACAAAGAAAAGATATACATTTGGGTTGACTAAGAATATTTTTGTAAATATGTGTGGTATATATAGAAAAAAATGTATACACATAAAGTCATTGTAGAGGTTTAGATTGGCTATTAAAAAAGATTTCTTCACTAAAAAGGTTGTCAAGCATAGGAACATGTTGCCCAGGAAAGTGGTGGAATCATTATCCCTGGAAGTGTTCAAAAATCCCTTGGATGTGGCATTTGAGGACGTGGTTTAATGGTATAAATGATGGTGGTGCTCAGTTGACAACTAGACTTGATAATTTTAAAGGTCTTTTCCACCCCTAATGATTCTATATGTGTGTATATGTATATTTACATCTCCACTCAGCTATGGAAAACTGCCAAACCCAAACAACTCCTCCTCGTTAATTCATTCATCAATACAAACATCTTTTACATCCCTGTGCCAGGCAATGAAAAATTATTGGCAAATCTAAAAAACCCATAGTTCAAAGACATGGAAGCCCACAGAGGCCAGAATGTGGATGCCATTCTGTGGTGATGCTGTTTCTTGTATGCCCAGTTTTGGCAATTTAAATATTTTTATTTAACAGAGCAACCACAGGCTACATATTGCAGGCATGGGACACAAATCTTGGTCCTATTTGGCAGAAAAACAATACATTTCTCTTTTTCATCTGACAGCAACAGATATGTGAACACAGAACATTCCTGAGGGTAGGGTGACACCCACATGAGCCAGCCCCTATTAATCTCTTTCCTCTAATATCCACCAACAGGAAGACTGCATGCTTGTAGGAGGAACAGCTATGGAAAACCGAAAAAAATATTATTTTCCATTAAAAAAGTAAAACTGAGGACCAAACATTTAAGATAGAAATGTTTGGACTACGATGTCCATATTCTATCAACTTAATAAATTGTTTTGTTTGTATTGATTTACTAGTCTATATTTGCTATGTTGGTTCATTATCCAAAGTTCCTAAATAAAAGTAAAATCATTATATTATATTTAAGTTCTATTTCAGTTACACTAAAAACACTAATCCAAAGCTTCAACAACAGGCAATAATTAGAAAGGCATTGACAATATATGGAACTATTTATGTTATGCCTCTCACTAAATCTGTTATGTAAGAAAACGTGGATTGGTATTTCACAAATACAATTTGACATTTATATTACCTCTAAAAGTTAGAGCTACTTTGTTAAAACCCCTGGGATAATAACACAGTAGAAAAAATATTTGACATTGCAGTCAGATTTAGTGACAGGTTCAGTGATAATTTACACTTTGTACAAAATTAGCAGTTGGAAAGTATTTGACTTGAGACCCTTGAAAAACAGGAAGCATCAAGCCTGAAAAAGAGCATTTTCTGAACAGAGAGAAGAGAATTCTCCTGGTCAGCTCTAATGGTCGTGTCTCTTGCTTTCAATACTATAAGTCACTGTTCTAAATGGAGGCTATAGATTTATTACTTGCAATTGGCCAAGGAAGAAGGAGTGGCCAGGAAAGTATTTTTAGGAGAATTACCATCTAAAAATATCATTCTAGTAAATCAAAAATGTTTCACAGATTGCTCTTATTTCCCTTAGAGTTCCTCTAGGAGAAAATACACTGACAGTGTTCCAAATGTCTCATATTGACCTGTTAAGAAGGAAAAAAAAAGATTTCTCATTTAAAATAAAATTTGTTGGTTTTTTTTTTTAATTGTTTTTCATCAAGATAAAGTTCATATAGCAATATATTTTAGAATTTAAAGGTCAAAAAACCACCCCAAAATACTTCAGTTCATGCACAAATGTTTTGGTTTCTTGTGGGGTTTTTTTCCAGATTTTTCTTTTAGGGGGCATTTCAAAATTTTTTTTAATTTCTATGCAATTATTTGACGTCTGTTTCCCACATCACTTTAAAAACTGAACCTAGTGACTGGAGGCTGTGTTACATCCTATATATCACCACAACTGTCAACAATCACAATGGCCATTCATGTAAAAGCACATATAGGGTATTCTATAGAAGTTCTTGAACAATTCTAATAAATAAGAAGGAGAAAAACCCTTTTTCTCCACCTGATCTCTATGGTTATACATCACCACAGAGAAAATTAAAGCTATAAAACCATTGTTTTAGCAGTAAATTAAGCAGTGGGGAAAATATCTCCTGAAAGGCAGAGCAGTGTCTGACCTGAGGCATCCTTCTTCTAAGATGAGTACTGAATCATCTGGCACAGGAAAGGTTGTATGAATCATGAATCACAGAATCACAGAATGTCCTGATTTGGAAGGGACCCCTTATTGAATCTAATGCCTAGTCCTCAATTGCTTCTCATGTCTGCCCCTCTATCTTCACTATCTTCAGAGGCCTTCACAATTTTCATAACCTTTCTCTGGACACTCTGAAATATCTTTGTGTCTTTCTTACACTGAGGCACCCAAAACTGTCCCAGGACTCAAGGTGAGGCCTCCCCAGTGCAGAGCAGAGCAGGACAATCCCCTCTCTAGCCTGGCTGGTGATGCTGTCCCTGATGCCCCCAGGACAGGGCTGGCCCTTCAGGCTGCCAGGGCACTGCTGACTCACATTCAGTTTTCCACTGACCAGGATCTCCAGGTCCTGTCCCACAGCTGCTTTGCAGCCTCTCATTCCCCAGTCCGTCTGTACATCCAGGGCTGCCCATCCCAGGTGCAGGATCCAGCACTGCCCCTGTTCATCTCCATCCTGTTGGTGATTGCCCATTTCTCTGATTTATCAAAGTCTCTCTGCAGGGCCTCCCTGCCCTCGAGGGAGTCAACAGCTCCTCCCAATTTAGCATCAACAACAAATATTCTTAGTATTTAATGGAGTTCTGCATCCAAGTTGTTAATGAAGATGTTGAAGAGAATTGGGAAAAGGATGATGGAACCCTGCAAAATCTCACTATTTACATCGCCAGCCTCATATGACCATATCCACTACCACCCTTTGGGCGTGCTTTTCTTTCTCTCTGTTACATCTGTGTCTGAAAATTACTTTAGTCCATATCTTCATATTGCTATTACTAAGAGTCTGTGTAGAGAACATTTACAAAGTACACTGTGATATCCTTTGGCTAAGAGATGATAGAGCAACACTGAATAATTACAATTTTTTGGTGAATTCCCCCCTAAAATATTAAAAAATAAGTGTTTATGAAAAAAGGGGGACAGACTAGGTACCAAGATTTATATAAATATCTATCTATTTATCTATCTAAAGCTGGCCTTAATATGTAATTTTAAATTAAATATTTATTAATACATACACACTTATGGTACAAATTCTGATCTCCTAATCACACGGTGGAGACACCACAAAGGGCCTTAACACATTGTCCTTTCTGATTAAGAGTCCATGCTCACAGATAAGGAAAGCAAATCCACTCCTGTTCCTGTGATCAAACAAAGACCCCTGAGCTGAAGAGCTGCCTTGTTATTACTCATCTCTGCAGGCAACAGCATAAAACAATAAATTTTTAAAGAACACTTGTTAACATCTTTCTTTCTCTCCCACCTCTATGTATACACACACACACACAAAAGGAGATTGTGTTGAGTGATATTAACACAATTTTGACATTACAATTGGCATTCAGGACATCAGAAAATGTCAAAAAAGTTTTGATTCAACTTGTGTGCCTAGCAACAGGAAAGGATGGGCTCAGCTGTGGCTCTGGCTGAATTGGAGGTGACTTTATGCTATGTAATTATACAGGTGAGCAGATGGCAGGGTATTTCCCTTTATATCAATGCTATATATTGTCTGATATTAAGTATATGAATAAAGCTAAGTAATTAAATAAATTATTTTCCCCAGGATTTTATAGATTATTATTGGCCTTGTTTACAAAAGTTTACAGCTAATTACATAAGGGATAATGACCAAAGCTCTAAGACATGTCATAGTTTGCTTGTATATGAGTGGTGAGATTAGTATCTAGCAAAATTTTATATTGAGACCATAAACCTGTCCAGCTCAGCTCATCACCCTGAACTCCCTTCACTGCACAGAGAGAGAAAGAGGCATTTTTGGAGCACAGTTCGTCCCCTCTACTTCAAATGTTGCTGTTGTAGAATCATAGGATGGTTTGCATTGGAAGGCACCTTAAAGGTCATCCAGTTCCAACTCCCTGCCATGTACAGGGACACCTTCCACTATCCCAGGTTGCTCCAAGGCCTGTCCAACTTGACCTTGAACATTTCCAGGACTGAGGCACTCAGAGCTTCTCCTGGCAACCTCTTCCAGTGCCTCACCACTCTCACAGAAATTAATATCTTCCTAACATCCAACATAAATCAACACTTAAAACCATTCCTCCTTTTCCTATCACTTCACACCCTTAGAAAAAGTCCCTCTTCAACTTTCTTACAATGCACAATTCCCTAGAAATGCTCCTTGCTTTCCACTGTGTATGAAAGGAAAGGACCGTATATGAAGGAAAATTAAACTAGAAGCTCAGAGGCAACAATTCAGAGTTGTGAAGAGAAGTTCCACTCCAGTGCTTATTTAAAAAAAAAAAAAAAAAAGACAAAAAACCCACAACAACAACAACAAACCTTAATTCATATTGTTTTGAACAGAGGAAAATAAATGTGGAGCATGCTGAATTTGAATAGTTATTTTCTTCTTTCAGATAGGACTAATGTTTCAGACATCATGATTTGGAGTCCTCACTCAGTAGTAATTGCTGACTGCAAGAAGCTGACAATCAGCCTCAGAGCATGTAATTTCAGGTCTAGTGTGAGCTTGGAAATCCTCTTAGAGAAAAATTAGGAACTGAGATAGAAGTGAAGAGGTGTGTGGGAGGTGAAGGTCTCATCTTGTCCTTACAAGACAGAATGGCCACGGCTGTTACAAAAGCTGGGTGAAGACACTTTGCCAATGCATGTGAGCCAGTGTGAACCTAACAAACAAATTAAACTCAGTTCTCTTGCAGGTGTGCCATTTCTCTTATGGTGTGTGGCAAAATATGCTATTAAACACAGTGAACTTCTAACAAAATGCATATAGCAAACTACTTGACTCTGTTTTGCCTTCTGAAGCACAGACATAAAGCAAATGGTCACTCTGATATGCTTTTTATTTAATAAAAGCAACAGCAAGGACTACAGTTTCCTATTTAGAAATGCCAGGCTCTATTATGTACTGACAGTCACTGCCAGAGAGAAAGTGACTTCAGCCTTGGATCTCTGTTCACGTATGACAAGAGCTACAGGAATAATTGATTTTACAGTTCACTTCCCAAATGGGAAAAAAAGAAATGTGTTAAGTCAACTTAGAAAGAAGTATTTCCTTCTTCAAAGTGAAATGAAACACCATTTTAGATGTTTTCTTTTTTTTTAAAGACATTTTCCTTGGTGACTGCAAGCTATCTAGTCCTTGTGACTTTGCAAGACCTGCCACTTAAGCACCACAACAAACCTTTTACAACCTTATGAGCTACAAATATAAATTAAATCATACCTTAAACTCACCTGTACACTGTGGAGTTAGATAAATTGACACGTGCTGAGTCATGTAACATAGCACAGAACAACACATCAATTATTTAATGTGGGGAGCAGTAAACATTAGGGTACAGAGGATGTCCATTTGGAAAATATATTCCAACCTATTACAGTATATGCCTATTTCACAGTTTCCCACAGAGGTGGTGGACTGAACTCAGCAGCCACACCACTCCCTGTCTCTGACCACAGTCTGGGGGTTCTTTCTTGTTAGGAAAATGGCATGTCAGTGGGCTACAATATACAGGAGGAGAACCAGGCTGACCCTGCACTGTCTGCACATCAGACAGATTCGAGAAATAACCCAAGTCTCACTGCACTTGTCACACTGATGTTCCATTTGGACTTTTGGAAATTTGGGGTCTTTTTTACCTTTCCAAAATGTTGACAGGAGCCGCCTCAAAATTAAATATCAAAGTGATTAAATATTTGATGAGTTCTATTTCTAAGACACAGCATTATCACTGGAATCAGACTGGTTAGGGTTATCCTGACTGATATCCTGCCCCTAAGCACAGAATCCACTGGACAGTCTCATTAAGGAAATGTCTCTATTTCAACCACTCTTGCTCTGTTTATGCAGAAGGTCATGCCAATGAAAACTTATTTGGGGCTACTTGAAATTTCCCAACAAATTGTGCTTGAGTTGCATGAAGACCTTGGGCACATGAAGCACATAAAGCTGCCATTTAAAAACCCAGAAACTTGTCATCCTGCTACTCTCTTAAAACTATTCTCAGCTACAAATATGTCCATGTATGGGGGGAGAATTGCTTACTTCAAACACTGGAGCACCATTTGTGCAGAAGGAAAGACTCAAAGGCAAAGACAGGGATCCTCCTGTCCAAAGAAAGGAATATGTAAAGAACCAGATGCAACAAAAGTGCAGAAAGGATACTAAGGAGATGATAAAAATCAGGTCTCACTTAAATGGGGTGATGAATTTGCTCATTTCCGGTTCACATTTTGTAGAAAAGACGTTTATGAGCTAGATGCTGCCACAAGCAAAATCTGAGGATCATTATTCAAGCATCATAAAAATACAATAAAAAATAGGATATATTTCCTTTTCTTGGGGAACCTAAAATTCAAATAGGCCATAAAAACTAAAAAAAAACAAAAAAAAAACCACAAAAACCCAAAAAAAACCCACAAAAAACCTCTATTTGACTATATTCCACAACAATCCAAGAGGCCGAGCCCTTGCTATTACCAACACATGCTGGTATTAGTTATGGGGAACATACATCTACTGTCTTACAACATGGCATGGTACCATCCAGAAACAAGAAGAATTTTGAATTACTTTAATAACAAGGGCCCAGACATGAGTGCCTTGGGACTTTTGGTACTCTCCTATGAGCAGGATGTTTATGAACTGCACGGTTTGCTTTCCAGGCTGCTACAGCAGGTGGCCAAGATCTCTGAACCCTGTCATTTTGCTACCACTGGCTCGGCTTCAGAAATTATAGGTACCATCTGAAAATAGGTTCTTAGTAGGTTATTTTAGTTCTTGATCACGCAGACTCTCATAGGAGGGAAGAGATATGGTGCCAACCAAGCCCACTGAAATCTATTTATTGAGAGCTTTGCCCAGAATTCACTGTTGAAATGTCTATAATCAGAGCAGTTGCTGCATGCTGGTTAATTACCTTTGTCTTCACAAATGGAGATAAAAATGAAACAATCACAAGACTATTTCTGATCTTTTCCTCATCTTAGCAAATTTAAACATTAGCAACACTGTCAAACAATGGCTAAAGAGGAAATACTTAACTGTCTTTTGACAGTGAAAAATTACTTCAACCTTTATGAGTTCATTTTTTAAGGAGTTTGACATTTTGTTACCAAGGCAGAGTTTTTATTTTATTGTTTCCTTCAGCCTATTACACAGCCACAAGTGTTACCAAGTAGGTTACTATGATTCATATGCAAGTGGAAAAAAAATCATGTTTCTATTGACAGGACTGTTATTTTTTATTATTATTTATAAATGCTCCTGCATACCCCAGACTTTCTACTTGGTTCATGATTGACTTCCATTTTACCCGAAAGAGGTGAGTAAAAGATTTTGACTTCTATAGTCTTTGTCAAACTGGATCAGAAGAGAAATCCAACAAGTCTTGTGTTTTGCAAGAAATCACAGTCAAGTATTTGATACTCATGGAGGAGACAGAGGTAAACAAAGAGAACAAAATAAAATCCTAACCCCTGACAGTTTCAGAAATTGAATGCCTTCAAGCAAAGTCTTCCTCAAATTACCCAAATGTTGGTTTATATCACAGCCCTCACAGTTCCCATCCTTTCAGAACAAGGATTGTGTCAGTGCTGTCATTTTGCGCAATTGTGTCAGATCCAACAAAGTTCACAGAAGCACCTTCCAGCAATGTGTTATACCAGCTCTCTTATGGTCTACAGAAATGAGAAAAAGAATCCTTTTACTGGGTCTAAATGTGCTATTTTTCAGGTTACCTGAATTTTGTCCATTTTTGTACTGTGAAAAATAATCAACAGGAGATCTGTTGTGAGAACATGCTCCAAGGTCTGTTGTAAAACCAAGTCAAATCAATTTCCATTACTTCCCTAGTTATTTTGCTGAAGATAATTCTGAGGCTCAGAGTCCCATCACTCAGGTAACTGAAGTTGTCAAAGTGACCCAATGAGGTACATTCAATTTTTCTTTTAGAAATGTTTCAAAACCTGTTTTTAGTGAGTATTATTTTATTAGTGTTATTATTTTATTTCAAATCACACTCAGAAAAAATCATTTACAGGCTGGATTAAAGGCACCTTCCTTGTTGCAAAAAATTGGTCTGCACAAAAATTGCTCCTCTTTGGCCCAGGTACTGTAACGTTAGCCTGGTTTCTTTGATGTGGGGGATGTGGTTTCTATGCCTTTTGCTGCCAGGAAACAGCTCAATGTCTAATCCTGTGATTATGCCACATTCCTGAAGTCTTTACTTACGACACTCTCAGGCAATGAATCATTTATAGGTCTTTCACATGCATGCAAACATACATCAAATGGAAAAGCCAATGATAAAATAATATACAATCCTTTTTTATCACGGCAGAAATCCACAATTTCTGTTCTAACACTGAAACAGAAATAATGGCTAATCAGAATATTTCCTGGGTATGTTACTTTAAGGCAATTACATTGATATGTTATAATTTACTGCAACAAAATAGGGAACTTTTGAATAGCTGGAACTGTATAAATTTGCATAACAATTACATCTTCACAGGTTCATTTTCATAGCCCCATAGATACCTCCTGTATTATGCACAGTACATATAGCAGCCCTCAAGTAATTTACAGTCAAAGACAATCAAATTTCATGAGCTATGAGTAGCTTACCATTTATTCTGGAGGCCATAATTTTATGGTTTTAAATAAAATACTTCTAATGAGTTCAGTAGCGGAGAAAGAGACTGATTGGCAGCTCTGGAGAGTTGAAATGTATTTGTTTACAAAAGAAACACAAAGTGTAGAGCACAGCCAGAGCTCTACCACCCACATGAACGTTTTTTAACACTGCCTTGGGGGTGTCCTGCTCAGCCTTTCACCCTTTTCTTCTCATCAGCCAACTCTGCCAATGCCAGGAAAACCTAATTCCAGCAGAGACATTGCAGATTGCATCTAGGCCTAACAAAAACCTGAGAGACGGCAAAGACTTTTGCCTTGGGTCATCAAAGAGTAGATATATAGTGTCTTCAACTCATTTTATGGCTTTATCCTACCCATGGAAAGAATTTGGCAATATCTTGGAAGACCTTATAGCAACCTTTCAATACTTAAGGGCAACTTATAAGAAATATGGGGACGAACTTTTTAGCAGGGCGTGTTGAGATAGGACAAAGGGCAATGGTTTAAAACTAAAAGAGGGTAGATTTAGACTAGATATTTCATGATGAAGGTGCTGAGACACTGGGCCAGATTGCCCAGAGACCTGGTAAATATCCCATCTCTGGAAACAATCAAGGCCAGGTTTGGGCTCTGAAAAACCCGTTCTAGTTTACAATGACCCTGCTCATTGCAGGGGGTTTGGACTAGATGATGTTTAAAGGCTCTTCCAATCCAAACCATTCTATGAGTCTGTGAAGAAGGCAAGGAAGAAAAGTGATGGGTAGAGGCTTATCTGACTTGGCCTTACCTGATCTGCTAGGAACCAGAGGCAGCAGAACAATACTGCAGCTCCTCCACGTTCCATGGCACACCCAGCTAACCTGGGATCATGCAGGGCTGAGTGCACAGATATTAACAATACATCAGACCCTACTCAAATACCATTCTGTGGAGCTGGCAACAGCAGAGGTAAATACTATTGTAAAACTAGACTGACTGGAAGCTTGGTTTTTCAAGGTTTATGCCAGTCAAAGAAGTAGTGTAAACTCATTTGCCTCTGTGTCTGGCTTACCCTAAATAAGTCTTCAGACCCATATTCTCACCCAAGTACTCATGTGTGTAACTGCTTTAATACACACTTTTCCTCGTGTGAAGAGCTTCCTTGAAGCATTAACCAATTTTGACTCAAATTTCTTTTTGTCACTCATCACAATACTTGAGTATAGATTCTGGATATGTGAATAAGTCAAGTCATCTTCAGAAGTTATTCTTGTCCTGAAGAGTTTCTAAATTTTTTTCATATTTTGCCATATAGCTACCAAAAAAAAAAAAAAAAAAAAAAAAAAAAAAAAAAAAAAAAAAAAAAGTTTAAGAAAGCTTAAGAAGCTTTGTTGGCTAAACTTTTGTCCAATACTGTTCACTTCTGTCTGGCAGTGCTTTTGAGAGTCATAATACACTGACCCATCTCTTTTCTGATTGTCACACTGCTAAATCTTGTCTGATCCTTGGAGAAAATGAGACCCTTTGAGTGGGGTCAGTTGGTTTTGCACAAACTGATGTTGCAGGGACTGCACTTCTAACTGTTCCTGTCTAGCACTGCACCAAAACTTTCAATTCTTATCAGCTGTGAAGCTGTTTCTTGGGTCATTACAACTGACGTGATAGCTGTGAGCAGAGGTGTAGGCTTTTGCTGCCATGTGAAGATTTGTTTCCACAAAGCAAGCCAAAGTGGTTGGAAAAAGAGGGAATCTTTTTTCTCATTCCCCAGTCCCCGAGCTGCTGTCTGGGATGCTTGCCAATAGCAAAGGGTTGGCTTTCAGATGATGGATCTTGACTGTGCTGTTGTTGGCACCTCTGATCACCCTGGAAAGGCTGTCAGCTCAGAAGCTATGAGAGTTGATTTGGTCTCCCTTCAAGAACTCTCTCATCATCAGTCAGTGGGAATTATTGCTCCTTAGGAACTAAGGATTAGTTTTCCTTAGGGCATATGAACACGATTTTTATGCAAGGTATCACTGGAAAAAATACTGAGAAGAAAGAAAAAGCGAATAATAAAACATTCTCTCGGAAGGTAGAGAGCAGCCAAGTCCAGTTCCTGAAGTGAGGAGCAAAAAGTCTGTTCCCACTGTTCCTGCACTTTACTTCCGGGAAGAAAGAAAAAAAAGGTATTGCACAAGGCCCTTCTTATAAAATTCCTGAAAAATCAATGCTGAAATCTCCAGAAAGGAAACCCTTGAATTGAAAGAATGTCAGGCAAGTGAATGATTGTACAAACCATGTAAATGGATTCATACAAAGTGAGAAACTATGGTGAGGGAAGACAAATAAATTCTTTAGTATATAATGGTAATAGTAGCTGTGAAGAGAAATTAATTTTCAATGTTTAGTCTGTCTTTTAACACACTACTCACAGCTCTAAATTAGCCATAATAAAAATCATTTCAGTCATATATGTCTAGGTGAGATTTGGAAAGAGAATGCAGCAATTTGATTATTTCCAATACATAAACAATACATAAAACCAGCAAAAAAATACATATGAAAAGAGCAATGTCCTATGCAAATTCTGTTGCTTTACAAAAGGAATAAATTATCAGTCCAATATGAGCAATTCCCAAGAATTTTCTCCAGAACAAGTTACCATCATCCTCCTACCTGGAGTCTCAAAAGAATCTACAGTTGATTTCATGATATTTTCATTGAACACCCTTAGCAAAAAGCTTGCAAGGCTTTTTTAACACCATATTTCAGGCCAAAACCCAAATTAATCTCAGTTTTGAACTCTATAAAAAAGCAGATCATTGCTTTGCTATATGCTGCATATGTCAGATCAGAAAGTAAGAACCACAGAAAAGAAATACGCCAGTGATTAAAGAAACCAGTTATTGTCATATTATTAGTTACATGTTTTCTGCTACAGCTAGGAAATCATTTAGTTCTTTCTAGAGATCAGCCATTTATCTTCAGGCAACCAAAGATTAAAGACTTCATCAGTAATTATCACAAATAGTGCCTTCAACATACTGATTAAAGATACTTGTCATTTTACCTTATGAAGAGTAGTATATCAGCTGTCTTAGCATTTCAGAATAATTATGTGTTGGACATCTGCTGGAGTCCCAATCACAGCTAATCACCATTTGCATCAGCAAGACACACAAGAAATCTTTTAAAACCACCCATTACAAATGCATTCTAACACATGAAAGAAGCGTTTGCCATTAAACACACCAGAGCAGAGAAGTCTGAGATGAAAACTAAAGGCATTTCCATGAAAAATTATCAATTCTAGATGAAATTCTGATGTAAACTGCATTGAGCAATATAAGAAAAACCTATATCAAATACTGGGATTTTTTAAAAAATTGATTTTTAAAAAAACAGTAGCATGTATCAGCTGTCATAGAACCACAGAATCATATCACAATTTACAATTCCCACAATGGATCCTATGTGGGCTCCTCTCTGATGCACAATCACTACAGAATCAAATAATATTCTGAGTTGGAAGGGACCTACAAGGATCACCAAGTTGAGCTTTTAAGTGAATGGCCTGGACAGGGAACAAACCCACAGCCTTGGGGTTATTAACCCTATGCTCCAATGAACTGAGATAATCTCAGGGTCTTCCTACTTTGAGAGCTGGAAATTATTTGGCCAAAGAGCCATAACTATAGAGGAGAAAAGATGAGTAAACCACAGATGACTGCTATGAGACATAAAAATGTGGGTTTGCATAATGTTTTGGTGCTAGGCTAGAACAGCCCAGGTTTTGCATATGTTGCTGAAAAGATGAAAATATTATCAAACTGTCTGTGGAAAAGAACTCTTATCATCAACAAGTTTTATTTGAATGACACTCCTGGTTCTTGTGTTATGCCAGGCATAAACCTCATGTCTTTTGGGATTGCTACATCAATGCTAGATGAAAGAAGAACACTTCTCATCAAACACCAGTGCCTTATTAATGAGAAATCATATGATTAATCAATCTGATTACTTAGAAGTCAATTTATCTGCAGTGCAACTGCTAGCCAAATGAAAATAAGATTACTGTGAGTACAATTTATTAATAATCCCCACTATGCCATTGATTCAACTTGATTATAACACAGCAGGCATGTGATGCACAATATTACAAAGACATTAACCAAGCCTGACAACAGTGAATACAGAAGAGGTTTATGCTACAGGGTAAAGCACAGAAATCCTGGAGTATAAGTGACCACTCAATTTGCAGATCTGCAAGGAATAGTTTATTTTACTGTAGATAAATAAATCTGCTGTGATTTTCCACTATCCAGCTCTCAGGGCAGTTGAGATCACCTGAAAGAGTGAGTCAGTGTGGAGTTGAGACCTTGTAACATCCGAAACAACCCCTTGAACTTCCTCACACAGAAAAGCAATTTAGCAGACACAAAGGGGAATTCAGGTTCCCCAAAGGGAAACCAGTCACACAGAGCTCATGAAGCTGTTTCACCCCACTGGCATCTCCCAAGGCTGCAGTAGATCTGATCCTGTTTTGAACACATCTACAGTGATATATATTCCCTGTGAGCATAGGGTATGTGCTGAAAATAACTTGAAAAAGTTCTAGCACTTCTTATTATTTAATAGATTTTATTATTCTGTACATTTTTCTCTTCTAGTTTGTTGACCAAAAATTTTGTCTTCATTCATATTTATCTGACAACACAAAATTATCTTCTTTCAATAATAAATATCTTTGTTGTAGTAATTGTCCTTGAAAGAAAAGTGTAGTATAGATATAGAGAAAATATTGGAGAGGGAGGCAAGGAGAAAAGGAGAAAAGGAAGATCCCTGTTTGCTCAGTAGTGGAATAGGAAGTGACAGAAAGACTTAAAAAAATCACCTAGGTTTAAATAGAATTAATTATTATAATTACTCTGCTAAGCCAGGAGATGAGAAAAGTGTTAGTGATGTCCAGAATTAATTTGGTGAGATCTAGGGAAAATGCACATGTACAGTCCAAAGCTGCTGGCAGTTAATTAATCTCCACAGTGAGAAGTCAGAAGTGCAGAATGAGAATCCTTCAGGATCTGTCATTAAGCAGTGGCACCTCAGCAGCCCAAACACAGGAGATGACATCAGGAAGTGGAAAGAAAAACTGATTGATGCAGACTATCTTTAAAAGTTAAGGCACTCAATTGCCTTTTTAGTGAGGAAAAAGCAAATCAGTGGCATGAATTAGATGAGCACTTCCACAGTCAACCTGTGGGCCTAAAAAGAGCATTAACTCTCACATGCATGCAAGTCCTATCAGGGAAAAAGAGGGTAAACGGAAAGTATGGGAAGTATGACCTATATGTGATATATCAAGGTAAGAGTCTTCTACTTTGTATTCAAGAGATATCTGGAAAACATAACTTGGCAGTTTTAACATCATATTTCTGCACATTTCTGGCTTTCCTGGGGGTTTAAGACTACTGTAAATCCAGCCACCACTCTACTGTGTTCAAATCTTTTCTGAACCATGAGTGGTGAATTGTTGTTCTTTAATGTGGGGGAAGGTTCTTCTTTCACAGAAGCCTCCCCTGGTCCCATTCCCCTCTGTTACCCTGGTACCAAAAACCTTGCCACATAAACCCAAAACACCATGCTGCTAATCCATCTACTGAATATGATGACGTTATTGGAAACAAAATTTATCTTTGTGATCCAATCTGCTTCTTGAATTTGTAGAATTTATACCAAATCTATGCAACTGAATAAATTGTGGAGTTAGTAAGCCTTCAGACACCACAAACTACAGCTTTCCTGGGGTTTTATGCCTAGACTAGGGGGGGAAAAAAAAGGTGCAATAGTAATGATTTAGAGTTCCTACACTTTGCAAACTTCTGCTCATTTGTAATAGTTTGGAAAGTATTCTGGAAAAAATCTATCTGCAACTGTCAGGGGAAAAAGAAGCTCTTTTTGATTTACTCACAATAGCTAAGGCTAAAATAAGGAAAGTCTTGACTGTTTGCAGTCTTAGAGAAAACTGAATAATCAGATTTGGTTCCCTAGAAAAGATACTAAACAGAAAGCACTTGCCCAGGAGATGCATTTTAAGAGTTTAAGCCTGGAGACTTAGATCAAGGAAAACACAGAAATTCACATGAAATGTAAAAGGAGATGAAAATACAACTAAACAAAATTAAAAACAGGATAGACCAACACTAGCTGTTCCATGGCAGTTTATGACATAAAAAGAAACTAACCAACATCCCTAAAAAATTGATTTTCCCATGTCCTGCCTCTCAGTGAAGCTTTGTCAGCCTTGGAAGGCCAGATCTATTAATGTTTCACCCTAGATTTAGCCAGTTGCATCAAATTAGAATAGTTTACAAACAGACATATGTGTGGTATATTTTGAGTTCTGATATTCAACTAATATCAGTTACTAATTCAGGCATGCAGTAGGGAAGGTCCAAATAAAAATATATGTAATCAGGGAGGTCTGCAGGTTTCAGGGGGTTTTATTTCATGAAGAGTAGGGATCCATTCTCATGGCCACTGCCAGTGATGCAAAATTCTCCAAACCAATTGAAGTTTAACAAACACATTCAAACAACCTGAAATAGCACCTACAAGTTTTTAAAGGGAAGACAACTTGACCCAGTGCCAAGTGCTGCAGCACGATAAGAACTAATATTGCTCCTCTTCCTTCAGTCCCTTACTGCCTGATATATACTTCCATATAAACAAGCAGTTAGTCACTCCCTTGCTTGGAGTGAGGTCCAGCCCCACAACAATTTCTTTTCTAGCTCTGAATTTTTATTTCTTTGTGTTAAGCCAAGAGAAAATAGCCTTTGTTCATTATCGTGCATCATGCATAGGCAAAAAGGCCATCACGGCCTATTAAATTAAACCACTCAGCTCCAGAACAGATGTCATGAGTTATGAGGTTTCTGAAGCTAAGCAAATGCACATCTGGCCATGTGGACTGTGCAGCATTACATTTATGATGGTTTGGTGTGTGGCATTCTGATGGCTGCAGGGCAGCAGCGTGCTAAAGCCAGTTCTGGGTACAGCAATTTCCTTTTGGTATCTCCTGGTTCATGTGCCAGGATAATAACAATTGCATTGGCTCTGTCTGGGATGGAGTCAACTTCCCCCATGGCCCTCCCAGGGCTGTGCTGGGCTCTGGTGGCTGCAGAGGTGCTGGGGACACTGCAGAGCTTTGGCTCCTGCTGAGCAGAGCTGAAGCAGAACCAGCGCTGTCTCCAGCACTGCCCCACCAGCAGGGTGGGAGTGGGCAAGGTCCTGGAAGGGGACACAGCCAGGCCAGCTGATCCACACTGACCACAGGGGTGTTCCACACCACAGAGTGTGTGCTGAGCAGTAAGAGCTGAGGAAAAGAGAAGGGGGAGCATTCATTTTTGTGTTCCAGAAAAAACACTTCACACCCTGAAGCCCCACTTCCCAAGAAGTGTCTGGACATCACCTGCTGAAGGGAAGGAGAAAATGAATCTTTTGTTTTCCTGTCCTTCTGCACATGGCCTTGATTTTGCTTCATTAAACTGACTTTATCTTTACACACAATTTTTCTCTATTGCACCATGTCCTGTTGAGGAGGGGAATGATAAAATGGCTTAGTGAGCACCTGGCTTCCAGTCTAGGTCAACTTACCACAATAATCCTGCCATTAAAAAAAAAAAATTAGTCTACAGAGATAGGTAAAAGATAGAGTTTCCAGCTAAGGAAGAAGATTGGGAAAAAAACAAGTGGTTTTTTTCTAATTACAGCAGACCAAGATTTTTCCATGGAGACTAAAAGTAAAAATGGCAGTGGAGAGCTTTCCATTTCTTCTCTTTCAACAGAGACTTGTCCAGAGAATAGTGAAAATAGGCAGCACTCTCCAAAGAAGCCTCTCTCTTATGTGATGTACAAACATGTACAGAGATTGGCGCAGAATACAAACAGTTTTTTAAATGTCTGTGATGTGACTGTCTACCAGAGAGACAGAGGTTAAGGTCAGTTTGTTTGCCAAAAGCATACACTGACCTAATGTTTGGGAAAGCAGCCTCAGGCCAAATGTTCTCTCAGCCCTTGTTAATTCCCTGGTAGCTCCTCTGCACTAGGAGCTCTAGGCTTGCATAGTTTTAATGTTTATACAGAAAAGTTTTGACAGGAAAGGTTGAGGGAAGCTGAGGGTAGCATGTTAATCAGTAGTCTTGAATCAAGGTTTCATAACAGGTTAACAGATGCAATATTCTGGGGTGAGTTTTTAGAGCTGAAGAAACATTTTTGACAAAAAAACCAAACCAAACCAAACCCCAAAGCTGGCACTTAAAAATAATCAAAAAAAGAAATTAGAAAAAATATCAATAAAAAATTAATTAATTATTTTAAACCAACCAAATTTCTTTTTAAAGTTGCACAAAGAGCTCTCCTTTTTACCAGTGGTAAGTACCAAGATCAAAGACACACACTAACTGTGGGACCTGCCATGAGTAAGGCACTGTGTGTAACACCCCATCACCTACACACACAATACTCTGGACATATAACCCTCTTTCCCAACGTCCTTAATAATGACTCATATCCTCTGACTGTCATGGACAAGAACTGAAAGCCATGACCTTTTCCTGAATAATAAATTTCATCTTACAGCAGACACCTGGTCAGGCATATCCTGTCTTAAAAGTGTCACTGTCAATGGGGGTGTATCCATGTATCCTGAACCATGAAATGGTCCATGCAGGTGGGGGCTGAACAACCAGGAATTGTGTACCCAAGTGCCAGGTTGTCCACAAAGGAATGTTTGAAGGGTTGTTCCTCCAAATAATCCCTCTACAGGAAATATAAAACATGTTCTCCACAGACAACGTGGACACTCTGTGTGACTGAAGTAAGACAGCATTCCTCATCCTCCTTACCTCTGAAGAAGTGGGTTTGCAGTAGCCAGCTCCAAACACCAGGTTTTCTAATGACATACTGGACTGGTCTGGTCCTGCCTCCAGGTTGCCTTTACCAAGCCATGAACCTTTCCCTGGACGAGCGAAACTACAAGGAGAAAAATTGGGAAGAAAAAAGTAATCAGAGGAGCATTGGTAGAGAAGTATCATTGTTGTTCCAGTATTATTTCCTCGCTTAGAAAAGATTTACAATTTTGGTGAGTTTTGCTTTTGTTTATTTCAAGTTGCACTGCAAATTCATGTTTTCCTTGAAAATGATTATTGTCCAGTGTGCAGGAGCTAGGAGCTCAAGCAATGTGAATGAAGTTTGTTTTCTAGGCATTCAGTTGTGTGATTTGAGTGTTAAGTCATTACTTTCTCTGCTGTCAGAGACCTTTCTTCAGCTTAACATCTCACCAACACAACCTTTCCATCTATCCAAATGGATCACACTCTTATGGAACCTCTCATCAGCTTGAACCTTGATGGATGTAACATCTTCCTCTCTGGCTTTAACCACATCATCCTTCCTCTTTGAGTTGTCCATGACCTCTCCTAACTACCAATATCTTTTCTAGCTCATCCCAAACATATTTTATAGATCAAAAGTTTGGTTGAAACTTCTCACTCTCCCATTAAATTAGCTTTCAGCACCAAAACGATAACACGTCAGCCAAAAAACAACTTTTTTTGGGTTTTTTAGGGTTTTTTTTTCTGGGTGCAATGTGATTTCACTGTTATCCAAATTCTTCCTCAAATAACTGACAGAATGAAAGTTGTTTTATCCTCAGTGCTGACTACTGTGGTCAGTGCTCCCTTCTAGCTATATTTGTACATTTCCTATTGAAGACTGAGAACCCAATAAGGGTGGAATAACTTGTCTGGAGTTTACTCAGCATCAAGCCCACCAGAGTATTGATGCACAGCCAGGGCTCATATTCTGGATTAATCTGAGCAGCACTTACACCCCAGTTAATGATGTGGGCTGCCTTTATATTCATTGGAGAGGAATTGGCATTTCCAGCATGAGTCACCTCTTGCTGAAGCAGTGGTATCAAACAGATCAGAGGAATTTTACCCTCCAAATATTTAATTCTAATTGTGGATTGTAAAGAGAGGCTGGATGACTGCCTCATCAACAACTGGAGATGAGATAACCCCACTGTTAGTCCCTCTGATAATACATGCTGTACACAAACTACATCAAGATTTCAAGAGGGAAATCAGTCTAATTGTGGGGAATGCTATGAGTCAAATTACAAACTGTGATCATTAAACTGTAATGCAAGTGACCAAAAGGGTTCTTAAAAAACATGCAGGCAAATATGGAAATAATGAAGTGTAGAGAAAAAGAGAAAACAAATTTGCTGTTTGTACCAAGTGCAGAAGTAATGCCACTGGCTTTGTGCTAAAGTTTCAAGACTGGGATCACCATCCACAGGTATCTGACGCCCATCCAAGCATCCCAAATCCCATTTTACCCAGGAGACCTGGTCTTCTTGGAAGAACAAAAACTTCCAGGTTGGACAGCACAAAAAACCTCTTTAATGTGCCAGAAGTAAAAGCCACAGGGAAGTGCCATTCCTGCTGCAACGCCTTCCAATCCGAGGTCATTCCTCTGTGTAGTTGTGTATCACATAGCCACATCAGCTCAGGTAAAAATAATGAACTGATATCTACACCTGATTCAGTTTCTAAGGACAGATTAAAGTGCTGAGTGCTGTACAGAAACACACAGAAACACATAGAAAACAGAGAATCACAGAATCATAGAATATCCTGAGATGGACCGGATCCACAAGGATCGCCAAAATCCAACTCTTGACCCTGCACAGGGCAGCTCCAAGACTCACACCATGTGCCCAAGAGCATTGCCCTAATGCTTCTTGAACTCTGGAAGGATTTAAAGATACAAACAAAAAAACAAACAAAAACTCATTAAAAGCTATACAACAGGTGAGGTTCTGGTGTGAAATAATTTTGCAACATTGGAAAAAGAATCTCAATCGAAATTACAAATTGGACCAGTTTCAGAAGGTTAAACACAAATCCCTGTCTTGGGTGTGGAACAAAACTGCTGCTTGTTATAGATAAATACTGGCAAAAAGGCCATTCCATAAGAGGAAAGATGGGGTAGAAGAAATCAGCAAATATCTATTCTTGCTTATGTATATTTTATTTTATGTGATCAAAGCAATTTCCAGCTGGTTGCTCCCAAGCAGCATGAAGCCTTTTCCATGTATTTCCTACATGAACCATTTAAGGTAAAAGCAATAAATAAATAAACAAATAAATAAAGCTACTTCCAACAGACAAGAGATAAACATGGCTCTGAATAATTTCAGCTGTTATTGAACGATGTTGTCTGCTGTGGTCTGCTGGAAAGGCTCAGGAAACTAAAATAAAAAATGATTGCTGTGGAATCAGCGAGAAAAGCTTAAACAAATGTTCTGTGCACATTAGAAACTCCTCATTTGAATATGAGCAAAGCTTTCAAAGGTTTAAAGGGAAAGAAGAGCACTTTTTAATGCCTTTTTTATTTATCTTTTGCTTTTACAGCAGAGAAGGGTTTTTAATCTGTTGGTTTTATGGAAATTGATTTCACATAGCACAGTAAAACAAAAACCTTTTTTGGGAAACATGCCAAAACATCATCAATCTGCTCAGGGAAAGTTTAAGTGGAAGACTTACAAACTGCTGAGTCCCTCTAATGTTTTCTGAAGTAAATTATGCTTGAAGAAAATTTTTATTAGCAATAACAGGTTAATTTTCCACATCAATTTTTTTTTTTGCTGTATTTAGTTCTTCTATTTATTTCTGCAAACAGGCTCATTTGTATGAATCATGAGCCTTGGTTACTTATGTGTCCATTTGGACTATTTAATAGCACTGATTTAATATCAACATTTAGATCCCTATCCAGTATGATAAACCTCAGCTTTTAATTGGAGTTAGGATAAAAAAGGTCAAAAGAGGTAACATGTATGTGCCCAAGAGGATTAAAATATGTGCAGATCTAGTAATATTTTCAGTGAAATGTTTTATGGGTTCTTTTTGAGCTGGCCTTTTGATCACCTTATCCATAAGCCCATGAATGGTGAGGCCCTGGCACAGGTTACCAAGAGAATTTGAAGATGCCCCATCCCTGGAAGTTTTTAAGGCCAGGTTGGATGGGGATTGGAGCAACCTGGTCTAGTGGAAACTGTCCCTGCCATGGCAGGGAATGAGATGATCTTTAAGGTCCCTTCCAACCCAAACCATTCTATAATTCTATGCTTTTATGCCTTTATCCTTCAAAGGAGTCTCACAATTATTACAGCAGTCATCTGTGGACACACAGTACAGTAAACTGCCTTGAAAAGTTGATTTTTTTCCTTTCGTTACAGCCTTCAAGATCCAGCAATCAAAATTTAAGACCTTTCTGACTCAAAGGTTATGTTCAAGCAATTATTTCCAGCAGTCATGGTTACCTTCTATGAATTTGTGTCCATGACTTTGTGATTTATACTTTTGGCCTCTCTAACATCTTTTGGAATGAATTGTAGTACGTGCTGAACTTTCTAGTTCTTTTGAACTTGCTGTTGCAGAATTCAGTGTGGCAACACTAGGTTCTTGTATAGCACAAAATATTAAATAATCATTCCCTGTTTTTTCCTCTTCTGTGGACAATTCTCTTTCATATAAATGAAATTACAGCTTCCTAGCATAAGAAATTGAATGGTCTTGATAAATGTTAATTCAGGTGTGTTATTGAAGTAAATCAGAAAAAATACTTTAGGGCAGCTTCATAGAAGATCATGTTCTCTTTGAGATTAATCTGCCAAAAAAATTCCAAACTTTTCTTTCATTTTTAGGTTTTTTTTGGTTTGTTTTTTTTTTTTTCCGGGGGGGGGGGTTGAGGCTTTCTTTTTTTAGCAGGGGAAGGTTTGGTTGTTTGGGGGCTTTTTGGTAAGCAAAACAATTTTTTTTATTGATCAAAGTTTTTAGCAGAATGGGGGGAAAGAATGGAATCTATTCTTGCTTGAAAAAAAACCCCTATCTTCCACTACATTAAATTATCAAACTGTAAAAAAAAAAAAAAAAAAAAAAAAATAACCTCCATACACACACAATGATCACATTTCTAATGACAAGAAATTACAACCTTGTGAGTAAACCAGGAGTGGAAATTCAAGAAATTAACTTGTATCCCATTTAGGCTAGATCCTTGGAGAAACCACTTCTTTTTCTCTCAGTCCCTTATACATAAAATATTACGGCTTTAAAAATTGAAAATATAAGTCGGTCCCATAGAAATAGCATAACTCAGCATTAAACCCTCACAGTCCCCACTGCCATCTGTTTGCATTTCACCAGGAACTGCCTTCTCCCACAGACCAGGAAAATTGTAGTGACAACACCAATTTCCTTCATTTTTTTTAATTCAAAACTTTAATATAGCTTTTGGCAAATTAGTACTGGCACAAGGACATAGGGTACATGGGTGAGCTGTTATTTATTTTTAAGACTAATCTCTGGATGTTTACAGATTGTGCTCCTCTAGACATGGTTCTCTCTTACCAAGGAGTTTCATTAAGGTTATAATCAGTGACTGTAAAATGTTCTGAGCTTTTTGGGTGAAATTGATAAGGTTTATTAAAATAAAATTTTAATGAAAATAGATATCTGTCCTTAGATACCAAACAGAGTAGAGAGGGAATCTAGTTTGAAATCTTTAGATTTTGACGGCTGAAAAATGCTGGCTCATTTGTCCTGAACTTAACCTTAGTTACTATAAGACTGGAAAGCAGATAAAGCCATGTGGTGATATTTAATTTACTTTTGAGTGGGATTTTTCTTTTTAAATTTGACTCAGAAATTGTAATGTTTTTCTTATGTGAGTTCTCAGCTGGTAGCACAGTAGAATGGCATGCCAAAGTGGAGGTTTATCTTTTTAGATACATAACAAACTACCAAATAAAATTAAAAGGAAAAATCATCCAGTTTTTTATAATGAGTTCTTAGAGAAAAATAATATAAACCAATATTCTTCTAATAAACATATTATGGAAGGAATAGCTCTTTACTGCACAAAAATTCAATTTTCTTTCTACAGATTAATTTATTTGCAGACAGGGTGGAGAGGGAAAATAAGTGAAGAACTTTAGTCCCCAGTACAATATTTGTGCATGTTCAGACACATGGCAGGAGTCACTCCTCCCACAGGCAGGAGTCAGCTACACTTCCAGCTGTAGGAAAGTGGAAAAGCATAACCTGCACCCAAATCCAAGGTACACGAGTGTGTGTTTCATTTATAGAGGATCAGTTGTGCTTTTAAGGAACAGGAGGATGCCTGGAAGTAAACGAATTTAGATGAGATAAAACTGCTCAAGAAGGGCCAGGGTTGGCCTAATTTCTCAGCGCAGTGATGCAGAGAACTAGATCAGGGTTAGATCAGCAATCTTTAAATACTTTTTGTGTTCCTTTGATTCTGTTTCCTCTTCAAGAAAGAACAAGGTAGAGGCACTGAAAAAGTGAGTATCTGTGTTTTGGTTGCTCCACCAACAAAATTTATATTATATTTTTTCCCCGTCTCAGATTCCACCAAGATTTCTTGTTTCACAAACAGTGATTTGGAGATAAGCAATTAAGAATTCAATTTTAACAAGCAAAATCATGAGAGTCTACTTCATTTTTTCACATAAACTTATGTATGAAAGTGGAGAAAGGAATAGAAAATTGAGGAGAATCCAGAAAGCTGAGAAAAATAAACCCCTTTCTCATGTAAGCAAAAGGAAACAGGTATGCCAGCTGCCCATGGCAAAGAATCTGCTTATCTGCAGCGATTTCAAGACTGCCTTTTTTTTTTTTTTTAATTTCCTTGGTGGTTTGGGTTTTTGTTTTTTGGGAAGCAGTGAAGAGCTCTATAGAATAAATGAACCATGTTTCTTGTGTTTGCTTCCTAAATGAGTCCAGTAAAATAAGGCACTGTGCTTGCAGACCTCTACACCACAGACACACACATTTTCCTTTGGGAAAAAAAAAAAAACAACCACCCACAGAAATATTTCTTGAAGTCTGAGTTATGCTGGAGCAAAGTGTCTGCTCTAACAGCTGCAGCTGGGCTAAAAAGCACTGGCTGCACTTACCGTCCTGGCTAGTGACAGGGAGCTAAGGGAGAAGTCAGTGCCTCAGGCCAGAAACTGAACTCATCCATACAAATGAGAAAACTTGAGTCCAAAGCCCCCACTCCTCCTCCTCCTCACCTTCCTCTTAAAAGTGTCTGCTCACATTTAGCCTCTGGATCTTAGGTGACACAATGGAAGGTATTTAGGCTGTTTATGAAGGCCAGTGCCTCAGCAGGGGAGCAGTCTCAAGCTTGAACATTGTTCCCTGTTTTTTGATTTTCTTTTGTCAGGCTCACCCTGCTCATCTCCTGTCACTCTGGGTAAAATGAGATTGCCAGAGGCAATCCCTCAACTTTCCAAAGAGAATTGTCACTTGTATCATACTAGGATGTGGCATCCAACTCCTGCTGTAGGTTCTGCTCTATTTCTCCCACATTCTAAAAGTCTGGAATATTACTCCATGATCTGCAGGTGCCAAAAGCACTCAGTGCAGACACCACAGCCAGCACAGCAGCTGTCACTGCTCTGCCAAGCACAGCTCCTGGTCTCACAGTGTCCTCCTGTGCCTTGTCAAAGGCTTTGGGTTTAGGGCAAGGTGAAGGGAGCAGTGTTTCAGGTCAAGACAAGAGCTATCACAACCACTGAGCCCCACATTCCAGCTCTCCCGTATTACTGCACTCCTGCCTGGAAAGAAAAGTCTTGAACTTGGTTCCTGGCAGCCCAGCATCCTGAGCCACTCCTGGGGTTCTTTTTAGAGAAGTCAAAGATCTCTAAGGGTGAGAGAAAGAGTTTTTTAACCAAGCTCTGGCTCAGTGCTCTGTAAGGACAAGTAAAAGCCAAGCGGTCCCTTCCCTGCTGCAGAGGGATGCAGCTACCCAAGGAGCAGAGAGATGAGGCAACCCAAGGACCAAAGCATCCCACCATGCTTATGGTCATCCCACATGTACAGCAAATATGATTGCTCTGGAGATGAGTGGACCCACGAGACCCTCATGAGGTTCAAGAGATCTGAGTGCCATCCCTGAGTTTGGACATTCCCAGGTCAGAGTAAAGACTGAGACTCACTGGGAGGAGCCCTGTGAAGAACTTGAGAGTTCTGGTGGATGGAAAACTGGAGATGAGCCAACAGTGTGCACTTGCAGCTCAGAAAGCCAACCACATCGTAGGCTGCATCCAGAGCTCCATGAGCAGCAGGTGAGGGAGGGGATTCTGACCCTCTGCCCTGCTCTTGTGAGACCCCACCTGCAGAGCTGCCTCCAGCTCTGGCACCCACAGCACAGGAAATTGTGGGATATTGTGGACCTCTCAGAGCAGCCCCAGAGGAGGCCACAAAAGTGATCAGAGGGCTGGAGCATCTCTCCTCTGAGGACAGGCTGAAAGAGCTGGGGTTGTTCAGCCTTGAGAAGAAAAGGCTCCAGACTGACATTGCAGCACCTTTCAGTACTTAAGGGTAGCTTATAAAAAAGAGGGAGAGAGGCGTTTGACATCATAGGAGAAGGGGAAATGGCTTTAGACTGAAAAAGAGATTTATTTCAGATTTTATGATGATCTTTTTTATTGAGAGGATGGTAAAGCTCTGCCACAGGTTACCCAAAGAAGCTGTGGCTGCCCCATTCCTGGAAGTGTCCAAGGCCAGATTGGATGGGGCTTGGAGCAACCTGGGATGGTGGAAGGTGTCCCTTCCCATGGAAGGGGAGCTGGAACTAAAATATCTTTAAGGTCCCTTCCAACCCAAACCATTCTGTGATTCTGTGCTAACAAAGCTGGAGATGAGTTCACCCAAAGTCTGCCTCACCACCTTCCTACCCAGCCCCTCACTATCTCAGTAAATCCACAAAACCATTAGCAGTTGCCATGAACTTGGACCCTACCGAAGAGATGTGTTACGCTTTTTAGAAAAGCTCAGTCACAAAATTTCCTTCCAGAAGCCTGCAAAGGATCCCAGACATGTGAATTTCACTCAGTCTCAGACTGGTAAAAGGTGAGGGCTTCAAAGTCTCAAATCTAATGTAATATTTATTATATCAGAATTTTAACCAGGGCAAACATCAATATCAAAATGTTCACTTTGTCAAGGAAGCAGGAGATGATGGAGGCACCCTGGAAAGGTTTCCTCAGCAGGAGCTGTTTGTGAGTATACATTACCCTGAAGGGAAAGGCCTGGATTGGTCTTGCTGGTGTTCCTCTTTAAACACAAACTACATGGAAGAACATTAACAAGAGTATCTAATTTGTCAACAAAGCTGACAAAATATGAAAAAATGAGTCCACAGGACACATATGAGCTGATAGATGTGCTTCAGGCAAAGTGGTGCTGCAGGAAAACTTTAATACAGCAGTGAATTTCGATTTTACATAATTATTTTCAGGGTAGGTCTAGAACTGTTGCAATTTTGCATATGAGTCTATAGATGTGTGTAGGAATAAAGTGTATATACACAAAAAGTATGTACTGTGATGGGGCAGTTTAAGGTAGCAAATGAAACCACAGTGAAACACTGCATAGATGTTTTTTTTTTTCCTTCATGATGTAACTATCCTCATCCCTGGATGTGTTCAAGGCCAGCCTGGATGGGGCTCTGAACAGCCTGGTCTAGTGGGAGATGTCCCTGCCCATGTCAGGAGGGCTGGAACTAAATGATCTTTAAGGTCCCTTCCAACCCAATCCATTCTGCAATTGTATGATTTGGGGTTTATTTTTTCTATAATGCAACAACAACAAAAAAAGACTCTCTAGTCATTCAGGTTCTATTGTGTTAGGAAAAGAAATCTGATTGTATACTTAATTTTTTATGCTCCTAATAAACTCCAATGATAAATGATAAAAAGGAAAGTTCTGAGCTGTGAGAAACCCAGATAAGTTTTAATTGGCTGATTTTGTTTTAGAGTGCTTGGAAGAGCCATTTATTTTACATTACTGTCTTCATCCTGATTTATACTTAGAGAATGCATGATATAAAAACTCTTTGGGTTTGGAATATTTATCAAGAAGAAGATAAATCCTCACAATCTCACTTTAAAATGATTTTATGGCTTTAAGCAAATGAGACTGTATATTGTGTTGTCAAAAATCTTCATTCCACCGCACTAAATAAATACATTGTACACTTCACAAGTGTCCACAAAATAGTATTTTAAAAGCTATAATAATCTGACTATGGAACAGTTGCTCATCATGTGATTTATGCCTAATAACAGTAACAAGGCTGTGCAACCCCATTCATTAGAGGATAACACAGAACTGAAAACAGTCATTAAGCCTCTTAAGCTATTGTTCTTTCATCCTTTCCTATAGAAGAACAATGAGCAAATTATCTTATCAAAACTATCTGGTTAGAAGTAGTCTGTTACAACCTAATTCACTGTTTAAAAAGTCAACACACAGAAAATCAGATATACAGCAGTTTCCTGTATCACATCAGCAGAACACAGATATGTCAGTCTGATCTGCTGATATGAGACACATCCCTGTCACATCTCACAGAATCACAGAACCTTAGAATGGTTTAATTTGGAAGGGACCTTAGAGGTTATCTAGTTTTAACCTTCCTGCCATGGGCAGGGACTTCTTCCACTAGACCAGGTTGTTCAAAGTCCCATCCAATTCAACCTTCAACAGTTTCAGGAATGGGACATCCACAACTTCTCAGCTTCTCACAACCTCAGGCTCAACCTCTTGCAATTCCAGTTCATTCTGTGGTATCATGTTCAAACAATGTCTTTACCCTAATAGAGAACTGAAGCAAGGAAGTATTAAATCAAAACACGAAACCTGAGGAAAGCAAACTCTACAGATTCATCTTTCCTCTCTGACACCAGGCTCTTTGCACAATATTTGACAAAATTAAGATTTCTTGTTCATTTGGGAAAATGACCTTGCTGGAGTTAAGGCAAGCTGAACAAATCTGAATACTTCACTTTGCTTCAAAACCAAAGCAGTTCCCTCCCTCCCAGCCCTCTCTATCTCATGGGCTGACAAGATTGGGCTCTGAGTAAATTGCCAGAAAGACCTTAGCTTCCCTTCACCTGCTGTAAATATTAGAAGTATTGACCTCCAGGCCTGTTTTACTTGAAGGAATTCTGAATTATTTTCTTTTCATTATGAACAGGATAACATAAATCACACCTAGACCCCATGGCAGCAGGTATTATAGTGCTGCACAGTCAAACCTGATGATGCTGCAAAGGGAAAATCCCGTGGAGCCTTAGCCAGCACTGCCTCCTCCTATCCCCTTCATGAATTATGCTCAGACACAGAGGCCATGGATGAGTCCAGCTGTCCTGAATGTTTTACAAACCATCAGAGAGGAAAAATGTAAATGCTTTTAGTTGTTTTTAGACTGAAGAGGAAAAACAACCAAGGAAAACACAATTTGCACTTTCCTCATTACAGATGGGGAATAGAGATCAAGACTAACCCAAACTCTTAACCTCTTTCCCAAAAGTCTGTAATCTTTTGACCAGCCCCCCAGTGTCTTACCAAGGGAAGAGGCCTGTGCCAGAGCTTGGTTCTAAACCCCCATCTCGAGACTCTCAGCCCAGGACCAAAAACCTTTAAACTAAATTATCCTCTCTGCTTCTCCCATCCGATGAGCAAACTGCAGGAGAGAACTCAGCAGAGGAGCCTCCTCTGCCTTCCCCCAGCCCTTCCCGTGCCCCTCACCTGATCAGGGGCTGGTGCAGAGCCACCAGGGAGGCGTGCACGGTGACGGAGACCACGGAGAGGTGGAAGTAGTCGAACATGACCGGGACGTGGTGGTGCAGCCCCCGGCGGGGATGGAAGTGCAGACACAGCGTGCGGCTGCTGATCATGGGCACGGCGGGGACGTCCCTCAGCCTGCAAGGGAAAGGGGGGCACGAGGGTCAGCCAGGGACTGAGCTGGCACAGCCTGGGACGTGCCACAGGCAGCAGGCAGAGATGGCTTAGAGACAGCTTGAGGTGAAGTTTTATCGCTCCCCAGCTTCACAAGCGTTAACGTAACCGAAGAGCATCTTGTGCTGTACTCGTGCCAAACAGAAACATTAATACTAATGTGGATATAATTAATGTAAATAGAAACACAAAAAAAAATAAAGAACATATGCAGAGTTATACATTAATATATGGTGTAAAAGAAGAACAGATGTGACAGAATTCTGGTTTTCCCTGGTGATTGCCCTTGATGTCCAGCTATGCACTTGTAGGCACATCAAGATCTAAACAGCAGAAGGAAATGCATTTAGAAATCTGTTTGGATTATTTGAGCGTTCCTAGACGGGACACCACACTGCTTGTGTTCTTCTGTGTAAGAACAATCAACTCAGGCAATCTGTGAGGGTTAGAAGCAGTCCTGTGTCAGACACAGATGAAAATATTCCAAGTACCATTCCAGTTTGTAGATCTGAAAACACTTTTTGGAAGCCAAAATTCAAAAGAGAAATTGAGCTAACTGCAGAGAAACAGTACAAGTTGGATTAGCCTCTCTGGAGTTCGGGTAGTTTTTTTCTGTTTTCTGTTGTTTTTTGTTTGTTTGTTTGTTTTTTTCTTTTTTCAGTCAATAACAGTCAAGACTTTATTTAAAGTTTGTGTATAACTATTCTAGAATAACCATCCTAGTGTGCAATCAATCACATGATATCTGAGTCATCTACAGGACAGGAGACTGAGCTGTAAACCTGGAACATGCCCAAACAGAACCTCCCAATGCAAGTGAAACTTCTAAGGAGGAGTTATTTTAAAGCCTTAAAGACACTTCTGAAGCCAATTGTTTCCCAGAGCTAAGAAAACCTAGGAATGGATGGTTGAGTGGTGCATGGTTAGTTCCAAGAAATATTCCAATGATATTTGTAGAATATCATCTTCTAAAAATCACTACTTTTGTTTATAGTAAATCACAATAATCTTTCAGGTGGTAACAGAATTTAGGTGTATGGGTTAGAGCACAATTCCGTAACTTAAATATTTCAGTTCTTTTTACTTCTGGCTGTAACTTAATGTTTGTTTTTCCTCTCTTCAAGACCCACAAGCACTGACAGTCAAGTCCCCCCTTCCTGAGAGCAAGACTTCTCTTTTTTTATGTTGGAGATAATAGAAACATGTCCTTGGAATTTGTTTGTATGCTCTGTGGGTATGAACATAATCCCATGGGGACAGTCTCAGGATGAAACACAGCCCAGATGATTTCTCTGCATCCACACCCCATAAATGCTACTCAGGCCACTGGAACCCTTTTCCCTGATTCAGTGAAGCTCAGTAACATCTGGGATCACACTTCCCTCTGTGTCTCAGGAAGGGATGCTACTCCCACTTCACCTAAGATTACAGAATCAAATTCAGTTAGAGGAAATCAAATTCAATAGGAAAACTACTTCCTCCTAAAAGGTAGAGGCTATGTTTTAATAGACAAAAAGTGCTTAACATGTTCATAACTCCTGTCCTCAGGCAGAAAATACTTCATTGCCTCCTGAGATAAATGCATTCCTGAGTAACAGACACTGACCACATGGAGGTCAATGATGATATTCCCTTTAACAGCAGCAGAGGTAGAGCAACTCTTAAAACCTTTGAGAAACTTACACTCCAAGGAGAAAAAAATGTTCTTCTTTTAAGCAGGAATATGAGATGCACACTTCAAATACACAGAGAAGAAACTTCAACACTAAGGCAAATGGAACCCTTATCAAAGCTCTCCCTTTTTAAAAGGGCTCATTTAATCAAAGTAATTTTCTAATTGAGCAGACCCCCACATTACCAACTGAGCTTTAAACCAGCACTTACTGTTGTTCACTATCAGTAAAGTGCAGGTCCAGCTTGAGCTGAAAATCTGCCTCATTCAATGCATCTTCCACCTGCAAAAGGAGAAACACAAGGTTACCTTTGTAAGTTGGCACCTACAACACAGAAGGCAAAGGTGGATTGGTTTGTCTGATAAGAGCAAAGGCAAAAGCACACAGCAACAGCAGTATGACAGCACAGAGGCAGAAAGGAGCAAGGGTGACAGTGAGTCCAGGTAATTGCTGAAGGAGTCAGAGGGAACCAGAGCAGTCAGAGGTGTTATCTGTCCCCAGGTGCCATGACATGTCAAAAGAATCACTCCAGACAAGAGGAACCAGAGATCATCAAGCTCTGCTTTGTTGGATCCTTGCTCTTGCACACCAAGAGCCAGAGGAGCATTTCTGAGGCTGCTCTCTCTCAATGAGTGAGCCTTTCTTTGGGTTATCTTATCAGCTGAAAGAAAGCAAGGACTGGGTTTTCCTGGATGAGAAACAGCCACAAATCTGTGTGGTTACCTACCTGCAACTAATAGAAATTCCAAAGTTTACAGCTTAAAGCATTCAGAAATAGCTCAAATAATTCTGGAAATTTCTGATCAGTCATCACTGAGTTTATATCTCAGCAAACCAAAGTTTCCTGCCCCACAGTCACTCCTTCAGGCCCTTAGCAGATAGGTAGTTTGGCATTGATTCTCATGTTGACCATTTTTTTCCCAAAACTCGAAGACCTTGGTTGTTTTTAGAACTAAAACAGAAGTTTAACTTGTTGCATGGCTAAGTGTGTCCACATGTGGCAGGATTCTGCTCACTAAAACCACTGAAGAAATCATGTGTGACTCACTGGGACCTCCATTGTAAATCATCTAACAGGTCCCTCCAGGGTAAGAAATTACCCTTCTTTTATTGTCAATAAAATAGTTTAATTGGATTCTTGGAGACAGTGCTAGAGCTAGTAGTTCATTACCTTCACTGGGAAAGAATTAAATTGGATAACACATCCCAGCTTGGCACAGTTAAAACAACTGTAATCAATGGAAATAAATAAATTAGAAGAGGATTAAGCTGTCCAGCATTTTCTTATTCACTCATTTGAAATGTCAATTTTTCCCCAAGAAAAATACATCTAATAGAATTAAATATATATATATTTTCAACAACCTAAATGGAAATATGAACACAAAAAATTACATATTTTATAACCAAAATAGTATTTTTCTCTGAATGTAAACATCCTTTATATCATGACAGAATGCGGCATGAGGTGCACAGAAACAAATGTAGAAAATTGAAGTTATTCACTGGGGGTGTGGTATTATAAATACAACTTATTTTTACCCATTTTTTGCTACAAAGGTGAGGTGAGGTGTATGGGTTCTGTCTTCTGTCAGTGGCAAGCAACAAGGAGAGGCAGAGAGTGACCTGCTCCATCCTGAGGTACCCACTGGAGAAGGACAATTTATTTCTGATTGTGCCTGTCTCTTTCCATTGATAATAGAGCTTAGAGAAATATCTTGGTCTAGACACATTTGCATTTTAGATGACTTAAAATAGGCAAGATGAACTTTGCTTTCCAAAGCTGATCATCAGCTTCTTAACAACAGGGCACAGAATACACTAAAAATGCACTGAAGGCAATGTCAGAGGGACCTACCCGGCTCTGACAGGTAGGATTCATAAAATAAATAACATACACCATGTTTAGCCAGGCTTTCCAAAGGTGAAACAGCATCGACAATGTACAATCTTTTCCTGTTGAAGTAAGAAAATTGAGAGTCAAGGATTGATTATCCTTTGAAAAAAATCCGAAAGATGTTAAATTTAATCCCTTCTGAAGTAATATGGTATTTCTTCTAGCATGGCCACAGGCATAGAGATGTGAAGAGAAAATTCCCACTTCTATACACTGAAGGTGTGTTTTCTCTTTTGTGATTGTCTCAAAACACCTGGAAGTATGCCTTTCATTAAAAAAAAAAATAAAAATAAAAAGACTTCTTCCTTTTACATGAGTTGCTGTCACTAAAAATCACTGTTGCTAGCAGTAGCAAAAAAAGTAGTTATTACTGAAGCTACATTTTGAATTTAAACTAGGAATTCAGTATAGTGCTTCAGACAAAGCAAACCTCCTCCTCCTCCTCCAAATGAAGGGGTGAAATCTTGGGTCTGTCCCAGCACTGCTGAGCTCCTGCAGCAGCCACTGAGGTCTGAGTCTGTGCTCAGAACAAGTTCAGGAGCTGGTGACACTCACCCCAAACACCTTGAGGCAGTGAGCAGATGCCTGAGAGACCAGGAGATGTTCTCCACTGCATGGGGTTATGCAGTAAACTGCATGAATTAGGTATTTTTAATCCCCAAACTGTATTGAAATCAGACTGATCAGAACAGTGCAAAACCCCACATAAAACCAATCACAGCTCTCACTACAGAAGTAACGTTTTCCTTTTTCTGTCCCTAATATTTAACCACGTAGCCAGGGTGTCAAACTGAATGATTTGGGTGTCCCAGATCACTTAAATTTCAACGGAAAATACAAAATCTAATATACTGTCATATTCCAGCTTCCTCACTCTGTTCTTTCCCTGCTACTAAATTTTCCCTGAATGGGGCCAGCAAGAAAGGAGCCAGACAAGTTATCTGTTCTACTGCATGATGAAAAACGCAAAGCTTCTTCTCTAATAAGAAAGAAAGCAAAAGCTTATGAAAATAGAGTTCTTTGTAGCAATAAATTCTGCCCCAGCCCTGCAACATTGTTTCCTTTGAATTCAAAAAATACTGAATGCTGGGACAATATAGAAAAAGGCATCAAATAAACCAAAGAGTTTTAAAGCACCATTTGTGAAGGGTGAAAGGCACGTTCGGTGCCACTTCTAGGGAAATAATAGTGCTTCTTTCCATTTAATAACAGGCAAAAAAAAAGTATTTACATATTTAAGGATATCTAGGGTTATGCTGGAGGAGGAGGGGGAGAATAAAAAAAAAATAGCAAATAATCTAATTTGGACATTCACATTGGTTATGTTGTTGGCTGTTTTTGTTTGTTTGGGTTTTTGGGGTGTTTTTTTGCCTGAGTCTATCTCAGCAAAACATCTGATCAGCCAAACTACCTGAGCACCAGGAGGAACAATGCTCCCTTAATATAATATTGGATAATTCCAGCTCTGACAGCAGAAACTGCATGGAGTGTATGAACTCAATATTTCCATTACCCAGACTAACTCCTTTATCTATTTATCATAACTTCCACCCACAGAGAAAAACAGTGAACAGAACCTTCACCCTCAACCAAGAAAAATCACCATAGCACACAAGAGGCACAAAAAAGGATTCACATCTGTTGTGTGCTAAATAAATTAAGAGTTATGAACACAGATGATATTTAAAACACTTTAAAAATCTTTAGCTGACTTGCCAACACCACATTGCAAGGATTTCATCCAACATAGGAGATTATGTGACAAAGATACAAAACTGTCTCTGAATAGCTGTGGATGTACTAGTGACACACTTCGGTCTCTCCCACATTTATATTAAATTTGAAAAGCTGTGAAGGACAAGACTTCAAAGCAGAAAAAAGAAGCCTAGGCGCATTGAACAGAAGTGAATTGTGCTAATCTGATATATACACAAAAATTATTACAGATCTTTATTTTTTGTATGTGATTCTTTAGAGTGCCTTCACCAACTCATCTGGAAGAACAAACCTGTTTATCCTCTTATTTCAGATCCACGAAAACCCAAAGTTACTTCACCACATAGAAAAAATGAGATTTTCTGTACAAATCCAATCTGTAAGTACAGAACAGGACAGCTGCCCTCTTCCCAAGGAATCTCCTATGGAAAGCCAAGTGGTGCTGCTGCACACAGGACATGAAGAGCCACAATGAGTTTTAGCTGTTAGGCATCTTGTGGGCTAGTTTTTATTTTCCATTTTGTGAGGTGCACAACCTTCCTGAATAATAATGCAAAGATCATCAGAAATCATTTCTGCTGCTCAACACAGCAGAAACTGCTGTAATCTGAGGGGAGGGATATTTAGTCAGAGGTATTCCACAGAGGAAGGATAAAATTAATATTGGATAAAGCATGCTGGGACATTTTCCTAACAAATATTGATAGGCTTGCACTTAGCAATTTTTCACATAAGCACAAACCAACAATTCTAGGGAGGAATAAACTGATGACACCATCATAAAAAGGAAATCAAACCAAACCAAAACAGCAAAAGGAAAGTGGGAGAGAAAAGGAAGCATCATGTTAAGCTTAAATTGGGTTCTCAAGCTGTTTTAATTTAGATCTCTATATAACACACACACACATAGATAGGTAGTTAAATAGATATATATATAGTTATACAGACATATAGATAGTTAGATCGTTAGACAGAGATAGAGATAGAGAAAGAGATAGAGATAGAGATAGAGATAGAGAGAGAGAGAGAGATAGAGATAGAGATAGAGATAGAGATAGAGATAGAGATAGAGATAGAGATAGAGATAGAGATGGAGATAGAGATAGAGATAGAGATAGAGATAGAGATAGAGATAGAGAGATAGAGATAGAGATAGAGATAGAGATAGAGATAGAGATAGAGATAGAGATAGAGATAGAGATAGAGATAGAGATAGAGATAGAGATAGAGATAGAGATAGAGATGAGACAGAGACATAGAGGTAGAGATAGATAGACATAGACATAGACATAGACATAGACATAGACATAGATCCTTTGAAATAAGACAAAAAAGAAATTTTGAATCTCATCATGATCAAAAAGAAGGCCATACAAAGGACAGGTGACTGTTTCAGGCCCAGAGTTCAACACACAGCATAGGATTCACAGTGGCTGTGTAACTCACAGTGCCTCCTTCTGATGACAAGCTGACTTGGCAAAGATGCTGTTGTTGTGTCTCTCATCACCACTGAGAGCAAGTACCAATGCCATACACTTTGTAGGAGTCCTTGGGCTGGTAAAGCACAGTGATGGCACATTGGACATGCCTGAATGCCATTCTACTGTGACACTCTGTCCCCTCTCTATTTAAGATTTTAGTAAAACTGTGCTCACCTTGAACGAATATTGCTCCACCCTTGTAGCTCCTGGGAAGAGGAATTGCTGCTGGAAGACTTTGGTTTCACATTAGTAAGATTAAACCAAAGGAGCTCTACAAGCTGGGTGTGTCAGATCACGTTCTTACCTTGTGTGAGTGCTGCTGCTGGCTGAAGGAGTGGATGGAAAAAGGGGAGAAGGGTCTTGGGATGGAAATGTTCTGGCTGAAGTAACACAGAAAGCAAAAGGGCTGTACATGGACTATAAGGAAGTGAAAGCTCCAGCAGCTCTCCCATGGACTCCTGCAGTCAGGAGAACCCAGGACAGAGGCCAGGAGACCTCGGAAGGATGGAAAGGGGAGGGGTAGCAGTAGAAAATTTCAGTCACATGAGAGAGGAGGACAGAGTAATAATAATGGATGGCAGTAGTAGCTGATCCTAGAAGGAAGCAGCAGACTCCCAGTTTTGTCATGTGGAGCTGATCAGTACATCTGTATTGAGTGATCCAGTGCACAAATGGAAATTTATGGTTGAGACACTTGAATTTCTGATATTCTGATTTATCTATGCAGGTCAACATCTTATTCCACTGGAAAGCCAAGCTGTAGCCTGCTCCTCATCAACAGGCACAAGGAAGAGGGTCTACCTGACATCATGCAGAATTTTATAGTGTCAGCATGTGCAAACAAATCACAGGTACTGATGGGCCCAGGACAGTCAATCTCCTTCTAATCCTGGTGTGTTGTTCAGACAAACTGTGCCTTTCCCTCCACCACGAGGGAAATCTCCACCATTCCCTCTGCATTCATGAGACCTCTGGCAGCACATGGACTTCTTCACAACTTCTGAAATGGAGACACCTGTGCAATGCACACCTGAAGTTACGGAAGAGGAACCCCAGCCCTGCTGGTTTTTATGTGCTTCCCAAAACAACTCACCCTTTCACCATCCAGAAGCAGGTGCACTCTGAAGTTCATGGACTCATTTAGAACGATCTCTTCATTTCTGTACAAAATCTGAAATATTCTGCTGTAAACATTGTTTTCATGAACGCAGGGCGAGCAAAGGCTGGAATCACCTGCACAAAACACAGACAGACTCCTGGTGTGATTTCAGCAGGGAGATTTTTTTTTATCCTACGATTTCACTCCAGGGTTAAGTAGGTAGTACTTGTAATTAAACACTTGCATTCTCAATAATTAATGGTAATAGAGCAGACTGTTATTGTGGGTTGCAGGTTCATAGACATGATATTTAAAGAAAACAAATGTTAAACTGTAGGCAGGCTGGATTTCAAAGTGAGAATACTTGATCCTGTGACAGCACTTATCCTATTAATTTTATTTGTAGTAAAAGCTAAAGCATCAAATGTTTAACTCGGTGCACCCAGCACCTGTGAAACTCCATCTTTTATCTGCAGTGGGCATCTTTCAGAAGAGGAAGTTTCTTGGCATCTCTCAATACTCCCAGAATTACTGCTTGGGAGAGGGAACAATAGTCAATAGTAGATCTTGAATGTAGAAACTGGAAGTGCAGAGACTTCTTAAAATACAGAAACATAAAAATATGGTCTTTGTTTTCAAGCTGTATAATTCTTCAGGTCCTTGGCATGTGTGAGAAATGCCAGTTTTGTCCAAAAAAATTGGACAAATCAAAAGAACTCAAGAACTAAAACTCTAGACTTCTTTATGTCAAATTCAGCAAGTAGCATCCCCTGTGTGCTGATGTATCACATCATCATAAATAAAATCACATAAACTCAGGTGAGATTCATCCTTTCTAACTTTTAGGTGCCTCCAGTGTATGTATTTTGTTTTAGTTACAATGGAGCCTGTGGAATTTAGGACATCATTAAAAAACAAAAAAATGCATGCTTTACACTGCAGAATATTTTGCTTCAAGTCTACTGCTTTTTGAGCAATTCCTCTTCAGTAAGAGGAAAACTGTGGCTTGCTGAGCAGTACAAACCCACCCTGGAGATACCAACTTGTATTAGAGTGAATGTCTTCCAGAGGAGCCTGCAATTACTGTGTGACTTTTAAATAAACAACTGGGCACAAGAGTTAGGAACTTTCAAGGTTTGTCTTGGCTGGTAGTCAGAATCCCCTACTAATTCTACTTTTGTAGCTCCAGAGCAACAACAGGTTGCAAAATTTACTCAGAGCTTGTTTTGAGCCTTTCCAGCACTCAGTCCTGTAGGAATCTGAGCTTTTGAAATACAGCAAATGGTATTTTGGAACTCTCCTGAGAAGGGGTGCCTAAAAAAGGTGTACCAGGATTAGTCTTTCAGAGAGAGACAGATGTGTGATCATTATCAAAAAGTCAGAAGGCAATAGAAGTCTGGTTTTTCAAAAAGTGCTTCTTGGAATTTGCCCCTCTGCAGAATTGTTTTGGGACCACAAGCTGTGGTAAGACAAAAGTCCAGGGGCTGCTGTTTTGTCAAGGGTTTCAAATCAGGACAGATCTATTCTGCTGAGATTTTTACATAATTTGCTATCATAGGTCAGTGAGTCAAGACTGACAGAAGATTAAATTTTTTATGAGGTAAAGTTTGGTTAGAGGAAATTAAAAAAAAAAAAAAATTAAAAAAGGATTTCAAAACAACCAAAAAAAAAACCCAAATAAAATGTACTGAAGAAAGCTAGACAAGTGAATGGATTTTTGTCATTATAATAATTAATTTTGTGGTGCCAGTCTGCTGGAACTGGAATAGCAAGGACACTGAAACATCTCAAAAAAGAAAAAAAAATCATATGGAGCAGAATTGACTAAATGACAATAAGACCAATGAGACTTGAACTAATTAATTAGCAGAATCATAGTGCTGTCATCAAGGCTACATTCAAATAATTTTCCTATTACTGGCTTTTATCAAGCACACCCAGGAGCAGCCCAAGTATTTCACCCTGCTACTGTCTTCCCATCACTCAATCTGCACATGAGTTATGCATAAATCCAGGCAGCCTAGATAAATATATATTTATTTTCATGTGCTACACCAGTAAGGCTAGAATGTTTCAGCCTGATCAGCTCTTCAAAAGCATGCAGTCATATTTATTTTAATTTAAAACTTATGATATTACAGACACTGCAAAAATCACATTAGAGGTATAATGCATTCTTGCTCCTAGCTGGCAGACAAAGGAAACTTTATGTTATTTGATTTGGATATTGATATACTAGCATTCTTCTCAGATGGAAAGTTTAATCTCATTTCTTTTCAAACATACTCCTGAGCAGACCACTCCTCATGTGTAATTGCTGAATTTGCAAGATGGCATAAGGAATAATTTCTCTTGTTGGAAAGGTCAAAGTCAATGTCATGCTACAGTGTTTGGGGCTGCCTCAAATCAGAGGGAATATGATGTTCCAGGGTCAAAAATTGCTCACTTTTAAGCAGGGAAACCCCCTTTGCAGACACCTACAAAGCAGGTGAGGGACTGATCCTCCCCCAAACACATCCATCCCTGCGTACTTAAGTGGCCACAGGTGCCTTTTTCTCCTCTTAGAGAATGACCTAAGGCTGCAGCAGGAATTTCCTCAGAGGACAGCTTGGCAATGCTGACATTAATGCAGAGACCCTGCCTCTCCAACCAGAGGGGAAGGACAACACCCCCACAGATATTTTCCTTCAGGCTGCAGTACCTACTGGTGCATTCTGTGCTTTCAGGTACAGACAGGGACTAGGCTACATCACTCTGCCTGAGCTTCCTGCACTAACCAAAAGCTGCTCCAAACATATCCTTCCTTAGTCTACTCCATGAAAACATCACAATCCTGGTATCTTTTCCAAACTTTCCCTAGTTCCTGGGGTTCTTTCTGAAACCTGTGTCTCTCTAAACCCCAGGTGTGTCTCTGACACAGTGGCACTGAGGCTGGCCCTTCTCACAGCTGCCATAGTTCAGAGAGAGCTGCTGGCAGAAGACACAGCAGGTGTACCCCCTATTCAGGAGACACAGCAGATGCATCCCTGTGTTCACACAAGGACCTCTGTCCTTTGGCACAAAGCACAGGAGGGTGTGAGAGAAGATTGGAGCCATGGGTTTTCCCACATCTCTTTCTACTACAACTTCAGCTGTCTAAAAAAATCTCAGCACTCACAGGCAGCCCAAAGGAGACAGACACACTGTGGAAACAGTCCCAGTCCCAGGTGAGACCTGGAGCTAAAACTCTACTGACTTGCATTTATTCCACACTTTCCAAGGCTTGAGCTTCGGTGAATTGCAAAAAGAGTCTAATTTTGTGGTAATGAATTTTTGATCAGTAAATTTTCCTGTCAGGAGATTTATTTGGGACATATGCAGTATTCCTTATGCTAGAAAGAATCCTGTTTTCCTGTCTCCTCTTCCCAAAAGTCTATTCCATTTCCTGCTTATTATTGTCTTATTATTGTCTTTAGGTTGCATAGTTCTTCAGTTTATCTGGAAAGTGAAAGAGCTCTCAGGGCTGTGAGAACCATTGCAAGTATGAAGAGGAGAGTTGTGTTCCACAGGCATTCTGAGAATGAGAAAAGCCTGTTTATACATCCCTCTCTTACTATTCTTTCCATGAGATCCCACCATCATTCCTAGAAATCCCTTCACAGGCTATTAGACAATGGCCTTTTTTAAAAAGGAAGGGGGGAAAGGCTCTTTGCACTTCTGGATGCTTTCATACACAGGGTGCTTGCACAGACCAGTCACTACACCATGTCCTGCTCTGCCTCTCTCTTCCATGCTTCCCCAGATACACTCTAGTCTACCTAACTCTCCCATCTGGGTGTTTCTATAGATGGAGGTTTCTAAATATTTTTGCAGCACATCATACAGAAATTACTCATCTCTTTAAAGATTCAGAGAGAGGTTATTTAGATCCAGGAGGCCCTTGAAAAATTCTCTCCAGATAATCTTACAAGGAAGGAATTGATGACCTGTAAACAATTTTGGTAAGTATTTAAAACCTAATTTAGTGAGAATAGAAATCACATAATTCTGACCACTGCCAGGAGAAAGGCACTGAGGTGGGTTGGGGTGGGGGATGTCTGAGGCAGATGTGGGGGAGGGGAAGGGGAGGGGAATAGGATAGGTTTACATAATGCCTCAGATCATATGAGTCTTATCTTGGGATAAGAATGTAGAGAGAAGTAAGCAACGGCTTATAAAGTCTGTTTTAATATCTTTTAGAAGCAGCTCTGGAACCTGAAGGACACCACCAGAAACTTCAGCCTTGTACAGAGACGTGACAAACTCTGATCAAACCTCCTGATCAAACCCACTTAAACCATAGCTTTGATGCTGGCAGTAGGTGTAATTTGATAAAGTAGGTACTGAAATCATCTTCTGTTGGCTGTTGTGCTATTTGTGTTTTGAAGGAGTGTGATGTGCCAGAAGAATTGGCATTTCTAGTTGAAAGCCCCACTGGAAGTGTTGCTGGCCAGACTGGTAGAGTCCCTCTGCTGGAGCAAAGCTGTGACAGGGACTCAAATTTTCCCAATTTTCAAATATTCTCATTTGTGTAATTTTCCCCAAGAGAACCCTTACACCAATCCCATTAATGTGAGGAGAGGGAAACATTTCCAGGGAAAAATAATGGAAGGTTGTGGTAATATTCTGTAGGTCAGAACTGATCCCTTGAACTTTCGAAGGTCCTAATGCACACACCAGATAGATTAGCACTCCTCCCAGACTCCAGTGGTCAATTATCCCAATTCTTCACTCCAGCAAATCCAAATTATACATTTTTCAACTCTGAGCATTTATAGCATTCTTTTTCTGCTTTCATCATGCCTAAATTATATCACTTTCCTTTAAAAATCTTTGATTTGAACCCTCCTTTACTCTTTTTTTTTTAACTGCTATAAAAATGGTTTGAGAAGTTTCATGGTTGTTCTAGATTAATAACTCTCCCATGGAACAAACAATGACACATGCATATCTCAGCCTCTGACTTCTGCCAAGGAGAGACTCTGAAATGGCAAAGTCTTGGTGTAGCTGAGACTTGATGATAATTTATTTCCCCAGAGCCATCAGAGTCACATTGGTGTTTGCAAAGCAACAGGATTGGCTGGTCCTTATGCCCTCTGCATTGTGCCTGCCACGTCAGTGACTGGAGTGCTCCAATCTGGCCAGCTAGAATCTTTCCATAATTACATTTTTGATTGTGCTTCCTCATGATGTCTCTACCTGCCAAAGAAAACTGGAATCAATGTCAACCAACAACCTTTTCAAGGATGGTAAACACCCCAGCATGCAAACCCAGATTTGCTTAGCAGTATTAATCTTTGAGAAGTGATGGAGGTTTGTTAATTTTTTTTTTTTTTCCCAAGGTTTTAAAACATAAATTCCTCGTGGCACAGCCCTTAATGAAGGACTAATGCATTAAGGAATGCTCCTCTGATACCTTGAAAGCCGTAAGCCGTAAGTAAATTTGTTTTGGAGAGGTTAGAAAAGGAAAGTTAAAAATCCTTCCTTACCTCACTTCACACTACTTTCTAGCTCTGTTTCCAAAAGGCACTAGAAGCATGAAAAAACCTTTGGAGTTAGTTCTTTGGTTTATTTTAAAGTTATTGTCTTACTAAGAATAACTTTTAATAATGTTAGATTTCTCCATACAACAAGGAGTGTGAGACCTAAATGAAACATGAAAAAAATTGTTTCTCCGAAAGAAATACATTAAAACCTCCTGCACAGTAAATCATATCCTACACAACTTCTCTTTTAAACCTGTAGGTCCTGGCTACAGAATGCTGAGAATTTCAGGGCAAAACAACACACACCCCTCTGTGCATTTTTCACTTAGCATAGTTTAACTTCTGGGTCTAACAAAGGAAGAGCAGAGACAGGATCTACCTGAATCCCATCCTCTATTCTGCAGCCCATAAAAATATTATTAATTAATACTTTTTCAAAGTAAGGAAGGAGGAATTGTGACAATTCAGTCCTTACATGTTGCTGCTAAAAACATTACATTGCTTCCTATGCCCCAGGCATGGCAGAGAACAAAGGAAGTATTTTTAAAATTATTATTCTAAATATAAAATACCACTCCAGGCCTTTTAGAAGGACAACTTCATGTTTACAAACAGCTTTCTTTAGAATTAGTTCTCTGCAGTTTCATGAGTACTGTGTCAGAGGTCTAAAATAAATAAGGAATGCTTAAACAGTCAGGAAAAATCCATATGGAAAACAGATCTAGCTTCAGATCTAGCCCCTTTAATGTCTTTATGACTATAGCACTGGAAATTAGATAATTACTCAAATGCTGGCAACTTCTTGAGTCTCTCTTGCTATCTGGGAAAAGCAGTATTATTATGCTGCTATTCAGATAAATGGAGAAGCAGAATTCTGCTTTCATGAAAGAGATGCTCTTCAATAATGTAGGGAAACCAAGATACTGCAGCTGTAAAAGGAGCTGTACTGTAAATGTTTCTCTATAAATACCAGTGCACACTTAAACATTTGTATTTCAGCCTAACTCATGGCCACGAGAAGCACATCATACTTGTTTTTCCACACAGGGAAATCTCAGAGGCAGATGATACCTTTAAAGGCAGATGGGTTCATTCTCCAGGTCACTCGTGCACAGACAGAGGGAGGGCACTGCAAGGCACTCACTTGAGAATGAGCTGTGAACGTTTTGAAACTTTCCTACCCACCAGCCTTATGTTACTGCCCACACAGACAGGAGGTGTCAGCGGTTCATGTGATCTCTCCAGTCTGCCTCTGGGGAAAGCTGGTAAATCCCAGCACAAGGCACTTTGAACCCAGCATCGTGTCCTGGCCCTGGAGCCACTTGGAAGCTGTCACACAGTCAGTTAAACAGGGGTGAACAGGGAGGGTGACAATAAACAGCTAGAGAGAGTATCCTAAAATAATCCCAGAATCACACAATGGTTTCGGTTGGAAGAGATCTTAAAGATTCTCCAGTTCTAACCCCTGCCATGGGCAGGAACAGCTCCCATTAGACCAGATTGCTCCAAATCCATCCAACCTGGGCTTGGACATCTCCAGGGATGGGGCATCCACAGCTTCTCTGTGCAGCCTGTGCCAGGGCCTCACCACCCTCACAGTAAAGAAAATATTTCTTCCTAAAATCTAATCCAAATGTCTCCTCTTTTAGATTAAAACTGTTGCCCTTGTCCTATCCCCATTTGTGTAAAAAGTCTCCCTCTCTCTTTTAGAAGTACTAGAATGAGTACTGGAATGCTTCCCAAAACATTTAAAATCTCAGTCTGGGCCAGCTGTAATCCACCTACCTGTGATCTCTAGAGTGATCTCTACAGCACACAGCATCCTGGTTGGTACTGCCATAAACACAGCCCAAATCTCTCTCATGGGTGGCCACCTCCCTCACACATCCATACACATGCTCTCCTGTTCCTTGCCCTTTACCATCTGAAATTCCCAGTAACGTCACAAGCAGAGCTGGTTCTTGCTCAGAATCCTTATTAAAAAAATTAAAACAATATAAATAAATAAATAAATAAATAAATAAATAAATAAATAAATAAATAAAAAGGATTTTCTAAGTTTCCTTGTCACCTCAAGTCTTCTATTACTGCCAGAATTCTTAAATGCTTGCAGGCCACATTATTTTGGTATATTTAGAGAACATTTAAACATGTAAGTATTCCTCATATGAAGAGTAGGCTTCCAGAACCTAAGCATGCACTGTGCTGCAAAATATAAGCAGAGAGATCAGAAAACCTTGTGCAAATATCCCTATTTATCTAACTTTCTTTTTTTCCTTTACCATCTGTTGGAGCCATATGCCTTCTTAAATAAGAGCTAATTATAAGTCTCCACCAATACTAATCAAATAGTGGCAACTGTTGCAAAGTTCAACTGGAATTTTCATTTCTCCTTGATAAAAATTCCTCCAAACCAGGTTCTGAGAGGGTTGTCTTTCTCTGGTTTTCTGGACTTAGGTACACAGCAGTTAATGCTGTCACACTCAAATCTGTGTTAACACATGGAATAAATTTCTAAAAAGCTGTGGAAGTAGTAAGAGCTACAGTACAGCTCCCACCAAGCACATTAGGTGGGGTGACTTTGGCACAGAAAATGACTTTGTCTAATAAATACCGAGTGACACATTCTGGAGCAGAGCTCCTGGTGATTTGAGTTTTCCTTTGCTGCCCCTGTGCTGCTGTAGTGAGTGAAGGAGAGGAATGAAACAACCCTGTCACAAAATCATCTGGCTTTTAGCACAGAAGAACAGGAGCAAAGATAGAACCAGTACTAAAATTAAATTCTGGAAGAGAGATTCCAGCCTATTTAGAGAACAATATACCTCCTAATGAGCTCAAAAAAAGACAAGACTTCACTTTCATGTCCAATGAGCTTTTGTATAAATGTCCATTTGTATAAATGTCCACTTGTACCAATCAGGAAAATGTTTTATAACTGCCTCCAGTGTCAACATTATTCTGCTTTGCTGTTTAATGTGAAAAGATGAAAAAAGACTGAAGGATAAAAAATAGTCCATCCCTGAATATGGCAAATGAACAGTTGAAGTGCCTCTTGAAAACCCCAAACACTAAATAGCTCTTTGAGCATCACAAGACTCTGGCAATTTCAGACTGTTGTACTGACCTTCCATGAAGTTTAGAACTATTCTAGCAAAAATGAAGACTAATAAAAGAAAATAAAATAAAAGAGAAATTTAAATAATATGGTTTTAATTCATTCCACCCATCAGGTAGAGAGTTATTTCCCATTAATCACCAAGACCTCCCTGTGTAAATGTGGGGTGCACAAAGAAGAAAGAAATAGCTTCCAGAATTTAATTTCAACTAGTCTTTCCCTCTGACTATCAAACGGAAGATTCCCTTTCACTTTTCTCATCACTGTTCACATGATGCTTTGGCAGCTGGGAAACCCCAAATGTTTAGAGGTCCAGAAATGTAAGAATTATAATACATACAAGTGTGAATATCTGTATTTTACAGACAAGCATAGATATTGCATTAATCCACTGGTTATTCTCTCAGTGTCCCACAGCATATCTGGCACCACCTCATCAACACCACACCTATGGATTCAAAAAGAAAAGTCCTGAGTTAAAATCTCAGAGCTTAAGTCCAACTGGAAAATAAAGATTTCCTTGATGTATCTGTAACACTTTGAATTCCTTTATCAATGGTATAGATCAGGAACCAAATGCTTCCTAATGTGCTATTTCAATGTCTCCTGTGTTCAAGAAGGTGAGGGATGGAAATTGTACATTTACCAAACTTTTATCTTGAGCACTTTGGCCAGTTGCACTTTACCCAGAGGGTAAATTACTTTGAATTGAAGATGTAAAACATTTTGTGACAGGCTAATAAAAAATATGAGAATAAATCTGATTTGTCAGAGGTAGGATGTAGTTCCTAATGTTCCACTCTAAAATAAAAATCCTGAGGATTCGGAGTGAAGGACTTCAGACTTCCACTGGAAGAAAACACCAACTTTGGATCACAACAGCAAATATACAAAAAAGGCTTCAAGGTCCTGCAGATTTTTTGTCCCTGTGTACAATACCAGAAGTGAGGTATTTCACATTTTTTCTATAGTTAATCTTCAGAATTAATTTAGATAGAAGAAACCTGATATCTCAGCTGTAGCTGCTGCTGTTGCTGCTGCTGCAGCTGAGGGTCTTTCATTCTACAGGCTGCAAGTTCAGTGTTCAGTGTGATGTTCAAGGTGGATTTGTCACACCCTATCTGTAAAGGGATCCCTCTACATTAAGTTTTTCCTCCATATTCCATTGGACCTGTACAGATCCCTTGCTCATTCATGAGAGACCTGATCCTACTGCCCGGGTGGTCTCTGATTCTGATCACTAGATTTGGTATTTATATTTAACAGGAGAAAAAGTAGAAACACATCCAGTCCTTACTTGCCCATAAAAAGGTGGAAGAGTTCTACAAGTCCCCAGGTGAAGATAATGTGCTCCAAATTTGATGTTCCTCTCCTGAACCAAGTTCTTTCCACAAGTTACAATACAACCCTTGCTCTGGAGACTTTTCACATGTTCAGTGCTGGTTTCTCAAGGCAAAAATTACAAAACAATCTCCAGAAAGGAAGTGAACAGGATGGAGCCTGGCAGAGTCAGACCACAGGTGAGTTGTGTCAAGGCCTCATGTTTTCAATACAAGTGTTATTGGGTCACAACCCTTGAAGCAGACAGGTGTCACTTAGTCACTTAGTCAAGCAAAACTATACAAAGACAATTTTTTCTGCTTTTTAAAGAGTCTAAGGGAATAAAAAAAAAATCTCCTAAATTCTAACCCACATGCACACAAAAATAAATTTTATTTCCTTTTGGTGAGAAACAATTTCTGTTAAAAATAAAGCCAATATCATTATGAAGTAGCTTCCAAGTAAGTAAACCATATTGCTAATCTGCCACAGGAACTGCTTCCATAAGCCATAAACTTAATTGAAACCCAAAAATGTTCTATATTTGTCTTGTATCCTTTAAATACTCCTTTGAGCAGATATTTTTAAACTTCACATCCAGCTGAGGCATGAGATTTCTCCTTTCCTAGGCCAGCCAGCTCTTGCCTGATTTGTGATTTAATTGCTATCTATACAGCTCAGTACAAAAATACAATAGATTTTTTTTTCTTATTTATTTGCTTCTTCATTGTTTCTCCAATTATATTCCATCAAGCTCTGCCACTGCATTGGTAATTTTTTTTTTTTTTTACTTTTTTGTTTAGTTGGTGGGTTTTTGTGGTTTTTTGTTTTTTGTTATGCACATTATCTCAATTGAAATCTTCAGGCTTTATCTGTATCACACAGACACAAATCAGCAAGAGACCGATCCTTCTTTGTCAAGGCATGTCAGGCAGGAGCCATTTGGGTTTCTGTCTGGGGTTTCACTATACTGCATTACTTTTCTCCCTTCCTGTGATGTGCCAAAAGTATCATTAGCTGTTCTCTCTCTTTGGACTGTTTTCTTGTAAGACCATTCACTGTCTTCAGTCTCAGTTAAGGGTCACTCAAGAAAAGGATCTGTCATTTCTTTCTGAGCAGTCTGGGGTTTATTTGGCATAAACTTTGCATAGACATCATATTTCTGAAGTGAGCTCTTAAATGGAGTAAGATAAAGTGCCTTGAATCTAACCCCACCTGCCTTTCACAACAAAACCCATTTAAGACTTTGAAACTAAAATGAGACAAATCCTCTTGATCAAAAAAATCTCGTATAACCCCCCCTTGCACTCAGAATTTTAAATGCCTTTATCTTCCCAAGTGGAGCAAAGGTACCAAAAAAGGCCTTATAGCCACTACAGACAGTAATCTTGTACAAAGTTATGGCCAGCTGCTCAAGATAATCCTGAAAATCAACAGCAAACTTGGAAAGAACTCACAGAATGGTTTGGGTTAGAAGGGATCTTAAAGCACTCAGATCTCCAGAGAGATCTGGCTCCCTGTGCTATCTTCTTGAGAGACACCAGGCAAACCATGAGGCAACTCTCAGTTGCCTCAGTTACCCACCCATTGACTTCTCCTTTGCCTTGTCTCTCATTTAACCAGTTTGCACTCGGAGAGCTGAATGTTTCTTAAATATTTACCACATTGCTTTCAGCTGCTCTCTCTACCTTGGCAGAGAAATCCTGCTGAGCCTGGGATGTCAGTCCTTTATGGCTCCCACACGGGATAAATTGTGCCAATATTTCCTTAGATATTTTTGCCTAGTGACAATCATACTTTTCTTTGTCTAAATTTATCCATCAACAGTCCCAATAATTTTGAAAGTAACAACTCCAAGTGCAGTCCTTGGAGACAAGTTTAAGCTGACAATGTTCAGGACGTGATTTGCAAGGTTTGAATTGAAATCCATTTTCTGGAGGCATTATAACTTCTCAGAAAGTTCACAGAAGACAAGAAGAGAGATTGTGTTGCAGCTGCTTATGGCTAGCTCCCTTCCTAACTTTTAAACTCTTTCCCAAAGAATGAGAGTATGAATAGTATATATGCAAATGACACAACTTTGGAAAAAATATAATTTCTGCTGTTATAGTCAAATTAAGAGAATTCAGTGGTAGGAAAGTTGGAAAGAAATACTGGAGATTTCAACAAGAAAATATTCACAGACTCCCAGGATCACAGAATAATTAGGGTTGGAAGGGGCCTCAGGATATTTTCTAGCCGCCTCCCCTGCCAAGGCAGGTTGCCCAGGAACTCATGCAGGTGGGTTTTAAATGTCTCTAGAGAGACCTCACGACCTCTCTGGGCAGACTGTTCCAGCACTCTGCCACTCTCCTTATAAAGACGTTGTCCCTCATGGTAGGTGGGACTTCCTGTGTTTTAGTTCATGGCTTTTGCTCCTCATCCTGTCACTGGGCACCACAGAAGAGGGTCTGACACCATTCATTGGCACTCACCTTGGAGATACTGGTTTGCACTGAGCCTCAGTCTTCTCCACACTAAAAAGGCCCAGCTCTTGCAGTCTCTTCTCTAAGAAAGATGCTCCAGACCCCTCATCATCTTTGTGGCCTCCATTGGACCCTCTCCTACTGGAGAGGCCCCTTGTCTTTCTGGAACTGAGGAGACCAGAAACTGGGCAGAACTGGGCACAATATTCCAGATGTGGCCTCTCCAGGGCCCAGCAGAGGGGCAGGATCACCTCCCTTGACCTGCTGGCCACCCCAGGATACCTTTGGCCCTCCTGGCAGCAAGGACACACTGCCAGCTCAATATTGCTAATCAGGAGACTAACCATATAAAGTAGGGTAAGAAGACTCAAAGCCAGTAAAAACAATGTCTCTTTTCAATACTTTTACAAATGCCTAAAGCTAAGATGTTGTTTTCCATTACCCAGGGAATAGTGATTCAGGTTAAGCTTGTTCTACAGATATTTAGATGGTGAAAAGAATTACAATGCCTTTTGAATAAGGCACTTTTCTACATCCCAATGTCCATGCAAGGTCAGCTGTCCTTGAAAATGAGAGCTATGGGAAATCATGTAAGAGTCCATGGATATGAATCACTGGGAAAAGACTGTTAGCTTGTACTTATTAAAAATTAATAAAGGGAATTTAAAGACTTGTGGGGAACAATTCATGCAGGAAAAGAAAAATAAAGAAAAAAATCTTTTTGCAGACAGATTTTTTAAGATTTTTCCATCCCATTGACTCTACGTATGTGTGAGCCAGCCCTGTAGCAATGATCAGAGCTGGAAGGGGACAGTGGGAGCTATTGTGAAATCCCTTAACAAAATAAACTTCAAATACGAGACATGCAGGGTCAGATAAGGTGTTTACACCAGTGTTTTGAGAGGATTTTGTGCTCCTCTTTAATGTATTTTTAAAACATACGGGGTTGAGGGCAACATAAAATCATGGACCAAATTCAAACATAAAACCACTGGGCCTGTTCCAGTGACCTCAGCACTGAGCTTGACAATAGACACTCCTGTTCCATATTGACCAGATACTTGGTCTGGGGTTCTGAGTAAATTACAAGTGACTGGATTAAAATCTTGGCTTCATGTTTCTAAAGCTGGATCATTAATGCACGCAGAATACCCCAAAATGTTCTATACCCAAATCTGGGCAAGGTCTCCCAGTTCTCTGAAGCACTATCCAGCGTAGCCATCAGACCTTATGGAGGATGAGAGGGTTTTTAGAAACTCAGGAGTTTTGGAAAAGTCATCAGTTAAGTAAACTGGAGAAAAAAAAAATACTATTTCTTTCTTTGAAAGAGAAAAGCTTCCTTTCTCTGTTTTTTGGTAGTTGCAGCTGAAGTTCTGCATAGGATAAAGACAAGAAAGTTCTTTTTAAAATGTAATCCTGCAGAAACTGTGTCTAAATCAGCCAGAATTACAGCTGAACAGCTGAGTGAATCTTAATTTCTACAACCAGATGAATAATTTAAAGCACACTAACATCAACACCTGGTAAATGTTTCTTTAATCTTGTTGCAGTTTTCTTCACTTCTACATTTCTCTGGCTGAAATTACTCAGATTCAACTGGTTTTCTTTCATACTTTTAATATGGATTTCAATGTCTTTTTGAGAAAATACTCTGTCAGGCAAGAACTGCAAGTGCACCAGTTTCAAGAAGATTTCCTGTAAAGCTGGGTCAGCACCTCTGAAGAGAACTTGTGCTGGAATGGAAACTCTTCCTTCAGTGCAGCTGTGCCTTTCCTGCTTCAGAACACTCTTGAGTCATTTGCCATTTGGTCACTGCTGGGAGCTCTCTCAAAATGTGCCAAAAAGGGATGGCTTCCCACTCAAGCCTGCAGAGCTGAAAAAACCAAAAACTGCCTACTAGGACAGTTTTGTTTCTTTCTTGCTACAATTAACTAAGATGACTTGTAAGGCTGAACTCTTCCTAGCTGAGAATGGCTTTTACATTCATGCTGTTCTCTTTCAGCAGCAGTTGGGTTTTAAGGTCTACCTTGCACTCAGATTCCCTCAAAGCTTGCAATAACAAAGATCTGATGGAAGAGACACTTTGATCAACCCATCCAGTCACTGCTGTTACTTAACCTTTATCTTTTCACTTAACTCCAGTTAATGAACTTTTAAATCAAGAATGCTGCTGAGGTCTCCTTGGCCTGAGCTGAATTACATTGGCAAGGGTGGGAGTGATACCAAAATCAGTGCCTGAGGTTTAGGTCAGTGGAGAATAAACTTTTCAGTGGAGTATAACATATGTTACGACTAATCCACATGGAGGTATTGCTCCTTCTTGAACTTCTTTGGCAAAACAGGATTTGATAATTTTTCATTTGTACAAAATCACCACCAACACACTATTTTACCCTGTCCCTCATGTTGAAGGAGCCATTTAAATCAAGAACTACAAGTGAATGCAATCAAACTCCTGTGCAGGAATAGGCTGGCTGCCTCATTTGTCTGCATTCCCCCCTTTCCCCAGGCTGCTGATGGACATAAAACCTTGAAGAACAAGAAGAAGGTTTTATCCTTTTAACCCATGACTAAATTCTACATCACCACTCAGACCACAAAGCACCTATTTAATCTATGGTTATCACCATGGTTATCTGTAAGAAAACAAAGTACCTCTTCCCACACTTCCCCAAATGTATATTCAGCATCTCCTTTTGCTGTGCAAGATTTTGTTTGCAATCACCAGGCAAGTGACCTCACAGAAAAAGGCAAACACTCAATTTCATTCAATTCACTGGAGCTTTCATTAATTGGCTGGCTAAGGGGAATGTATCTCCTCAGACACCCCCACAACCTTCAGCTGAACACTGATGCAGGGAGCCCTCCCTCTCCTAAAGATGCTTGTCACTAATGAGTCTCAGCTTCCTTGCATAAGCCAATTTCCCATTCCACATAGCAATTATGTAAATGAAGGTGAAGTTCCTGATAACTTCCAATGGTTCCACTTGGCTCACAATTAAAAAGAAGAAAAACATTGAAAACCTTCCATTTCAGTCTGGGAAAAGGACTGCTTACCCAGACAAAGAAAAAAATATAAAAGGAAAATTTTAAATGGGCTTTCCTCTTTATTCCAAAAGGACAACAATAAATGGATGAAACACCACTTCCAGATGATATTCAAAGAGTTTCCTTCAGTGTGTATAGTCATTCAATTTCCTTTTGCAGCTAACAGCAGCCAAAACCAGGAACTGTCAATGTAAACAGTGAACAACATTCTTCATTAAATCTCTTTGACATAACATGAAAGCCTCCAAATTTTTTGAATGGCTTAGAGGCACTGCATTGCATGAACATTTTTTTGGCCTTTACCACATCCTCACAGTGTGAATTTTCCAATTTTACCCTTCACTATACTAATGGTAGTTACTGTTCATGTGTCTTTTACAGGTGGGAAACTGAGGCAGGGCTTGACTTGGAGCTGTTTCCTCAGGAATATTCAATTAAAGTCAATGTTAGACCTTTGAGGGATACTGAAGACCTGCATCTAAGTGCCTAACATTGGAGAGGAAGCCTGTTGGACAGTAGGAAATAGAAATCACATTTCATAGTTCAGCAACATTATGAATGCCTTCCTTTTTCTCCTCTTCTCCTCCTAGTATTATAGAAATTTCTATCACTGGGAATAAAAATTAAAAAAATCTGAAGTTTAATTTTGTCTCATTAAAACCTAAAACTCAATTCAACAACAAAAAAATTAAAAAAATTAAAACATCCTAGCCTTCCGATTGTAATGCATAAAAAAGAGAAATTCATTATAGAAGTTAAACCTCTGTTTTTTCTTCCTGTGTGTAACCCTAGTACAGAACCACACAATCCTCCTTTGGATCCTGTCAGAGATCCTTTGCTGTGTCTTCCAACCTAAGCCTGAAGCCTCTGAACTCTGATGAGTGTATTTTCAATCAAATATTACTATGTCTAATAACACAAATCTAGTAACAGAAATCCTTATTGTGTTATTTATACCAAAGATTTTTCATCTCCCACAAATATAATCCTACTTTATTAGTGTTTGAATGGAGTTATTACACTACTTTCCACTGCCGAAGACAGAAGGAATTAACCCCTGATATTTTTGGGAAGGTCATATGGGGAAAACTCAAATCCTGACTTCCACATTCTTCTTAGAGACTATTGATGAGGTTCCCCAGATCCACCTCATATCAGCACTGCCCTTTGGTTGCACCCACTAGCCTTGATCAAATTTTTTAGAGTGGGATCTGTCTCATTTTGATCACAGGAAGGGCAAGAAATAAACTTGATTTTTGTTTGGCTTGGTTTGGTGTTTGTTTTTCATTGTTGTTTGTTTGTTTGTTTTGGGGTGGGTTTTTTTGGCAATATAAGTGGCAAGTAAGATCTAATAGCAGGAATCCCTGTAACCTAAAATTCATCCTTCAGACATGTGGAATGAAATCCTTCCAGGGTTACTTAGGAGGGAAACTTCCACTACAGCCTTAGGCTACTCGATCTGACTCCAAGACTACCCAAGTCTGTAATTATTGCTAAGATCATGTGAGAAACTCCCATTCCTCCTCCTGAGGTCGGGAATCCAATGCCAAGACAGAGAGGCAAGAGATGATTCAAAGGCATCAGGGGTATGGTAGAAAATGTGCCTACCTATGCAAACCTCAAGCCTAAAGCCAAGTGATATTCACCTTCATAAAAGGTTTCTAGGTGAAGTGTGAGAGATGACAGATGGGCTGACATAAATAGACAAATCCAGGAAATTACTGGTGATATTAGTCTCCATGACTGGAAGTACTCTCAGCACAACTTGGCTGAACTTGCTAAGACCTTCACCAAAGCACCATTACAAAACCTTATATTGTTGTTGGAAAACCTTATATTATTCAGGGGAAGAGAGGAGTCTCAGGGAGACCTCAGTATTTATCAGATCCCATTATTCTCCTTGACCTATGGTTATACAGTTTTCCATCTCCTGAGACGGCTTGAAGACAAAACCACATTGTTGTTGGCCAACATCTGTGCTGGGCTTTGTGTGGATTTTTCTGGGGTGAAAATTCTAGGAAATAAACCTGACACAATACCAATAATTGTACAAGAGTGAATGGTGTCAATCCTCCTAAGATAACAGTCAGCAAACTTCTCTCAGAGCAAGAGGCAGGTTGCAATGTGCTAACAAAGAGACATTTAGCACAAATGCAGGCTCTCAGGAGGTAAGTTAGCTCAGGGAAAGTGTTTATTAGGTCACAGAATGCAGCAGGATAGAGCCAAGATCTAAAGATCTTCAATATCTTGTTATTGGTGCTTGGCAGTACAGACAAATGCTCCTGTTTACCTCACAAGGCCTTGGCCTCAAAGCTGAGTTAACTCACAGTAATGAGACATGCTGAGAAGTGCAAGTGGAAAGTGTTACACAGAAGTGGCAAGACCTAGTAGCTGTTAATGAAAAAATACCAAATATCATAAATCAATGTATCTGAGCTGTTTAACTAGATTTTCCCCCTGCATTTTTAATTATTTGCCCTGTTGCTTCTAAAGACATAAATATGCATCTTCCTCTGTGCAGGACAGGTATTAAAGTCAAATTTCCCAGAAAATTGAAGAGCATTGCCTAGCAAACAGGAAGGTGTCATCTGACTAAGAACAGCCTTTTAAGTGGAAAAAGTATTAAAAAAAAAATATTCCACTAAAGTAGCATCTGGCTGCATATGTTGTGCTACTCAGGTACTACCCTGTTCAGAAGGGATGTAACTAAGCTGGTGGGGAAGGGATTTTTGCTGTTTGAGTTTTAAAACTCTTTCCTCTGAACAGCCCTTGACTGCACACTAGTCTCAGGTGGTCTCTGTTTCATATTCACAAATTGTGCAGCCAAGCTTTGATGGTCTTGGAGCAAGTGAGGCGGTGCAGCCTCCTCCCAAGGGGAGCCAGCCTGGGCTCCAAGGGAGCTCTGCATTCATCTCTGCTCAGTGTGGGACTCATCTCCTGGCTCCAGAGGTGTCCACCCCCACCAGAGGAGCGTCCCTTGTTGGAGTGCAGGTGAATGGCAATGCTTTTACTGGGCAGGTAAAAGAAGCAGTTTTATATTTTCCTTTACACATAATAAGAGAACAAGTCCCTCCCTTCCCTCCCTCACTGTGTCACCCACACTGGAGTGCTGAGGGCCAACACCTTCCCCCACACAGTCCCTTATTTCTTGCCATGAAGGACTGTAGACCTGGTGAAACTCCAGAGCCTCTGGCTGTATTCAGACTGTCAAAAGCAGAAAGTTTGTTCACTGCTGAAGATTTTCCAAATGCATACTGGTAAATTCGGACATGTTAATGTGTAGAGGTTCAGGGAAAAATATGCTCACAAGCAGAATTATTCTCCTAATTTTGGATGTGGTACTGCAGCTATGATGAAGTGCAGCATACTTCCATTTAGGACATCAGCCACAATTAAAAACTTCCCACCTAGAAGAAAGTCAGTGGTTTTAATCAGTCATTACCCAGTATGTAGTAGAAATAGTAGGTCAAACATTTCCCCCTTTAGATCTGCTAGTTTATTCCCTAAAATGTAAACTAATGATAAAAAGTTTCAAAACCAATTAGCTACTCTCCTGCACTGTCACATATCCCAAAAAAATAAAAGCTCTTTATGTTAAGTAATTAAGTTTCACAGTACACTTATGATACAGCTACAATTAACCCCATTACACATATGGGGAAACTAAAACAGAGAGAAGCTGATCGCTCAAGATCAGAGCAGGAGAAAAGAGCCCAGCAATCATAGGAATTAAGGACTAGTAAATTCTCCTGGGTCCTCTGCTCCTCCAGCTATCACATTCCACACACAGCTCAGTGCTACAAAGACTCAGGGATTTTTTTTTTTGTTAAATTCTTCTCTGGGGCTCTGCTTCTGGTATTCACTGGCTTGAGTGACAGCACTGGATGTGGGATGTTGGACATATACACTGGGTACTTTAAGTTTAAGTACCCACAGTTTCCTTTTTGTGTGTGTTCTTTAACCAAATGAAAGGCCAGAAATCCAGGGATCCTCTCTACACTATGCTTTCAACTAAGTTTCTTTTGTAACAGCAAGATATGTTGACAATAATTTTCAGGGACTTAAATGTGAGTAACAGTTTCATGACCGTTTCTTCTAACACAACAAGAAAGGTTTATTCTTGTTTTTAAGGGATAATGTGTTTATCTCCTGTAAGATTTTTTCTAATTAACTTTGTTTGTTTGTTTTTTGTTTGAATACTAACAGCTGATACCTGTCAGGTAATGTGCAGTATTATTCCTTTAAGATGAAAAATCAGAAGATGGAGTACCGTTCCTCAGTTACACGCTTTTCTTGTCATGCTACACTTTCTAAATTATCCACAGCTTTATAAAATACTCTTGTGAAATAGATCTCTCAAAGTTATAGCTTTCAATACTAGAGTAAAAAAATTATGGCTCAGAGTTGCTGGATTTTATCACTTTCTACTCTGACACAGAAAGATGTAGTGAGTCGACTCCTCCACTGAACTCCCCACTTTACATGCAGCCCTCGGAGGAACATTTAAATGGACACCATGTAATTTCAGGGAGTTTTATGATCTTACCAGTGGAGGGGGTTGTGGTAGCAAATTTTACTACTCATTATGACTTCCCACACAGATATGGAAGGCAAAGAATAAGTTATACATCATCTGCAGTAGAACATGAGTTTTTACCACCTGTCTGTAAAGGCCAAATATGTAATTTTGGACTTCCTTAGTTCCTATTTCCTATTGAATCATTTTTATGCTACAAGCTATACAATTTAAAATCAAGGTGAAACCATGGGTTTTCCTTACATTCTTCCCCAATCTATTAAACAGGATAAACTATTTAAGCAACAGCTTGTCTAATAAATAAGCAGGATCTATTTGAGCCAACAGGATTGTTTGTAAGTTTTAAGTTATAAATCAGCATTTTACTACACATGACTTTACATCAGTCACTGGGGAAACTATCTGCTTCTGACAGATTAAGTCATGTTCACAAATACTAGGTTACATATAGGGAGGAGAAAGTTGTTTGCTCATGACATAAGAAATCAGACCCAAATTTACATTATCCTAGATATAGAAAGGAAGAAATCAAAAAACTAAGTGTGGTTTGGTGCCCTCAAACCTTGCCCCTGTTTGAGCTATTTGGCTTGTAATTGTGCTTCAAGTACATCCCATTATTTCTGCAAGTGCAAGGACAATGGAAATTGTAAATCCCTGCTCAGGATACAGCTTGCTGTTAATTCCTGAAAGGGGTGACAACTTTGTATGAAATTCAAGGCAAAAAGGGTAGTTAAGTGAATATATAAACATACAGATATTACTTCTGTGTGTGAAATCTGTAGGAAAGGAAGTGCTGAGCTTCAGCACTGTCTGCAGGTTCCGTGGTGTCACACCAACAGGAAATGCAAGTCCAAAGGATGAAGAGAGTCTGAATCGTTCTCCTGTTCCTCAGCAGGTTACACAAACCTGATGTCTCACTCACCTGAGCCCTCTAACTGCTTGCCTAATTTGTTGTTCCACTGACTTCCCAAAGATTCCCTCAAAGATTTTGTTAGAGAGAGAGCAAGATAGGTCTTGCAGGCAGCAAGAGGATCAAGGCTGTCATTCCAACCAGATCCATTCTCTGTGAAAATGGATCCCAGGCAACGATGTATAAAGCAAAACAGTTGTCTTCCCCTTAGGACAAATGGTCCAATGCCAGGGATGACCAGTGCATCTAAGCTTTATCCATCACACACCCATCTATTCAATTTAAACATCAAATTTAAATGTAAGCACTTGAAGGACAATCTCAATCCAGCAAAAGTGCTTCTGTCTAAATGGATCAATTTGTTTACACATTTCTTCCCACTTAATGGGTACATAAGGCAATTTTAAACAGAAAATTGAAATTGCTGCATTCAAATACATTTTTTTTCAGTCTGATTGTGGCAATTCATATGTAAAATCATAGACTCATAGGATGGTTTGAGTTGGAAGGTACCTTTGAAATTTACCTAATTCCAACCTCACTGTTGTGGGCAAGGACATCTTTCCTTGGATTATGTGGCTAAAAGCCCTCTCTAACTGATTGTATCTGAATTTTTTAGCTTCTTTTAGCAATGAGAAAAAGAAAAAGCAGATGAATACTAATTAAAAGTGCATGAGTGGACATCCTATGTCTCTGAATACAGCTGCTAGAAAGGGAATGAGTGTTCCAGTTGTTTCCATGAGAAAGATACTCACAGAAAGCAGGATAATCCTTTCTCTGAAGTGAAAATGGAAAAGAATACAAAAAACTGAAATGAGAAACCTAACCCAAAAACAGTAACCCCAAACCACCTGCCTCTTTTAAAAATTAATATTGAATATACTTCTACAAAGATATGTCACAATTCACATACTGGAGCTGTGCTCTGCACACAGAGCACTGGCTAAAGCTCCATGGCTTAGGTTTAGAGCATTTCAGACTAGCTATTGAAATGTCCCTTTCCAGATATAAAAGAATTCATGCACAAATCATCCATAACTTTCCCTCTTGTTGTGGCATCATTGCCTTACCTAGGACATTGCTTTTCTTCAGATGGAATATTTTGAGGCAGCTGCTAGAGAGTGTATGTCTCTAGCGATTTGGATTCCTTTTGCTTATCTTACCTGTTTGGAAGGTTATTAATTTATATATAAATATTTGCATCTCTGAAGCAGTGCCATCATTTTAAAGATAAGACAGTTTTTCCTGCTGTGTGTGTTCCCTGTTTTAACATCTAGACTGCAGAAATTTTTCAGACCACTTCCTGTCAGTGATAGCAATGGGAAATTAATCCAAGCAGCATTCCTAGACTAGAATAGTAAATTAAGCAAATCCTTCTAAAAGACCCACATATACACTGGAAGGTAAAGAAAATTCTCTAAGTTTTCAATTTATGGTCACATCTCGTACATAGTGTTAAGCTTCATAGGTGCTGACCACAGAGCGATGTCCTAGAGATCTGTTAATAGCACAGAATGCTTTGCTGAACCTCAAATTAAATTCTTGGTTTGTCAAAATTCAAACCTGGCTTCTATTTCCCAGGATATTTTTGTTCATTTATTAAATTTATGGTGAAAATATAGTCATAGTTTTATAAACAAACTACTACACCACTTCCACATCTTCCTTTTCAATTAATAAATTGCAGTGCCACTACAATGGAAGGAAAATATTAATTCATTTTTTTACATAATGCAATTGATTTTTTTTCTATTAGTGTCAGAAAGAATTGCTAAGAAAAGAATAAGACGGTTGTTCTCACTCTGGAGTCTTCTCCTTGCTCTTTTTTTCACCCTGAAAAAATCTTCAGGAACATTATTTAAAATCCTGAACTAAGATGCCATCTTTGATTATTTGTTGGGAAAGACAAGAGCACCATCTTCTTTCTGTGTTGACTATGTCACCTTTCCTACCTTTTATTATCACTTGCCTAATTTGCATAGATACATGAAGGCACAAACTGCAATCACAGCCTTTTTGTGCCAAGTCTTTCACAAGCACAATGAAAATGTCTCTCTCTGCAAAAGTTCCTGCAACTTTTTTTATAGTAAACGGACAGAAATAGGTGTGATTCAACTCATCTTAAAATAGATATGTTAAATTACTCCCTCAAATTACCTGTTTCTCTCCTCTGGCTATAAAGGGAGACTGGTTGATTAGCTTAGGTAAAGACACCCACAGCACAGATTTCAGCACTTAGATAAGATTATTTTTACCCTTAGCCACAGATTTCCAAGGCTTCTTCCATCTCACAGCCATAACTCAGATGATTTATTGCCTGCCCTTCGAATATAGCCTAACATATCATTACAGGGCAACTGTTTCCTGCTGGTATAGAAAGCCTGGTGAAATAAGATTTGCTAGAAAGCTAATTTATAAATCATGCAAGACATCCTCCCCAGGGAAGAACCATTATTACCTCTAGCTGGTAAGAGTATATATAGATATGCTGTAATGAATGAATATTGACTTCTTACTTAACAACTGTTATTTAAACTGATGCCTAACTGTCATCTATAGATCTTAGGATACTTAAATCCTAATTTTTAAGATGTTCTGCATCCCATAGTCACTAGGAAATCCGGACCACCTGTTTTCTCAAGGAACCATCACTCTCTGCAACATCTGTAATCTTTAATGGTTTCCCAAGCAGAACACTGGGACATATTCTACCATCAATAAGGGTTTTATAAGAAAATCTTAAAAATAATTGTAGTCTCCATACACAAAATACAGTTGCTACTTCCTAAAACCATAATAATTTATTTTTTACTAGACCCCAAAGTCTTTCATTTCAGATGATGCTGACACTTTATCACCTTGGTTGTGTAGCAAATTCTTTATTGCAGGACTATCTGCTAAATATGAAAGTAAGACTTGAAGAGACAGAGATAAATGAGAATGTAATCTCACTAAAGGACTTTGTTACTGGAGAGCCCCTCTAACGACTGGCTCCAGACATGCTGCATGCTCCTTCATATAATCCCTCACTCCCCTCTGCATTTTAGATCTATAGAGGGTCATCCCTTTATTGGTGAATCACAACCTTCAACAAAGACCCCTGTCCCTTTCTTGTAGGAGTTTACCTAAATAAAAAATGTAAAAAGAGGCTTTCAGAAAAACAGAGAGTTGACAGCAGAAAAGAGCAGATGACCCCAAGCTGTGCAGGAGTGTTGATCTGATGAAGAGTAGGAAGTCTCCACAAAGGGATCCGTTCAGGCTGGATCCATGGACCTCGACTGTATGAAGAAATGAGGTGGGAGTTCCTCTTTTCTCCCAGTTAATAAGTGATAGCACAAAGAGAATGGCTTCAAGTTGAGCCAGGGGATGTTCAGATGCATATTAGGAGAAATTTCTTCCCAGAAAGGGTTGTCTATCACTGGAGGAGGCTATCCAGGGAAGTGGTTGAGTCATCATCCCTGGAGGTATTTAACAGATGTGTGGATGTGGCACTGAGGGACATGATTTAGTGCTGGACTTGGGTCATCTCAGGGGTCTCTTCCAAACTAAATGATTCCATGAAAACTCTCAGTTGTGCTATTTACCTATTTCTTAGGCTAACAAAAAAATCCAGCACAGGAGCACCTTCTGCAGAATTTTCCAGTGTTTTTTAGTCCTCTGTTCAGTGTGTCATAGTTCCTGTGATATATCCTTTCTCAAGGAAATATGAAGTTATTAGAAATTCCAGTTACACATGATACTGCTCTGAGTTCATACTGACTTCAAGTGATGCAGGACAAACTTTCAGTTTTATCAGTCATATCTCTAGAAAGACAATATACCTGCTCTGCAATCTTAGCACTAAATCTGCTGCACCAACATTCCAGGCACTTGGAGCTCACAGGAATTTACAGCTCCATGAAAGGCTAGGACATATCCTGGTTTTGGCTCTGATGACAGACTTCAAGAAGCTTTGTTAAAACACGGTTGTCTCCTGCATAGAATTCTGGGTACATTGAGTGGGGTTTTCTCCTGCTGTGATATAGATAAAAAAATGTATATGTTGGTTTGTAACAGATGATTGTCAAGATTTTCATAATTTGTTACAAACTGTTCATTTTTATCACCTTTTTGGCACTTGGTCAACAGGAAATATCAGACCTTATTGCAGACTTTAAGTTGTGGTTTGTTATTTAGTTTGCCCATTTTGACATCCCAGTTTCAAGTACCTTTCTATTGAAACTTTAGTGTTCCAGACTGAACAAAAAACAAATAAAGACCAAACCAATACTAATAGAAAGTGACTTCCGAAAAGTTAGGCTCTGAAATCAACAAACCAGGGTTGAACACGTCACAATTATCTTCATGTACTGAATTGCAAACCTGCTTTTAAGAAAGTTTGAAAGCCCAGTTGCTGAAGGTTGAAAAGACACATTCCATGGCAGAGGAACACTCATGGAGACCCTCCAGGGCTAAAATAAGCCTACTTGTAAAGTGCAAAGACAACATTTTTCAGGCATGAACTCCTTCAATGCATAATCATTTTCATATTTAATGTTTGAAGAGACTTGTTTTAATTTTGAAATATTATGTTTAGCATATTTATATTTAGAATAAATGGAGATGTTATACTTCCAAAGGAGACACCATAATTTTAAAATTGCTTGATCAAAAAGTTCAGGATGTTTTCTCCCTCAGTGTGACTTTTGATTAAAGCTGCACATTTCTGAGAGGATGCCTTTATCTTAACCTTGCCTTTTGACATTTTGAATTAGCCTCATGGAAAGAATTATATAAAACTACCTCTCTACCCATGCATAGATTCAGTGATGATAAAAAGCAAGATGTCCTATTAATTTACTTGTACAAAGGATCCTAACATAAATGCAATCTCTGATTTGTCCTATAAACCAAGGTTCATTTCTCAGAAATGCTGAAATTTGAGATGATGGAATAACTGAGCTGCTTGGGATCAGCAGAAAGATTTCTTTCTTGAATGCTTAATGTTTTGTTAAAATAAAAAGAATCTAAGTTTTTATAGTGTTTATTTCTGTTTCCAAACTCATTGCTTAGAAGTAGAATTAATTTCTGAAAAGAATTCTGTTCTTCAGAAACTTGTGCAAGCAATTACTAATTTTCTGTGTTTTTATAGCTTTGTAGCTGCCACTTCATATATTTATTCCAAATATTAATTCAGGTGGCAAAAATCTCTGAGTAAAGTATGGGACATTACAATAGCACATAGTTTTTCATCAATGCAGAAAACAAGAGAACTGTTGTCTGGGTGCAATTCACCCACTGAATTGGAGTAAGTGACTTGCCAGTGTTTAGAGCAGCGCTGGATTTTAAAGGAATCCCAAGACTGAAATTTACATCAGAGCGAAGGCAGCAAGAATCACTGTCTGGGGGAATTAAAGGTAGGTAAGTGAACCTGGAAGAGAAGAGAGCTCTGTGAAGGCCAGTTCAGACTGGAGTGGTAGGTCTGAAACAGCTGCATGGCCGATTTAACCCCAAAGGTGAAGGTGATCCTTGCCCCAAGCACCAGAAATACTGTGTTGGATCTCTGCATATGAACAGCTGGATTCTGTCCCAGCCAGGCCTTCAGGTGGCCACTGATGTTGAAGTTTTTTGTTTCAGACTCACTGTCCAGGGGAAGAGACTCGTGGCATGTATTGGTGCTTACAGACCCTTGATGTTTTGGCTTTCTCCAAAATCTGGTCAGCTGATCAGACCTGATCAGGTCTCAGTTTTGGGTTGAGATGCTGTTCAGCATCTCCAACACTGGGGCCTACTTAATTTTCTATCTGAGTGATCTGACCCAGCTTCTGGAGGGGGGAATTGAGAGTTTCCAACTTAGCTGAGGATCTACAATGGAAATTCTTGTAGCCACAAATACTTTTCAGCTTCAATTCTTTGAGACATTTATGAAAGGCTGTTAAGGAAGATGAAAGATTAACAGGAAAGTTTTACAGAATGCTTAGCAGAAGATTCTGAATGTGCAACTTGAGAATGGAATAGAAATTAAAGCAAGTTTTGCTATAGAAGGATAAAGGATGTCTAAAGTTAGAATTGCTACTGGACAACTAAGAAGGCAAAGGTTAAGTCGAGTTGGAAAGAGGTTTTATGGCTAGAGCAAAGGATATGTTGAACACAACCAAAGATGCTTTCACCAAGCAGAAATAAGTCTTAGAAAGAGCAAAAGATACCACAGGCAAACAACACCCATGTTTTTACCAAGTAGAAACATAGTCTAAGAATTTTCCACTACAAGAAAACAGAAAAACAACTTTGAGTTTAAACTGTAACATAATATGGTAATGATACTAATTACAATAGGCTATAGGTAAATATAAAGGTATTGTGCATGATGCTGATTGGTTTTTATGTATATAAGATGCTCAGCAAAGAAAACTATATCATGCATTTTAACCAAAACCAGAGGGCTTCAGGCATGTCTATATGCTGTAGCTGTCAGCTTTAGGCTTGGCTCTGTTACCCGCAACCCACAAATGCTGTAACATCTTCTATGCAATAAACAGCATTTTGCAGAGCTGCCTGTTGTCCCACATCTCTCGTTCAGGCTCTTACAAAAGGCCTTGACTGGAAGATGATTGAGACATGACTGAGATGGAAGTATCACATCAGTTGGAAAGATCTTCTGTTCACTCCTTTTTATTATTTTTCCTCTGTTTCTTTCTCCTTTTCTCTCAGAATGTCATGGGATTAGTTCTACTTAGATTGTGAATTAACAAGCCTTGAAATGTCTGGTCATAGAATCATAGAATGATTTGGGTTGCAAGGGACCTCAAAAATCATCTCGTTCCAACTCCTCTGCCATGGTCAAGGACAGCTTCCACTAGACCATGGGCCCCATCAAATCTGGTCTTGAATGTTTCCAGGGATGGGCTCATCTCTTAGGAACTCACTGCTGAAGTTTTCTAAGTTTTCTAAGACAATTCATCCTCAAAACTTCTCTCACAGTGAATTATATCCCTCTGGATATAATTTGTATTTATCAGGCATGCTTCATTTTATATAGAAAATACCTACTTATTTTCAGATTACTTTTAACAAGCTTTGAAAATAAACCCATGTGTTTGCTAAAGCATAAATTTCTACACCTTTTCTTCATACTTCAAAAACAGTAACCTCATCTTCACTTAATGGAGGAAGAAATTACCTTTCAGAAAGTTATTGAAAGTAATGACTGCAATTTCATACAGTTCCACAAGTCATGGTGCTGTTTCTCTCTGCTCTAATGAGCAACTAACTGCAACTGTTTGTTTTGACTGCATTAAGAAGCCATTTACAAGAAAAGGTTTCTCTTTAATAATCAAAGCAGAATTCCTTCACTGGGAGCTGCTCTGAGATAGCCAAACATTAATGAAGAGATTAAGATCACTGCTTGTTTATTAAAAACAGGCACAAACAATTAATTATGAAGCACATCAGAAATGCAAATAACCCTTCAAATTATGTCTTAGGTGACAGGTAGCCACATACTTAATTTAATTAAATCATTTAATTTATAGGAAAGGATTTCAGTGTGGATTATCATGCACTTGTATAGTTCAGAGATTACAGCAGTGTTCTTTGTTTTAGGAACATGGGTTAGTGGTGGACTTAAATGTGTTAGAGTAATTGTGGAACACAATCTTAAGAGATCTTTTCTAACCTAAATGATTCTATGACTCTATAATTTTCTGATACTCCTACTTTTTAAAATTTTTTTCTTTGCATACCACAATTAAAATTATGCTGCTTCTTGTCACCTAAAGTCAGGTATTCCATTTTATGAAAAAGCATAAAATTGTGGGTACACAATTTTACATCACCAATAAAAAGAGTTAACGAGTAATGGCAATCACAGCTACTTCTTCTTGACTTGTCTGGAAGAAATATTTTATCTTATCTCCCTGCTTTTTATGAGAAAAATCAAGAAAGAAGCACATTCCTTGGCTGTCCTTGGCTTTCTGCACTTTTAAACAATAACCCAATTTACTTGACTAAAATTAGATGGAAGACTTCTACAGTCTAATAAAGATAAGCATAACCATAAATACTTTGTATTACTTGCAATATTTTCAGGTCAAGTTTTCAAAAATATTTGTCTATTTGGAGTATTGATAATTGGTAATGTGGTACTTATAGGTGGAGGAAAAAGAGATAAGGACACAAATCAAAGTCCTGAGTAATTTCTTTAGTTATATGGCACACAAAATAATTTCTTTTTTCTTAATATTCAGCCAGCAAAACAATGTCCTTGGCCTGTAAGGTAAACAAGTAGGCAAGCTGGTAGCACATGGCATCTTCAATGTTGTAATTCACCCTCTAAGTCTCTGCTGGCAATAATGCTGCCAAGATTTATCCCATGAATCCCATGTTCTTTAATGTGTCCTCTTCTGTACTGTTCTGGTCTCCATCTTTCCCTCTCTCATACAGTGCAGAACATCAAGATAAAACAGCTAATCCTAACTGTTTCTGAGCACTTTCTCCCACTGCTTTTAGCAATGACCTTGTGTGATTAAGAGAAAAAAAAATACATGTTTTTAAATACATGTTTTAAGATAAGCTCCTGCAGTTTTTCAGCTTGTGCCTGGAGGCTGGAATTCAATGAATGACTGTGTGTTCATTACTTCTCTGAATCTTTTCCCCAAAATTTATACTGTAGCTTAAAATCTTAAGGGAGACACTTGATGGGTCATAAGGCAACTGAGCCAAGGAGCTAATTATACAAATTATAACTGTGAGATGGCATCTTCACCTTCCCTGCTCCTCTAGCTGTTGGTGCTTGGGTCCCACAGGCTCAGCCCACTGTCTGCTGCAAGCAAACACCATCACATGGTGACATTAACAAGCCACGCTGCTGAACAGCACCAGAAGCCAAAGCCCCATAAATCCACTCAGAAAGGCCTTTCTAGAGTTTAAATTCAGGCTATGTCTGCATTTACTCAGCCCTGTAGGAAGGGTGCTAAGGGCAATGGAGTTTGTGCTGTTATGAGCTGCACATGAATGAGCAGAGAGCATAACTGGTTCTGCACAAGCCCAAAGCAGTCTTCAGCCATGGTGTCTATTAAAAGACAGGAAGCTGTATTTTGTGAGGCTACAAAATCTGCACGACAGCAACTAAAAACTGTGCACAACAAGCCCTCTCTCCTTTTCACTTCTCAAAAATGAGGTGCATAATCTGGAACACAAGTCCTATGAGGAGCAGACGAGGGAGGGGCTGGAGTGGTTAGGTCTGGAGAAGACTCAGGGGAGACCTTAGCATTCTCTACAACAGCCTGAAAGGAGGTGGGGGTCAGCCTCTTCTCCCAGACAACTTGTGATAGGACAAAGGGAAATTACCTCAAGTTGAGTCAGGGGAGTTTCAGGTTGAATACAAGAAAAAAAATTTCTTCCCTGAAAGAGTGGGTAAGCATATATTAATATATATGCTTACCCAAGATCCCTAGGGAAGTGGTGGAGGCACAATCTGTGGAAGTGTTCAGAAAACAAGCAGAAGTGTCACTCCACTGTATGGTTTAGTGGGCAAGACGGTATTCAGCCCAAATGTTGGACTTAATATTGGAGGACTTTTCCAAATTTTATGATAGCATGACTCTGTGAAAAGTCCACAGACACTAGTCTTGTCTTGTCTGTAGGGAAATACACCTTGCTAAAAATGCTTAGGAGTATGAATGAAATGCATATGTTTTTATGACTATATTCATGTTCACAGCATATTCCTCTTCATGCACCCTGACTCAACACAAGCTAATGGTCAGCACTGAGGACATAAGTGACCACACCACTGGGGCCCCTGGCCTCCAGCACAGCTCTCCTGTGATTTGACTGAGCCACACAGCCCATTCTCTTCCTAAACTTTACACAGGATATGGATAAACTGTGGACCATGTGGTAGGTCACCAAGGCTTCCTGTAAAACCTCTCAGTCCTGTGCCATGGATGGAGTTTTTTCTGCACACGTTTGGCTGCTCACCACCAAGGGACTACCCAGTACAGACTTCAGCTTTTCCTCTCCTGAGGTATTGCAAACTATGGGGGTTTTGCCTCTGTTGCTAAAAGCATCTAGTGGGAAGCAAACGTGGCTAATGCTGTCAGTTTCCGAGGTTTTATTGTAAATCCTGTACATTTAATAAAAATAAAATGCCACGTGCAATGGAAGATAAATACTGCCTCTTATTTATTTTATATACTTACATATTTTGTATATTTTATTACTGCATATAGTCACAGATTTTACTTGATGAATTTACATAATCATTTCCAAATATATTCTGTTTTCACAGATCCTATGAACCCAATAAGGGAAAGATTAAAAATATTTCCTTTGAACCAAACTCATGAATTCCACTTATTTTATAGTCATTCTTGCTGGTGAGGTAGGAGTTCATTCACTATTTTATATCACCCCTGTTTTGTTGTAATGCTGTTTTAATAGGAGTGTCTTATTGAAACATGCAGAGCAATTTAATTAGCCCTATCCCAGCTATCTACATACTGAGAGACATCAATGGCATAAAAAAACCCCACATTATGGCCTGTGTACCTTTAAGTTCAGTCCCATTAAAAAAAATGTTCTCTAGCAGATCTATGAAATCAATTAGGAAGTACTTGCAAAGATAGCCAAGGAGAAACTGTTTAAAGCCTTAATGGCTTAAATATCCCTTGTCTTGATGTTAGCCCTATAAAGCTATTAGAGCCCAGTCTGGATTGCATTAGCACCATGAAAGTCAACTGCTAATCCTGTAACTGCACTGCCAGACTTGCCTCTCCCCTGCCCATGTGTCTATGTGAATTTCTAGAAGAGGTCAAAGAACCTTCAGTATTTTCTCGATGCTGAGGATGTATGAGGGAGAAGAAAATATTATTTTGTAAAAAAAAAAAAATGTAAATACAAAAACAAAGTTTATTCTGAACAGGAGTAGTTTGGCTTTTTTATTGTTTGTCATTGAATGTTTTCTTGCCCTAATAAAGTAAAATCCTAGCTGTCTTCACAGGAGGTTATTTCATTACTATAAGACTACTTATGCCAGAAACTGCTGTAATTTGAGGCCATTTCCAAAGATCAAAGCAACTCCAGGGGATTCTGGATATACCAAGGGCAAATTACACTGGAATATGTTGTAAAATAATATTGTTTCTTCCTTGAAGATTTTTCACAACAAAATGTTTTTCCAAACCTAGACTAAATTATTTATATATTCATTGATTTTCCAAGGAAATCTCTTTATTCAGCTTTTGAGTTTGGGATTCCTTTTTTTAGGTGATTTTCTCAGATTTTAATATAACTGTTTGTGTTTTATAAAACTTGTCTAATAATTTTGCATCCAACTCCTTCTCCACCCTACCCCACCTGCAGTCACGTCACATCCTCTGGGACCTGCTTACCTGTCTGTCCTGCAATCGTGGCAAACAGCCTGTGGGGAATCCTGGATGGGATCTTCAGTCCAGCTCTTATCTGGTAATACCTGGAGAGAAAAGATGAAAGATTACACACTGCTGGAGAAGTGACCTCTTGATCCAACATGAAATTCTGTGAGAGCACATTCTGGGCATCTGCACCCAAAAGTGCTCAAGAGAACAGGCATGCTCAGGATCTTTTCTTCTGCTTTTTTGCTTTAATTAAAGTGGGTTTAATCTAACCCCTTCTATTGTACACCAGGCAGAGTGGACACAATGGCCTGATGTGTGAATAGTGAAGAAAGATTGTGAAAAGCACTTGGCCTCCTGTAGGAAAAGGAGACATAGAGAAACATCTATGATAAAAGCCCTGAGATCAGACAAGGAGTGACAAAAAATTTAATGTCAAAAAAAACCAAAACCAAAACCAAACAAACAAAAAACCCACAACAAACAAACAAACAACAAACCCCACCAACTTCAGTGGAAAGACAACAAAAGTGCTAATCTCACATCTAGGGATATTCAAATTATGCATGGTAGTTATCTCTCTGCTGTTCCATGTTGAATCTACTTTATCAAGAAAATGTTAGCATTAATCATTTCCCCAGAGAAGGTTTGGAGTCTCCTTCACTGGAGGTATTCCAGAACTGTCTGGACACAATCCTGTGCTCTGGGGTGACCCTGCATGAGCAGGGAGGTTGGACCAGATGACCCCATTGTGGTCCCTGCCATTCTGTGATTCTGTTAATCATATCTAAACCAGTTTTATTCTGGCTGTTTTCTATCCCATAGGGGATCCCTGCATTTTTTGAAGGAGGACAGAAAAAGAAAACACCAGCAATTTCACTGCTTCAAGTTACACATTGAATCATAGAATATCCTGAATTGGAAAAGACCCACAAGCATTGTCAAAGCAAACTTCTGGCCCTGTACAGGACACCCCAAAAACCCCTCCATGTGTCTGAGAGAATAGTCCAAACGCTTCTTCAAACACCAGGTTTGGTGCTGGGACCACTTCCATGGGGAGCCTGCTCCAGTCCCCAAAACATGAGCTCAGTCTAAACAGAGGGAAAAACTCATCCTAGTCCATCCTAGTCTTCCTTCATCACCACTTCCATGGATGAGGAATATGAGGCAGTGTTCAGTACAGTGACTAATCCAGGTTATTGTAGCTCAGGATAGCTCAACCTCTTTGCAAACCTCCCACTAACCTGCTGTAACACCATGTTGGTGCCAGTCTCCCTTTCTCTGGATTTTCCCTCCTTTGGGCTCTTTGTTTATAAATTCTTTTAATCCATTAGTATTTGCAGATAGTTTGGGCCCAATTTTTGTCCCAGCCTCTAAATGCAAAAGCAGTTTCCAACCTGAACCATTTTGTAGTTTTATGAAAACACCAAGATGTCTCTGAACTCCTGTATGAACATCTCTCACAGGCTACACTTACCAATAAAATCTTCACTAAGTGTGTAACAGTGAATGAACTAGATCTGTCTTTCTGAGGTTAAAAGCTGAAGAAAGGAGTTTGATGGGGAGAAAAAAACAAAACAAAACAAAACAGCACCACTCCAGAGGCAATTGCTCCATGTCCTTCACAGCTGAAAGCCCATGTTGCTTCAGCTGGCAGCTCCCTTCCAACTGGGATATAATTTCAGCACAACCTTAAACATTTCTTGGTATCTGTTTTAGTCAAGAGCTTGGTCACGAAAACTCTCTGTTTACATGTTAGTTTTCAGAAAAGAAACTAAAAGCAGTTCATATTCTAAATACACACAGTATCTACTTAAACATATCAGCAACCACATCTAAGCTACCTGATCTTTTTCTCCATTATGCTGTTCTTGCACTATGCAGGAGTTTTTAATTAGTGATATTGATTCTGATTTTTTCTAAAGCAAGTACAAGAATTATGCCTTAAGATGCTTTGAATTTGCATTATAGTTTTATGCAATACATTTTTTTTACTGACAAAAATGCTCTGTGTGGACTACTCATAAAGTCTAATAACTTCCAAATACCAGTAACAGGGTATTAAAGGTGTATTACATATTAGTGTAACAGGACACTCCTCCATAAGCAGATATTCAAGATTTACCCTGTGCCCATTCCACTAGATCGGCTCCAAAGAGTAATATTCTATAACTGTCTGGCTACATCTCTTTAGATTTTTGCTGCTCAGAATTGTGGTGGGTTATCCTTGGCTAACAGCCAAATTCTCAACAATATGCACTCATCAACAGAACAGCAGGAGAATATAGGCTGAAAAATAGGATGGGATAAAGACAGGGAGATGGCTTACCAGTTACTGCCACTGGCAAAATTGATTCAACTTCGGGGAAATTAATTTAATTCATTCACAGTTGGGTAGTAAGAAACAAACTCAGACATTAAAACAAGACCTCTCTCCAGTCCACTCCCTTCTCCCAGGCTTGGCTTCAGTCTTTTAGGCTCCTCTCCTCCCAAGCAACTCAGGGGGATGGGAATTAGTGTCAGTCCATAAAAGGCCATAAAAGCTGCTCCCCCCTCTTCACACACTCCCTGCTCCAGTGCAGATGTTCCCCAGGCTGCAGCTCCTTCAGGGAATATCTAACCTGCCACACAATGGTAATGTCAGCCTTCCCTCTTTGTGTGTCTCGTGTTCAGAAACCACCCACACAGCCCTAAATATTTCCAGTAGGAAACTGATTTCCAATGACTTGGCTGGTGCTTCTGACTGAGCCAACTAAAGCTGGGGAGAATATACAGAGGTGCCTAAGGTGACACTTTCATATAATGGAATCACAGAATCATGGAATGGTTTTGGAATGGACCTTAAAGCTCATATCATTCCACCCCCTGCCATAAGCAGGGACACCTTCCACTATCCCAGGTTCCTCAGAGCTCCATCCAACCTGTCCCTGAACACTTCCAGGGGTGGGGCATCCAAAACCTTTCTGGGCAATGATGGCCATGCAGTCCAAACTCTCAGCAGACTTAGAGGCATTCAGCTCCTGGAGGATGCTGGGCAGATCTTTATTTCCTCATTGTCCGGACAACACTGCCTTGGATATCAAAAACACATGAAGATATCTCAGTACTGGTGACTTCATAACGAGGTTAGTTCCAGCACTCATTATGTCCTTTGCCAAATGGACTAAATGCAAGAACATAAAAGAAATAGGTTTCCATCTTATTTAAACCTTTCCCTATTCATCCCCTAAATTTTGGTAAATTCATTTGGATGGCAGAGATATTGTAGGGGGCACAAGTAGTTGTCTTCCTGCATATCTACCTCATACCTCAAATGGAATGAGTCAAAATAAAAAATACATAGCAAAGTCATAGAAACCTAAGGAACTCTCAGGCTAAGGTCAAGTTCTGAGTCTGAAGGTTCAGATGTAAAGAGAGTCCAGAGACTAGCAAGTTCTGCACTATTTAGGATTAGAGCCAAAAATGTAACTCATATTTTTTAGGTGACCAAGCGTGTTTTAGTTCTTAATAAAAAGAATGGCAATAAACAGTTATCAATAAAGGATTTAATGCAGGTTGTTTGGCACCTAATGCCAAAAAATCTGGCCTTCATAACACAATGACATAAAGGAGGTCTGGTATAAATCATCATGGAATTGGATACATTCTTCCTAAAGAAAGACTTTAGAGAATGGTCTTCTAATCTGAATACACAAAAGGCTTCTCAATGTCCTGTTGTTGGTTCATTTGTGTATATGAGAGCATTGCAAAGACTTGTACCTCAAGGTGCTCAGTTGGATTAACGGCAGAGGATAGAGATGTAGAGGACCTCAGATCCCCCCAACACCTCAGGGATATTTTTGGTAAAGAACACACAGGGCAGTGAAAATGTTAAATACTCGAACTGGTAGATTGAATTAAATGTTACAGAGAAATACTAGTGCTCACAATTTATCAATTTATTCCTTTAAAAATTTAATACTTTTCCTGAAAATATTTTCAGTGACAGTTTCAGGCAAAACATTAACAACAGCTCCAGAGGAGGTACATAAAGGAGATAAATATCACAAGCAGTGTATAAGCAAAGAACAGCTTCACCTTGGGTGGTCAGAAAAACCAAAGGACATCCTTTTGGAGTTTCATAAGAATGCTTATTGTCCAGTTAAAATAAGCAACCTCCATAAAGGAAACTAAATGTAACCCATTACCTGCTGTGTGGTTGCTGGTTGTTGGGGTTCTTTCCCCTATTTTTAAGCCACATATCAATATTTAAATCATTAGACATGCAAATATTATCCATTTCTCCTCAGAGCTTCCTCTAAGCCTTTCTAAGTGGGGAGGAATTGCCAAACAGTGACTTTATAACCAAGCAAAACCAAAAATATGAAGGTTCTTGCTCCCACACTGTGAAGTTGGATGTTACTCATAATAGCTTGTGCATTGTGAGGAGAGGTTTCCTGATCAAAATACAGGAAATCAAATATGTTATAAAATAACTGCAAGATGCAGAGTCCCACACGATTTCTTCAACAGCAAACACAGATATGTCTCCACATCTCCACCCCACACCTCTTTGTTGTACCAGTCTGAGTGGCACTGAAACCAACATATAAGACAAAGCCACGCTATTTTGAGCATAAATTATTTTGAGCATAAATTAAACATTTTTCCACAGAAATCCACACTGTTAGGTGACTGAATACTGTCCTCAGTCCCTGCTAAGGGACAGGACAAGGAGGAATGGCTTCAAACTCAAACAGCACATATTTCAGTCATATTAGGAAGAAATTCTTTACTCAGAAGGTGGTGAGGCTCTGGCACATGTTGCCCAGAGAAGCTGTGGATGTCCCATCCCTTAAAATGTTCAAGACCAGGCTGGATGTGGCCCTGAGCAACCTGGGATAGTGGAAGGTGTTTCTGCCCTGGCAGGGGTTGGAATGAAATGATCTTGAAGGTCCCTTCCAACCCAAACCATTCTATGATTCTAACAGGATGGCAGAAGGAAAATGGTCTTTTGGGGTGCTAAGACCACTCATCTGTTCCAGTGAGGCACTCTGAGGTATAAATGACATAAATCATGCTGAGAAGCAACAGGTACAACCTGCCCATACAGTGTGCCTGGTTTTCCTCAAAACAGTGAACCATCTCCAGCTAGCTCTAAATACTCTCATCAAGGAGTGGCCGCATAGTCTGGTCATTCTCACCAGACTCTTCCCATCCCCTCAAGACAGAGTTTTGTCTCCTGAGCTCTTCTAGAGTCTGCATAATCTGTTCTCACCTGAGAGGAACATTGGCTGTGTGGACCCTGCAGCAGCAGAGCCTTGAGAGCGGGATGCTGCTTGGGTGGGAGCATTTGCAGGGACTTGGCTTCTGCCTCTTTGTGTAAGTAGCTCTCTCTGAATTTCAGGCTTGGGGAGAAATCCTACTGACAACTTCATCCCTTCCCAGCTGAGTGTCCCTCTCCAAAGTTATGTGAAGTGTGAACATAAAAAACCACAAAGAACAGAACACAATGTGGAGATCAAAATCTCTACCTAAAACTGGAGAATCAGACTGAGGTAGAGATTGCAAAGGCCATCAAAATAGTTACAGGAGGTCCCCCACCACAAATGCGTAGGAAGGCACTGCCTGGTAGTGATACGGAGCTGACAGCCATGAGATATTGCCTCCAAAAACAACAAGCTATTTTTCTTAGAGAACCTTGGTAGAAGTGGCACGTGAATTGGACACTTGGTAATACAGAATTACAACAAATGCAAGAAATCCATCAAGTTACAGAAGGGTTGGAGAAGAGCAGAAGATGAAAAGTCATTTTGCAAGGGGAGTGGAATGGACATCACTTGGCTCCCTGAGCGTGGCCTCAGAAATTCATAAGGCTTTACAGTAGATTTTAAGGGAAAGAATAATTAGGGGATAAACAAGAAACTGCAGTACAATTCCTGTTCTATTGCAATTAGGCTGAGTCTGGCTCATTGAGTTAGGGTAGGCAGTACCTCTTTTTGAGTAAATGTCTAGTTTGTGGTTGTTTGTTTTTCCCTTTTTAAAGGGAAGAGCAGTGTAGAAAAACTTATTTAGACTTCAATAAAGTAGGGAGAACATGGAAATTGCCAGCTAATGTGGTGCAGGCACTGTGAAGGGAAGATCAGGAAAAAGCAAACTGATTTTAAGAACTAAAGGAACTTGATACACTTAACTCAGCAAAACAGAGCAATCAGATCCCCTCTCCATCTATAAATATATTGGGAGGAAAATAATCAGGAAGAAAGAAGACTGAGGTACAAGAAAGTACAACATTGGCACAAGAACAAACACATATAAATTGCCCATGAATAAATCCAGTTAAGATGTAAAAACTGTAGCTGGCAAAGGAGCAAGACTGTGTTAAAAAAAAAAAAAAAAAAAAATCAAAAGAGCTCCTACCAGAAGCAGGAATGAAAAAGCCAATTTATTTTTAGGGGAAGCTCAGTAAATTTCCAAATGATTTATAAGACATGGATCCTTTTTATTTGCAGGACAATGTTATTTATGCAGGCAGTGCATACTACTCCAAGTCCCTTCTCTCTTGCAAGATAAACTGCGTGGGTCACCACAGTAGCAATGAATTTACCACCCCCACCTTCACTAGCTATTTGTGAATTTGTAATCTTTAAAATTAAACAATTTGAGTGGCTTCTTTGTTTTCCTCTGGCTGGACACACACTAAGCCCTGCTGACCTGCAGTGACTCACCTCACTGGCTGTGTTTGGAGCCTCCCTCCCTCGGGAGCCTGGCTGCACTGACAGATGTGCTGGGTGACACTGCCTGCCCCTGCCTCCCCCTGCACGGGGCTGAGCTGCTGACACCTCTCACTCTCTTGACACTGAGGTGCTCAGACCTCCTCTCCTAATATTAGCATAATAAAATGTTTTTTGCTACAGATAACTCATCACGTCATCTCTAGTGATCTAATCATAGCACAGGGCAGTGCTCATTCTAAAGGATTTAAATCAAAATCAACAGAGAGCAGGGTGGTACCAGCCCTGTTACTGATGCTTTGGACTCCATCCTTCCTTTCCTTCCTCCTCTCACATTAATACCAGAGTATCTCAGCTCTCACCTAGTGGTGCAAGTTGCTGCCTACTTGTCTTCCCCTGTAATTGGCTTGTAACAACACTGTAAAACCCAGGTTAAGAAGGGTTCACTGGTTTGAGAGAAGCAATTTGTGAGATAATATTGATGCTTCATGCCACCAAACCAGATCACTCCCACCAGGAGCACTGACAGACCAGATTGCTCCTCCCTGATCATTCTTGCAGCATGGAAATCAAAACCTTTGGCTCAGTAACAGTGTCACAGGAGCCAGATAAATTCAAATTCCACCTGCTTTGAATTATACCTGAACAGCTCCAAGGCTCAAAGTTTCATCCCAGGTTAGGCTGCATTTAAATAAACAACCCTTAAGCTGATACAGCTGATATAAAGGAGCTGTGTGCTGAGCCTGATGAGTCAGCCTGGAGTTCCACCTGCTCCTCAGACCAGTGTTGGAGTTATCCTCCAGGAATCCCTGGATATCAGCAAATCTCCTTTGTGTTACTGCTTCCAGGGAGCCAAGTACTGCAGCACACTCTTTTGGGAGCCAGTGAGAAAAAGCCTTACAGGCAACGAAAAAGATGGACTTCTTCACCAAAACAGCAATAGAGCAGAGCTCAAATCTCACTGCAAGGCTTAACTGCATGGGCTTTGAACTCAAGGTCTTCATATGTAAAAAATTTCATTCTCTCTCTAGCAACATTAAGAGATATTTCTTAAGAGACATTTCTGTCCTGTGCTGATGGTTCCCAGCAGAGGAGTGCAAAGTGTGTTACCATCAGAGGGCTTCCTGATAGACACTCCAGAGGTTTATGCAGGACAGAGTAAACATCTGTGGCCATCCAGGCTGATTCCCAGAAAAAAACAGTAATCTATAATCTGCCAAACACATTATTACTCTCCATACAAACAGTGGGGACCAAAGCTTAAAAACAAAGCTTTCTATCTGATTAGCTTCCTGCTGAAAAAGTGAAAACTGAAAAGCAATTGTGGAGAATAGGGAGAAAATCAGGGCAAAGAAGCAAGAAGACCATTACTTATTTCTCCTTTCCCTTTAGTGAAACAAGTCAGATGTGTAGCCACAAAAATTCTGTAAGTTTACATAAAACAACAGAGAATTTTCCTTGTTTGTGGTGATAAGGTTACTTATCTAACAGAGTCAATAATATTTGCTGGATCTCTAAAGTGCATGAGTCACAGAAGTACACTGTATAAATCCATCCCTATTTTGTATATAAATATTTTGGTGGGTTCTTTGGCTATTCAAACAGAAGAGCATGGGAAAAGGTGATAATTTTACACTTAAGATTGAAAACAGACAGATAAATCAGACTGTGGAGCATATCAGAAAAATTACCACATTGCTATACAAGCAAGCACAATGTGCATCATCATATGCATGAGGAAGCCCCACAATATGACCACAAAATATTTCAGACACATCTAAAAAAATCCAGACATTTCTCAATTAAATATTGTTTCAAGAAGCTTTTCTGACCTAACTCCACCTCAAGCTTTTGGCAGGCTCTAGAATAGCCCAGAAAAAAAGGGAGTGAGTGTGGGACACAGAAGCTAGCAGCAGGCAGGAGGTGGTTGTTCACAGAAGTCATCACCATTCCCACTGTTAGCATTTTTTCTCACCTCTTTGGCAATAGGAAGAACACCTCAGACAGCCCAGGGAATCTTACACTCACTTTGGAGGCTATTAGAGGTAGGAGAGGAAGGCTTTTGCCAACCCTCAGTCTTGCACACAGAGTGACAGATCTGTCTGGCAACTCCCTCTGTGATGCCCAGAGCTGCTGTGCCAGGGCAGGTCAAAGACAGCTGCAATGCTCCAACCCAGACTCCACAGCCATTTAGCGCATCAAGTTTCTACAGTTCTCATCCCAGTTTTATTCTCAGGCTCTTTAATTTTTGATGAAGATAGGTCTCTAAAATTAAGAGTGTGAGGAGGTTGAGCCATACCCTCCTTCAGTGCAGTAAGTAATGAACTGGTCTCTCAGCAAAAGACACAGCGAGTCTATGAAAGCAAACTTTTCACCTACCAGGAGTCTGCATCATGCAAATAAGATGAAATTGTTCAATTGTAATTACATGGCAACATTTGTTGTTTGTTTTTTTTTTCTTATTTTTATTATGATATAAAATCCTGTTTTAAAAACAGATGCTGCCCAGTTCTGCAGGCCTGAGAAGTGCTTGGTGTGAATCCTTCTCGTCCAGGCAAAGAGTACACATGGGTTGTCAAAATCTTCAGAAAGTGCTCAGCATATCCCTGGATCAAACATGGATATTTATGTCCTGAGTCCAGGATTTAGGGCTGGAAGTTCTCAAGAGCAGAAATAATGTGGACATAATGTGGGCATAATGTGGAAAAAATATACCCAACTCCTGGCAGAAGAGCTTTAGTGTCCACAAAAGTATTTCAGTGCATCACTGAAGGAGAGCCTACACTAGGCACGCAATGTTTTTTAGGCAAGGATTTTATTTGGTTCCAGATAAGCCACAACCTGGATTGTTTCTATATGTCCAGCTTCTTGTAGTTTCATCAGATCACCTCTCCTCTGCAGAAACCTGCAATCCCACAAGCCATAAAATCTCCAGCCCATGAAACCCTGCAGCTCTCTGACAATTGCACCTACCAGCTCTCTTTACATCTCCTTTTATGCTCACCTCAGGGGCTCTTGCCCATTTATGCTCATCAAGGTAGCAATGCTGTCTTTTATTCAATCCCATATTCATACTTTTAAAGCAATTTGCCCTTTACTTCCCTTTCATTCATCATAGCAAGGTAGGGGTGAAGAGGTGTGGGCAGTAGAATGGTGAACTAAGAGTAAAACGATAGAAATGTGCTTTATTTTGGAAAAGAAAGGCAGTGAAAGTAAAGGGCAGAAAAATTAGGACCCTGATAAGGATATGAGCACTTATATTCTTGTCTCAAAAGCAATAGGAAACCTTGAAAACATGGTTCAATTTAATCTCACAGTCAAGCAGTAACCTTTTCCAATCTGCTCTTATATTATATGAAGAGCTAAAGATGAGAGATTTTGTGCTTTTCAGACTGAAGCACCTGGAAAAACCTACACTCTGATTATCTGAGAGAGAGAGAATTAACCCTCACCTGTTCTGGGTGCAATCAAGAAACTATAAGAATTATTTAATAGATATAAATTGAGCTGAGATCAATTCAGTCCTTTATATTACATCATTTTTTTTCAGTAGAATAAGGCAAAAATTATGTCCCATGAGATTTCTAAAGTGCTTTTGTAATGCTTGTAGAGTGAAATGGGTAAACAGGTTTAGAGATGTGGTTATTTACACTACATTTTGTTTTGTACCCCACTCCTGGAAACAGGAGAAACATGAAAATGATAGGCATGAAATGGTTTCTTAGAAGATGTTGCTTTTAAAATGGTACCTTTTTTTTTTTTTTTTTTTTTTTTTCCCACATCTCAGAACTTCTCAGAAGGTTGGGAGCCAAAGTGACCTTTAAACAAAGGTGCAAACTACTGGGGACACAATGTCTAATCCAGAAGACCAAGGAGAGACTTTCACTTCATTCATAGCCTGGTAATTGTCCAATCCCAAATGAATACAAAATCTGAGTATCTTTTAGCCATTGACCCTAAATTAGATTCCAAAAGAAGGAACTTTAGGGAAATGAGTAAAGGGGAGATGCAGTATGACCTGACACACAGCAAATCACAATCCCAGGACAAGTCACTTTATTTAGTTCATCCTGCATATCCCTAAATTCTGCTGTCACCACATTGGTCAGCTCAAACACCAGGAAGCCTCATACAGGCTGAACACCTCCAGTGGTGGAACAAAGCCCTGCAGACAGGTCAAGCTGTGTGGCCTCAGACTCGCTTTGTCTCACGGCTGTGCCTGTTCCTCTCACAATTGCAGGCTGGTCTCCAAATCCATGACCCATAGCTCTGTTATTGATCTGCCATCGCTGGACTCGAGTTCAGTCTTCAGAACAAGAGAGGAGCTGCATTACCTCACTGAAATTGGAAAGTGCCTCCACTAAGGCTTGACATTTGCTGGAGCCCAAAGGGAATTCATGTTCAGTGCCACCTCTGTCCCACAGCAGTTTGGGGTTCCAGGCCCTCCTTCACAGACTGACCCAACACACAGGCCTGTGCTCAGCTGCATCAGCAGGTGCAAGGTGGGAGCATCAGGCAGTGGCACACAGCACATTCCCCTGGGAATGCAGAGCTGCGTGACACCGAGCCCAGGGGTGGCTGATCAGCATCACAGCAAAGAGAAATACAAAATTCAGCATTTCTGTCTGGGTCTAGCTCAATTCTTAAGGTCAGAAAACAGAACTGATTTTTTTTTCCAAAAGTACAAAGAAGCTGCTTCAGTGGTTTCTGCTGAAGTGCAGCTTTATTTGTTCTGGGGTATTTTGAGGGGAGTATGTTTTTTTTCATTCAACTCACAGAATCATAACATAGCTCAAGTTGGAAGGGGTCCATCCAAGAAATCATTAAGTCCAAATCTCTCACAGGACTAGCTAAAACTAATCCACATAACTGAGAGCATCATCCAGACACTCCCTGAACACCAACAGCCATTTCCTAAGACGTCTCAGGTGGGTTTCAGAGAGGACTTTGATCCTGTTCTCTTTTGGAACCTGATTCCTAGAACTCATTACAACTCAATGTTTTCCCGTTAAAGAGAAAGGGATTTCTATGGTCCATTTCTTGTCAAAATGAGGTTCTTAATTCAGACACATTTATTTTTAAAGGTAACCCCTGTGAGATGTAAACAGAGACTGACATGTCTGTGTCATACATGTATCAAATAAAGAAACTGAAAAACAAACAAACAAACAGCATTTCCTATTCTAAAAGACTAAAGACCTCAGTACAGAATCAGAAAAAAAGTCACTCAAAGAACAGCTACAAAACATGGACACTTTTCAGTGTCAGAATAGAATGTGGAGCAAAAACTACATGTTTGTACAAAACATCTTTTTTTTTGATGTTTCTAACAGCCTGTACAGGTCCATAAGAAAAGAAAGTGATGTGCCACAAAACTGTAACACCTTTGCTCCTGTTATAATTACTTTCTAGGACTAGAAGCAGAATTTTTAGCAAAGGACAAATTACAGATTCAGTGTCAGGCAGGAAAGGACCATTTGAGCTTCCCTCTCAGATGATAAAATAGGATGTAAAACGTTGAGAACAACTGCATAGAAACCAGGATTTGGAGCCTGTATATCTAAGAAAGCAAATTCCAGTCTTTGAAAAACAGCTTGAAAAACAGTGGCAATTGATGGATAAACCAGCTCGTAAAAGGAAATTTTAATGGAGTGCAGGAAATTAAGGAATTGGAAGAACAGTTAAAACCCAGGAGTAACATCAAAGACTTCAGGAATGTTTACAGAATAAGAGGTAGAATTTTTGCAAGCAGAAATAAAATAGAGGATTGATAAATATAACAAATTTTTATTAGGAAAGGAACAAAACCATCAAGAATTTACAGCCTCTGACAAAGAAATAGAAAAACTGGTAGTACAGATGCAAGAACTGGAGAATAGAAGTAATGAGGTCTTAGAGACTGTAAGCTGGTTGGAACAACTACAAAGAATTAAGAAAGTCGTAAGAGAACTGAAAGAAGATGAAGATGACAACAGCAACAGTACAATAACCAGATTCAGTGCCTGCTTTACAGTTTAAATTGTATGATACAAGATATGGCTACCTACAGAAGGCATCTCTGATCGAGTGCTAAAGGAACCTTTGGAGGCAGAACAGGAAGCACTAGTGATGAAAGAGAGATTGAGCCTCATTAGAACAAATAGAACAATATAATTGGATCAGCAAAAATTAGGAGATATTACAGCTGAAGTGACAGTCAGAGATGCAGGAAAAGCACAGCACTTCCACCATCACACAGCTTTAGTCAGAGAATGCACACCTGGGGATGGACCTGAGTGTTTTTTCTGGGTTAACCTTGCTCAGCTGCCAGTTCCCTCATTCCCCTGCCTCTAAAGAACAGTGGGAGAAAGGAAAACAAACAAACAAAAAATTCTAGGCTCAAGATTAAGACAGAGAGAGCACTTACCATCACAGGAAAAACAGACATGGTTTGGGGAAAATTATTTATTTATATTTAAAAGCAGAGTAGTCCGATGATAAACAAAAATAAACCATTTTCTCTGCATCAGCTCCTTTTTTTTTTCAGGCTCAGCCAGCGACATTCTTTGACTCCTGACTCCTTTCCCTGCCTTTTTCCCACTCCCAACCTTACTCCTTCATTCCCTGCTCCTTGCCCCAGGGAGTGTCTGTGTCTGGCATGGTGCAGCCCCGGGCTCTCCCCACAGAGCCCCTCCTGCTGTCCCTGCTTACAGAGCCTGCACAGTGACCCTTCAGCTTTCCTTTCCCAATAGTTTCAAGAGACAGATTCGTGATGTGTGCATTGCATTTTCTTTCCTAACCCTTCTCAAGAAATGAGGCATCTCCGTGTCTACCCACTCACTCCACAGAAACAAAACTCATTGCTAAATGTGAGATCTTACCAAAATTCAGCCCTGTTTCTCATTGAAGTGCTGGCAGCATTGAAGGGACACTTCTCCCTCTCCCAAGGATGAATACTCTCTTCTGAAAGCACACTCAGTGCTGGCACGAGCCTGACAGCTCTGGAGATGGAAATCCCATTTTCTGCTGAATGGATTCAGCACTAAAAATTACACTGAAACATCTTCACAATGTTTTCTTTTTTTGTCAATATAAGTCCTCAGTACTGTATAGAAAATCTATACAGAAAGGTGAAAGGAGTTTTCATTCCCAATTGTAGTGTGAATCTGTCCCCTCTGTTCAAGCTCTGACCTCATTTTTGAGCTAAAACTAAAAATATTAATTTTAATAATGTAAGAATTCACATAACTTTGTGTTTCAGAAATTTTGTCTCAGAAGAAATTATTCACAGACAAAAAAACCTAGAATCAGAGCAATACTGAACAACACAGAAGTAGAAACAAATGATGGTGTGTTTACCTGAGCTGCCACCGAAATCTGGAAACACCAAGAGTTTGCAGACAGTTATCTTTGCAGCACTAAAGCCTCCAAGCTGCTTGCAAATCTGCTCTTGGTATGAGGGGGGCTTATTTCCAAAACAGCTACAAGTGAAACCCACACTTATCTTCACACTTATCTGAAATTGTTCAGCCTTGAGAAGACAAGGCTCCAGGAGACCCTACTGCAGCCTTCCAGAACCTAAAGGGGTCTTATAAGAGAGTGAGGGATTTCATCCATCCAGTGACAAGATATGGGATCTTAAACTAAAGAGGAGAGGTTTAGATTAGGTATTATGAAGAAATTCTTCACTCAGAGGGTGGAGAGGCCCTGGCACAGGTTGCCCAGAGAAGCTGTGGCTGCCCCATCCCTGGAAGTGTCCAAGGCCAGGCTGGATGGGGCTTGGAGCAACCTGGGAAAGAGGAAGGTGTCCCTGCCTATTGTAGGGCAGCTGGAAAAAGATGAGCTTGAAGGTCCAAAAGCCAAACTAGTCTATGATTTAGCATTCTTTCTTTATACTTCATAAATTTTAAGTGATTGAACCACCCAGGACTGCTCCTCTCTGAGAATCTTTACACACAGTCCTCTCCTCAAGCTCTAGTGGGTCTGTTGCATCAACTTATCTCTTTCCACTGCTTCACAAAGTTTATCTAGTGAGGAGGGCATGTGAGTCCTGGAAATATCTAAATCAAAGAGATAACTTTAAATCGGTCAACAAAAAAATTACAAAATAAATTTAAAATCCACAGCTTTCTCAGTATTTGTGGTGGATTTGGGTTGCAGAAAGCACTCCAAAAGTCACATTATAAACTGACTTCTCATTTGCTGCAAGACGCCCTTATAAAGATTTATCATGCACAGCCAAACAGGAACAAGAGATTACTAAACAACAGTTCATTTTTCAGCTGCATTTTATTTGTAATACCTTTTATTGGCAGATGTTATCCCCACAAATGAATTAATGTTCCACCCTAACAAAGTGGATGTGGATTGATGGGAGAAATTGATTTGTGTTTGTTAATGTACTTTTGCTGCAGCAAGCACATTAAGTAATTAAAGTGCTAAAAGAGATCTTCCCATCCAGACACACAATATACTGAACTCTATTAATGCAAGGACAAAGGACAACTGGTTTTTTCATTGCATCTTGACTGTACCCTGTCTGCAGCATATACAACACATAGCTTAATTGCATCCTAGAATTAAACAGTTCCAAAACCAGTTAATATATCAAGGAAACCCTAAAGGATTACACATCCAAAAAAAAAGTAATTATTTTGAGTTGACAGAAAAAGCCATCTTAAAAGGATCTGATCAAGAGATTTTGTGCAGTTTTCCATTCTGAAAATTAGACTTTGGGGCATTTTAAGCTGAATAGAAAGGTATCTGATAAATGAAAGTCAGAACAAACCTTTCCCATACTCAGTTATATTTTCTACTATCACAGCATCTGAGCATTTGTAACTGTACCCTATAAAGAACAATCTTCTGAGATATTATTCCTACTCCAATGTCTGTGGATAATAGTTGATGAGCTAAAAGGTCATTCAAGCCCACCTCAAGCAATTTCCCAAACGCACTACTCATTCCAACAAATAGCAACAGTCAGATACTGAATTTTAGCTTGGAACAGTTACATTAAAATGCACCTTACAGAAGTGCAATGAGGTGTATGAACAGTATTGCCAAGGGAAAGGATTGCTTCAAATATGGGACAGGGAAATAGAGCTAAACCACATCTCCTGGACCTTAGGCAGTGTCTCCTCTCTGAAAATAATGTGCATCAAGGATATAACAGTGAGAGAAAATACTGGTGTGGGGTTTTTTCTTCATCTGACACTACTGAGGGCTACTCAGATGTTAGTGATGAATATCATAAAAATCTCATACAGAATTGGATTTAAAAAAAGAAAAGCTTGCCACATGGAATGTTTATGTGCATGTTTAAGTACATGGTTGTAACTAAAGAGTTTGTAGTTGACTCTTTGGTAATGTCTATGTTTTATATGGTCATCCTTATCCTTCCCCTTTCTTTTGAAACCATATTTCCTGGAGTGAGGCAATTTGACAAGAAAGTCTTGTACTATTTACAATTAATCTTTGAATGCTCACAGTTGCTATGAAAAGCATGGCAGGTTGTACCCCAAAGCTCCATAAACAATTAAATATGTAACAGTTTAAAAATATATATTTTAAAAAAACTAAATCAAGGTATCAAGGTTCCATTCACTTATTAAACAGTTAGTTCTTGTTTATCAGTGATAGACGAGTGGAAAGGAAGTTTGTTCTTAGCAAGCTCTTATGTAACACACACACACCCCCACACCCACACCCACACCAAAAAAAAAAAAAACAACAACCAAAAACAACAACAACAACAAAAAAAAACCCCCAAACTGGGCTAAAAGTTGCATTTCTCTGGCCAAAAATTAAACATTTGCCCCTTAACATCTACATACTATCTCCTCTGAGGAAAGCAAATATCACCCTAGTTAAGTGGCATTCAGATTGTTGCTTTGATGACTTTCTGAGTGAATTATGTCAGAAAGTTGCTTCAGTCTCACCTCACATGATTTATATTTATACACAGCTATACCTGAGATGTGGACAAGAGTTCCTAACTCAGAGAGTTACAGATGGAGCCATGTCTGCTGCTGTAAGTTGTGGAAGGAAGCCTAAGCCCTCAGGCTTGTGAAAGGATTTATGTGTGTGTGCTGCAACATTTTATTACTTAAGAACAAGTGAAGTGGCACAGTTAAAAGCATCTTAACTAGAACAAGCCAGAAACACGGCATTGGCACAGACTCTGTCAGGGCAATTATTTTAAACAAGAGAGAGTGCCAGACATTAGTGAATGAGAGGGTCTGGTAATAAAATAACTGTGAAATGCTTCAAAATGTGTTCCTCTCATGCAAGTTTTTAGGGAATTAGAATTTATTCTCCAAGTTTTTATGTGAGGGTGACTGTGGTGTTTTTAGCCCTTCTGGCATTTTTCCTCTCCAAAGCACTCTGCAAACAACAACTAATAGAGGCAGCTGAAGTTACCTGTATTTGGAATTTGTTATCACATTGTTACATAAGTGGGTTGGAACTAGATGTTCTTTAAGGTCCCTTCTAAACCATTCCATGGCTCTGTGGCACACACTGTGTATATCCCTAGGGAAAGCATGGAGTGACCACCAGCAGCAAATCTTGTCTTTAAATACAGGACAAGCTCTTGGGAGAACAGCTAGACCTGGTCCTTGCAAGGGAAAAAGTAAAATCTTGTGATTATACTCAAGCTCTGAAATTTATTGTCCAGAGTCTGGGGAATCTCTATCCTTGGAAGTTTTCAGGATGGGACTGGACATGGCCTTGAGTAACAGTTTGAATTCAATAATTCCTGCTCTAAGCAGGCATTGGGGTGAAGACCACAGAAGTTCCCTTCCAGCATGAATGGTTCCCTGACTCTAGGATGATATGACCATAGCCCTCCTCAGCACAGAAACAACAAAGAACCTGTGCAGCTTCTTTCTGCACTCAGTTTCAGCCCATGAAGTAAACATTGTTTTAGTGATTTATCATCAGAACAATGGTCAGTAATTCACCTGGCTAATTAGCTTACAGCACAAAACAGGTTTACTTGATTATCATTAAAATGTGATTTTAACTGAGAAATGTGGTTTGCTAATAAAATGAGGTTCTGCTTTTCAGCTGTATGCAATGCTCCATGCCTTAAGTCTTGATGTCACTGTGTCTGGTTCCTCAACAAGTGTGTCACATCCTGGAGGAGCTCAATTTTCAATGCTGCACTTAATGACCCAACGATTGTAAGAATTTATGGGGCTTGTATCATCAATCCATTAAGGAGATAGAGGGTAAAACACTTAGACCCAAGTGCATCAGTGAAGATCACACCCACATCTAAAAGACCTATGAACAAAGAGCAGTTACTTTTTGTATAAAATCTATTGACTCAAGTAGAAATTCACCTCAGACATGCATTTAGTCGATTAGATTAATATATTTGATCAGCAGAACTTAAGGGGTGGATCAAAGCCACTCTGTGATACTCTAGGGGATTATACTTTAAATTTAAGTTCTCTGCTTATAGAAATATTTTTTATTTTATGAATTGGATTCATAAAATTAGGAAAGGCAGTGCCAAATTGCACATCAAGAGCTTTGAAGAAAATCTTATAATAGTCAATTTTTAATGTTACAGATGATAGAATGAACTGTCTTCTAGGTTAATGGCTGATGAGCATTAAAAGCTGGCTAAATCCCAAAAGTTTCAATTTTTTTCTTCTCTTTTTAACTCTATTTTTTCACCCAAGACTTTAATCTAACATCACAGCTTGCATTTTATTTCCTAGGAGAGCGGATCCCATCTGTTTGCATGACATTCCTCTTGGCTAGCACTGTCTATATGATATATTTTAATGTTTGTCTTCCAGGAGCAATCAGAGTGCCTTCTCTGTCTGCATCCTTACCTTTGATTTATGAATTTTCCTGGTGTGTACAAAGCTTTCCACCTGGATTCCAGAGTATCTATACCAAACTGTTCTCTCTGTAAGTATCACCACCTTTTATCTTTGGATCAGAAATTGCTTTGCAGCATTTACTGATCCTTCAAAATGTCTTTCTTAAGTCCCAATTGTTTATTTTCTGCATTTGGGGAAACCTGGAGACCAGACTAACAACACCAGGATCAGAAAGAGAAATAGAAAGTGAATATATTGATTCACTAGAACATACTCCTTTTTCCTCTGATGTGCCCATGAATAGAGGCCAATTTGCTGAATGTTGTGCAGTGTGCATTTTCAAGTTGTTTTAATGATTAGTTTCCACACTAGTGTTCATGACCAAGAGAGAAACCCTCGCTACCCCATGTGGGGAGGGTGGTTGAAGTAAACTGAGCACATTCTTTCTCAACATGTGACTCAGTCAGCTCGTGTTGTATTCCATGGGTGCCAAATGGGAGCAGAACAAGTGGTGAAGCTGGACCATATGGGTTGAGGAGTGTCAAGATAACATTTGGAGTTCTCAGAAGCTCTCAAATTGCTATAACATTTCTGGGCTCTCCAATATGTGTTTGTTCCAAATTACTGTGTTGTCCAGAATTTTCGCTCTGACATTGCACATGCCTGGTTTTTAGTCTGTACTAATGATTGCTGGGAACAGTGTGTGGAAAAGAATCACAAACTAGCATGTAAAGCATTATCTCAAGGCCTTGAGTAGTATCTATCCATGCCCCTTATTTCTGAGTTTGTACTAATTCTGGGATACTGCCTTGGTTAGACAACCTCCTAGCAGACTTGGAGTTGGCCTTTAACTCAGTTGTCAATGGGTGACCAAGAGACACAGAACAGTACCTAATGCATTTAGGGTTGGGTAAGACTATTGCTTATTTGAAGGAGAAAGATAATTTCCAGATTAGACTAGAGCACCCTACTCTTCACTGACTAATCAATTACCTGTCCATGGAGTTTGCTGAGATGCTGCTCCTCACCTGCAGAACAGCCTCACCTCTTAGGCTCCACTCTGTTTATTTTCAATGTTGCCTCCCTACCACTGGCACAGAACTTCCCAACTCTCTTCAACAGGCATAAAGTGCCTAGAAATTAAAGATGACTATACTTATCAACCAAATGAGAAAATTGTCTTCACCAGCAGTCATGACAATAACCCATTGTTCATGATTTTCATGAGGTTGCCATTTGCTACACTTCAGGACACTGATCTTTAGCTTCATGCACACCTGTACTGCAGCTACTTTCATGACTTTAGATTTCTGCTAAACTAAGCTTCACCTTGTCAGTTCAGTGTAGCAGGCTCTCAACTATCACTGCATGACCATGACTGACTCCTGAGGGGTTTTTGTTTGGTTTTTTTTCAGAATATTGGGTGCTGCCTTAAAGTGAAGGTAATACGTCATCATGGCAAGAAAAAAGTCAGTTCTGTCAATGTATCTGTTCTAAGCCACAGCACTTATTATTCCAAAAAGGCATCACTCCCATTACTTTACAATGCTTACAAGCCCTCTTCCTTTTATTTTCCCCCTTTTTATTTCTTCATTTATAATAAAGAGAATTCATGCATCATAAATGCACAAAGTGTTTTCAAAATGACAGACTTACAGTCCAGAAGTGATTTGTATTTCATTACAGATGAGAAGTCTGAAGAAATGCATATTTTTATGAACAAAGTAACAAGATTTACTACTTTTGTACACTTTCAAACGATATTTTTATATATATGTATATATATATATATATATACATATATATATGTTCCTCAAAGACTCTGAGAAATAAGATCTGAACTCCTTAACACAATGTGTATTTTTCAGGTGCCCATCTGACAAGAGAGGCACTGATGGATTGCTGAACCCCAGTTTGCTGGGAAAAGGAGCTGCTGCATTTTGTCTCTAAAGGAATGACTTCAAGGCTAAGTACACTGAAGGCCAGTTGTCGATCTGGCAGTTAACAGGGAAGTTTTGCCACACAAAAGCTTAGCCTGTTAAGCCAGAAGATCTTCTTTCCAGCAGCTCTGAGTGCTATTGGTCATTGGTCTGATCCCTGTGGGGTTTTGTAAGCTCTGAAACCACAGATATTTTCTCCAGGGCAATGGTGCACTCCGTTTAGAAGAAACATTTTTCCACTCATTTTTAATCACCACCACCCCTCACACACATAAACCACCAGTGTAAGTATCAGACACTTACAAATTGCAGCCTGGAATCTGAGGATTGAGAAGACTGTTAAGCAGTTGATTCAGCCCTGTGATCAGTAACCAGTGACTTATCTTGGTCCTACTTTTATAATACATCATTGCCAGAATCCTACCACTAGTCAGTCACCTTCTTTGTGCCCTCTTTTTCCTCACAAACTCCAAATATTACTCGCCCTGTGAATGCAGTAGTTGTGGGGTTAATTTTTTTCCCCTCAGTCAAATAGATTTTGAAAAGCCTTAAGAAAAAAAAAAAGGTGCAGAAGGATTGCTTCTGACAGAAGCAGACAAATCAATTAATTGATCTCCAGCAGTCAGGGATAATTTTATTTCCTACTCTATTAAGGAAAATCAGAATCAGTTAGCTAATTTCACTAGAGAAAATGTCACCAGTTATTAAGCAGCACATGATGGAAAGAATTGAAGACGGAAAACTCAAAAATGTTTTTCCTTACAGAAATTGCATTACTTATTACATAACCTTTAGAACTCTGGCATCAAGAAGCATTGGAAATCCTTTAGTTTAACCAAAAAAAAAGGTTTTCTTCCCCTGCAGCAGCACCTACAGCATTTAACCTTTGATGTCTATAAATACTGACATGGTTATATTTGTGCTCCAGAAGAAGATATCTTTAACAATAACTGACCAAACTACCTGCAACACAGAATTTACTGACTGTTCCTGATATATATTAGCCAAAAACATAAAACCATGATAAATATTCGCCAGGAAAAAAAAAATCTCATATTTGTATAATAGCTCTTCTTACAGATAAAGAAACATGATTCAGCTAGCACAAGTTACAGTTCAAATGGTCTAAGGAGCTTCCATTTCTCATGGGGAGGTAGAGGTGGCAACTGTCTGTGCATGCATACAGATTTCAAAGTAGCATCCAGTAAAATCAAAAATAGAACAGGGCCATTACCAGCAGCCTAACACTTTAAAGCACTTTGACTCTGTGACTTATGGACAGCAGATCATGTCCTTAATCAAGCTTGATTAACTATCACTTAATGGCTCCAGAAGGGCTGATTCTTCCTAAATCATGTTGATTTATTCATTCCTTTATTTGAATGGAGTGCTCTTCTTGAAAAGATTTGCAGTTGGCTGTCCCAAAGGGCGATGCCTTCAGAAGGACAGTTAGACAAGACTAAGTATTTTGGGAAATACTGCCCTTATTTCTGCAGCTGCTAAATGCCAAACCAGAAATTTCAGCTTTGTCAGTTAGGCTTACAGGAGAAGGACTACTCTGTATTTTTGGACACATTCAGGGTTTTTATTATGATTTTTTTTATTTTGGTTTTGTACCAAAATATTAGGAGGAAAAGTAGATTATATAAATTATAATGCTCTTCATTTTTTATTCATGCTTTTGAGGTTAAAAACCCACAGTATGTTGGGTTCCCACAGAAATTAAGATGAATTTTAATTTCTCTGTTTTTCTGATACACAACACTTCATAAATCACCTTTCTGACCTTCATCAGGACAGAATGATGTTGATTCAACTTACAAGTCACTCAGAGAAGAAAAATGTTAGTTAAATAGAAAATACACATCATTCTTAATTCTACCAATCTCATCTGTGGAGACCACTTAAATCCAAGATATCCCAGATGTCTACAGCCAATAACAACGGCAATATAAAAATGTCACAATTAAAACTGTACTCAAGTTAAAATGAAACTTGGCAAGCTCATCTACTCTCTCTTTTCACACATTCATGCTACAGTGAAAGGGTCTGCTGAGCAGATGAAATCAGCCAGAGGATAGTGACCAGCAAATATGGGACACGAGGATTTTGCTGGAAATGTAAAAGTTAAAACTATGGAAGAAAAGCAAATGCAATATTGTGCAGGATACACATAAATAAAAATTATGCAAACAAATTAATGCAGTATAACCTATAGTATCATGTGTTTGGAATATTAATCAGTAAAGCAAGGTAAGTACCACTGGGAAAAAAAGCAAAGGTAATTAGGAACTCATTAGTGTGACAGCTGAATATATTATCTGTGTTAGTGCTAGTTTTACCCCCACACCAGACATTTGATCTGACTGTCAAAGCCAAGGAAAACACTTTACAGAAATGATTGAATGCAAAATCAGACCAATACAAGAAAAAACAGGCAGGTCATCACACTGGAACATGGAAAGATTCCTGGCTAACTCCTAAACATTCTATTGTCAAGTCCAAAAACATCATAGCTGACGGACAGGAGTGGATTTTCAGTTGTGAGGAAGATCAAAGACATTACAGTGATCACTGGAAACCAAGGGGGAAAGGAAAAAAAAAAAAGAATCTATAGTTAAGGCTGTCTTCTGTTATCACAAGGAACAGCATGCACATGAAGTTTGTTTGTTGTTGGGTTTTTTTTACAGCTTGGATAAACCAAACAGCTCAAGCATAGAGATTTCTTTTTCAGTTTGACACCAATATTTGACATAGTCAGAATACTCTCTAACATAAAGTTGGTGGATATTCTCTTGGCGAGAGCAACAGAATGACAGATGCCAGCTGTTAAAACCAAATAGAGCGGTGTTTCCTTCATTCAAGTTCACAACATTTTTCCCACACAGTTCATCAAAGTAAATCTAATAACAAAATGCCTCTATACTGATGGAAACAGCTCTACCTAATCCATCCCAATACCTGAAACAATTCCCTGACTTTCGTGAGGGAAATGGTGCTTGAGATAGACAAATCACCTGTGAACCACCCCTGTGCCAAGCTGAGGCTTGAAAGAGAATATATTGGGTTCTGTAAACATCAGTTGTGGTAGGTGAAAGAAATTAATATTCCTCTAAATCCACTGTTTTCCATAAAGTACATTCTTTTGACCTGAGTGTCCTGGTCTCCCCCAAAAATGCTTCTCTGTCTAATTTTTCTTCACTAAAGAGCACCTGTGGGGTGCAATGTGCAAGCTAAGCAACAACTCACACCTGGCCAGGATTTTTCACAGACATCAGGTTGTTAAAAACTATTCAGAAGAGTAATACAAAAATAATAGAGGTAAAAGTTTAACTAGACCAGAGCTGTACATGTTCTTCTAATTTATGGGGATGTGAAAAATCAGTGTGGCCACCAGAAGCAGAACTTTAGACAAATATGAGCATTCATTTTCCCTTCTGAAATTGTGGGATTCCGCTAAATTTCATTAAAAGAATATACTCATTACATTTATGGCCCTAAAATGAAATTGCTTGCATTAAAATTCAATGCAGATATCATTTACCATGGAGACTCAAAACCAGTCCAGAAGCATTTAAAACAGCCATTGTACTTATATCTGAACAGGGGCTTAAAATAATTTGCAGCATTACAACAATGTATTGCAAAAACAAGCCAGTCAGTCTGAGTTTATAGTGAAAGTAATGTACATTGATCTTCCTTGACAGCAATGAAAGCCCAATGACATCCTTCTCTGCCCTGGAGATTGCATGAAATATAACTGCACTTGGCAGAAAAGAACCTGTTTTGCAATTTTACTCTTTTCTGTAAGCTGCTCCTCTGTTGTCAGCTTCAAATTAATGGAAACATCAACTCACCCCCTCTGGAAGAGGTCCACATTATGGAATTTGTGTAGCTCCACAGAAAACTCGACCGTTCCCTGAACCTCAGACATGGTTTTTTCAGGTCATCACCTAAATAATAAATATACAAAGAGATTTTAAACATTTGAAGTATTTTGCTTAACAAATCCATGAATGGATGGTTTCATTTTAGGCAGCATCTTGGGGTCCATGCAAAGCTTGAAATCGACCTATATCAGTTGGAACCTTTCCAATTACATCATTTGGCTCCATCTTCAGGAAAACCCACTAAAAGCTAGATCAAAGCAGTAATTAAGAGAGGTAAGAAGTCTAATTAAGCCTGAGGACAGAATGATAATATTATGAAAAGCATAAGAAGCAAAAAGTAAATAACATACTATGTGCAAGAATCTCAAAGCAAATTTTAATTAACTCTCTTGCTGTTCCTGTATGGGAAATTGATTTTTTTTCTCATTTTATGAAATGGCAGATTTCCAGGGTCAGCACAGCTCATTTCTGTAAAAGCACAGGCCAAAAAGACAAGAACTGTAGATAAACGAGAGCAGAATTCAGATTTCTCTAGTTTTTGACTCCTTCTATGACTTAAATAAAGTCCCAGAAGGGAAGCTTCTGAGGGAATATGAATAATTTAAATATTAATGAATGGAAGATATTCTTTTAAAGAAAATGCTGACAGTCATGGCACCTAATAGGCCACCACAGTCAGATCAAGATTTTGAGGCATTACAGCCATTTACATATTTCATCTCATGTGCTTATTGAATGATAGAATAATTCAGGTAGGAAGGGACCTCAGGAGGTCATGCCCCACTCAAGGTAGTAAATTTCCAAACCAGCTCTATTTAATACGTAAGTGTAGATCCTTAATATTTCCCTAATTACAGCAGAGGCAAGCCAAGGACTTTTACAGCTTTAGGACAGATTTTCAATTATTTTTTGCCCTTCCCTCCTTCCCCCCCTTACCCCTGCAAGTGTACTTCTGGAAATCTGCCAAGGTGCCTGGAAATTTTCTGTAGGATCAATAAGAGGATAAAGATTATTTTTTTTTTTCATTAACACATTCATAAGCAACAGTTTATTTGTTGTTTGACAGCAGCCAAGTGCAGTCTCTGAGGAAGACCCATGTCAGGGCTCTTAACAATTCCCTCTTCTGAGACATACAAGGCTTTAAAGGGATATGTAGCTGAGATGCAAAGTGAAAAATTTCTCCAGAGGTGCTTATCAATAAATTTCATGGCACTCATAGATTTGACCGTGTCCTTTAATGAAGCAGGAGTGAAGAGTATTTTGATACATGAAGTCCTCAAATAAGCATTAGGCTTTAGCTTTCTCAAGGCTTGCTCCTGATTAGTAATTTTCCAGCTGACTGGCTTATTACACTGATTATTTTAAACTAAGGTTTTTTTCTGGCTATTGTCTCAAGCACTACAGTTTTTCAAAAAGATCTTATTCCAGAGTTAAAAGGTTATTAATTTTTCATTCACCATCCTCAAACTTTGGAATGACAATAATGTGGTGTAAGACATATGTAATATATGTCTATAACTGTGAGAAAGAAAAAGAGAATTGCTACACATCTGATTCGCCTCCGAGGTAAGGAACTCTTCATTAGCTTGTGTCAGGCCAGGATTTGGGTGTACTGAAGGTGTATCTAAACTCTAGTACTTGTCAGAGAATCACAGAATAAACTAGGTTGGAAGAGATCCTTGAGATCATCGAGTCCAATCTATGACCTCACACCACCTTGTCAACCAGAACAAGTCTCTGAGTGCCACATCCAGTCTTTGCTCAAACACCTCTGGGGACAGTGACTCCACCACCTCCATGGGCAGCCCATTCCAGTACCCAATCACTTTTTCTTTCTTATATCCAGCCTAATCCTCCCCTGGTGCAGCTTAAAACTGTGTCCCCTTGTCCTGTTGCTGCTGCCTGGGAGAAGAGCTCGACCCCCACCTGCTGCACGCTCCTGTCAGAGGGATGAAGAGTGATGAAACCTCCCTGAGCCTCTTTTCTCCAGGCTGAACACCCCCTGCTCCCTCAGATGCTCCTCATAGAGCTTGTGTTCCAGACCCTCTGCCAGCCTTGCTGCCTTTCTCTGGACCTGCTCCAGCACCTCAATGTCCTTCCTAAACTGAGAGGCCCAGAACTGGACACAGCACTCAAAGTATGGCCTAAGCAGTGCTGATGACAGGGCAAGAAAAGTAATATTTTTGTCTCCTTTGTCTCCCATTTCAATAGGAATGAAACTAAAGCTTTGTCCTTTTGCTTTTTTGGCACAGATTGAGAAGTTGTACACAGTTTGTAAGTCATGAATATGACATATCCACCAGGTGATGTGTGAGTGTCTGTGTGTGATAGTCTTAGCTGAGTCAAAAAGCAGACTGTGTGGGAAGCTAGTAGGAAACCATGCAAACCACAAAGCAATACTCTGACAAGGTATTTAGTCTTGAGGAGAGTGCTAATTAAAAGAATTGCCTTTGGCAATATATCTGCATGTTGGGCTGAGGCATATTTCCCTAGACCACAAGCTCAGGATCAAAGGAAGCTCCGTGCTTTTGAAGATGCCAGTTTAAAGAGGAGAGGTGTGAATGGATGGCCAGCCAGCTCAGCCCAGTACCAGTATTGTCAAAGATAGAAATGATGATGTGAGGTTAAGATTAACTAAGGTATAGCAAAAATTGAATGCATGGAAATATGCACATAGGTCTTTGTATTCGCACTGTATTTTTCAAGCTTTACACCTCTTCAAAACAAATATAGAAGTTATCCAAAAACAAAAAACACCAAGCAAAAAAACCCTGTTTCTGTAACTTTATTTCCTTCACTCATCACTAGAATTAAAGTGTAAGCACCTGCTACACCAGTTTGAACTTCCATCCACCCCAGCAGCACACCAGAAGATCAGATCATCCAGATCTACGCCCCCAACACTTCAGGGAGCACCTCACAAGTAATAAAAAGGGCCTCTGGTGCACTTTATTTTCATGGCACTTAGCAAGGTTCAAAGGATCCTGCTTAGACACATGAGTATAATTCTTCAATGCAAGAAGCTATAAAATTTGACAAAATAGCTCCAGGCACCACTGGATCAAGAAAATAATAAGTCATTAAAATGATGCACTAATTTTTAATTTTTTACCAGGTGCCTGCTTAAAGGAACCTTATAATAACACTCCAAAATCCAGGGCTCATGAAGGACCTCTGATCAACCCTTGTGTGGGACAACCTTGGGTTATAAATAGAGCAATAGTTGGTAAAAATAATACTAAAAGTTGCCATGACATCAGCATTGTAAACACAATAGGGAATGCTGCCAGTATTGAAGTATCATCAGTTATCTAATCAGCAGTTTAAAGAAAAATATAGAGGTCATAGCTGAGAAGGCTTCAGCACATTTGTATTTCTGAAATGTCTGTTTCTGTATGAAGCTCCTTGCATTTTTCAAAAGAGACCTTAAGACAGCACTAATAAATATCAATGCAAAGCTAATAAAGCAACATGGGAAGTGTTTTGGCCATCTGCTCCTGTAAAAGCAGTGCCTGTGGTCACCCTGGTCACTCCAAAGCTCTGGATTGCTTCAGATGGCCCTGCCATTGTCACTGGCTGTGCTGGGCTGTCCTACACGCACCACTGGCACGAGCCAGGTCACCAGCTTGACAGTTTGTCCTTCCAGCCAGAGTTGGTGTCCTAGCAAGGGACAGTCAATTTCAATTGTCACTTTACTTACAGCAAGGACACACCAACTGAAAACCAGAATCCTTTATACAAATAAAGCCTATGAAAATCTATATGTTTAAAGACTGGAGACTGTCTTACTTGCATTTTTAGAGGAAGGCTGGATTTTGCTCCCCACACCCCCATTGCTCTCAGTGGAAATACCTTCTGCATTGGAGACTGCTCAAGAAATGATGTTGGCTAAATGCAACCTTTTTAATTTACAATATTTGTACTTAATGGCATTTTAGGGATCCAGTCAATTGACCAAGCCCTCTGCCAGGAAGCAATTACTTGATTATGTATCACAAGCACCACTGTAAAAGACCTTGAAGAGAAAAATTAATCTGACAACTCCCCACCGAAACAGCAATCACTTTCACCCCAAACAAAGGGAGCTAAGAAAGGTGAAACGGGGAGAGAGCACATTGGATAGAAGGACAGGACATTACATAATCTGACAGTCCATGAACCTTGTAGCATTTGCACAATTATATCCAAGCAAAAAACAAACCATATTTTTTAAACATAAACCACTTTTTGTTTTGTTTTGTTTTCACCATTCTTAAGCCTCTCCATTACAGAAACCGGTTTAAAAAAGGGAAAAAAAGGAAAAATACAGCAGGAACAAAAGAATGAAATGCCATGTGACCAAGGACAATGATTCATGAACCTGGAAGCATTCATTTAGGAGAATACAGCTACCTCTCAAGAAACACAGCACATACTATCTGCAGGATGTCACTACTGTCCTTATTGTTTTAAAGCATCTCTTGTTTTACTGTGATTTTTCTCCAGAAGCTGACACTTGTTTCAAGCTAGGCATTAATAGCCATTTATTTATTTATTAGGAATTCCTTGATTAAATGAATAAAATCACAGTGAGATAACTTTATTCTCCTCTTCACTTATGCCTTCACTGTACTTCTTAGTAAGAAAAGTAAGAGGAACAAAATACAAGGAGGACAGTACACATACACATATGCTCTGAGATGAAAATATTAGAAGAAGCAAACTCATTAGATCAAATCTCTTTCTCATTGTTGTTTTCCTTTTTAATTGCCTACTTTCATGCAGCTGAACTGGATCCCAGTTCTTAGGACAGTGATTGCACCTCAATAGCCTTGCCTGAGCATACATTAATTTCCTGAGACAAAGCAGTCACAAATGTCAGCAAGTCCTTCCACTGCAATGCTGTCATTAGCTGTTCTCTGCTTTACAGAACCTGACAGCTTTTCCTGCCAGCACATCAGCAAAATGAGAAAGGCAGGTCTTCACCTTCAAGGTGATTTCAAAAGTTAACACCTCATTTTGTAAAATCTAGCCAGTATTTCTCTTCTAAGATTTTGGGTGGCAGTAAGACATTTCCTTCACACTTTAAAAGGAGCCAATCTCAGTACAACACTAAAAATACAAAAAGTGACAAGGCTTGTCAATGCCATCAGTAGCCAAGTCTTACCACTCGATCACAACCCAATTGTATTTTACCTCTCTTCCTAAATGTGTCATAGACTCATTGAGCTATAAATAGCTCACCCATATGTTCCAAATCCAGATCCACCAGAGCCATTTCAGTCCTAGCAGCATGGTCCACCTGCTCACTGTTGTCATGTTCTTCAGTGTCACAAGTCCTAGGTACATGAACATGTGCTCTCTGGCCAGTCCACATCATATCCCCATTCCCAGGCACTCAGGATTTCCAGGCTGAGCCTGTTGCATTATCAGTGCAGCCCATTTACTGCATGCAGCACCAGCTGCATGATGCCTGGAGGGGACCCTCCCTTCGAACGTCCAGCTGACCCCAGAAAACCGAGGTGCAAAAAATCACCTGTGCTTCCGTATCAACTACCTCTGAAGAGGCTCAAATTCCTTCATATGTTGCCAATATTTCTTTCTCAGTTGGAGTGTAACAGGCTTTAGATCCCCTATATCCCCTGTTTCTAGACCCTAGAGGCCAGCCTGGAGTCTCTCCAGGCTCCTCTGGACAGGTATTCAAGATGGAACCGCTTTATAAGTTTCACAGTTTGGTTTTTAGTTACAGTAGAAATAGCTTCCTGTCAGGACTTTGGAATTGTTTTGAGACAAGCACCCATCAGCCTTCATTTTTAAATACTGAGACATTGTTAAACTATTGAGGAAGCTAGATGCGACTTTGAGGAATACCGATATAAAATTCTGGATGAGATCAAGTTGGCCACTCAAACATGTAACATTGGGCCAGGCCATTCTCACAACACTCCCTTTGGGGAGTCAGCTCAGGCCTGTCCGTGCCTCTGGGTCCTGGCAGGAGAGCCCAGAGCCAGCCGAGCCGGGAGGGAGCAGCAGGAGAGCCCAGAGCCAGCCGAGCCGGGAGGGAGCAGCAGGAGAGCCCAGAGCCAGCCGAGCCGGGAGGGAGCAGCAGGAGCCGGGCCCTGGGAGGTGGCCGGAGGGCTGGAGCCAGCCGAGCCGGGAGGGAGCAGCAGGAGCCGGGCCCTGGGAGGTGGCCGGAGGGCTGGAGCCAGCCGAGCCGGGAGGGACGGCAGGAGCCGGGCTCTGATAACACCTCTGCGCCCGCCTGGGCCGAGCTTACCCCGATTGCCACCGAGGGATGGGCAAAGACAGCAGCCCCCTGCCTCTCCTCTGGTGACTCCCGGGCTGAGAGGGAAAGGGGGCAGAGAAGAAAAGCCCAGGGCTGATCACACAGACCATGGCAGGCCTGGGCAGATTTAACCCTTCCTTGGCAAGATGAAGCTTTTAGAACTCCAACCCTTTCCCTGAGAGAGAGAGGAAGGACAGAATGATTTAACACTTAGAGAGACAGTATGATATGAAGTCAGCGAAAGAACTAATAAAGATTATTGGAAGGAAGGATTGCAGAAGTAGACATTTCTGACTGGACTTCTCTGGATGTAAACCATGGAAACTGAACTAACATATTCCTTCAAATCATGGGAAGATAGGCATTTAGAGAGATGTACAAATTTGTGTGTAGATTTTGAACAAAGCTGTGTATGTGATAGACTAAATGATATTGATCTTATGAGATGCTTGAACAGAGATAGAGATAAGTCCATTGTGCTGGTGAAGAAGTGAGAAGATATCTCTGTTCCCTGAGAAGAAGAAACCTTTGTTCCTTTGAGTTACTTATCTTTAAAAGGTGACAGCCTAATATGCAAAAGTCTAGACCCATGATCCATAGGTAGCTGGGAAAAATGCCAATGGGAAAGGTCACAGAGCAGGGTTTTTTACCATGCAGCTGTTTTTGTGGCAGTTAAAATCCACAAGAGAACTCTTTTAAGTTGTCAGTGGGATCCATGGGACATCAAGAGAGACTCCTCTCCCCAAGTGATGAAAGATTATGTTTAAATGGTGAAACTGAGCGGAAATCATAGTTTTGTCTCTCTGTGTTTATTGTGGAAAAGTAAACAATTTGTGGGGAAGAAAGAAGGGTTTTGAAAGGTTCTTTTTTTTTTTAACTTTCAATTTTTTTCCTTTTTTTCCTTCCTTTAGTGTGTGTTAATAAAACTAACATTGCAACTTTTAAGTTGGGCCTGTTTTGCCTTTTTCCTCCCAAAAGTCTATCTCACAGAAAAAAAAAGAGTAAGCACAAAAACTATCACAAATTTGGTGCATTGGCCAAAAAATGTTAAAATTGGCGAACGTGAAATTACTACAAGTCATTATCCCTGTCTGGGTTATAAAGCACATTTTTTACTTCATGTCATGTCTGGACTGGCCCAAATTATCACCCATTTAGTTTGTTCAAATGTTTGCTGCTGCTCAGCACCCCTTTTAAAATCTTTCTTATTCCAGGTCACTCACTAGAGAGGGAAACTCTGACCAGTATAGATCATACTATAACCTGGAACATGCATTCTCAAAAAAAGCATGGCACCTAAGAAATCTTGTGCTTCTGTTTTGTTAGATGTTATTTTATTGATCATACCCCTTGAGATATGAAAACATCTACTTAGCTATTTATAGTCCTAAAATTTGAATTTCCTGTGCATGTCCATTTACCATACTTTGTTTTATAGCAGAAATAGCTTTCAGAATAGTCTGGATTATTCTTCTCTTCTCAAACACTTTCTCCTGCTGTGTTGCCCCACAAAATGATGTCAGCAGTGTACTGCAAGTGTTGGGATCACTTATGAGTAAAATACATTAGTTATAAGAGTATTGAAAAAGAAAATTAAGAAAAAAATGAGTTAAGTAAAACCCAAGAAACAAAAAATATTCAAATGAAAAGCAATTTCCCACCACCAATTGACCAGTGTCCAGCCAGCCCCTGAGCAGCAGCCCCAGGACATCTTTCCCCCTAGTTTATCTGCTGAGGAGGATGAAATACAGTCTGGAATATCCCTCTGGTCACTTGGGGTCAGCTGTCCTGGCTGTGTCCCCTCCCAACCACTGGTGTGGCCCCAGCCTCCTTGCTGGTGGTATGGTGTAAAAGGCAGAAAACTCCTTTACTCTGTGTAAGCTCTGCTCAGTATTGATAACTCATCCCTGTGTTATCAATACTGTTTCCAGCAGAAATCCAACCCAGCCCCATACCAGCTACTGTGAAGAAAAATAACTCTCCCAGCTAAAACCAGCACAGGAGATGCTATACATACACAGATGGACTCAATGATCTTCAAAGCATTTTCCAACCTAAATGATTCTATGATTTTATGATGTGAATCTCAGCCCAAAGACTTGTGAGTCTTGTTAGACTTTTGGGTCAATGTGTGTTTATGATTTTCTGTTTGTTCTCATGTGTATTACAATTAAGACTTCACTCTTCCCTGGAAATCAAGTTCTTTTCCACCATGAGAAAACTTCTAATGTTCTCTTAGTCATGGAAGTGTCAGGGATTACTTTGTGAGGTCTCCAATCTTTACAACCACCTAACATTACCCAGCACAATTTACAGAATGATAACATCACAGATAATCCCTTGCACCTCTTTTGATAAGGTTTTTAGGCTTCCAGTCTGCTGTAATCCTTTACATATTTTCTCCATTATTGAAACCAAATTAAAGACTTGTGATACAGGTAAAAACAAATTCAATGCTCAGTCACATCTGTGAAACATGCTTTTCATCCAGTGCATAAGCATTTAGCCTGGTTTAAAATTATGAAGACTAATTCAGTTTTTATACTCCAAAGAGCTAACTCAGTTTGGATGCAAGCCCTGAAAATAATCTTCCAAAGTTACAAAAAAAATTTGCTGTTTAATATTTTCAGGAAAATCAATATTCAAATTTTTTTCAGATGCATTAGACATATGTTCACAGAGTGCAGCACCATGAGTCACTTTTCCCAAAGTGATTGCTACCACTGAAAAGTAATGAGTTAGCGACACAAATATCAATGATCCTTTAAGAAATTACTCATAGCCCAAAGACTATTCAGAGTGGAGCAAATAAGAAAGGAGCTGTGTTATTTTATGGGGTTTTTTTGCTTGTTTGTTTCTGTTTGTTTGTTTGTTGGTTGGTTGGTTGGTTGGTTTTGGGGTGGGTTTTTGGTGGTTTTTCGGGTTTTGTTTGTTTGTGGGTTTGGTTTGTTTGTTTGGCTGGGTTTTTTTGATTGGGTGTTTTTGGGTTTGTTTTTTTTTTTTGCATTTACAAACTCCAGTATGATTTGTCTCTTACCATTTCAACTGTAATTCACATAATACCAGCAGTACCCAGTTCACTGGGGTAAGTGCCCATTCAACTTCCAGCAACAAAATTCATGTTAAGATTTAAACCACAGGAACCCCACAGCTGAGAACTTTCACTCTAGATCAATAGCTTCAAATATATGGACCATATGGGGTAAGAACAGGTTGTAACTAAAGAGTCCAAAGAAAATCACTCAGTAAAATAAGTCAACAACTTACTCCAATTCCTTTCGTGTTCTGTTTGTGAGACCAATTTACACCAGAGATTCTGTACAGGTCACCAGGTCCAAGAAGGCTGAGAAGCAAGTCTAGATTATACCTTCCATAAACTGGTCATTTCAAGGGTATATAGACAGAGGAATAAATCTTCTAGAACAACCCAAAAATACCAGGTTGTGCCAGAGGATTTTAGGGCAGAACTGAAGAGGGCCAGAATAAATGTCAGGTGCCAGTAGGCTGCTCTTATGAGATATAAAGCCTTTGAGCTATTACACAGGATTAAATGTGAAAACAGCTGTGTAAATTTAGGTCAGAGCATTCAAAAAAAAAAATAGAATTAAGAGCAGCGTCTATTTGTCCTCTACTAGCACGTGCCTGTCAGGACACCAGTGCTGAGTTCAGCTCAGCACAAATCACTACGTGCTTACACCACTTAATAACAACGTGGTGTTGGTATTGTGCAAAAAATGAAGCAGCAGGGGAAATTCAGGCAAAAGAGGAGGAAGGGCAAAACAGAAGCAAAAAGGAGATAATGCAAACCTTCCCCTGGACTAGCTTCCCACTGCTACATAATCCTTTCTTCTTCACGCCTTCCCTACCTATTCCTTCCCTGACTTATTTTCCTTCTTTATGACCTTCAAAAGAAAAAGTTATTTTAAAATTTTATGCACAACTGAGACTAAAATTTCAGACTCCTCAGAACATCATCATCTTCAGCAGTTTTTGTGATTTTTTCCCACTGTTCACCTCATTCTTTTTTCTGATATTCCTGTTGTCAGTCTTAGAAACACAAAATGCATCAAAAGACGGCAAGTTATTTGAAGCCTATTTAGGACACTCAGACAGAATTATCCATCATTCTCACATTTGACTGAGCTCCTCTTTCCAGTAAAGGGAGATATTTTCTTCTCAGTCTGGGCTCTTTTGTTGGTTTCATACAGGAAATTAGGGCTCTTTAGGGGACTGACCTTATTTTATTTTCATGTACTCACAGAAGAGCCCCAGAACTTATTTTTATAATTATTTTTTTTAAGTTATACTCCAGTTCATACCTGACTGAAGTCAAAGCTGCTTGGACATAGGTCTATATTAAGTCTTTGCTTATCAGAATATTTGGCCACCCCAGGAAAGCCACATTCAAAACTTCAGCAACAGCTAAAGGTCAATTCTGTCTGTCTTCTGGATTCTGAATCTTACAGCAACTTGACCAAGATCCTCCTTGTAAAAAGTCCTGTATCAGGTTCTGTAGGGCTGCAAAGGAGAGGTAAGAAGAGGAATGAGATTTATCCTCCTCCAAGAGATATGGGGCTGCCTGATGCATGAGTAAAGGAGCTCTCTGCTTTGAAGCACAAACTGTTGTGTCAATAGCGACGTCACCAAAGAATCCAGGTAGGAAACAGAGGGACTTCAGCATCAGCCTGATGCTACAAACGAGTCTCAGCTAATAAACTAGTGACAATTATGACAGAGAAAGCCTACTGAATTATACGTTTTCTTGGCACTGTTCTGACTGCATTTCCATTTCTGGTCATGAAAAATTTCATGGCATTGTCTAATTGTGCTGTAAATTCAACTGTCCTTTTCAGACCATTAATGATTATTTTGTGTGATCAAAATTTCTTGGACAAGTTATAATCTCCTTCAGATTTTCTGAGGACGTTCTAAGTGAGCACATACTTCACATTAATTGCATTGATTATCCTTGTTTGTGAAAAATTTATAGCACAGGCACTTGCCCATGAGATTCATCTCACTAACAAGAAATGTCTTCATACGTATGAGTTGTTTAGAGCCTCGCTGTCAGTAGGGATATAGAAAATGCCTTCAACAGGATTCATGTCACCATTGGTAGCTTCCAAGGGAGCTGAAAGCAACTTTCCTAGGTGCAGACATATGAGCTAAGTCCAAATCTTGTTAGATGAATGTCAGTCATAGCCAAATTCCACATATAAACAGGGTTTTGAATGTGTATGCAGAATCCCTCATGGAAAGGGTGAGAGAAGTAGCATGTGTGTATCTATATATATAAATTTGTACCTTATGTTGGACTTGATGACCTTGCAGGTCTTTTCTAACCTTAATGATTCTATGATTCTTTTATGTGTTTCAAAAGGAAAAAGAAAAAATAAGCAAACCTTCAAAACTTGATGATATAATATCTTTCCTTTCTTTGCCTGGAAACATTTTGCTGTTTATCACACATGTGTAGACACCCAGCTGGAATCAACAGTCAGATTATCCCTGGACAGAAAGGCCCTCAGCACTTAGAAGATAGGAAATGTCAACGATAAGGCTGGCCACACATCTCCATTATCTCCTTTCTTAATGCACATGGATCATGTTATGATCAGACAATGATCAAAAACACTTCTGCCTCTGCAGTGTTCAGGGCATACAAGGTCTGAGAATTAATCTGGACACTACAGGTGAGATGTTTTGGCTTTTCAGACTTCAAAAGACACCTTATGAGAGAGATAAGATATTGTAAAAAAGAGACTGCTGATCCAAGAAAATATGTGCATATTTAACAAGTCACCTTCTCTGTTGCTTGTTCTCTTGAGGCAAGTTTTGAGCACGTTAAAGGCTCTTAATGCAGCCCTTATAGTCAATAAAAATATCTGGAGTTGCTAGAAAGGAAACACTGTCAGCAGATGTTAATATTTCATGTGGAGTCAGTGGAGCTATTGAAGTTTGTAAGGAGAGATTGAATTGAGTGTTTGCAGAGCCGGACTGAAAGAGAACAACACAACAAGAGGGGTCGTACCCTCACACACTGAACAAGAGCAGAATTCAGAGCCCTGGAAATTTCACAAGCACTTGCGGTTCAACTACCATCACCAGAAATGCTTAAAGGCTGGGGACAGGGTGGGAAAATGTCCCTGGAAGTGTCCAAGGCCAGGCTGGATGGGGTTTGGAGCAACCTGGTCTAGGAGAAGGTGTCCCTGCCCATGGCATGGGGGTGGTACTAGATGATCTTTAGGTCCCTTCCAGTGTAAGTCTATAATGCTATGACTCTAAAAAGATACGGGTGGTGGGGAGGAAACAGAGAGAGATGGTCAGAGCAGCATAAGCAAAACCAGGGTCTTGGAATTACTGGAAGACGGAATATTTGCAATACTGAAATTAACACAATATGAATTTACTTTCAGGCTCATAGGAAAAAAAAAAGTTAAAATCATTTTTTTATCACTGTCCTCAGTTGTAAAATATTTAACAAATTGCACAAAAACTTTGAGGCAGACCTTTATTACAAGGGCCATTGACTATAATAGTAAGTAAAGAAGCTCAGACCATTTTCCATCATAACACCTCTTTGGATAGGCAGTAACTATTAAACTGGGATGTGATAAGGGAAGAGCAGGTGCTCTTTTAGAGCAGTGTGATTTAAGTACAGGCAATAAAATATGCAGAGCCATATTCAGAATTTTGACTAGTTTTAAGTGCTTGGGGCCATGTTGATATAAATAACTGCATCAGGTTTTCCTATAGAGCAAGAACTAAATTAAGTGGTTTATAAACAGAGGCAAAGGCTGACTTATTTGTCATGGCACTGCTTGGTCTGTGACAGAAATAGAAAGGGCCAACTGTGCCACTGCGAGACATGAAGCCAGCACAACAGGGCCTGAGGTACAGCTGCTGAATACAGCAAGGCCAGCAGAGTCTATCAAAACAACAGGAAACATATTTCTTTCTCAAATTCAGCCCAGCATCTTGGCAAATTCCTCCAGAAGGGCTGTATTTTCTCCTGAAGGCCATGACTCTTATTCCAGCTGCAGAACAGCTGTCCCTCAAGCTGTGCCTTTCATGCTGAAAGGATGCTGCTCAGTCAGCTCAGGGAGCTAAGATCCCTTCTCAAATGAGTGAAGGCTGGCAGAAATCATAGTGAGCCTTTTGGGGTTCAGTTGGATGTGGAGATGGATTTTAGAGTATTGGGAGCACTGGCAACCCATTAATGGCTGAAAATTCCTGATTCTCCACAGTAAATAAGAATTAGCTTTGGTGTTGTCTTTAACACAGGCACTTGAGTTGCAAAACACACAGTGTCTGAAGAGGAAGGTGAGATTCTAACAAAACAAAAAGATATTCAATTTGGGGCTTTTCCCCTGAAACGGTTTTTGTTTGTGTCCAAGTATTTCAAGCCAAGTAAACTTGGGCGACACAAACAGGGATCTTTCTAGAAAGGTGGCCACTGACACAGCAGTGCCACCATCCTGCCACGTCACCTCTGTGTCCCTTAAGTTCTGCTTTGCTGGCAGTGGCTGTGAACAGACTGGATGTCCATGGCACACTGCAGTGTGCATGAACCAGCCAGGAACTGCAGTTTTCTGGTGGAGCTGGTAGATGAGATTTCATGTGGACGTTCATATGAGAAATCCCATCAGGCAAAGAAATCTGGAGACTTTGTGAGGACAAGGCTGGGCGGGTGCCACACCTTCATGACATTGCAGTGAATTTCTTCCTCTTAGAACCACTCCTACTTCCTAAGTTTGTTGCCAACTTATTCCTGACAAACAAAATAAATAAGGGCTTACTCTATCACCTCTATTATTGTTGCTTGGGGTTTTTTAACATCCTTTGTCAAAGCTCTATGCCCACAGGGACACTCTATGCCTTGTTGGAAAATACTTAGAAAAACTAAGGGACATTAAATTTTTAGTTTTGATCACTGCCACATAGCAGTACTGAGTGTGCTTTTCATACAATACAGCAGTGATGACCACTTTTACTAGTTTGTACAGATTAAAATGAGTGATCTTGGAGCTTTATTTAATTTAATTTTGGTTTACATAATGCAGACACACAACTTCAATCAGCAGCCAGAACCACACTATGAATACACCAAATACTTCTATTTTGTGAAAACTCCAACACTTCCCATATAAATATTTATACTCAAATAAACATAACATGAGAAAAGATTCTAGGAAACCATCACATGAGAATTCTTCCCAAGGCAAAATGCTGCAAATTTGAAAGTTGTGAAGTAATTCTCCCAGTTACTTGCCTTTCCTACAATCATGCTTTTTCATTTCAGAAAAGAAGAAAGTTTTTCAGCACGTTCAGAAAGTTTTTCTCATGTCTTTAGAACATTAGATATGCATTCAAAGTACCCTATATGAAGGCATCCAGATATTTTAATAAAGTTTCAGAAAAAAATCAGATGGAAAGATGCAAGTCTGCCTGAGAAAAATGAAATTAAACTGTTCTCTGCTAGACCTTTCTATATTGTCTGCTATCATCTCAGCACAATGAAGTAATGAACCCAACACCAAGACAAATTTGCAGCCAGCAAAGGTGTCATTTTGTTAATTTTGCTCCCATTTTGCTAATACACTGCACATCCCAGGGACAAGAATATCTTGAGGAAAATATATATCACACCAATATCTCATACAACACTAATTACACCATCTCACATCACACTGCTGAGTTAAACCAGCTCCTGGTGCTCCTGGACAGGAATTCTCTAAGAACAGAACACTAGAAACAGAGCAGAGGAAATTTCATCCCTAAAGCTGAATCTGGGACAGCCTTTTGGATGAAACACTTATTCATAGAAGGAATCTTTTGTAAACAAGGCTGAGATATAGCCCAAATTTTTAGTTATATGCCAAACAATACTTTTCAGATTTCTATTGGCACATGGGAATTTATCAGAATATTTGCTTCTTTCCAGCTTAAAATCAAATGTCATTTTGAAAATTATTGACAGCATTTCCTAATTAACTGAATTATCTATAGAGGAATAGCCTCCAAATCCTGACATTGCTAATTTTTTGAGTTCCTTGTATTTACATACCTCACAGGGAACATCCATGATCTCTTAAGAATGAAGACTCAGCTTAGGAGAGGCACTAATTAACTAACGAATGTCAGGCTCAGATCAATCATCCATATTAAAACTAGCAGAGGACTTTTCCTCCATCTCCAAACAAGACAGTGAGGTGTGAACTTGAAGTCAAGTGAATGTAGTTAATCAGAAAGTTGTAACAAAAATAGGTACACTGACATCTAAATAAAAGTCCCTGTTGTGTGAATATCCCTGTTCAGAAAATGTTTATTTAGTACAAATAGTAGTACCAATCTGCTCTTTTCCTGTGGGATTTTTATAGCCTAATTCTTGGCAACAGATTAATCATTCCTGGTGTCCCACGATCAAATTCTTAACCCTCATTGGTTTTGGTTTTTGTGTTAGAAATACAATCAATACAGAGAACATCTAGGAGCACCTAGAGAGCTCTGAGTGCTATGTGCAGCTTCACAAACCCCAGCAAATATCTCAGATTTCTTATGGCCTCATTTTACCTCTGCTGTAGAGAGTCTAGCCAATTTTAAAAGTCCATATGACTTTTCTCAGAGGCATAATTTTATTTCCACATCTCACAGTAGAAGTGATGATGGGCCTGCAGAGCTGAAACAAGCTGAAACTACCTTCATGTTTGTATCTCACTTTGAATTTCAGACACTAGCTTGCTGTGCAAGCAAACATTTCAGATTTGATCTGAAAATCAACAAAACATGAGGAACAGAGGGCCTCCAGGGTCTTTTTATTGCCTTTTTAAAAGCAGTGGCATTTTACCTTTTATTTTGCCCCCTGAGAATGCTTATATCTATGTAAGATACTTTGGGGAAAGGGTAATTTAGGACATCTTGCAGACTCAAATGCCAGAGTGTCAAAGTATTACAATTTTTACCCATAACACTAGGCAGGAGATTATTAAAGCTCTATTTACAATAGCAATTAAACAACTAGGGAGAAATTCCAATTCCTAAACATAGAGATCTAATGTCATTTTATTTAAAATATAAAGATATCTTAAGATACCCTAAGATATAAAAAACTAAAATTATTCTCAACTGTCAGTGTACCCACCATGTGGGAGAGTCCTGCTTTCTTTGGAAGCAGCAGCTAAATATCATATGAGGCATCTTAAAGCCTCTCAAATGACAGCACACATTTATGATTAGGGATCTGAGTGTTTTCTCTAAAATCTGCAAACAAATAAAACCTAGAAAGTGGTTTAACTTAGCCTGAAGTAGCCACCCAAGTAAATTAATTCAGCCTCTACAGACTGCATCTCTTTTAGAATTAATGGGACACTTGGATGACTACACACAGTGCCTTAACAACAGGACAGAGGTGCCTCAATGTGGGCATTCATCCCATGCTCAAACTGAAACCTATCTCACCTATTTTAGGTACATACATATGGGCTACTCATCTACAAAAGGGGGAAATAAAAAAAGAAGTATTAGATTTCCCTGACCCATTTCTCTACATCATTTCACACTGAAATGAGTCACACCACTTGTTTCCACAGATTAGCAGGAGAATCTCAGTGCTTATCTCTGATGTAGCTTCTTACAGAGAGATGAGAAATCCCACTTCTAGGATATGGATATTGATCAAGATGTAGGTACCTTCCTCTCAGAAGTACCATCAGATATGCATACATATCTTCAGGCACTTACAATTCATTTGGAACTCTAAATTTTAAATTCCTAGATTTCACTGCTCTCCAAAATGCAACTCAGGACAATGCCCTTAAAGGACTCAGAATTTGAAATTATATACTTATCAGAAAAAAAAAAAATTATTGCTAGGAGTCTAAATGCAACTTTGTCCTACAGATGTTATATCTCAAACAGAAAAATAAATAAAAATATTTAAAAATTGAAACAAGAATTTTATGTAGGGATTTCAAGTATGAACATCACAGTAATCACTCTTGGTCATTTAAATGAAATTTTTATCTTATTTATATTTTCCTAATTTCTGAGGGCTGAATGGAAAAGAAAGTTAAGACTAAATAATACCAGAAAAGATCCCAGATGCAACAGTAATTATGCTATGAAACTAAGTCCTGTCCACTCACAGGTAGAAGTTTCTTTCACTAAGTCCCAATTGCACTTTTTTTCTGATAATTTTACAATGCCACGTTGTCTGTTTCAGACCATTTTCCAGTTTTGATGTTATAAAATATCTGTTTTCTTCAGCTGATAGAAAGTAATCAGATATATGTATACTGGAGAGCACTTTGGTTCTCCCCTGGGTTAAAGAAATGTGAATTATCATTGGAACAAAGTAGCAAAGCAGCAAGTCACATCTTCCCCAGGAGTGATGGTCTGTCATTCTGGGCAAGAAAATATAGAGGGTTATTTTCTCCTACTCATGTTATCATCATCAACATCAGTTTTCAGTGCCTCACTCAAGATCCCTTTTTCATATAAGAAAATAAATAATTAAAATCTGAGAAAAATAGTGTGATATCAAGGGGAAAGTCTCAACACAGCTTTAGAGTTTTAATCACAATCGTGAACTTGATGTGTTGAAGAAACATTCATCCTGGATTTCTGATTTCATCCTCCTATTAGCAGCCAGACACCCATGAAATGTAATCCTCACACAGTGCTGGAAACGAGGAAAACAGACGGTACACACAACTGTGGCAGGCACATGATTTCATTGGGCCATAAATAGCAAGTTGTGAAATGTTCTGTTCTTCTGCACTTGAATAAATATCACTATGAAGCAGATGAAGACAGGAGACCCAAGTATTTACACTTGTGTCATGAGGAAAACGCAGTCGTGTTTCCACCCTGACAGCAGAGACAGATGATGGCAGAGCAGTTCCTGAGTGTTTCATGGTTTATAACAGCTGAGCACCACACAGACTGATAGACAAGAAAGTCAAATTTTGGCCAGGATCGACATTTACCTGGTCTAGAACCTACTCTGATCCTGCAAAAGCGAGCCAGCCCTGACTGGGGCAGGGTCCTGCTTGCAGGACTCAGCTCCTGCAGGATGAACACGCTTCAGGCTGCTCCAGCACTCTTTACTTGGTATTTATATGCAGAAATGGGCCATCTGTGTGTCTTCTGAGATAAAATTTTGGCAGCAAAGACAACATCACACACTGAGTAATAGCCCAGTGATTCCTGGAATATACTGACTGCAATGAAAGTAAGGATGTTGGGTAAAACTCTGGTTATTCTGGTGACAACAGAATAGCTTTGTGAATGTTAAACAGCTATCTGGAGATATCAAAAAATGAGAAAATAGAAACCACTGTATCTGTCTTCTTATTCAACGTTGCATCTGAGGTCACTGTTAAGACTTTATCGACACTATGTACACTGGAGTGATCAGAATACCAGTATTATTTTCATTATCTAGATTCTCACAGGATTTTGCTGTTGAACATCTGAAATATCAAGTGAACCTTGATACGATACCTGTGAAATTTAAAAGCAACTTCAGGACTGTAGAAATAAAATCTTTGTGGATAAACACATTTAACATTGTACATCCTTGGCACAATGTCGACTTTCACATTTACCCCTCTTTCCAGTTGTCTCTCCCTTAGACAGAACTACTTCCAATAACTTATGTGCTAATTGCAATTATTTTTTTCTTTTTCAGGATAGAAAGCTTCTATTCTATTCGATTTGCATGGTTAAAATAAGGCTATACTAAGACATATTACATGATTCTGGTGAAACCTGCTCATTGCACATAATCTTATTTCTTGCCCATGCTAAACCAGAAAAAAAAAAAAAAAAAGTCTGTGATTGTAAAAGTAAAAAATAACTTCAATTCTGCACCTCACTTATGAAATATTAAAAATTTGGCCATCAATAAAACTTTCTCCAGAAAAGGTTTCCCCTCTCATCCAAAGTAGCAAAATGGCTATTCTCAAATTTTTTTTGCATATTACTACATGTCACTAATAAGATCAGGAGACACAAATGACTCTGAAAAATCACAAAGAGTGTTCTCACGAACCTGTCAAGCTGAATGGGCTTGTGGGCTGATACTGTACAAAGAACATTAATTATCAAACAGCACAGAACCTGAACAACATGGCATCTGGAATATTTCTCATCAGTCAGGTGTTCAGGCAGTGAATACTGGTGCACTTTGACTGAGATCAAGGGGATTTGTACATACTTATACCACTGGAGGATGTTTCCCACTATATGTTTAAAATATCTTGTCCTTTTCTGTTCTTGTATAATAAGCCATTATTTCTGCAGCCAAGGCTTCTGAAAAACATGATTTCTGTGTCAGAGGGATAAAAATACCCCTGACACATGCAGATTTCATTTAGAAAAGCATCAGAAGATTCACAGTTTGAGCTGGAATTTATTATTGATCCTTTCACCTCAATGCCAATTTGAAATTGTGCTCTGAAACAATACACATTCCTTAGTCAAGTCCTTACAGCAGCATTAGGAAAAATATAAAACCACACAATTTAAAAATGAACCACTATTTTTTAAAGTATGTTATGGATCCACTATTAGACATATAGATGAAAATTGGGCAGGAATTTGTATTGGATAAGAAATTGCAAAACATGCATTTTCTTCTTTTTAGTTTCTATTTGTCTGAAAAAAATTTAATTTCTATCTTGGGAACACCACGCTGCAGTTGGAGACCAAGTGTAATAAGGCCCATAGAGATAGAGTGACAATACATAATTAACCCTTGGAACTTGACAAAACACTTTTAAAACTGAAGAAAAGATTTTCTTGTGCAGAAAAATTGCCATGATTCAACTTCCCTTTCATTCAGATTGATAGGGATAGAAATTTCTGCACAAAAACTAAACTTCATTTTGTTTATGGGGTTTTTTAGTGGTTTTTTTTTGTTTGTTTATTTCTTTTGTTTGTTTGGTTGGTTTTTGGTTGTTTTTTTGGTGTTTTTTTTTGGTTGGTTTTGGTTTTTTGACATAACAAAATGCCCAGATTTCTCAAACATTTAAAATTCAGAAGGCCAGAACTGATATTGGATACTGGATATTTACAGCTGTACTATGCTAAAATTAAGCTCAGGAATGTGTCTACTTGCTTTCTTCCGTTGCATCCAGGGCCTTACCTGAGGTTTTACCATCAGAGCTCTCTTTGGTAAAGAAACAATTTGGGATGAGGTCCCTCTGATATAATTTTGGCTGGGCTGAGCACCTATGTTGCCATTTCTCAATGGAATGGGAGAGAGCAACTTCAAAATGTCCCTTTGACATGTCCCTTGATTGTCCTAGTCTAGAAAGCATCTTCTGGACATGCTTAGAGCCCATGGAAAAGAACAAAGTACATCCCAAATACAGTGTCTGGGGGTGATTTCACCCCAAACCCAAAATGCTGGTTGCAAAGGCTGGAGAGGGAGAGGGTTTTGGGGCTGAAGGGAACACCCTGAGGATCAGTGTGGAGATATATGTGGCTTAATCACAATCAACACTCATTTACTACTCTATGTCCCCACCCTATGCCTTGCCTCGCAGCTCCTAAATTTAAATTCATTCTTTTGGCTCCAAAAGTTTTGCAGTCCTTATCTGTCACTCTCAGCCCTCAAACAGAAGTTTGCCTGCTGGAGCACAACCTACAGAAGATACGTGTGCTGTGAGTTTCCGATACACTTTAGCGAAAAAATTACCTTCATCGATATCTTGTCTAATAAACAGAACTCTGAAGTGAACACAGGTACCTCCCAGCCTTACTCTCCTTGGCTGATGGGGAAAACTTTCCCACAGAGGGACAAAGGAGACGTGAACATGACTGTCTTTAGCCCTCAGACATCTTACTACAGCCATTCATCTCTCGAGGACTTCATCATCTGAAACTCCACCACCTTAGAAGCCCACAAAAATTCTTACTCATACCCTTTATTCCTAAACTTTCTAAAATTTGGCTGTTTTGAAAGGAAGACTATAATGAGGAGAGAGTAGGACTTTCCTGGGGAGTATCATTTTTGGCAGCAGGCACAGTTAGGAAGCTGCAGCTGCAAGTTCCAGTCTTTGTACACCTCATTTAGGACACAGCCTTTCTATGCAATAATCCTTTTAGTGATGTTACAGCTGTTAGGATTGTAATTCTACAGAACCAGCATATCACAGACTCCCTCTGAAATCACCAGCCATTTCAGAGGTATAAAAGAATACATTGGATTGCAGTGGGAATTCAGTACACTAGAAAGCTTGTGAGGAGGCCTGCTTTTTAACAAGTATGTTTTCAAAGAGTCTGATTTTACAGGGATAGTTTGTGAACTGCTGGCTAAGCAGCCAGGTGGTGCAGCTGGTTCTAGATATAGCAGGTCTTAAAAATTACAACATTGCTGTATAAAAATAAGATGGGAAGAGTATAAACTCTGAAGTGGAGAAAAATTAGTTTCCATGCTTCAGATAATTTTGGAGGTTGGCTAAAAGGACTCTGGAATCTGTTAGTAGCAACTGACCATGTTTGGCATCTTCTGAGCAAATTTATGAACGTCCATGCATAAAGAGTCTCACAGAACCACAGAATTCTAGAATATCCTGAGCTGGAAGGGACCACAAGGCTCATTGTGTCCACCCCCAACCTCACACAGGGCAACTCTAAAATTCCACCATGTGCCTGAGTGCATTGTCCAAACACCTTGAGCTCTGTCAGGCTGTGACCACTGCCCAGGGGAGCCTGTTCCTGTGCCCAACCACCCTCTGGGGGAAGAAACTTCTTTATATCCGACCTAAACCTCCTGGGACACAACTTCAGGCCATTCCCCTGAGTCCTGTCACTGTCACCAGAGAGAAGAGATCAGTGCCTGCCCCTCCTCTTCCCCTCATGAGGAAGCTGCAGCCTGTGATGTGCTGTTCCCTCAGTGTCCTCCAGGCTGAAAGAGCCAAGTGACCTCAGCCACTTCTCACTTCACAGAATCAGTTTTGTTAACAATTGAGGATTTTGAGGATTCTTCCTCCCTTGAGCATTTTTCCACATCAACTGACACAGAAATTTTGCTTCTACAGAAAAGTTCATCTGAGCTTGACTTTTACTTAAATCAAGGACAGGTTGAACATTAAACACAGCTTGTGTTTTGACAAGAGAGCATGTCAAACCAGGTGTCAGCAGAAGGGAAAAATCCTCTCTTATTCCATAAGGAAGATATGATAGAGAAACCAATATACAGCTGGGAAGTACATACCAGGCAGAGGATGATACTACACTGATAACAACAACAATAACAAAGTATGATGATCTTTTAGAATCTAAAGGTAAGTACCTTTCAAAGAGCCATTTAGTGGATTATCCTAAAATCCTCACTATCAGCATGTAGGTAAGTTAATCCAGAGTTGCAGAAAGTCCCCAGGCACAAAAAGAAAAAAAAAAGTACCAAAATAAAGCGGGGGGGGGGAAACCAAAACAACAACAAAAAAAGCCCTACCTTACACTACCAGAGAGCTGTAGAGGCACACTACATAAGCACACACATGGACATGCATCACCTCTATGCTCACTGAACAAAACAGCTTCACCTCTGATCTTATTTGAACCACCAGAAGCAAATCTGATCTCAGAAGCATTCTGCAGTAGGAGCATAAAGATGATAATTGAAAGTTTATTACTTAACACTTGGCAAAGCTATTTCCCATGGCAATTTGATAAATACCTTGACTTTTGTGCCCGTCATAACCCCAGACGTTTATTGCCTCATTTGCTGTAACAAACGTTCGGTTATTTCCCGACTATCCAGCTTCCATTTAACAGACCATGCAGAGGGAAAGTTGCCACCGTAGAAAAAAGCCCAGATGAGACTGGAATTTCAGGTGGCAGGAGAGACATCAGCTTTTCAGAGAACTGCAACCCATCTTACACTACAAAAGCTGCTGAGTTGAAGCAGAAATCCTGATTAAACAGGCTGGGGGAAGCAGAGAGTCCTTTCTGCTGGCTGAGTCTCTCCTCAAGAGAGAAAGAGAGACTTTTGTCTCTTTCCAAGACACAAGGAGGGCAGACCCACACCTCCATACAATGCCATAGGGCAGCCAGAAGAAATCATCATGGGACTCACTGGGACTGTTCACACTGAGTATTTATTGCTTTATTTACTCCAAGCCAGTCCTTGATTAGGCAAAGTCATCTTAGACAGCAGGGCTTTGCAATAAAAAAAAATGATGGAGGTAGGGGAATCCAGTCTCAGAATAGATAATATGCCTCCAGAGCAGTGGGATTTTTATGGCCAAAAGGATAAACAGAATGTGGGCTGACACTGCCACCAGTCTGAGTTCTCTCTGCTCTGTGATGAATTAATGAATTAATTGCTCAGAGGCACAGGGCAGTGGAGCAAGACAGGGTTCTCCTCCCCTCTGTGGGGCATCAGGGCCAGCATGTTCCCAGCCAGCAATGGAAAAGATGTATTTGGAAGCTGAGGGCATCTTGGAGAAGAGATAAAAAAATATCTTGATACTTACTTGAGAATTATGGGGGAAATTTGCCATTAGCAAAGAGATCCAGCTTCAGGGAGGTTGTGCACCTCACTCACTGCAGCTCACTCCAGTCACCAGGTATTTGGGATCACCAGGTGCATTGTGACACCTGCACAGGCACAACCTGCCCTTCTTACAGTCTGCACAGGCAGGTGGTGATTGTGAGGCAAATCTGACCCAAGTCACCTCTCAGTGACAATAAGTGGCACCTGTGGCACCAATATAGGTAGCACCCACAACTCTAGCAACCCTCCACATTTGGAGAGGATTTATCTTTTATAAAAGGAAGTGAAATGTAAAAAATTCCCAAGTTCATGAAAAGAGAAATGGAATTTTCCAACAGAAGGCAGATAATACTCATAAAATCATCAAAGAGGAAAAGATCTCCAAGATCATCAAGTCCAACCTTCCACCAAGTACCATCCCCCCCACTAGTCTTAAGTGCCAGGCCTACTCATTCTTTGAGCACTTCCCAAGATGATGACTCTGCCACTTCCCTGGTGATCCTGTTCTACTCTTTAACACTGTTTCAGTGAAGAAATTTTTCTTAATATCCCAACTGAACCTCCCCTGGTGCAACATGAGTACATTTCCCTTTGTCTCATCACTAGTTGCATGTGAGAAAAGGGAAAGCACACATGAAAGATGATTGCAATGGAAAGTTTCAGGCCTGTTCTTTTCAGAGCTTACCTTGGTGCTTGGGTACTTCCAGCACCTGAGGAAAGATCAAAAGACCTCAAAGAAACCAGCGGATTATAATTTCCTATGGAGCCAGTATTAGAAGTTTGTTCTTTGGTCTGCATTTCTCTGATATTATTCTAATTAGCTGTATTATGATGGAGGTGCCTGGAGGCTCAATTATTTCAGTTCACCAGGGATGCCTGCTGTATTAATTTTTAAACAATACATTTTAAATATTTACTGAAGTTGTTAAGAACCTGCGATAAGATGCCAAAGCTATCCTTAACAAGAAGAATTCAACTATTTTCTAAAAGGTTCTGCTTGTTCTATCATTCAGCCAAAGTTCAGAATTTAAGGGGAAATATTAACTTGTCTTTGAAATAACTCTCTAACCTGAAAGAATTTGTGATGTGGGTGTTTTTCATTTCTTTTATCTGTACATTTCACCTAGAGACATTTCTGGTGAGAGAATTCATTCTTTTAGTGATAAATTCCACACCCTGGATTAAGAGAAGGGAGAGGACAAAGTCAAAGAAAATGCAAAATGGTGAAAATGTGAATAATTTCCAAATATTTTGCTCTTTCCCTGAAATTCCAGATCTCAGATGCAATTGGATATAGAAATTGCATATAGTACATAAAGGCAAAACAGGGAAAAATAGATTTGTAAATTTTAAAGGTTATGAAAACCACAAAATTATTTAGTTCTGAAGTTTAAAACCAAGTAACAGAAGTGTTTATATGCTCCTATGTATATATTTTGATCAGAGATTTGAACTGGTGTTCAGAGAGGCTGGGAGGATCTCCATCTATGCAGTTACTTGAAAATCACCTGAAAATGTCCCTTAGCAATCTGACCTACAGGTGGCTTTTCTCTAAGCAAGATGTTTTGGGTGACTTTTAGAAGTTAGCTTAAATCAAGTCTATGATTCTGTGTCTATAAATGATAAAGCATTTTGGACAACCTTCAGTGAAATTACAAAGCATGGTGTGAATCTCCAAGAAGGAAACACATTTGGTCAATCCCTCCTGCAGGTCCAAATTTCTCTGTGGATTTAGAGATGCAGAGAGAGAAAGTCACAGATGCAAGGCCATGGCTGAATGGGGGACCCTGAGCAGTGCCCCTGACGTTGATCCCACAAAAGCAATATTAAGTCATTCATCAGAGAAAAAAGTTAGATTTTTAATCAAAATCAATGGCAAATTTAGGAGTTCCTATGGCGGACTTCCCCTGGAACAATCTTGGACAAGGCTTTTTCTTATTTTTTGAGCAATACCGAGTATTTATTTCTGTTACTGTTTTTTAAAGAAATTATTTTGCCATTGCTGATGTGTTTCAGTAAGTTTCAGTTCTATTGTTTATTTCCCCTTCTCAAATGAAAATTTCATCACAATCAACACTGACAATATTACTATCTTTTGTCACAAAAGCAGCATTTTTCCAATAGGAAAAGATTTCTTGACATTTTCTTTTTCCCTCAGCTTGATCTGTAATATTTATTCAGCACATGTGTGGTGTGTTGACCTTGGCTGGATGCAGGGGCACATCAAAGCCAGACTGTCACTTCCCTCCTTGGCTGGACAGGGCAGGAAGAAATTAAGATGGAAGTTTCCAGGACTGAGATAAGGACAGAGAGAGATCACTCACCAGGGACCATCACAGGGAAAACAGATGTGACTTGGGAAAAAATTTAATTTATTGCAAATCAAATCAGAGTAGGATAATAAGAAAAAATCTAAATCTTAAAACACCTTCACCTCCACCCTTCCTTTCTTCCTGGGTTCAATATTACTTCCAGTTTCTGAGCAGTGCAGAAGCATGGGGAATGGAGACTGTGGTCAGTTCATCACATCGTGTTTTGGCTGCTCCTTCCTCCTCAGCAGGAGAACCCTTCTCACTCCTCCCCTGCTACGTGGGGTCCCTCCCAGGGGAGACATCCTTCATGATCTTCTCCACCCTGAGTCCTTTCCACATCTTTCACTAATTGCTGCAGCATGGGTTCCCCGTGGGGTCACAAATTCTGGCAGCAAATCTGCTCCAGCACAGGTTCTCCACGGGCTCACAGCCTCCTTTGGACACGACCACCTGCTCTGGAATGGGGTCTCCCAGGAAATGCAGGTGGATCTCTGCTCTTTCCCCATGGACCCCCCTGAGCTGCAGGAGAACCTCTGCTCCAGCACATGGAGCACCTCTTCCCCTTCCTCCCCCAACCCTGGTGTTTCCAGAGTTGTTGCTCTCACATATTATTATCACTCTCTCTCTGGCTGCAGTTGGATAGGATTTTTTCCCCACTTCTTAAATAAATTATCCCAGAAGTGCTTCCACCATCACTGATGAGCTCATCTTTGGCAGCTGTGGGTCCATCTTAGAGCTGCCTGATGTGGAGGACATTTATGGATGTAAAAATACAGGATTTTAGAAGTAGCTTTCGGTGATTTTGTAGAAGTAAGGAAACAGCTTGTACTGAGAACACATAGAAGATTAGCTATTAAGCTTGGTTGTTAGGTAGTTACTGAGTAGAAGTCATATAGGTAAGATGTATGATATTGAAACTCAGCAAAGCGGGACCTAGGTGTTTGTCAAAAATCAACAAAGCAGAACTTTGTGGCTTGAATCCAGCAAAATCAAGCTCCTAATCTTTGGCAAGAACAAAGTGACCTGAAAAATATCGAAACCTCCACTGTGCCTACCCAGAAGGGAAGATCAGCCTGAGGAAGATGTTTGCCTTCCTCCCAAGAGCCCAGCTCACACTACCAGGACGTGTGACAGATAATGAGAGTACGAAGGGAGAGAAGGTGGGGAATGGGCAGGTGGGGAGGTGTGGGTTTGTGGGGTCAATGTGCATTTAAACCTGGCAGGTGTGGGTTTGTGGGATTAATGTGCATTTAAACCTGGACCTTGTCTTGACCAGGTACACACGGTTTGGAGGAGATATCCCCCGTGTGTCCCAACTGTAAATAAAACATGCCTGCTTTACAATTTCTGATTCTAAAGTCCTTATTCTACACTCCAACCAGGGAAGGGCTCTGTCAGACATGGAAGAAGCTTCTGGCAGCTTCTCACCCCTGTAGCCTCCCTGCTACCAAAACCTTACCATACAAACCCAATACAGCATTCTATTGCCTGCTCAGTCACTGCAACACCATTGCACAATGGGGACTAAATGAAAATGAAAATAACCTAAGAACAAAATCCTCATCTGGCCTGAAGCAGTGGAGATTAAATAAACAGATCTATGCTCAATTACATATAAGGGCCAAACCTAAAATGTAAGGTACAAGATTTCTAGCAACCCCTCAAAACCAGACACTTCTTTTTATTGAAGGATTCCCATCTTAACCATTAATAGAAAAGCCTTCTTATCTTCTAACTCAGCTCTCCAGAGTAATTTCTCACTTGTTTCCCTCTCTGTTTATCTAAGTATTTCTGTTCATATGCTATTTTTATATCAATATCCCCAAGACAATTTACTGGGCTTTCTTCGTTCACAGACGAGGAATTTCATGGGTTTGGTAGGACTGAGCATTCAACAGTTGAAGTGACTCCTCATAGTGCTCTGAGTTATTTTGATATGGGCAAATCCAAAGACTTGCACCTGATGCTGAAAGCAGTATGGGTCCAGCACAGTTTTAGTCTAACTGAGGTATTTCTCAGAACACTCAGGATTTATAAAAAAAGCAGGTTAAATCCTTGACATATGAGTTCTGTTACTTTTTCTGCAGTAAGGAACTTCCTTACAACAGTTTTCTCTGTCCATTGAGAAATCTGCATAAACAACAGAATCGCCTCATATACAAGTAGAAGTTGATAACATCAGCCAAAATATTTAGTTTAGATGACAATAGGCATAAAATGCAGCAAAGTAAATTATGATCAGAGGTAAGGGAAATATTTACTCTGGGTGGTTTTGCTTTGGTAACTTGCCCAGAGAGCTGAGGGAATCTCAGTCTCTAGAGATACTTTAAAACTCTTCAGGACATGGGCCTGAGCAACTGAGACTATCTTCAAAAGCTTCCCTGCTTTGGGCATGGGATGGGCCAGTTCTCCAAGGGTGCCTTCCAACTGAAATTAGTAATGATATGACAAAGGCTGGCAGTCCTTTGCAGCCATGACATGCTGACAGCTAAATCTAGTCATGGTGCCCCACTGTAAATCTGCAGCATAAAGATGATCCCTCCCAAGAGGCACAGCTAAATCAGGGTATTTAGAACTGCACATCTGTGTTATTACAACAGGGGAAAAAAAAAGGAGAAAGCGTATTTGTGCCGTATTTGATGGCATATGTAGAGAAATGTCATCAACTGTAGAGAAACTCACCAACTGTGGAGAAATTCCATAGCAGAGCTACTGGGGCCCTTTCTACAGGAGCAAGAATATTTCAGAGCAAAATTAAATTAATGACTCATCAGTCATAACTGTAAGAAAAAGAATCAGCAAGTGTTACACAAAGGCTAACAGGTCCACCTCCTCATGTCCTTCCCTTGAACAGTAGGGCTCTGCAACATCCCAAATGCAACCTGAGAACAATCAGACAAGCAAGGCGGGCTGTAAGTACTGTCTCAAGAGGGAAGTGAGTGGAAGTGCTGCAGCTTTCTGAGCTTTAACAGCAGGGCCCTGGCAAACACCTACACAGAGCTGCTCCCACTGTGAGACTCACAGCTGGTACAGACCCCCCTGAACCTCCCTGTGCTCCTCAGCCCTGCAGGCCTGGGTGCAGGAGGGGAAATGAGAGGAGCCCAGGATGGAATGAGCACTGCAGGCTGCTGTCACAAGCACTCCTGTTGGCCTGGGAGATCCAGGGGTCAGGCTGTCAAGGTGAAGGACTGCAGGATGCACAAGCCAAGGGACACTTCTTACTCCTTGCCTCATGTTGCCCATGTCAGCCACAGTGTAAAGTTAGGGGTAGGAGCAGGAGGGGAAGAAATGAGACTGAAAGTCCTGATGTCACTGGTGCCTGGCTGACTAAAGAAGAAGATTGTTAGGGTTGCAAACGTAAATCCATACCTGTGCTTATTATACACTGCAGCAATATGTGGACAAATTAATAGACTGGGTCAACCCTGAAAAAAATCTCCACAGTATTCTAGCTCTTTCTGTATTTACATTTTGAGCCTAATTTAAAGAATATTGAGAGAAGGTGAAACCTGAAAATCCTGACTAGTACCTTTCTTTTCCTTACTTGACAGAACTTTGTTTTAAATTGTAGGAATGCATTAGCTCTGGAATAAAAACCTAAATTGAATGTCTTAATTGTAAATTTACTATTTTCTCCACATCTAACATCTATAGGCTGGCCTTTGCAGCAGAAAGATCAGTACCTTTCTCCTGGGTTCTCTTAAAGTCTGTGTTGTGAAAGAGATGAACAAAGACTAAGAGTCTAAAGTAGGATGAATGAAAAGACTGGAAGGTGATAGAAGTTTCCTGGGAGGGTAATATAAAGATCAACCTACATGAAAATGTTGTTCCTCTTGTCACCCTATCCTTCACTACTCTTAATGCATAGAGGAATAGATATAAGATGTATCTCCATGTATTAAAAATAATAGTGGAATTTTTTTTTATCTTTTCAAAGTTTTATTGGAAGAAAGATCTCTATTTCATATAAAATAATAAATTTGGAGGGACTGCAAGACACATTGTCTCCAACTGCACTGTCATTAATGTTTAATTTTTTAAATACAAAACAGGAAAATTTTAATAAATCAATAAAAAGCCAGTCTAAAACTTGAAGCCTCTACAACCCTGGCAAACTTCTCTCCTGGGAGAAGGGAGATTAATTTCTGTTCCTTCTCTAGCAATCAAACCACCTGAATAGAGAATTTAAAATTCCCAAAATCTCATGGATGACACTTGAGCTTTGATGTTACTTAACTCTAAATGGGAGGGGAGGCGTGGGAGAGCTGTAAGAGCACTGCAGGCAGAGCAGACTTTTTCTCTCTGCTCACCTCTCCTTTAAAGAGCTGCTGAACACCTGCAGCTCACATTAACTGCAATTTGTGGAAGCCAAACCAGTCTGGAAATCAGTCTCAATGCCCACACAACAACGTGCATTAAAATGAAGCACTCTGGTACTTCAACATCAGCAAGTCACTAATAATCTAAATAACTAATAATTACTGAAAACCACCTGTATACAGCCTGAAAGGTTTCTATTGATGAAATACCAAGCAAGCAAATGCCTCAATCTTTCAACATCTAATTTAGCTTAATATGCTATCTGCACATCTGCTTTTTCAAAAAGCTTTGAAACAAGTTATATTGTAATACATCCTTTTAATTTTTTTTTGTAAACAACCCACTAATTCAGAACTTATTCGCATTCCTCTGTATAATTTTTGTGTCAGGAATAGACTGAAATACTGGTAAAGCCTATTTAGGACCTATTCACTGTTGCTAAGAGGATATCAACACAACTGTTAGCCAGAACCAGTCATGGTAGAGAATAAGAGAATAATTCGCAGTGGATTTTTTTGTCTAGCTTCATGGCCTAAATCAAAGGAACAACAGAAGCTATTTTCTTTTGTTGTTAAAATCTCCCATTAGTCATTTAGTTGGTTGAACTGCCATTTGTTCTAAACAACTCCACCAATGAGCTGTTTTAGTGCAGTCAATAAATCACCATTAGTCTCATACAGGAAATAAAATATGATTTTCAAAGCGCAGCACGAGCACTGATGTTCATTGTAATGGGCACGTAGTTACCTACAAAACAAATGTGGGATCACACCAGCTCTAACATACACAAGACTGGTGTGTCTGCAGAAGAGCAGGATGGTGCATAAATTCCCATTCCAACTCATGTGTCCCTGCACATGGCAAATGTTGGAAATTTCATAAGGTAGATTTACTTGTTGCATGTATCCTCAGCTGCCAGGGTCACCTTGCAATGTATTTCGATACTGCTTTAAGGAGACCTGCAGAACTTGAGATTTGTACACTAATGTGTTTGTTCATTTCACCTGAGTTGAAAGCATCCATGGCATTGTCAGGAGGCAGAAAGTCCCCCAGGATTTTTAAGCATACTGGCACTTTCCCATCAACATTAAAATGATGAGAGCTGTAGAATGCAGAGCAAAACATTGAGCTTGACTTTTCTTGCATAAAGCAAACATCATGGGTCTCATCTCTTTTGAAATAATTGTGAGCTATGACTATATATACTATATATATACTAACATACTTTTTAATAGATTATTTACCTAGGTGTGCAACATTTATTTAAAAATAGGTGGAATTTTTTTTTAAGAGTAAATACAAAGAGATACTTATTTCTTTTTAAAAGTGAAAAGTGAAGAAGGCTAAAGGAGAAACTGAAAAGGTACAGCGTGTGACCTGACATGTGACATAAATTCATTCTGTGAATTTAGGTACAGATGGCCCAGGGGGTCTCACTCTCTGGAGACATTCCAAACACACCTGGATGTGTCCCTGTGTCACCTGCTTCATGTGACCCTGCCTTGGCAGGGGGTTGGACTGGATGATCTCCAGAGGTCCCTTCCAACCCTAAAGATTCTGTGATTCTGTGATCTATAACCTTTATGACTACATACCACCTGTATGACTACAAACAGGATTACAAAAGCATCTTTTTGTTTCCTTGTTGTGAGGTCCTTCCTTATTGTTTAGTTGCCATTTGAAGATCTAAAAGGATCTGGTTTCATGGGAGACAAACAAACAAACAAAAAGAAAAGCCAAATTTCTACAGCCACCATGTGTGGCAAAAAATATTGTTAATTTTGGAAGTTTGTTATAAAAGCATTCCAATTTTAAGTCCTACTTTTTTTCTTTCCTATTGCTGCATGAAAGATTAAAATAAACAATCACTTTCCTAATTAAATATCAAAAATATTAAAAAATATATATGAAAATAATGCATTACAAAATCAAATTTTGAGAAGTTAATTTTTCTTCCCTTCTTGAGTTTCAGCTCAGAGCACTTTTATACTTTTCTTACCAGCACAGTAGAAATATTCTCAGGAAAAAGGATGATTTCAGAGGGCAGGGACACTTCCAGGACAAGAAAAAGAAGGCTGCACACACAGTCTTAACAAACTGGTATCACAGAATAAAGGCACTACACCAAAAACGAAGATTTAAAGGAATTAATTCAAGTCCCTTCAACCTTTCCCTTACATATGAACACTGTCTTTTAAATGACAGGAAAATTGCTGGCTCTCCACTTTAAAACCCTCAGACCAACAAGCCATGGCAGCAGACAACAGGAAATGTGAATATTGGCCCAGCCTGAGCTGCAGGAATAAGATCTGAAAGATACTGTGCTTCTTTGGCTCTGGTACACAAGAAAATTGACCTTAGCAGCTGTGCTTTATTGACCTGCGCACAAATGGCACAACTGAGTGAACAGGACTCTGTACAGAAGGAGAAATGAGTTGTTGTTTCCCCCTTTATCCACGCTAAAATTCTCGCTCTACCCCAAGGAAATTCCTAACCTCTTGGGTTGATGAGTCAGAAAAGAAAGAAAGGAAGAAGAAAAGAAAAAGAAATTCTTCCTTTTCAGTGCATTTGATATGTGAAAAATCAATATTCACCCATGAACTCCATCTGATCTGCAGCCTGAAACCCAATAATCCACTCTTGAGGCTTCAACCAGGATTTTAGTAGAGGAAGGCCAAGATTAGCCCTAGCACCAAATACTGTGTCAACATGGAATGCCAATATGGTGATATGAATTCAGGCATCTAACCAACAAAGACGGGAGACGAAACATCATGGAGCTTGTCTTGAATTCGAAGTATCCAATACAATTATGTTTTAGGTAAATTCACAATTAAATTCCTAATCTTTCCATACACAGTCAACACCTGAAAGCAATAAAGCAACTCCCATCCCCTGCTTCCCAGGGATTTTCACACTAAAATATATCAAGTTCTTATATTTTGAAACATACAAAGTTCCAGCTGTGTGGAGTGAGTGGATTATTACACTTTAATGCAGCAAGAAATGCACACAGGAGGGATCTACATGCTGCACTTTGTGAAGTCAACATCTTCATCCCTTTCTACCTGTCAACAGCCCAGAATGTTCTGTCACTACACAAAGTGGCTAAATGGTTTAATAGGAGGCAGTGTTTACTCCTTCAGTCCTCAGGAGGGAGACAGAATAGCTGGGTATTTAAAAATTGTGAGATGTGAAGATCTATTAGAATTTAAAGAGATCCTTAATGAACCAACCACTGGCGTGGGTACAAGAAATGCTATGGCTGAGGATGGGGCTTGTTCAAGGTATGTTTGCTACAGACTAAAGGAAGAAATGTAGAGTCACAGAACGGTTGGAAGGGACCTTCAAGCTCATCTTGTTCCAACCCCTGCCATGGGCAGGGACACTCTTCACCAGGCCACATTACTCAAAGGCCCATCCAACCTTGAACACTTCCAGGGATGGAGCACCCACAGCTTCTCACACCATATTTTTACCAAGACACGTGCATACAGCCAAAAATACACCTGCACAAAATCATACACTGTCTTGGGTTGAGAAATGTAACCAAAAATGTGTGTTCTATTTTAATCTGTTGAAACCAGTTGGGAGATATTGTTCCTTATCTCTTGTTACCCTAGGGGTGGAAAGAGGGCAGATACCTTCTGTTAATGGGACACCTGATAACACCAGATAAGGCAGGGCCTTCTTATCTCTTCCTCCACCCATCCTCCTCCGAGGGACATCACCTGTGAATGGGCCACTGAAGGCCTCTCACATGACTGATAACATCACCTCATCCCATTGGGAGATGCTCCACCCAGTGGGAGGAGCCAAAGCCTTTCCACTGGGATAAAACCTGCAATCCCAAACACCAAGGGAGCCTGTTTGCACTGGATTCCCAGAGGAACTGGACCCTTTCTTGAGGATCATCTCTGCTCCAACAGAGCCACATCTGTCACTCTGGGAGGACTCACTGCGGGCTGCTTCCAGCACCCTGACCAACAGGGTGTCAGGTTTGCATTCTGACTCTGTCAGTAGTCTTTGTACTATTGCATTTATCTTACTTTATTTTTACGTTTCTTGTTGTTCGTTCCCTCTCTATTAAATTGTATTTCTGACTTGGAGTCTCACTGGTTTTGCTTTCAAACCAGTACATACACCCATGTTGACTTATATAACGTAAGTGCAGGAGAATTCTTTATGTCATTTCCATGTTTGTTGCTTTTTCCATGATATCTAATGGCAAAATCTAAATGTTTTGAAGACCACATTCCTGTTGTTTATGAGCATGGCTAGCAATCCCCATGACAGAAGTGATAATATTAGGATTTTGTTCTGCAGCTGAGCCACAGTGTCTGAAAATATCCCAAGTGCTTCACCAAAGCATACAGAGATGGTGAATGAAGACTTGTATAAACATGACAAATATATGTCAACACTGAAAAGCAGATCCTGCAGTTTTAAGGGGTGTGGGTTTTGGTTGTTTGGAGGGGTTTTTTTGTTTTGTTTTTTAGGTGTTTCTGGGTTTTTTTGTCATTTGTGTTGAAAATGTTTCAAGCTTCAGCCAATTGTTGGGCTGCAGTTTAATATCTGACTTCACCAGACTTTGGTACTTCCCACTGAGGGAGCAGCCCTATAAATTGTGGCTCACATCCAACTCCTTGAAAGGGCAGCCTCAAGTTTAATGACCCTGACAAAAATGAAGAATGTTGAAACAAGTTATAGAAGAAAAATCAGTTAGAAATCAAAGTACATCTCTACTAAAGCCTGGACTCCTGCAGCAAGCCTTGTCAGTAGCAGACTCTGCCTTTCTCTGTAAGAATTGTTCAAAACTAGCATAAATCTCACAAAGGTGATTATTGTTCCAGAATTACAGGGAATATTTCTTGCTTTGGACTTTTTTTTTCTTTTAATGTTTCATTTAAGTTGCCCTTAATAGGTGTTTGTGTCACTATTTGAATTAAAGAGCATTGAAAGCAAATATTTCTTACAGACAGAACTGTGAGACTTATGTCAACCCTTTGCTGCCTGCAGAAGGTCAATGTGGAATTCTACTGAGAAATTCCTCTCTTGTACACATAAGAGCTTTTATTACATAGAGTTCAAGCAGATCATAGGAGCTATCCAACAAACTATGTTTTACATCATCATTAGCTGATCTCCAAGGTGTCGTGTGGTTGTCTGATGATACTGAAGACTAAAATATTTTGGATATTCTTGGACAGAAAATATAATGTATATCCATGGGGTTGGTTGCCAGATGTCTCTGAAGATACATATTTTACTGTTCTGTATAATTTGGAGTTTCTAGGGTTTATGTACAGAAATATCACATTTTCATAATTCATCTGAGAAGAAATTAAATTAATATCTGCTCACTGCCTCTGAGCATTGAGTGGCTTTTCATATGGTTTGGGCTAACTGCTCAAAAAATTAAATAGCCATGCTTCCAACCAAATGAAACTACATAAAGGTTTGAATCCCCTATGAATTCTAAAAGAATTTTCCTATTATGAGTTCTGCCTGTTTTCCTCAGCCACTTCAGCCAGGGTAATTGGTCATGAGACAGAGACTCACTACAAGCATCATTTTTATTCACTAAACAACGGTGGATGTTCTAGTCACTAAACATTTTGATGAAATGACCTATCTATTCAGCTCTTGGATCTTTCCACTATTTGTCTCTTGGCTGGATCTGGAGGAACCATGACCAGCTCTTCCAATCTGTGATTGCAGGGGTCCCTGTATCCTTTCCAAAACTTCATTTCACAGTCTCACTCCTGCATAGATATTTGTTCAATACAAAATAGCCTGGCACTCTGCTCCTGTCTCAAGGTGGAAGAAGGATTTCATGTACACTGGGCAACCTTGTGATTTTGTTCTGATCCACATTTATTTCTGTGCTTAGGCACATTTTTAGTTCCTTTCTGGTTTTATTTCCTTTACAGAAAAAACAAAACCAAACCCACCCCAACTCCACCAAATCAATACCACTCACTTGGCTACAATTAAAGCTCACATCCTAGAAGATTACTTTACACACTGTTTTTCTCATGCTGTTTCAAAGACTTCCTTTTTCTTACAGCACACCAGGCAATTTGTACTTCAGCATCCTGCGGGTATTGAACTGGTTTCCGTAAAAGCTCACCAACCATTCCTACTTCATGCCACAAGTGGTCTTTTTTAGCTCATATTTAACAAAAGAGCTTTGGAATTGACAAAATGGAAATCTGGCTGATGATCTTGGCAAATGACTATGAACTCACACTTATCCTTACTGCAGTCTCATGATTTTTGTGCAGACCTGAAATCTCTCTCCCTGAATCCTTTTGGAACTTCTTTTGCATGGCACAGATTACAGGTTGAAAAGAGAAGTCTTTCCAAATCTTTATTGCTTTGATCAAGGATTATGGCTTTTCTAAGCCTTCCCAGAATCAGAGATCCACTGAGTCCAGCTCTTGGCCTTAAACAGGACACCCCAACAATCCTACCATGTGCCTGAGAGTGGTGGCCAAAAGTTTCTTGAACTTCAGCAGGCTTGGTGCTGTGACCACTTCCCTGGGGAGCCTCTGCCAGTGCCCAATCACCCTCTGGGAGAAGAGCCTTTTCTTAATGTTTGACATAAACCTGCTCTGACACAGTTCCATTCATTCTCTCAGGTCCTGTCACTGTCACCAGGGAGAAGAGATCAGTGCCTGCCTCTCTGCCTTCTCCTGTGAGGAAGCTGGAGACTGATAGGAAGCTGTATTTCTCCTTTGTAAAATATATACAAAATGTTGCACACAGCATGACTGTTGTGGGAAACAGCTTGGACTTGGTCAGTTTATCACTGCAAAGGCACATCCATGCTGGGATCTGCATGCTAACTTTTGCTACAATTGTAATTTTTAAACAGCTTCTGCCTGACAGCACAGCCAAAGAGCAAGGGATTTAACACAAACAAACAAACCAACCAAAACTAAACAATTATATATAAGAAAGAAAGACAATTTTAAAGGTTAAATGTGTTAAATTTTAATTAAGAATGATCAGCAGAGAATGGCTTAATTTTGCACTGGGTCATTTCCGTACAATCTGACTAGCTCTGGTAGGAAGGGACAAAAAGCAGAACTTTATTTTTTGAAAGTCTGCCAGTGGCAGTCTCTGAGCTTCAAGGAAGAGTTAATACTTACTCTCTTCTCATCAGTATTGGCAGTTCCCCTAAAACAAAGTGCCACAGAATAATAAAACACTTATTAAAGCCTGGATTTTTATATTAATATGTGAAAATATTTGTCTTTTAAAAAAATTATTATTAACATTTTCCCAAATGTATTCAAACATCAGATCAAAAAACAAAAAGTTATCACGTAAAGTGCTTTTAAGGTTATATAAGCCACAAATCATATTTGTTAACTTAGCTGACCTTAATATGGTAATTAACATAGAATTAATCTCTCTTGAGGAGATATAAAACATATGAAATCAAGAAAATCTGGAATCTAGCCCAGCAAAAAGGTTATATAAAAAGGATGTACTGAACCATTTAGTCAACAACACTGCACTAATCTTTTGAAAGGAGATTCAAAATGCTAAATTTTAAAGTGATAGAATAAATGAAACCTTCAGGACTTTATTCCTAACTCTATGAAGCAGAGTATTAATTACATCTTCAGAATGAGATAATTTTGTATGCATAAACATGGCTCACAGGTTAGCCATCCTTTTTGCTAGAGGGTTTTGTCAGCTGGGAATATTAATTCATCTAAAGAAAAAAACAAAACAAATATAAAAAACCCCAGACACATGCTGTCAACTTCACTGCAATGGCAAGAGGCAAATCTGGCATGAACGTTTAGTGGCCAAATCATTGACTCAGTCTCTCTAGCAAAAAACCCTCCAGCTAAATTCTGGAGAACAGGGACATGTTATTGGATAAAGAGATTCATAACCTTGTTTTAAAAATAAAAAACAGCACAAATGATCCAAAGAAGTGGAAAAAATTCACCACAAAATGAGAGCAGTGAACAAAAGAATAGTTAAGGAGTTAACGAGTCCTCTTCAGGAGGACCCACAGCCTCACACAGAGAGAACCCATAATCTCAAAAGTGATGAACACTAAGGAGGTATTTGCTATTCTCTAACCTCCATAATCTCCAGGTACTTTTCTGTCAGGGAAGAGGAGCTATCCCTTGTTCCTTTGCAAACTTTAAATCTTCAGTTTGTTTGAGGCTCCCAAAGTGAGATGAGCATGAATAAACTATGCAAGAAAAGCAAAGCTGAATTCTGAAAATATCATGATACAGGATTGTACCACCATGAAGAATAAAATTGTGTGAGCAACATCAAATGGACAAGGCACCACCCAAATGCACAAAGGAACCTTTGGAACTCAGAGCTGTGGTTTATACAATTCATCGACAATAAAACAAAAACAAAAACAGAGGGCAATCTTCAAACAGGAATGTGTTGTTTTTCTCCTGGTGCTTCAGAGGTCAAACAGGCATAAAGGCAGTATATTCCTTTCAAGTGATGTATGGCTGCATAATTCACTACTGGTGATTTCTAATGCCCTCAGTTTATTAAGCCAAATCAGAGTGGACCCATTAGACAACAGGAAGCACAAAAAACCTGCTGGACAGAAAACATGACATTTCATGCCAACAGTTTAAATATACTTCCATCATTGATCACAAAGACTAAACACATACATGAATCCCCAGAAAGACTAAGCAGTTATCAGAGGAACCCCTAAAGATACCTAAATATGATAAATAATATGTTGTTCCTGGATTTAAAAACTGGTAGACTTTGTTAAGGAGGACTCAAAAACTGGAGCTTTATTAGGCACAGAACAATTCTTAATGTCATTTTGATCCCTTCTTGGCCTTCAGCAAGCAAGTCTTCCCCGTGCCTGTTTGTACAGCCTTGGCACTAGGGGTCCATCATTACCACTGTTTAGCTCTTAAGGCTCAGACAGCTGAACATATTTAGTCTTATAAATAGAAAAAACATTTGCGTCAGCCACTACACTATGTTAATTCCCTAAATTGCCATATTTTCATTACTCGTTATAAAACATCCCTTTATCCCCCTTCTCCCCCCGCCCCCCATCAGGGAATGATCTCTTGGGTAAAGGAGATAAATGTGGTTAACTGTTTAATTAATCCTCATGTTAGATCACAGTTTCTTTCAGGGAAATACTTCAATTTGTAGAAGGTAAAGAAAGAATGTCAACAAAATGGCAGTTCCCCTTTATCAAAAAAATCCCAGTTCAGCTCTTCTGTCCAATTACAGTCCCACTAATTGCAATGTTTCAAACATTATCCATTTCCTCCACACTGGAACAGGCTTCCCAGGGAAATGATGTCCCATCCCTCACAGTGTCCAAAGCCAGGCTGGACTGGGCTTTGAGCAACCTGGTTTAGTGGAAGGTGTTCCTGCCCATGGCAACAGGGCTGGAGATAATCAGTGTTAAAGGTCAATTCCAACTCAAACCATTCTATGATTCTATGATATCCTTATTTTTACCCCCATTCCTCAGGAGAAGCTTGAAGAAATTATAATCCTCTGCCTGTTAAGTCACACTCCCACCACAGTGGATTCCCATGTGAAGAAGATTCTTTGCTTCCATTACAAGACAAACTTCCCTTTGTTCTTTCTGTTCTCTCCAAATAATCTGCCACAAATACAGGAATATTACTGTAGCATCGAATAACCTTTGCAATAAACAAATTCATAAAGGATGGCTTCAGTGCCCTCATTCAGCAAAACTTTCTTTGAATTACATATATAGAGGCCACTTATATTACTATGTGTACACATATATACAATATGTAGTCTTGTATGCAATATGGTTATTTTGGTTTACTGGAGAACCAGATAATCAAATAACTATCATCATATTTCACAGGGCAATGAGGCAGCAATTATTTTGTTAATAATTGTGCAGTGCTTTGAAAAGGTAAAGAGCTCAAAGTGCTGGGTACTATAATTAAGAAATTGCTAAATGTTGGTAAACTGAAAACAAACATTTCATATCTGAAATTGCTGCAGAGCTGTTCACCCTCCATCTGTGGATACTGTTCTTGCAGCAGCTATTGACTGCACACAGCAGTAAGCTTGAGAAGGCTTCGTTCTGAAAAACTAGCAGGTGAAATGCTGGTCTTATTCAAGGCAACAAACACACTGCCCTGGCATCAGAGGGTCTCTGTCTTCAGACTATACCAGCTACTAGGAAGAAAATTACCCCATCCCAGCCAAACAAGGACAGAGACTGGCTTTCATGGTGACCCTTTTTTTTTTTTTTTTTTTTTTTTTTTTAGTTTAGGCAGCAATAAATGATTTTAAGTAAGCAATTTGGTTTGGGGTTGTTTTTTTTTTGTAACTACCTCAGTAAGCCACTTTGTCTGCACAAAATGATTGACTGCAATCATTGACTATGTACAGAGAGGGTCATAGAATGGTTTGGTTTGGAATGGACCTTAAAGAACATCCAGATCTGAATCCCTTGCCATGGGCAGGGTCATCTTTCACTGGACCAGGTTTCTCAGAACCTCATCCAACTGGGCCTTGAGTATTTCCAGGGATGGGGCATCCACAGATTCTCTGGGAAATCTGTGCCAGGGCCCCACCACCCTCACAGTGAATAATTTCTTCCTAATATCTAATCCAAAGCCCCTCTATTTCAGTTTGAAGACATTGCCCCTTGGTCTATCACTACATGATCTTGTAAAATGTTCCTCTCCATGGGCTTCAGCAACTTTTTATGGGAAAGGCAGGTATGAAAAAAAAGGTTTCTCTGCTTCTGTGGTTGGAGATCAGCTTCAATAGCTTAAAATACCCAGAACTAGTGGAAACTCTTTAAAATTGAATGTTCATTGGAGGATACTCATATCTCAAATCAAGATGAATTTTTGCTTCGAAGCAGGTGCTGAAATTTTTGCTTTGTCTGATGGTATTCACTGATATTATTAGAGTCTCTTTGGCAATCAATTTGCCACAAAGTTCTGTCACCTCCTGAACTGATCTACAGAGGACAGTGACCTGCAGCAAGGAGTGACTTGGAAAGGGATCAGCTTGGTTTATCACGGTAGTTAACTATTTGTGCCACCAGCAGAAGAACAGCATTGATGTAGCTCAGATGCAGTAAAAAAAAAAAAATAAAAGTGTGAGGGAATGATTTACTGTTGTCTACTAGAAATCATGAAGAAATCAGCCTGTTCTTTACCTTGAACCAGAGAACTCAACTGATATGGTGTCTTGCTAGAAAAGGCATTATGTAAAAACTCCCTCCACTAATGAAAAAAATACCAAATTAAAGGCAGTACTTGCCTTCTATGCTCTCTTTCAGTACCATGTGCAAAATCTGGTCTCAGAGGTTGTGTACAAAGGATTTATATAGTGAACCTGTTTGAAACATCTGTAAAAACAAAATCTGCTTTTCCAGGTAAAACTTGATGCTGAGGTCAAGGTGGATGCACAGCAGCTCAAATCCATTTGCAGTCTAACCTGATTTTGAAGGCAAAACAACCAGGGTAGAGAGTGTACAGGTTAATAGTAGAAACTCATGCCTAAATCCATACAAGCAAAGCTTCAGGGGATTAGACTTTTCTACCCACATCATCTTCCAAATCACTCTGCTTTGTTTCGTGGTAAGTCTTCATGTTCTCTGTCAAACCTGGAGCTGGCACCACTGGATTGATTGCTCCTAAAACATTTCCTTACATTTCTAGCAAAACTAAACAAATTTAAGCAGCAGCTCAGTTTGCTTTCAAAAATATATGCAGAACTACCACTTTATTTGATTTTGTGGTAGTAGTCAAAAGATCTGCATCCTCTTCCCAGTCACACAGATAAATCATTGAGCTAAAAACCAGAATTTGAACCATTATAGTTTAAAAGTCACTTCTGGTATTACAAGCATGGTGAGCACAGCCACAGAGCCTGGGTAGATGGAAAGCCAAGGCTCTCCAAGGCTCAATATAACAGTGTGGAGCTTGCTGCATAAAGAAGAAACTTCCAGCTTGCATGCAGTTAGGTAGGCAAAAAATAGAACTGGTTTGCTTATCAAAAGCAGTTTACTCTTTTGTGTTGGGAGAAAGCAACTAAAAGCTAGGAAAATTAAAAGAAATTAATCAATCCTTTGTCCAAAGAGATTTGGCCACATAAGACTGAAGAAACACTATGAAATGCAAATAAAAAAAAAAAAACCAACAAACTATTCCTCATTTTTTGGTCAGCTATCACAATAAAATGGGCTACCCTGAGCAGAGTGAGACAAGGTAGTGTCTCAAAACAACATGACTCAAACTGACACCATGGTGCCTTTGGAGATATAGGGTGAAAAGGCCCAGATTCTGCAGGAAAACAGCAGCATGGAGAAGTCATCCCTTATGTTGGAAATGTCCAGATAAAGCAGAAGAAACTGGGTTATGAATGTTCCCCACAGCGTTATGAAGACATTTGAAGTACAGAAAACAATCAGTGGGTTTGTTTGGGGTTTTTTTTCACTCAGTCATATACTACTGGAGGTACCCTTTGTATCTTTTTCACATTTGCTCTGGAAGTTTCTTGTCTCAGTGCACTACAAAGGCAGGAGACTGTTTCAAAGCTACATATGTTCATGTTCGTGTTATAGTTCCAAGACAGAATTATCATCATCAACTTCACTTGATAAAGGTTGCTATCAGTTCTTAACCAGTCTAATTAAGGCTGCTTTTTCCTGAGTGGAAAGATCACAGCAAAAAAATAAACTTCTAGCACCTACGCCTCATCTCCCAAGTTTTTGTATAGTTTTGAGAAGCACACAATGCTGTGAAGCACTTCGTGTACTTGGAAAACTTGGAGATGTTGCAGGAGAATATTGGCTGAAGCACAAAAAAGATGATAAACTATCTACCACGGTATGGCTACCACAATAAAAAGAAAATTCAATATGGGTTTGTGGAGTCAAGGTGACACTTTTACAAAATACAGTCGTGTACTGTGTGCATCTCTTTTCCTCTGAAACCCTTACCAGCCCATCTCTAGGCATTCAAAGACCTGCAGATGAAAGAATAAACAGATCCAAGACAGTGAATAACTGATCCCTCTTCTCCATTCGACACCAACTGTAGTAATGAGACCTTCCTTGGAAAATAAACAAGCTACATAATTAGCCTGCTATCCCGAGTCTGTTATATTCCTCATTTCAAGCAACATCAATCACTTTCATCCCACGTTATTTCCACTCAAGCACAGCATCCTTCTTACTGCTATCACAGAGCATTAGTTCTGTAAGAAATGCCAAATCACATAAGCAAAGTGGAACAGAATATTGTTTACAACACTGTATGGAATCCCATAATGTTTTATATGTTCTGCCTAAATTATATATATATGTATATATATATATATACATGTTTCCACTTCTCATTTGAACCTTGGCAGGCTCAGAGTGATGCTTTACTAGCTCAGTTAAGGCATCAGTTCACACTCACAAAATGCTCATGTAACTCCCTAGTGAACCAGTCAGATGCTGGAAAATAGCTTCCAAATCACAACAGCACAAGCCAAGCAACACAGCACCCTTTATAAAAGCAGTCTAATAAAGGATATAAGAGAGGGAAGGGAAGGTTTGGGAAGGGAAGGTTTGGGAAGGGAAGGTTTGGGAAGGGAAGGTTTGGGAAGGGAAGGTTTGGGAAGGGAAGGTTTGGGAAGGGAAGGTTTGGGAAGGTTTGGGAAGGGAAGGGAAGGTTTGGGAAGGGAAGGGAAGGTTTGGGAAGGGAAGGTTTGGGAAGGGAAGGGAAGGGAAGGGAAGGGAAGGGAAGGGAAGGGAAGGGAAGGGAAGGGAAGGGAAGGGAAGGGAAGGGAAGGGAAGGGAAGGGAAGGGAAGGGAAGGGAAGGGAAGGGAAGGGAAGGGAAGGGAAGGGAAGGGAAGGGAAGGGAAGGGAAGGGAAGGGAAGGGAAGGGAAGGTTTGGGAAGGGAAGGTTTGGGAAGGGAAGGTTTGGGAAGGTTTGGGAAGGGAAGGTTTGGGAAGGGAAGGTTTGGGAAGGGAAGGTTTGGGAAGGTTTGGGAAGGTTTGGGAAGGTTTGGGAAGGTTTGGGAAGGTTTGGGAAGGTTTGGGAAGGGAAGGGAAGGGAAGGGAAGGGAAGGGAAGGGAAGGGAAGGGAAGGGAAGGGAAGGGAAGGGAAGGGAAGGGAAGGGAAGGGAAGGGAAGGGAAGGGAAGGGAAGGGAAGGGAAGGGAAGGGAAGGGAAGGGAAGGGAAGGGAAGGGGAGGGGAGGGGAGGGGAGGGGAGGGGAGGGGAGGGGAGGGGAGGGGAGGGGAGGGGAGGGGAGGGGAGGGGAGGGGAGGGAAGGGAAGGGAAGGGAAGGGAAGGGAAGGGAAGGGAAGGGAAGGGAAGGGAAGGGAAGGGAAGGGAAGGGAAGGGAAGGGAAGGGAAGGGAAGGGAAGGGAAGGGAAGGGAAGGGAAGGGAAGGGAAGGGAAGGGAAGGGAAGGGAAGGGAAGGGAAGGTGCGGGAAGGGAAGGGAAGGGAAGGGAAGGGAAGGGAAGGGAAGGGAAGGGAAGGGAAGGGAAGGGAAGGGAAGGGAAGATGTAATCTGGAACTTCAGGGGACTGCACACCATTTATCTATCACCGTCTCCTGGCTGGCTTGCTGGCTGATGACAAGAGCTACAGATGGAAAAGGTGGGAGGGAGTTAAATGGAAAGCTGTCCAGCTTTTCAGACTGTCAACAGCTCTTCTCTGTTATTTTTTGTGAAGTTTTTTTTCAATTCCCCTGAGGAGAATTGTTCATAGCTTTAATTACTCTCAATTACTAAGAAAGAACATTGAAACAAAGACACAGCAGTTCTCTGCTCCTGAGTTTTGTGTGGATCATGTCCCACCCGACTCCCACCAGCTTCACAGAGATGCTCAGAGAACAATTGCAACAGGTCAGCACAATTTAGGAACAGCTTCTTTCAGTTTGGCTGTCTGAAGCTCAATCATGAGCCAGAGGGACTCATCTTTTAATGAGATCCACACAGCTCCAAACTGAAGCTTCCAAACCTGTTACACTGAGATTGACCAGTGATGTTTCGTCTAGAGATCTTTTCTCCCAGGTTGAAACTCAACAATTCCCTCAGAACAGCCTGTACAAGTGAAGAAAACTCACCAGGGCTAGATTTTAAATATGAAATTGGTTTTCTTCCCTAGCCTTTCCCTTCCTATCTTCAAAAGCCATCTCTGTGCAAAGCGAACTGAAGAGAGTAATAAGGTTTGACAGAGATCTGAAGCCTAAATATCATCTCACCAAGGCATAAAGTCTCCTGAGCCTTCTGTGATAAATAAATGGCATACTGTAAAACACAAATGAGCATCACTGTGGCTGTGATTTCATTGTCCCAATGGGGAACCTGTGCCTGGCACAGGGCCAGCCATGTAATTCAATACTGAGACAGAGCACACAAATGGACCTCGGAAGGAGGATCAGTTTTAATGTAATCCCATCTACTAATCAAAAGAGACTAAGGGATTAACATTCACGAGGAAATGTCTGCTCAAAGTTGTCGTAGCTCATTGATAAGGATAGCTTTGTTTTAATTAAGATACAAGATGCCAATTCCAGGTCTAATTTTAGCTGCAAATGATCAGTTATTGATGATGTGTCTGGCTGAATTGTTTTAACCTCTCTAGAATATTTTTTTAACTAGATCAGTCAGTGTTGGTTGTTTTTTCTTACTGCAAGGAGACCACATTGTCATACTGTCTTCATCCTCCTGGCACGAGTAGCCCATAGTTTCCTGTTTTCCCAATATTCATTGTTAGGCCCATGCTAAGCCTGACTCAGGACTTTCCATCCATCCCTGTTTATCCACCTGCAAGGCTGGATCCCATTTTGTGAGATATTTCAGCCTATGCCATGCTGAAAGCAGCAAGTCGATCTGCACGCCTCAAAAGTCCAGACGATGTCTCAAAAACTCAAGTAAGATGTGCCCAAAATAGTTATCTCCTGCATTATCTCATCAGAGAGAACAGAAAACACCATGGCTGGTCTAGGCTGGGTGAGTTTTCCCATATAAGCTGCACTGACTTGCTTGTATCAGCAATAATGTGGCCAACAGGACAAATCAGTAACTGTCCCCCTGTGCTGGGCCCTGGTGAGGCCACGCCTTCAAACCTGTATTCAGTGTCAGACCCCTCGTGACAAAAAGGACATTGAGATGCTGGAGCATGTCCAGAGAAGGGAACAGAGCCGGGGAAGGGTCTGGAACACAAGTCTGGAGAAGAGAAGCTGAACCTGAGGGTGTTTAGCCTGGGAAAGGACACTCAGGGGTCTTATCAACCAGGATATTATCCTCCCTCAAACAACTCTGCACAGTTTTGCTGTAAATCAGACACACCGAACTCTGGCCTCTGCAAGATCATGGTGGCAAATCAGAAACCTCTGCTGGAATTTCACCAAATCTTTGGCATAAACCCAGGTCCAGAATTAACTTTTGCATCTGGACCCTCTGTGCCAGGCCACAGATGCAGACAGTTTTGTAGACTCGTTGAAATTATAGATTGGCCTGCATTGAAAGGGACTGTAAAGACCATCCAGTTTCTTCCCCCCTGCCATGGGCAGGAACACCTTCCATGAGGCCAGGTTGCTCAGAACCCCATCCAACCTGGCCCTGAAGCCTTTCAGGGTTGGAGTATCCACAGTTTGTCTGGGAAACCTGTCCCAGTGCCTCACCACCCTTATAGTGAAGAATTTATTCCTAACATGTAATCTCTCCTCTTAGTTTAAAACTGCTACTCCTAGTCACAGTCCTGTCACTATCTGCCTATGTTCCATTATATTGATCTTAAACACTGAAGCTTGAATGTGTTTTCTGATCTGACTCAAATTAGCACATTCTTTTTCCTAATGTTGCTGTTCAGGGAGCTATACACAAGCAGTCAGACCAAGAAGCCAGACCAGATCCTACGCAGCATCCCACAGCCTGAGCAGTCCTCTGCTGATCTTCCACTTCCTTCATTCAGACAGAATGGTTTCAAGGTGTCATTTAACTTAAAAGCTTCAGCTTTACCTCTTTGACGAGCACTCTGTTGCCTCCATCCTACTGCTGCGAGCTGTCAGTCCTACCTTACCCCAGACCATATCCCAGGCCTGTGGATAGCTCTTTGTTCCCACCTTGCCAACAAAGTACAGAGCCTCTTCCCCTCCCACCCACTCATTTGCACTCAGCTGGTGCAACTGTGACTCATCCCATTCCAGTACAGACTTCAGAAACCTGTTCAAGGCATTTAATACCTCATCTCACAGTAGCTGTAGCCTTCATAATTAGTTGTGACCACTAAGAGAGAAACAATTTTAAAAATTACCATTTCCTCTCACTTCTCTGCCTGGCTTAGAAGAGGATGGGGTCCTTCCAGAAGACAACTGGCAGCAGAGATAAGGACACGTTACTGACTGACAAAATCGGTCCCCACCTCAAGTAAAGAATCAATCACAAAATCTCAGAATGGGTAAGGTTGGAAACACCCACAGTGGGGTCATCTGGTCAAACCTCCCTGATCAAGCAGGGTCACCCCAGAGCACAGGCACAGGATTGTGTCCAGACAGTGCTGGAATATCTCCAGTGAAAGAGACCTCACACCCTCTCTGGGCAGTCTGTTCAGTGCTCAGTCACTGCACAGTGAAGAAAGGATTCCCCATGTCCAGATGGAACTTCCTGGGCATCAGTTCCTGCCTGTTCTTCTTGTCCCATTACTGGGACCACCAAGCAGAGCCTGGTCCCTGCTATGAGCCCTCCCTGCAGACACTGACAGGGATGAGGTCCCCTCTCAGTCATCTCTTCTCAGGGCTGAACAGCCCCAGCTCCCTCAGCCTTTCCTCACAAGAGAAATGGTCCAGGCTTTTCATCATCTCCACTGGACCTGCTCCAGGAGCTCCATGTCTCTCTTGCTCTGAGGAGCCCAGAACTGGACACAGCACTCCCAATGCCCTCTTAGGGCTGAGTAAAGGGACAGGATCATAAAGGGACAGGATCACTTCCCTTGATCTGCTGGAATCAATGACCCTTCTAAAGCACCCAGGATACCATGAGCCTTCTTGGCCACAGGGGCACTGCTGGCTCCAGAGGGCCTGGATGGTCAGAACTCCACAGGAGAATAGAGGGATGGGAAAAAGCTGTCTTTCTAGGGAAAGATGATGAGATTTTTAAGAAACAGACTGGTTATACGTTGGAAGGTAGGGAACACAGGTATGGAGAGGGAAGGCAGTGAATGAAAAGAAGAACATGGACAATCTTAGCTTTTTTTTTTCCCAGAGAATACAGCAATCTCAAGCACACCTAAGATTAAGGGGCTATAGATTTCAGCAAAGTTATGATGTTTATTTCTGCAGCATTTCAGACATGTTTAGCACCCAGAGCTGAACAGGCTCACAGAAACAGAGAAATCAATCAACAGAGGGAAGGAGCTGAGCTTCTTTGACACAAAAAAGCACAAGGATAGGCTCAGCTAAAGAACATCCTTCCCAAACTGAATGAAAAGTGAGAAGGAGATTTAATTTTGAAAGGGAAGAACCACCCTCCAAAACCAGAGACAAATTATCACAGCTTTTTGCTCTTGTCTAATGGGAAGAAGGGCAAAAGAAAAGGCAAATCCCTGGGAGGCCCACCTGGCAGTCAGCACGGTGGTTTGCTGATATTGACTCTGAGCTGTGACAGAAATGTGGCAGGTTCCCATGCAGGGACAGCAGAGACAAGGACAGGGGAGAGTGTAAAACAGCAGGAGGCAATAGTCAGCACATGTCCATGAAATTGGAGATGGGCAGGACAAACCTGCTGAAGCACCACTGAAATCAGGACGTGTTCCAGTCAGGAATTATGCCTGGGCACATTAACACAAAGCAGAAATTAAACAACACAATTTCAGAAAAGTGGCTATGAAACAATTTCCCTTGTTTCTGCAGCAATCTGTTTATGGGACCTGGGGGTAAGAATGGGCCCAAGCAATACAAGTTCTATATATTGAGAGGTATTTTACACAACTCTGCCTCCATTTTTACATGAGACCTAGAGGAGGCCATGGAAGATGCTGGCAAAGAGGGGAAAGAGGGAGGACAAGCTGTGAAGAGATGTTTCTAAGCTGAGAGAATAAAAGAAAGGAAAATGCCCATTGGAACTTTGCTACCTTCAGCCTTCTTGTTCTAAACCTGTCATCATGAACACTGGGGCTTTTAACAACTACCTTTTACAATCACAGCTACCCAATGATGGAAAATACTAAATCCTATTATGGCACAGTGGGGTTTTTTCTTGAGAGAGACACTGAATGTTTTAACCTACAGTGGCCATGCAGATGGGTCTCCTGAAGAAGAGATTGCTAATAATTGATTTATTATAGGACAATTTCACCATGCAGACAGAAGAGAAAAAAATGTTTCTAGTTTTGTTTTCCTTTGTCACAAGTGTCTTATTTTTCTGTGCAAATACTGAGCCCTGGCATTCTCCAGTACCTCTGTAATTCCTTCCTTTCCATTTTTCACATAGAGTTCAACATTCTTATTTTTTACACCCTGAATAAATGGAACTTTAATTTTCATTTAAAAAATAATAAAAAAAATAATTTAAAAAAAAATCCCAAAGCCTAAAAATATCCTAAGGAATTTAATTAACATGTTGGGTTGAGTATTTCTTTTTTTTTCTCCTAATCTTTTTTTTTTTCCTAATGCAGCACCAAACCCAGACTTTCTGAATGCTTTTAGTGAGGAAAGCACTGTGACATTTAAAAAGCAAATGCAGAATATGTGTTCCATGTACTAAAGCCTAGTGTTATGTGCACTATGACCTAAGAATTTCAGTACTGATAGAAACAAACATAAAAAATATAAAACCCCAGAAACATCTCTACATATGGATAGGGGTTTATGACCCAAGAAATAGATGCTGGAGTTCACCTTTTCACTTCAGAATACTGGAGACAAATACCACATTGCAGTACCAATGGTAGAGGCTTCAATGAAAAGGTGAAAAATCATCCTGAAATTATAAATTAGACAAACTGCATCTGTGGGACAAGCTGGCAAGATACAGACTGGATGGGTGGTCTCAAGATGGGCAGGAAATTGGCTAAAAGGCTGCACTCAGAGTGGTGATCAGAGTGTGTCCAGCTCTGGTCCCCACAGGTCAAGAAAGACACAGAAAAATGGGAGAGGCTCCAAAGGAGTGCCATGACCTGACCTCTGAGGAATGACAGGAGGAGATCTCTTCCCTGGAGAAAAGAAGACTCAGGGGGAATCTCATCACATTATTCCAGTAACTATTCCTGGATAACTACAAAGAGTGCAGCGTTTCTACATGAGCAACCACATGGAGAAGGAAAGGGGAAGTGGTTACAATTTACACCAGAAAAGGTGTCATCCCTGTACAAGGGGAAGTTTTTACAGTGAGAAGAATCATTCCCTGGAACAACCCTGCATGATCATGGCAGAGCCTCCAGCTCTGGGTGTTTTTCAGATGTGACTGGGCAGGTTGTTACATGATCCCCCCTGGGCTCCCCTTCCCAGAAAGGCTGGGCTGAATGAACTTTGGACATCTCTTCCAAACAGGGTTATTCTATGAGAATGAAAAGTTTAAAAATTTATTTCCCAGCACGTATGTTTTGTTATGATTTCTCTCAGATATTGCATGATGCAAAAATGAACCAGGTGAAATCCTTCCACTTTCTCAGCCCCTGTGACCTCTGTTTAAAACCTGATTTTAAAGTCATCCTCTCATCCTCTAACTACATATGGAGCACTTTTCCCACACTTCCCCATTTTAATTTTTAAATTTTCCTCTGATATTTTTTGCTTAGTTGTTGAGGGGTTTGTTTTGGCTTTGTTTGATTTGGTTTAGTTTTCTGCAAGCTGCATGATTTAAAAGTGTTGGGTTTTTTTAACCTACATTCAAGGTAATGCCTTTGACATTCACAGAATGCTAGATTTCTCCTGTATTTAAGAAAATAAAAGAGGCAAATGTAAATTGTTTCACTTTCTGCTGTTCTAGGTACTCAGCAGTTAGTTCTGCATAGCACAACTGCACCCAGCTTGCCACATGGACTACCTTGTTCACACAGAAACCAGAAGTGAAAACCTTTCTCATCCAAAAGGAAGTTTTTCCATTAACTTGGCAGAAACTGAGAACATGAGTACCTCACCCTTCAGCTAATCACTTTCTTAATTCTCAGCTGAAAAAACATATTCATTTTACTCAAATCCGAAGCACAAAAACCATTATCAATTCTTGTCACCTGTTTCTGGAGCCTCCTGCTTGTGTGATATGGACCCTTGGGAGAGAATGACCAAATTAAAATGCAGCACTTCAGGAGAGGCCACGCTTCTGGTGAGACATTGCAATGTTTTGGAGAACACACCCATGGGACCTGTAGCAAGAAATTCTCAGGCTGTGAGTGGGTGGGTGTTTGTGTTCAGACTTCAAATGAAAGCCCTATATTTCCTACAAAACTTTTTGACAGAAATAAAAATATTTTGATGGATCAGAAACACTGTGTCTCAGTGAATCAACACTTTCCATTTAAGATTTTTTTTATGTAAATAGCTTTTTCTAAAACAATTGCATTTTGACATTTAAAAAAGTGTTTCAAAACAAACAAACCCTGAACTTTCCAACTGGATTCCTTAATTTCCAGATTTTGCCCTAAACAAATTCTAGATGAATACTTCCCACAGGTTCATGTTAATTGAAGTTAAAACATTTTTAATTGCCAATAATTTCACTGTAGAGAAAACAAAAAAAAACATAATTAATTTTTTCTATTCACCAATAATCTTCATCCCAGTTCTTATGCACCAAATATTCTATTTATTCACAGCAGATTTTATTTCCTTAGGTACCCATACACATAGAAAGGTTTTCTGAAGGCTTTCTTTCCTCTCAAGTAGTCAGAATTTATTTTTAAGTCAGAAAGGGCTATGAATCATTTAAGTTAATTCCTTCCATTGTACATTACTTTGTATTCATCAACAGAGAATTTCATCTTCTTTCAGGCAGCTTTGTTAAGGTGCCACAAGTCTCACTAGGCATAATAATTCTGAATTTCCTACCATCTTTATTACTTTGTTGATCATTAAATCAATGATCCAAAAAAAAAGGATGTATTCAATGGTGATTTGAGGCTTACAATAGATGTGCTGAGATTTGACAAATATTCATAAACAAAACAAGATCAATATTGCCCTTAGAATTAAAAAGGAGGAGTTTGTCTTCTACCTCAGCAGTTCCAGCGCAACAAAGTCAAGCAGAGAAATGTTTAAATGAATAGTTAATGTTGCTGGTGATAACACACCCTCCTGACCTGCAGATCCTGAGCAGGATCTTCCCAGTCTAGTGAAAGGTGTCCCTGCCTGTGTCAGGGGAGTTGGAATGAGATGATTTGAGGTCCCTTCCAACTCAAACTGTTCTAGGATGCTGTGGCTGGTCCTACCAGAACAACCACAGCAGCCACTGGGTAGTGCATTGCACAGCACTGGAGACTGAAGGAAACAACCACTTAAGTGGTTTTCTTAACATTTTGTTTGCAATGTCTAAGAGGACACAGAAGTGAAAATTTCTGGAACAAGTTTCCAGAACATATCACCCACTACAGGGGGCAACAACAGCAGCACCTGTGTAATCACAGGCTGCAGAAAGGCCACAAAAGTCATGGAGATTTTGAAGCTCATAGCAGAAAAATGTGTATTTCACAGCCACTCCTGCCAGCATCTGCAGCAGCAAAGCATCTCAGCACCCTCTGCACCACCAGGCACAGTGAAGGCACCTCAGGCTGGGCTGGCAGAGCACATTCCCAGCTGGGGAGTGGCTGCCTAAGAGAGGCTGGTGTGCAGCACCTGAGACCAAGTGCCTAAGACCATTGTCCAATTTTTTTAACTTTATCAAGCTGATGCTGTGACCACTTCCCTGGGGAGACTGTTCCAGTGTCCAACCACCCTCTGGGTGATACCCCTTTTCCTAATACCCAAACTAAACCTCCCCTGACAGCTTCATGCTCTTGAGCCAAATTTCTGGCCTTGTTCTCACCAGAGAAGAGATCAGTGCCTGCCCCTTGTCCTCACCTCACAAGGAAGGTGTGGACTACAATGAGGTCTCTCCCTTCAGCCTCCTCTTCTTCAGCCTGAACAGGCCAAGGAGTGGCTACTCCTTGTGTGACCTCCCCTCCAGGCCCTTCACCATCTCCATGGCCTTCTATTGGACAATTTCCAATAGCTCTGTATCCTTACATCCTCAGCCTCTCTTATTGCCACCCTAATAGCAGTTGTAGGAATAAGACCTTCAGGTGCAATTCTTTCCACAAGTTTTTTGATTTACTAAGTACCAGACATACTTCATCCTTTTGGAAATCAGCTTCCAACTCCTTTCCCCACAGCGAATAAGCTATCAAGATACAAATAAGAACTGCTGATGAATAATGGAAATTTCCTCTACTAAATGTGCTTTGTTTTATCTTTTTTCTCTTAATGTGCAGCCATAACCCCTGCAAATACCAGAAGCGTGCCTATTGCTTTAAGAGGATCTGTGTGTTCCCATAAATGCACCCACACAAAGTGCTAAATTACTCTTCCAAACAAAGGGTTCTGCATCTCTGAACCACTACAGAGGTGTGCCTGAGCTGTCTCTGAAGCAGCTCTCCCAGGGGCAAGGAGCAGATGCTGCTCTGCTTGGGCTAAATCTTCCTTCCCAACAGCTGTGCATCCCAGAGACGTCCTGCTGCAGCTGGGCACCTGCCCAAGCAAGTTATAGTGCCTCTGTTAGCCAAGCTGGCTCATGGATCTTTGCATCTTTCAAGTTCAAATGCTGTTTCTGAACAGGTTACATTTTTGCCAAACATGCCATTGATTGAAGCAATGCTAGGATTACTTCACCATTTCTCCCCTGTGTTAGTCCAGTAATCAGTCAGGAGTCCAGAGTGTGGCATCACACAGAGAACAGGATGGCAGGTCACAGGAAATGTGGTCTTGCCATGCAAAATGCCAGAACAGACTGGAAACCTGAATGGCAAAGGCAGTAGGAATGTGTATGATTGATGGAAAACAAAAGATCACTATGCCATAAAGACAAGAGTGAAGGGTGTTTGGAAAAGAGGGATAAGGCTCTGGATGTCTGTCTCCTGTTCCATATTTTGACAATAAGTAAGTTCATACTCAGTAAAAGGACATACATCTACAGGGTAAATGGCTGTTCCTCAACTACTTGTCCAGGCTCCTGTTCAGACAGTGAATACAAAGCTTGAGCATGATTTTTCTGCCCTAAACCATGCATTTTTAAAGAATTAACTGGGTAGTTCCTTAGAAACATCTATTTCTCTGCCCTATCCACAAAAAGAAAGCTGGTAGCTTCTTTGAATGAAGCTGATTCTACTAAAGTGAACTAAAATAAATTCCACTCGTGATGAGGATCTCAGACAAAATGCACTCCTAGACCTGAAAATTACCATAGAAAAATCGTGAATGTCATTTCAGCATGGGGATCCTTGTGTAATAAGGTGAGAGGGGATGAGCAAATTTCATTGCAGTTCAAAGTACTCCAAGATTATGCAAGTGGTCCCCAAAATAAAGGGGGCTGGGGAAGGGCACAGCATTTATCCTCTGATGGTCTGGCTGCACAAACTAAAGTCTCACAGGATGAGCTAGAGCCAATATTCCTCTAATTTTGTACCTGTGCAGCCATCAGAGGAAATATTCTCACCCAATGCAAGCCTGCATTCCACAGTGGGAGCAAATGGAGGGACACCACCTCCAGACAGTTCAACTCCAAAGGGGGATGAAGGCAGAAAAGAGGACTTCTGATAAGAACATTATCCCCTGCACCATGCTTGAATAACCATCTTTGATTATGAGATGAATTGGAATGGACAATACTTATAACCAAGATACACTGCAGCACTCACACAGTATAACACTCACACAGCTGGTAGCATATACAGATTTTAAATCACATGTCTTCCTTAAGACTAAGAAATACTGTTCTTTGTAGCCAGAATAGGCTACAGGGATTCTGTTGCCAACCATAACATATAAAAGAACCTATAAAATTACAGTCACACACTAAGGCATATGTCTCACATTTAACTTAATGTTTATCTTCTCAGGAAATTCAGCTAGACCATGCCAACATTTTGTTTCATTCATGCTGTCTTCAAAATCATCTGTTGTTGAGGGAGGAAAAGGAAGGGGAGAGGAAAGAAAATGCAACAGAATGATCCATATAGACATATATATATATATATATATATATAAAGGGACAAAGTTCAAAATAATCTCATAAATAAGGCTCAAACTCAAAAGTATCATAAAAAGGACTCCATAGTAACAGCATTCACCCTTACTTTACACAGATTTAAGTTGTCATCCTCAATTTCATCTGGAAAATAAACAACGATTCTAAAATTCTGAGTTCCAAAATGTGCCCTTTGCACATTTACAACATGAAGTGGAGTCCTTGATTTCTGATAAGGCTTATTCTGCTGAAAGGTTTTGTGGGTTTTGGTGCTGAGGAAGCCACCTTCACACACTACAGATCTGGTATCAGCCACTCCTGAAGAACACACTCATCAGAAAAATCAACTGGAAATCACAAGAAAAGCAAAAGAGTGAAATGGCAGCTACTTTTTTCAAAATTATCTAAAATATCTTTATTTCCCTCATATTAGGAAAAAAAATTTCCTTCATTAAAACACAGCTTATGCAAGTAAATAATTCATCATCATGAATTATGTAGAGATATGTGGACTTAATATGTTTACAAGTCCCAAGCTGTTTTACAAAAGAGGAAACATTTATATAATTGGCCCTCAAACTCTTTTGAAAATGTTCCTGTGATGTAGGGGTTCTGATCATCAGTCACACTGGTCCTGAAAGAAAAGCTTTTATAAGCAGAGCGTTTGGTGGGAAGATGAGACCAGTGGGAAATGACTAAATAAGGTGATCTTTTCTTAGTAATTGGTGATTATTGCTGCTGAACAAGATGATTCTTCCAAAAGCCATCCTACAAGCCTTGAGTTAGGTATGGTAAAAGGTCTCCAAACCAGACATAATTAAGTCACTGACCTGAGGCATTATCTCCCAGAAGAGTCATCTACCAAGTACAGACACAGGGCAAGCCAGACTCACTGCACTGCCAACCTCAGCACTGCATATTCCACAAGTCCCCAGAGGAAGCCACTTATGCTGAGGAATAAACCTGCCCTTGACAGCCCAAGAAGGCTTTTGATAAGTTCATTTCTACCTCTGTCATGCTCTGCACACCACTCTCCTTTCAGAGCTGCTGAGTTTCCCCTGGAAACCTCCACGGTCAGAAGTCCTCGTGGAAATGCTCTTTGCATGTGCTGCCAGACCTGTCTCTCTCTCAAAACTCTCTCTGAAAGCTCCTGATTACTCTGGTCCTGACAACTCAGAAGATTTTAGACACTCACTTTCTGTTATAGATGTATAAAAAGCTGGACTAGATAAAACCCTAAGAAAGCTCATCTGACCCCACAGGTGACCCTGGTTTTAGGAGGTGATTGGAATAGATGTTTCTTCCAACCAGAATTATCCTAGGAAACTATCCTGTGAACAAAAATAGCTTTTTGCTATTCACTTCATCAGAGAGTAAGTACAATAGCAGTCCCAGAAAGAAGCTCAGACTGGCTAAGAAAGACAGGCAAGGAAGCTTGGCACTCTTGGTGCTCCCTTTATGAAGGTAAGCTCAACTCAGAGAAGTCCACACAAAGAAACACCTATTCCAAGAGAAAAAAAAAAAAAAAACCCTTCTGTGCTTTGCCTGCTCTGTCTCCAGCTGAACCCTCAAACTCCAAAGAGTTCCAGAGGAGACACAAAAGAGATTGATGTCCTTGCATGCATCTCCTGGTTGTAATAAAGTAAAAAAAAAAAAAAAAAAAGCTCAGCATTGTCATGCAATATCCTGACACGTTCTGCCCTGAGAGATTGAGAGATGCACCTGTGCCCGTACAGGAAGCAGGCACCTGACTTTGGGAGAGGAAGCAAGGCAGGAGTGATGATGCAGCCCCTGTATTCCTCCTACCTGCAGGTGTGGTGACCAAAGTAGCTACAGCCACATCCTTGTCCATTCCTGTCCCACCCCACAGGTCTCTCTGTACTCAAACAAGGGAAGGACTCCCACCATAGTTGGGTTTTATTACACATAATCCAGAAATTTCAAATTAGAGTATTCAGACCTTGCTTCTCGTCTTCACTATCTCAGCACTTTGTGTAAGTATCCTTTATCTGGAGACAATGTCTCATCACTTGTACCCAACACAGGCAATTAACTCCCTCTTTTCACCCAGCACTTTTCCTCATCTCAGCAGTGCTGGGTTAGAGGTTGGACTTGATGATCTTAAAAGGTCGTTTCCCACTTAAATTGTTCTATGATTCTATGATTCATCTACGAAGCGTTCCTCACCTTTGATCTACCATCTGACAATGCAGCAGATATCCATGTTGCACTGCTGATTCTGGCATTAGATGTGTCCTAATTTCATCTACCTAACCTATTTCAGGGTACCCTATCCCCACTACATCTGGGCCACTTTCAGCTTATTGTCATGGAGATTTTGAAGCTCACAGCAGAAAAACCTGTATATGCTGAACTGAATTTCACCCATGCAGTGCCCAAGGGGAGAGGCTGGGCAAACCCCAGGAGGCAGAAGGAAAAAATTAGATAAATCTCTTTGACCGCACTGTGCTATAACTCCAAGGCTCATAATTCAGCAGCAATCTTGACATCTGGTGTTTGTCCCCAAGCAGGAGCAGGGAGCAGTGGAACAGAGTAGCCATGGTTACATCTCGGTGGCTGCTGCCGGTCACTCCCGTGTCATGGGTGATTCCATGATCACAAAGTCCCACCCTGGGACAAATTGGCTTAACAAGTCATCTGATGCAGCCTGTTTCACCCTATATAGTGTGTTTATGACTCTGGATAATGATTAACTATCCAAAGATATTAATTAACTTGCTCTGAGGGGCCGTGCACGCCTCAGGTAACGTCAGGCAGTCACTCAAAGGAATCAGCCTGGAGCACTGCAGACCCAGCAGCTGCCAAAAACCAAGGGAAGCCATTCCCCCCACTGCCAGCATCCAAGAGGTGCTCAGCATGTGCTGCTGTAGGCAAGAGGGTTATGCTGGTGTGTATTTTTAGTTCAACTAGCAGCGCCTATTTCTGCACTCCGATGTCTGAGCTATCCCACCTTCTGTTTCTCCATCGGGGTATTATTATTAGCTGCACTAAACCAATGAGCTCCTCAGCACAGCAAGTTTAATAAAGCACTAATGTCACCCACTACCAACGCAAGGCACCTCAAGAAAACAAGGCCTAATTTACACTGCTACGAAAAATTAGCAAGAGTCTGGTGATCATTCCTCACTAGGTTTTTTCACTGGATTTTTTTTCTTTTTTTTTTCTAACAATCTTTCTTCCCTCTTCAGACAAAAGAACTGATGCAATCCAAAAGAATTGAAGCAATCCGAATGAATTGATGCAATCCAAAATCTATTTCTCCTTTCCCCACCACAAAAGAAAGAACACATCTAAGGGCTTTTCACGTAACCTTCTGGAATTATTATTCATCTGCATTTCATCCATTCATCCATATAGACTTCTTTCAAAAAAGAGTAGCCTTGCTGAAATAATGTCTCTCTGCCTTGTCCCTCTTTTGCCTCACAATGCCCCTGACTTTGCTGCCTGGTTCCCCAAGCAAAGACAAGAAATGTTCAGGTGGTTGTGACATCCCAGGCTAAAACAGCAGCTTGACTTTGATCCATCCGTGGCAGCCAACAAAAGCTTTTCAACCGAGAGGGTTCAGGCTTCCATGCCTTTCTCAAACAACAATCTCTTCACAGCCTTGTGCATTATCTTTCCTTCTGAAAAGACTTTTGTGCACGGGGATGACTCCTGCTGTTCCTGAGGTCAGTGGCAAACATCCCACAGCCTCCAGTGGTGCAAGGGCTGGGTGGCTGTGGAGCAAAGCACTCTAGAACATCACACAATGAGACTTTATTTCCTCTAACATCTACCGTGGCAAACTGCACCCTCACACAGCTCAGACTAAACACAGCTGCAAAGGGTGAGGGAAACAGAGAGAAAACAATGAGGCACGAACAGAAAAAAGAAGTTTTCAGCTGAGATTTTAAACCAAGACAGGCAGGAAAAGAAAATAAATAGCGCTGTGCGACTGCAGGGTGTAGAACAGGTTTATTATGCAGGGCAGTGTACTCTGTAAGTGCCTGTAAGAAGAGATACTTGCAGCAGCAGACACTGCTCAGATCAAATGAAATCCACCTGCCTTGTCCCACAGAGCTCCTCACGGCCTTTGACGTGGGGTAGTTGGGCCCTAATAGCACAGGAGGGCTGTGCAGATGTGAGCCAGCACCTGCAGCACTCAGGTGCTCAATCACACAGAGGGGGAGTAGTTGCTACAGGTACTGGCAGACTGCCAGCTCAAAACCTGTAGGCCAGAGTCCTCTGCAGAAACTAAAACACTGTTAAGAACTCAATTTATTTTAGAGCACACAAATCTGGAAGAGGAGCATACAAAGAGAAGCCATCTCCCAAAAGTGGGTGTTGCCCTATTCTGCCCCATCACCTCTGAAACAAATGGGAGACTTTTTATGCAAATAAAATCAGTGGTTTCATGCAGACACCTCAAGGCTGGCACTTACAAGCCAAGGGCCTATTTAGCAAGAATATGAGGTTACATCATCCATAGGCATCATCTCCCTGCAATGAGGTCAACTCAAAGCCACTGAGCAGAACAGGAGCCTAAGAGTAGAAAGGAATAGAAAATTTAACAGAGATGGAAGTTTTCATACTGAAACCCCTCTCTTGTCTAGGATTCAGTGGATGGAAATTCTGGTTCTTTTGCTCTGGTCTTTAAGAAATCATTCTCATACAGCAGGATTGCTTTTCCTACTGCCACAATGGTTTTGGCAGTATGGGTTGACAAACTAACCAAGACATAAGCAACATTTTACTCAAGCCACATCCTCCAAATAACACTCACGTTCTTTAGGGCCATAAAAACGTAATGAGACTGTGATTGCCAGCCTCAGAAATAAATGCAGTGTTAACAATGAGGGAAACCAAAATTGCACATTAGAAGATGGTGCAGAGCTGGATTCCTTCCCAGTTGTACAGATCTGCACAGCAATACAATGGGGAGATTTTTTGCTCAATTAGCTGGACCAAGAAAGAACCTGGTCCTCCCCAGGCTGCTAAAAGGTAGCACCAGGGTCTTAATAACACTGCTGGCCCCTACCAAGCCAAGTTACAATAAGAAAGTCCCACTTGTCATTGTGCTGCATTCTGTGAATCCTCAAAATCCAGTAACCAGAGTTTGAAGTTTCCATCCAAATAAGACAAACATCAATTTACTGTCACACCACTGATAAGCTTTTTCAGTACAAGTCTGTTGTTTCATACCTACAGTTTCACCTCATTCCAACAGAGTGCACAAGGTCTTAGCAATCCATGACAACACCTCATAGCTAAGAACAAATAAAAAGGAATTATGATGAATATAACTACTATATATACATGGTTTTGTGTATATATATATATATACACATATATAAATACATACATACATACATACTAGATATACTACTACAAAATCATCAATTTAGTGAGTGTATATACCAAGAAAAGGTGAAAGTACTGCTTATGTTCTCTTATTCCCCTGAAAAAACACAACAGGTAGGAAGAGTGTATCAGGATATTGCATTTACCTGCAGTGTCTCATGTGCAGTAAGAGAAGTAAACTTTGTGAGTCTCTCTGTGACCACTGAAAATGACCTTAGTACTGAAACATACCCAGGTTAGAGGTGTGGAGGCTACAGAAACAAAGACTCCACACCAAGACATGTCTGAACCTGAGAGAGAAGCAGAAATGCCATGAGATTTCTGGCAGATTTGCAGGAGGACCAGAGCTTCTCCCTCCTCCAAAAGGTATTCTGTTTCAATATGGGACAGCACATGGATATCAGCAACATTTGAGTGTATAAAATAAAGAAATTCTTCCTTTTACACTTTGTTTGGATGCTCCATCTGCAGCAGTAGAACAGGGAAGAAATAAAACTGCTGAATAACAGAGTCCTTAACATTGCAGGCACTAATAATAGGATTAGAGAGGGAATAAAATCATATCCTGTTGGATTTGGAACATTTGGAGGAAGCCAGCTTCTGACTCACTCTCCCAACAAGTAGAGATCAGGCATGTCACGGTGCTGACCTTCTGAAGGAGGATCAGCCCAGCAGCCACAACAGCCCAGGTGGTTTCAGCCCATGCCCTCTTGGAGCAGTGTTGGCAGAGGTCATGCTACACCACAGGCCCTGAGGTTCTTGCAGCATGTCAGGAACCACCAGCATGCAAGGGAGGGAACTGGGGACAGAGGGGACCAGAAGAAATACACACAAAGTGAGACACCTGCTCTGTGCTCATGGACACACTCCTGTCAGAGCTGTGCTGGGGGGAAGCACAGACACTCAGATTGTCTCACCAGTGGGGGAAGAAGGTTTCAAACCATGAGCAAGGAAAGTGATGGACCCAGGGGTCACAGAACGGAGAACCAAGGCTTACATCACTGAGCCAATAGACCAAGGAATTATAGAAGGCCAACAGAAGGAATTATAACCTTCCTGAGTGCTGAGGGGGTATCTGCTCAGTGGACACAAAGGTTCCCATTGCAGCATCATGGGTGTCAGTTAGACTAAGAGAACCTGCCAAGACCAGTCTAACTCTGGAAAAAGATGAAAATTGGCAAAAAAAAAAGGTTATTTCTGTATAAAGTATGGATTGGGTATATAATTTTAAGGGAACCAAACAGAGCAGTGTCCAGTTTCTAATGTAAAGATCCCATCAGCCCCCTCCTCACTGGGAAAACTTCTCCATGGTTAAGTGTCTGTCTTATTAAACAGTGAATCTAGCCAAGCACAATAGAGTGCAAAGGGAAAAAACATAATATTGCAAGAGGGAAAAATAACAGAGTGTGATTGCTGAATAGAATAATAATCAGCACTGTACAAACAGGTTCAAAATAAAATGAATAGTATTGTTAAACTAAAGGCAAGGTACAACATTCTTCTTCAAATCATCTTTTGCTTCAGCTTACTACAGAGCAGGATCTGGAAAAAAGCATCTTCCTTATTAAAAAAAACCAAAAAAACAAACAAATAACCAAAACCAAACCAAAACCAAAAAACCAACAAACAACAAAAAAACCCCAAACCCTGGCTGCAGCATTTCCAAAAATCCTGCCTCAACTTGTTGGCAAATGCTGACTTTAGAACAGCAACTACTGTATAAGTCTTCTTTTGTCTGAGCTCTGAGAGCCACCGTGAGTGACTAATGAAAATTAGGATTGAGATTTTAAAAGATGCTTCATTATATCATGAGATATAATTTTTTTTCCCCTTAGAACAGTGCTAGTGAACAATAAGTGATCATTGAGGGAGCAGCTCTTAACAGCCATGCACAAAACAAAAGAAAGACCCATGTTCCCATCCATTACTAAACTAATAAAAATATAATAGAAAAAACCATAAGGGAAAATGAAAAAAATCTCTCCTTAGCTTTCCAGGTTAAGCAATGGAAAGAGCTGCAGGACTGGGGGACACTAAGAATTAAATACTGGATATCTGAGGTGGGGAACATCCTTTCTGTTTCCACTGATACCAGCCTCAGAGCCCTGACTTTCCATGAACAGCTCCCACAGAAGATTTATGTGGCCAAGCAGTGCTCATGAAAACATCAGGCTTCCCTGCCTTACCCAGAGTCATTTCTGACAGAAGTTTTCAGCACTGTGCAAATTCAGGCTTCTCTGTAATCACCTGCCCAGAGCAGCAGAGTAGGACCCTGTAGGAATACTTGCAGAGTGTTAATGTGTATTACCCAGAGCCCTTTGACCTTCAATCATCTGCTTGTGCTGATGAGAGGGTCACTGCTCTGTGCCTCACTGAGCTGCCCCTGGATTATGCACTGTTCATCTCTGTAACACATGTAAACAGGATTGTGGCTCTGTTACTGGTGTCTCAGTGTCAGACACATGATCAGGTCTGTGCTCTTTTTACAGGCATTTTGACAGGCACTTTTATTCCCTCTCTGTTATTACAAAGAAGTCTCAAGATTTACATATTCTGAGTTTGAAGCAAACACCAAATGTCATGCAGAAATACACCATGTCATGTGCCCAGACTCTGAAGGACTGTAGCCCTACAGTGCTTTAGTTTAATTAATGTAAGTATCCAAAATCATCCTCTTCAGTTAAACTTGTGAGCACTGTCATTACCATGGATCAAAGAGCCCCTTGTCAAGAAGACCTGTTGTGATGAGGTCAAGTTCCTCCTGAAATTATTTTTCAAATTGAAGCACTGACTCCAAATAACTGCTTATATTTTCCTTTTCTATGCTTTACCTTATCAATTTCCCTTGGGATGGAACACAATTCCCAGGTAATTTTTACAGCACTTCTGCATAAGAACTGGACATGAGGTCCTGCCAACCCGAATTCCTTGTTCTGTAGCTTGCAAGAGGAAAATGTTTGTAAACATAGAGAAAAGGTGGGCACAATTCTGCCCTCTGTTCTGTATCTATAAACTTAAACTATATTCTAGCTCCTGCTGATTTTAGGAGGATCTACAGATGTAGCAAAATGCAGAACTGGGACTCAAAACCACTCTGATTTTCAAATCTGGTTGAACATGAGAGACAGGTGCCTCTTAACCTATGTACAAGGATATACAAATATATATAAATACATATACAAACAAATATACGAGTAACTGTGTTGGGTCATACCCAGACCATTCCTAGGTTTGAATTAGGAAGCATTTCCAGCTACACAGACAAAGATGATTTAGGTACGACAAGGGACACCAGAGAGGAGGAACAGGGTTTTAGAGAAGGAGACAGAGACAGCAGCAGCGTCAGATCTCTTTCTCCTTACTGCTGACAACAACAAACAAACAAAGAAATAAAAATAGTTCTGTGGAAGTGGAAAGAGCTCTCTGCAGTCATTACACAGCAAACACTCACAGTTTAAACACTCGGCTTAAACTTACTTCTTATTGTCCCTCCTTTGTGCTCCTCAGACATATGCACTCGTCCACATCTATTTGCCTGCACAAGGACACTCCACAGCTTTGTATCTCTTCTGTTTATAAAACAACAAGGACTGTCCTCATGTGCTTTTGGATCAGAACTATACTTCCTACCTTTTGAAATGTACCCACTCCACACTCTCACAACAGATGAAGTGAGCATCTTTTACTGTGTGGCCATCAGATGCACATCTTTAAGATAATTTTATTTTTTAATTTATTTTTTAGGAGTTTAAAGGTTTAAGAGCAGTATTTTTGCACTTCTATACATACATATATTCTCAGGTATGACTGCATTGATATTGTAATAATTTAGACTGGTTTTAAAGCACTTAAGGTGAATCTGACAGTTGTGGACTACAGTGAGATTTCTAGTCTTGTCTATTCATATACCTCTCTGCTTTACAGCTCTCTGCTGAATATGATGAGAGAGATTTATTTGTAGAGTGGGTAGACACAGAAGTATGTTGTCGCATAATTTTTTTTCTTTAAGGGTTATTAATTACCACGTCAACCTTTGCTCCACTGCTGCTGCCCACTTTTATTTTAGAAGCGCAGCCGTTCCCCACTCTGATCACACTTGGCCCCCCCACCATCCCATTTTCTAACCTTTTAGAACATTATTTATTATTCCTTATGTATCTGGGTGGAGGAGAGAGAGAGGGACAGTATGGCAGAGATGGGGAACACGAGCTGGAAAACACGCTTGCCTGGAATTGTCACCACACTGCTGCTGGAAGGAGCAAGCCGGAAAACTCAGCCAACACTCGCACGCAAACACCCGCCAGGCACACAGCACATCGATCCCGGGGAGTTTGTGAGAGCCCCACAGCTCTTACCTGGCTTGTCTGGGGTCCCTCTGCAGTGCAGCTCCCTCGGCTCCCTCTGCCCTATTCCCCCCGGGAGCAGCGGGGCCGGGGCTGTGACCGGGCACCGGTGCGGGTTGGGGTTGGCAGCAGCTGGCTGCAGCCTCGGCTGCCGGGCTCTGGCTCCTGCCAGGGCTGCTGCTGCTGCTGCTGCTCCTGATGATGCCGGGGAGGAGGAGAGCCGAGTGAGGAGGAGGAGGATGCTGGCGGTGATGCTGTTGCCATGGTTACCCAACTCGGCGGCGGCACCGCTCAGAGCAACAGCTGCCCCAGCGCCCAGATCTGCTCCAACCGAGCCACCCTCCATGTGCAGCCACAGGGGCATCACCCCGGAGCCCCTCGCCATGGGGAAAGGGGAGGTCACCCCTTGGCACGGTTTGGGGGCTCTGGGAAAACAGATGGAGTGATGCATCCAAAATGTTTGCATTCTGCACTTGTCGGCAAAGGTCAAACGCCAGCTTCCAGGAGGGAGAAGTTTCCTTTTTTAGGGAGTTCTTGCATTTTTATAAAGAATGAACAGAGCAGCAAAGCTGGGGAAGGGAATGACTTTCAAAGTTGCTGTTGTGATGCAATTTTAAACTTTTTCTTTTTTAAACTGAAGGGCAATCCTCTGCCTTTAAATTGGGACTTAAAAGTTATTGTCTTATTGTGTAAATATTTCTTTGCATAGAGAAATCCATCTAGAAGTGAGTTTCTTGTGTGACAGAGAACTGCCTCTAACCTCTGGAAATATCTCTTAACCACCAAACAGTGAGAAAAAAAAAAGACAAAAAAAAGACAAAAAAAAAAGAAAAAAAAAACAACCTTCCAGAAAGGAACCCATTTAAACAGCACAGAACACTAATTCTTTCATGCATGAAGCAAACAAGCTGAACCTTGCCTTTGTCTAATGATCTGAAAATAAGAAAGGAAAAAGACTTCAGGTGAACAAAATACTGAGAGGGACATGTGAAATCAAGGCATTCAGCTGCCATTTATCTATCAGAGAGGCATGTCGTGGGGCTCTCAGTTTGCATTGGAACATCACAAGACACAACAAGGTCACAACAATCAAATGTCACTTCCATCCCAAAATGTCACTGCAAAGCTACGTAATGCTCATAAGCAATGACAGTTCTTTCAGGAGCTCTTTGCAGGACATTGTGAAACACTGTCTAAAAAATACTGAAAAAAAAAAAAAAGAAAAATCACTGGTGGAAATTTTCTAAAGGGATTTGCTTCCTGCTGCCAGATCTCTGCTTGCAACCTGAATGCTGCAGATGATATGAATCTATGAGCTTGAGGCACCAAGAAAATGAACTGGTTGGTATTTCCTATTAAAGCATCAAACCTGGATAAATGGTTATAGAAGATGGGAACCTACACGAAAGATGGCTTTCAGGGATTTTTTACAAGAGCAGGTAGTGACAGGGCAAGGAGGAATTGCTTCAGGCTGAAGGGGAGTAGGTTTGGATTAAGTATTAGAGAAAAGTTCTGTACTGCAAAGGTGGTGAAGCCTGGGAACAGGTTGCCCAGAGAAGCTGTGGATGCACCAGCCCCAGAACTGTTCAAGGCCAGGTAGAATGGAGCTTGGAACAACCCGGGACAGTGGAAGGTGTTCCTGTCCCTAGCAGGGAGGCTGGAATGAAATGTTCCTCAAGGTCTCTTCAAGCCCGAGCAATTCTATGATTCTATGGCGTGCTGTTGGCAGCATTTCTCAAGATATTCTAGAAGACACTCTGTCTCCACACTGTGTTCATTTGCAGAGTCATAATCTGGCTCATATAAAACCATTTTCTGTATATCTCATGACTGTGGGAGAAACTGGAACTACCTGACTGAAGAGGGAAAAGTGCCAGCCAGCATACACTGTCAGACCTCCTTGGAGTAACTTCTGATTTCACAGCCTCCAAGTACCTTATAAACTACTATCCCTGAAGATTTTTAAATTAAACTTCTTTTAGACAACAATTTTGATGTCTGCTCAGAGTTTATATGGGATTGCTGACTCAAAGGGACTTTCTAGAACTCTAAAAAGAAATAAGAAATATGTTATCTATTTTAATCTTTAAAAATGTAATGCATATAAAATTAGACAGGACCCTGAAACTCTCCTCAAGAGCTAAAAAATATTTGCTGCATGAATGGCCCAGGAGATTCCCTGCTGTAATTTTGAATGCAGGGCAAGAAGATCTCATTGCAGTAATGATGGTAAGCACATCTAAATCACCCACTCCACGATTAACCAGCTGACAGCAGAACACGTGGTTATTCTGAATAGATCACTGAGACCACAGACAGACCTTATTTCTGCTAAATCAGGATGTGTATTGAAAAATGTACCTGCTGAGGTGTGCGTAACCAGTTTGCAAGATTATATTTTCCAAATTTGCTTATTGAGTTGTTTTTTTGGTGGTTTTTTTGTTTTGTTTTGGTTTGGTTTTTTTTGGTTTTTTTGGGTTTTTTTTTGTTTGTTTGTTTGTTTTGTTTTTGGTTTTGTTTTTTTTTTGGAAGCTGCATGTCTGATTTCAAGAAGACATATAAGAATAGCAGGAGAGAATTGTCCTCTAGCTTCAGGTCCTTTGGCTCAGCATGGCTATGTTATACCACTGAGGAATTGCCCACCTTAATTCTCTTGCTGGAGCTAATTTGCAACACTGAGGAAAAATCCATCTCGAAGGAGATGCAGGATCCACTAAAACAAATGTCTCTGATACTTCTCTGTTTGTGCCCTGCAGAGTGGGCATCTTCAACTGTGCCAAGTGAGAACAAAGGGGATATAAAGGTCTAACAAAACACAGGGGGAAAAAAAATAAGAAAAAACTAAAAACAGTAAAATAGCTTCATTTCTCCTCAGTCATGCAAGAAGGTCCTGCATGGTGGGGTGGATGACTTGCATCATTCACTGGGGAGATAAGTGGTGTTACAGTATGTAAAACATGCTGATTTCATAACTAGCTATGATTCAATAAAGAGAGGACACATCACAGATGTATTTTACAGAATCAAGAGGAAAGGCTGTGTTTTTAAGCACAGCTTTAGTTTTTAAAGATAGAGCCTATGTCTTGCAGACCTGCTAAGGAATTACAGACCCCTCTGGGCATCTCAGATGGTACTGGGCACCTATGTTTAGTCATGTCTGGATTAACTTTTTCCTTTAAATACTAAAGACAGGAAAACTAACTTAGCCTACCACAGATTTCTAAAGCAAGTGAGATAAATTCTCCCTTGTGCCTCTTTTTCTCTCCCTGTTGTTAGGAAAACACGAGGGCTGACTTACTTAGCTGTATTTATCTACAGCATCCTGAGGCAAAGATAAATCCCATCTCTAACTCCAGTCCAGAAGAACTATCCCACCAAATCAGCCATCTGAGCCCTGATGCCTGTCAACAAAGTTTTAAACCAAAACATATCTTCTGGAAATGTCTCTTAACTGCCACCTTAGCCCCCCAGCAGACTGAGGTTTCAGCAGTGAGGATGTCTCAGTGCCTGTTTAGCTGCTGAATGTTCCCAGACTGGCTGCAATCCCCCCAGCACAGACATCCTTGGACATGCTTAGTGTCCTATATCCCATCACAGGCAGAAACATTTATATTCTGGGATCCTTATGTGGAGCCTTTGGGTTATTTAATAATAACCTGAAACAGATATTCCCATTAGGTAGCAGGACAACTAATAGATGCTCACTGGAGCATCCAGTCCATGCTGCAGGGCACACATTGGGCTGGTAAACATTTTTACAGGTTGTAGACTCCACTTCAGTCTGTTACTCTACACTACCAGAGCTGGGGTATAGTAGTGGGGCAAGAAGATCCCAGTGGAGATGACTGGAGTGTAATAGTAATTGTACCAATTTTAAGAGCAAGGTTAAATTAAAAAAAAAAACAACTTAAAATAACTGAAATAAGCTTAGAACTATAAACTTCTTACTGCCTGTTCATGCCTGACCAATTTGGTGACCTTCTATGACAGGGATGCAGCATTGGTAGATAGGCCAGAGTGACTGACATCATCTGCCTGGACTTCTGCAGAGTATTGACACTGTCCCACACAACATCCTTGTCTCCATATTGCAGGGACATGGATTTGAAGGATGGACCACTTGGTGGATAAAGAACTGGCTGGATGATGCACACAAAGAGTTGTGGCCAACAGCAAATTTTCCACATGGAAAGCAACGATGGGTGGAGTCCCTCAGGGGTCAGAACTGGGGCTGATGCTGTGATGCTGATCACTTTATCAGTGACACAGATGGGATGGAGGCACCCTCAGCAAATTCACTCACCACACCAAGGTCTGTGCTGCAGCCACAGGCTGGAGGGAAGGATCCAGAGGGAGCTGGAGAGGTAGGACTGTGCAAACCTCATGAAGCTCAACAAAGCAAAATACAAGATCTTTCACCTGGGTCATGGCAATCCCAGACACATCAACAGGGTGGGTGGAGAAGTGAATCAGAGCAGCCCCGAGGAGAAGAACTTAGGGGTGATGGCTGATGAAAAGCCAACAGAATCCTGAGCAGCATACAAAGGAGCATGGCCAGCAGGTCAAAGGAGGAGATTCTGCCCCTCTACTCTGCTCCTGTGAGATCCCACCTGGAGTGCTGAGCACAGTTCTTGTGCTCCCAACAAGAGAAGGACATGGAACAGTTCAAGCACGTCCAGAGGAGGCCACAAAGTTGGTAAGAGGACTGGAGCACCTCTCCCATGAAGACAGGCTAAGAAAGCTGGGGCTGTTCAGCCTGAAGAAGAGAAGGTTGTGTGGAGAATCCAAACAATCTTCCACTATATGAAGAGGGCCTAGAAGGAGAGGAGCTCGTTGTCAGGAACAGTAGTGATAGGACAAGGAGTAATGGGTATAAAGAGAGCAAATCTAGGTCAGATATTAGGAAGAAATTCTTTGCTGTGAGGGTGGTGAGACACTGGACCAGGTTGTGCAGGGAGGTTGTGGATGCCCCAACCCTGGCAGGGTTCAAAGCCAGGCTGGAAAAGCCCTCGAGCATCCTGCTCTAGTGGGAGGTGTCCCTGGCATAGTAGAGGGCACTGGGACCAGATGATCTTTAAGATCCTTTCCAACCCCTCAACATTCTGTGATCCTGTGACTCCTCTGACGCCTCAATATCAGCACATAAAACCTGACATGATGAGGCACAAGCTTGTGATCTAAACACACACAGAGCCAGGAAGTGAGTGTGTCTCATGTCAAGGAAAGATCACAACCCTCAGCTTCCACCTGGAGCACACAAAGAGTGGTTGCAGGCAGAGACTTCACCCTGGCTCTAAGAGTTTTCCCTGAGCTCTGGCACACAGCCTGCTCCAGGAAACCTCTGTGAAAGCTCCTCGTGGGTGTGTAACACGTCACACCATGGCTGGGGAGAGGAGGGTGTGCTCCAGGCTAGCAGCAGGAATCACAGCAGCTCTGTAGGCAATGGGCAGAGGAAGTTAATCTTCTCTTTTAGGGAACTGAGAAGCTGAATATACCTTTTGATTCCAACACAGTTTCCAGGGGCTGTTTCTCTTTACTTCATAATTTCATGAAAGGGTAAGATCCAAAGGGAAAGTCTGACACAGGAAAACAAACAGAACTCTCAGTCTTGGGGCTTTGATTACTTCTGGATCCTCTGTGTGCTCTAGGAGCATTCAGATGGCAAGACCTTCACAGGCTGCAAATGCACCATATTGTTATAGCAGGATTTGAAACTCCCTCTAATGTGAATTACACAGTCTCACATAATCCAGTTTCATGCTATGCAACAGAGAAGCAAAAGAGGGAGAAAAACAGGAGAAGGGACCAAAAGATGCCTTTCACATAGCTGTTTGAGAAAAACATAACCACAAGTGTCAACTAAAATACATCAGTATTTCTTTTGATGCAGCTGGTGGCAGTCAGATCTCCATCACACATGCCCCATCATTCAAAGCATTCAAAAGTCAGATGGAAGTGGCATTCAAGGAAGCATTAAAGGAAGCATTCAAAGTCAGATTGAAGGGGCTTTGGGCAACTTGATCCAGTGAAAGTTATTGCTTTCCACGGCAAGAAGTTTGGAACTAGATGATCTCCAAACCATTTTATGATTCTAAGAAATATAACAGATTCTTAGGGAGTTCCACAGTGCAAAGGTGTTTTTTAAAAAAATGCAATTTTTTTTAAAGATGCAGAATTTTAAATCACGCAGTATTTTCACATATCATAGTGAAGAATTAAAGTCTAGCGTACTAGAAAATGTGTAAAGTATAATTTATCATTTTAATAATCATATATTTCCCACAGAACCCACACAGTATAATATAAAAAGGATCATAAAGACTTGGCCTGTTTTAATAGTTGTATCCAAGGAAATTCTATACCTCTCCTTTCAAGTCTTTACACTTATTCTGTCTTCAAACCACAGTCCTCATTCAGCTGCCATCCATTTAATATTTTGTTCATTCTACCACCCTGTTGTAGTCCAGCATTTTGTTACAGACAGCCTGCCAGGTAAACTACCTTGCTTTAAGTACCAAAAATCCACTTTTACCCACCAGTGCTTCCCTTACCTGGAAGGCAGTGAGAAACCTCAGGTTACAGTCCTCTCATTCAGGGCTCTGGAAGATTTCTGGATAGAAAACAGAAAGTAAATAAGCACATTTCAAATGTTTAACATGATACAAATATCTGATAAGACTTGAAGGAACTACTGCAGTATTAGAAGTTCAAAACACAAAACAAAACCAAACCACAACAACAACAAAAAACAAACAAACAAACAAACAAATCACCCTCACACAAATAAAAGAAGGATTTTGTGAATAACACAGCCCAGGCCCAAAACATCATTTTGCAGAGAGCCTTAGGAGCTGCAGAGCACTGCTCACTACTGCAGTACCTCACAGAATCACAATCAATATTTTTCTAAACGCTTTTATTGAAAAAGGGCTCCCACTGCCATCTATTTTGTGCATGGAAAACAAGTCCTGGACTTTTTCAGAGGCACCCACAAAAGCAGCTGAGCTTTTCTGGAGGTCAGTGCTGAACTCCCTGGACATTGGCACAGGTTGTCCAGACAATTGTGGCCTCTCCATCACTGGAAATATTCAAAACTTGGTTGAATATTTTTCTCTGTATCCTGCTCTAGCTGATTCTGCTTTGGGCAGGGCCAGGGATGACCTCAAGAGGTGATTTCTGACATCAACCATTCTGTGAAATCATGAACAAGTCCCATACCCCACTGCTCCCAGCATCCATTCCAGAGATTCCTGATCTCTGCCCCCTTGTTCAACAACTCCTAACCTCTTCCTTGGTTTTATACACAACCTCCTTCTTCTTCCACACACAAACATATTGCCATACACCTACAGTCACACCTTACACTCCTCCATCCAAGTCAACCTACAGTATCCTAAACTTAAACCTGGTCTCTTCCTAGGCCCCTTGTTACCTCCTAGATCTCCCTCTGCCAGTTTTGTGCAGTAAACCATAAGGGCAACCTCCTCCCCTATTCAGTTTGGGCACAGAGCAAGCTTTCCTCTCACCCTGAGTGCTGCATCTCCCACCTTGTGTCCCACCTTAGATCTGGCCTAATCTTAGATCTACATCATCACAGACAAAGGAAGGAAAGTTGCAGAGAATTCTTTTTTGACACAGACTGCAAAACATCCAGTGCATTCAACATGTCACAGGAACTTAGCTCTTTATGTCTAGCTGCTGCTGAGCACCCAAAAACTGTGTTTATTCAAAGCTTTACGAGCTGTCTTATTACAGAAGTTCTGCAAGATGGATACAACAGAAAGATAATTTCTTTTCTCTTTGGAGTATCTGCTCCTAAGCACACAAGTGCAGTCTTCCAAAGAAGAGCAGATGACCCATTTCTAATGTAGAAATACAAAACTGATTATTTCTCATAGATTCCTCTATGGAAATATCTAAATTATTTTGGCTGCAGTTTTCACAAATTAATTCAGTCCAAGGAAGATGCCCCTGCATAAAATGTTTCAGCCCAAGCAATTAAGATACAGCAAAATGATAAGCAATAAAAGCTAGAGTGTTACTATAAGAAATACTGGACAACCTTAACAACACTCACTGGTATCACTCCCACCTAAAATACATATTAATTCACTAAACAGCCAGATGGGCTTGTTTGTTTAAGACTCTTCCCTAGAGGTTTTCAGATTTTATATATATATATACATATATATATATATAGATATGTCTTTTATAATGCAAAATACCAGCTGGCAGGCAGTACTAGTAGTACCTAACTAATAACTGGAGTTTGTATATAAAGATTATTTTAAAATATCAGAACCAAACACTTGTCTAGCATTGCTTACAACAAGCACAATGTTTCAGCCTTGCAAGGAGAGGAGAAACATCCATCCTCATTTGTGTCTAGGTAAACCATGGTGCAGAAAAGCTAAATATGCTTGAGGAGGGGTATCTTATAAGTGGGAAAAGGACAGGGCAGCAGGTATCTTAATCCAAAATATTCTTGAATGTAACAAATTATTCAGCTACGAGATGGCAATTTGTTGGCAAATCCTGACTGGCAAACCAGCACTTCCAGCAGTGAGGGAGGTTTCATGGTTGAGATTTGAACACCTATTAAAAGTTGCTCTAAATGCTGACCTATAACTTCCAACCACTGTTTTTCTTTCTAGGTCAATGACTCCCCAAATCCCATTTAAATGGGAAAGACAGAAACTGCTAGAGACATTTTCCCTAGCTCAAGGTGGTAATGCAAGGGCATGAAGGAATAAGATGAGGGAAGTCAAGCTCTTAACAGTATTTTAAAGTCTGGGAAAAGCAAATTAATAATTCATTTTCCACATTGCTGAGTCCCACCTCTTACCACAGCTCTGTAGATTTCTTTACATCAAAACCAGAATAGGATATTTTTCAGCATTCCCACCACCCTAGGTAATGATAGTGGTTGCTAGTGGACACTTCCTTACCTCACATTCATGTTTGCATTTACAAAATAGGTCATTCATGAGAAAGAAGGAACTTAGTGCAGAAACTTGAGGCATCTCTACATTGCTTTGGAAAGAACTTCAATCGTACTGACCTCTGAAATCCCATAGATTGTGGCTACATAGGACCAGTTCTCACCTGTCTTCTGGGTGGCTAGAAAAGTTAATCAGAAGAAATTAACCAGACTGCTTTGTAGAGTTTATGCCAAAAACCCTTTCTCTCTTTGAATGAAAGTCAAACAATGTTTATGAAATACATGTGTTGTAACTTTAAAATAAACTGAACATTAAGGACTTTCATAAAGGGGACTATGCCAGTTAAATGATGCTCTTGGATCTATGGTAGTTCAAAGAAAGGTGAAAGGCACTACACTGGATAAAAAGTCAAGGAACTCTGTCTTAGCACCTGTGTAGACATCTGCTGTTCTTAAAGCTTATTATTTATTGAAGAGACAGTGAGAACTACTACTCTGAAGAGGTGAACCACAGGTGCAGAGAGCAACTGCAGGACTTCAGAGGTTTCCCTGAAAGTCAGAAAAAGATTTATCTTGAAGTTCACAGGTAAAAAATTCAAAAACATTTCTTCCTTTTAATGCCTCAGTTAAGCATATGACAACAGAAGTCAGTGACAACACAAGCCACCAAATGGTTTCTCTGAATGGGGAGGACAAAGACTGAGTAAATGTGGAGTGGGAGCTGATCTGGGAGGATGACAGTGGGCTCACTGCATGTCCCAGCCATGTTTGTGACACTGAGACCAAACAGCCAAACAGATACAGATATCTGAATGACTAAAGATGGAAGGATTTGTGAGTTTGTGTCCAGCACCTTCTCAGCTGGATGCTTGAAAGGAACAGAGAGGGGTTTGATTTCCCAGTGAACTAAATCCCACCAGCAAAACTCACATTCAGCATTCAGTCAAAGCAGAATATCTTTCTACATGCTCTTACCAAAAATGTTAAGAAAAGATGTTATCCATCTCCAAAGGGAATAAAAAGAAAACTGTTGAGGATATTCCCTGTAGGTTGCCCCTTTTATTCTTGAAGAACAGCTGCAGAGCACCTTATATAATTTAGCATGGTCAGAGTCCAGGGAATGACTGCAAAGGCTGGAGGTACATGTGACTGAAAGAGGGACACTTTCCTTTTCCTTCTCAACTTTCTAGATCTAGGGGAAGGGAGAGGAAATACCTTTTTGTTTCCCTTCTCCCATTCCATTCTAGCAGGAAAAATTCACACACACACACACACACACACACACACAGAGGCAGCAACCAAGCCTTGAACAGAGCCAAAATCCTTGGCACAGCTCCATCACCAGAGTGTATTTTACGGTCTTCCCTGCCACCTAAGTGCTAAAAGAAAACTCCACGTGCACACAATACAGCCCACATAGACCCTGCAGATGGGAGCATGAGGCACCTGGCACTACCCACAGCAACATCATGTCAAAACATCCATAATATTGTTATCTCTAGAGCCAGCAACCAGGGAGGAGAACTGCAAAACATGGCTCTTACAAACACTGCTGTGCCCTTAGAATCCCTGATTCAGTGCAGGGGACTGGGAAGGAGGAAACACCGGGGCTGATGGACTGCAGAAAAGGCTCAGGGGTTCCTGCTGGACAGTGAGAGGGATGTGAGACTTGGCAGCAAAGGCAATGGGCTTCCAGAGCTCTACCAACAAGGCTACAGCCTGCAGATAAAGGGAAGAGATTATCCCTCCCTGCCTCAGTGCTCTTCAGAGCACACCTGAATACTGAGCCCAGCTTTGGTCCCCCCAATACAAGGAGAATCTGGATAAACCAGAGCATAAAGGAACACTGAGAAGAAGGGATCTGAAGAATTTTCCAAGTAAGGAGAAAGTAGAAACCAGTTTCTTCAGCCTGGATAAGGCACTGCTTTGGATGGACTGTCAAAGGAGGTCAGTAGCCCCCACTACTTACTGGGACAGATTATCCAGAAGTTGGAAGAAGGTTCTTTATGGTGGTGCATGGAAGGGGAACCAGAAACAACAGGCATAAACTTAAATGAGAGAGATTCAAACCATTTTTCCCTGAGGACATTCAGGCAGTGGAGCATGATGTCCAGAGGAGCTGTGTAGTGTCCATCCCTGGAAATTTTCAAGACTGGACTGGATAAAGCTCTGAGCAATCACAGCTGCCCCACAGCTGGCTCTGCTTGGAGCAGGGAACTGAGCTAAAGACCCTCTGTATTTTTCTGTGATATCTGTGGCTTGTCTCACTAGAGAAGTCACCTTCCCAGGTTTCCAAATCTTCTCTTAGTAGCCTGCCTTGCACTCAGTCTGTGAAATGAAAAGCAGAAATTATATGTTTGTGTACTTCTCACTGATGACATCCTGGCTAACAGATTGGCACAGCAGGTACATGTCAGGCCAAAAAAAAAAGAAAAAGGAAAAAAGGCTAAAGATAATAATGGAATTTATCAGAGCATTACATCACATTCTTTTTATTATCTTTCTTCTCCAGTTACAAACACAGCAATAGCATTGACTTCATTACCCAGCTCTGAAATTAAATGGGGCAAGAGAGAGGCTCAATCTCTTCAACACAAAGGGGAAAGTAAACATTTCCCTCTGCCTTGAGAGCCTGCATGACCCAGTTCCCTGCCAACACCCAGATATGAGAGATATGAAAGAGAAAGGAGGGATAGATAGAGGTGAAAAGCAGCAGAAGGTTTTCTCACAGCCAGAACCCTTGTCTGTTGTTTTTTCCAGTTCCCACCACAGAGCACACCCTTGTTTGCCCTCCTTGAGTGGGACAAAGGATGGTAACAGCCCCTCTACGTTAATTAGGTTTTAGCATCATCCTCTGCTAATCTACAGGAACAACCCAAACCAGCACATGGTGTTTGGATTTTAACAGGATCCTAGGTCTGAGTGGCCACAGCACAGACCCACAGCCAGCACTGCCTAACGAATCACAACCACTGTGTGCTGCACATCACTGGACACATGGAGGGGAAAACCTGGAGAGATCATTGCAACCCTGCCTGTCTTGAAAGGAACAACAAGGGCTCCTCCAGGATCCCAGTCCTCAGAAGGCAGAGGTACCTTTCCCTTCCTGCAAAAGCAGGTTCCTTCATTAATGTGGCCAGGCATCACCACCTGTATTTTTGCTTGAAATGGAGAAGAAAGTGATACCATTTTGTTTAGCTCTGTTCTCTCACCAAGCACCATCATTACTCATTTCAGGGTGAACCTTAGTAAATCCTCTGCTGAGGTATAGCTGTGACATAAGGAACAGAGTCATGGTGGGTGCAGAATAATGTGTCACCCACAAGAAGCTGGAAGTGACTCTAGTCAGGCAGAGATTGAAAAGGGAAGCTTTGTCAATACTGGCCCTGAACAGCAGGACTGTGTGATGTGGTTAGCCCTGCTGCAGGATCTTCACTGCAGGCCTGGGAAAAATAAAACCTGGCAGGGAACTCAGTCTTAGGAGAGCTCTCTCTCTCCTGCAGAGACCTGGGGATCTTCAAAATGCCACACAAAGGACACCCATTTGAGTTTATCTCCAGCCTACCTTCTACAGAAGCTATGAAAAATATCAGAACTGAGCTAAGAATCTTTTTGAGCTACTTCATCACAGGGAGACTGAATTCTGCCCTGGAGGCCTCCCAGTTTCCAGGGGACTTTCCTGGAGACCAAAACCAGTGTTCACCCAAGGCAGTGACCTCTCTGCCTGTCCAGAGCCTCTCTGGCTGGGCAGGCTGCAGGCAAGGGGAGATCCAAAAGGTCTCCCCTGGGACCGAGGGAGTAGCACTGCACATCTCAGCTCCCAGGAGGTGCTGAGAGTAAATTAAATATCACTGAATCTTATTTAAGTGCCAGAGTGGGAAACTCAGCTGAGCACCTTGCTCCAAAAACAATACAGAAGTCCAGGATTCCTCACTCCATCAGTTTTAATGACCTAGAACTGCACATCATTATATACATAGTATATACATTCACACATACATCCACAAATACATTATTTCTTTAAATATACTGAATTTATACAAATGCACACAGACCTTAAATATGTGAGTATATATGCACACACTATGAATTTGTCCATAATCACATAATGACAAGATATTTATGTGTGTGTGCTTTTGCAAATACAACTTTAGGTATTACAGAACTAATCCAATTACACAGAGGTTTAGTGCACATTTAGCATAAATAAGGTTCAACCCAAGTTCCCAGAATAAGATAGTAATTTTTTAAGTAAGACCTCTTTTTCTCCTGAATTTGAAATTTAAAACATATTTTGAGAAGATGACTAATACAAGGCTGGCTCTAAGATTTAAGCTCAGTTTCAAAAAACAAAGGAAGTTGTTTTCTAAAATATTCTCATATTTGTATTTTTCAAGCTCTAAATTACCATAAATTAACATTTTCAACTATCCCAGAGCATTCCAATGAAGGTTCAACAAATCTGTTTCAACCACAAGGAAATGATGTCTGATTATATCAACCTTCCCAGTTTCACAGACTTTGTCAGCTTCTAAAAAACACTAAGAAATTTGAGATGAGATTGGAGATGAGATTGATTGATTACTTATTTGTCCTCCTGTTTCTCTAATAGGGCAAATCAATTAAACAAACTGAATCCTTTGGACTCATATGGTGAAGGATATTAGGAAGTTTTTTTCTCCACTAACTCAACCGCTTTGCCATTTTTGTTTTAAATTCACTTCCATGCTCAAAGAGCACTTTGGACACAAGCATGCACCAGAGGAAAACAAGTCCTGAACACTAGAGGGCAGATAGGAAACAAACCATCAAGTTTATCCCTCGTCATTTAGTCCCTGAAATAAAAATGTTCTTCTAGTCGTTTTTACCCTTTATTTTTTTCATTCCACAATCAATTTGTGATTATTTTCACTTTAAATATCTGTGCCCATGTTCATAAATGCACAGCATTTTATTTTCTCCTTAATATTTCTTGAGAAGTAAAAAGGAAACTTCACGAAAAGAAAAATCACGTTGAGACTTCAAGATTGAGGAGCTGTCACTGCAACCAGTGGGAAATAACCCATGGCAATAATATATTCACTATATAGAGAGTGATCTCTGGAGCAAACCAGACTGGTACACACACTGGTGGTACAAGCAAATCTGAATTACAGTGACCAGCATTCAGGGCCACATGTTTGCTCATTAAAAATGAGATTCACTTGTTTGGCTCTCATTTCATTGCACTTTTCCTCACTGCAGTCTTGTCCTTTGTTTCTTCTACCCTGTAAACACCCTGTGCCATTTCATGTCTCCTCTCCTATCACCCCACGCACTGAGTTTCCTGAATTTAGGTGAAAAAGATGAGATTTCTGTCACTTCCAGCCATTGGTAGCCTCTGATATAGAGGCAGAGCTCACAGAAGCAGAACTAACAAACATATTTACAAATGTAAGAGGGTTTATCACCAAATCATAAAATAATGGAAGGGCTTGGATTGGAAGGGACCTTAAAGATCATCTAATCTCAAATCCCCTGCCATGGGCAGGAACACCTGTCACTATCCCAGCTTGCCCAAAGTTCCATCCAGCCTTACCTTGAACACTTCCAGGGGTGAGGCATCCACAGCTTCTCTAAGTAGCCAAGGCCAGGGCCTCAATATCCTCACAGAAAAGAATTTCTTCCTAATGGCTAGTTTAAATCTCTCCTCTTTTAGTTTATAATGGTTTTCCCTTGTCCTACCACTATCTGCTCATGTAAAAAAAAAATCTTTCTTTCTCTATTTTCTAAGTTCCTATCCCTCTGAGCATCACCCCTCACGCTGCCAGGAACAGCCAGTCTCTAAACATTTGAGAGAATTCACCTCCTATCTCAGAACAGCTTGAGGGAAGGCTTTTTTCCAAAGTCACTCATGGCCTCACATAAACCTCTGAATCACACCTGGGATGAAGCAATCCTGCTTAACTCCTTTGCACATCCTTAGCATGTCTCTTCTCACCACCAGGAGCCTGGCAGACTGCTGTAATTCAGAGAGATGCTTCAGAACTATTTACAAACACACCTCCTTGTGCAGCACTGCTCTTTCAGCACAAATGCAAATACAGCCTCTGCAGTACCTCACACACACATTTACTGCTATGCAGATCATGCCTAGATGTTTTGGGAAGCTGCCTTCTCCTAAATACTGAAATTAAAAAAATGAATCTGCTATTCTTCAAGACATTTTTTTTCCTGGCAAGCCTCAATCTAGGGTCACCCAGAATGTATCATGTGGACTTTTGTTTCCCCCTTGGCAGGGCAAACAAAAATAGCCAGGCTCTGCTGCCTGAGTATATAGACAGAGAGATGCAGCTGCATTAGTGGAGCTAAAGCCTGATCTGGTACACATCAGGGGCTCTCAGGACTTACTAATTTGGGTTGCAGACACATGCACCCATGTATACAGCCTGTGGCTCAGAGGGGGCTCTCACAGGCATGCAGAAATGCACACCAACCTTCGTGCATCCTGTCTTCTGGAGAGCCAAGACACTTCTCTCAACCACACAAAATGGACATTGAGATCCTGGAAAAAAATCCCTTTGAGAAGCCTTAAAAGAGCCAGACAACACAGTCATTCCTGCTAAAGGGCCAAACACCCACCCAGCTGCACAGTCACTGCCCCTCCCCAGAGGTACAAGGAGAGAAGGCACCATGGAAGAGCTCAGGGACTGAGGTAAAGACAGGGAGATCATCCTGTCACAGGCTAAACAGGGTTATATAGAGAAAATTAATTTAATCTATCCACAAATAAAATATACTCTGGTATTGTGAAAGAAAGACAAGTGCACAAAAAGCACCTTCCACCCAGCTTCTCTCCAGATGCCCCTTCCCCACTTCACTCCTGACTGCTCCTCCCTGACAGGGTGGGGATGGGGCAGGGGCTGCTCCCTCCCAGCCTCTCCGGGCTGCTCCTCCCTCCTCTGCTGTCTCTCTGCTCCAGATCAGGATTCACATCCTTTCCCCAGCCTGCAGCAGGACTGATGCTCCTGCCGGGCTCTCCTAGGCTGTGAATTCGCTGTGAATTCAGCAGAGCTGTTACTGTGACATGTCTGTGTGCATAACAAGAACTCCACCCGTGACCTAAATGCAAAGGATACTAAATCATGTACTGGTAAGGACAAAACTACATCCCCAGAGACGAGATAAACAGTTTGTATCTTCGAAGTTAACTTATCTCCTCAGAGGTCTCCCTCGTTACCACATTCCAAAGGGCTGTGCCTCACCTTTGCTCATCCCTAAGGAGCTCCATTTCTGTGCTTGTGAGGGCTCAGCCCACGAGTGAGTTCCCCACAGCTCAGTGTAAGATATAAAACTATTAGAGTGGCTAAAGGAGGGCTATGATGGTGCAGGATCTGGAGGGGAAGCTGTATGAATTGTGGCTGAGGTCACTTGGCTTGTTCAGCCTGGAGGAGACCTGACTGCACTCTAAAACTTTCTCAGGAAGAGAACCAGAGGGACAGACCTGGTGAAGTGACAGCACCTGGGGGGTTGGCAATGAAGCTGGGCCAGGTTTAAGCTGGACATTAATTAAAGGTTCTTCCCCCAGAGGATGGCTGAACACTAAACAGGCTCCCCAGGAAAGGAATCACAGCTCCAAGCTTGACAGAGCTCAGGTATTTGGACAATGCTCTCAGATATTTGGGGTGATTCTCGAGGCTGTGCAGAGCCACGAGTTGGACTCCATGATCCTTGTGGGTCCCTTTGAACTAAAGATATTCTGTGAACCTGTGTACACACAGGTACAAATGGCAAAGCATTCTGAATTTGGTTGAGTACAGGTAAGAAATGACCCATCCAATTATTAAAAAATACCTGATTGTACCATCAGATGGAATTGTGTTCAGCATTTCCAAGCACCTGTTTTCAAGAGAGAAGTAGAGAAATGGAAGGAGCAACTAAAAAGGTGACTACAATCATTGTGGACAAGTATACACAAAAAGCTCAACTTGGCATAGGAATATAAAGGTTGTGGGAGGATATGGTGACTCATACTTGTAAAGGCTGAATGTCAAGACAGTGGAAGAGTTAGCTAACTTAAAGTGTGATACTGGCACAAGATCAATGGGATATATAATGTTCAGAAATAGACTTAGTCTGGAAAATTACAAGAAGATTTCTAGCAATCCAGAGATGGTGATTTTGCCCAGGCAAGATTGATAAGGTTTGTCATGGACTGAAGAAAGAAAAAAAAATTGCTTCTCTTTATTCTGCTTGACCTCGTCTTCTTCCTCAGATCTCAGAGGGGATTTGTTAGATTGAATTTCTGGAGGAAATTCACTGCAGGAGGGTGGGATATGTGCTAACAGCCACGTCTCCTACTTCTTGAGGAATTGTATCATAGCAGCTCTAGGTTTCACACTGGGAGGTAGGAAGGTATTTATCAGTCATCAAATTACCCCAGTAATGTGCTAAAAAATGGGTTTGTTTTGGAATGGGTGTCGTCAAACTTAAAGGCATTTTATGCCTCTAGCCAAGACCTGGTATAATTTGTTTTTTATATATGACTGTCAGCCAGTCTTTTAAGCAGCAATTTGGCAATTAATTCCCATTTATTTAAATGGAACTGAGGTAACCAAACACCTCAGTAAAACCAGCCCCAAATTTTTTTTCATATTTGAATTGTTGTTGACCAGGGAGTCAACAAACATAGCATAGAAAATCTGTGCTGCTGTTCTTTGGCCTTTCTCTAGACTCAGTTTTGAGCTCTGTGGTTCACTGAAGACACCTCAGTCAGAGTATGGTTTGCACTTTATTGTGAGATAAATAACAACCGGAGCTGGGAATGCATAAGTAATTCACATGTGCCAGCAGGTGTGAACCCTCCACCCTCTTTAATAAAAGAACACTCTGCACAAGTACCTCTAGAAATCTGCAAGAAACTATATGAAGGGGAGAAGATAAATCCCAGCACATTCATTTGTCCTGGTTTTTTACCACCCAAGCAAATCTTGCCCATCTATTAATTTTGCATGCATTATGCACTCGGGCTAAGTACTAACTGCACATTTGTACTTACCTAGAAGAAAGGAGGTCAGTGCTAGAAATGTCCTGGATGGCAAACTGCTTTGTTTGAAACTTAATCAAATAGTGAGAGAATTAAAAGTGATAATGAACCTAAAATAAAGCGAGGAAATGTTACGTAATCAGGCCCACTTGTAAAAATGGATCTGAAATTCCTGCTTATTTAACATTTTAGGTTTCCTTTGCTGAATAATACATGGTCTATTGAACGATTTAAGTTAGAACACGGAGCTGAATGTTACATATTAAATATTAAGTGTATAGCAAGGAAAACAGTTGAGTTCCTTGCGGGCATACAACTCTGGGCTCAGTGGTTCAGAGGAAAGGAGGAAGGCATACTCCCCATGTGGGGAACCCTGGTGGAAAATAAGGATGGAAGGAAGCAAAGGGAAGATTTCTGTGAGTGGCAGGCTTTTTTCCTGCAATTTTGATGAATCTGTACTGATGTGTGTCATAAAAATATGATGTAACTAAATCTCCTCACATTTCTCTTACTCCACAGAATATTTTTCATGGAACAGTTCCTTTAGCAGCAAAAGGAGTTGTAAGAGACTGATAAATCACATCAGTCATGCTGGTTGCATAATGTTAGAGTATAGTGCAGTATTTTTCATTCTTGTCATTATTTATTTAATGTTTCAATGGGAAAAAAAGGTATTTTTATGGTCTATTATCCCTTGAAATGCAGAACTTCTCAAAGTTGAAAGGATTTCAACAAGACAAACTAAATAGAATCGATGCAATTATTTTGGTATAAAAATTTATTTGACTACATTACCCTCCTCTGACCCCCTGAAGGAGCCACAGCAGTAGAAGGTGTTCAAGAACACAGTGAACTTTGAAAATCTGTGAACTACTCAAAACAGTCAAAGAAACTGGACAGTATATGATGTACTGCAAAGCAGGGGCATCTTATTTAAGTGAACGGCTAAAAAAAAAGTAGATGTTTGAATGACAAACCCATGTCATGGTTATAAATGAGAATTTTGGGAACTTCTTCTAAAGTTTGTGTCTTTAGATGTTTTTGATCAGTGTTTAATTGCTTAAAAGTGCACAGAGCACCTGGTGTGGTCTAGTTGGAAAAATTCAATTAGTTGTTCTGGACACTGCTCATCTAAACTGGAAAAAGTTGGCTAATACCTGGAGACAGGTCAGAGATTCATTTTTCTAAGAGCTGGTCATGATGAAGCTCCTGTTCCTGTGTAATTGGAGTTGAAATTTCAGCTGGGTTTAGGATCAAGCACAGGCTAACAGCGTGACACTTAGCAGTTGTGCTAAAAAGTACAAGGATATCTTTCAACTCCAATTTTCTCAAGTGGAAACTTCCCTGCTTGCTTTGTATGAAACGTGTGACCTGCTGTTACTCTGGGAGTGAACAGTGATGGATGCTTGTCTGGGCAGTGTGAGAAATAGGGCCCTCATTCTTTTATCTGAAGCAACTGTTCTTTCTTTCATAAACCTAATTACCATTCACTGCGGTGATGACTTTTCTTGAATTATTTATCAAGATTTAGGCGCTGGGAAAGGCTGAAACAACACTGCTACCATCCCTTTATGAATCCATTAAAAAGGGAGCATACACCTTGCACTTCTGCAAAAACCACATCACGGATTTTTTTTCTTGTCCACAAGTTGAAATTAAACAATAATATCTCAGCAAAATTAATTGTGCATCCAGAAATATATTTTCAACACACAGCACCTCTAACGTGTTGTCTCCTTTATACTTTTCTAGAGAAAGGATAGAGGTGTACTTGTGCATTCCTCAGCCTGTAGCTGTTCTGTATTAAATGCTGTATGAAGAGGAAATAAAACCCCACATCTCTCAAAAGCACCCAGAGCAGTTTGTACACTTCTTTACTGCCCTACAGAATCCACACAGCACCAAACTCCAGGTGCCAGGTTAATTGAACACCTGAGCTTTCTCATTGTTCATTGGTATTTTCATAAAGGCAACCCACATAGAAATAGAGGGTCAGCAGGGCTAAATGCAGCTAACCCAAAAAAAAAAAAAAAAAAACAAAAACAAAAAACCACCCAAACAAACAAAAAAAGCCAACCAAAACCCAAAAACTTAGATCAAGTATGCCAGGTTTTCCCACCAAACGAGCAAAAGATATTCACAAGTGACTTGATGGTTTTGTTTTGGCACAGGCATGGGCAGATCTGTTTAGAATGTAGCTCCTGAATGTGAGAAGAACTGTGATAAAAAAAGAATTAAGCATACGACCAGCCAGTTGTGATGCAGAGGCCATTGCAGCAGTGAAAACATTTTATTAAACAGAAGAAACCTAAGGCCTGCCTGAAATATTCTCTAAATGCATTAGGGCTGAATATGCAGTTTAAAACATTCAGTGGAAAACTTCAATTTCATGCTGACTTTGTTCATTTTTTTTAATAGCTTCCTCCTATAGCATTTTGTGAAGAGGAAGATTTTCTAGGCAGTAAACATTCCTATGCAACAACACATTTGGATAAGTGTTTAATTTCAAGTACATTCCTATTTCCTGTGTTTGCTGAATCATGTGTAAACTCAGCTGGAAGCCTCAGGTACTGCACGGAGCTTATGTGGGCAGGTTTGGGCAGAGGGGGGCTCTGGGGGCAGCTTCTGAGAAGCTGCCAGAGGTCTCCCATGTGTTCTACAGAGCCAATGCCATCCAGGACCAAGGGATGGCACACTTAAAACCACCAAGGGGGAAATTTGATCCATCCCACCTGATCTTTATCAGCCTTCTGTGTGCCAAAGCACCAGATTTAGGACCCACTTCAAAAACTTACCAGCAACATTACTGAGCCTCTTGTTATCCATGTACAAACACCTCATCCCTTTCACTTTCACTGCTGTTCTCTGGACTTTGCACATCCTAATCACAAGTTTTGGGGGAAAAAACTCCCACATTTTTGTTGGTTGAATTTGAGCTCCTCATGTTAATTTCAGTGACTGTGCTTAGTTCCAAATTTTCAGATACAGCGAAACACAGGAGCTCTTGATCTACTTCCTCAGAAACATTTTCTTTTTTTTTTTTTTTTTTAATAGTGTTAAAATTCATCGTTTTGCTTCAAAGAAGACCTCTCACAGTACTTTATATTAGTCATCCCCCTTCTTTGCACTTATCTGAGGTCTAAATATCCTTTTTGAGATAAAGCATCAGTTCTACACATAGTATCTCAAGTAAAATGCACTTTTTTCTTAGAAGTCTCTAGCACACTCCATATATATCACAATGTATTTTTCTGCTTTGCTGTTTAACTCTGCAGATGGCCAAACCAAAACTAATTGGGGTTTTTAGTTCATTGCAACTTATTCTGTAGCAATTAAAGTTGTAAAGGTAGTCTCATTTTTCTCTATAAATAATGATAACCATCCCACTCTGGACCAAGTGATTGTTTGATTGTTTCTCAAGAAAGTAAACGATATTGTTTATGCATTTATATACATATAGAAGTTGATTTCCAGTGTTCCCAACATCAGCTGTGATTCCAGCTACAGTGGACATAAGGGTAACTTTAAAATTCAGCCTCCTTCAAAAAAAAAAAGTCCACTACTCTGAGTTCTACTTCTGTCTGTACATTCTCTCTGATACTGTTTATGCTTTCATAATCATATTATCTGGCTTTTGAAATACCTTCCCCCTTCTCCATGAAAGCCTGAGCTATTGCAAAAGAAACCATGAATCTGCCACTCATCAGTGGCGAATATGAATAATGGAAGCCAAGGGAAGAAGTATTTTTTCCCCCCCATCTTGTTGTTTCTAATCTCTTTCTTTTAGGTTTTGTATTTTGGACAGTGCCTTTAGACAGCATTGAGAGAAAGACGGGAAGCAAAGGCCAACTTCCAGGAGTAAAGCACAAAATTAGTCTTGATTTCTGTTTTTATTTCCTCTCTGCATAGTTCTAAATTTGATTTTTTTTTTTACTTTCCTTTCAAGTATAAGATAGCAATAGTGTGGATGCAAAAGAGATCTTCTAGAGATGTTAAGGAGTTCATTTGTGGAAGTGAAAAGAAACAGTGAGGAATCACTCAAAACTCTAAATCAACACAAACGTGATCTTCTTTAGAGAAGGGCAAAAGACCTCCATCAAAAACAAAATAAAGAAATCACACTTTTTTTAAAATTACTTGTTATATTTCGATGGCAAGTTGATGTAAGAGTCCTAGATGAACTGGACTTTTGGGATGTGCCAAAGATCTCTGCAGCAGAGCACTAGAAATGAGTCTTACCCCATGCTCAGCAGAATTTATCTGTGTGGGAAAAGACAACTTGGTTGCAAGCCCGTTAGAAGCAAAGTTAAGAGCCATGGGAGGCATGGATAGTTTTTGATGTAACCCAGAACAGCTAAATTGTAATTATGGAAGTCCTGCTACATAATTAGATAGAAACATGCCCTTCTCATCACCAAAAAGTACCAAGAGAAATTAATTTTCATATGAAAGAAAATGAAAATTTAATCTCTTCTGAGTATTTTTTTTTCTTTCCCCATCAGTCCAATTAAGTGGCAAATACATCCTTATTACTGGTATGGCCTGAAAGCCAGTCTGGAAAGCTACACAATGCCACAGTTGTCCTAAGCCTTCAGGCACTGCAGAAAAACAAAACTGATCAGCAGTATGATCTTGCTAAAGTGTAGAAATTTTTCTTACTCACTTGTTAAATAACATGGTTAAACACTCATGCAAATGATCAGAACTCAAGTTTAAAGCCCAGGTTCTTGAAAGTTGCTCATATAGTCTGTGGTGTTGTTGGGATATTCAGGGCTGAGAGACAATAAATTAACAAAGCCAACTGGATGTCCTTGGGTATCAAATGTCATTGGGCAGAGAAAACAACAATAAAATGTGAGATGAGGAGGAGGGAATGGAAAACTCCCTAAGGAACCTTCCAGACAGCACATTTCATGAGCAGATATGAAAATAAAGATGCCACAAGTGAACACAAAGAGGTATCCAAAGTGGAAGCTCACAAAAGCCACAGGACATTCTCTGAAACAAACCCGGGGAACCACACACCACAGAAATTAAAGCAATCATCTTCCATCTGTGGACAGGTATGAGCAAAGGATTTAGGAGATGATGGAAAAGGGGAACCAGGATATTCCAAGGTAGGCAAAGAAAGAGCCACCTTCCAGCCATGGAATGATAAACAGGAGAGAAGTCTGACTATCTCTTCTTACCAGCACCTCCTGTGTTTGCTGTTCTGCTTTTATCACACCAGAGCCTGAAGTGGCAAGCATCATTCTTCATGTGTGCAGTTCCACCATCAGTAAAAGTTGGAATCCCAACTGAAGTTGCCGTGAGGAGTTGTGGAACCACTCCCTGGAAATGCTCCAGGCCAGGTTGGACAAGGCTCTGAGCAACCTCTTCTGGGGAAGGTTCCCTGCCCATTGCAAGGGGGTTAAACAAGTTGATCTTTAAGATCCCTTCCAGTGCAAATCTTTCTATGATTTTAATGTTTTTAACTTTTCAGGTTATCTGGGTTATGCTTTTGCACCTCTCCTTCAGTAAGTATATTCAATTCCTGTACATATTTTACTATTATTTTCTAGAGACAAAATGCACCCAAGTACAAATGTTTGTGACAATACAAACCTGTATGTGTTAGGGTTTCAAAGGTGTGTAGCAGAGGAGCAGGAAATATAAAAGACAAAAAAATTAAAATATTAGGATATTTTTTAATTGGAAGTTCAAAAAATCCAAATAAAATTGGTAGAGGATATCATCCTAATTTTAAATCTCTCATTTAAAAATGTAGTTTTCACAGTAACAGAATGCAAACACTGCCGTAATATTTTCCCTATACTGTTTTTCTCCCATGCAAAAATATTTATCACTAATTATGCTTCACACAGTCTTCTCATAAATGTTCTGAAATCATGTAAAGAGTGAGGAATTGTAAGGATTTTGATCTTAGAGGAGATTAACATTTGCAGTTTCTGGAGTCCTGTGCTCTCCCTGTGAGAGCACAAAACCAAGCCTATCAAAAGGTCAGTGAGAGCTGGGTAAGCAAAGACCATCTGCAGCAGAGTGTCTTTAGTGCAGTCTCCCAAATACACCAACATTGGTACATCTGCAATTCAACCAGAAGGAGACTGGTCAGTCCTCCCAGAGCAAGTATTTATGGAACACCAAAGGAATAGGAGGAAGGGAAAGGGGAAACTGCTACAATTCATCTGCTCCTGTGATCAGAACTTCTCCAGCAGCTGACTCGTAAGTGTTCAGCCTCGTGGAAACCTGTAAATGCTTTCCTGAAAAGGTTTGCAGCCCAGAGGACTGATTTTCAAATATCAAGCACGATCAACTCTTCCAGCATAGCCAGGATCAGGATCTTTGCCTGGGCTTGTCTTTCCCGAGCTAACTCACTCTACACAGAGAACTGACTGACTTTGTCCCAGATCTTTCTGCATCCTTCCCAAGCCAGTGCTTACAGCAGTGTCAGTACAACACAAGAACCAGAGATAAGAAAAACGAAGTGACTGTAAACATATTCCCATTACAAAAATGAGATTGTCCTGGTCATCTCAGAGACAAAAGCTGCTTTTTCAGAGTAATGGCAGAGCATTTAACACTGCAGAGGAAACTGTTCAGCACAGCTCAGGCCACTGCTAAATTGCAAAATGCGCCTGTGGCATCTCTGAACATAATCCATCTGGGAGAGCTCTGCCAGCCAGTGCGGGTAGGGTATAATAAAAAACCTATTAAACACTTTTGGAGTTGCATTCTCAACCCTGAGCTCCTTTTTAAGGGACTTAATGCCAAAACAGTGTGTTGCTTGAGCATACCTTCGAAGGATCATTATGGATCTTTCACACAGGTATTTCAGATATCAGAGGAATGTTATTTGGGAAGGTCATCTCGGCTTTTTCTCTCTAAATGAGATTTTTACACGGAATTCTATGCAAGCCCGCCACCATCACTTTTAAGTTTTAGTTTTTTCTTCTATAACATGTCTTGTTATAGTCTGGTTCCAGACTATAAAATAGAAAAAAAATAGTAGTATCAAGGTATTTTTATTTTTCTGACATATAGAGCACTTCTACTGACTGATTAGAAGATCCTTGCCCTGAACTTAGTGCCATGCACTCCATGACTTCTACACAATGTTTTGTGAAAGCCAACATTTTTCTCTTCCTTTTGCATGCTCTCCCCAAATGAAATTATTGTTGATTTAAACCAGTAGGAAAAAACAGTTATTATAAAAGGCTGTGTTTAATTATATGGGAATTAGGGGGGCTGTTTGGTTTTTACTGTTCTTAATTACAAATCTCATGTTTGAAAATATTTAATGATTTTTTGTTTGTTTTCAGAATCCCTTCTGAAAAAGCTTTTTTTGTAAAAAACTGAAAATAATAAAATGCATTTGGAAACAGTTTTTCTGTACGTACTGCTTTATATTAAGAATGTGACAATACATATCAACAGCCCTAAAACTTCTGCTGAATTATGGGCAAACTCCCCCTAAAAGTTTGACCTCCTTTGCTTTCTTCATCACTGTGGATTTATTAATTTCTCTGCTTGCAACAAAAAGTTTAATCTTGCAAGGCCTTAAAATCAAATGCAAATATTTAAGTCCTTACATTTAGTCTGTATGTTGGCAGGTTAATTGCACAGAAATTTTGCTATATCTGCACATACCTAAGGCTCATTCCCTGTCTTCCTTTATCAGTCTCTGACCAGGAACAGCACTTTCCCTGCTCTTGATGAATGCAGTCCTGCTATGTTCATTGCCTGCTTGACATAAGATTTCAAAGGCCATTTTCCTGGCCTGCCATGGGCTTATTTTGTGTCTCAGTAACCCCTTACCTGTCCTCCTTTGCCAAAAGCTCACTTTGTGCACTTCCCTCACTTCACCTCTCATTCAGAGCTAGTGAGAATAACTGATGTTTTCAAATTTTGTTTTCTCATCTTGCCATGGAGATTTTGCCTTCAAGGAAACTTCCAGAAACCTGCAGTGGGTTGCCTTATTATTTTCCTTCAAATACTCCCTTTTCTATCAAGCACTTCACAAACACTGCATGGTTTAGAAGAAAAAGCATAGGAGTTAACATCTGAATCCTAAAAGTAAGACTTGGAGATTTGCAGGAAAATGGACTCTGTAACAAATACGTTGTAAAATTCTGCCATCTGCCCTTTGCAAAGGGTTGGGTTAAATATGTGTGATGAACCTTTACAGCCCCACTGTGTATGGATCAGAGGCTTCACATCTTTCCAACTTTTTTCCTTCCTAAGTCACAGAAAACACAAGAGTAATCCACTTTGCCATGACAGCCTTTACTCTAACAAGTCTGTGTCACATGGGCTATTGTCACACTTTATGCTTTTCCAATTAACCTTGAAGTCTTTCTCTCCAAGGAAAATTTCTATTTTGCAGGACATACAAAAACACCTGAACTTCTTCATAAATAGGAGTCATATGGAGTAAGTGAGGTTGGCTCTCTAGAGAACTCCCTTTTAGTTATCCAAAAAACAAAAGAGGGGAACGAAAAATTTAACCCAAAAATATCCAGAGTGGTGTTCAGAGCCAAGGAATGTGCTGCAGTAGTATAACACACTATCTTGTTTTAGTAGCAAGTATGTCTAAATCCTGCCATTTTCAGGCACACAGGTTCAGTCTAAACTTTAGTAGGCATTCAACAGGAGATCAGGTTTCCATCCCATTGGGAAAAGCTAACAAGGTCTGTTTTTTCCAATCCAGGCAATAAACCCTGGATGCAGAATCCCAACGCCACACTTTCTCCCCTAAAATAATTTTGAGTGCTGATTGCTAAAGGAGGAAAGTAAGCCATGGGGTTTTTTTTACCATAAAACCACAGTTACTGTTGTAATAAGGTCCTTCTATGTCCGATGAAGCAGAGCAGGACAAATGAATGGATGCTCTCCCCATGGAATTTTCCAGGATTGCAAAGCTTGTGTTGATCTGCAGTCAACACTTCCTACCATTTTACTCAAACATTGAATCAAACAAGGATGGAATTAAATCATGCATTTTCACTTCATCACCCACTGAATATACTTTCACATACAGAATCCTTCCAAGTATATCACTGGGAGCCAGACACCATCTACCCCACACTGAGTCTATGCAATCAAGTCTCCATTGAAAACACAAATATAGAGCTGGCTGAGTGACTGATAGGCAAATTAGTTCCTGGGCTAAGCCCTGCATGATGGGCTTAGCAAACTGAGAGAGTATTTGCTATCTTCTAGAAAAACAAGGAAAAGAAAAATACAGAAAAATAAAACTACAGAAAAAGAAAAATACATAAAACTCTCAATTTCAAGAATTACAGCTTCATACTACTCTTCAGTAAATACAGATGTCAGAAATAGAGGGTTGCCTTGATGTCTTTGCCAGAGAAGGTGAGAAGCCTTATTATTTTTTTTTTCAAATCAAAGACTCCAGCTTTTTTTTTTTTTTTTTGCACAGACTCTTCATTGTTCTTTGACAGAGTTAAAGGCACATTCAAAACTATTTGGCTTACTGAAGGTGTAGTGCTCTTAAAAATGATCAAGAAACAGATCTCCAAGAAACCCAGCCCCACAGCTGTAACCAACCTTCAGATATGTGCTGGTCTCACCAGTTCTTAGTGAATTCACCCTCAGTACCTTTGGCTCACTGTAAAGGGTGACAAAATCTTCCAGAGCCTGTTCCTGAGAGTGTACTGAATATAGAGCTATGGTTCATACATCTCTAGTTTGAAAACCATAAAGAATCAAGCAACACCTCCACCAGATACTTTTTACAAACAGCTATGTCATCGTTAGCAATTCAGTGAAGCAAAGCAGATAGGAAAGGGAGTAATTCAAATTCAAATTTACTGTGTGATTGGACAACCAGGTGTTGGCACAGTTGAAGTACTGGTTTAATCAATATAATAGACACCTCTGATGTCAGGAGAGAGCAACATATGATTCACCAACTTCCTGCAGATTTGAAGTATTACAGATCTTAGCCACTTAATTATCAATGTACTTCCTTCCTTCATATGTAATTGAGGAAAGGAGACAAACTTGCTAATGGCACATCCAACTCCTGCATCTGGATCATTGGTAGATATATTGAACAGGACTGGACCTAGGTTTGAACCCAGAAAAACACCTCTGGTGTCCAGTCACCAGCCAGATGTAGCCACATTCAACCCCCTGAGCTGTGCCCTTCAGGCAATTCACCATGAGCCACTCATCCCACAGCTGGACAGCTCATCCACAAGGGTGCTGTGAGTGACAGTACCAAAAGCTTCACTGAAACCCAAAAACACTACCTTCCCTTCAACCACTTGGAGGGTCACTTTAACATAGAAAGATATCAAATTATTTTAAAAGATGTTTCCTTTTATGAACCCATGTTGACTGTGCCTGATGACTATTTTTCTTTAAACGCCTTTCAACTGTACTCTGTATCATCACCATATTTTTTTACAGGAATTGAAGTTAGAAAAACCCTTCTGTGTAGTTCCCTGGGTCTTTCCTTATGCCTTTTTTTAGATTGGAATAGTACTGGCAAGTGTCCAGTCAACAGGGACTCTCCAGACTCACAAGATCTTTCATAGATGAGAGAGATGGCTCCTACCATAACATTTGGTAGCTCCCTCAAAACTCTGGGATGAATCCCATCAGGCTCCATGGACTTCTGAACATTAATTGATACAGTTGGTCTCTTACAGTTTCAGAGTCCACAAAGGAAAATTCACTGTTCCACACTGGTGGTACCCCAATGGGAGGCATCAGGCAGCTCAGTAAGGAACAGTGACCAAACGGGATGTGAAGGTTTCATTCTGCCTTTGCTTGTCTCTTGAGCATTTCACCTCATCCTGTGATATGACAACAAAAACTCAGGAGGTTTGATCAGTTTCAAATGTACAAAAAAACAACCCCAGAGACACACAAGATAACAACACAATATGGAAGAGATGGTAAGGCTGGAAAATGTGCAAAGCAGGTGGAAGACATCTCCATGCTAATGGAGTGAAACCAGCTCATATGGATGCTTTTGTTTTTGAACAGTCCCACAGGATTCCAAATGCCAAACGCTTGAGTTTAGAAAGATGGTGAGAACCAACAGAAGAGTTCTCAAGAGAGTAAAAGGTAAGTAACTATTTAAAAATTCTTGAGATTGCTATAATATTCAAAAATCTTTGAAATAAAATGAAGAAGTATTTTGGAAATACTGATTTTGTTTAAGCCCCTTTGATTACTTGATACTTTTCTTCAGGTCTCACCAAGATAAAAATCTCTTCCACTGGAATCAAGTTCTTCAGTCAAAAAACCCCATGGAGTCAAACAGATGTTTCCATTACTTCCTTCTTGTTCATAATATTTGTTGGGATTTTTTTGTAATGCTCTATACATGTCAGAAAAATTAGAACATTCCCAGTTAAATGTATGTAGGAAATTAGCACAGACCTACCTAAAACTTTGCTAAGGAGCTGTCAAATTGGTAAATCTTGACAGAAAGGTATAATTCCATCTGATCCCACAAAAAGTAATCTGCTACTGTCACAGTTCCTGATCTGTCGTGGTCTGCGTGCATGCTCTTGATGTCCACGATGCACAGCAGCAAGGGGGCAGGACACTTTCCCCTTGGGGAGTTTGTGGCTCCCTGCCCAGGGACTCCGATGCTCTCAGCAGTCGCTTTCTGGGGTGCAGAGATGAGGCAGAGAATGAGACGGATTCTTGGGGTGAACTAAGGAGGTTTATTGAAGGTGCTGACAACTGAAGAGCAAAGGCCCAAGCACCAAACCCCAAGAACTTAAAACCCAAGAACCCTGAGCAGGGCATTGACAGTGCGTTTTATGGAGGGGGCGGCACAAAGCAAGCAACCAATGACAGTACACTCACGGAGGAGTTTAAGGCGGGGAATACAGAATTTAATCCAATGGGGAATAACAAAGGGAGGGGAATAATACAGGACAGCAAATGATCATCAGGTTGGGGAAGATTGGCAGGGAAGGCTCTAGAAACAGGGGCAGGGGTACAGGGGATTGACAACTGAAAAATGAGGAGATTAGAGAAGGGATAAATGCTGAAGGACAAATAGGGAAACTTCAAGGGAGTGGCCAGCTGACAAGTAAAGGGATTGACACATAACAATATGCATAACAATTAGGGCATAGAACCTAAGAATAGAACAAACCAATACAAATGAGAGACAGTGCCTGCCTCCAGGAATGGGGGAGGACAGGTCTAGGGGAGACAAACTTCATATCTAACACACAAATGAAATAAAAGGCTGGCCAAGAAACACAAAAGAAAAACACACACCACCACACTTATCAGTGAAGAAATTTTATCCCATCTTCCTTGGTATCTCTGGCTGTACAGGACACTAACTGAGAATGGAAAAGACAAAGCTTCACCAACACTTGCTTTCTTGGCTTGAAGCTGAGTGGTGCTGGAGCCTCTTACGGACTCTCTCTGTGATGAAGAAGATTTGTTTCTTCTTATTCTTTACTAATTTCTAAAACAACCCAATGGAGAGAGCTAAGGGAACATCCTTCTCCTTTCTCACAACCAGACTGGCCACCATTTTCCCTCCACTTCCAAATAAACAAAGGGAGGGGGGAACACACCATCAATAGACGTTTTGTAATATATCCCGTCCTACCCCTTAGGTGGACAACACCTGGAAGTTGCCAATTGAAAACACCTACAGCTCTAAAGATTTCTTTTTCAATTAAAATCTCTCCTGGGTTGCAACAATCTGAGCTTTTATAGATTTCAATTAGGAAATGTGCTGTTTTACTTCGTCTGTGCTGAGAACTGTGGGTTTCGGGTTTTGGTTTGTAGCTTTCTAGGAGGAGTTGTTTGAGGGCTTGGTTTGGTTTTGGTTTTTTGGTGGCAGTGTTTTGTTGGTGGTTTTTTGTTTTGTTTTGTTTTTGGGTCGTTTTTCTTGGGGAGTGGGGGATAGGACTGCACAGGGACACTGGGCACTGCAGAGAAAGAATGAGTAATTTTGAGTGCACAAGTCTTCATGGTGTCACAGTGAGTTAAGTCCACTGAAGAGAAATGCACTGAGAAGGCGCAGCAAGAATTTGTGACTCAGGAAGTCTCTGAAAGGGAAAGAAGTAGAAGAGTGGGAACAGAGCCAGTAGAACCTTTGATCTTGTACAGTGACTGTGAGGGTCTGGTGAGTGGTTGATACTTCAACACATGGAGTGAAAAAACAGGGCTGATGCACCTACAAAAAAAAACTAGTTCTGAATGAACCATTCACAAAAAGAGGATGGAACACTGAAGGAGTATTTGAACTTTCTTTTAAGCCAACTGGTTATGTAAAAAGGCCTTTTGGAATAAAAGGACCTTTTTGCTCAGTGGCATCTTCCCTGATCAGATCCTCCAGGACGTACACAATTTTGCCAGTGGGGAGGTGAAGCACCTTTGCATTGTCAAAGACAAGCAGGTTGTACAGTGCATTGTTGGGTCGCTTTAGTGTCATTACAACTGATAGAAAGGCATGGACCCCTTTCCCAGGGTGTGGGTGATGCCCTGAAGACATCCCTAAGAGTCCTTGCTGAGCCATAAAAAACCCTCCTCTTTATGTTGAGTCCAGTGTCCTATCTCAGTCCATCTACCCACTTGTAACCTCACATCTTAGCAGGAAACTCTTTAACACAAATTTATGTTTAAAGGAATATTTTTAAGGAATTTTTTTAAAAGGAATTTTGTTCCTGGAGGGCTGTCTATCTTGGTAAGTAGCAGTAATTCATCTCTCTCTTTAGATAAAATATATTCGAACCTTAGAGAGGAGTTTCCATAGCAGAACCATAATATAAATGAATGACCTCATTATAAAGATTACTTTTGGAATCATTTAGGTTAGGAAAGACCTTTAAGATCATTGAGTCCAACTGTTGACCCAGAACTGCCAAGAGCAGCCTTAAACCATGTCCCCAAAATCTTTGCAAATGAGTTCATTTCTAGCTATGAAGTAGAACTGACTTTTTATGTTCTGACACTAGACATTTTTGGGTTTCATAAATGTTGCTTCATATTTGATTTCTGAATGGGGGACAACCCATCCTCCATGAGAAATCAACCTCCTAAAGTTGAGTTTGAACAAGCCCTTGGCAGTGCTTTTAGCTCTGAGTGCTTTCTTTCAATATGAACACTTCAATATAATCTCTCTGTTGCTACCTGGCTGAGCTTCAAGAGTGGGGCAGCCACTTAACAAATGAGATATTTCTAAAGAGAAAGAAAGAGGGAGCAAGAAATCAGTTATCAGAGACTGCTCTGCATTGCCTTGGGAATTAAAAAAACTAATGACCCCGTAGCTGGAGCCAAAATACTTTATTGTCTTCTATTATAAATCAGCCAGGCCAAATTCAGTCCAACTAATTACTATACCAACCACCTACAGCAGAATGATTACCTTCCATTGCCAGTAACTTCATAAGGCACAGTCACCCTTCAGAGCCTCACATGGGAGCTTGGAAATGGACTTTGCAAAGCTTCCTTTCCACCATGTCAGATTGTGAACCTATAGATCTGGGCTAGCAGGCACATCTATAGGTCCTGGCCAAAGTCTGGTGTCATCGTGGAAGGGTTTTGAAGCAGAAGGAGGCTCAGCAGGGAATGTGCTGCAAAATGATATCAGGAATGCAGACAGCAGCAAGCAGAGGAATCAGAGGAATCTTTGCTAATACTGCCTCTACAGACTCGCTTAAACCTTCATCTGGAATTATCCCATGTTTGCCAATGTTTCCCATTAGTGGTATTACTTCACCAGTTTCTTCTCAATCAGCTGTTTAGCAATTCTGCAGTGCTGCTGTCATTTTCCATTCCGTCACATGTTGTCTTGGGTTAAGTAACCAAAAAATGTGTATTCTATTTCATCTGTTGAAAGGAGTTGGGAAGACGTTTTTTCTTTATCTCTTGTAACTCCAGGGGGGAGGAGGGCAGATCCCTTCTGATAATAGGCCATCTGTTAAAACCAGGTGGGGCAGTGTTTCTTGTCTCTTTCACCACTGTCCACCCTTAGGGGATATCTTCTGTTAATGGGCCATTAAGGCTCACCAGTGACATGACACATTACATCATCCCACTGTGAGATGCTCCACCCAGTGAGGAGGAGCCAGCCATTCCTACCAAGATAAAAACTGAGACATTGGACCATCAAACAGCCTCTTTTCCACTGGATTCCCAGAGAAGGACCGGACCCATCTCACCAGCACTGGACCCTTTTCTACAGGATCATCTCTATTTCACAGAACAACCTCTGTTACTCCAGGAGGATTTATTTGGACTGCTTCCAACACCCTGACTGACAGGGTGTCAGGTCATATCTTTGACTCTGTTAAGATTTTCCAGGACTTTTGTTTGTTTTCTTGTTTGGTCTTTGTACTAGTGCATTTGTATTTTTTAATATTCCTAGTAAAGAACTGTTATTCCTATTCCCATATTTTAGCCTGAAAGCTCCTAATTTTGAAATTATAATAATTTGGAAGGAGGGGGTTTACATTCACCATTCCCAGGGGAGCTCCAACTCTCCCTGACAGATACCTGTCTTTCTAAACCAAGACTCACGTGAACTGATCACACTCAATCAATCTTGTGTCAGCCAAAAATATATTTGAAAGGTTCAGCCCCTTTTGAGAAAGCCTAGCTACCTCTGCTTCAGGCTTTCTGATATGGAATTGTCCCCAGAATTTCCTTGCTGTGATCAGGTATTGACCCTGCAGGAATAACATTAAAATAGAAATGCTTATTCTGATCTCATTGTACACTCCAACCTTTCCAATAGAGTGAATCTTTCCATTAATTTTTTTGCAATCCTATTCAACAGACATATGTCTATCTGTCAAAAAAAGAATCTTCATATCTTTCTAAAAATTTACCTTTTACTCCCACAAAATTTGACAAAGACAAATTTTAGTATTTTCCCCCAGGGTCTTAACTTTTCAGTATTTTTTAAAATCATATTTTTAGATGCCAATTGTGGTAGTGCCAAGTTTTGTCAAAATGTCTGGAAGAGGCAAGGGGGAGACATGTAGAAAAAAAAGCAGACCTTTACTGCTGACATCATCCCTTCAATCCATTTCTGTGACATCTCTTTGCTATCACAGAGCACTCTCTAGGGAAACACCTCCCGTGGAAGTGGACTTCTGTGGGTTCAGGAAAACTGAGGTGAAAATAAATTCTGTAGTGACCTACACAGCCATGCAAACGTGACAGTCTGGAAGTTAATGAGCTGCTGTAAAAGTCCCTCAAGACTGTGCTGGGCATAGTGTCCAGCGCTCCAATTTCAGAAAAAAAACCCCCAATCATGTCTCAGTCCTACTCTTGAGCTCAGCAGAGAGATGAGGGTGAGAGGCAGCAATCGCTGCTTCCTTCACCCCACTGCTTCCAGGACTGACCCTGCTGTCTCCCCTTACCCCATCTGAATTTGCAAGCAATTCCCCAAACACACTCTTGCCCTCTGTTTGAGGTTTCAGAGTGACCCAGAGAAAGAAATAAGCTGCACATTAATTAAATCCACATCTGCTACAGCAAATATTGCTGCTGCTAGCACTGCAGAGAAATGATATAAAAGGACCCTGGGCCATGGGAGAGACATTGACTTGATTTCCTTCCAGTGCTGCTGACTCAGAGCTGTCTCCCCTGTCCTTGATCTCTTTCTCTTTCACTTGCCCTCTTGACCCCATCACTCCAGGGTTTCTGACTGGCTCATTTTCAGCCTAATTCTCTTCTCCTTATTCAATGCCTGTTGTATTCATGCCTGTCTCCCAGGTACAACAGGAACACACTCTTCACCCCCATCTTTGAATATATGAGCCCTTCTTCCAACATTTAAACTTTGATGGCACGGCCTGTTTCGCATTTTTAATCTCCTCTGTGTCCTGTCTCATTGGGTGAGATGTGTTACTACATAAAAATAGGGACTTAAATGTTAACTGTGATTCTGGGCTTCTAATTGTTAGCACGAGTTTGCTGTGGTCTATGTAGAATGTCAATTAGCAGCTTTTCAGGCAGGTTTAGGACAAGCACCTGCCAGGGACCATTCCCTGAGGGCAGTGTGAGCTGAGGGAAGGAGAGGAACAACCCCTCGGCATTTGACCTCTGGGCTGGAGATCGATGCCTAAACTGTTTTATTTAGCAAAGCAGCAGCACCCTTGCAGTCTGGTTCCTTCTGTTGCCATTGACAATCATCTTGAGGGGTCCATTTGCTGGTCAATGGCTCTTATTTACCGTTGTGACAATTCCTTCAGCTCCTGCACTGGGCCATCATTCAGTTCCTTTGTGTTGTAACTCTGGTGTCTCCTTTTAGACACCACCACCACCACATTCATGTCCCTCCAGGATCTGCCCTCCTTTCACCCCTTTAACATGTTTTGGCTTTCTTTTGATGACAAGCCATCACTCAGCATTCGTTTCTGTCTCCCAAACCCTCCAGTTCCCAAAAACTGAACTGGCCTTTTCCCACTTTTGCTGTCTCATACCCATGGGACAATCCAGCAGTCAAATAAAATAAGAGGTACATTTTTCATTCATGTCTGGCAGATTAATTGACAGCCTTGTTTGACACAATCAGAGAAATCAAATACAATTTTCAGTTGAAATTTCCAGCAAGATTGCATTAAAAAAATTTTAAAATGTGACTTCCAAATATTTTTTGCAGCCTTCTATCATCATCACGTGACATCTCCATTTAAGATGTGTATTGCAGCTCAGACAGGAACTGGGTAAAATAGTTATTGATTAGGGTCAAAGGCATTTCTGTGCATGAAATTTACATTCATACATGAATGGCCTTTTCTTCCTAATAATGTCTGTTACTTATTCTTTTCCTTCCACAACCGTGGTGGAATATCCTCTGTGTTTCTTTGCAAGTGTCTAAGGCATATTCAGAGAGATTTCCAAGTGTCTGAGACATATGATTGTCTGAGGCAATCAGAAATTCTCTGATTATTTTGCCATACCTGGCACCGTGGATCTTCCACCTTAAGCATTTGTCCACGTGTTCTCCATCACTGCAGCCACTGCAAGCTTTGCTTCTTTCTGAGGTTTTAAATCTCAGCTTATTAATTTTGGAATAGTCATTTAGGTAAGAATCATCTCTCCTGTACAAAGCTTAATATTTGTCATCCAAACTCTTTAATGACTTTTATGGTTTTCCTTTTGCCTACATAACTTCTTTATCTTCTTCCCCACACTGTTTCTCCCACAGAGCTGAGCCTGCATTTCTTTCTTTTCTGTTCCATCCTGAATCATTCTCATGACATCCCATTCTGTTTCACCACAGGGAGCTTTCTGGGAGTGTATACCTATCTATCTTCTTCATTAAAAACACAAGACATTTCATGGAAACACACACTTGGTAAACATTGTTATATTGCAAACTAAACCTGATTCGATTGAAAATGAAATCCAAACACACAGCACGCTTGAAAACTTTGTGTCAAAGAAGATCCATGTTTTCTTTTAAAATAAATATGTGTTTATGTTTGTAAATAAACACCTGAAACTCACAGTATTTTGACCTTCAGAGAGAAGTCTCCTCTGCATTAGCAACAAACTCACAAAAAGGAATTTGCTAAGCTCTTTTAAAATTGAAAACACAGGCTTTTATTTTTCCTATACTACTTCTTTCTCAGAAGCTACATGACCTAACCTTTCATGTTTTGTGCCTATTGGTTTTCATTCCATATTGTACTGACAATTCATATGACACTGCAAGGATTTTTTATGAAGATACAGAATGATTAAGATAAAGCTACCTTCTTTACTAATTGCATTGAACTATTTAATGATGCTCACTGTGTTTAGGGACAGAAATGAAAACAACCTTCTGGTGCTGTTGCTTCAGAAAAGGAGGTATGGTAGGCTATGTACAGATTAATACACTCACGTAATCTCAGAGGATTTATATATTTTTTTATTCTTCCTATCTCTGCTCTTGTCCTTCAAGGAAATGAAATTTTCCTCAGTGATAAATTCCATTAAGTTTACTTAATGGTTTAAAAACCATTAAGTTTACACTGTGCTGTTGTTTAATTATATTCAAACATTAATTAAAGACAAGGTTAGTTATATTGGCACTAGTAACTGCTGAAGATATGTTAGCCTTAGTATTGCAGCAATTTCAGTTTCCTGATTATACTTCCAACAAATGGATTCTTCAATCCTAATACATATGTATAAGTCTCATTTTTAGAAAAGGTAAGCAATTATTCTATCAAAATTCAACTGCTCAATCTTTTCAAAGCCTCTGCTCTTCTTCCCACATTTATTTCACCCTAGACATTCTACCTTTGAAGCAATATCCACAACAATAGCAACAAAACATGCTTTCTTTACCTGTTTGAGCAGCAGTCAGCATCATTACTACAACCATTCTTGGTAAGGACTTTAAAAATGCTACAGTGCCATGCAGCAATGCTGCTTGAGAGAGCTGAGGTAAAATGAGTATGGATTTATGCATCAAGGTTAGCCTCATTTCTGGAACAGTGGGAACTGTTCATATCAAATCTAAATGTTGAAATTCCTTGTGGAACACTGCAGGATAGAGCATGGATTAGGGTACACAATGGACTTCAGCTGGAGACACATCTACATGGACTTCAAAATTTCAAGGAATCACCCTTTGGAAGTGCCAGCAAATCTGGATGCCTGCAGCACCACCTGACCTGAGTGGTCTCCTCCTAGGTTTTAAGCCATTCCAATCATCTCTTAAAAATACAATTATCCTCCAGGTTTTCTACCTATTTTCAATCTTTGGGGATGACAGTGGTACAGTAACATCTTCAGCAGGGACAACCTGTCAGGCACACACCCACCACTGTTCTAATTTGGGTGTCATGAAGAGCTGCATCAAATGCTGTGCCTATTTTAGGGATGCACAGTCCCCTCCACCCCTCCAAGATGCATCCGTTCACCATGCCCAAGTTCCTGCTGTGATCCAGTCTTTTAATAGCTGCACAGCACAAGCCAGGGAAGTCTAACACTGTGCTGCTTCTCTCCTCCGAATCACTGCTGCTCAGAAAGTACAACTTCAAGTTGCTTAAAACTTTTTAAAAAGCCAGATAAATAAATAGGGATCATCAGGTTTCCCTGCTGCCCTGTGAACAAGCCTTGTCCTCAGACAACAAATGACCCAGGGACAGGCACAGCCAGCCTGCAGTGCTGCAGAGAGGCTGACACTAATGCAGTTGGATGTTCCCTTTGAACAAAACTTGGCTGCTGGCTGCATTCTGCTTTGAGACAGCACCAAGACGACAGCACTGACAAATGCCTTGAAATTCAGTGCCCGTGGCCCTGCCCTTGCTTTGCTGCAGCCTGTGGCAAAGAACGGTGACAGTTCAAATGACTGGCTGGCAGATACATTCACAATACATTAACATTTTGTTAGAATCCTGCCAAGTGTGCCTCTGGTCTCAGTGGGAACTAACCAACTGCTTCAGCTACATTTGGACAGGACAGCTGCTTCATCAAAATACCCCATCTGTGAGTGCTTTTGCAGGGTGCACCACATTGCAATAGCCTTTTTCACCCCTTTCAGAATGTAACTTTCCTGTTAGAAAAGTCTGGTTTAATCTGCATTTGTCCAATCTTCGACCATCCTGTGTCCTCAACAAACAAAATAATTCTCAGTTCCACAAAGTCTAACACAGAGATCATAAACTCTGTTCAACAGTCTTAGTGCAGCTCCACCAAGCCCTGGTTCATATCTACATTCTGCCTCCAGGAGTGTGTAGGGATTTTATTAATGGAAGGTCAAGTTACCTTGACACATCTAAAGTCCACCTGCCTCTTTGCACCCAAGCAGAACCTGTGAGACAGTCCCTGAATTACCCAAAAGGTGAATTATCTCACCTTGATTAGTTTCACAGAAGGTCTCTGTCTGCAGAGAGGCTCCTGCATTCCTGCAGGGAGCTCCTGTCAGCTTCAGATGTGTGTGGTGTCAAACCAGGCCATAAACAGGAAAGTCTGCAAGAAGTTCAGTGTTTAAGTGCATCCTCCTCACTTCGTTGGAAAAACAGTGCAATCTCAATGTATTTTAAATCATCACATCTCTAGTCTGTAATGCAGAAACTCTGCTTCCCCTTTTACAGCTCTGGGTCCTCCACTCCTGTTAAGACTTGTTGACTCAGGGCAGCAATGAAAAAATTTGAATTTTAGCTCAGTGTGGCAGCTCTAAACCTTTTGCCAACTCACCAGACACATTTAAAGCCACAGAATTTGGTTTCCAATTCTGACATGCAGAAATGCAATTACAGGTATTGGAACATCTGTTTCCCACTGTGAAAATGGTGTTCCTTGGCTTTGGAGCTCCTGCTTTGGAGCTGATTCAGGCTGCTCTCTGGAAGCCCAGAGTCCCACTCTGACAGTGCTGTAGCAACCCTCATTCCAATCTCCATACCATGAGTGTGGAAGTTGTCCCTGCCCATGGCAGGGGGGTTGGAATGAGATGATTTTTGAAGTCCCTTCCAATCCAAACCATTACATGATAGTGCAGACCCTGTTTTTCTTTAATTCATGCTACACTGGGTGTAGCTTTCTAGACTAAAAGAGCCATAGGAACAGCCAAGAATCAGGCACTAAGTTGCTGTTCACATCAGGGTGCAGGGATCAGAATGAAGGTAAATTAAAAATAAAGAAAAAGAAGGTAAGGGTGCATTTGGACCTGCTGTTTTGCCAGGCATCACATCTGCATGGTTGCTTCACACATTACAGTGTGAGCCCATTCCCACCTAATAGATGTTGAATTGAAAACACAGAGAGGAAGAGGAGGGAGGCACAGATTCAGAGATCAGCCTTCAACTGGAGACAAGTTCTGTTTGTTTTTTACAGTACAATCTCAAAGAACAAATCAGATGTCATCTTAGACAATCAATACAGTAACTCCAAGCATAAATCCAAGTCAGCAAAGCAGCATGGATTTATGCACACAGCTATCAGATCCACAGTATTTACTCCAAGTGTAACACAAAGAGCATTTTAGATTGCTGTCAAGAAGACAGATGGTATAGGAGAAAGAAGCAAGTTGAACCTTACCTTCTCAACTGGAAACCAGTCCTCAAGTCTGTAAGGTCCAATTTCAAAGAGTTCTGAACAGAAACAGCTCAAATGGATCACAAGGTATACTCATACAACCCTAAAAGCAGCCTTAGCAAATCAGTGAATTGATCATGGCAAGAATGGACCATAAAATACACACACAAAAGGTCAGAATAAATTAAGTTCACTGACCTGATATTATCTTCTCCACCTCCAGTAGTTGCAGGTTATAAACCTGTCCATAACCTATTCTTAAATAATGTAAAATCATAGAATTACAGAATCATAGATTCTTAGAATGGCTTGGGTTTAAAGGGACTTTAAAGAGCAGCCAGTTCTAAAACCCTGCCTTGAGCAGGAACAAAACTAGGCCAGGTTGCTCAGAATCCCATCCAGTCTGGCCTTGAACACTTCCAGGGATGGGGAATCTGCAGCTTTTCTGGGCAACCTGTTTGAGTGCCTCTCCACCCTTACAGTAATATCTACTCTTTCAGTTATCCCAAAATCTGCTGCAGTCTGGAGGGCTAGTAGAATATTTTTTAGAAACTCACCCATTCTAATTTATAAGTGTCCAGTTTTCCCTTTTTTACCTGATTGCCCTTGGCTGAAGGACTCAGCTATTTGTGAACCAAGACCAAGCTTGGTGCAGAACAGCTGCATAACCCTGGTTCTGTGCTCCTAACAAAAGTGTTTGGAGGTGGTAGTGAGCACTCCATCCTCATGGTGAGAACACCCAAGAATTAAATCCATGCACGAAGACAGAAAAACAGTAGCTAATTATCTAGCAGGGCTAGCATTCAAGAGGGAAGAAGTATTGACACGGAAAAGGTGTGAGACCCTAATTAAAAAATCAGGCAATCAGAAGATGGCAGCAGCAGGGGCCAGGCTGTCCCAGGGAGCGATGGAGATGAGCCCTCCCCGCCTGATTGATGAGAGCCTGGCCAACAGGAGCACTGTGGTGAGCATATTAATGCCTGGCCTGCCAGCTCGTGGAACAGGTGTCTGCAGGGTACAAAGAATTGCTGTGCACTCCTCCAGTGTCCCACTGCCTGCTTGGAGAGCCTCTGTGTGCACACTAAACTTGTCAGAGTCAAATGTGCCACAGTCCACCAAGAAAATCAGCCTCACAGTAGGTCAAGAATCCTTCTCTCTGTGCCTTCTCCCACTTGCAATCACCCTTTTCTGTGCTCTGACCAAGAGGTCAGCTAATTCTGGCTCTGAGGCAAACCAAAAGGAGGAATGAGTCAGGGCAGCAGTGATTTCTGGATCACTGCTGCTGTATTTCCCCCTCCCATCACAGCTCCCACACTGCTGCTCAGGTATAGCTTTAAAGGGATAGATCTTCCCTTGGCCTAAAGGATCACTGAGCAGTAAATAACATTCCTCAGTTCTGACACAGCTAGACACCCTCAAGCACCCTGCAGAAGAATTTCATGTTTTCTACTGGAGTCAAATCAAATTACTTGTTGCTGCACTTCTCAACAGTCTGAGGAAAAAGAAAAAAACCCCAAACAGGCAGCTCTAGAAAAATAATCTCTGTGATGAAAACTGAAAGAATGTAAAGCCACATGCGGAAATCTCTAAGTCAGAAAAAGAATCTTAAAAATAACATGATCAAGAGGCATTGAGAGGTCAGATGGTTGAAACACTACTGTAACATTTGTAGTATTGAAACTTGGCTATCAAAAACTTTAAACAACACATTTATTTTTATTTTTGTACTGAAAAAGGTGTTTTTTTCACCTGAAAAGCCTGAAACAAAGAAAATAATCTTTTGAAATCAAGATCTATTGATTTCCACCTGGCTCTGAATTTATCTCCTTTCTCTAATTAACAGGCTGTGTCACTGGAAGAGAAGAACATTAATGGCACAAGACAACAGTGTCACCTCCTACTACAGAGTAGATCTTGAAGGAAAAATCAAAGCATTTGTTTAAAATAAATCAGCAGCCGTGGTTGAGTTGGCTGTGTGCATGGCAGGTATTTATTGCCTTTCACAATCCTTATAGATGGACAGAAACTGGCACCAACTGGTTAAAATAAAATAAGAAAGGTGCTTCCAGTGAAAGAAATAAATAATATCGTATAGCCTTTTTTTTCTTTTTTTTTTTTTTTCTTCTGGTTAAGGTAGAAACAGGTTCTTGAGCAGCACAAAGATGTTTAAATCACAGCCCTCAGTTGTGAATTCTGAGTCAACTCTAGTGTCAGTTTAACAATATGTATTGCTATTTCATTTTTATTTCATCTCGTGTTTCATGTTATCCAGGAACCACACTATATAATTTAAAAGGGCCATCCATATAGCATCTCCTTCTGCAGGCAGAGTGCCCAGCTGTGCCCAGCTCCAGTTACAGACACCTCACACTTTATCCCACAGTCACCAGGACCCCTAGGAACCACAAGGCACTGAAGGTTTTCTGCCATGAGGCTCACACCCATGAGGACAAGCAGCACTTTGGGATATCTCCCAGCTCCCTCTCTTCCCAGAGGAGGCACAGCACTCCCAAAAACTCAGATGTTTTCCAGTTTAGGCAAAAGAACCTCCTGCTGCAGGTACCATCTCCCAGCCTGGCCTTGCTGGCAAGCACATCTTTAGTGCTGGGCACACAAACCTGGCAGACAGTCCACAGCCAACACTCATCTGAACATTCATATTTTACTTTTAAAGTTTAGTGTCCTTGCATTATCAAAGACTGCATTTTTAACTTTTACAAGAGTTAAGACAAGGATCTTCTCATCTGCCAAAAATATATTTTTCATTGACACAGACTTAGTTTTTTGATAGTAATAGAGTGCAATATTAACAAATATGACAGAGTAGCAGCTAGTCTCAGGCTACATTTAAGGGAGAATGACAAAGTTTAGCAAAGGTCACAGATCTCCACTGCAGGCATATGTGGTTTCCAAGATAAGACCAACAGGAACAATGCAATCATCTATTCTTAGCTACTCCATGACGTTAGACCCTTTCACTTAGTGCAGCAGGGAAAACCCTTTTTCTTTAATGTATTCCTACCTCTGAAGTCTTTAAACCATCATTGAACTAGGTCAAATATTTTCTAAGAGATATGGTACTGACCCTATTTAAGATTGCATCTGGGCCAGCTGAGTCTGGTGTTTCACACAAAGAGCTTTCTAAAATAAGTGTTCATGGTCTTTTCTTCTCAGTTTGTGTGGCAGCTTTCAGGAAGACTAAAGATCAGCACCTTCAAGTAATGGCATAAAAATACAACTTTTTTGTCACAAGATCTTGCCCTGTCTTTGACCAAAATGCCACCTGCTTTCCTTGAGAAGAATGAAGCTTCTGACTTTTCAAATCTCAGTGCCAAGCATCTCTCACAACAGTCAGAACAAAGGATTACAGTCTCAGAAATCAGTTCAGATTTCATGGAAGAAGAAAATACACTTTTTAATGGTCATATATATATATGTGTGTGTGTGTGTGTGTGACACAGAGAGAGAAGATCCAGATATATAATGTGCAGAGGTGTGTTTAAGTGCACACAACAGGAACTTGTGTCTCTCCCCTGCAGCAGCTGGGCAGTTGCATCTCATGGCATCCTGGTTGAGCACAGATATACAGGCTTGTTATTTGATGGATAAAGAAGCCTGTGACACAAATCTGCTGTTGAAATCTCATTCTGGTTAAAGGTAATTAACCATTTTCCTCAGCAAGAGGGCCTGAGGGACAAGCCAGGGGTCATGACACAAGCCCATGACACAGAAATGAGGCAAACTCCCTTTTTTCCACACAGTACTGGACTGTGTTTCCTGTGAAAGTCTCCAGGAGTTAGAAAATCAGCAGTAGGCATGAGAACAGAGGTTTAATTTTCTCATGAACCTGACATGCAATATTACAACTGAAAATTCTGCGTTTTCATTTTCCTTCTGGCTATGTATTTCCTTTGTTCACCTGCTTTTCAGTGTGCATTATTGCAGAGGAACTGCTGACAGTCACTACTTCAGATGTGGGACTTTATCACAGCAGGATTAACTAAACCACAAAGGCTGAGTCCGTACAGCACCAACCCCCTTCCTCTTCACATCCCAGAAGCAGATGGCAACACAAAATGAATTCTTCTCGTATTGTTAAAGCTTATGCTTTTTCACCTGTGAGAAGGATTTTAGCTTTGGATCAAGGAGGGAGCTGATTTTACAATCACAGTATAAAAGATTAATAGGCTCTAGCACAAGGTGACTAATACGTTCTGTAAGTTTGTGAAAAGAGAGGATTTCTTTTTTTTTCTTTTTTTTTTTTTAATAAAGTTTCAAGAACTGTTTTTGCTTTTCACACAGCCTTGTGCTAAGATGCCAGCAGATTATTAGTGTGAGTTCTTGCAACACAAACGTATGAATGATACAGTCCCATGCTGGATCTGTTCTTTATCCCACACACAGACGTGGAACTCCCATGATACTTGGATTTGTTAGGCAGGTGCATGACAGATTTATGAATTTCGGGCTATCACAGGATTATCGCCCGTGGCAAGGCATTTAGCATGATGCAGCCAGCAGTAACTTTCTCAAGATCTTTGAGATACAGTAGTAAAAGAACCCCTGCCAGAACAACACAATGAAAAAATTGTGCAAGAAATAGGAGTTCTTTCAAAAGATTTCGCCCTGCAAGGATGCTTCTTCGGAGTGAAAGTGTATATCACACGCAAGCTATTAGTCTGAGGGTGAGGTTAAACCCACTGTTATTTTACTAAGGACACACCTACAGCTGAATGACTTCAAATAGGCCCCAAAAATGCAGAAAATCCATTTTTAGTTCTGATAAATATAGAAATTAATGCTGTTCTTGCTACCTTTAGCACACAATGCAATGAATCACAAGATTGCAAGTTGCTGTCCAGAGAAGTCGTGAAACTCCCTGGAAATGTTCAAGGCCAGGATGGACAGGGCTTTGTGCAACCTGTTCTGGTGGAAGGTGCTCCTGTCCATGGCAAGGGATCTTTAAGGTCACTTCCAACCCAAACCATTCTATGATTCTATGAAATGACAGGGAAAACTGCATCCTCCCTCTGCCTCCAAAGGTAAAAGCAAATTTCTCCCAAACTTGGGCTGTACAGGAAAGTTATTTCAAGATGAAAGCCAGCATGGACAGATTCTCCCAACCTCCTCCATTGATGTTCTTCCTGCTCCAAGTGACCTTTTGATGCTTCTCCAAGTTCATCCCTAAGCAGACATATGCTAACTAACACGAGAAGCTGTTCTGAAGAAACTCCTTGGGGAAAAGATGTTGCAGACAACTTCCTGAGACAGATTAGCTCTGAAAAAGCTATTTAGTCAGCATTCTCCTTAGTCTTCAAGTTCTGCAAAATAATGTTGTTTGGGAGAATGCTGTGGCTCTAATAATGACTTCTTCCAAAAATACTTTTTAACAAAGAAAAGGGAACCAAGTTTTTGGGGTTCTTTCTGATATGTTCACACTCTTCTTTCTCACAAATATAAGACAATAAAACCTCTTCCTCATTCAAAAAATGAGACTGGATTTGAGTTAAGAATGACTGAGAGTAAATCTCCCAAGTCACATTCATATCTCTCAAGTAATTTTTTTTTTCTTTTTTTTCTTTTTTTTTTTTTTTTCCCAGAGAACCCTAAAGAACGCTCCACACAGTACACTGGAATTTAAACACACAAAGTAAATGGAAACCTGCAATTTCCATCTTTCTATCTATCTTTCTTCATTAACGTGGTCATTAATAATTTGTTTGCTTTTGCTTCATATTGATTATGTACTAGATCTTCATGGCAGTAATGGAAATGTGGAAATCACCTTCCATTACTGAGACATTTAATATAAAAGGATGTCTGGAACAGATTAGATACCATATCAAACTTGTATGAAGGTGTAGCTATCAAAAAAGCACTGTTGTTTACATGGCTTTATAATTTATTTTTTTTAATTTATTTTTGTTTAGTTGTGAACTGGTGCCTTTATCACAGTGACAAACTTTGTCTAGCAGACTGTCTTCCTCATCCACTTACTTGTTCACAGTCAAAGGTTCAACCAAGCTTTCAGCTTTATGGCTTGCTTTTGTACCATGATAAATCTGTAGCAATTATTGCCATTTAAATGCAGGTTGAGCTCACCACGGGCACAGCACGTGTGTTGGTCATTACTGTGACACAGCTGCTCTCCAGGGCACGTGGCTGCACACACATATTCTCTCTTTGAGAGCTATTCCTCTGCATCATTAACAGCTGGCACTGATGAAACATAGTTTAGTTTTGGTTAGCAATTATTTTCTTGAAATTCAAACAAACTGCAGTGCTACTATCACAGATTAGCTACATTCTTTTAGAATCTGACAATATTTGCCATTTTTCTTAAAATACTCCACTGTAGAAAAAGAGATCTGAAGTGAAAATTCTGTTCACATATAGCATATTTAATACTTACTGTTAGAGAAAAAAACCTTTCAAATGCAATCCCTAAAAAAACAGATAGAAAAAGAACCCAGGATAATTTGGCTCTGGTAGTTTTTAGCACTTTAGATTGACAGCTCTGAAATTAGAGCACTTGATTATAGCTGCTTCTAAAAGAAATCCCCCCCAGACAAACACAGATATCTCTGCATTCATTGATTTCTGCCCCTTTTCAATGTGTCTGTCTTCATCTCTGCTAGCTGATCTTCATTACTCATGAACTCTCAAGAATAACTCTCAAGTTTTTCTTGAAACAGTTTAAGTTTCAATTCAGTCCCAAATTCAGGATGCACAACACACCATGGAATGCATTTTTATAAGATCCATCACTTTACAAAATATACTTCAGTTAGTGTGTGAACAGGCTGAATTGAACACAAAGATAAAGAGAAAGGAGATTTAGAAATAAATGTTTGAAGTGAAGGATTCAAAGAGCTTAAAATGTTGGTTTACTACATCTGTCAAAAAAAGATTGTTTTCTAAAAACACTCAGACCAGAAGAAAAATAAGTCTATTTACACATTTCTCACAAAAAGATTCATCTGTGTTTGGTAAAAACTCATGGTGCACACCACTGGAATATTTCTCCATCCCAGGTGGGAGAAAAGAAACTCTTAGAGAGGTGGTTTCCATTTTTTTCAGAGCAAACATCCCTGACGGTCCATTATTCCCACCACTCTGAGCTCCATCCACTCCAGTCCCTCCCACCATCTCTGTCTCTGCAGGTTCATCTCCTGATGTACATCCTCTCCCCAGAACACCAGAATACCCAACCAATAAATTAAGAAATCTTGCAGCTAAAAGGTAGATTGAGTGTCTCAATAGCTCAGCTCGCTCCTTCCTGCTTTTCTTCCTGTCTTGCAAGATTTCTTAATTTATTGGTTGGGTATTCTGGATTTGACTACTCATATTAGTGAAAAAAGCAGAAAATTAAAGCCAGGGAAGAACAAATCATCATAATTCCAAGTGCTTCCAGAAGCACTGATGCTTTTAACACCTATTCACATGAATTATGATTGTCTTCTTGGAGTAACACCAAGAGCAATGCTGTAAGTGCTATTTAAGATACTTTGACTGGACTGAAAATATTTACAGCTCTTGCATTAGTGCATATATTAATTGCTTTGGTAGCTTTATTGTCCTATAAAACTCTTCAGTACTGGTAGAGCCAACAGTGGCAGATGTTTTGCTTTGAAGTTCTAATAAAACCCAATCACAACTAATTTAATAAGCTCAGTTTTCAGCAAAGCTTCCCCATTAAAATCAAGTCTCCTTCAGGAAGGTTGTGCTGGACAAACAAGGAACTCAACATCACTGATCACACATCAGATCTTAATGTTTTTCTGACTCTTCCAACTAGTTCAAGTCTATTTTCCCCTATCTGACCCCACCATTTTGGCCATTACCTCTTCCCACTGCTGCTTGTAACAATTTCCTGTTTTCAGCACCACTTTCACTTCTCCATTGCCATCTGATAGCTCTGCAGTAACTTTCCAAAAATTTACACTACATAGCTCCCCCTTGGACAGGAAAAAGTTTCATTTAATGCCTTCTGAGCAACATGAACCTGTTGGCTTCCGAACTTGAAAAATATTAAAGATCAAAACAAGCTTTCCTATCCCAGCAAGAGAACATGAGATATGCCTCAAATGATCCTCACTTTATCTGCCCCAGTGTCCCATCATGATGTCTGTAATCTGTTCTCATGCAGCACTGTGACAGATAACACTACCTACAGCTCTAATTCCAGATTGTTGCCAATAAAAACAGGAGTGGTAATAATACCTAGAGTTTTCCCACTGGCTGCGATCGTGCTGGAGTACAAATGATGCCTGGAGACTGTGCAGAAGGAGATGGGAATTTTATTTTCCTCTTATGATTCACACTATCTTCTTTTGCCTTTAGGACTGCTCCCCTCTGGTGACAGCAGAGACAAGCGTAGCTGATTTTCTTTATGGCTACCACTTAGTGACATGTAAGTGCCAGTTGCTTTACCCAGAGAAGGGTATCAAATGCAAAACAAGTCACAGCATGGGGAGTGAATAAACAAGCAGAATCTGTGGGTCTCATCCTCAGCAAGCTGAGCATTTTGCTGATATGATGTACAACAACTGAAGATCTCCATCAGTAGAAAAACCCCCACCACTATCTGAGCAGCATGCTGATGTCCAGCTCATGTCCTGGGTGACAAGTTCTATGCAAGCCATTTTCAGTCTCAGTGGCTGAGATAAGGATAAATTCAGGGTCTCAGCATGAGCCAGATTTCACCTTTTTTGCAGATATTTTGACAAAGCAGGCCACTTCAGATACATTATACATAATCCCTCTACAACGTGTCAGCTGACTGAATCCATGTTTCCAGACACAGACTATATAGATATGGACAGTGCAGATATACAAATGCAACTGAAAGCCTAAATTTTTCTATTTACAACCTATGTGAAAACTCATATTGCTCTAAAAAAGAGCCCAAATGAGTCAGGGGTATTGTGGCAAAATAACTCATTTATTTGCCCTGGCTAGAGGGAGAGGTTAAGTGGGTCACTCAGATACTGAGCACAGCAAGGTAAGCATTTGAAGAAAAAAAAAAACAAACAAAAACCACCACCACCACCAACAACATAACGCAGAATTATTTCCCATTTCTGGCTCCGTACCTGCCTAACACTCACAATTTAGTTTCTTTGTGTGAGACAGCTTCTTGTAACAATGAAGGACCTGCCTTTGGGGAGAATCTGTTTGAGTTCATAAGTTACACTGTGCTTGCAGAGTGCAACAGAAGGTGATTGTACTAGACTCTGGTTGTTTTTTTTTTTTTTACCCATTTTCCAGATTGTGATAGACTTTTTTATTTGCAATAATATTTTGCCTTCTGCAGAACCTTGCTTCTCAGCATGCCAGAATGCACTGCAAGCATTTAATTAAGCCCTATGATGTCCCATTGAGGTTGGCAGGTAGGTGTTTCATAATAGCATCAGGTATTTAAAATTACTTACACAGACACACAAAAACCTGATCATTAGGTTAGGGGCATCGGTGGGACCAAAGAAATGTCATTGCCACTTCTCCAGTGTGACTGCCTGAGAGCTGCCTGACTTTGAAGTGTCTTGTGTGCTATGTCAGGCAGCAGTAAAGCTGACTGCTAGAAAGGAAGATGAAACAGAGTGTGTTATGGCAATCTTCCCAGGATTTCAGGTGACAGAAGCCAGAGTGTCTGGCCTTTGGCTTCATTCACTGAAGGACAGAAGGGTATAAGATTATTCTCCCTCTCAGAAGAGGCTGTGGATGATCACAGTGCCCAAGTGTTCTGTTCTGGTATCCAGAACTGCATCTCAAAACAGAAGGTCAAACCCCCACCCACACGAGCTGGCAGAGCTGGCTGTGGAGCTGTAAGCTGGTATTTTACATGCAATTCTAAGACTTTCCTTGGGCTGCCATAATCCATGGCAGCACAGCACCTGTCTCAGTAAATTACAGATATATATTCATCCCTGGAATACACAAAGAATGTAAGGACAGAAGTTAACACTGATCCTACACATGCTCTATAGTGAAGTCTCAGACCACTGGCTAATAACATCAGAACTCATCTGGGGATTCACCCACACATCCCATTCATGATAATCTTTGTGTCTGAAGTTAACTCCTCAAATCCTGCCTGAACTTGTCTTTTTTTTTTTTTTTCTGCTCAAGATTTATGATAACTCAGTGTTTGCAGAGTTGTCCTAAGAGAGCCACGAGATTTGTGTCTGCTCACAGTGGGTTTCTAAGCATCTTTGGCTGGGATCTTCAGCTTTGATTGCCATATTCCATGACATGAAGTCAGAGCTGGCAAACTGCTTGGTGGCAGTTTCCTGTTCACTGCTCAAGAGACAGCTCTGAATCCCAGCCCAAGGCAGACTTTGCTCATATGAGCCGAGCCCCTTCTCTGTCACATGCTGTGACACCCAGTCTTTAAAAATGTAGCAGCAGAACTTCCCTGTAGACACGCTCTGAAGTACAGCATATATCAGATTAATGAGTTTTGCATAGGTACTGATGATCTAAACGTTACCTAATTTCTGCATTTAGATATCTCTGAGTGTGAAATAATCCTTTAATCATTGTGGCCCTGATTTCTTCACCTCAGCTTTCCTATCCAGCAAGGAGCACAGCAGCATCTGAAGGAGAGGTCAGATGTGCAGAGCTCCTTGTGTACCTTCCACACTGCTGTGCTGGTAGAGACTGCTCCAGCATCATACTAATTCCTTTTATTTACTCCTCTTTTTTTCTATAAGCCTTGATTGAGTAACAGAACAGGGAACAACAAGTCCAAAGGAGAGAGAGGAAAGGAACATCTGCCAAATAAATATAACTGGTACATATGCACCCATCTTAGCCAAGCAGGGTGGGCAATTAACAAAATCATTTAATCCATTCTTTCCAAGCTCTTTGCAGGCAAAAGCAATCGGGACATTCTAGTCAATAACTACATGCAAGAGATTTAAAGATCTCTTAAAGGAACAAATTACTGCAGGATTTTACACATTGGAAGGGGGATTTTATCTCTGCTTGCAGAGGAATGGTGTTAGGGGTTATGAAATATCTCTGTCTATTTCATAAGTACACCTTGCATTAGTAGAATAATTTGGTTAATGCGCTGCATTTGAAGAAGACAAACAAGGGTCAGGTAAAGAGCCACAGGAGTAGCTTTACTGTCACTTCTTAAAAGCTGCAGTCTGCTTCATCGTGCCCATATTTTAGAAACGTGCATGCTGGCATTTCTAAGATTTATGGCAGGCTGCTAAATGCAGAAGATTGCTTAAAGTAACCATCAAGCACTTAGCCCAGCCTAGCTTTCCTGACACCTACAAGCATTTTAGAGGGACAAAGGACCGGCAGCACATTTGAAATTCAAAGCATTTAAAATCAGAATACTTTTTTTCAACAGTATCATGTCAAAAGAGGTTCAATAATCTGCCTATGATCTTGCAGTGAGACCATTACCAGTCCTTATGGTTTCTCTTGTTGCTGTTTCTTTGGCTTTGGGACCAGCTTAGACATGTGACAGCAAAGCAGCAACTGAAACATATCCTGCTGGAAAATCCCTGCATATATCACAAAAAACAAACAAACAAACAAACAAAAGCTATAAAAGCTTTTGCATCCTCCTACTGAGAGAACACATAGTACTTGGGTTGCTCTTTGGTTACTGTTGACAAGAAATGCAGGGATCCATCCTCTGTGGGAGTTCTCACTACCTCAGAGCACAACACACTTGCAAGTCAGGACAGATATCAAATACCTCCCTCCCTACCTCACTGTATTTCTGGAAGCTGAACACTGATGTAAAGATGAATGGGATGAGGCTGCTCAGCAGAACATGGCATTCTCTGGGATCTATTCCCAGGGAATGTAAATTGACAGGTATCTGCTGACTTAAGCTGGGAGAAGCCAAGGTGATTTACAGAAGGAATCAGCGTGGCAGTTTAGACCTGGCTCTCCTTCCCATGGAGGTGACGTCCTCTGGGAATTTGATGCCATTTCAAACTTATGGTAAACTATGTGTGGGAATACCAGCAGCAGATCCCAGAAGACTTAAGAGCAGTTTGTCAAACCCTGGGAGATCCTCAAGTTGACGTTCAAGAATGGCAGGGTCTCCCTAGATTGTTACATCCAGGGTGTTTCCCTCAGCATTACCAATGCATCCAGCACCATGAGATGAAGCTAGAGAAGAAACCCCAGGGAGACTCAAAAAATGGATCATCTCTTTAGCAGGCAAAATTTGCCCTCATTTCCTTAGCCGTGGGCAGTGAAGGTTTGGGTGTTGTTCCAACCTCAGCAATCACAACCAACCCACAAACAACCCAGCTTCCCTCTAACACCATGGTGAGTTTTGGGTGCTGGAAAAATCCAAAGAAGGATTAAAATTCCAGGGAAATGCTTGAAAGAGAAGATTAGAAGGCAAAAAAAAAGGAAGGGAAGAGTCTTCGACCATTGGAGAATCTTTTATCTCTCTACAGGTGGTTGGTTTTTTTTGGTTCCCCTTCAATCTTTTAATATGGAAAAAAAGCATCATTCGGAAGGGGAAAACAAAGATATTTTTTATCAAGCAGATTAAAAAAAGTGTAATCCCCCTGCTCCATGAATCAGGAAGGAAGGGATGTCTCATATCATTCCTGAGATCAGTTGACTTGGAAAAATGAGATGAGGATGTGCACTGACCATTTGACCATTTACAACAGTCCAGAAACATCCTTTGATTTGCCTCTAGCTGAGGACAGGAAAAAAAAGAAACAACAACAAAAAGCAACCACCAAAAAAAAAAAAAAAAAAAAAAAAAAAAAAAAAAAAAAAAAAAAAAAAAAAAAAAAAAAAAGGCAGTCATAGGCACAAACAGTCCTTTCAGGACATCAGCCTGAAATAGGTTTCACGTAATCACTTTATCCTACAAAGGTGAAAAAAATCCAAGGGACAGCAGACAGGACACAGCAACCCAGACAACCAGAGGTCCATTTTCTTCCCACATTGTCTGTCTGAAATAGCCTTGTGAGGGCTTCATGTCATTTGTCACCTCCACCTACACATAATTCCTGGGGAAGGGCACAGATAGAGACTGGCATCCCTGAAAATTTGTCGTAACTGTCTAATACCAGCAGCATCTGATAACCTCCATGGTTTCCTGCAGAAGGGAGGTGACAGGCAAAACACAGAGGGAGAGAGAGAAGCAAGAGCACCCTGAAGGTTTGAGGGGGTATGAAGCTGGAGCAGGTAAAGTCAGGGATGAAGTGAGGAAGGATTGATGAATTCCTAAAAATGAGTGTTGGGGTGGATGTTACAGCATCCTTGAGGTGAGGGGAGTTGAAAAGTGGAGAGGCAAGTCAGAGCAAAAATCATGCTTGGAAGCTGCTTGTGGCAGTTAGATGTTGATTTTCTCTTAAACCATTTGAGGTGGGCAGCTGCCTGAGGCCAACCCTGCCCACACCAGGAGTAAAATCCATTTTTCCACTTAACTGCAGGCAAATCCCATCTGAAGAAGAGGTAGGCAGAGAACAAAAAAGCCCAATAAACACAAACCATTTTGCAACAGAATGCATTCAAATTCATCATTTCCAGGGTCAGATGAAAATCCTTTGGTCACAGCACTGAACTTGGAATCACCAGAGAGAAATAATGATGCTGTCCAGGCATTAGCTGAGACATCACATGCACAGTGTTTGTATGATCTTCCCCAGGCTCTGGGCAGTCAGGGACAACTGACAGAGCAAAGAGCCCACCGGGTTTCTGACAATGGCAGTGCAAATTTCTCCCTTCCTCAGACTGAAGTCTGTCTGCTGACTTTTCTCAGCCTGGCAGAAATCTCTCTTCACACTAATTTATTGTGCTGTGCACTGTGAATTCACATGAAGACAGCTTCATAAAAGAACATGCAACCATTCTTATGCCTGCAATGGCATAAACAAGATTTACTATAAACAAGGATGAGGACTGAAGGCATAAAGCCAGTGGGAAGTCAGGTCTCGTGACTAAATTAGTGAAATGACAGCCACTCTGAAATTTGTCTTTCCTAGCAAAATGATGAGGTAACCTGAAAGTCTCCATGACAACACAGCCCAACCTTGCATTACAAGATGCTTATGCAAGAAAGCATCTACAAGTATAGTGCCTAGGAAAGCCTTCCAACACCCCAACCCCACAGGATTTCAGCTGCTTCCTCTCCTTATTCATAATATTTCCCATGTGTTCGGTGTGGGTTTTTTTCCTTTTCTGAAACTTCAGATAAAAAAGGAATTTTACACAGTATTCTGATTATATGGTTACTTCCTATTTTAAATTGAAAAGGCATGCACAGAAATGTTGAATAACATAGAATCATCATAGACTGGTTTGGGTTAGAAGGAACCTTAAGGATCATCTAGTTCCAAATCCCTGCCAGGGACAGGGATGACACTCACCAGATCAGGCTGCTCAGGGCCCCATCCAGCCTGGCCTTGAACATTTCCAGGGCTGAGGCATCCACAGCTTCTCTGGGCAACCTGTGCCAGTGCCTTGTCACCCTCACAGTAAAGAACTTTCTCCTAACACCTAACCTCAATCTCTCCTCTTCTAGTTTAAAAACAGCCTCCCTTGTCCTATCACTATCTGCCTGTGTAAAAAGTCATTCTCCCTCCTTTTTTAAGCCCCTTTTAGTACTGAAACACAACACATTGTACTCCAGTCAGAGTATTAAAACCTCACACCTTAATGCATTTTTGTTTTTCCAGAAGAGCTGTGTTGGTTGGTAGTCCCCACAGCAGCAGACATCAGAAGCACTGTTCCTTACAGTGTATACAATGTAAAATATAAGCTATAGAAATTCAGATAGAATTTGCTTTAACACAAGGTTCTTCTATGGCAAAAGAGGGAGTGCTTTTACACCAGAGGGGCTCTGACCCGTGGCAGGATACAGCTGCCTACATGAAGATGTCTGATGCCACTGAAGATGCACCAGGTTCCCTGCTGGCCTCCAGCTGTTACTCCAGAGGAGACCAGGGCTCCTACAGGTCTTGTGTCACATCCAGCTCCGCATGAATAACTCAGACAGCAGAACAATCAACACCCAAGTGAGGGGCCTGAGAAACAGCGGTATGTACCACTAGCAGAGTCAATAAATGGTCCTCAGGTGCCAGGACTTCATCCCATAAATCTTATCCAGCACATATTCTGACTAAAAAAAAAAAAAAAAAAAGCAATTAAAAATTATCCAAGGGCTTAGTTTAGATCCCGTCCCCAGGAAGTGCTTGGACCTTTCCAATGCCAGGGTCCATTCCACTAATTTCAGTGTTACAGGGAAATGGCAGAGGGTCTGAAAGAAGTGCAAGAATTTAGGGCTTGAAGCAGTCTCTTTTCCTGCAGGCTGGCTCAGCTTCCCAGCAGAGCCTTCCACTAGGATCACAGAAACACAGGAGGAGCAGAATATTAAAAGTTGTCTTATTAAGTTAACATGAGTGGAGAATTATCCTGCAAACAAATAAGCCAGGCACGGATTATATGAGCTTTAATACAATCTTCTATCAGAGCTGAGCAGTCCCCAATCAAACTAACTATGGAAAATAGTACTTAATGAATCTGTAAATAAATATCAGCAGGAGAGATGGCAGGGCTAAAGAATACCTTATCAGGGAAGGTCTGATCTCCAGAGGAGAGTTAAAAGAAGCAAGGAAAGGTAGGAACTGCTAGAGCATCCCAGCTCACAAATGGACATCCCAAACACCCAGGAGGGCACCCACAACCTTCTGCCTTCCTTCAGTAGCTCTTACCATGCCCCTTCATCTCCGGCAGTTTCTATGGGGTGTAACATCACTAAATATTCAAAACATTCATCAGTTCAAACATGCTTTGAAGTGTCTCCTTTCACAGACATTTCACTGTGTTTAAACCACCACAGACACTCCAGCAAGCTCTCCCTGACACTGCCTTTGATTAGTGGGGGGTGTGCCAAGTCCAACAAACAAGAGCTGTGCACATTGAAGGGTCTGTGGAAAAAGTTACCTGAGCTCACAGCAGCAAGGAGCTCACCCAGAATAAGCAAACCTCCAAACTCCAGCCAAGCCAGATAAAGGGTAAGCAAAAGCTCCAAGAGGCCAAGACTTCAGGTGAGTCAAACAGGATGTCAAGTTTAGTCATTCTGCTGTGGGGGAGGGTGAGCAGATACTTTCCCTGGGAGCAGAGTTGGTAATTTTTTTTTTGTGGGACACCCCTCCACAATAAAAACCATTTTAATGTTCTGTTTTGGATGCCACCCATTCCTCTGCCCACACCTGCTCCTCTGTGAGCACTGCTGACACAACCAGGCTGTGCAACCATCCGAGCACCTGCCCACAGTTCTGTTCCTTCTGGAAATGATTCTGCCATGGCTGTCCCAGCATCACTCCAGGAAATTCAAATGAGCCACACAAAAACACCCTAAAACATCTCAACAGCCAAGACAAACAACCTACACTTCCACAGACTGTATCATTATTCCTCCCTTAGCTCTACCACTACAGCAATCCTCCTTTTCCAGCTACTCCCTGGAATAACTTCTGCCACTCCAGAAGCAGCAGACATACAGACAATTTTCCCAGGAAGAGGGAAAGAAAATCCCAAACAAATTTAAATAGTCTCATATTAGAAAGTCTAATTCCATTTCTACGATTAGCATAATACAATGTGTACAAACCCATAACTTACAGGGCAACTTTACCCAAGCCACTGAGCTGGAAAGTCAAGCAGGGAATCAGCAAATAAACAAACAGATTACTCTTTTCATTTTGTTTGAATAATTTGTTTCAACATGGCTTTATTACATCACGCCTCATTATGGATCCTAATATACCAAGGTCCTCAAGGAAAGCTCATAGACTAACATCCCAATTTCCACATGCAGTACAAAAGAAATAATATTTTGGAAGAGTCATACAACCTTATTTATCAGTAAGTATCTTACACTGTTACCTTTGTTTTAACTAGACAACTAAAACAATAGGATGGTGAGAATAAAATCATCATCATCATGGGGAAGACAACACATTAATGAAGTTACAGATTATGTAGTATTTCACCTCCTTTCTGTCAGCTTTTGACAGCTGATCTTGACACCTCACTCAAAGAGGAGTCTTCAACGCATTTCAATTACAGGAAGACAATAACCAAAATTTTGCACAATAATGAGCTAACGTCAAGAATGACAGACAGCTTGGAGATTTGAGATGTCTCCTCGCACAGAGAACAATATTGATCTGCAACATCTGTTTCCAAGCCTTACTTTACCCCTTTATCCTATTCATATGCAAAATAACTTTTTCCTTTCTAAATCTGTTTTTCTCTATCTTCATCCTTTCCTAGTTCAAATAACTTACCAGTTTCAGCAAGCTTGCTCTTCTGGATGGCGTCTCTCAAAAATAAAAATACGTGCCTTAGGAGGCAGAGTGTTTATAGGAGAAGCTCCACCACAGTCTAGATTATGTTAAGTGGTGGGAAGGACTAAGATCCCAAACATGTGCATACATATTCATCTACACCCACAGCATCACTGGCAGCATTAGGTGAGCTCGTCCTGCTGCAGGTGCTGGCTCACATCCAAGCATTTCGTTTATGTGCATCATTTTGAAGCTTGGATTTGTTTTGTTTCTTCTTCTGAAATCAGAATGATGAGGGATAGCAGTTGAATAAAATTTTGTTTTGAGATAACTACATTTTGCAATAATGAGATTCTGGTATAATATAAATGATATAAATGGCCACAGTGACTGTCAGCCCAAGTTAGAACTGGGAAAATGGCATTCAGGTGTGTTTGTTGGTTTTTTTACTCTTCTTTCTCTTATTGGAACAGAACTGTTCTGCTGTTTATGTGTCAGACCTGATATTTGAGAAACTGAGAGTCTAAGATCTGAGGTTGGAGCTGTAAGTGGTTAATTCCTCTGGAAAAACAAAACAAAAACAAAAGCCAAAACTGAAACTATACAGTGAGATTTCGGTGCTGTTTGTAATACTTTTCTGCATTTTCAACAAGATGCAGCAGTTCTGGGGAATAAAGCGAGTATCAGGGCTGCTTGTTGCACCTGAATCAGGAGAGCGTTCCTGAAATGAAAGAGACGTGATACCTTCGGCCAGCTGAAGTTCTTTCTAATTCAGAAATCTGCTTACAGATAAAAATAGCACCGTGGTGCCAGGGCTGCATCCAGCCCTGAAACAAGGCAGCACCTGGCGAGAACGTGCGGGTGTTATCGAGGGGATGTGCGAGCAGGGATGGACCAGCGGCTCCGCTCCAGGCACGGGGGCTTCTCCTCTGCCCTCCCCTCCAGAGCCACACCAATGCCTCGGGACCTGCTGTTTGTTGTGTTTCTCCTGCATTTCCCAGTCTCCAGTGCTGAGCTCTTCCTTTCTGCTCCCTGCTGTGAGGGCAGGTTGTACTTGCAAAGCTTTTCAAAATTCCCCCCTTCTTCTTTTTTTTTTTAAACCTTTGTCTCTTTATTTTGACTCCTGAAACGATTTTCAAGTGTTCCTGTCACAGCTTTTCAAGTTTCAGTCACATGGAAGCAGACTGGTTGATTTGTTTGTTTTAACAAACAGAAGGACAGAGAAGATAAACTTGTCAATTTTTGTTCCCCTGCAGGATTTAATTTCTTCGTTACTATGCTCTTCTGGATCATTTCAGAGAGGGTTACCGGTGTGTACTTTCACTGGTTAAAAAAAAAAAAAAGAGTCCTTCTAACTTCCAACATTTATTTACTAATGTGCATTATTACTTGGCTTAACTACCTCTGTTCCCTCTGTGGTGCTACCTTTCTTTTCTTCCAAGTATATTTATAGGCAGTTATCTCTACCCTAATTTCATTAAGCAAGGTCTCAGACTCCCAATTGTCTTAGTGGATTTGCACATCCTATTCTTCATAGCCCTGTAATTGAGGGCTGAGCACAGCTCTCCATCTAACATGACACCTGGGAAGAGTGTGCAAGAGCTCTCCCTTTTTAGGAAAGCAGCCACACACTCTCCTTCTCATGTTCTTGATCCTTCAGCAGGCACAGCCCAGACCCACAATACCTGTTTTCAAAGGAAAGCACATCCCTGGTGCTCTGTATCCCACAGCTGCAGGGCCACAGTAATTCCACTCACACTCTCAAATCAGCTGGTGACAGCTCCATACTCCAACCCAGAACAGCATCTTTTTACTGGGAATACACCTATGCATTTCATTGTCCTCCAAAGCCTTCTAAGGCCTGAGCTAGCATTGGAACCTCGGATGGGTTAAAAGGAGGATTTATTTCATTTCATAATTTCAAACCTTCACCCATGTAATAGAACTTTAATCATAGACTCAGAATCACAGAATGGTTTGGGTTTGAAGGGACTGAAAATCACCTTGTTCAGATCCCCTGCCATGGACCAGGTTGCTCAGAGCTCCAGCCAGCCTGGCCTTGAGAACTTCCAGGTGTGTGTGAATGAAGTGATGGATGAAACTCTTGCTTTGAAAGTAATTCCTGTGTCATGGGCTTTACTTAAGATTTTATCAGTCATGTGGGAGCAGAGCCAGGAAGGAGAGAAACAGTAAAATTATCTGCTCTGCTTAAGATTTTTGGTTGATTTTGCTGTGGGCACTGCTATGGAGTGGAGGTGTGTGTCACAGAAGATTCCTAGACACAAAACCAACCAGGACACTCACATTTGTGCTCCTGGAGGAGCCTGAGGTACAGCAAACTGCAATGAGCAGATGAGGCAATGAGAGCCAACACCTAAACTGGAGAGGAGCTCAGCCTCAGCTGCTGTCAGTCAGCACCTACACCCCTTCCAACCAAATGACCCAGACAAAAGAGAATCATGAAGATTAAAGTACAGTAGCATGCAGAGATGTGCAGTAGCTCATGGCTGAATGCACCAGCAGTTGCTACTCATGGGAAAAATATTTTCCATGTGAGATGCAAGTGTTCTTTTTTTTTCAAAGGACATTGCAGACTACTGTAAATTCTAACCCCTGAAAGGCTGCAATTTTGCATTTAAGAAAACAGATGGCTGGGACGGGATGTGGTAAAATAATATAGGATAATGAATGCTCTGGAGAAGATTTCTCCTTTCTCCTGTGTCCAGATAGTTGTTCAAAGAAATTAAGAGGTGAAGAATGAAAGGCAGATCAAAGGAATGTCATTTTTAATTCACCCATGTGATTAAACTGTAATTAATTGCTGTAGGATGGGGATGAGGCCAAAAATGGCAGAATTTTAAAGGGGCAGAACAGCTACATAGATATCAGAAGCATCCACAGTTGTTTTTATTGAAGATTAAAAATTTTAATTAAAAGAATTCACTCAGTAAAAATATTAGGAAAGGATGCTAAATCTCATGCTGCAGGGCTTAAAAGAATCTCCAAATATTATGGGCTCAGGACAAGTCCCAGCTCACAGAGCTGATTATTCACATCTTTCAACTGTTAATTCTAACATTTCCATCCTACCCCATGGTTTCAAATGAATGGGGCTGGGCCTCAGCTTCTCTTGGGCTAACTAGAATTTCAGAGCCCCAAACCATACTGTCCTTGAGCCCAGAGTATCTGAGAACTGCAGGTGCTCAGGACACATTGCTACTCATTACTTCAAAATACATTTCCATGAGCAATTGTATATGCCTATTTGTCAGCCCAAAGCCCAGAGTAGCAGACAAACTAAATGCAATTATTTCCTGTTGGCCTCTCAGATATAAGAATTTCTAGCTTCTCTTTAAAATAGCTTCTCTTCAAAACTTCTCACCTTCCTGCTTTCCCATTAGCTTGCTACTGACTTGGTAAAAGAGAAAAAAAAATTAAAAAAAAAATTCAAAGCAGCTTACCATGGAGACATGACTGTATATAGAACAAGTGTGACGTCTGGGAACCAAGGACTCAATGCAGAGATATCATCTTTTTTTGGATCAATTCATGGGAACTCCAGAAGTGGTTTATGTCTCACATGTATCTCTGACCAGGTGATGTTAAATTCAGTGTACCTCTTCATATCCTCAGCTAAATGCTGAGGTTAATGACTTTAACATTCAGATCAATAACACCTTGAAACAGATTGGAGTCAATTTAGGGCAGGGCAAATTAATGTTGTGGATCCCTGAGGACCCACCCTGCAGCTCTTCAAAACAGGTTACAGCACAGGCATTGTACCCAGCCTGCCTTGATCGTGCTGCTCCAGCAGGGTCTGGTTGGATTCTGAGGAGACTGCTCCCAGGCATGACAGAATAAACCTCCTCCCTCTTTAATTTCACTCCTTAGGGTGCCAATTAGCACAGGGTGATAGGCACACCAGTCTGGTGAGAAATCAATTGTATGCCCAAAGGTAGAGCTAAACACTCATTTCCTTCTAGGACAAAAAAATTAATGCAACTCAGTTACTGCAAAAATTAGAAACCTCAGTGAAATGTCCAAACTTGAACACAGCTAACTTTAGTTCTTGAACTTCAAGTAGATTCTTACTCTAGCTGCTATTAGATTAAACATTATAAAGATCAAACTTTATTTTCAAGTGGAATGTTTCTTTAGTAGGTCTGGTTAATTAGTTTTGTCATTTTCTCCTGCATATCTTGAGGATTTGAGCCTGCAGAAGAAGCAAGAGCCAGCTAAAAGCATATCACTGACACTGCTGTGTGGGGGAATGCAGCACGTTATACTGCAGCAGTAGAAATTACTCCAGAACAACTCTTAAACCATCCATGGCTTCCTCTTGTTTACCTTTTCAGTTTTTTCTCTGTACAATTGTCCCCTGCAGTTGATTCACCCACCATTAGTTACACAGGATCCATTTTGATGGCTGGGGTGTGCCTCACACACGATTAACCAGAAGGTGTTGCCAGCCTCATCCAGCTGCACTTTGCAACAGCTAATTCCTTCCTCCTGCAGGAGCTCAAGATAACAAAACCATCTCTGATCCCTTTCTTTCGTACATGAAGACTACAAGTAGTGTTACCTCTGTGCTGCAGCCATGTGTACTTAGACACACACAGAGCACCTGCATCTGTGCCAGAAACCTGCAGACTCATCCAAAAGCAACACTGGTTTGGCCTTTCCTGGTGTTCAGAGTGCTGGCTTGGGCTGAACAGACCAGGTGTTTCCTTCCAGCTACCTACACATTCCAGTATTTTGCTGGGCATTAAATACATATAATTCCCAGCAATCTGCTCTGTGCCTGCATGTACTGTACTGTGAGGCAACAGGATTTCAGGATCAGGAGCTGCAAATGCCTTCTTCTGCTGGTATTTTATCCACGATGCCCCAGAAATAACAAGAGTGGCTCCAGGCACTGAAGTCATTGCATCCTTTGTATCCTGTGTCCAGCTTTTTGCTTTGAGGGGTCAGTAGCTGAAGGTTTAAATGATATCTAACCCAGGGAGGACACAAGAGTTAGCAACTCCTCTTCCACTGTTACCAAGGAGGTTTTCATGGAGAAAACACAATGGAAACCTAAGCACTTCAAACTGTATTTTTTGTATCCAGGCTCCTTACAAAGGACAGCTGGAACAGTCACAGTGATGTCTTTCATTCAAAAATTCAATGAATAAACTATTCACCATCACATGGCAGAGTCTGAAGATTGGTTCCCTTGCCCTGCTTCTACTGATCTTAATCCACATCTCCTCACCTCAATCTGCCCAAAGGGTTTTTGTTCCATGAAATACTGAGAGCAGCTTTGGAAGTGGTATCCACCTCATGTTGAAGTTGAACTTTTGGAGAGAGAGTCTAAAAAACATCATGTGAACCCAGTGACTACACAGAACTCCTCCTGCCCCAAACACTTCATTAATTTGTATTTTTTCCCTTAGTTGCTCAGTGAAACAAAGGAGGGAAAGGTTTTCCCTTCTTTGTGCTAATTGGAGATTTACCATTAAGCAAAACGATCATACTCACTCACTTTTAACCTAAAGAATTTATCACTATTTAAATAAAAGTGAAACTGCTTCAATAAACTACATAAGGGGAGCTACTCCACAGTACTTTTGTGAGCAATACCAGGTGCTTAAGCTCTTTGCCTCAGATTTGGAATTCTGATTCTATGATCCCTTTAGGCAGAAGAAGGAGTGAAATCTCAAACTTCTGTGAGTGCTCTAACTACTGATGTGTTGGATGAGAAGATGTTATAAAATCTTTATGTGTCTTGCTCTGGGACAGATTTGTAAGGGATACTCCAAGCCTTTCTACCAGACTGAGAGATACAGGGAGATGATCACCATGAGAGATTGTTGATTTGGTTAAACATTTAAGAAAATTAGGATTTACAAAACTGCAAAACTTCTAAACACATTCAAGAAAAGAGTGGTGAGTGCCTTAGGAATTCACCTCCTGAAACTCAGTGTCTGCAACCTTGGTACTTCCAGAGTAGAGACTGACTGAGCAGGCACACCAAACAAGCAGGTAGCAAGGTTTACTTACCAAATTCACTCTGATCCCCTGTCTGTGTTCATCATTAGTTTTCCAAAGCTGGTCTCTCTGCCTTTGTGGTTTATTTCAAGTAGCCATATGCTGTTAACAGAAATAGGTGTCTGCACTAGTTGTCTTATATCCGAGGAGAGTGAAATATAAGTTGTTCTACCACGAAGAGCAACTTATGCTACTGCCCATTTGATGTGGCTTTTACTGGCTGGTTATTCCATGTGACTGTCCTGGGAAAGGGGGAATGAAAGCAGCTTCTCAGCTGTGCACCAGAAAAGCAGGATATGGTGTTAAGAAGTATGCTTTACTGAGGTTTTTATCCTGCAAGGCTGATTATCATTCATTTTTCATAATGATCCCAGCTAAACTTATGATCTAGCATTGGTCAGATTGTTCTTTCCATCCTGCCTCTGATGCAGAACTGCACTCAGCTAGTTACTTAGGATTGTTATCTCTTAATTTTAGCCAGGGGGGAAATTCTTCTTTCTATACATGTTCTCTCTTTAACAAAACTTTCTCAAATGGTATTTCCACTACCTTGGCTGTGCACACAAGTAAAAACCTCCCTGTCTTCATCCCATTTCTGTTGTTTGGCTACCACACGTTTCCTTTTGCATTCACTGGCTGCAGCTAATCTGGGCATGCTGCTCTCACTGAGCTCCCTTTGATCATTTAATCTTCCTCTACACACCAGAAACAAGATCTTTTAAGCAGACTGATAATTTATGCCCCATCCCATTTGCCTGTCTCATTAACATCTCAAAACCCAAACAGTTTCTGCAGTCCTTCCCCCAGACTGAACATGAAGGCATTAACTAAGCACAGTGTTGCTCCCAGCTTTCCTACATCCACCTCTTCTCTGACACGATGAGCAGGATGCTGCCAGAGCAGGGATCCAGCCTTGCTGCTCCTCAGTGCTGCTGTGCCCAGGTACCATCATATCCCAGTCAAACACTGGTAGAGTTGTAATCACACAGGGGTTGATAACCACTACTTACCTAACTCACCTTTTCTTACCATGAACCAAGCCAAGTAGATAAAGCTAAATATTTTGTTGGAAAGGTTGCCAGTTTCATTATTTTTTTCCCTTTATAAATAGCTCCAGTGACTCCATTTGCATTAGAAAATATGTGATTTTAAGAATCTGACTGGATCTCTGTGAGCTATTTGAGGCACTTTTATATCAAGGCTTGAAATGAACAAACTTTTTAAGCCTTCTTTATCAGAGGAATACTTCCAGGAATACAGCCGATGTCTTTATATCTGGGATTAATATGTGAACTCTGAAAAAATATTAGCCAGAGGTCCGGACTCTATCCAACAAGTAAAAAAACATGGATCTATTCTCTCTCTAAGGAGCCTGTGCAGCCACTGGGGAGAGCCAGGGTCCTCCAGACCTCAGGATGCAATAAATTACTCTAAAGAAGATTCTATCTCTCTATAGAAGAAATATTTGCCAAACAGGCACGTGCAGTGGTTTGAGGTGAGTATCTGAAATCCAGCAGTATAACTCTGAACTTTTAAGTGAGTCATTAATTTTTACAGTTGAGACTCAAGGATATAAACTTCTGTAAATTCACTAACCATAATAAAATTCTATTTTGGATTGTGGATATAACCATTTCTGATTTCTTCCTTTTCTCCTCAACAGGAAGCTGTTAAACTGGAATGCTAACATAAACCTTTTTCCCCCCATCTTGTCTTCTTTTATGTGTTTTTGTTTAAGGTATCATGAACAAACTTTGAATTAATTATTTTTCACAGAGTATAATCACAGAGTTGCACTTTATAATCCATTTGCCATGCAGTGCACATCTTTAAAAAGCACTTCAGGGATATCTTCTTGCTTTGCTGCTACACCTTTATAGTGTTGAATAAATCAATAAGGATTTCCTTTGCTGGTTTTCATGTTAAACTTCCTGCATGATTACACCTAAAAGGGAAGAAATGCTTCCAAGGGAAGCAATGTGCTATGGCCCCAAAATACTCAGATGTACAGCTGGGGTTTCTTCCCAGCTTTAGCAATTTTTGTTTTTAGGCTGCTATATTCCAGTGAAAAAGATAATTGCAGATATAAACAAGTGATGTGAAGAAATAGCACACAGATGATTTTCCTCATTCCAGTGCATCCTATTGAGATAGAAATTAATGAATAAGTGAGGTCATGGTTTAAATATGGTTCAGATTAGTCATGAACTAAATCGGTTCCTAATAAAAACTTCCCAGCAGCCTGTGTAAAAGACACCTGATGTTCACCCAGACCTCCTAAAGAGACCTAATTATCACCTTTTTTTAGGTTTTTGGTTTTTTGGGGTTTTTTTTCTTAAGTGATAGGTAGGAAGAGGTATGCTGTATTCTCAGCATACATTTCCCCTGTCATGACAGCTGATGTGCTGTAACTGCCCCATAGCAGAGCAGGGCTTGTCACTGCCTCCCAGGAACAGGAATTGCCACAAGATCAGTGCAAAAGACCACCAAAAAAGTGCTCATCTTTGGCTAAACCTGAAATAACACCATCATTTTCATTGTAGATATCTCTGAAATATTTTAGTCTTGAGTTGCCACCATGGAAAAAGCAAAAATTATGATGTCCTTGGAGTGTTACTTTCTGTTTTCTGCTTTTTCCTCTGTGTTAACCTCCTTGACTTGTGTGCTGCTTTTGAGAGGAGGACTGGGGCTGAGGGACAATAAATGCACATGTGTTTTCTCAGGTCCACTCTCTTTCTTTGATACAGCCTTATTCCCTGGCCCAATAAATGTTCTGTGCTGAGTCCTATTTACTCCAGCATTCTGGTGTTCCCTGTGACAGAAACGTTCAAAGCAGAAGTGAAGGTAGTGCATCCAATGTGTTAGGAGAGTCCTGCCCTACAGGAGCCAAGCACAGGGGAGGATGAGGAGAGAGAAGACTCTGGGATTGGAAAAGAGCTCCTGCAACCAAACAATCTCAGCTGACACCAAGGAAGGGGAACAGAGCCAGGGAAAGGTCTGGAGCACAAGACTGATGAGGAGCAGCTAAGGGAGCTGGGGGTGTTTATTCTGGAGAAAAACAGGCTCGGGATGGACTTTCTTGCTCTCTCAAACTACCTGAAAGGAGGATGTAGCCATGTGGGGGTTGGCCTCTTATCCCAAGTAACAATCAATAGGATGAGAGGAAACAGCCTCAAGTTGCACCAGAGAGGTTTGGATTGAATATTAGGGAAAATTTCTTCACCAAAGAGTTGTCAAGCACTAGAACATGCTATTTCTAGTCCATGGAAATAGTGGAATCACCAACTGTCCATGGAAATAGTGGAATCACCAACCCCCGAGATATTTAAAAGATGTGTAGATGTGGTCCTTGGGGACACGATTTAGTGTTTGAATTGGCAGTGCTGGGTCAATAGCTGGACTCAATGATCTTAAAGCCCCTTTTCAATCTAAATGATTCTATGATTCGATGTACATTAAATTCAGCGGGGCTGCTCCAGACCAGCACAGATTTTAATCAGGCTGCCAGACAGTGTCCTGTTGAGGACAAGCTCCCTTTTACAGCCAGCTGTACACCTGAACTCTTCCTATGAAGCTGCTGAGAGCTGATGTTTGAGCAGGGTCCATCTTCATTCTGCTCACAGCTGTCATTAGCATCTCACTCACAGCATACCCACAGTCCCAGGCTCTGCTTGTGAAACTAATGACATGCTAATCAATACTGCTCTGTGCATGTTGTTCAGCATGCCTGGCAGGGCTATATATTTGGAAAAGCACATGTTGGAGAAGGAAAACACCTTATATAACTTCTTCTGATGTTCAAGTGGTACCTGCTTTGAAGAATGTAGGGAGCTGAATGCTTCTGTCTGCAACACCCATTAAAAGGATAGTTTTGACCTAATCTTGCTAATGATGTCTGCCATGCCAGTGTTTTGCTCAGACTCGAAGAAATTGAAGTGGTGAAGTTCCAAAATAGCTTGAAACAAAGCAGCATCCATAGCACAGGAGGCAAAAGGCCTGCAAGGGATGAAATGGGGAGGGAGTGTAAGGAGATTTAGCTCACACAGTTTAAATGAAGGGAAGGTGAGGTTGAGGGAAGATGAAAATGTGAGATGATTTTTCAAGAGAAAATTAGATAAGGGCAAGAGCAATCTGTTCCAGGCTGCCCTGAAATATATTCCAGAAGTTTTTGCTTTATATTTGAAGTGAGGAAAACTTTGATAAAAGGGATAATTTTCCACTGAAAGCCATTTAATCATCAAAAGGCATCCAACAAAACTCCCAGGCTACTCTTATGCTGAGTGAGCTGCTCTTACTGCTCAGCACTCAAAGGGATTTAGCAAATGCCATCAACAGAATTGTGTAGGATCAGTACCCTCAAGCAAGCAAGTGCTTATAGTCAGAATGAAAACACATCCAACTCTTAGCCAACACCAGGAATATCTCTGGTCTTCCACAGCTGGAAGTATGGAAACTTTATCAGATTGAAGATGAAGGTTTTGGACTAGTAAATAACCCATCTCCTCCAATATGAAGACCAAAGCAATACATACAACACAGAGGATTTCTCCTTCAGACATTGTGACCCACATAAGGAGATGAGGGTAAAAAATCCACTTCAGAGGGGAAAAATGAAGTTCTAGGAGGCTGTACTTGGTGAGATGGAAGAGGTCCTCTAGTTTCAGCTGCTAACACTGTTAATGGGATTTCCTTTGGAAACTCTTATTATGTATATATATTTACAGGAAACAGTGAACTCAAATAATTTAACAAGGTCACAAGCTGGAACAGGTGGAAAACCTGCTGCCTCTTCCCCGCTGAGACAGATCAAAGGGAAAGGCTCAGCACCTGGCAAAGGGAGTGGCTGAGAGATGCCAACCTTGTGTTGCCAGATTTTTATGTTTCTATTTTTTCTGTGCAGCAGAGGCCTTAAACAATTAGTCAGAAATAGCAAAGAAATGCAGTGTGCAGCCTGGCCCCTGCATTGATGGATGCAGCTGAGCTGTAGCACAGGGAGGAGAGCTCTCCGTGTTCCCAGGGAAGGAACAGTATATGCTTCCTCTATAAATGGTTCTAATTATGCTCTAATTACTGTACCTGGAGGAAATCATTCAGTTTTGCACTGAGGTCTCACCTGTAAATATTGACAAACAGCAGCAAACTCTTGTCAGTCATTAGGCTACTGATGAAAAGGTCACCAGCCAGCTCAGTACCATCACTTCAACAGTGCTGCAGTCCAGTCACAGGATTAGATCAGCATCTCCCTCTGAGAGGAGAGGTTGTGGCAGGCTAAGGTGCTTCATACAGGGCTCTTCAAATAAGGTGAGACTGGTGAGGCTGTGGCACAGGCTGCCTGGAAAAGCTGTGGATGCCCCATCCCTGCAAGTGTTCAGGCTGGATGAGGCTTTTACCAGCCTTGTCTAGTGGAAGTTGTCCCTGCCCATGGCAGGGAGTTGGAACAAGGTGATCTTTATGGTCCCTTCCCACCCCAGCCCCTCTATGATTCTGTGGTGATAAACTGAGCATGAGCTTCAATGGATGACTGAATTTGTGGGTTCAGCTGGGACGTCACCTGCTCTGCCACCTTTTCCACAGAGGTGGTCATTTGGGTCAAGATGGAGACCAGACAAGTAGAAACTGTAAAGTTAAAGTGCCCACCATGAATCCTGAGTCCCCTGGCTCTCTGCCATGGGAGCTTTGTTGCTCAGTTTTCACTCCCATTAACATGACTACAAGGTACTACATAAATGTGACACATACTAGTTGTAGGTAGGACATTGTCTTGAGAAGCCTTAATGTTTGATGAAAAATCCTGAATCAGGCAGTTTTTCACCCATTTTGCTGCCACAGGTACGAAAGATATGAAATCATAGCAGGGCTGATTGACTCTGTGCAGTGTATGTGAAATGACTTTGATTTAGGATGAAGACATGTCCTGAAGTCATGTAGCACTGATGGTAAGAAGCAGTTCTAAACCAACCCTCCAGTCCTTGATTTATCCACTAGAAAATATCTGATAAAATCATTTGGCCGTGAAAAAAATAATAATCAGTTTTCAGAAGTGTCAAATATTACTTCTCATGTTGCTGTGGGATTTGTGTCTTGTATGAGCCCTCAGTTTTCTATTTGCATGGCAAAGAAACACATGACACGTGTAGGTGGAATATTCATGGATGTTCTGGTTTTTCAGGAACATGTTTTTTGCTACTGCTTCTGGAAGACCTGGTATGGCTCATGTTAAATCACAAGGATTCATCAGTGTCAAAACATTCTGTTTGGCAGGGAGCTCTGGAAGACTGTCATGCTGGAGAGCTGGAGGAGTAACTTTCTTGGTCTTTTCAGCTAAGTGTACCTACAAACATGATTAAACCTAATTTCTGAAGGCCTAGAGACCTAGACTGGTGTAGCACTGAAAGCACTCTAATTGAGCCACAGGTTGTGTACCTGTGATTGCTTACAGAATAAAAGCCTTGAAGATAGGAAATTAACATACAATGGAATACTGATTTTATTTTTTTATAAACTAGTTTCGCACAGTCCAGTGCAAAAATGTTCATTAAGAGTAGAGCACAGTCCTGGCATCATTATTGTTCTTTCATTTGTGAGAAGAATGTCCCCAGTACCATTCAATAGAAATTACCATATAGAACAGATAATTTTTCAGTCTTCAGAATACTTCTGTCAGCCTAGGTTTTGTTCAGATATTAAAATATTTAAACCATCTCTAAGTGTAACTGGGAAGATTTTTCTGCCCACTGAAGTTCTACAGTGAATGGATCATAAGGAGGAAATGTGAGGCTGCACTGTGCTGTGCACACACCATTGCAGGCTGCCCCACCGTCCCCAATTCTTTACCAGGAAACACCCCTTTTCCTACACCAGAGGTGAAAAGAAGACCTAAAACCTCCACAGAAATCAACCTCTTTTTATACCTCCACACACCCCTTCAGCAGCACTGCCGTGGACCTGATTCTGGGAACACTCAGAGAGGCAGGAAAATCCAAATGAGGGTAATCACTGAGTGGTTCAGCCTACAGAACCAGAAAAACAACCTAACAACACGTTTTTAAAGAGGAAGGGAAGCAGAAAGCCACACACAGGGCATCCTCCAGTGCACCAGAACCTCTGGCTGGCTGGCTGCCCCACACCAACAGTGTATGCAGGAGCACTGAGCCACAATGAACATCCTTACACAGAGACAACAAAACTCTACAGCATTCATATAAAAACATGTGTTAACAGGAAGACCTGGGAAGTCAGGGGAGAGCACGAAGCAGGGAGACAAAGAGCAGCAATAATTGGTTTAATCCACCCTGGACTGAGCTGCCAGTTGGCACTGCTGGCCCCCAGTGCATTGAGTGCCAGCGCCGGGAGGATTAAGCAGCAGAGCTCAGAGAGAGGGTTCTGCTGCAGGAGGCAATTTCACTCTGAGAAAGGGCATTTACTTTGAAGCAAAAAAACCTTGCTGTGTACTCTGTGTTTTTGTTGAAATGACAACAAAGTGGCTTTAGATATACTCCAGGGTAGCTGACAGCAGAGTTTGACCTGACTTCAACAAAACTACATCTTATTAAAGGGGAAGGGATGCTATTCACAAGGAGGGAGAGCTCATTGTGCCAGTGTTTGTACAGCTGTTAAGGCAAGAGGGTTCCCTGATGCATGACCAGGGCTCCTGGGCATTGCAAGATACTAATTATAAAATCCATCTATGTGACAACAGAAGTCTAAAAACACAAGCTGAAGCCCTTCTCAGTAACTTCCTCACACTTGGAACAAACCACAGACAGTCTGAAACAGAAAATTGTAAAGGTCCTGCAAAGCTATCTGGAGTCAAGTTTTGGGTAAGTGCTACAGGGCTTGCAGAAATATTAGGTAAGATTTGCTGTAATTCACGAAAATAATTGCGTAAGCTTTGCTGTGTTGTAACAACTAATTAATAAAATTAATTGATTTCTTTTCAAAAGACTAAGGAAGAAATGTAGATTGGCCAAAGATTCACTCTGGGTGTGAACATGATGGAGAGATAAGTGGATAAGTTGCTCAGGGCTGTGCTGTTTCCCAGCCTCTGATCTGAACTTCCTCTATACAAGACCCTGCATAGGATTACTGCCAGCTGGGAGCACCATGTGTTGTGTGGCTATGGAGAGTGTGCAAGAGGTTTTGTCAAGACTTTTTAATGTTTTGTTGCTGATGATCTTTTTTCTGTTTTGCCTTTAATGAAAGCCACAGTTCTAAACGTTTTTTTTTCTTCTCCATCTGTCCCTTATTTTTTGAAGAAATGAGGTTATGACATAGATATTCTCAAGTTTAGAAATTTGTTTCTGTTGCATGTTATACAAGGGCATCCTTTGAGCCTTCTTTTGCTTTTCTTATGGGGAAAAAAATGCTGTCCTTCTATGCAGAAAGTATTTTCCTTCAATAAAAATACTCCTCTACTACTGGTTCTGTTTTAATCTGCTTTGTTTCCTGCTTAATGCAACTGTCTTTCCTTCCAGTCTGGGGTCTCTTGGTATCTAGGGTCCTTGGACTTTGCCCTCAGATTTTTGGCTTGCAACCCTCCACTGTTTGCTTTAGCCAGAATCTTCTTTCCTTCATCGTGGTCCCTGCACAAAAAGCAGTCCTGAACACAAGCCACAGGCTTTCTGTTGTCATCACTCATTCTCTGTCAACACCTTCTGCTGTCAACACCCTTTATCTCCAGTTTTCCAGAGACAGGAGGGATGGGATTGAATTCCACATTCAAGTAACTACATATAGATGTCAACACGTAGGTGTCCAACTTTCCCTGAAGTCAACAGAGATTTGGCCAATCAGTCAATCAAGCCTAGAGAAAAGTTCATCTCTCCTGTCCTGTCCTGTCCTGTCCTGTCCTGTCCTGTCCTGTCCTGTCCTGTCCTGTCCTCTCCTCTCCTCTCCTCTCCTCTCCTCTCCTCTCCATGCCTCCCCCATTTATGGTGGTGCTGGGAGAGCTTCCATGCCTTGGGAGCTTTTGGCTTCTACCATGTTTTCCAAAATTTACAGACTTGGATATCTGTTTCCAGGCAGCCAAACCACACACCTGTGGCATTAATATTAACAACTGGATTTTCAGGTACTCTGCATTAGAGTCTCCTGAGGAAATAAAATAGGTTGGCATCTTTGTTTCACACGGAGAAAAAAAAATCTTTCTTCCCTTCTCAGGTTTCAGAATGCCTGAAATAGTAAAACACACAGAGATACATACACACCCTTCAGTTTTAGGCACACACCCAGCATAAAAAATTCAGCCAGGATAATTAAAATTTGGCAACATTACAAATAACAGAAATGAGGACAAGTCTTGCATAATCTTAACCCTATCTGGCTCAACTGGCTCAGTTATGATGATAAAAATTTTCTTTCAATCAACCACACACGGTTCTTTCTCCTCCTCTGTGTTTTCACTGACTTCTCAAGGAGAGAGAATCCTTATCTATTATTGTTAAAAGCAAAAAAATGGCTTTTCTTGCCAAAATAAATGAAAAGTCAGTCTTCTCTCTGTTCTGCCAGTGTAATTCCATCCATCCCATCTGACCTCCTCTTAGGTTACTCTTGTGTGACCCACATGCCTTCTCAAATCCTTGCCTCTTTCAGAGATTTCCATGTGATCTGTATTGGTTTCTTTTCTGCTTGTACTTCTCCAAATATACCTAGTTGCCTAGATTTTTTTCATGCTCTTTCATGACATTGATAACATCTTTTTAGGTCAGAGACCACTGCTCTGTTCTGTTCCCACAGCTTTCCAAGGCAATCCCTGCACAAGAGTCATCTTCTAAATGCCAGTGCACAGATACAAATAAAAGACAAGAAAGACATGTACACCTAATGGCTACAAGCAGATCTTAGCAAAAGTTTCAGCTAATACATTCCAGCCATCAAAAATGTGTTATTCTCCCTATTAATCCCTAGGTCAAAACACAGTTTTCTAACCTTTGCAATTAAAATGCAGCCAGAGCTGATAATGAATCACTGAATCTCTCTACAGAAACTAATCACCTCTCACAGAGCATCTCTTCTCATTGACATTCCCCTTGGCTCGGGAGTGACTCACCAGCTGCTGAGCTATGAACTTTGAAATGTTTACTTTGACACTGAACACTTTGGCCTCTGTTACTAATGAAGAGTGAGGACAAGGCAGAGAGACCAAGCACTCTATGCCAGAAATCTCAGCCTCAAACATCACAACAATCTGAGAGTTAAACAATTCTATATTTTTTTTTACATAAGACATTGAAAACCATTATTAATTAACCATTTTCAAGGCTCCTATACATGGAAATAAATGAAAGACATGCTACTCTTCTCTGTCTATAGGAGCTTATAATCAAAGTCAAAATTAGCAAGGATTTGTGCTTTTGCCTCAGTTTTCTGCTCTCCAAGTGTGTGTGGGACAGGACCAGCTCTGGGCTCAAACTTCTAGCAACAAGTGAGAGAATTATGGTCAGAGACCCCAGTTCTGTAGCTGAAAACACAGAGCATGGGGCAAAACAGTGACTGTCATAATTTGTGTCTCCAACAAAAAGGGAGAAAAAGGGAGAAATATATGCTGGAGTAAAGAAGAGCAAGGGCTGATTGGTTTTGATTGATTTCTTATGGATTTATGGAAGTAGCAAATTTAAGCAGCTTTTGAGATGTGAGAAGTGGATGCACTTTATTATTAAGTCATACACACAAATTTCAAAAATGGTACTCTTTCTGGAGTAGCCGTGATATTTTCTAGGGCCAACATTGTAAGACTGCTTAAATATCCTAAGTGACCACATTCTCATCCAGTAATTCCAGTCACATCCAATCCAAACCATCCCATGATTCTATGTTCAGGAAACGTCTGAGATCAAACTGAACTCTCAAGCAAAAACCTGTTTGCTGCAGCAGTAGAGGTTGGCTGTAAATTTTTATAAGCTCTAATCTAAACAGAAATGGCACATCCTGAATCCTCTTATCAGTACAGGGATATGAAAAAGAACCACCAGAGAGGAGGCTAATCACTTTCTGTAGTTCTGTACTTGGACCATTCAGACTGGGAGAATTGAGAGCTCCCAGTTTGGAAAGGAGACTTGTAACTGAAAAGAGTAAATGTTTTTGAGAAGAAGTTAGAGACCTGGAAAGCAGAAGGTGAAGATCCTGTCTGGACAAAAGACCCTGAGAGTGGAGGGAGGCCTTGGAGGTGGGACAGATGCGTGAAGCCAAGTCCAGGGGACACTCAGGGACCCCACCACTAATGCCCAAGGGTTGTACATATGAGCACCAGCTCAGTGCAGACTGACATGACTTCCCTCCCAAATGTCCCAGGCTAACAGCAACCTCCCTGCAGGGAGGGGAAGATGAATCTTGATGAGTGCAAACACTGTGTGGCAAAGTGCATGTGTGAATCTGAGATAATGAAGTAGGGTAAAAATTCCTGTCTCTATGGTTCTTAAATACACTCTAGCAACAAAAGACACTATACGTTATGGTACACTTCATCTTACCCTTGGCAAACCCTCACAAGCTTTATATATCCACCCCTGAAAATGTTAGTATGGCTCTATATTTGGGGTTATTTCAACACAAATTAATAACCCAAAGAAAGTTTCCTAAAGAAATGGACATATTAGACGGAGTGCAAGGCATGTGTAAGATACACATTCCAAGCATTGCCATGATGATTCTCCTTATTATCCCTCACTGTCTACTCTACAAGGATCTTGTAATCCATCTCAGGCAGATCTGGGCTCCCATGGGATGTCAGTGACACTCTCTGTGTGTGCTTGCCTGGGGTACAAGGCTTAAGCCTGCAGGGAACATGTCTAGGATCTAAGCTGACAGCTCCCATGTCGTAAATAATGGACTGATCTGAATGACAGATGCTGGCACAGCCTAATCTCTTTGGGAAAAGGTATTCCCTGCACTGCTAAGGATAGCATGCAAACCCCTGCAATTCTGAGTGGGAAACATTGAAAACTCCCACCTTTATTCTTGTCTCAGCTTTGAAAAAGATCCCTTCCTCAATGCTTAAGTTTTAGGACACTTTTTTATCTTTCTTTTCCCCTAGCAATCTGAGTGGCACACAAGTGCAGTGTTGCTTTGCATCCAGGGAAGAACACAGCATTGTTATATCACTGTTCTCCAGATGTGTCCAACAGTATTTTGGTACTCTGGGTAAGGTATCCCACAGGACAGAGCACAAGATAGCTGCATCTTTATCAATGATTAGAGTCAGCCAGGACCCACAGTCCGAGATGCAGACTTTCTGCTTAGGATCCTTTTCCTCGGTATTATATTTGAATGTATTAAAGCAAAGGGACTCACAGCTTTTGGGTACCTTACTTACATTTTTTTTGTTATTCACTGACAAAGCAAAGTATTAAGCTTAACTTTCTAAGGCATTACACATTTTTTCTTCATTATTTGCTTTATGGCTAGCAGCTCTGAGTTTTTGAAATGATGGTAAATGCTGCATCCTCTTTTTGCTCCCCCCAGCAAAAAGCCTCCTGTGCAACCTGCTGCACTGGCTGTGAGTGGCTTAAGCTAAAGTCATTATACCAAAGTCTACAGCATGCTCATAAACCTGAACCATGAAATATTTGCCAGCTATAAATAGAAGACTGTCAACCAGATAAAAGCAATCTTTTCTGAAAACACTTTCTGGTGTTCCCGGACAACTTCCACAGTCATTATATAAAAAAAATGGATAGAAACTACTGCTGCTAACCCAAAGGATTTAAGCTTCTTCAATAACTTGCACACAATCTTACTGACTTGGCTCTTTTTTGTTGTTGTTCTCGAGATGTTGATAAAAACAGTCAGCAGCCAGAAAAATCTATATAAAATGAGATGCTGCTGTGGGCCAGCATACAGAATGTAGTCTACCCTGAGACTCCTTTGATGGGTGAGTGAACAGCAGCTAAATAAAGCAGCCTGTGTAATGCCATTGCCTTGTCTTCCTCTGTACCTAATTCAGCACATCACTCCCCTCCCTTAGTAAAGACAAGCATCCTGTGACCCTCATTGTGCTGGACTTGTTCTTCACCATGTTACCTGATGACTTTTCAAACCTTGGTCCAGTAAGCAGAGACTTAACAGCAATCCTTGCAATCTGATATCTTCTCTCCACTTGCTGTTTTCTCAAATCCTCTGGCATAAGCCCAGGCAGACAAGTGTGAACATGAATGCTTATTGACCATAGTCTTATAATAAGTTGATTTTAATTTCTGGAGGCAAGGGTATGTTTTTCTGTTCAGTTATTGAAGCAGATACAAAATGTCCCAGAATATTTACTGTTGCGATAATTCACCATAAAGGCAGCAAAAAATAATTCTGTATGCAATTTATTTTCCACATGTGAATGACTGAATTAAATCTGGACCAAGGAGTTTATCAGCCACTCTATGTCTTCCTTCTGTTCTGTTAACCTGCCATGAAGAAAGCATGTGACTGATGTAATTATATTTACTGAGACCTTTGACAGGTCTGAAAGCTGAGGAGGCTGCAATGTATTCATGCTTTGCATTTTCATGGCACTTTTTCATTTATAGAATTTCTCCACACAAATATGCTGTAGCTCTTGATCCCTGCTGCTATCTCTAGCATTGTTATCTGTGGGGAGTTTATGAATCCACAATATAATATGTACTGAACACTGCATAAAATTCTCTTGCATTGGAAAAAACCCCAAAAACAGTAATACAGAGGCACCAGAACACCTGCTGTTGTGAAATCTCATTTTCATTTTGGAGACCATTTTGGAAAAGCTATTTGTGTACAGAAGTTAAGCATCCTTCAGTAGGTGCAACAGAATCCAGTCTGAAACTCCACTGCCTGGGTTGTTCTTGCTTGCACTTTGCCTCATGGACTCACTTAGAGAGAAAGTAGGCAAGGAAGGAAAAAAGACACAAAGTAATAATGAAAAAAGAAAAAAAAAAACCCAAATGCACCTGGGATTTACTCAGTAAATACCACTGAAAAGGAAGTCAGTGGGAGGATTAAAGAGAAAGCCTGTGTTCTTAATTAATAATGAGAGATGTTACTCTGAGAGAAAGTTCAGTCTTGACCATACAAAGTGGCCAGTGCCACAGACTGGATTCTGGAATTACATACTGCACTGCACGGATGGAACTCAGCTTCTTAAGGACCTGGATGCTACCCTCAGAAGGCACTTTCCTAAAAACCAGTCCTTTCCCCTCACTGTTCACCATCCTACCCTAGTTCTGAATCATGGCCTGAAACATTGTATGTGCAGCTTTGCAGCACTCTCTTAGTGCAGTTCCCAGTGTAGGAGCTTCATCCAATTGGTTATGGATAGATATTGTGTAGATGTTTTATAGTGCTCTAATACAGTGATGGTCCTGCAAAGTTCAGCATGTAAAGCTTTAATGGAAATTGGAAATGCCATTCCAACTCTGTCTTTTAAAAAGGCATAAATAATGCTGGAATGTTCTGTGCAGGTATTTAGAGGTGTATATTGAAATTCAAAAGTAAAATGAACATGGAAAGAATTAAATCAATGTCCTTCTCATCCATGATTCATCCACTTCATGTAATAGCCAGTACAGCTCACCAGTGAACAGGGCAGAAAAGATTCATTTCTGTGCTGCAGATTCTGTGTGGGTTTTTGATGGGATTCCTGTAGAGGTAATTTCATGTGAAAATTATGACTGATTCCCAAGTCACACAAACTACAGAGGAAACAAAGTCAGAATGCTAACACTCAGGGTAGGCAGATTTGCACCTATTGAAAACTGGAGTGTAGGGACTTGTGATGTCAAAATTCACTGTGTTCAGTGCCAATTTCTTACTTCCTAAGAGTTCTTTGAGCAAGAAATCAAGGTCTCTAAATTCTGACTGTGTATCAAAGAAATTATTCAGGGAACAATCTGGAAAAGGCAGCAGTATTACTTATCTGCCTCATAGGTTTCTTGAAAATAGAGTAGAATATCAAACATTTCCTTTCTAAATCTCACAGTAAAGGTCAAGTGCACTAAATTGCTGCAGTTGTACAGAAGTAAGTGGAACAAAAGTAGACTTCACTAGAGATCAAACTTGCACTTTCATACTCAATGACTTTGCATCTTTCCCTTTTAATACTGGGGTGTCCTTTATCCCACAGAGATTTGTAATTCAGCCCCAAACATGTTTAGTTTTAATTAACATATTAGCTCAAAAATTAGTGGATTTTAATTGAAAAACAAACACTATTTTTTGAGCAAAAACTACTGGAGTGGAGACGGCTGTAAAAAAGTGAAGGGATTCAGAATTTCTCACTGAGAGAACAACTCACATGTTGTTTATGTGTTTTCCTTTCAGAGGCTGTGGGGAGAAGTAAAAAGACAGCCCTGCTGATTTCCTTTTGCTGTGGATGCAACAGCCTGGCCAGGTAAAAGCACCAAGAAGGGAGAAGCTTGTATCTTCCTCAGAATAACTAAACATGCCTGGAAGAAAAAGTTTTCAAGATGATGTGGAATAGGCAGAGAAGAAACTTGGCCAGGAGGGAGCTGCAGCCCGTGTAGGAGGTAGAGGGTGCCCATGTAAAATTGAAGAATCACAGAATGGTTTGGGTTTCTGACAAACATTTGATAATTCTTAAATAAAGCACTGTTCTTATTTAAATTTATTTGGGAGGGGCAAGGGAAGATTTTTTAAACTGAAAAGCACATTTGATTTAGAAAATTAATTGCAGAATACCCTATGTGGTGTTCTCTAGACAGAAAAATCATTTTAGCTTATGCTCTTTCTACCAGTCTGAAATGCAAGACATTTCCAGTGACAATCTACCTAATTCAAATAAAGCAAATGTTATTTTTCCTGTATAATCTCAGACCATTATTATCCTTTCTCTCTGAAGGTCTGGCATGAACACAATGACATCCAGAAGAGTCTATAAAGTGCTTTGAATATTAAAACAGGGCAAAAAACTGGGATCTGTACAGGGCATCTGCCTAATGGCTCTGCTGAATGAGGATGCAGAATCCTTATATACACATACACATACACATACGATCATATAACTCATTTTATTTTACAGTTTAATTCAGTCAGATCATCAAAGGTTTTCCTGAAAAAACAACAACAACAACAACAAAAATCCCAGTATATATGACTGTGCAGAATGTGGCAGAACTGTGCAGAACTGGTCAGCCTGCACAGAATACAAAGAACAGAATGAAAAGCTACAGAAAAATAACATTTCAAACAGTAAAAAGTCTTGATATACAGAGCATCAGCTTGGTATGTTCCCAATAAGCAATATTATCTAATAATCAAAGAGATAACTGGGAACACTGAATTGAAAAGAACAAGCAGGTCATCAAGTCTAAGTCCTTAGAAGAGCAGGCAGCTTTTTGAGAGTTATCAGCTCAAAAACAGTCTACAGAGAAGCTCTGCCTCTCAGTCCCACATTCCCTTCACACTTGTGCAAACCCAGACACCACCAAACAGAAGAGTGAATCAAGGGCATAGCTGAAGTTCTTGAACCTCATTGTTGGGAAAAAAAAAAAGTAATCAGGGATAATTTAGGTTCATTAGTGCTCTAGGAAAAAATCAGTTATTCAGTCTGGGTGAGGCCTACTTTAGACCTGGAAAGGAAACTTTGCCAATAGCAACTAGACACAGAACCCTGCTGTTATCACTGTGTGGGTGTTTAGAAACAGCTGAAGTGCAACAGTATTTTATGTGTGAAAATGATGCAGGAGCAATCAGTCTGGCAGATATTTAGACCATGTGAGATAACTTTTTGTTTTCTCCTTATTCTTTCTGTGAAGATTCTGACCCAATGCAAAGGGACATCCTCTTCACAGACAGTGCTAGTGGTGAGAACAAAAAGGAATCCTCCTTTCATCTACATCAAAAGAAGATGTCTGAGCTGATCTGAGCCTTTTTACAAGTGGAAGGGTGCAGATATTGTCCAGTTGACACAGCTGCCCGGGGAAAACACAGACACATGCTGTGAGCTACTGAAGCTAGTTACTTCAGGATCAAAACTCTCCGTTTCCAGCTGCCTTCTGAGAAATTTCATGCTGCTCAGGCCCATTCTGAGTCTGAGAAACAGGATTAAGGACATCCATGTGAAAATAGGACACAGGAAAAGGAGTCAAGGAGAACTCCCAGCTGACAGGACAAGACCAAAATGGGTTAGGTACCTCGAGGCTTTTGTCTTTTCCCGAGTCATGACCATGCTGAAGTCCTCTGCACAGCAGCCAAGTAGGCAAATGGGAATTAGTATTACTGAGCTGCATTCCCCAAACTGCAAGAGTAGTCCCCCACTCCCTCTGTGGGGCCACCAGAGTATATCAGGACTGGCCATGACATGGAACAGACCCTACCAGATCCTCTCAGCCTGGATGTGCCTGTGCTCTACTGAGCTCTGCTGCAGTCCTGCTCCCTCACCAGCCCTGAATTTTTCCCCTGAGGTTGAAACAGCAAGTGTCTGTTGCATTAAAGATAATTTCTTGTTGGAAGATAGGGATGGGAAATGATCCTCACCTGCCTTTGAGGCTTGCACAGATTCTGGAACAAATGCACATTTCATAAGCCCTTGGAAGATAAGTCACAGCTTGAAATGTGAAACAGCTGCTTCATGTAGCAGCAAGGGCAAGTAGCCCGTGTGGATTTGTCAAGAATAAATTGTGTTGAACTGATCTAATCTCCACTTTTAGCAATGTAACAGGCCTTCAGAATAAAGGAGAAGTAGCTGTCACAAATCTTACCCCTTTACTAAGGTTTTCAAAAAGGCTGCATGTGGCGTTCTCATAAGTGAGCCTGGTCTAGATGAGACTGTGATCGATTGGGTGCAAAGCTGGTTTGATAACGTATCAGAAAGGTTATCAATGGTGCTTTGCCAGAGTGGAAGGATGAAGAAATGGAGTTCAGTCAGGTCTCTTCTGGATACAGTCCTGGCATATGCTTTCATTAATGAATTAGATGATAGAAAAGAAAGCATGGTTATTAAATTTTCAGATGGCATAATGCTCAGAGACATTGTGAGCACAGGAGGACAGGGTTTGAATTCAGAATGATTTGGATGATTTGTATAACAAGTCTGGGGTGGGAAAGGGGAAGCTAAAATTCAGCAGGGACAAATGCAAGGCCACAAACTTCAGCTTACACTATACACAAATACCAAAAATTGCCAATAGCAGCTCGGTAGCAACATGTGGAATTGCAGTAGATGACAAGGTGAATTCCTTGTTTAAAAAAAAAAAAAAAAAACCAGAAACTGCCACCACACAGGAGTGAAAAAACAGGATTATAACATTAAAGATGTGCAACAGTCCCTCTTTTTGTCTCTGAAAGAGTTCAGATACCATGTTATATTCTGTTTTGAATGTGTCAGCTCAGTAAAAAGGTGTGCAGCAACAGCCCAGAGGAGGACTACCTGAGATGTAAAAAATATGGCCAGAGCAGAAAGATTTACAGGCTCAGTGTTTATTTAACTTTAGTCTCACAAGAAAGTCTTCAACACGCTTCATGTATTTAAAGGGCTTGCTGCAAACAAGAGTGCAATAATCTATTTTCTAAGTCTCTAGGGACTAGGAAACAAAACAAATGAAAAACAGCTTTCTTTACAATTAGAAGTTTCACTTTGAATTTTTTCAAGAGTGAGACTTGCAGAGCACGTGGAAGATTCCTTTCAAGACACAGCTTTGTGCTAATGGCCTGACCTCAGCTGGATCAATACCTTTGATGTAGGAGTCACTGCGTCCTGCTGAAAGCAACTCTTCATAAATGTCACGCACCAAATGACTGGAAGTGGGATCACATTGGGAATCTCAGCAGCAGTGAGCTCCAGACTGCCTCTGTCTCAAGTCTGGCAAAACCCACTGAGTTTCAGTACAAAATCTCAGTGTGGGTTATTCCATCTGGGCTTTGCTTGTGGCATCAATCTTTCCCCCTCTTGCTGCCTGAACTGCTCAAAGAAAGTTGTTTGCATGGAAGTGAGAATGGCAACACATTTATAGTTTCCATAAGGTGGCAGAAAAATAAAAAGCTTATTGATGACTGCTGAGATCTTTATTAAACATAAGAAGCCCATGGCTTAGAAGTTGCATTTATTTAAGCACCATTGTCTCTTGGTTCGTGGGCAGAACACTCTGGGGAGTCAAAACCCACTTTTTGTATGGCTTAGAGTGATCTTCATTAGATTTGCTACTTAGGCTTTCATTGCAATTTAATGTGCTGAATGATATGGCAGTTGCCCATGATGGATTGCTTTTTGTTTCTCCTGTGGTCCAATTGCCCAAGTGTAGGGAAAGACATCCCATTGAAAGTGGTTCCTCTGGCAGTGAGGAATCATTTGCATTCAGGGATTACTAAACCTGCTGATCCTCTGGATTCACGCCAGACCTGAGCCTCCTGCACTGACTCAGTGCTGCTTCACCTGAAAATGGCCATTGCTGGAGCTGGACTCTCCAGTTCTGAGATGAGGCTGCAGAGCCCAGAGGAAGCTCAGAGGAAGACAGAAAAGCAGGTGGTGTTGGGGTCCATGCAGCCAGCAGGGACAGTGGCCTCTCTTGATGGGGATGGCCTTTTCCCTAACAAGCACATTCACAAGCTACCACTCTCTGATACCAAATATGTTTGTCCTTCACGTAGGACAGCACGTGCAGTGTCCTTTGTTTCCTGGCAGTCTGCAAGGTCACATTTCCTTTGAAGTCTGCTGATATGCAGTATGTCCTATTGATCAAGCTCAAGACCTTTCAAAGTATTGGAAAACTGGTGTTAAGGTCCACTCAAGGTGAACTTAGGATCAGCCTTTCATTTGTGAGTAAATGTGGAAATCTGGAAATCTGCTGGAAATCTGGAAATCTGGAAATCAGCCTTTAATTTGTGAGGAAACCTGGAAATCTGCTGCTGACTCCAACAGGCATGAGGAGAACAGCAACTGCTTTTTTATTTTTGTTTTGCCAACTCAGAGGCTTCATCACTGGCCACAAGAGCCCTGATCATGAAAGTTGGGAACCTTCAACTTTTTAAGTACTGCTAGTAACCATTAAAAGCCAAAAAGCTGAATTTCATGTAAAGGCAAAAATAAGTAAATGCTGGGATCTAATCTTTTAGATTTATGGTAGCCAGAGATTGTAAACATATACTTTAAAGACAGAAGGAGCCTTTGTAAATTTGACTTTGCATAAAACAAGGAAAGTGTTATAAGTCGTACCGTCAGATGAGTGAGACTGTGGGGTTTTCAGATTTCAGAGGGTAGAGAATCTGCCATATCCTGAGGTAAACTCTCCAGCATTAAAAATATGCAGCTTATCTGTAGTCAGAACTTGTCCAGCTTGAGTTACCAGCCTGTGAAGTATTATGTACTTGTATGTTAAATTAAAAAGCCCTCTGCCCTTATATATCATATTTCCCTGAATTTCTATTTGGAGCTATTTCCATTTTCTGCTTTTACATTTCATTACTGCTGTGCTGCAAGAGTTCAAAGTTTTCAAATGGAAGTCCTGTGTGGTTCCAGGGGACAATGCCCTCCTAGCCAGGCTGTTTGCAGTGCAAGGCAGGGTAAAGGGAAATGCAAGCACAAATCCCATCAACACTGAATGACAGGTTTAACAATTCCCCCTCTCCTTCCTCCTCCCCACCCCTGAGTATGGGTTATATCCATGTCTCTTCACCAGGGGCCTATATCCTAGCAGTTTCCCATTCCTTGATATTAACACTTGAAGTTTTAATGAGCACAGGCAAAAGAGGATGCTTAGCAACAATACATAAAGTACAACAAATACAGGATAAGCAGTTTGAGATTAGATTTTAATGTCATCTTAATGACAGCACCAGGATCTATTTATTGCTCTGCATAATTATGTCATTAACACAGATGCTAGAACACTGCAAAGAATATGAACTATTGGGTTTTCCACTTTGGGAAGTGTGATTTTGGAAGCAATCAGGACAAAGGGAATAGAAGGAGCAACAGACAGCAAGGTGTCAGGACATATCTCAGTAACATTCAGTCTGCTCAAGCAGCTTGATGGCATGGTCAAAGTGCCCTCACTTGCATTAGTTTCACAGAAATTTCTCTTGTTCCCAACAGACTAGAGATTTATAAAGGCAATACTGCCACTGTTTTTTAAAGCTTCCCCTTTTTTTGCATTCTTTAACCCCCCTTTTACCTCCATTCACTTCCAGCTATGACTGGTATATTATTAACAGACACAATCAGGCTTCACAATTATGTTTGTGGATTTTGGAGAGAGGATTAGTTAAACAAAGCATGTGACTTCTGACTGGCTAAAACCAAAAGTGAAAGCTTAGAGTTGCTATGCCATCCCCAAAAAAGCTGAAGTCAGTTTGCCTTTCAGGAATCACCAACCGAGATGCAGAAGGAAGGGAAAGAGTCAAAATTGGAAATGGAACCTCAAGCCCAAAGCCTGTTCAATGTAGAAGAAAAACAGCACATTGAATCTGAAGGGTTTGACATGGGACATGAGAAATTCATCCCTCTTAGCACCTGTGTAAGATGGTGTCCTGGAGGATTTTGTGTTTTAGACTACATCCTCTAAAAAGACCACAGTTACTAGAATTTAATTCTCACACATGTCCAAAACCAGGGTGATAACCTTGTCTTTACTTGGGCCCCACTGCTCATACTGCCTCTAACCTCATGTCCTATAGCAGGTAAGCTTTAGGAAGGCCCACTGCCTTCACATGTTGAATGGGGTGACAGAAATGGGGAAATGGCAGAAATAGTGGGGAAACAGGACCTGTAGGAGTCTGGAGAATGCATCAATCAGAGAAACAAGATCACAGTCATTCAGCATCTTCAACATTGCCACCTTGATATAGCCTCTGCCTGAGTTGGCATCAGCTTCAGGAGCTACTTCACACACTGTCCCGATTTTCCTCTGAAAAAAACCCTGAATTGCAAAAGACTTGAAGTTCATTGTCTTGCTCTTTCATCTCCAGTTCTCCAAGCTGCCACAGAAAGAGCCAACTGAGCAAGGCACCACGGTTGCTTTACTCCTTTCTTTCCTATATCACATGTCCTAGAAATAATCAGCTGCAGGAAAACTGAATTAATGGTATGATGTAGTTGTGTGCCTGTTACTGCCATGCACTCATTTCTCTCTGTGTGATAACCCACTGATAAAATGAATCTGGTTAGCATGACACCAAAAAGTCACAGCTGGTTCGAAAAATTCACAGAGGTCAGGGGCAGAACAATGTAAAAATCAGTTTGTGTTAAGGATATCTGGAATTGTGTTTCTGTCACCCAGAAAAAATTCAGCATTGATTCAGGTCTCCTTGTGCTGATCTTTGCTATAAGGAAAATGACAGGGCACTGAACAAAAGAATTAATGGCCTGTGTATCAATGTCTGCTTTTCTCCCTTTTTCTCTGAATGCTTTAAGAACATGCTCAGCTCCCACCAGGCCTGACTCAGCCCTTCCTTCCAGGAAAGTCACACAACTGCATCTTTCTGTGTGTTGGCCAAAGGAGAACTAGGAAACAAAGGAGACAGAGGGCAAAGAAAAGGATTTATAAGGGAATGAGAGGCTTTTGATGATAAGAAAATAATGAAAAACAAATGTCAGAGGGAGTAGCCACTGAGAAAACACCCACGAAGAGCAAAGTTAAAGAGAGGTGGGAGGAAAATAATGATAGGGGGAAGAGAGAGCAAAATGAAACAGAAAGGAGTCTCAGCAAATTTCCATAATGTAACACTGATGAAGCCTTTTATGATTATGACAGAGATTCTCAGAATGTTCCCTTGCAGGAAGTTTGCATACTCATATTTTAACAGCTCTGAACACTTTCCCAGGCTCAGTGAAAGCGGAAACTTTTTCTGCTAGTGCTGCCTAAATCTGGGCTACCGCTGTGCCTCACCAAGCTCCAAGGAGCTGTACTGCTGAGGTCTGCTCTGGATGGGCTGGCACATCAAGCTCAGGTCCTTGCTGCCTCCAGAGAGTGTGACAGCCCTGGCTATGAACTCTGCAGAGCCAGCTGATGCTGCTCTTCAGGAGAAATGCACTATATCCTGCCAAAGGAATGGAGACTCTGTTTGCACAATATCTTGTGGGACATGGATACAGGTTGTTTTTTTATCCAGAGCCAGACAGAATTGGGCTGATTCAACCTGTGTGTTTCATGCAAAATACCAGGGAAAATTATGACATTCTGGGCTACCTGAAGCAAAGCCAAATTCACAAGTTAGTATGACCTTAAAACTTCCAGAAATCTCAGCTTGCACTTCTAGTCCAGACTCAAGCCCCAACCCCGTATGCAAACAAAGAGTACAGACTGTTGCTATTTACACACCAGTTGTTTACCTGACTCTATCCTTTCAGATTTGCTCATTTTCTCAGACTGGATGTTTGTCTGCAACATTTCCTGAGATAAGTCTATGCAACTATATATACAAAAAAAGATCACAGTTGCCCCAGATGAGTTTTTGAAAGGTGTACACCACTGTTCAATGCTAGTTTAGAAAAACCCCAGAAGACTGCTAGAGAAATCACCTTACAGCAGAGAAAAAGCTTTTGAGCTCCATCAAGTGATGTCACCAGACCTTTCTGTCTGAAAACAGATTTTGCTTGTGCAGATGATTTGCACAGCATAAATCCATCACAGTCACTTCAAGAGGACTGACAACAGTGGTTTAGTCTCTCCAAATCCTACGAAGTGATAAGAAATAGTCTCTGATCCCTTCAGGGCCTCTGCTGCAGACTTCAGGGGGAGGACTCTCCAGTGGATTCCCCTCAAAATTGCATGAGCAGCAGTTGTATCCCCAGTCCAGGTTCACCAGCTCCCCAAAGGCTGCTGGAAGGGACCGTAGATGGTTGTTTCCCAACCAAAGTGTGTGCAGATTCCTTAGAAGGCAGACATCCTCAGGAAGGCTCTCCAGTGAGTTAAAGAGCAATAGCAACGTTTCCAGTTTCTCCAGATGCCGAATGCTGGAGGGGATGGTATTTATTTTGTTGTCACTCACATCCAGAAAGGTGAGGTTCCTCAGTTGGCAGAGGGGTGCAGGCAGCTCAGTGAGGCTGTTGTTGGCAAGGTGGAGGCTGCGCAGCCTTTGGAGTGCCCCCATCTCTGCAGGTAGCGAGCTCAGGCTGTTGTTGCTCAGAGTGAGCCTCTCCAAGCGGCTCAAAGTGCCAATTTCAGCAGGGATTCTCTTCAAGTTGTTGGAGTCCACGTAGAGGCAGGTGAGGTTCCTCAGACGGCCGATCTCCTGGGGAAGCAGCTCCATCCTGTACCTCAGGCAGCTCTCTCGCTCTGGGCTCATCTCCAGCACCTGCAGCTGGTCCAAGCCAAAGACCTGTATGGGAACTGAGAGCAGCTCCCTGCCAGAGATCTTGAGTTTCTTCTTCCCTTTGTACTTTGGATCGTGCTCTGTAAGGTACCTCCAGAGTGGATCAGGACCTGGACAGGCACCTCTGGGAGAGGTGACTGCATTCATATCCCACCAGAACAGTGGCTGGTTGAACAGAGACTGTCAGTCACAATTACCTGCATGCTCTACAGGCAACCTCTGAGGTTTTTGGTAGACCAAGGTTCTCTGTCAGCTTTGTGCTCTGCTGGGCACGTTACCAACACACATGCAGAGTGTTTGAGTTGCTCAGATACATCCCACTGAGTAAACATTTGGTATTCTCACATGAAAGGTGTTTCCCCTCCTGCTCTGCAGAGCACACACACCCAGCTCCTGGGCTGTGACAGCACCTCTCATGGCTGCAGCCACTGAGCAATGGGCACACAGGGAAAACTGCCTCTGCTTTTCAGCAGATGTGTTCAAATCTCTGCTTGTGTGTAGCTCTCTCCTTCTGGAAGCATTAGGGGTGCCTGTGCCTGAAGAATTCACATTGACTGGGATTGCAATGGAAGCAGCAAGGCAGAGTAGATAAGGCACATCTAAATGGGACAAGAACATGATAAAGGGGACAAGAAGACAGAGTAACAGCTAGTGGCCTGGGAACTAAGAACCATGAACATATCTTGTCCTCAGGTCACTTTGTGCCTTTAACATCCAGCAAACACAATAAAGGATCAGTTTTGAAATCTGAAGGTCTTCCTCCCACCTGCTAACTGTGTGAACCCTATAACACAGAGATAGCATTCTTCTTGTGTTGCACTTGCTCTGGCATATTGAAAAGCAAATTTTTATTCCTTGCTGTCAAAGGTTTTGTAGATGTGTAAAATGCCAGGTTTATTCCAAGCTAGTCAGCACAGCATGTGATGTAGAGAGCAAGGCATTTTTCTGGAAGGAGAAAATTGTGGGTTTGAAGCCTCAGCCTGAGAAAGTCGGCCTCTCTTACTTCATCCTCTGCTCCTTAAGCCTTTCAGCTAAAAAACTGCTTAGGACAGCCACTTCAAATGCTTCTCAAGGAGAAAGGTCTCCTCAGCACCCCACAGGCCATTAGAGGTAGAAGACAATGTTTTACAGGTGTAGTCCAAGCAGATCTGCCAGGTCAGGTCTTGTGAAGGTCAAGTCTTGTGAAGATCAGGTCTTGCATGTCAGCTTTGCATTCCCAGCCTCCTCAGCTCTGATTGTCTCAGGCTGGGATGGTCCTGAATTTGCTGGAACCTGTGTTCCAGCACCAGGGGAGTGTGTGGCTGCACAGGTGGGGGGTGAGTGGTAGTACCTGTCTATTCAAACAATGCTGGCATGAGTGTTCAGAGATTCTTGTTCAACTCTTACTTTCTAGATTCAGTGCTTTTTAATTGGTTTTCACCCTGAAATACACATTTTAAGGCCTGGCATATACCAGCTGTCATCCTTGATTTGGGTTCAGAGTGCAAATACCATAACCATATTGAAATCAAGCCCTGGGTTTCTTCCAGATCAATTTTCAGCATCTGTAAGAGAAAACCGTGTCACTTGCCTGTGAGGCTGCTTAGGCATTTTAGGCTCCTGGGACAGAATCCCAGAATTCTTTGGGTTGGAAGGGACCTTAAATATCACCTAGTTCCAACCTCTTTGCCATGGGTAGGGATGCCATCCATTGGACCAGGTTGCTTAGATCCCCATCCAACCTGGCTTTGAAACTTTCCAGTGATGGATTTTACATGAAAAAGATTCAGCAGAACTTGAGAGAATCTAATAATTTTTCATAGGCATGAATAGGTACAGTGACTTGAAAATATCTGTACATCAGACACAAATGCAGCAGCCAAGGAAAAGTGAGATTTTCACTTGCAGAGGAAAGTTGCTTTCCAACAGACCTCACAAATAACTGTAAAAATAAGACAACTCCCATCAAGAAGGTGCTGAAGCAGCTATTGCAATGACATTAATTTCAGACTTGGGTGAAAACCATCCCCCACATTGCTAAGGGGAAAAATGTGTCTCTAAGAACACATTGTCAAATACATCTGTCCTGTGAAATAAACCAAATTGCTGTATGTGCTGCCTTCTGTTTGAACATGCTTTTCTCCTCAAATCCAAACCCCAGTCTTTCAGACAGCATGTCAGGCAGAGACAAAGCTATGGTCAGAAAGAAGTTTCTGTGGTTTTTGGAACTGTTCTCTTGCTGCACTTTTTCAAACCCGGAGTCTGACCCTGTGTTTTCCTTTATGAAGGTGACAGCTTCTTCTCTGCTCCATGTTGCAGGACATCCTTCATCCTGATACTGATAGGACTGCTGGGAATATGATTAATGTTCCTAATTTTCCCCTTGTGCTTTCTACATAAAGTTCATGTCACAAAATATAAAGTAGCAAGAAAGAGCCTACATTTTCAACACATTATCCCCTAGAGACCCAGCAGGATGGTCTCATTCTCACTTTAGACAAACTTCAACATTGCCAGCATCAATACTGTGGAGCCAAGCCCTGCAAGGTATTCAGATGTTAATCCTTACAACAAAAATCTGGTTTGTAAAGCAACTACCAGAAGCAGTCTCCTTTTCATCACATCTTCATGCTTTTCCAAGCAGTTGTTCCCATTTCACAAGTCAGAAGACAAATATCTACTATGTTTGTGACTTCTAGGTTTAAACCAAATCAAGAAAATTAAGCAGGCTTTTTCTTGATTCAACTTCACTGTTTACAAAGGCATTGAAAGAAAAATCCAAACTCCCATGGACCTATATTGCTCTAAAGTCTCATCAACCAAATTTATTATGTAGGAGGCAAGTGGATGGTTGATAGACTCCTCTTCCAGCAGCTCTGCAGAAGCAGCAGCAAGAAGGACTCTTGGTGGTCTGTGGTGGATGCTCACCCCTGCATGGAGCTGCAGACTGGGGCAGGAGCCTGCCTTCAGCTCCAGACTGGTTTCATCCCTATGCTGCTCTTCCTAGCATGCCATGGAGAAGCCACCTCAACCCTCATCAGCACCGAGCTCCAGTTCAGAGAGGTTGAAAGCAGGTGTTTTTTTCAGTCTATCTTGTAACTGTTGAGTTAGTGCAGTAATTTTAAGAAAGTTTTCATTGCCCAAAGACAGTACAAGTTCCTGCCATAATCTTGTCCCTGTCCCTCTGAGCAGGCTGGCTGCTGGTCACAGAGTACCCGAGCTGCCATCACCTGTAACATGAACATCCCCCCACCAGCTCAGGGGATGTGAGTTACTGATGGTGGAAGATAAAGACAGCTACCAGAAGACCTCTTTTCCATGGAGATGTAGTTAATGTGGGCAACAAGGCTCAGAGTGCTGCAGCTGAATACTTTAGGATAAACCGAATGGATCTCCAGGCTCTACAGCTCTCATTGGAGCCACCAGAGTGCAGCTGCCACAGCTACACTCCTTAAACTCAAGGAGCTGGACCTTGATGATCCTTGTGGGTCCCTTCCAACTATGGACATTCTATGGTTCTATGTTCTGTGACTCTGAATCTCCCTGTGAGAAACTGAGCGTGGGACTGAGGTACCCAGACACAGACATTTTAGATTATTTGATGTGCTCTTCCCTGGTGTCACCCACTGAAGCTCTGGAAGGGCTCCCCTAGGTCCTACATCATACCTGCCAGTCCCTGTCTGCGTCTCTGGCCCCATATATTGTGGATGGTGACACCCAGCCATTCCTAGGCACCAAGTCCTGCTCCAGAAGCTGTCAGATGAAATCTTTAACAGGGCAGAGCTTGGCCAGTTTCCACATCAAAAGACTGAACGAAGAGAATACTCTATTCCACTTTTTTTAAAAAATTAATTTTTCAATTTTTTTTGTTTTTAATAATTGCCCAGAATGTAAAATCTGTGTTCATCTCCTAGTCAGTTCTGTGGTCAGAGCATAGAGCTTGGGCTTAGCTGCCACAGTATTTTTATTGTCTCTCTGGAAATAAAAAAACCCTACAGGCATTTGATACAGCTTCCAAGAAGCAGCTAATTCAAAACTGTTTAGAAAACAAGTAGAAATTGTTAAATAATTTAACACAAAAAAAAAAAAAAATCCCCAAATGATCCTATTGCTTTGTTCTGTCTTTGTAATTTGTCAGGCAAAAAATTGTATTAAATAATGGCCCATTTGCCATAATTACAGTAATTTACACATTATTTAAAAAAGGAAAAAAAATAGCAAGTGACAGTGGTGCCATAAATCCCATGTGTACCTTTTAAAAATCTGAATAAAATATTGTCTGGCTCTCTAATGCAATTTTAGCAGTACATTGCCACAGGGCCAAAATAAAATCCAACAAAACATCAGCCTGTTCCCAGGTTTAAAGCTCAGACTCAGTGAACAGACTTTATGGTGATTTACTACACATTTGGTTGCAGAGACAGGAACACTGAGATACCAAAGCCACAACTTTCCTTTATTCAAGGGTGGTTAGGAGAGAGCCACCAGAACTGTCCCTGCCCTACCTGCCACTTCCTGCTTGTGTGTTCACCTTGCACAGTGCTGGACAGACAATGCACACACAGTCACCTGCTCAGGTACAGAGGCACCTGCATTTTCTGGAGAGCAGCTTCTGAACATGCCCAGGGCTGTACTTGTAAGTTTGGTGGCTTCCCAGATGGCAGACCTACTTTAGAAAGTAATCTCAGGCCACCTTTCCAAAGACTGCAAATACACACAAACAGACTGAAGCAAAAACAGTGGAGATTTTGAAATCCTCCAAATTCTTACCTAGGTTTCCTTTTATGCACATTCCTGTAGGGCTTGCTTCTGTAAGAGGTGGCAGCTATAGAAACCTCCCTTTGATGACTAAAATCTGGGTGAGTACAAACACAGGTCTTGATCTGAGTCTGCAGCTCATGTCTTGTACTCTGCTCACTAACGACAGATTCTGCCTGGTAAATGTCATTTAACTGGCTGCAGAGAAAACAAGGTTTACAAAAAAGCAGGGAAATGTCACCCACTGAATTCAGGGCACAGACACAGTCTGGGGTGTCTCTGGGAACAGACTGAACAGATAGCCATATGCTAGGGAATATGCTGGAGCAAAGGGAATTAGGCTGTGTCCCCTTTTACAGGTGGAAAATGCTCAGAGATGTAGTCTGTGCCTAACTCGTGTTGATTTTTCAACTGCTGTTAAAGATGCAAGTGTGTCCCTTGTGTTCCTAGCACAGACTGTTGGAAATGGCTCCCACAGACATTCAAACAAAAAGGGTTATCAAAAAAAAAAAACTAAAACCCTCCCATCTCCTTCAACTGGATGTCACTGCACCATCTCACCTACTGTGGATTGCACTAGATGACCCTTAGAGTTCCCTTCCAACCCAAATTATTCTATGATTCTATGACCTCACAGGAGTTAAAGACCCTGAAATCGGTTTAACAGAACATCATTATGCCTATTCCGTTCTCATGGTGCACTAGGATGTACTGAATTCTATGACACACATGGCACATGAGACACACATGAGAGAGCCTGTAGATCCATCATGACAGGAATTAAATGTCACATTTACATGGCCCAGTTAACATGTTTTACCTCCATAACACCTGCTCATTACCACCACATTTACTGAAAATGTCCCATCCCATGTTAGGAGGTGCTCTCAAACAGGGACTCTGTTCTGCCTCACCACTGGAGGGATGAAATCTCAGCCTGGGCTAAGAAAAATATTTCTGTTGAATATGTGATCAACATGTTTGCTTAATACTAAAATCCAGCAAGCTAACCCAAGATGCAGTGCAGTAACAGATATACCATCAAGATTTACTTAAAAGTGGTAAACTTTTCACTTCATGGTATTTTCACTTTGATTGGTCTTTCCGTAGCAAGAAACACAGTAACATCAAATCAAAGAGTTTATTTGCATAGGAAATAGCAAAAATAGCACCATTGAGAGCTACACAGTAAAGACTTTGTTTAACCCTGGCATTTGTACTTGTTATTTAAATTCATTTTTCAGTAAAGCAGAGGCAATTTTTATCTCTACTGGGTGAGAAAAAACTCCAAGGCTGGCAAATGCTTATCTCTGGGCTTCAGCCTCAGGGTCTTATTCTGGGCTGGTCATCGACAGCTGTGGCTTCTGCTTGGGCTGGCCAGTTTGGAAGCACCATGCCATATGGTGAATGTGTCAGCAGGGCAGGGTTCCTCTTTTCTGTCTCCAAAAGAGCAGATGAGATTCCCAAACACATTCAGCACTTAGTGCCTGTGTCAGCTCCATTACTCCCATCTCTCACTACAAACTGCTTTGTGCAGAAGAGGCTTGAAAATGCAGCTGCTTTGTTGGTTGGCACATATCCCAGGCCTGATCACTTCCCAGATCTGCACTTAGTGAGTGGGCAAGGCTTGGTCAGAGGGTTAAGCTCACAAATGACCTATTGTGAAGGTCTTTCCAGACTCCATCCCCTTTTTACTTTGTCTTTGCATTCTCAGGCTGATTTTGGCAATTAACTGATAGGGAGAAATGGCAACTGTCTGGTTTGTTGCTTTCACCCCCAAACACAATTTTCCCCATGTTTCTGAACATCTCTTTGTTCTGATCCTTATATCAAAGATCAACATCTTCCTAGACCAGCCTGCACTATGCACCAGCTCTCTAAGTAACACAGCTTGACAAGTTATTGTCGTAATGGATCAACCAAAACTGTGAATTGGGTCACAGTTGGCTTCCTGAGTTTTTAACACCAGGAGACTTTCTATGCTGCTCTGGCTGATTTTTGGGTGAAGCAGTGGTAGGGAGCTGTGCATGTGCTGACAGTGCACAGGGGATTTGGCATCCTTGACCTGACAGAGGATAACTTTGAAAAGGCAGCTCCCTGACAGGGGTAAGTAGGTTCCATTTCTTGGAACAAAACTCTCAAGTACAGAGACATTTAGATCTTCAGAGTTGTCCCTTCAGGCCTTTACTATGAAATCCCACATGACTCCATGAAAAAGTAGCTCCTATAGAATATTGATTCATTCATCAGCAGAAGAATATTAAATTTAACAGGAATCTTCTGGAAAGCACAAGCTGTTCAAAATTGTCCATTGGGAGTTGGATGTCCTGGAGACACCTTTTCCAGCTTTGGTATGACTTTATCTTCCTCCCCTCCATGTAGATGGCAAATAGCACCAACAATCCTGTGCCTGTGTGTCACAGTTAATGCCCCAGGCTGCAGGATTTTATTTCAGTTGAGACGGTGAGGGATAAAGCTTTAGAAAGAATTAATCAGATAACAGATAAAAAATTTGGCATTGGAATGGTTTTGCATAAACAGTCACACAACGCATTACTATTATATGCTCTTCAAAAGAGGAAAAAAACCCACTTATTTTTAACATTTTAATATGCCCTGATGTTAGAGAAAACAAACAAAAAAATAAGTTCACATATCACATCAAAGATAATAATAATAATAATTATAATTCATAAAAATAATCTGACCGACCGGCAGCATTTGTTGGCTTTAGAAGGCCTCCCGCGAAAGAAACACAGCTGAAGACATTGGAGAGCTCTTGGCAGGTGTGAGGAATTCAAGTTTTCAAAACAAGTCTGGGGGTGCTCCCTGCACACTATGGCCCTTTGACATTGGAGGGCCGGGCAGCCAGGCTTGCATAGTAAGCACACTGAGAGGGGTCGCACTGTCCATTGGCTCCCGGGGGGCCCTGGGGCCCTGCCAGACCCGGCACACCGGCTTCACCTGGAGGGCCAGGAGGTCCTGGCATCCCATCTTTGGCATAACCAGGCTCCCCTGGGAGGCCTGAAAGAGAAACAAAATGCCCTTGGTGAGTGGCACCAGAGTGACACCCCCAGCGTGCAGTACTCAGCGGTGTAACGTCACAGGGGATGGCTTTGCTGCCAAACTGGGATGCAGCCAGCAGCTTCCATAGGCTTGGATTTGGCTAGGATGTATCTCAAGGATATAACCAGAGTGTCTCCTCTGAAATAAAAATTTCCATTCCCTATGGCAACCTTGGAATGGTCAGCTCCGATACAGCTGCTCCTCCTCTATCTCCATGCTGAAGTTGTGGAGCTGCATGAGACAACTACTGACACACAGTCCTCACAGAGAGGAGGTGGGAATGGGAAAGTGGTGGCAGGAGCCAGCCTGAGGAGATAACTCACTGGTGCAGAACATAGTGGGCACATTGTTATTTGAAGGCAGTGCAAGGCCAGTCTTACAAATGCAGACCATAGGGTTATGAGGGCTTCCTATAGTTCCTTCCCCAAGAAAGCAGTGAAGGCAAAAATTATTAATGATTCCTAATTTCAGACTGCAGACCAATTGTATTTGCTGCTGCTTTGTCAGTACCAGTAAAGCAGAAGCTGTATCCCCAAGGCACAGGTGTTCAATATGACCTTTTATAACATCTGAAGCGGCTTGAACCTCTGGGTTCAGCTTGGTCACAGGAAGACTCTGCCAAGGACAGAGAAAACACTTCACAGTACATCTAATAATTAAAGCTTCACTTTGGATTTGACCCAAAGGTCAGTTAACTTAGCTGTAACTGAGATGGTTCTTTGTACTCATTCATCAGGCTGAGGAAATAAAGGTGGCTAGATATGATGTTAGTGATATAGTTTTTCCCTTTGGGCCACATCCTACAGAAATCGTTTATGTTGTTTTTATGTCATCCTGATCATTGCTCTAGTACAGCAGAGACCTGTGTCCTGGTAGTGGTTCTAAGGGATGTGTTTTGTGGGGTGTTCTGAATAACACACCTGGAATTCCTGGAGGACCCATTTCCCCTCGTTGGCCAATGCCAGTGTCTCCTTTCTCACCTCTTGCTCCTCTTTCTCCTGTGGAGAAGGAACAAAAAAATATGAACTGATGAGCATGGTCTATAGAACTGAACATTGTTATAGGTCTTCCATCCCCACTGAAGCCAACATATTTGGTAAAAACAGTTCCTAATTGAGGCCAATCCTCTGAGAGCGGACATTAAGTGCAAATGAAGACTTGCCCCACTCTAGTTCTGTCCAGAGGTGTAACACACCAGCAATTGCTGGTCATATTCAACACCTCTGGTTCAACAGATGGAGGTCACTTCCAACACCTGCATTTTGAGGAGAATTTATTAGCTACTAAATGGAAAAGTGGATGCCAAAGTGAAGTGGACACATCCTTTTATTGGACTGCCCCAACACACCAAGTCTGACTTACCTTTGGGACCAATTGGTCCTGGTGGCCCTTCAGACCCAGTCTGTCCAGGCCGGCCAGGCTCTCCTGGAGGGCCAGTTCTTCCTGGGAGTCCTTCCTTCCCAGGGGGACCAGGAGGTCCTGGTCTGCCATGGGATGCTTTTACCTGTGTAGGCTGTATCTGAGCCAGGATATAGGGTAATTTTGCTGTGGAGACAGGGAAATGGGTTTGTTAGACTAGAAGGAGTATGCTCCAAGAGATGGAGAGCCAGAACTAGGGGCCCAGTAAAGTCCAAGTACTGTCACAGATCAATTTTCCAGAGCCACCCATCTTTTGTCCCCCATAATCCATGATTTTGATTCCTTGATCCTCTCTAAATTATTTGAATCTCATTTCTTGGTAGCCTTAAATTTCTCCAAGATTTCATACTTTATGATAAACTTTTCTCTCATCCTCTACTCCTTGTCCTCCAAGAATCTGGAATGTCCCTCCCTTTAGTTGTGCAGATGGTGGATCCCCATTAAACTGCTGCTCTGAAAAGGAGACCCTTTTCCCACTGCTTCTGTTACACAGAGATACCACATAGCTGTAGGGAGAAAGCTTTTCTTGTTCCAGGCTGTTCCAGGCAGGCACATGCTGTCTGCCATTTCAGTGCTAAGACCCTGAACAACCATGCTGGTTTTGACTGGGTTAATTTTCTTCCCACTGGCTGGTATGGAGCTGTGTTTTGTATTTGTGTTGATAATACAGAGATGTTTTTGTTATTGCTCAGCAGGGCCTACACAAAGCCAAGGCCTTTGCTGCTTTTCGTACGGCCATGCTGGGGAGGAATTTGGGGATCAGGGGAGGTTGGGAAGGGACACAACCAGGACAGGTGACCCAAAGTGACCAAAGGGATATTCCAGACCATGGGACATCATGCTCAGTATATGAAGTGAGGGGAGGAAAGCAGGGCACATTTGCAGTGATGTTGTTTTCTTCCCAAGTAACCACTACCTGTGATGGGGCCCTGCTCTCCTGGAGATGGCTGAACACTGGCCTGCCCATGGGAAGCAGGGAGTTAATTCCTTGTTTTGTTTTGCTTCTGAGCACAGCTTTTGCTTTCCCTATTAAACTGCCTTTATCTCCACCCATGAATTTTCCAGCTTCTACTCTTCTCATTCTCTCCCTGATCCCACTGGTGAGGAGTGAGTGAGCGGCTGTGTGGGCCTTGGCTGCTGGCTGGGGTTACACCATGACAACCTTGAGAGTTTGTAAAACACTAAGTTTCACATGAACATCCTACAGAATAGAGGCAGAAGTGTGTTCTATCTTCTCTTCATTGATCCTAAATGCTTTCAGACTGCTGTGGATATTGAAGAGTGTGTAAATCTGTGAAATAATCTCTCCATTTACCTGTGATCTTTAGCATAGAACAAAATGCCTGCAGCTGTGTGTCAGCTGTGTCAAGAGCTGTGTGAGAAGGACTACAGCTCTGCATCTCACTGTCAATGGGGTCAGTAATAGTCTGCAATTCAAATACTTTGAGAGAAACAGCAGCCCATATCCCCTCCAGCCCCTCTTCTTATACTGATGAGTATCAAAAGTCACAGGCAAAAATCAGAAACATTTCTTCCCCAGTTGGGACCTCAAAAGAAAGTTTATGATCTACTCTGATTACTGTCTGTGCTATTGCTGGGAACATCAAAGCCTGGGGAACTGTAAAGCATATTTCATTTCATACATCTTCCAAGCAAGCTTGCTGCAATGAACCTTCCTTAAGCAGGAGAGGTTCAGGGGCCAGCACAGCTATGGAAAGCATCTTTCATACACTCATATCCATCTTCTGGTTTCCTGGTACTGATTACTTACCATCTAGCTGCTTGGATAACTCCTCTTGGATGAGTCTTCTCAACGTCTCTAGAGATGGGGGTTCTCCCTAAAGAGTCAGAATCACAGTGATGAGGCAAAAAAACCACACTCAAGGGATCAGGCAGTTATAGGACAAGGGGGAATAGTTTTAAACCAAAAGAGGAAAGATTTAGATTAGATGTTAGGAAGAAATTGAGGGTGGCAAGACACTGGAATGGGTTGCCCTGAGAAACTACAGACGCCCCACTCCTGGAGCTGTTCAAGGCAAGTTGGGTGGGCTTTGGAGCAACCTCATTTAGAGGGTGGCACCCCTGCCTATGGTGGGTGGTTGCAGCTAGATGATTTTTAAGTCCCTTCAACCCAAAACACTCTGTGGTTCTATGATGTGCAAATTAAGCCCTCCACAAAGGGCTCAGCAAGTGCTATGTCATTACCCACAGCCCACACAGGGCTGCAGGGTCTGCCTAAAAGAGGAATGTAAAGGGACTCAAAAAAATTACAGATCCAATCAGGCTAGAAAAGACCTCTGGGATCATAATGTCCAGGCTTTGACTGAACATGACCATGTCAAGTAAACCACAGCACTGACTGACACATCCAGTCCTTCCTTAAAAATCTCCAGGGACAGTGACTCTACCACTCCCCTGGACAGCACATTCCAATACCTAAAATTATCTGTTCTGTGAAGAAATTTTTCCTAGTGTCCCCCATAAACTTCCCTGGCACAGTTTGAGACTATGTCCTCTTTTCCTGTCGCTAGTTGTCTGGGGAAGAGATCGAAACCCATGTGGACAGATCCTCCTCTTAGGCAGTTACAGAGGAATAAAATCTCACCTGAACCTCCCTTTATCCAAGCTGAACAACACCAGCTTCAGACTTCAGAAGAAGTTGGGCTCCAGACTTTTTCACCATCTCTGTTCCCTTCTCGAGAACTGCTCCAGAACCCAAATGTCCTTCTTGAACTGAGGGGCCCAGAACTGGACACAGAATACAATGTGTGGCCTCCCCAGTGCCCAGCAAAGAGGGACAGTCAACGTACTGGTCCTGCTGGCCACACTATTGCTGTCACAGAAGGCCAGAAGGCCACCAGTCTGCTTGCCAACCTGGGACCACACCAGCTCACATTTGGCACCCCCAAGGCCTTTCCCACTGGGCAGCTTTCTAGACACTCTGCTCGAGCCTGGAGAACTGCAGGGGCCTCCTGGTACATGATGGCAGGACCCAGTCCAGGTCCTCTTGAACCTCATCCTGCTGGCCTCACACCATACATTCAGGCTGGCCACATCCCTCTGCAGAGCCTTCATACTCTCCCACACATAAACACTCCTACTGAACTTAGTGCCATCACAAATTTACTGCTGAAGGTACCCTCGATGCCCTTGGCCACATCAGCAGGACAGACACTGAATAGGACTGGGCACAGGGGGCACCAGTAGTGACCGGACACCACCTAGATGCGGCACCATTCACAGCCATGCTGACAGTTCATAACCCAGCAAAGATTGCCCTGCCTAAGCCCTGGGCTGACAGCTTTTCCAGGACTGTGCTGCATGAGATAGAGTCAAAGGCTTTGCTCGAGTCCAGAAGACTCCATCCTCAGCCCTCAGGTGGGTCACTTGCTCCTCAAAGGACATCAGGTTGCTCAGGCAGGACCTGCCCTTCCTAAACCCACACTGCCTGGGCCTGATCCCTTGATAGGCCTCTCTGGGCCGTGTGATCTCCCTCACAATGGTCTGCTCCAGAACCTTGCTTGGCACCAAGGTCAGGCTGACAGGCCTGGACTTCACTGCATTCTCCCTTAAGCCATTCTTGGCTGTGGATGACATCACAGGAACCTACAGTCAACTGGGATTTCCTGACTGTTCAGGACTGATCATAAAGGACAGAGCGAAGCTTTGACAGCTCTTCCACCAGCTCCCTGAGCACCCTGGGGGGACTATCACACACACCCATAGACATGGCAGTGTCTCAGAGGCTCCACAGGTCACTAACAACTTGTGCCAGGATTACAGGGGCTCTAGTCTGTTCCCTGTCCCTGTCTGCTGGCTCAGGGGACTGCTTGTCCTCTGGAGAACTGATCTGCCTGTTGAAGACTGAGGCAAAGAAGGCATTCAGTACCTCAGCTTCTCCTCATCCTTCAGAACCATATTCTCACCACACATCCAATACAGACTGGAGATATTCCTTGCCTCTCCTTTGTTGTAAATCTTTGTAAACAAACACTTTTTATTATCTTTTACAACAATGGCTAGATGAAGGACTAACACAGTTTTTGCCTTCCTGATTCTTTTTCTGTCTGGTTTGGGGTCTAAAGGGAAGGACCCATGGAGGACTGGGGGGGAAAAGCAGTTTGGCAGGGCACAGGGCTTCTTTCTGGATGGAACATGAAGTGGGACAAGGGACAACTGCTCATTACTGAGAGTGGAACAAGCATAGATAAAGTAGAGGGGCTAAGGCCTAACAAAGGCCTTTGTGACCAAGGGCGTCTCCATGTCCCTCTGAGACAAGGGCTGGCCGTGCCCACCAGGCCTTTGTGACCCGCGGTTGCGTCGTGCCCAGAGGCCATTGTGACACGGGGCCCTGCACTGACCCGGAGGGCTCCTGCAGGGCCAAACCCCTGGCGTTGTCACTCCCAGGAGAGCAGCTCTCAGAGGAGGCAGCAGCTCTCTCACGAGGCAGCAGCTCCTCAGCAGGAAGCAGCTATCGCGGGTGCCCTTGGCCAGTGTTCCTCAGAGCACCGCCAAGATTTCAGAGATGCAGGAGGCAAACGCCCACAGCCAGTCCTGTGAGGGGCAGCCGCTGCTGCCCAAGCGGCAACAGGTGAGGGACTGGGGATGGAGGGAGAGGCTGCAGTGGGACCTGGGGGAGGGCTGGGGGCAGAGACCTTCGGCCAGGCCTGGCACCAGGCCTTGCTCTGAACAGGAGCCAGTGCCAGGAGGGCCTGGGTGAAGGAATGGCCCAGAGACAGCGAGTGCAGCCAGGAACCCAGCCCAGCCTGGCTGCTGTGGTCAGCACCGGCCTTGGGGCCGGAGCTGGGCTTGCACCATGCGAGGGGAGAGCGTGTCCACACAGCTGCCTCCATCCCACGGCTCCTTTGCTTCCCACAGGTGCCGCAGAGGCTGCCGCAGCCAGCAGCAGAGGTCACATGGGTGACCGTCATGCCCCTCCATGGGGACCAACTGGTCCCCAGACAGGACACCTCATGGACACCAGCAGGATGTGGAACACAGGAGGACAGCCTGGAGGGTGGGCACTCACTGCCCCACAGCAGCAGAGTCACACGGCCACCAAAAGTGTCCGTGTCAGACTTGCCGCTGCTCCATGGCCCTCCACTGTCAGTGACGCCTCTCCGCTGGCTCAGCCCTGAAATGCCACGAGCAGCCTCAGCAAGGGTCAAGCTGCCCCCTCTGCCAGCAGCCCCAGCAGCCCCTGGGTCTTCTCCCACAGGCAGAGAATGCTCTGTGGGCCCCGTGGCCAGCGGTTCCCCACACCTAGTGCCACCTTCTCCATGGGGCACAATGGCTGCTGACAGGGCCCGGGTGACACCTTCCCCGGACAGCTCAGCTGAGAGGCTCTGGCGAGGGTCAGCGGCAAGGCAGGGCCTGCGCCTGCCACCCCTGCGACCTGCAGGTGGCAAGCCACTCTGCACAGGGACACAGCCAGCCTGGAAACACCTGGGGCACACTGAGACAGAGGAGCTCAATGAGGTGCAGCAAGAGCACGGTGGCAACACGTACGGAGACCCATTCAGAGGCCTTGCTCCGTGCCTGTGTGAAGAAAGGTCCACCAAGTCCACCAGCACCCATGAGCGGTCAAGTGTCTGCCAAGAAGCAGATGCAGAGCCCCAGGTGATGCACAGAGCTCCTGGCTTGAATGAAGACTCCACAGCAGAGACGGGAAGCTCCTCTGAGCTCCTGTCTTGTGCCCAGTTGCCAGAGCAGCAGTCTGTCTCTGACAACTCCCAGTGCTTGGAGACTTCTCCAAAAGAGCCAGAGGAAAAGTGTCAGCAGGAAGAGCTTCCAGACAGAAAGGCTGCAGGAGTAATGGACAGTGACCTATGCTGTGCATTGCTTGCCCCTCTCAAAGGGGAAGAGGCAGAGGCAACATCTTCTGTCGTGGACAGTGATTTCTGGGACAGGGGGCACAAACAGACTGTCACCATGTCAGAGCCTGAGAAACCCTCACGCTTCTCAGCTTCTCCCTCACCCGCAAGCCCCTGTGAGGACATGGGAACTCATCAGCTGCCAGAGCAAACTGCACGTGGCACTCTGCTGCGCAGAGGACCTGGGGCTGCTTCAAAGTATCTTCTGCATATTGAGGAAGTGGAGCTGGAGAACTTGGAGGAAGACATCCTCTCGTCCCTGGATGAAGAGAGCCCCTCGGTGCCGCACAGCCTTTGCAGCTGGACCAGAGACTGTGCAGGAGAGACCAAAAGCTACTCACAGCTCGTGCCTCCTGACCTCTTTGCAGAGCTGTGGTCTCTCTTTCCCAACAAGGAGGCACCGTCAAGGGACACTCGGACAGACCAGCGAGTGGCAATGTGGGAGGAAGAAGAGCTCCCTGACAGAGACGCTGTAGGAGAGGGGGACAGCAAGCCAGAGAGCGCATTGTGTCCCACCCTGCAAGATGAAGAAGCGGAGCCAGCAGCTTGTCCCCTGGAACACGATCCCCGGGATGAGTGGCACAGCGAGCCCCTCCCCACGGCACTACTGGAAGACATAAAGGTGTCTATGGTTTGTGCCTCGCCTGCTAATGCCACGGACGCAGCCGACGAAGCAGGGATTCAGGCTGGCTGTGCCCAGCCCGCCGCTCCCCAGGGAAAGCCCTGCAGGGCTAAGCTGCCAGCAGGGCCTTGCCCGGAGCCTGCCCAGCCCCTGGCTCACAGCGTTCTCCCTTTTCCCGCCTGCTGCGCAGACGTCCGGCTGCCCCCGGCCCCACGGCGATGGCGCTCCATGGTCAGGAGGACCCGGTGGGCTCTGCGCCGGCTTTTCTCCTTCAGCTGCCTCAGGGGGCAGCCAGAGGAGTGAGCCCGGTGACAGCACCAGCACAATCCCCAGACATGACTGCTCAGCCTGGGGCAACCACTTGCCAAATGTAGGTCCTGCTGCTGGCCCCAGACCCTCACCCCCAAGCCAATTCCAAGGCAGCCTGGTGCAGGAGAGCCGGCTGAGAGAGGATGACAACGCACTGTGCAGTAGAATCCCACAGAAACTGACCTGAGGCCTGGTCTGCATTGTGGGGGTGCATCCCTAACCTCGCCCTGGGTGCACTAGGAGATGAGAAATTCTCCTTGAGCCACAGGAGTACAGGCAAAGGAAGGCATGCCCATCCTGCTTTCACATGGAAAATAGGAAAACAACTCCCTGGATACACCGAATATGTGACGGAGTAAGGTGTTAACCCTGGAAGAAGAACTTGGGGCCCTCACCTCTAACAGACACACTGAGACCTGCCCGGCCAAGAAGGCAGGGTGAGGAAGGACCAACAGGACACTGCTGGAACCAAGCATCTTGGATTGACTTCATATGGATTTCTGTCCCACTCATACCCTTCTTTCAGTTTCACCCTCTTCTTTCCGTTTCTTATCTATCTCTTTACCCTAAGTTCATTGTTAATAAAATCCTTCTTGTTGACTTTGGTGGATGGTCTCATTGGCACCTTAATTCACACAGAGGCATCTCTCAGTAATCCCATTTTAACAGGGGCACACATCTGCACACAGCACTCCAGCTATGGCCTCTCCAGGGCCCAGCACAGAGGGACAATCACTGCCCTGGTCCTACTGGCCACACTATTGCTGTCACAGAAGGCCGAAAGGCCACCGGCCTGCTTGCCCACCTGGGTACACACTGGCTCACATTTGGCCACTCTTGGCCGGCATTGCCAGGGCCTTTCCTGCTGGGCAGCTTTCCAGACACTTTTCACCCAGTTTGGAGCACTTCAAAGGCTTCTTGGGACATGAGAGCAGTATCCAGTCTATGGTCTTCTTGAACCTCATCTTGCTGGCCTCAAACCAGCAATCCAGCCTGGCCACAATCCCCTGCAGAGCCTTCCTTACTTCCCACACATCAACACTCCCAATCAACTCAGTGTCATCACAAATTTACTGCTGAAGGTACCCTCGATGCCCTTGGCCACATCAGCAGGAACAGGACTGGGCACAGGGGACACCAGTATTGACTGGACACCAAGTGGATGCAGCACCATTCACAACCACCCTCTGGACACAGCCATCCTGACAGTTCTCCACCCAGCAAAGATTGCCCTGCCTAAGCCCTGGGCTGACAGCTTTTCCAGGACTCTCCTGTAGGAGGCAGAGTCAAAGGCTTTGCTCAAGCCCAGGGAGATTCCACCCACAGCTTTTCCCTCAGCCCTGGGGTAGGTCACATGCTCCTCAAAGGACATCAGGTTGCTCAGGCAGGACCTGCCCTTCCTAAACCCACACTGCCTGGGCCTGATCCCTTGATAGGCCTCTCTGGGCCGTGTGATCTCCCTCACGATGATCTGCTCCAGAACCTTGCCAGGCCCCAAGGTCAGGCTGAACGGCCTAGAGTTCCCTCCTGCCATTCTTGGCTGTGGGTATCAACACAGGCACCTCCAGTCATCTGGGATTTCCTGACAGTTCAGGACTGATCATAAAGGACAGAGAGCAGCTTTGACAGCTCTTCCACCAGCTCCCTGAGCACCCTGGGGGGACTATCACACACACCCATAGACATGGAAGTGTCTCAGAGGCTCTGCAGGTCACTAACAACTTGTGCCAGGATTACAGGGGCTCTAGTCTGTTCCCTGTCCCTGTCTGCTGGCTCAGGGGACTGCTTGTCCTCTGGAGAACAGATCTCCATGTCGAAGACTAAGGAAAAGAAGGCATTCAGTACCTCAGCATTTTCCTAATCCTTCATAACCATACTCCCATGCTCATCCAAAAAAGAATTGAGATATTCCTTGGCCTTCATTTGTTGTTATTCTTCATAAACACTTTTTATTGTCTTTTACAATACTGGCCACATGAAATGCTAACAGATCTTTTGCCTTCCTGATTATCTTTCTATCTGGTTTGGGGTCATAAATATGGGACCCAGTGGTGGCTAGGTGAAAAAAGCAGTTTGGCAGGGCACAGGGCTTCTTTCTGGATGGAACATGAAGTGGGACAAGGGACAACTGCTCATTACTGAGAGTGGAACAAGCATAGATAAAGTAGAGGGGCTAAGGCCTAACAAAGGCCTTTGTGTCCAAGGGGGTCTCCATGTCCCGCTGAGACAAGGGCTGGCCGTGCCCACCAGGCCTTTGTGACCCACGGTTGTGTCGTGCCCAGAGGCCATTGTGACATGGGGCCTTGCGCTGACCCGGAGGGCTCCTGCAGGGCCAAACCCCTGGCGTTGTCACTCCCAGGAGAGCAGCTCTCAGAGGAGGCAGCAGCTCTCTCACGAGGCAGCAGCTCCTCAGGAGGAAGCAGCTCTCCCGGGTGCCCTTGGCCAGTGTTCTTCTGAGCACTGCCAAGATTTCAGAGATGCAGAAGGCGAATGCCCACTGCCAGTCCCGTGAGGGGCAGCCGCTGCTGTCCAAGCGGCAACAGGTGAAGGACGGGGATGGAGGGAGAGGCTGCAGTGGGAACTGGGAGAGGGCTGGGGGCAGAGACCTTCGGCCAGGCCTGGCACCAGGCCTTGCTCTGAACAGGAGCCAGTCCCAGGAGGGCCTGGGTGAAGGAATGGCCCAGAGACAGCGAGTGCAGCCAGGAACCCAGCCCAGCCTGGCTGCTGTGGTCAGCACCGGCCTTGGGGCCGGAGCTGGGCTTGCACCATGCGAGGGGAGAGCGTGTCCACACAGCTGTCTCCATCCCACGGCTCCTTTGCTTCCCACAGGTGCCGCAGAGGCTGCCGCAGGCAGCAGCAGAGGTCACATGCGTGACCGTCATGCCCCTCCACGGGGACCAACTGGTCCCCAGACAGGACACCTCATGGACACCCACAGGACGTTACACACAGGAGGACAGCCTGGAGGGTGGGCACTCACTGCCCCACAGTGGCACAGTCACACGACCACCAAGATTGTCCGTGTCGGACTTGACGCTGCTCCATGGCCCTCCACTGTCAGTGACGCCTCTCCGTGCTGGCTCAGCCCTGAAATGCCACGAGCAGCCTCGGCAAGGGTCAAGCTGCCCCCTCTGCCAGCAGCCCCAGCAGCCTCTGGGTCTTCTCCCACAGGCAGAGAATGCTCTGTGGGCCCCGTGGCCAGCGGCTCCCCACACCTAGTGCCACCTTCTCCATGGGGCACAATGGCTGCTGACAGGGCCCGGGTGACACCTTCCCCGGACAGCTCAGCTGAGAGGCTCTGGCGAGGGTCAGCGGCAAGGCAGGGCCTGCGCCTGCCACCCCTGCGACCTGCAGGTGGCAAGCCACTCTGCACAGGGACACAGCCAGCCTGGAAACACCTGGGGCACACGGAGACAGAGGAGCTCAATGAGGTGCAGCAAGAGCACGGTGGCAACACGTACGGAGACCCATTCAGAGGCCTTGCTCCGTGCCTGTGTGAAGAAAGGTCCACCAAGTCCACCAGCACCCATGAGCGGTCAAGTGTCTGCCAAGAAGCAGATGCAGAGCCCCAGGTGATGCACAGAGCTCCTGGCTTGAATGAAGACTCCACAGCAGAGACGGGAAGCTCCTCTGAGCTCCTGTCTTGTGCCCAGTTGCCAGAGCAGCAGTCTGTCTCTGACAACTCCCAGTGCTTGGAGACTTCTCCAAAAGAGCCAGAGGAAAAGTGTCAGCAGGAAGAGCTTCCAGACAGAAAGGCTGCAGGAGTAATGGACAGTGACCTATGCTGTGCATTGCTTGCCCCTCTCAAAGGGGAAGAGGCAGAGGCAACATCTTCTACCGTGGACAATGATCCCTGGGACGGGGGGCACAACAAGTTTTCCCCATGTCAGAGCCTGAGAAACCCTCATGCTTCTCAGCTTCTCCCTCACCCACAAGCCCCTGTGAGGACATGGGAACTCATCAGCTGCCAGAGCAAACTGCACGTGGCACTCTGCTGTGCAGAGGACCTGGGGCTGCTTCAAAGCATCTTCTGCATATTGAGGAAGTGGAGCTGGAGAACTTGGAGGAAGACATCCTCTCGTCCCTGGATGAAGAGAGCCCCTCGGTGCCGCACAGCCTTTGCAGCTGGACCAGAGACTGTGCAGGAGAGACCAAAAGCTACTCACAGCTCATGCCTCCTGACCTCTTTGCAGAGCTGTGGTCTCTCTTTCCCAACAAGGAGGCACCGTCAAGGGACACTCGGACAGACCAGCGAGTGGCAATGTGGGAGGAAGAAGAGCTCCCTGACAGAGACACTGCAGGAGACGGGGACAGTGAGCCAGACAGCGCATTGTGTCCCACCCTGCAAGATGAAGAAGCGGAGCCGGCATCTTGTCCCCTGGAACACGATCCCCGGGATGAGTGGCACAGCGAGCCCCTCCCCACGGCACTGCTGGAAGACATAAAGGTGTCTATGGTTTGTGCCTCGCCTGCTAATGCCACGGACGCGGCCGACGAAGCAGGGATTCAGGCTGGCTGTGCCCAGCCCGCCGCTCCCCAGGGAAAGCCCTGCAGGGCTAAGCTGCCAGCAGGGCCTTGCCCGGAGCCTGCCCAGCCCCTGGCTCACAGCGTTCTCCCTTTTCCCGCCTGCTGCGCAGACGTCCGGCTGCCCCCGGCCCCACGGCGATGGCGCTCCATGGTCAGGAGGGCCCGGTGGGCTCTGCGCCGGCTTTTCTCCTTCAGCGGCCTCAGGGGGCAGCCAGAGGAGTGAGCCCGGTGACAGCACCAGCACAATCCCCAGACATGACTGTTTAGCCTGAGGCAACTGCTTGCCAAATGTAGGTCCTGCTGCTGGCCCCAGACCCTCACCCCCAAGCCAATTCCAAGGCAGCCTGGTGGAGGAGAGCCGGCTGAGGGACGATGACAGCGCACTGTGCAGTAGAATCCCACAGAAACTGACTTGAGACCTGGTCTGCATTGTGGGGGTGCATCCCTAACCTCGCCCTGGGTGCACTAGGAGATGAGAAATTCTCCTTGAGCCACAGGAGTACAGGCAAATGAAGGCATGCCCATCCTGCTTTCACATGGAAAATAGGAAAACAACTCCCTGGATACACTGAATATGGGATGGAGAAAGGTGTTAACCCTGGAAGAAGAACTTGCGGCCTTCACCTCTAACAGACACACTGAGACCTGCCCGGCCAAGAAGGCAGGGTGAGGAAGAACCAACAAGACGCTGTTGTAACCAAGCATCTTGGATTGACTTCATATGGATTTCTGTCCCACACCACTCATACCCTTCTTTCAGTTTCACCCTCTTCTTTCCGTTTCTTATCTATCTCTTTACCCTAAGTTCATTGTTAATAAAATCCTTCTTGTTGACTTTGGTGGATGGTCTCATTGGCACCTTAATTCACACAGAGGCATCTCTCAGTAATCCCATTTTAACAGGGGCACACATCTGCACACAGCACTCCAGCTATGGCCTCTCCAGGGCCCAGCACAGAGGGACAATCACTGCCCTGGTCCTACTGGCCACACTATTGCTGTCACAGAAGGCCGAAAGGCCACCGGCCTGCTTGCCCACCTGGGTACACACTGGCTCACATTTGGCCACTCTTGGCCGGCATTGCCAGGGCCTTTCCTGCTGGGCAGCTTTCCAGACACTTTTCACCCAGTTTCGAGCACTTCAAAGGCTTCTTGGGACATGAGAGCAGTATCCAGTCTATGGTCTTCTTGAACCTCATCTTGCTGGCCTCAAACCAGCAATCCAGCCTGGCCACAATCCCCTGCAGAGCCTTCCTTACTTCCCACACATCAACACTCCCAATCAACTCAGTGTCATCACAAATTTACTGCTGAAGGTACCCTCGATGCCCTTGGCCACATCAGCAGGAACAGGACTGGGCACAGGGGACACCAGTATTGACTGGACACCAAGTGGATGCAGCACCATTCACAACCACCCTCTGGACACAGCCATCCTGACAGTTCTCCACCCAGCAAAGATTGCCCTGCCTAAGCCCTGGGCTGACAGCTTTTCCAGGACTCTCCTGTAGGAGGCAGAGTCAAAGGCTTTGCTCAAGCCCAGGGAGACTCCACCCACAGCTTTTCCCTCAGCCCTGGGGTAGGTCACATGCTCCTCAAAGGACATCAGGTTGCTCAGGCAGGACCTGCCCTTCCTTGTGGGATTGCATTTTATGGAAATGGTTTGCTCTAGCTCACTTCTGGAAAATGTATGGTTTATCTCTAGTCTGTACCTTCCCTGCAGTATCCTGTATCTGTAACTTCATTGGCTGGAGAATGTTACTGCGCTCTTTTGAACTTCTGTGATAAGAATGTTAAGGGAGAAGGCTCTCTTCTTTTTGCTTCTCTTTTCCTGGAGGCGTCTGGACGCTCTTCTCTCTTCTCTTCCCTTTCTTCTTCTTTTCTTCTCTTCTCTCTCAGTGAATAAATCTTCACTTCATCAGCACCCTACTGGCGTCTGAAGTTTCTTTGCTTGCAAGCTTGGGAACACTACGACTCTAAAAGACTCCGGGGGTCTCCGGGGGGCACTCCCGGAGGACCCCCCATAAATATAAACAACAACAGATGACGCACCAACGTCGGGCAACGGCATCGGCGACCCTGGGGCAAGATGGACCATGGTAACTCCGTCTCGGTGCCGTCTCCGGTGGAGCGGCCGTTCTGGGCCATCGCGGCCCGGGGCGGCCCCTCCCCCACCGCGCGGAGACCTCGTGAGCCACCACGCGGCCATCCCACCACCGCCGACCAGCCCGGCGCGGGCCCGGGTCCCGGCCCTTTGGGGCCCCGGCCCGCCTCGGCGCTGCGCGGGCTGCACAATCCCGCCGGACGGCGCGGCCCGGGCGGCGCGGCTCCGCCACGGCGAGGCTCTGGCGTGAGCCCCGGCGCGGCGGGACCGCTGCAGCGGCGCGTGGCTGCGGCGCGGCCCCGGCCCGCCTCGGCTCGGCGGCGCGGGCTGCGCGGCAGCGGCGAGGCATCCTCTGGCCCGCGGCAGCCGCAGCGCGGGCGGCGAACCGGCGGTGGAGCGGCCCCGGCCCGGCACGGCCCCGGCGGAGGAGCGGCCCCAGCCCAGCGGGACCGCGGCGCGGGGCAGTCCCGGCGGAGCCAACACGTGGTCCCGGCCCCGCCGCAGCGCGCGCGGGCCCCAGCACCGGGAGAAGCCGCGCGGACAAGCAGCCCTAGACAGCAGCGAAAGGAACTCAGCCAGACAGCCATCAGAGAAGGAAAAAGCAGTCTTCAGTTGTGCCCAAGCCCCGCACCTTCCAAAACTCGGTTTTGTAAATTGTGTAACCTCCTTCCTTACCCCCTCCTCCCCTCGCTGCTCCTTCTCCCTAACCCCCTTTCCCTTAACAAACCCCCGAGAGTTAACCCTTTCCTGCTAAACCCGGCACGGCACAGCTAACACCACGTGCTGCGCTGTGACCGCATGGCCACCATGGCCACGTGCTCTCAGTCCCATCTTCCGCTTTTCAAGTCCCACAAAGTAAACGCTAAAAAAGCAAACCCCAAAGCTAAAGTGAATTTGTAATACCAGTTTTACAGCCTTGTATAATTGTTAATGCTACTTCGATTCCCTTTCCCTGTTTTTCTGCCCCTGTCCCTAGCTGTTCTGGCCAAACAGCAGGGTGTCCCAAACCCCTCCATTTCCTTCCCATCCCCATGAAGTAGTTTTTACAATTATGCCTTTCTAGTTTTGTGTGTGTAAATATTGCAGATTCCCCTGTTTTCTGTTTTAGAAGGCAGAGGCCTTTTCAGGTCACAAGTGTAAACCCAAGGGAAGCAGTTTTTGGATTGTCTTCTTGTAAGGCGCGATTCAGTAGTGTAGACTATTGAATCTGTAACGCTTTTGGGTTTATGCTGTCCTCAGTTAGTTCTGAGGGTGATTGATAACCTAAATTGGTGTCTGAGAAAGTATTTGACGGTTTTTGTAGTTTTTTTCTTTTGTTTTTCTTTTGATGACCTAAAACTGGGGGTCTTTTGTTTTGGTTGAACCAGTTGGAAAGTGAAAGGAGTGGTTTGGCTCAGATCCGTGAGTGTCGGTGACTTGCTGTTCAGGCCTTAAGGGAATTCCGTGACAGATCAATAGCAGCTTGAGTTGATTTAAATTCCTCACTGCCCCTGCCCGGCCCCAATGAGGGAACTGCAGCAGGCCACCTGGAGAATCTGAAGCCGTGTGTGGAGCCCGGGGAACTCCACGTGTTTTCCTGTCCCTAGAGTGGGAGCATAGTCAGCGCCACAGCCTAAACTGGGGGCTGTGGTGGGCTGAAAAGCCAGTTGGAAAAGGCTAGACACTATTAGGCCAGTCGCGCTGGAAAGGCTCAAACAAATTTGTTAACTTGTTTCAAATCTTGCAATATAAACTCACATAACCCGTCTACTGCAATTACAAAGTCAGATCAACTGTTCACAGTATAACATAATCCTTACTGCAATTGTATTTAGTTTCATGCTGCAAAACTGTGTAATTACTGTTTCATTTTTTAAATTATTAATTGTCATATGTCATATTTCTCTTCTCACATTTTAAAGAAAAAAAGGGTGACTTGTGGGATTGCATTTTATGGAAATGGTTTGCTCTAGCTCACCCCTGGAAAATGTATGGTTTATCCCCAGTCCGTACCCTCCCTGCAGTATCCTGTATCTGTAACCTCATTGGCTGGAGAATGTTACCGCGCCCCTTTGAAGCTCTGTGATAAGAATGCTAAGGGAGAAGGCTCTCCCCTTCTTGCCCCTCTTCCCCTGGAGGCGTCCGGACGCTCCTCTCTCCTCTCCCCCCCTTCCCCCTCCCCCCTTCCCCTCTCCCTCAGTGAATAAACCCTCACCTCATCAGCACCCCACCGGCGTCTGAAGTCTCCTTGCCTGCAAGCCCGGGAACACCACGACCCCAAAAGACCCCGGGGGTCTCCGGGGGGCACTCCCGGAGGACCCCCCATAAATTTAAACAACAACACTTCCTAAACCCACACTGCCTGGGCCTGATCCCTTGATAGGCCTCTCTGGGCCGTGTGATCTCCCTCACGATGATCTGCTCCAGAACCTTGCCAGGCCCCAAGGTCAGGCTGAACGGCCTAGAGTTCCCTCCTGCCATTCTTGGCTGTGGGTATCAACACAGGCACCTCCAGTCATCTGGGATTTCCTGACAGTTCAGGACTGATCATAAAGGACAGAGAGCAGCTTTGACAGCTCTTCCACCAGCTCCCTGAGCACCCTGGGGGGACTATCACACACACCCATAGACATGGAAGTGTCTCAGAGGCTCTGCAGGTCACTAACAACTTGTGCCAGGATTACAGGGGCTCTAGTCTGTTCCCTGTCCCTGTCTGCTGGCTCAGGGGACTGCTTGTCCTCTGGAGAACAGATCTCCATGTCGAAGACTAAGGAAAAGAAGGCATTCAGTACCTCAGCATTTTCCTAATCCTTCATAACCATACTCCCATGCTCATCCAAAAAAGAATTGAGATATTCCTTGGCCTTCATTTGTTGTTATTCTTCATAAACACTTTTTATTGTCTTTTACAATACTGGCCACATGAAATGCTAACAGATCTTTTGCCTTCCTGATTATCTTTCTATCTGGTTTGGGGTCATAAGCATGGGACCCAGTGGTGGCTAGGTGAGAAAAGAAGTTTGGCAGGGCACAGGGCTTCTTTCTGGATGGAACATGAAGTGGGACAAGGGACAACTGTTGGTGACTGAGAGTGGAACAAGCTTAGGTAAAGTAGAGGGGCAAAGTCCTAACAAAGGCCTTTGTGACCAAGGGCGTCTCCATGTCCCTCTGAGACAAGGGCTGGCCGTGCCCACCAGGCCTTTGTGACCCGCGGTTGCGTCGTGCCCAGAGGCCATTGTGACACGGGGCCTTGCGCTGACCCGGAGGGCTCCTGCAGGGCCAAACCCCTGGCGTTGTCACTCCCAGGAGAGCAGCTCTCAGAGGAGGCAGCAGCTCTCTCACGAGGCAGCAGCTCCTCAGCAGGAAGCAGCTCTCGCGGGTGCCCTTGGCCAGTGTTCCTCAGAGCACTGCCAAGATTTCAGAGATGCAGGAGGCAAATGCCCACTGCCAGTCCCGTGAGGGGCAGCCGCTGCTGCCCAAGCGGCAGCAGGTGAGGGACAGGGGTGGAGGGAGAGGCTGCAGTGGAACCCCGGGGGATGGCTGGAGGCAGAGACCTTCAGCCAGGCCTGGCACCAGGCCTTGCTCTGGAGTGGAGCCAGTGCCAGGAGGGCCTGGGTGAAGGAATGGCCCAGAGACAGCGAGTGCAGCCAGGAACCCAGCCCAGCCTGACTGCTGTGGTCAGCACCGGCCTTGGGGCCACAGCTGGGCTTGCACCATGCGAGGGGAGAGCGTGTCCACACAGCTGCCTCCATCCCATGGCTCCTTTGCTTCCCACAGGTGCCGCAGAGGCTGCCGCAGGCAGCAGCAGAGGTCACATGGGTGACCGTCATGCCCCTCCACGGGGACCAACTGGTCCCCAGACAGGACACCTCATGGGCACCAGCAGGATGTGGAACACAGGAGGACAGCCTGGAGGGTGGGCACTCACTGCCCCACAGCAGCAGAGTCACACGGCCACCAAGAGTGTCCGTGTCAGACTTGCCGCCTCTCCATGGCCTTCCCCTGTCAGTGACATCTCCGTGCTGGCTCAGCCCTGAAATGCCAAGAGCAGCCTCGGCAAGGGTCAAGCTGCCCCCTCTGCCAGCAGCCCCAGCAGCCCCTGGGTATTCTCCCACAGGCAGAGAATGCTCTGTGGGCCCCGTGGCCAGCGGCTCCCCACACCTAGTGCCACCTTCTCCATGGGGCACAATGGCTGCTGACAGGGCCCGGGTGACACCTTCCCCAGACAGCTCAGCTGAGAGGCTCTGGCGAGGGTCAGCGGCAAGGCAGGGCCTGCGCCTGCCACCCCTGCGACCAGCAGGTGGCAAGCCACTCTGCACAGGGACACAGCCAGCCTGGAAACACCTGGGGCACACGGAGACAGAGGAGCTCAATGAGGTGCAGCAAGAGCACGGTGGCAACACGTACGGAGACCCATTCAGAGGCCTTGCTCCGTGCCTGTGTGAAGAAAGGTCCACCAAGTCCACCAGCACCCATGAGCGGTCAAGTGTCTGCCAAGAAGCAGATGCAGATCCCCAGGTGATGCACAGAGCTCCTGGCTTGAATGAAGACTCCACAGCAGAGACGGGAAGCTCCTTTGAGCTCCTGTCTGCTGCCCAGTTGCCAGAGCAGCAGTCTGTCTCTGACAACTCCCAGTGCTTGGAGACTTCTCCAAAAGAGCCAGAGGAAAAGTGGGAGCAGGAAGAGCTCTCAGACAGAAAGGCTGCAGGAGAGGGGGATAGCGACAAACGCTGTGCATTGCTTGCCCCTCTCAAAGGGGAAGAGGCAGAGGCAGCATCTTCTACCGTGGACAATGATCCCTGGGACGGGGGGCACAACAAGCTTGTCACCATGTCAGAGCCTGAGGAACCCTCACACTTCTTATCTTCTCCCTCACCCGCAAGCCCCTGTGAGGAGATGGGAACTCATCAGCTGCCCGAGCAAACTGCACGTGGCAAGTTGCTGTGCACGGGGCCTGAGGATGCTTCAAAGCATCTTCTGCATATTGAGGAAGTGGAGCTGGAGAACTTGGAGGAAGACATCCTCTCATCCCTGGATGAAGAGAGCCCCTCGGTGCCGCACAGCCTTTGCAGCTGGACCAAAGACTGTGCAGGAGAGACCAAAAGCTACTCACAGCTCGTGCCTCCTGACCTATTGTCAGAGCTGTGGTCTCTCTTTCCCAACAAGGAGGCACCGTCAAGGGACACCTGGATAGACCAGCTAGTGGCAATGTGGGAGGAAGAAGAGCTCCCTGACAGAGAAACTGCAGGAGAGGGGGACAGCAAGCCAGAGAGCGCATTGTGTCCCACCTTGCAAGATGAAGTAGCGGAGCCAGATGCTTGCCCCTTGGAACATGATCCCTGGGATGAGTGGCACAGCGAGCCCCTCCCCACGGCACTGCTGGAAGACACAGAGGTGTCTGTGGTTTGTGCCTCGGCTGCTAATGCCACGGATGAGGCCGACGAAGCAGGGATTCAGGCTGGCCGTGCCCAGGCTGCCACTCCCCAGGGAAAGCCCTGCAGGGCTAAGCTGCCAGCAGGGCCTTGCCCGGAGCCTGCCCAGCCCCTGGCTCACAGCGTTCTCCCTTTTCCCGCCTGCTGCGCAGACGTCCGGCTGCCCCCGGCCCCACGGCGATGGCGCTCCATGGTCAGGAGGGCCCGGTGGGCTCTGCGCCGGCTTTTCTCCTTCAGCGGCCTCAGGGGGCAGCCAGAGGAGTGAGCCCGGTGACAGCACCAGCACAATCCCCAGACATGACTGTTTAGCCTGAGGCAACTGCTTGCCAAATGTAGGTCCTGCTGCTGGCCCCAGACCCTCACCCCCAAGCCAATTCCAAGGCAGCCTGGTGGAGGAGAGCCGGCTGAGGGACGATGACAGCGCACTGTGCAGTAGAATCCCACAGAAACTGACTTGAGGCCTGGTCTGCATTGTGGGGTTGCATCCCTACCCTTTCCCTGGGTGCACTAGGAGATGAGAAAATCTCCTTGAGCCACAGGAGTACAGGCAAATGAAGGCATGCCCATCCTGCTTTCACATGGAAAATAGGAAAACAACTCCCTGGATACACTGAATATGGGATGGAGAAAGGTGTTAACCCTGGAAGAAGAACTCGGGGCCCTCACCTCTAACAGACACACTGAGACCTGCCCGGCCAAGAAGCGCAGGGTGAGGAAGGACCAACAGGACACTGCTGGAACCAAGCATCTTGGATTGACTTCACTTTGATCTCTCTCCTACACCATTCTTCCCATTCTTTCAGTCTCACCCTCTTCGTTCCTTTTCCTTTCTATCTCCTTACCAACTGCGTTCATTGTTAATAAAACCCCTCTTGTTGACTTTGGTGGATGGTCTCATTGGCATCTTAGTTTGCACAGAAGCATCTCTCACTAATCTGAATCCCATTTTAATAGTGGCACACATCTGCACACAGCACTCTAGCTGTGGCTTCCCCAGGGCCCAGCACAGAAAGACAATCATGATCCTGGTCCTGCTGGCCACACTATTGCTGTCACAGAAGGCCTGAAGGCCACCAGCCTGCTTGCCCACCTGGGTACACACTGGCTCACATTTGGCCACTTTTGGCCAGCACCCCCTGGGCCTTTGCTGCTGGGCAGCTTTCCTGCCACTCTGCCCAAGCCTGGAGCACTGCAGGGGCTTGTTGGAACATGAGGGCAGGACCCAATCCTGGCTCTTCTTGAACCTTATCCCTCTGGCCTCACACCATTAAACCAGCCTGGCTACATCCCTCTGCAGAGCCTTCCTGTCTTCTAGCATGTTGACACTCCCACTCAACTCAGTGTCATCACAAATTTACTGCTGAAGGTACCCTCGATGCCCTTGGCCACATCAGCAGGACAGACACTGAACAGGACTGGGCACAGGGGACACCAACAGTGGCCGGACACCAACTGGATGCAGCATCATTCACAGTGACTCTCTGGACACGGCCATCCTGACAGTTCTCAACCCAACAAAGATTGCCCTGCCTAAGCTCTGTGCTGATGGCTTATCCAGGACTGTGCTGTGAACACGGAGTCAAAGGCATTCTCAGTTTCCAGCCTGCTGGCAAAGCATGCACTCAGTGGTTTAAGCAGGGAGCCTGGTCTGAGGGCAGCAGTTGCAGCACTCTTCCCATACCCATCCTGAAGAAAATCTCCTTCCTGTGCACTCATAGGACAAGTTCAAGAAATCACATCAGGAGAAATGTCTGCCCTACCAGATAACATTGGAAATCCCATGTTCCTTGTCATCATGGCATGTTTCCTTGCAGAGAGATGTACATGACCTAATGCTGGCTATCTGGATTTGCTAAAAACACTCATATTGGATGCATCTCCTGCCAACAGGCTTTATCTCAGGAAACAGAAGCCAATTTATGCATATGATACCTATTCTTCCAAACCAGTACAAGGTTTTGCCTGATTTCAGGCTGTTGAAGGGAAACAGGGGATGTAGCTGCCTGGCTTTGGCCCCCTACCCAGATCTCAAGGCACAGTATCTTTCATCCTTTCTTTTAATTCTTTTGTGCTATTGCTGTTGTACAGCTGTTACGGCTGTAAAAACTCAAAGTAATGTGAACAGCTCTGGATGATGCAACTAAATAAATTATGAAAGCATTTTTGTTAGGTGGAAGAGTTTTTTAAATTGTAGCTTTCCAAGTAAATAATAATAAAAATGTTTTAGGGTAGCCAGGCTCTTGCTTTTGCAAAAACTCAGAGGAAAATTGTAGCTACATTTAAACAATAAATCATTTTCAAGGAGCAAGATCAATTTTTTTTCTCTTACAAATAAGAAACTGAGATGTTCCACTTGAAATACACTTTTCATTTTTTTGGCTAAAATTATTCTTTGCAATTCTGCCAGTTTTGAAAATACTTCAACCTAAAGACTACATTCTTTTGCATGTCAGCTGCTTGCAGAAGGGTTGCTTTTCCGTCCCCTTAACTCTTTTAACATACAAGGATGCAGTTTGTGTCCTCTATGTTTATGAAAACCTTGTGAGCTCTTCTGAGTCAGAAGTTATTCTTCAATTAAAAAATTATATATTTTTTAATAGCTAAGTGACATTTAAGTTTTAATCAATAGCATTGCTGATACAGAGTTGGTCTATTTGCTACCTCCTTCCTGTCACAAATTTTGCATGAGAAAAAGATGTGTCACTGGTGACAAAAGAAACAATTTTGTCATTAAGTACTAAGCCTTTTTGTTAGCTCTTAGTGTATATCCCACTAAGTAAATATAATTGTGGAGCATACTTTAAAGGCTTACAAATTATCTTTTCAAGTTTTAACCCTATTAGTTAAATTAAGTTTCCATAATCATAACTTGATTTCACACACAAAGAAATGCGTTGTCTAAAATTTGGTCAGCTTTTACATTAGAGATCATTCTCTGTTTATTCTCCTCTGAGATGATCTCCAATTCATCCTCAGGATGGGCACAGTGATTTCACTGTTGTTGGTAGTTTTTCTCATTCTGCAACATAAACCATCCTCAGGCATTCTCAGTAGTGAGATTGTTTCCCAACAGGGGGGAGGGGGGAAAAAAAAAGAGGGAGAATATTAAACAAAAATAGTATTTCATGAATTCTGATGAGCTGACTCCAGGATTTCCAGGAATAGAGCAGTGACCTTTCCACAGCTCAGCATTTTGTCTCTCATAACAATCAGCAGCAGAGGAAGGTGTTGGTCCTCTGCATGAAGTGATACACATTATTGCCCTTATAGAAAGAATCTTTTTTAGACTCCTGTGCCATGGCCACCATCACAGGACCTGATTGAGGCATTTAGGGGTAAAAGGTGTCAGCAACTGGCCATGCTGACTATGGCTCTGGATTACTCAGCTCCCCTGAAGTGCAAGCCAACAGCCTCACAAGCCTTCTCAAGTTCCATCCATGGAAGTGTCTAGGGCCAGGTTGGACAGAGCTTGGAGCAGCCTGGTCTAGTGGAAGGTGGAAGTAAATGGTCTTTAAGGTTTCTTCTAACCCTAACCACTCTTTGATGCTATGATTCCCTGAGATGTGCTACAGCTCCCCTTTTTATGGGTATCAAGAGCTAAAAGCTCTGCCTCCCCGTTATAACACACTCCTGCTCCAGTTTCTGTCAGCCTCAATGTACTCATAGGCACTTTTCTGATTCCCATGGCAGGAAAATTCCCGTACAAAGCCTTTCTCTGGCAATCTTACCCTTGGTCCTGGAAATCCTGGTTGTCCTGGAGGACCAGGAGGTCCAACTTGCCCAGTGTCTCCTGGAGGCCCATGGGGACCCATCAGTCCTGGATGGCCCTTGTGACCAGGTATCCCAGGATCACCTGCAGGACCCTTTTCTCCTCGAGGGCCTTTTTCACCTTTGATGCCAGGCTCGCCCTAAGTGAAAAGAGGGACATTACCACTAAGAGACAAACTTCTGATTTCCAAACACAGAGAAACACTCACAGCTGAGCTGGCACAGTTGCTGAGTACAACATCTGGTGCACTACAAATGATCCACAAATTATTAGTGACAAAGAAAGATTAAAGAGAGACATGGGAGACTGGCAAGCACTGGCTTCAGTTTTAAATGACCTCTGCCCCCAGCCCCTAACTCAAAATAGCTCTTTTTATTTCAACATAATGAAATAATGTTCTCCAACTTACCCTCTCTCCTTTGGAGCCAATGGCACCCTGTTTCCCTGGTGCGCCCTGCAACAAAATGAAGGTAAATAAAAAAGAACCATGCATAATAACAGTAAATAATGACACATATGCCTTTGATTGAGCAATAATTCCTGCAACCCAAGGAAAATTTATTTCCCTGACAGCCCCACAATGTTTTCCTGAGAGCTTTCTCTTTTGCTCCCAATTAGCAACAATTAAAGAAAAAAAAAAAAAGAAAAAAGAAAAAAAAAAAAAGAAGGAAAAAAAAAAGAAAAAAGAAAAAGGCATGACAAGCAGGTTGAGCAGGGTGATTCTCCCCCTTCACTCCCCTTTGGTGAGACTCCCACCTGAGTGTTGTGTCCAGTTCTAGTGCGAGAATATAAACAAGGACATGAACCTGTTAGAGAAAGTTCAGTTCAGCCTGAAGAACAGAAGGTGCTGGAGGAACCTTAGAAGCTTCTCCTTTGCCTTTATTTCCCTTCCAGTACTAAAAGGAGGTTTATAAGAAAAATGGAAGAGAACTTTTTTGTCAGAGTATCACTACCTTTTTGTAGTGATAGGACAAGAGGTAAATGGCTTCACAATCAGAGAGTGTGATATTTGGTAGAAATTTTTCACTCTGAGGGTGGTGGAACAGGTTGTCCAGAGAAGTTGTGAATGTCCCATCCCTGGAACTGTTCAAGGTCAGGTTGAATGGGGTTGTGAGCAACCTGGTCTAGTGGAAGGTGTCTCTGCCTCTAGTAGGGTGGTTGGAAATAGATTTAAGATCCCTTCTAACCCAAACCATTCTGTGAAAAAAAAACAGTTTACTGAAACCCTGGTAGCATCCTTGATGATTTTTTCCCCCGTGACACCAGCTATATATTGAAACAACTGGGAGTATTACTTACCTCTTTCCCAGGAGGTCCTTTGTCACCTGGTTCTCCCTAAGACATACAGAAAGTGGATTTAGCATCACACTGGAGGAGTTGGAATAAAGACTCTACCTAATAACCATAAGTCTTGCTTTGTGTTAACAACACAAGTTTTTTTCTACACAGTAGCAGGTTTGCATGATTTATCCTTGTCCTTCTGCTATTGGTTATTCCTGGATAGACACATCCTACTATTTGGAAAGCATTTTTTAGTGAATTTGTATCCTATGTAAACATAAATAACATGAAGTAATTTCTAACAAACCAGCTGACAGCAAATGTTTCACTGAAAGTGTGTTCCTGCCTTCAAAACATTTTGTTTCTTTTTCTTACCAACAAATTCTAAAGCTTCATACACTTTGTATGGTCTTGTTTAACTAAAGGAGCACCAGCATTATACCCATAAGAGTCTGAAGATGTAAATGAAGTAAATTTTGTAGGAAGAAGTACCATCTTGTATTACACCAGCTGGAAAAACACATACAGAGACAGCTGATAAAGGAATTTTAACCTAAGTGCTCACCTTTCAGAACTGAATAAATAATCATAATTTGAATAAGCATTCTCATAGAATTTATATATAGGTTACATTTAAATAAATTTTTCTGTGTTTATAACATGATAATTAGACAATACAGTTTCCATTTTAGTATTTCAATGAAAAAAATCACTGCAGTCTTGAACTGCAGATAAAGAAAATTAACATTAAACTAATTGTTGCTGAAATTCTGGCCACTTTCCCATATCAGTGTATAGAAAAAAACAATCTTTTAAGTCTGTTTGCAGCCAACACACATGATCATATCTATAACACGCATGCAGGTGGTATTTTCCCCAGGAAACATAACATCTTCAGCTGTGTTAGCATCCATACACGTATCCATGGGAAATGGAACTAATCAGAGATGTGTGATCCAAATTAGGCTGCATTAAACTCATTCAAGTTTTCCTAAGGGCCACTTCAGTTTTAAATGGCCACCATGTTTGCTGGTTAAAATTAAGTGTCCAGAGAAATATTTCTTTCTCCTCTTTTCATTCAAAAGCTCCCTTTCAAATTATAAAATAAAATATTGAAAAAATACAGAAGGAAAGAAGAACCATCCCGTGGAAGATTCAGCTCTGCTAGAGACATACAAAAATCTTTTAAATCTCATTTTTTGTCACAACAAATCTAGAAACAATAATAATAAAAAAAAAAAGTTACCTAGCTTTCACTTTTCCCATCCTTCCAGTGGAATTTAACATTTTTTACTCAACTTGAAAGGTCTAAGGATACTGGATTCTGGCACTATGATATTGTCATGGATATAGTATTATAGTATATATTATTTACTATTTTAGATCACTTTGGGAGATACATTAATGCTTTAATTGCAATGTACCTCTGTTGCTGGCAACAAAGGAATTTCCCTCAGAACAGCAAATATCAGAAATACCTGTATTATCATCAGCACCCACAATTTCCCTATTTAGTCCATCTAGGTTCATGTAAAGGTATAGTTTGAGAATTTATATACCCCATACCTCTATTAAGAAGACTATTGAAGCAGTCTGATTAATGCACCCCTCATCAGGGCTGACTGGCAGGTCCCAGCTCCATACATGAGATTATGGTTGCTCATCCATATGAAAAATGCTATTTTTGCAGTCCAGTTTCCTTCGGAAGTAAAATGATATGGCTTCTGCATTTGTCAGGTCTCATGCTTCTGCTTTTTTTTTTTACCTAACTGAAGATGACCATGTCCCATCTTCCTGTCTAACACTTAAAAGCAGGTAAAGAGAATTATCTAATCCATTCCCAGACATACTTACAGGTGGTCCTCGGGGTCCTATAAAGCCAGGGAGTCCAGGGCTGCCCGTCTCTCCTTTATTTCCTTTGGGACCCTTAGGACAGAAGTGAGACAGACACTAGCAGCCCTTTCCCAACACCTCTTTCCCAAAGCATTCATTTACAGATATACTGGAACTGGGAAATTTCACTTTAGCAGCAGGACTCCCAAAACTGACAAGGAAGAACAAAGTATTTTAGAAAAGTGGTTGCAGGCACTGTGGTTGCCTTATTAATAAGCTATGCAGGGTCCCTGGGGGAAAATGGAAAGGAAAGGACGATTATGGCAGGGCGGGAGGTGTGTGACATGGTTGTTGTGGTGTCACATGGTTGTTGTGGTGTCACATGGTTGTTGTGGTGTCACATGGTTTATAAGGGGGCGTTGAGAGTGGAAATGCTGTGATGGGTGGTGACAGGGAAACAGTGCACGTGGTCATACTGATCAAATCCAAGAATACACTCAATAGACCGCTACAGGGCTTCTCCTTTGCCTTTATTTCCAGATTAAATGTATAAAATGTCTGTTTTTCACTTATATCTTGTGATATTCTGTCAAACTGTCTCTTCTTCCTTGCAGATCAGGACAGTTGAAATGACAGCTGATGATACAGAACTGTTTCATGCATGCTTCTGATGTGGTTTTAACTCTTAGTTTAACCTTTATTTTCAGAACTTTGTCCCCTACTTTTTCAGTTCAGAACATAGTCCTTTTTCTTGTTAGAGTAAAACTCATGCAAAGTGAGCACCAATGAGCCTGACAGGCACAAAGCACATGGATTTGGGATGTGCAACTTGCTCTGGAGACTTCAGGGGCTGGACTGTGTTGCTGTGTGTGGGCTTAGGCATGAGCAAGTGTGAGCTGTGATGGGCACTGTCAAACAGCAAATGCAAAAGGAGAAGACTCCTGGCAGGTTTTACCTTGTGATTACAAGTCAGCAGTGGTGAAAGTGGAAAAAAAAATCATTGTTATTGCCATGATAACCTTCGTCACCTTCCTTTTTATTCAAAACAGAAATATAAAATATTGGCTTGTCACAACAGACTGTGAAGGAAATCAGTGCATTTCAAAATAAATGGATTTATGTACAGCACAAGGAGACACTTCCCATAATAACCTTTATGAAGAGGATTCATTTTAATGACAGAGAAAGATAATGATGCGATGACTGTCTGTTCTGCTGACCAACACTCTCATTGCTTCCCCTTCCTCATCCATCTGACTTTATCCTTTTTCAATCTCCTATGTTATTTTTGGACTCTAAATCCTCTGGAGCAGAGGCTGCTCTGGTGCTGTTTGTGCAGGAAGCTGCCTGGTGAGTCCCTGGGTCACATCAGATAGTCCCTGGGTCACATCAGATAGGTACTGTGATAACACTATGATGATTAAAATGATAATCCCCAGTTGACATTCACGAGGCATCCCAAAGCCACAGAGACCTGATGAAGACCCAGAAGGTAAAAAAAGCAGTGATAGGAATTGGGAACAGGGGTGAGTGTAACGAAAAGAAGAAAAGAAGAAAAAAATGAAAAAAAAGAAAAAGAGAAAAGAAGGCAATAGCAAGGATCCATTGGACAAGAAGCAATGGCAGCAGTGCCATGAAGGTAAGAAGAGCTTATGTCAAGGACAAAAAGCCTGTAGCACATATTTTTTGATGCAGACAGGCTCTCAGACTGCACCACCCCATCCCACATCCCCACAGAAAGGTGGTATTTGCTTCTCTGAGACATCCCTGCAGATGCTAGATCAGGGCACAAGTCTGTGGCGAGGCTGGGGTGGCTTTGTGACTTTTTGCAAGGGTCAGAAAGAGTAAAGTCCTTCTGCAGCTTTTCACATTCCTACTCCTCTGCTTTTCTTCCCCTATTAATCCAGCAGTCCAGCAAGCTGTACTGTCTCCATGGGCAAAGAGAGAGAAGAGCCCTGCATTGTGATAGATGCTGCTGGGCACAAGAGAATATTTGCATAGATTTGCCGAATTCTGGACGATTTTCAGCAGCAGAACAGAAGGAAAAAACACAAAAACACAACAAAACCACCAGCTCCTCACTGTCCTTCTTACAGCTCTTCATTTCCAAGCTGTTCTTCCCCACAGGATGGCCTCAGGGGAGTTTTATTATGCTTCCTGATCCTGGTTTACTGCCCGCTGTCTGCTCTTCCCTCAAGTGCCTGTGAGGATTTTTCTGCTGCCACTATTCCTCAATGGCAGCCTGCCAACTCCCCGAGGCCCTCTCCTTCCTCGTGACAACTCTCTGCTGGCTGCACGCTCTCTGCTTGGCAAAATTAAATCTACGGGTGAAGATGAGGTATGCCAATCTTTTTTCCCTGCTAGGCAATCAATCATTTCCATTTGCTGGGAACACTTAACTTTCACAGGGAAAAGTGATGACCCAGCTAGCATCTCAATTCCAGTAACGTAGCCAAACCCCCTTCAAAGTTGTGGCCAGCCAATGATTTTCAGATCACCCATCTTCAGATATGGAAACCTCAGGGATAGTAACCAGCTACACATAATCCTCTCCACCTACACTTCATCAGTCACCTCTCCTGGCTGCAGGAGTTTCACTTTGTGGTACTTACTGGGATACCTGCTGGGCCAGGTTCTCCTGCAGATCCAGGCACTCCATTCTTGCCCTGTGTCAAAAGAAAAAAGGTTAGTGATATAATGCATGCTAAAACTAGAAATATCCAGCTATGCCTACACCAGCAGGGATTTCTGTAGCATTGTTCAGTCTCCTCTCCTGACAGACTGTGAAGTATCTTATTTCCAAATGACCTCACAGCTTCTGCATCCCTGATTGCATGGCTGATCTCAGGAAAAAAATTGAGATGTGGACCTAAATCCACAGGCCTGAGGATGACCAAACCAGCACTTCTCCTTCTCCTTTCCTTCACTCTTGTCCTTATTATATGCAGCATCCTTCTGGATGGATGGAGGCACCTCCTCTGGCTGCTCCAAGCATACAAGACTCTTTAATCATCTTAGGCTTCCACTATTTTGGGGAATGGAAAGAAACACTTGTTCTAAAATTTTGAAGCATTTGATACTCACCTGACATCAGACAACTCAGAGTGAGCCAAAACATCCTTTAAAAGGACCTGTTCCTCACTGTTCCTTAAGAAAGCAGCTGAGGTGACCATCTGCAAAGTTTGGTGAGATGAAGGTTTACACTCTTCTTCTCTCAACTCACCATGCAGAGGTGTTTTTCCCTGAACTGGGGTTGACCATGAAGACCAGCCCTTGTACTGTCAATATTCAAAATTATGCCTCACACTCACTTTTAGATAAAAAACAAAGAAGAAGAACAAGAGGAACTGATACTTGGCCCTCCACTATACAAAATCCCAAATATCTATTCTGCAAATAATATGGCCTGGATATGGCCTGATAGTTTCTATCTCTTCAAATATTTTTACTCACTGCTAGTGTTGTGCAGGGGCATGACATGATAGTGAGTGATGCTAGCAGTACAGGAATAATGAGATAAATTATGAGGTAGACACAGGAGGTCTCCTTATGTTCCTACAGTCTTATCTAAACCCCAACCCCCCAGCTTGGAGGGACCTCCTGCTCCAGCTCCTAGCATTGCTGAGTCAGTATTTTCTTCCCCCATCATGTTGTAGAATCTGTTTTACTAGCAGGTACCAAGAAGGGAAGGAGCTCACTCATTGCAACACACTAAAGATGTGCTTTGGTTCAGCAACAGAGATATCAATTCAGATTTCATAAGGATTAATTTCTAAGACCAAATTTTAAACTTTTTGAAATTAATAAAAGTAATTTCTGAGCCATCAAAAATTAGATCTTTTGAAATGTCAACTAGATTTCTATTTCTCCACTGAAGCTGTAATAAAATAGTATTAAAATAGTACAGGTGAATAGTATCACAACTGGACCCCACAAAACTCAGCCTGGACACCCACAGTGAGTGTCTGCCTTTGAAAACTGAGATCATGTGAGAAGTGAGTAGGATGCTAGAGGCAGGACTGAAATATGAGTATTTCTGACTCTGCAGTCCTGACAGAATCCATTGAACTCTTCTTCCCACTGAGTCAGCAACCATAGGTCCCTTGCACTATTATAAATCTTCATCAGTTTCTAGCAATATCATTCTTATTTGTCTTTCTGAAAGGCAAAGTGTTTTAATCAAACATTGTCTGAATCTTCCTAAACTCTCTTCCTTCAAGCCAGAGTTCTGGACTGCTGAACATTACCACCACACACGATGCCCCATCCCAGGAAGTTTTTGAGGCTGAGCTGGATGGGGGTCTGAGCAAGCTGGTCTAGTGGGTGGCATCCCTTTCCAAGGCAAGAAGTTAGAACTGCATTATCTTTAATGTTCCTTCTAATCCAAACCATTCTGTGAACTATTATGTACCTCCAGAAATGGCTTGTCAGGAAAGAAAACTCACCGGCTGCCCTCGGAGTCCTCGAGGACCCTGTGGTCCTATGGGACCAGGATCACCCTGAGAGGAAGAAAAGTATTCTGGTGAGTGAAAAAGATCTGACATGGAGACAAGTGAACAAACATTTTAAAATATTCCTGCTAAATTACACTGTTCACATATTAGGGGAAACAGGATTAAAGGAGTCTCACTGCTCCCTTTCAGTTATTTATGAGAAAGACCAAACCTTTGAATTTTAAACACCTACCACTAAATGCAGCCTGATTGCAGGCAGAAACAATTTCTATCAGGTTATTATCAGATTATCTTAAAGCTGTATTTCTTAGGAACAGAGATTTCTGATATTTCTCAAGAAATGACAAGTCTGTTCTCTCTCCAGGGAGGCTTCAGAGCTGCTTCCATCTTCTCTGAGGGGTTCCTTTTGGTGTGCCTTACATTTTGCTTTGTAGGGTACCATTTACAACACACCAGTTCGCAGTGACACAGGGGGTTGCAAAAGAGAAGCCACTTCTCCAGGTCCCACGGCAGTGGCACATCAGCTGCTCAGAACATTGCTCAGCAGCTGCTGCAGGATCCCACGTCAGCTGCGCCCTCCCAGGACTTTGTTATGGGACTGCACTTGACACTAATCATGCCAGAGGAACTGCTTGTACCATCTTTCCTTCCTCTGAGCAGCAGAAACTTATTCCACAGGTATTCCACAGACTTGAGTGGAGTGACATACTCAGTCAGGTACAGCTGTGGCAGGGGAAGCGTGACAGAGCCTGGCCTGGTGGGACCCGCAGAGCAAAGCACTGCTCAGAGGTGGGTGCCAGAAGACAGGTCCATGGCTACCAAGCACAGCCTGGGTTTCACACAATGCTGCTTTCTCTGCTTATCCAAAGATATATCTGACATTTTATTGCCAGCAGCTGAGCGGTGACAAAGGCCCTCTAATTCTTTGTTTCCCCTAATGATCTCTGCACAAATCATTCCCTGCAGTAATTCACCCTTTATTGAAGTTTCTGCAGCTCTTTCAGGTCAGGGTCACTCTGATTTAAAATTTTCATTTGTCAGGGAGAAGGAGATTCATTTTTGCTCAAAATGATGCACTTACATCCTTCCCTGGTGGCCCCTCACGACCAGCAGGGCCCGTCACACCTGGCTCCCCCTGCAATTCAGCAAAAAGGGAAGAGAGATCAGCTCAAGGTCAAATTCGGACCAGTATCACCACTGTAAGTGGTGTGGGGTTTCTGCAATGTGTGACTGAGCTCAGTGAAAACTTTTTTTAAAGCCAGCAAGAGCCTTTTCATCTTATATGACATGCAGCTTATAAAAATAACTCAGAAACATCTCCTGTAAGTGAAGCACAAGGCAGTGCTCTGCTTTCCAGCAAATTATTTGCTACTGCTACTGAAGGCACTGAAAACCACCAACACATTGATGATACAGAAGATATCATAATGAGGAAGAGATGAGGATCTCCAGCACTGATTTTTCACATAAGTTTCTGCAAGCAGAGAATTTTATTTCCCTGTAAAAAAAGCAGAATTAGGTGGGAGAACATTCAGTTTTGTATTCTCCCTTTTGCACCAAGGAGCTCCAAACAGAGTGGAGAACAACTTTTCATGCAGGACTTGAGGTTTTGGTTTTATGACCCACAGGCAACCAAGTCAAAGGGAGATTTCTGTTCACTTTTCTGTAAGTTTTATTCTTGAACTTATTTTGCACTTCTTCAGCATTTGTGGAAAAGAGCAAGTACTTGTCCAACAAGAGCAGTAGGGTTCCTCACTTTGCCAGCACATTTACCAGAAGAATGTGGAAGCATCCTTGAGACTTTCTCACAAAGGACTATCTCAAAGAGAGCATCAAAGGATTAATTTCTATCAGCTGCCTCACCTTCCCCAGAATCACAAGTTCAGCAGAGGGAATGGAGACAGCTGCTGTAATTTTTGTGCCATAGGTGTGGCCCATGGAATCATAGTTGAAAACCCACATGAAACACTGCCCTCATTTTTACCTTTTGCCTCAGAAAGGGCAACTTCAATTCTCACAATCTTTCTCCAAAAGATTGTGCATGAGGTACCTGTTACTTACCCGGGGACCTGGGGGACCTGTGTCTCCTCTCTGTCCTTTGAAACCCTACACAAGGGAACAAAATCAATAATTACCCATCACCCTGATGCAAGAAACACTAAGAAAACTCTAGCTTGAAAGTTTATTTAATAATCTTTCCAGTTTTGCCCAAAGTTAATAGGGACTGGTCAGCATGGAGCAGCTGTGTCCCAGGGGGTAATTAGGCAGGGCCACATCACAGGAAAAGCTTTGCATAGCTCCTTAAGCTGTAAAACCAAGGCTGTGGGCTGTGTATCCCTGGTGTGTCCAGCCAATGTATCATTTAACCCCAAACTTTACTGTCCCCACTCTTTCAGAGGATGTGTAAGAGAACACAAGGGCTACAGCTGTGACTTTTGGTGGAGGAGTGTCAAGAGGTTTACATGCTTTAATTTCTAGGTAAGGGATTTACTCTTCTCCACATTTGAAGGATTCAGAAATGTCTGTGTTCTGGTTTTTTGCTTATTTATGTATTTTATTTAGTCACAATGCCACGATTATATGGTTATATGTTTGCATCAGTAAAGAACCTCATTTGCCCAAGAAATGTTCCCTGATACAGCACAGGGGCTGAGTGGGTGGGACCCTTCAGAGCAGCACCCACCGGCAATCCTCGGGCGCCCTCCCGGCCTGGGAGCCCTTGTTCTCCAGGCTTTCCCTGTGGGAAACAATAATGCTCGTGTTAGAGAGAGCCCCAGGTCCATCTCACTGCTGTTGAAAACTTCCCACTCCTCTCCCTTAGAAAACTGTGAGTGCCCAGAGTTTGTGCAGCAGAGTCTGAGCTTGCAAGGAGAACAGCAGTGACAGACATTCCCAAACACGCCTGCACTGTCACCTGCACTCTGAGGTCCTGGGGCATTGTACAGCTCTGGACTGGTGCATGTTGGCAGTGTCAGAGCTGCACCAATACCTAATCTGCACATGCAAAATGAGCATCTGCACATAGAAATGGGGTGGTTTGGTGCAAACACAATCTGCAGCTGCTGTGACAAGCACTCCTCTACTCAGCAGTTGTCCTAATGCCTGGGAACTTGGCTGTTCCCAGAACCACTGAGTCCCATTTGACAAGTCACAGAAAGAGGCTGGCAATGCCTGATGCTTGAAGCACACTCTTCATGTAACACACACAGTTGCAAGAAATAACATTCACTGCCAAATTTACTAACATTGCCTTTTAGCTGACAACTTCAGCTTTTTTCCCTCAGCAAATGCAAGTATAGACTAAGTAGAGAAAATCAAATATAAACCCTCTAATTCTGGGCAACAGAATTGTCTCAGAGCAATCCAGAAAAAAGCTTCTTTAAAGACTCCTCCTCTAAACTTTTTATGCCCCATAAACTTCTATCAAAAGGATGGATCACTAGGTTTAATGTTCCAAGACAACCTTCTTTCTTTGCAGTGTTTAAGACAGCTGTAAAAGTGGAGTCACTAAGTTTTAGTGTATTTATGGTAGTTGTAAAAGTAAAAGAACCCAGTTTCTTTTCAAGATTGCTTGTGTGTCATGCCTATAAATCGCTCAAGACAATGCAATCCTCTGGTGTTAAAAACAGATGTGCAAACAGGCTCCTTGTTCCCCCTAAGGAGACAATAGACAGGCAGCTCCAAAAACAACAACTGGATGCAGCTTCTGATTGCCTGAGCAAAACAGTTTTAAATTACATTACCGGCTCCCCCAGAGATCCTGGTTTGCCATCTTTGCCATCACTGCCAGCAATGCCCTGTTAAATGAAATGCAAAACAGGGTAAAAGGAATCAATAAGGAAGATTGGTGGGGTTTTTTTCAGTGTGAAAACTCTGCTCATCATTACATGCTTATGTTTGCCTAAATCTCCAAAATCCTCCCTACTTCTATGGCTCAGTCATAAACCTCTCCCTGCCACACCCCTGTGACAGCATAACCTCTCTCCCTTTCCAATATGGCAACATTTCCCTTTCTAGCAAGGTGAGCACTCCAACAACCTTGAATTAAGAGTCTAAAAGCAACTGTTATAAATCATTATAATGCCATTACCTTCATTCAGGTAGGCTACTTTACAGTAGAATTATCTCTGGCACTATCCTCATGACAGATTAAAAACTCCCAAAATGCTGTACTGTTAAATTTTCCAGAAGAGTCTATGCCCAAGGTGCACTTGAACCTGAGTCAGAGCAAAGGAATCATTTTGACTGTGAATTCAGATAGTCAGTGTCACAGCCTCTGAATCCTTGTGCCCTTACATTAGAGTTATAAGTTGATTTCTGAGCTCTGTGTAAAAGTATTTCTTCCAATGGGAAGACACATAAGGAACAGTCCTGATTCACATTGTTATTAACATTTTGCTTTAAAGTGATCAAACACAGCATCCACAGTGTCCTGGAACAAGGACATTGCATCAGCAAGACACTGCTACAGACCCCACATGGCTGTCAGTGCACCTCAGAAGTGTCACCTCTTTGCTTTACATACCTATGTGTGCATGAATAATTTAATGTACTGAATTAGGAGGAGATTAATCACACTCACTGGAAGTCCAGGCAGCCCTGGTGGGCCCTGTGGACCTGGTGGACCATCTTTGCCCTGGAAAGAAAGAACAAACACTGAGGGTCAGGCAAGCTCCTCAGAGGCTTCTGTCAGATGAAGATTTATCCCATGTAGAGTCTGCCACGGGACTTGTGAGAAGGTGGGCTTGTAGCCCCTGTCACACAGTCTATGAGGTTTCCTTGAACTCCTTCTAGTTTGCAAAGGATGGCTCAATTTTCACTTAGAAAAAGTCAGTATTATCTATGAGTTTTTACAAATAAAGAAAACTCTGAAATCACTGGTATTTTTTTTCCTGAAATTTAATTATATTGAATATTTCATCCTTAACTTCTGGATGAAGTGTCCTGCCAGGAAGCAGATGTATATGGTATACCTTTTAAATCAGTAGTTACAAGAAGTGCCTTGCTGACCGTGCCAAGAAATCCCCTTATTCCACAGGACTGGACAATATAATCCCAAGTCTTTCACAGTGCCACAACCCTATCATCCATTTGAAATGGAATTTCAGCCAGCCTGTCCATCTTGTCTCTGGCCTCTGAGAATTCTCACTAATTTCATAATCAGCCATCAGAAGGACCATCACTGTTTACTGATGATGAAGTTCAGTTTGTGAAATGGCTTTGCAGAAGGCACCTTGCCCCTTAGGAAACCTCCCTCTAGAAATTCATCATGGAATTACTGTCTTAAACTCTTCCAGCTCAATGGAGGTATTCTTCAGGGAAGGTTCATTTTTAACTTTTCAAAGTGATGTTATCATCATTCATATTACCTGTCTCTCCCAGGGTTTTATGATATATTACCATAAGGTAGCATCTTAAAATCCTTCAAATGAAACAGCAGTGCCAACATTTTTCATGGTCTTCTCAAAGTTTTTACCTATACTGGTATTTTTGGTGGTGTCAGGAAATAGTGCCAGCATCTCAGCAATCTGTGCTGTGATATTCTTCAACAGGTTGCTGGTTATATTTTGATAATCCCCACACAGGGTTCAGATATTAGTCTTAGCTGATGAAGCATCCTAACAGACTTAGAAATCCTGTTCTGGAGGCTAAGAGATGTTAAAAGCAAGGACAGACAGATGAGGTACAAAAACCTCCACTGAGGTCCCATAAGCTGGACTATCCTCTGGCTAACTTGGAATTTCATTTGGTGAGTAAAAAAATGCTAAAACAGTAATCTGTGGGTATTTGTGGAGGTTCTACTTGCAGGCTGTATATTTGGGGAGCTTTCAAAGGACATTACATGGATGCCAGTTCAGCTTTACTTTACAGACCTAAACCTAGGTGAAGGCAGCACTCAAGCACAGAGCTTAGAGCTTACCATATCCCCTGGGTTTCCTGTTGGTCCTATTGGTCCTGGTGCCCCATCTGATCCCTAAACAAAATAAAGTAGAAACAACCTGAATGATTAATGCATATTATATGTTTGTCAACACATTCCCTACCACAGCTGGCAGCTCTGGGGCTTTCTTTAATCACTCAGCTCAACATTCATTCCATTTCTTCATTCATCACTGAAGAGCAGTGCCAACCTCTGCACTCAATCAGCCTCCAAAGCCAGAAATAGTCAGATATTTGAGTTTAGTCTTGGCTCTTCCTTCTGAAAGCAGGGGACAAATAGGAAAAAGCCAATCATGACAAAAATAACACTGAAGAACAGCAATTATGGGAGAACAGAAATTATGAAGCACACTCTGTGGCAGGCAAACTCCTGGAGCCACAAGTCAACACAGACAGAGAAAAGTCAGCAAAAGCTGAAGAACAAAACTGTCTAGGGGACATCACATTTTGCTCTGTTTTGACAGGCTCAGTTTTACTTTGCACTTTTCCTTTGGCTGTTCAGGAGGTCTCATAGGACAATTTTAAGTGTTTTAATCCCACTGGTACAGCTCTGTAGTTGTAGAACTATTAGGTTAATAGAGACACAGCAAATGTGTCTGTTATTAACTTCTCCTAAAATAATGCTCATGGGAGCTCAAATGACCCACAAAGCAAGTCCTTGTGTTGTCCCAGCAGCAAAGCATCCAGCGTCCTTTAGGCACTGCTACCATCTGAATATGGAATTTTAATTTAACCCCCCTTTTCTGATATGTCCTGTCATTTAGCCAGTGCAATGTGAATTCAGGCTGTGCTTATCCCAGAACAGATGAAGGTGGCACCCCCTCAGCACAGCAGAGCCAAACTGCACTGCAAGCAGCAATATGAGCAGTGATGACTCTGGACAATGAAAGGTGCTTTGGAGAGAAAAATCCTTGACTCAGAAAAAGTTCCCCAGACTTGAAGGGAGTAAAGCAGAGATATCACCAGCAGGAGAGCCAAGTGACTTCAGTCTTGATTTTGCACTATCACCCCTTTTTAAATACAAAGAAGCATAATTTTACTCATGGAGAGAGCAGAACTAAGAATGAGAAGAACTGTGCTGGAGAGGGATGTGTAAAAGGCCTTTTAATTCAAAAGTAACTCACACAACATCAAAATTGGAGACAATCCAGTCTCATACCACTGTGTAAAATTGAGAACTAAAATGCTCTTAGATCTGCTAGTTCTAGACTAACAATTTATTCCACATACAGGAAAGCACCTACACATGTACTAAATAGTCCCTATGGAAGAGTTTTCATCATCATCCTTGTGTTGTACAAAGAGAGCAACTGAAGCTTAGCAACAATTTACAGAATCACTTGAAGCAATCAGTGGAAAGTGGCCAGTGTATTAAATAGCAATTACCATGACAGGGTAACTCTATCACACTCAGGGGATCATTAGGAACTCACTGGAAAATGCAAATTCAATGCACAGATGGGAATGGTCCTTTCCACCACATGGAGGTTGCAACACCCTTTATTAGCAAGAAACTACAAGACCATCTTTGCAACAGAGGAACTTACAGGTGGGCCAGGGTTTCCAGGAGCCCCTGAGAAGCCAGGCATTCCAGGGTGGCCCTGCAGAGTGAAAACAGAGACTTTCTTTATGCATTAGTCACATATCTACTTGTATAAAAGTAAACTGGTGATTATTGTGAGGTAAAACCAAAATGAGTCAGTTCACAGAGAGCTGGTTGTAAGGGAATAAAGATCCATGGGTTTTTAAAGTGAAACCTTGGTTTTCAAAGTGTGCATTTCAGAAATAACATAGTTAAATTCCAGGTGTACTTCTTCCCATGAGTATTTTAGTCTATGCTAATGGAAGATGAGAGCAGATACTGTGGAACTGCACAAGACAGGAGGTCAGTCAGGAAACCAAGCTTGTTTAAAATGTCCTAAAAATGTCATTGAAGAGGTGCTGATTTGCACCTTAAACCAGTGACTCAGCCCTTGGCAGAATTAACTATGAAAGCTTACTCTAATTTAAACCATTCTTATCTTTCCTGTGGCATCTCAGTCCCTCCTAAAAGAGGTCCTCCTTACATTCATCATCTAAGACAAATAGACACTGGCTTTTTCAACCCAAAGACACCTGAACTCCTGGAAATCATCTAGGGATTATCCAAGGAAATGAGTAAAGGCTAGGTAATGTAGAGAATTTAATGCATTCAGTCCAGAGGTGAGGAAACAGATTGTACTGGGAAGTTTTTACTGGAGATGAGGATGGAAGTCTGTGGAGGATTGCTATGGTTCCACTCTTTGGCAGAGCCCATTTGTGGTTTGTCAGTGATGAAGAGCTCCCATCTTCCTGTTCTGCCTCTGAGAAGCGTGCTCTTGTACAGGCATCAGAGGAGTTACTGATGAAGGAACAATCAGAGTGACAGCACTGCTGGAAAGCACACTGTTTTTACCTGATCACCTTTTTCTCCTGCTTCCCCAGTCATACCACGGTCTCCTTTAGCACCCTGGTAATAAAAAAAGAGCCATTGAAAGTCAATGAGATTCAGTGTTGTGACAGCTTTTTGACCTCTCTCATAAAGCACTTGGACATTCGAGAATAAAACTCAAGAATCAGGACTGAGCCCTCCTTGCTCTCCTCTTAAATTCTTCTCTGGACTTTCACTGCCAGTGCTGGAGCCAGGAATAAATGTGGAAAATGGCCTTTGAGTGGACCCAGCACAGCTGGTTTTTAATGTTTTACTATCATAGGCATAAAGAGGAATTACACAACCTTAAAGACCAGGCAGGTTGTTAGGAACTTCACTAAATCACGTCTGTATAAAGAATCATCTGGCTCAACAAAGGTGCCCATACCCTTCAGGGACAACAGCAATAAAACCAGCATTTCTAAGGTGCAGACAGAAATTCATACCCAGAAAGTGCTCCCCTCTTTCTCTCCCTTTCTCTCTCTTTGTCTTTCTGTTCTAGACACACAGGACAGAGACAGCTAACTCAAATGCGTATATCTGCATTATCAGTGCTGTACTTGTCCATATTATCAGTGCTTACAGTGAGACAAGACAGTGAAGCGTGCTGAGGTAATGGTGAACAAGGTGTGAACAATGCACAGAGCAATAATGAATTGCTGGCCATGGAAATATTACACTGGTTTACTATACGAGAGCTAGGAGACAAGGGGGAGAAAGAGGGTTGCTATTTATTAATAAAAGAGCTCTAATTTGTATGGCCAAAGGGAATGAAGCTGCTTATGAGCAAAGATGTGCAGTTCTACTGCTCTTCTGTCAGAACAGGACCTAATAGGTGTTGGTAAGGACAATACACCACAGGGCCAAAAGTCCAGAACAATTTGGGTCTTCCACTGCAAGGATCCTCCTAAGATATGTAGGAAAGAGTCACAAAGACTGTGTTTGTGTTTGCTCCTTCCCAGGGGTCTTACAATACCATTTTTTCTTTGCATTTGAGAACTATTTTTATTTAATTCAATCTAGACTACTTATCAGTTATTTGATTTGACTTTATGCACATGTACAGTTTGAAATTCATCCTGTTATTTCATCTAACTGTCCATTCTTGCTGCCTAAATCTCTGCTTTCTCATGACATATAAGAAAGCAGCAGATGTGATATGTCTCAGTTTGCCTGGCATTTCTGCCAGTCATTGGCTTTATGGGTTACTAATTCTATTCTACATTTTATCTTGGAAGATACTTTCATTTTGATCAACTCTATGTTTATTTTTGAGATTGTATTGCTCTCCTCACCACACTTTTAATTGCAAGATATGAAATTAATGCATGAAACTCCACTAGTTTGTCCTGCACTCTAACAATTGCAAATACAAAGATGTTAAAATAGCACGAACTACTTTAGACAGTAAGTCAGTAGTGAAAGGATGTCTGGAGGAAACTGTGGCTGATCATTAAATCACCTTATCTCTCCCTCCATTGATTTGTTTTGATTTATTTCACATTAGGCAGTTGTAAAGGTTTGAATTGTGGCCAGGCATCGTGAGCAGACTGGTGACAGCCCTCTTTATGGGAAATGCTTGAAATATTACATTATTGAAATACTTCAAACAAGAGAAGTTTTATGTTTTATGTCCTAGACCATGAAGCAGGAGCACATAGGTAAAAGAAGAAGTTTTTCCTGTAACATGTTTCAGGAAGTATTTGGAGGTTTTGGGTAAGACTACCAGGGCAGATGGTGTGTTTGGAGCCCAGCACCCCATTGCAGTCTTAATTTAAGTGGTTCCAGCACATAAGATTCAAAAAGGAGAGGAACAGGCACGGTGGCTACTGCTGAAGCTTTAATTTTTTTCTCACCTAATTTGAATTGAAACTTACTCTCAAGTCTATCCATCAATGTAATGAAATTCAGCATCAAGAATCAGCCCTTTATATGTGTCTGCCTGTCTGTGTGTGAACAAAGGGATGGTAGAAGACACTATTAAAGTGAAACAATCCCTCATGCCATGGGCAGAGACACCTTCCACTAAACCAAGTTGTTCAAAACCCCATCCAACCCCATAACATTTCCAGAGATGGAGCATTCACAGCTTCTTTGAGTAACCTGTTCCCAAAATAATTAGGGTGAGTAATTAGTCAGAAAAAAGCTTTCATTAGACAGCTGAAGACAACCAACCAACCTTTGGGCCATCGAGCCCAGGTGGGCCTGGAGGGCCTCTGGGACCAGCAATGCCCTGCAAGGCACAAGAGGCAGAGGTAAACACTAGTTTAGTTCATTGACTCCACAGGCCTCTAAAAAAGATTCAGCAGGTTCTTGATGAAAAAAAGAAATTAACCATCTCATAAGAAACCATCAACCATATTAATAGAAAAACAAGGTCACAGCAGAGCCAAGGCATGGGCACCCCCTCAGCTCTCTTACTGTTTTCCCATCTTGGCCATCTCTGCCTGGTGGTCCTCGGAGACCTTTGTCCCCCTTGAATCCTGGGATGCCTGGCAGTCCTGGAGGGCCAGGAGGGCACTCACTGCACACATCCTGGGAGAGAACATGGAAAAACACATCAGCAATGGGCTGCAGGCACTTAGCAGACCCTATGGACACTCACTATGAATGCAGCACTGTGGTGCTGGTATAATTCTTAAACCTTTGCTGTTTCACCTCAGGTTTGGGGTGAATTTGCCTTAAAGAACCACAATGAGGGCAGAGTGAAGCAGAGTGAGGGTCAGCAGCTGAGCTCACACATGCTCCCATGGGAAGTTACCTATCAGTTCCAGGTCCTAATTGATCACCCAGGATCAGGAAACCAAGGAAAAGCTCTTCCTCATGGGGAGGTCAGGGATACTAGGGAGACTAGCAAGATTATCAAGAAAAACATTGGTTTGAATCTACAAGATCACTAGAAGCCTGTGCCCGCTCCTGTCTGAAAGATCTGTGTTACTGCTTACAGGGCAGGTTTCTAGGGAAAAATCAGGTGCAACAATGTCAGAAAGGGCTCTGCAGGGGAAATTACTCAGCAGCCAAATTGGCTAAGGACAACTCATCCAATGGAGTCTGTGAAGACCAAGTGCATGTCACAGTGTCCTGGCCAAATTTTATCAGGGAGGATCACTACCTCCCTCCTTCCAAATCTCTTTGAAGCATCCTCTCAGCAGCCTTTACATTCCAACCATCCTCAGGAAATTGCATCCATGTATGACATTTCCATTTCAAAGGCAGACTGCCTTCAGTAAAAGGGGAGGCAATCCTGCCCATAAGAGCATAATACAAAGCAATCATCAGGTTGAGAGTCAGGAGCTACAACACTCAACTCTGTCAATGATCAGTTGCAAAATAGTGGGGTAAATTGTGTTTCTGAGTCTCAGTGCCTACATCCACATTTATCTATTTACACTCCAAGTGCTTGAGAAACACCCATAACAGCAGAGCCCTAATTTTATCAGGAATTTCAAGGTGTTGCTTTCTGTACCAAGAGTGGAGTGAAAAAATAGCAAGCAGAAAAAATGCACAAATGTGTTTAAACATAATATAAGCAAAGGAAAAAAATAAAAGAACTTTAAAGTGCCATCCTATACCCAAGAATGTCTCTTGCTCTTGTCCAGATGAAAAATCCCAAACAATACCTTACAGTGAAACGTCCAGAACAATACTGTGCCCCACAAAACAAAGACAGCTCTTCAGTGAAGGGTAATTTCACAGCAGCAGTCTTAAAAGGGTCTTTTGGTTAATGCAGTTGGTGAAAGAAGGTAATTTTTTTAGTTTCTTTTAATCAATAAGAAAAGATTTCTTGCCAGGTCTCAAGGCAGCTTAAAAACCTCACAATTCAGCCCATGTAAACCTGTAAAGATTTTTCAGTCAGAGCCTATCAAAGACTGACTAATTTCTCAGACAATTGTATACATGCAGAGTAAAGGCAGACAAATCATCACTTTTGAAGCACAGGTACTTCTGGGGTTAATTACTTGCATCTTTTTAGACTCACAGTGCAAACTAAATTTTCACCCACCATTACCCAAAATTACTCCAGTCACTGTTGACGGTGTATGTGATAAAAACACAGCATTTTATTAAAATGGTTTCCATTTTCTGGTTTAGATAATGCAACTTGATCATGTTTATTTCTCCTTGGGAATGAAAGCCTCAGACAGGGCTGAGAAAGTCTCTGAGATGTTATAGAGAATTTTGTAGGTCATTTCACTGCTGGGGAAGGGATTTTGATCTCCAGTGTGAGCTCATGTCCCAATACCAGTGCAAGTAAAAGTCTTGCAAGTCTTGAGCTTTGAAAGAGTGTTTAAAGACACTTTTTGCACTTGTAGTTCAGACACTTTCCCATCACAGAACGTCAGTCAGGCCCGAATCAAACAGAGAGAGATAAACTCCCATTCTCATTAAAGGCTGATTACCTTTACTAGGAGATTTATGTCCTCTGGAGTGAGCAGGGGTGGGGAACCCTGTGGAATGAGAAATCCATTATTTCAGGCAATTTTAAGAGGTATCAAGACATGAGAAATTTTCCTGAACATGCTCATGGGTTCTCACTGGTTTCCCTTGTCCTGTCTAGGACTCACTGGGCCAAACTTGTACTTCCCACCCTACCTTACCAATGCTCTTCATCCCACCTGAGATGAGTTCTTGCTGAGGGTACTGCACAGTGGTGCTAAGGAAGAGCCTTTAAAATTTTGGCTTTTATTTACATGCCAAATACCCAGTTATTTTCATACCATTCCAAAGCCTTCACTAAACCTTTAGTGGGTTTTAGTCTTTTTCCTACCGCTCTGCTGGGAAAAACAACAGTAGAAAAGCACCCAAGTGCACTTCTGAGGTGAGGTGTACAGTTGGAAACTGGGTTGAAAGGAAGATGTAATATAGAAATGAAGTTACACACCGGTTTTCCAGGAGGTCCTCTTTCCCCTGGATTTCCAGGTACACCCTACAGACCACAGAAAAGAAAAAAAAGGTGAAATTATTATACAATAACCCCGTGGTTGCTCTTGCACTCTGCTGACTGATCTGGACTAGCACACATTTTACTTTCTGCTGCTGAGCAGCACTGCTCCTTGCATATGAAAAATACCAAACTCCTCCAAATATCTGCAGCTAGAACATCCTCTCACACCCTTGCTAAATTCATTTGAGTCACACAGAGTCTGGAATTGCTTTAGCTTGTTTTCTGGTCATAGGAAACACTATGAACTTTACTAGTGTGAACGATGTAGCTTTAAATCTATGAAGACACCTGTAAACAAGTAAAATCTGATTGGTTGGGTTTTGATTGTTGAGGTGTAGTGGTATCAGTTTTCATGAGATGAAGGTATCAAGGATTTTGAACAAGACAGTTGGCCGCTGCTCATATGGTGACAGAAATCTGCTTTGTGAAGATCCTTGAAGTGGTGTTTTAAAATACTTAGTGACATTTCCCCAAACCAATTTCTTCTGAATTCCTGTATCCACCTGGTCCACCACCCTGGGTCATCAAGCTAGTGTATGTTCTATTCATACTGAGAGCCTTAAAAAGCATAAAAACTTTGCCACATACAAAAGCTGTCCTACCTGATCTTTTTTGTTTCTAAAAGAAAACTTTCTACTGGGCATCTAAAAGCTTCTTATTTATGTTCAGCTTTGTTGATTCTGCAGAAGTCCCACATGGGGTTTTCTCTGGGATGGTTCCAGATTTGCCACCCAGGATGTTCATAGAATCATAGAATGGTTTGGGTTGGAAGAGACCTTCTAGACCATCTAAGTTCAACCCCCCCGCCCTGGGCAGGGACACCTTCCACTAGACCAGGTTGCTCAGAGCTCCATTCAACCTGGCCTTGAACACTTCCAGGGATGGGGCATCCACAGCTTCTCTGGGCAACCTGTGCCAGTGCTTCACCAACCTCACAGTAAAGAATTTCTTCAATATATATAATTTCAACCTGCTCTTCACCACTTTGAAGCCATAATCCCTTTTACTGTCACTCCCCTTGTGTGGTGAGAAAAAGGTTGAAAGTGGAAGATTTGATGAGGAGGGAAAAACAGAGCTGTTTTCACTCAAGATGACCTTGCAGCTGGAGGACACTAAGAATAATCAGTGTGGAAAATTTCACGTCTTGTGTTAACTTTGGGTTGTTTTCTGTCTGTCCTGAGTAGTGGAGGTTTAGTAGAAGATAACAGAATGCTGTAAAAAGCTTCAAAGCCATTCCTCACAGGCTGGGGCCTCCCTGCTTGGAGAAGGAGAGATAAGAAGCTTGGAGGTTATCCTGAGCACCTTCTGCCTCTGCTAAGATGGAATAAGCTTAGCAGTGCATGTGTCCCCATTCTGCCAGCATGGCAATGGAATAAATCTACTCTTTACACTTCAGCTCTGGATTTTGGCTGTCTTGGTTATCTATGTATATTCAGTTCTCACATCTTGTCAAAAGTCCCACTCCATCTTTCATCAAGGCTTCCTTCAGGTATTGGAAGACCACAAATAGGTCACCCTGAAGCCTTCACTTTTCCAGGCTGAACAATCCCAATTCTCTCCACCTTTCCTTACAAGAGAGTTGCTCCATCCCTTCAGTTGCCTTGCTGGCCTCCTCTGGACTTGCCCCAGAAGTTCCATATCCTTCCTGTTCTGTAGGACCCCAGAGCTGGACACAGCACTGCAGGTGAGGTCTCACCAGAGCAGAGCAGATGGGCAGAATCCCCTCCCTTGACCTCCTGGCCGTGCTGGTTTTGATGCAGCCCAGGATGTGATTGGCTTTTTGAGTTGCATCAACATCTGGATGCTGATCAAGGTGCAAGCAGTGGTTTTTAATTAGTCAAGGCTCAGCAGGAGCTACTCCTTGGGACTATCTAATATTTGCATATTTAAAATTTGGTCACATGCTTATCCAGAAGGGTACTGGGTGTTCTTTCTGCCACCTTGTCTCAGGTTAGTCCATTTTGCCAATCAGTTCATTATATTATTTACACAGACAACCAGAAGGGGACATAGGATTGATGACTGAAGAGCTCTGTGTGTCATGATACACCACAATTGTAGCTATAGGGCAAACTTGAGCTTCATCCTTGAGTCTCACTTAGCACTTACATCCTGCACATCTTGCTAGAGGAGAGAAAAAATGGGAAAATATATTGATTCTCTTTTTTAAGTCCACATTAAACACTCCTGGGTGAGCAACAACCCTTCAATTACCTTGACTTTCTAAGAGAAAAAAATTAAACACAAACTGAAGTGAACCTAAAGTGGAACTGAAGTAGTGCTGAAGTTCATGTATGAACTCTTTTTTCTTGAAGAACTAAACCTTCTGCAGGTGAGAACAAAAAGAAGGTAATGTCTGAAGATGTTTAGCTCACAATTCTCCCCAGATGTCCTTCTGGGGAATTCAGTAAATATAAGTAAACATTTTAGTCATTTATAGCTTTTCTTCTTCCACAGAACTTCAAGGTGAGAACAGTGCATTGTTCCCAAAGACCTTTCCCTTTCACAGATGCTGTCAGGTCATGCTTTTGGCATCCTCTCCACTGTGGTTCTCAGCCACTTCTGCAAATGGGAAGAGGAATGGCTAAATAACAATTACACAGCTCTTATATTCCCAGATCTACTTTGTTCCGGAAGACTCACACAGAACTTGCTTTAAAAAGTGTGATGCAAAGCAAAAACTTGAGCCATGAGAATAATCCTGGATCAGACAGCAACACAGAAAAGACAGTTCAGAAATGTCTTTCATGCTGACTATAGCACAGCTATAAATATATGCAATGGGTCTTGCTGACAGCCTTCTGCTCTGGGATCTGAAATATGAACATGACACTAGCAATGAAATTTGAGTATTTAAAGATATTTTAAAAAAAAAGAATATAGGAAAAGACTTCTTAGTTATGTGAAATGACATGCAAGAAGAGAGTGAATAAAATAAAAATCCTTGGAAAGGATTAAGCACAGCTATCATGTCCACATGGTATCAGATTGCCTTGAGACAAAAAGGAATGAACCCATTTTCTTGCATGCTGTATGATATAGAGCTGGTGACGTCTCTAATAAGGGTGGAAATGAGAGAGTAAAGGAGATTAAGCTCTGTGTCATGGCTGACAAACATGAAAAAACCCCTGAATCCCCAGGAAAACAATTGAAAGGTACCAGACTGCAAACAGAGAATGCCCATTGAGGAATGCTTTTGTGAGCCAAACTGAACAAACCAGATGTAGATGATGACACTTCAGCATGGTGCATTATCAGAGAACAGGCCAATGGAAACAGAGGCAAAAGTAGAAGTGTTGCTGGTCTGTAGAGGCCTGGAGTTAGAAAAGGCTGACAAAATTGGATGAGCTGCAAATACAGAATCACAAAATATCCTGGGTTGTAAGGGACCCACAAAATGTCAAGTCCAGCTCCTGGTCTAGCACAGGACAATCTCAAGAATCACATCACATGCTTGAGATCATAGTCCAAATGCTCCTTGAACTCTGTCAGTCTTGGTGCTGTGACCACTTGCTTGGGGATCATGTTCCAGTTTCTGGCCACTATCTGGGTGAAGAACATTTTCCTAATATCCAACCTAAACCTCACCTAATGCTGCTTCACATTGCTCAGAGCAGAATAAAAATACTAGAATGAAGACATGGAAGTTAAAACTGCATCTGACAAGCTAATATGGGGAGGAACTGGAAAATAAAAAGCCAGAAAATTCAGGGAAAGGGAAATGAGTCTGACCAAAAAACTGCATGGCACTGAAAATAAATGCTGCTAACAAGATGTGGGAAAATGCACAGACCCAAAAAACAACGAGTGTTGGAAAGCTCATAAAGTTTGAACACTTTCAGGAGCATGCAGCCAAGGGTGGCTGGCACAAAGCAGAACATCCAGTGAATGGTACAGCACGCCAATACAGGGAAAAGATGTCAGCCATGGGGAGGTGTGACACATCAGTTTGCAAAATCTGACACTCAGGAATGGCCTTGAAATGGGAACTGATGGAAACTGTGCTGCTGAGAATGCTACAAAACAGTATTTAGCTTAGTTGGTTGGGAAATGGTGCTAATTATGCCAAGGTTGTGGGTTTGATCCCCCCATGGCCCATTCACTTCAGACTTGGACTCGATGAGCCTTGTGGGTCCCTTCCAACTCAAAATATTCTGTGATTCTGTAACTAAGAAGAAATTAAATGCTGGTGCAGTTTACAGGCAAAACCCTGTGATGGGGAAAGTGATGCTCAGGTAAGTGGTACGTGTAAAAATACTCAAAGAAAAAAAGAGAGAATGTAAGGAAACATAAGTGTATAAGGGAAGTGTATAAGTCACACAGGAATGTGGTGGGTTAGTTCTACTACAATATGGAAAATTAAACTTGAAATGCAGTATCTTAAATCAGTTATAATTCACAGCAACAAAGAAACAATAGGGGAGTTAATAAATGTACTCTGGTTTGGGGTGTAAGTACCCTAAAACAAACACAAAGGCTCCTCAGAACTGTCCTTCTAACTGGATGGGAAAATCAACCTCAGATCAGCAAAATCTGCTTTTCAAATACATTGGCAGTAATTTATGCATCCACAAAGGTTTTGCAATTATGAAAGCAAACGCAGGGGGAAGATTACCTTCTCAGTAATGCTGGAACTTAGTTACCATAAATAATTGACCTAATTAAAAAGTGATTAATTCAATGTTTATGTTAATTAAAATCATCGCAATTAAAATACAGAAAGATCCTATTAAATAGGTGCCCTCACTGCTAATAGGAGGGTAAGAGAATGTCTCATTCAGATTGTTTCCTAATCTAAGGACATTAAATAGGTGTGTTGAACAGAAACATTTTATCTCCCAACAGACAGTCAGGGAGAACAGGTGATTCCTGAAACATGAAGTAAGGGTGGTTGGCCAGAGAGTGTCTGCTCCTTTATGGGTATCTGGTTGTGAAAAACGTGAGATGATTAATTCATGTTCTTATGGTAAATTGGAAAATTATAAAGCTGTATAAATTTATATCAGGTAAAAGTCTATGTTTTAGGAGGTTTCTCCATTCAGAAGGGAACAAAAGACTTTGCAGCTTTCTCAAGTATTGGGAGGGGACCTGTTGAGATGAGCCAGATCAGCAACTCACACCTAGGGAGCCACTTTCACAGACCACCAAGCAATATCACCCATATCTCCAACATTCATCAACTATAAGGATCCATAGAAACTGAACATTAACACATGGACTTGGGAGGTGAGCTCTTTTCAATCCGACCGGAGATGGATTTGGGTTTGAATAGCTAACCAAGAAACAAAGGGAAATATGGGGAAATATTGCCAGAGGCAGAAAAAAGAGTATAAAAACCAAGCCTCGAACATGGCAAATTCGTGAACCCAGCTAGAGACACACGCGGCCAGGGTCCGTGTCTCTGGGTCACCCTTGGCTCATTTTTCCCGGGAGAAATTCTGTCAAGTAAGTGTCACTGTTTGTGGAGTTTCGTATTGTTTTGTTTTTTATTACTTAAAATTCTGTAATTTGATTCCAAATTTTGTGATTTGTATTTTAATAAACCAAATTATTGAATTTGGCAATAAATTGTCCTGGCATTTATAACATGATCAAGGACCTTTTTGAATTCAACAAAGAAAGAGAAAGAAAAAGTCGTAAATTAGAACGTCAAGGACACAAGCCTGACCAACAAAAAAGGAAGGCAGTGATAGGAAGCAAACCTGGACATTCACACTAATTGATCAAGGCATGTGGAAATATGAGGAGGCTATTGCAGCAAGGTTACCTCATCCAGGACCTTGCCACCTGGGAGATTAAGGGAAAAGGAGGAAATCAGAAACTAAATTTTCTGAGACACAGACCTAAGAAGAAGCAGATCTTGTCACTCTCAGTAACTGATGGGCTATCAAAACCCACAGACTGCAATTCCTGGGAGATCAATCTGGACCTTGCAAGTGATAGGATTGTAAACTGGGGGACCGTGAACTGAGAGGGCTGAGGGACTGATAGAGCTGGGAGAGATGCTTGAGGGGCTGTGCAGGGGAAGAGAGAGTAACAAACAGGGGGGCAGACAGAAAAGGGTGTAAAAGGGGCTGGTCATGTGTTTGAGCTGGCTGGAGCATTTGTTTGGCTGAGCCCTGCACCTGCCCACCATGGTTTGTCCTGTCAGTTTATATCTTCTAATAAACCGTTTCTTAGAGTCATGAGATGGTTTGGGTTGGAAGGGACATTAGAGCCCATCTCATTCCAACCCCCTGCCATGGGCCAGGGCACTTTCCATGGGATCAGGTTGCTCCAAGCCCCATTCAATGTGGCCTTGACCACTTCCAGGGATGGGGCAGCCACAGCTTCTCTGGGCATTCTGTTCCAGTGCTTCACTACATGCACAGTTCAGAATTTCTTCCATATATCCAATCTAACCTGGCAGGAGGGACCTGCTCTGCAGCAGCTGGAGGATACAGCACTGCATATAACAACTTTGAACATGTAGAAATACTTTTTTTTGAGTGCTGTGTCCAGTTCTGGGCCCCTCAGTTCAGGAAGGAATTTGAGACGTTTGAGTGCGTCCAGAGGAGGCAACAAAGCTGGTGAGGGACTTGGAACCTGTGAGGAATGACTGAGGGAGCTGGGGTTGTTTAGCCTGGAGAAAAGGAGACTCAGAGGTGACCTTATCACTCTCTACAACTCCCTGAAAAGTGGCTGTAGCCAGGTGGGGTTGGTCTCTTTCTCCAGGCAGCAACTGACACAAAAGGACACAGTCTTAAGCTGAGCCAAGGGAAATACAGGTTGGATATTAGGACAAAGTTTTTTACAGAAAGAGTGATAAAGTACTGGAATCATCTGCCCGGGGAGGTGGTGGAGTCACCATCTCTGTATGTGTTAAAAGGAAAGACTGGACGTGGCACTTGGTGCCATGGTTTAGTTGAGGTGTTAGGGCTGGGTTGGACTCAATGATCTTGGAGGTCTCTTCCAACCGAGTCATTCTGTGAATTCTGTTTTGTAATTCCCAGATTAGGAGACTGGCCCACTTCTCTGACAGAAGGTACTTCAGGCTACACTATCTTAATGCTTGATACAGAAATACTGCCAGATTAAAATGTGATTTGGATTTTTTTTTCCAAAAGCGAGAGGAAGTATTTTTTTTAATGTGACTGAGATCCTTAAAGTAGGCACAATGTGTAGTAGGTCTGTTATAGAAAAAAAATTAGTCATATTGTTGGGGAAAAACGACCTAAAAAAGTGCACTTTTCAGATTTTAAGAATTGGAACTTTGGTTAATCAGAAGAAAATGCAATTTTAAAGACCAGAAAATTATGTATATGGAAGAAGACAACATGTCCCAGCTTTGTCACAGAAAAAGATAATTCATAGGGATTTATGGACATAATGAACTCTAGAGGACAAACAAATAGCAAGGCTTTTGCTAAGAGGAACAGAACAAGGCCAAAGCAGCACAATTGTACTGTAAACCTAGGCAAGTATTTTCAAAACCTGAATTTTAATTAAACAAGACACTGTCCTGTGAACTCTTGAAATTAGATTGAGTAGCTAACAGATACTTCAAAAGGTGGCTTTGGGCTATCCCAAAACAATAGGACACATGCTTTTAGATGACCAAAAAAAATCTGGAATGTAGTAATGTAAAAAATCCAATTTATTCACCAGTGGGAGAGAATTCTTGCCAAAGCTATTGCAAAAGGAGTATTGACTCTTTCATCTCCCCAAATGCAGTTGTAAATCTGATTTGCTATATCAGAGAATGCAACCGCTAGCAGACACTTCCACACGCATCTGATGAGTTTGCAACCGGCAAAACAATTTAGAGAGTAACTTGATGTCTGTAAATGTGATTTAAAAGATTTTTTCAGTCTCAGAAAAAAACATGGAATACATTTGCAAAGGCCACAGCAAAGTACAAGACACTGAGGCAAGTCATTCAGGCAACTGACACTGCATGGCTTGGGAGTTGCACGACAAATTCATATTAGCAATTCAAATTGGAGCTTTCCTATCCAATGATAACCTGTTTGAACACAGCAGAGTACAAAACTGGACATGTTTCAGAGGATATAGGAACACTGCATTGGCATACAAGAGTGCAGAAGCAGAACAAAAAGTTCTTCATTCTAGTTAAATAAAGATAGAGATCAGAAAACTGCAAATGCATGATCTTGTCAAAATAGGTTACCCCTGCTGACACACCAAGAAATGTTGGAATGTGCCCTGCACCTCCAATTATACCTCCTGAAACACTGATAGAATGGTTTAACAAGTGATTAGACAATACAGAAAGGTTCAGAAGGACATATTGACTGCAATTAAAGCAGTGAGTGTAATAGAGAATATGTTTTATAAGCAGCCTGAGGAATGGTCATGTTTGGTTAATTTTCTGCAGGGAAAAGAAAAAGGTCAAGACCTTAGTGCTGCATCTCCAAGAGTTGACCAGCCAATGCTGATCTGAGCAGAGTCAGAATGAGACTCCAAAAAGCTGCCTCAGGCACTGTCCTCACACAGTACAGCTCTAATAAACCCATCTATCCTATCTCCTGTTGTTGTTCAAATGAGACGTTCAAAACATCTCAATTAAATATTTCAAACATCTGAGGCAAGATGATGAAATCTAGGGACAGGCAGCAGGAGAATCAATCCCAAATCTCTGGTTGCTCAGGGACACAAGGAACCATTTCAACTATCATGGGCTGTGGAAAAAACCCCTGGCTTAATTATTTATCTTGTGACAAAGTATAGAGTCACAGAATCTTTGAATGGTTTGGGTTGGAAGGGACCATAAAAATCATCCCATTCCAAACTTGTGCCATGGGCAGGGATACCTTCCACCTGACCAGGTTGCTCAGAGCCCCATCCAGCCTGGCTCCTTTCCAGGGATGGGACACCCACAGCTTCTCTGGGCAACAAGTAGGTGGGAAGAGAACAAGACCTTCTTTCCATAGGAAAGGCCCCCTTTGGGCCACCTGATGGGTGTCAGTGAAGCCCCACTAGGGCTGAAAAGTGCTTGCTGTAGAGGTGGTGAGAGCTGGTACTCATTTCAGATATGACAGCATTATGGAGCTGCCCTGAGAAGGAGAGTTACGGGAGGTCACTTCCCCTCCCCACAGTGTTCCCTTAAACCCAAAGACCAAGCCCTTCTACATCTTCAGAGCCTACTTCAGAGGACTGGTTTCCATATCACAGAGGAAAAAAAATCCTCTTTCTGATGCAGCACTGAAGCAGAACCAGGCAGAAAGGGGCCAGCTTTCCAGCTGAGTCTGCCACGTTCCTCTCTGTTCCTCAGTTCCATGACTCACCAATGAGACAGTGGGAGGATAATGCACAAAGAGGTTAAAATGTCCTCAAACATGCACAATAGCAGCAGCAAAATGAACTCATAGAGAACTTCTTAACAGCCGTGGCCCTGTTTTCACAGAAAGGGCACTTATCTCAGTCGATTCTAAGAAGTTCCTAGACAGTCTAACCACCATCCTTTTCCCAGTGTGGGATCTTTTCCCAGTGTATGCTGCCAAGTCCCTTCTCCAGTGTCATTTTGAAATGGGTCAGTGATGAAGTCCCCCACTTTCCTTGAAGCAATCCTTCTTTTTCCAACTATTTTCCCCTTTGGCATCCTAAGTTTTAAGAGCTCCACTTCTGCAAACCATGTCCTTTGTAGCAATCAATGACTGCAGTTGATTATCAGCACATTTTTTTAAGGAAATTAGACCCAAGCACTGACAAACTTCTTGAACACTTACACTTTTATTTTACTTACGTCCTGGCCAGGAGGCCCCTGTGGTCCAGGGATACCAGGTACACCACGGGGACCCTGGTAGGGAGAGAACAGACAGACCCAGTAACATGAGTATTATTTATGAGGTGCTTCTTAGCTGAAGAGAAGAAACCCTTAACCTAATGGTTATTGGTGGAAAAATTAACCAGCACCTACACAACTAGGACAGAGTTAAAGAAAAAACATAATTACAGCTCACATTGCACTATCCTGGTATCAGTCATTTCTGTGCCTCAAGGGATTTCACATGCTTCACTAAAGTCAAGCTTCCCCTACATTGATTGGAAAAGTCATAATGACTCTATACAGGAGGCAGGTTTTTAACAGTGAGAAAATATGAGTGAGCACAGGGCAGCAGAGGAGAAAAGAAGGTCCATCTCTTCAGTTCCAGGCTATCACACTGCTGGCACTGGCTGCTGTGCTGGAAATTCAGGCCAGTGTCTCCTGAGACCATGATACACAGTTGTTTGTGCCACACCAGTGGATTGCATCCTTGAGAAACTAAATGTTGAGGGACTAAAATGTGTTTGGTGAATGCTGAAATCTGTAAGATTTAAGTAAGAAAAATGCTTTAAATGGTTTCTTTTAAACCTTGAGGCCTTGGCTATAAAAAATGCACTTTGAATTATGTGCTTTAAAATAACTTTTTCAATGAAGGGTGAAACAAGTCACTCATTAATTCTCATGTAGCACTATTGACACATAAAGAAAAGTTTTCACCAGGCCAAGGCTCTTGATCAATTCTTTCTCAAAACTCAATATAGCATACAAGTACTTGGTACAAATACCTGGAGAAGTTCCCCTTGAAGGGTCAGCCACCCTGTGACTATTCCTCGAGCAAAACCAAAGCAATTACATGTGCCCTCATGAAATGACTGATAGAAACATCATTAGTGTGGTTTTCCCCTCCCCAAAGAATTGGGGTATAGCTAGAAAGACATACTGTACCAGTGACCCTTTGTCTCCTGGGGGTCCTGCAGGTCCCTACAAACAGAAAAGACACAGCAATCAAACCACTTAAAATTCCCATCCCCTTTGTCTGAGCAGGGTGGGCCCTGCATTAAGGCAGTATTCTCTGCACTGCACTGTGTGCTGCACTCCTGAGTGAGGATGTGTGTGCACTGCCTGTGCCCATGGACAATCCATGTCCTGGCTGGGTCTGGGCACACAGAACCACAGCACCCTCACACACCTTGGGCTGGGACAGGACAAGTCCCCCAGGTTCTGAAGACCACCACATTCAGCTACCTTTCATGTAAGGAAAAACATTCCACAGAATTTCTGTGCTCTTTAATTTAGGTCAAAGCAGGGGGAGCAGTGGCCTTGTGCATGCTGTTTGTGTGGGGATGCAGCTTAAAGTGTGCAGCTGAGTGAGCCACTGGCAGGTACCCACTTGTACAGGAACACCACAGAGGTGATGCAGCACCATATCCAGCAGGGGTGAATCGAGCTGGTGTTCCAAACACACTCAAAACAAGGCTCGGATAAACTGGCTACTGTCACCCTGATTTTGAAGACTTTTCTAAGCCTTCTGTAATGGTCTTCATATTGGAGTCAGAAATTTTACTTTATCACACTTTCTACTATAAATAATGGCCATGTTTTGTTAACTGTCTTTGATTGTTTTTGTATTTCTAGGTGGGAGGAGAAAGTTGATTTACAGTTGGTTTGACCAATGTGGATTGAGAGGTGGAATTCCATCCTCCAATCCACAGGCCCCATAGGAAATGTATAATATTGAATTTTGTAAATAAACTCATCCCCTTTTCCAGCTTCGCTCACCAGCATGTCCTCGTGTAGTTCTTTTCGTGTCATCTGTGACAGGGTACCACTGTAACTCTTCTCCTTTTGCTTTCTATTTCTGGTAATAACAATAACTCACTAATCCTCACAATGGCTCCATGAAAAAAGACACCTTCGTGCATGTTAAAGAAATGGCTAAATGCATAATTTAATTGACACCAACAAGGCAAGGCAGGGCAAGATTGAAACCTTTCTTATCCTGTGCATCCATCCATTAAGCAACTTCAGCATAAACATGTGAATTCACCCCAGTTGCCCAAGCTGTCCCTTACTCTCTTGGAAATAACACACTCTACTAATGCTCAAGTTTATGGCTCAGTGTGTAAATTGTGACTCAATACTTCAGTAGATAAGGGAAAAAAAAAATCCTCATCTATATACACTTTCTGAGCAGGGAGCAAAGCCTGAGAGAGGTTAAGGGCACAGGAAGAAACAGGGTCAGGATTCCAATTAAAAAGAGTTGGCTCTCAGCTCTGAAGCTGAAGTATTATAAACACAATTTTTTCACATTGCTAAAAAGAGTAGAGGCTGACGTCTTTAATTCAGTGTGTAATATGCACTGAAGCAACTCCACTGATTTTATTCAGTGTTTTTTTTTACTGTGGGATTCAGTCTTTGTGACAGTCTGCTAGATTCAAGGTTATACAGAGGGTTGTTTTTTTTTTTTTCAATTCCAGTTTGCACTGGAGCTGAGGTTATGATGAATCTACACTGGAAAAAAATCACAATAGTGGTTTGATTGTTGTTTTGCTTTTGGTTTTGTTTTTGTTTTTAATTTTATTTTTTAAAGAAGCATTTAGCAAAGCAAAATAAATAAATAAAACATATCTTTTGAGAACAGTGTGGTGTGTAGGTGGCTATACATCCTGACAGTGGGCAAATAATGAAGACACCAAAAAAGCCAATCTTCTGGTGTGAGACGAGAGATGTCTGCATTTGGAGTCAATTCCTTAGTCATTTGTGTTTACGGAGATGAGGATCCTAAATCCACAGTGAAGAACAACTTTGTCATCCTGTGTACATCAGGATGCAGACATGAACTCATCTAACTCTGGACTGAATCTAAAAATCTGTAATTAAAGACTATCCACAAGCTGGAGATTTTCAAACAATTCAGATACTCATTTGTTATTTTAATTTTAATTTAATTAATGGCTGACCATTGAGAAGTGCAAGAACACCACTGCTCCTTAGATAAATCATAACAAATGACACCCAGGAAACCTGCAGTCATTGGTAACCCTGTGAGGACCATAAAAGCCATGAAACAGTCACAGTGTGAAACAGGACCGACCCTGTCTGCTTTAACTCAGATAGAATTCAGCACGGTAAAAGCAAATATTAAGTGAACATACACCTCAGAAGGCCAGATTTTTCAATTCATTATCCACCAATATGACTTATGATTTCAAGGCAACTTCCTGTACTAATTGGGACATTTATATCTAGATAAACAGAGCACTGATAACCAAACACTGAATGATTGGTCCAGTATCATGGCACGTATTAAGTATTGCAAAAGAATGCAAGGGCTCAGGTGTCCTCTAGCAATTACAGCCAGAAATAGCATTAGCTTCCTCCTCAACATATTTCACTAGCAAATTCAGTGCATAGCTGGAGGTCTCTGAGCAGGACTACTGCCAGAGCACTGCCAACCCCCCTCCTTTCTAGAGGAGCTGCACATGACAAGTACTGGAGTGATCAAAGCCCAGCAACAGGAAAACCCAAATTCTCTGAGCAGACTCCTGTATACACCACGTGACCAGCTGATACTCAGGAGGGCAGAGCTGGATGAGGTCAAACCCACCAAGTATTTGAGAGAAATTATGGGGAGGCTGGCCCTCATGGAACACAGCAGTTTAAGCAACCTGATTTTGTAGTTTGCTATCGGAGTGTCGCTATGTCCCTGATGTGGGCATGTGTGCCATACTCATCCCTTCCAACAGGGATATCCAACAGCTACTTTATATCTGTCCAGGAGACCAGAGCTGCTGCCTTGGCACAGAAATACACTCACATCCACAGCCAGAATGCCAGGATGATGCACAAAATTCAGGAGTGGCAGTCAGTGACACTGATCAATCCTGCAGCACTTTTAGCCCTTATAAGAGACATGTGACATGAGCTACAAGTGGCAGCCTCTGGACTTGTCTGGGATCTGCACCTTCAGAAGACAAAATGTTCCCCAGGCTCTCAGCACAGCTGAGCACAGGCAATGCATTCCCCAGGTGGCCATGCCTGATTTCCCACCTTGTTACAGGTTGCAGCAGGACCTGCTACTTACAGGGGGTCCAGGCAGGCCGATTCCTGGCACTCCTCTGTCTCCTGGCTGTCCGGGGAGGCCAGGAGCTCCCCTCTCACCCTGAAACAAAGGAAGGAGTCAGAATCTTTGTGCACTGATGAGAAAAGGTGCTGAAATCCGACCAGGTTGTGCACCACAATGGCACGAGTACACCTGGTCCTGGTCCTGCCCACAGAGGGACGGATTCTTCTTGTGGCAGCATGGGGATATGGCACAGTTACTGTCTCATCATGCCAATAAAGTGTCTTTTTTCCACCTCTGTGGGCTCAGTGTGTGCCATGTCACATCACAAAACTGAATGGAAACACAATCTTTGCAAGTGTGCTCATTTATTTTAGTGCACTGCATCAGATTTCGTGCATTTCACAGAATCACCAAGGTTGGAAGAGACCTTCAAGATCAGCTAGTCCAACCCCCTTATTCACCCCAAACCATACCCCCAAGAGCCACATCCACAACACTTCCAGAAGCAGTGGCTTCACCAGGGCAGCAGGCACTTTCCTTGGCTTGGGGAAGCACCAAGCACCAGCAATCACTTTTTCTCTCTGTGTGCTTCTACGGTAGAAGGCTAAGGCACAAAAATTGCTGAACATAGATCATTTATTAGGGAAGACGGGATTGGGGAAGTTTTGTTGCATCTTAATATTCTCCTTTCCTTTACTAACAGAAGTTTATGAAATTATTTTGGTAAAATATAAGTCAATGTTTCTACCACTCATTCTTGAGCACTGTACTAGGAAAGGAGAGCTCTCCCTTCTAAAAAAAAAAAAAAAAGGATTTTCGAAGTTAAACCTGAATAGCACAGAAAACAGCTTGACATTGTTCAATGTACACTGCAGACAGAAGGCTAAGAAAGAATTCAGCTTTAAGACTTTAATTTAACATCTGTTTTCTAGTTATAGGAAGAAATCAATAAGATTTTTATGGATTGCATTGCAGTTGTGAGATTTGGTCTCATGTTGGCAGTAGATTTATAACAATGAATCTTATTTATGTTATTTATTATGACATTATTTCTAGCTATATAGAAGCATGATAGAAAAAATGTTACCTGTGGATTCTGCCCACTCAAATTTAAATCTGCAATATCTCCTATTTTTCCCCTTTCTTACTTTCTTCTTAAGCTAATCTTTTACTACAAAGGAATAATACTGCAAGGCCAGTGAGAAAAAATGCATTCCGATTAGTTTAAACACTCCACATATCCCTTATCAGTTATTTTATTCAAAAAGATAATTCTCATACAAAAATTTCAATAGTATTTTCCCACACACAATTAAGACTTTTATCATCTTCTGTTGCTATTGAATAGAATACTTAATGAGATTTCTTTTAGTGGTTTTTTCTGACTTTTATATTAATTCTCAGTCTATTAGTGTGTGTCTGTGTGGGTGTAAGTCTGTGTTCTGAACTGTCAAAGATTTATAGAAAAGACTACAATGCATTTGTACAAAATGCATCCAAACGAAAAGAAAATCGTAGCAGTTTGGTTATTTCAAAAATATGTGATGTAGATGGATTTGGTCTCATACTGCTATAATCCTGCTTCTATCTTTTACAGAATCTGTTTCAACATCTGATTCTTCTTCCAGTCCAGATCAGAACATGGCCATTTTGCAGAGGACAGTTTCTGAAATGTCTGATTAAATGCTCAAGCACGATCCAGATCCTCCCAGAATCGAAGTTTTTTGCTGTTTTATTCCTTTCTCTCTTTTCTGTGTGCTTATAAGGGAATAAACATTACTTTCAGCAGAACTTAGTGTCATCAGCCTCTTCAACTAGCTACTCTTTGCCTCAATACAGGAGGGGAAACCAGGACTACCTGCTTCTACTGGAAAATAATTCACATCCTCCTTGCAGAGAGGTGAAGGGACTAAGTGCTCGGGAAAAGTTCTCTTTGAGGGCTCTGACAGGTGGAGCTGAGGGCAGATCACCCCTCAGCCATGCAGTGTCTCCCTGGTTGTGTGGATGAAAAGGTCCAATCACAGTTTCCCTGAAAAAGCGTCCACTGAGACCTCCACCTGTGCTGAATTCTTATAAAGCTGGAAGGTATTTTAAATGTGGAAAGGGAACACAGCTAATCCATATCTGAGTGTTTACATCCACAGAGATGCTGGAACTTTAAAGAAAGGAACCTCCTAGAAGGCTAGAAGTGCATTTTCGAGTCAGAGCTTTGCAAACTCTACTTTCCAGTGGAAAACAGACCATGCTTGCACAATGTTCTTTTCTCCAGTTCAAGTGATTAAGATGAGCAGTACACAATGAAGTCCATGCTCACCTTATGTCCAAAGGGTCCTGGCAAGCCTGGTGGTCCTCTTTCTCCCTAAAGTGACAAAAGAAAACCAAGAAAACAGTCACCATCCAGACAAACAAGAGCCTGGACTTTGCTATAGTCAAGGCAGCAATTCTCCCACTACTGCTCTCCTGAGCTCACGCAGTCCTGGCAATATTTTACTGACAACATCTAACCAAATTAAACAATGGTCTAAATAGGCAACAATTAAAAGCTTTTAGGGAACTTGCATCAAGCTAATAATTTTTTGTACTAGTCACAAGGACAATGGCCACTCCTTGTGAAGGTCTCTGTTTTCAATGTAAATTTCAGAAATACATCTTCAATTCTGTCTGAATTTTTTTTAAGCAAAGATGGGATCTGGAGCATTTTCCGCAGGCAGGCCTTCCATGGATTCAGGTAAATCCATGCTCTCCTGCAGGAATCATGCTTGCCTGTCTCATATTGAACTAGACAAGCACATAGCTTGCCAGCAGTACTTACCCTTTCTCCATCTTTACCCTTCCCAGGCAAACCTGGCTCTCCAGCACGCCCTGGCTCACCAGGTGGCCCAGGTAAACCCACTTTTCCTTCCTTTCCAGGATCACCCTGGAGAAGAGAAGCCATCAGAACTCATTAGAATACTACAGACAATTCCCATCTCAGGTCCTTCATTGGAACTGAAAGACATGGATTTTTTCCTGGCTGACTCATTTGGATTTCTTTTGGTATCATAGGAAACCCTCTTTAATGGGAATTATTTTCCTTCCGTAATCTCAAGGCACTTTTAACTTCCATCAGGAAAAGTAAAAGAAGGCTTCAAAATGTTTTGGGAACCAGTGGCAGTGTGCTCTCTTCATGGAGCACAGCCAAACCTGAACTTGTCAAAATTGGTTTTCCCTGCTGTGACACTGAGAAATGTTGGAATGTGCCCTGATCCCAACCTGATCTGTGCTCCCTGTAGCCCTGACCAAGAGACACCAGCAGCAGCAGTAGTAGTTGATGTATCTGGTTGTGATGGCTGCATCTGATTCACAGTCCAGGGTTCAGGGGAGGCACATAACAACCCTACAGGCAAGGGCAATGTGCTAACTAACCACAGTGCTGGTCAACATCTTCATAATTTGGGGAGGAACTAACATTTGCAGCCAGCATGAAAATGCAAGCCAATCTTCTTACCCCAAGAACAGTGGACAGCCCAGGCCTGCAGTGGGCTGCATGCCCAGATCTCCCCTTGAGCACAGATGCCTCTCAAGGTTACCCCTCAAATTATCACCTTATCAGACACTCAGCAAACAAAATGAGAATAAGTGCATTTGAAGCTTTGAAACCTAGCTAAGTGACATAAAGCATTAGTTGCACACGTGTAATGCTTTAGACAAAGTATTTATGAAGTTTGGGACTACCTCTGGATGCAGCCACACCTAAGGAGAAGGAGTTTAGAACACAAAGGGATTCTTTCTGACCCTCATGACACAATGGAAGAGTCTCCCTGACAGTTCTGTCTGTCCCTGTCCTCAATGCAGTAAATAATCAAGTGTACCTTGCATCTAATCTTGTTAAACCACTGTGGCATTTACCACTGAACTTTGTTAACTTGGTGTCTTGTATCAATAAAATATACTGTTGCTTCTTTTTTGTGGGTGAAGTGCATCACTCTTTCTGCAACACTGAATGAGAGAGCCCTTGGTCCTCACATGACCCTGAAGTAGAGCTCTGAAATTTGGAAGAAGATTTTACTGCAGGAGCTGGGATTCATTCCCTTTTAAGCCCCAAATAGATGGATATAGGGGCTCATGTTTCTGATTAATCATTCCTATCCCAGAAAACAAAGATCAGGACTCCAGCATGCTGGGCACTCTGGGGTGCATGACCAAACACAACCCCCTGACTTCAGAAAGCTCACAAAAGGGGACAGAAAACAAGTTTTTCTTCCAGCTTTGGATTTAAAGTGATGAATAGGAGTTTCTTAAAACACCAAATGCCCACTCTTGTGAGGTTATAAGGACAGCAGAAGACCATAACTGTGTAGCAGTGACTTCACTATATCCAGTCATTTCTCAGTGGTTTATTAGGTAAACTATACAGTTGCAACTGGGTGAAAACCTTACAGCACATGTAATAGAGAGTTTAGACAAGATGAATTCATGAACCCAGGAGTCTTAACCATCCATGAACCTACAAAATAATTTCCTAGTTCAGACTGCATCTGTCTCTATTACTTAAAATGCTCAAGAAAAAAAGAAACAAACCCATCAAAGAACCAACTCACCTTTTCTCCTTTTTCTCCTGCCTTTCCTGGGAGTCCAGGGCCTCCAGGCACACCCTGGAGAGAAAAGAATTTTAAAGCTTAGAAGTTTTTTTGTAGGCAGTATTGGATTTTAAACAAAGGGGCAGACCTGTGGGTTTAGTACAGTTTTTCTCAAGGATCAGTATCAGCTCTACATTTCCCAGTACAGAAAACCTGTAATCCAGAGAACACCACAGAAGAGCTGTGTAACAGGTCCTTAAAGGAGGAATTTCTTTTTCAATATAAAAAATAGCTGAACAGAAAAAGCAGAAACTAAGCCAATACCAGATTTGTGTATTCTACCAGTAACTATTTCTTTCATTTTGTGAAATTCTCAGCAGTTCCTAATATGCTACCAAGAACCCCCCAGTCACCACGTCTCTGTCAGAGAAGCCAAAAGCCTCCCAACACTGGGAAATGTAGCTGTGTTCATTTCTTCCTCTAGTTCACTTTTCAATCCTTTTAACATCTTGGCAGCTCTCAAAGGACTCTGTGTCAAAATATAGATGATTTAGAGCTCTAAATTAAATACTGTAACTTCCTAACCCACCAAAACATATTTTAGAATGGTACTCCATTTTAAGATGTGAAATCATGTCTTGGCACCATTAAGATTGGATTGACCTCAGAATGGATGTGATAATTATTTTCCTTTCTGCACCAGTAAAAATTATTTCCAACTATATTGGCTTTTATAGGTAATATATTGGTATTACTGGTATAGAAGTTTGCTTAATGGAATATGAAATTGAAAAGTTCTTCATTTTCAATATCACCTTTCAGCTAAAATTAAATCACTACATTAATACAATTAAATCAAATGTATCTTAACAATTAGTAGAAGGGCAATTTAAGTTTTCTGGGATTGCTCAGGTAATAAACTTTGGTTCTAACCATGCTGTGTTTTAAACGCCTGTGCCTGAATACATCATATCCTGAGGTCTAAATGCTGGTTTTCACCTCCTCCTGTCTAAGCCCAGTGAAACTCCAGGAACTAGAAAGAAAATTACCCTGTCCTCAGGAGCTGGGAGTAGAGTTAATCCAAAGATTTTTTTAGCAAATATGGAAAGTTTTATCATGCACAAATTAATGCGGATGATGAACTCCCAGGTAAGGGGGACACTGCATTTTCAAGGGTCTTTAGGCTCAAATGCCTACATGGTTTCATAACAAAAGCAGGAGTTTACCACATTATTTTTATATCAAGAAGTCTTGTTTACAAAAGGAGAGGAGAAATAAAAAAAAGGCAAAGAGAACAAAACCAAAGACACATTAAACATTAAATTAAAATAAACATTGAATATTTTCTCATGAAGATTTGGCAGCAAAAATTGCTTTTGACGATTTGGTGAGGAATGAAGCAGCTCTGTTCCTCCCCTTGATAAAATGAATATGAGAAGATAATTCATGGACACACCATTTCCAGGTGCCTCCAGATTTTTCAATTCAGACATAAGAAACAAGTTTAATAAAACACAGTCTTTTGAACTTCATAGTAATCCCCATGGAAGGGAAAACTAAACACATTAAATAAAGAAATCAGGGCACAGATGGGAAAACAAATACACTGGTGCATACTTACCACATTTCCTGGCAAGCCTCTTGGACCTGGGGGCCCTGCTGGTCCACTCAAACCCTGTTTTAAGAAAAATGAAGTGTGTGTGTGTGTGCAGATATAAATCACAACTTGTATCACCATAGGAACAAGATGTTCCAAGTAAGATTGGATTTCATGTCAGACAAGGTGTTGTACATCAAGAAGGCAAAAACCAGCATGATTGTTTGAAACTTTTAAGTGTAAAGAATAATGAAACAATAAAAAATGGATAAATGCTCTCTTTGGGAACTTAACTTTGGGAACCTTCTATCAAAAGAGATCCTAAATCTAGCTCGGATACAGGAAGAAAAGCCTGGGCCAGAAACATCAGAAGAACAGAGAAGAGAATGTTGATTTATCATAAAATAAATTTAGGTCAACAAAATATGCTTTGTTGACAATTCTACGTTTCTCTGCTGTGGGGAACAAAACCTGAAAACATTCTTTTGCACCTAACAGGTGATACAGCCTAAACCATTCAGAGTGTGTAGTTCTGAATTGCAGCTCTTTACCCATTTGCATGTCAAAGCTTTGTAGCATAAAAAAGCCCATGTGTGTCCCCAAAATTTCATGGGAGAAATTAGAAGACATATATTTGGGGATTTATGTCCCCACAGAGATGCATGTTTGGGGTACCAGGTTAGATTGAGAGGTTTCCCAAAATGATAGATTTGGGTAGGAAGGGACCTTAAACATCATCTGGTTCCAAACCCTCTGTCACAAACAGAGACACCTTCCATTAGACCAGCTTGTTCTGGGCAACCTGTGCCAGTGCTTCACCTCCTGCAAAGGAAATAATTTCTACCTAACACGAATTTAAACCTGCTCTCAGTTTGAAGCCATTCCCCCTTGTCCCATCACTCCATGCCCCTTGCAGAATGTTCCTCCCCAGCTCTGTTGTATTTCCTCTTTAGGCACTGAAAGGGGCTCTAAGATCTCCCTGGAGCCTTCTTTTCTACAGGCTGAACAATCCCAATCCTCTCAGCCTTTGCTTACAGCAGAGGTTTAAAGGTTTCCTCATTTCTGTGTTATTTACAGTCTGTGGTCTATGAACCAATAAAAATGGAGCAGCAGCAGTCTGTGCAAGGATGGCAAGAAAAGAGAAGGTGCCTCCAAATACCTGCATTTCCATATCATTAACAACCTCTGAGCCACCAGGTTACACAAAGAAATAAAACCAAGGAATGGGTTTTCATGGAAGCAGGATGGTTTTTGCCTTCTTTTTTTTCTTTCTTTTTTTTTTTTTCCTTTGTTTTTTTCTCCTCTTCAAAATACTAAGGAGTCCTTCAACCAAGAGTGAAAGACACCTGAAATAGGCAGTTCAGGGTTTAGGTTCAAAGCCCTCCTTAGTAACAATGTCTAAAGACAAGCCCAAGAAGGAAAACCATGAACACCATGGTGGAAGAAGACATTTCAGTGCTCTAGGATGCATCATTTGGATTTCTTATTCCTTCCTTCTCCTAATCACAGTCACCCCCTCTCTCAGTTGTTATTTCAAACACTTCTTCAGTGTTTCTTCTTTCTTTGCTTGCAAAGAAAGTCTGTGGCCTTTTATTCAGCTGCAAAGATCTTATATGCTCTCACAATAATAAAATTGAACTGGAATCCTTTGCTGTTCCTAAGCACACAGACAGACAAGAGCAGCACTCCCTACAACAAATGCCTCAAAAGGGAGTGTGGGATGAGTCTTTTGGATGAGCTGGTATTAAAATAAATAGCAGAATTGACAGGGAAGCCTAAAAGCAACCATGATCAAAAACCAATTCCTGCTGCTGCTGAGCAGTGAGCTCCCTGCTCCAGCTGGCTCCTGAGCTGGGCTGACACGGCAGTGCAGCCACAGTCACTCAGAAAAGGCTGTTTTGTTAGGCAGGGAGGGATCTGAGCAGGAAAAGATGCACCATCTTGAGCTGGGCTGAAAGGGGCATTGATCTGTTTGGTGCAGATGGTCCTGCCTGCCCACAAACAGCCTCTTCCAGCTGTGGATTAGGATGTGCCCTGTGCCCAAGCAGCCTGGGACTGCAAATCCACAAGATGTTGATGCCAGTGTCCTTTCAGGTGTGTTACTGTCAGGGGAAAATGCTGCAAGTTACTCACAGTCTCTCCAGGGGCTCCAGCCTCTCCTCGGGCTCCTTTCTCCCCCTTTGCACCCTGTGCAAAGAGATACCAGCTGATTAGACATGGAAGGAGACCTCCTGCCAGACAAAAAGGCTTTGAGATGCCTGAATGTGTACTAGGCAATGGGTTTTGTTAAGCAATTCACAGAGGAGTTAAAAGCTGAGGAAATAGCTCCCAGTTCTCTATGCAGCAAGAAAACTATAAAAAGAAAAGAACTATAAAAATAAAACCCTGAGACTTAAGAAGAGTTACTAATGACTGAGCAGCTCAGATACTGTTTCTCAGCACAGGATCCTGCAACCTGCAGGTATTCATCTGGGTGAAACTCCTTCCTAATTTCAGGCCTACCAACTACCTAATTTCCAGATGAACTTTGATGGTCACTCTTCACAGAAGACTTTCAGACTACAGTTCTGAAATAGAAACATCAGTCATCTAGAAATGGTAAAAACAGATCCCCATGAAGAGGGTTTGTCCTAATCATACATATCACAGAGCCCTTTCTGAAGATTTTTTTCAGGATGAAGTCTACTCACTGAACTCTCCCACTTAGCAGATGTTAGTCAAAAGTTGCATGCCATTGCTTACTTTTTCTTGGGTTTGGGGGGGTTTGGTTTTGTTTGGTTTGCTTTTTGGTTTGGATTTTTTTTGTTTGGTTTGTTTCTTTTTTTGTAATGCTCAGACTGCTGTTAACCTGTTTAAGGTGTTGATGTCCAAGTATTGCTGATTATAGGTTGGGCACAGCACATATGATGGCAGAGTGAACACCTACCCATGTTGAATAGAAACACCTCAGTGTTGATTGGAAATAGTTTTGGGTGACCCAATAAATTTTCTGAAGATGGTTGAGACCACAGAACCATTTCACATGAGCCACTGCTCACTACAGGCCAGGTGAGCTGGGGTTGAATCTGACTGCTCTGCATGGTTTGAAAATGCACTGCACTGAGTTATCTGCAAGACTTGTGGTTTGGTAGCAGCAGTATAAGGTGTCCTCTTGAAGGGCCATGAAGCTGGAAGATTCTCTCAGACAATACTGACCATGCTACGAAGATACTGTACTTCTGAGCTGATGTTCCTCCTGTTGTCCTGCAGTCCAACAGAAGTAAATACCTCTACAGAACTCTGAACTTAGGACAGTGAGAAAAAAGAAATAGGCTGCTGGTGCATGCAGGAAGGATTATTTACAGTGATATAGACCTTGTGGGCACTCCATTCTAGTCATGTCAAAGATTTTCTTCAAAGTCCCTCTTACCTGTACTCCTGCAGGTCCTGGCACACCTTGCTGACCTGGGACCCCAGGTAATCCCTGTAAAACAGAGGGAGAGGTAAAGGAGCTCCCTCCACTGAGAGAAGGAAGTGTGGTTTTTACAGAGGTTGTCACTGCACAGGGCTCTGTCTCTTCTGGGAGCTTCATCCAGAACAAATGTCCAGAATACAAATGCAGTACCCAAATGCACAGTTTAGCTGGGCCTCATCACTTCAAAATCCCTTAATAAATTCTGCACAGAAATCACTGCCAGCCAAGCTCTGTCTAGCAAATCCCGTAGTTCTCTTTTCAGCTACTAAGGCCCAGAACTATAGATTAGATGCTTAAACTCCAGTAGTCAGGGAGCTTCCTCTACAGGCAGTACAAAGATAAGCACCACTGTGGCTATTTCTGATGAGAGAAGCATCCCAACTACAGAAGGAGCATGTCCCACCCTCTCCCTCCAAAACTGACCACTCTCATGTCCTCTCCTTGCTAAAGTTCAAAGCCAATTGAACACTTGGCTGTACTTACAGGTTCTCCAGTCATTCCTCGATCTCCTTTGTCCCCTTTGGCTCCAGGCTCACCCTGATATAAAACAAGAAGAAAAAGAGAGAAATAAAAGCTAATTCCAGAGCTGGAACTCACACTAGTCCTGTTTAGTAAGTGGGCTCTTTCAATCAGTTACCCTTTTCTGACACAAGGTAATTGCTTCAGAGGACTTTGAGGTCAATGAGTCAAAACTGAATGCCACACTAAGACACGGAGATCCCTGTCTAGACTTCTTGGTCTGTTCTGATACTAACTGAAAAAACATTCAGCTTAAAAGGAGAACATTTTATCCTCATGCAGAAGAGTAGCTAAGAATATACCCAAAATCAAAAAATTAATCTCTAACATTTTAAAAGGCCACATGATGTGACCAACAGCAAAAGCACCAATGCCACTGCACTACCTCTCTGTACGACCACAGCCCTAATGTCATCCTACAATGGTCCCAGGTAAAGAAAGTTCCCTATTCCACCTGTAAAATAGAGGTGTTCAGTGATCATCTGGAGCATTTCCATAGGTGTGCACTGCACAGCTATTCCTGATCTCTAGTTCTATTAACATCGCCATACATTCGTGCAGCTTCCTCTCCCTCCTGCAATGTCAGTACATTTTTTCATGCACCACCATCCCTTCCTAATAAAATTAATTTATTCCTGTTCTTCCTCCTAACAGTAAATTGAATATGCATTCAGACAGAAGTTCATCAGCTTTGTCCTGTGGTCTAGAGCAATAATCAATAAATCCACATTTCTGCTTTTTATAAATTGAAAAGGAAAGCACAGAATTATGGAACTAGCTGGAATAAACCAGGCATTACATGAATACTCACATTTCTATATTGTTATGAACGAATGCATTCAGGCAACAGTAATCATTACTTATTCATTATTTATCATACCAAGTGTTTCAATTATGCAATCAAGGATGAGTAAGAACATCAGTGATTTAAGCTACACACACAAGCAAGGAATAGTGATCAGCCAAAATGCAGAGCCAGACAAATCAGCTTGAATTTTATTTACGTCTGCTATTTGCCAATCGTTTCTGCAACACCTGGGAATTCACAGTCCATTTTCAAATGATTCTCTAACAGGCAAAATAAGTGTAGCTGCATAAATATTACTTATGCTTGTATTTATTATGCATTATGAATAAATATTATCATCTGTGATAAATAATGGGAGGAATTTTACTCTACAAGTAGCATCCCATTAGATCGACTTTTAACCAGGCAGTCCCTGATGCCACCTAGTGTCCTTCAGAAAGATATCAGGATCACCTAAAGCAGCTCAAGCAAAGGGTCTAAAGCTCTAAACTTGTATGTTTGTGCCTGCAAGTTGTTTCATGTAATGACATTTCAAATTCTGAAACTCCTTTGAGAAAGCAGAATGACAAAGCACAGACACAGCTCAGTACATTTGTAGGCAGGGATGGTGCTACTGAGTGGGAACAAATATGTAGATTACCAGAGAAAACAAAACTGCAAAGGGAAGAAGTAATGCAACAGATAAAGGGGGAAAATGTTTAAGATTTTCCTTCCACTTTTTCCTTGATACTTGATTTGCACAGTAGTGCAAAATCTAACAGTCACAGACATGGGCAGAGGAAGGATATCTCTGTAGACTCATACAATGGTTTGGGGACGAAGGGATCTTAAAAACATCTCATTCCAAGCCCTCTGCCATTGGAAAGGATGCCACCCACTAGACCAGGTTTCTCGAAGCCCCATCTAACCTGGTCTAGAACATTTCCAGGCATGGGGCACCCACATCTTCTCTGGACAACCTGTGCTAGTGTTTCAGCACTCTCACAGTAAAGAATTACTTCCAAATACCTAATCTAAAGCTGCCCTCTGACAGTTTAAAGCCTCTGTCATCTCTGTGGCCTCCTCTGGATTTGCTCCAAGAGATCCAAGATGTCCTTGTTTTGGGGGCTCCAGAGCTGGATGCAGCACTCCAGGAGGGGTCTCAGCAGAGCAGAGGGGTAGAATCACCTCCCAGGACCTGCTGGCCATTGCTGCAGCCCAGGACACAACTGGCTTGTGTTAACACAACCCACCAGCAAATCTGCCTGCGAGTCCTTTCAGGTTTGCCAGGTCCATGACTCTCTTCCAAGGCTGTTAACACTGCCTGCTAGTGCTGCCCACTGGCAGCTGCTCTTAATCCATTGCCACCCACTTCTTACCTACCCCTCAGTGCACAGAAAAGACACAGTGACAGCTGCCAGCTGCCACCAGCCTGGCCCAGAAGAGGACTTGGATCTTCCATGACCTGCTCTCTGCAGTGCCCTCCCATACTCTCAATTATGCCCCAGTAATTCCTGTGCTACTTAAAGGAAAGCAAGTGCAGTGGGGGTTCAGCTGTGCCTGCCACAGTGGGAGACAGAAGGCAAAGTGAGGAGCAACCTTTTTTTTACTGCTTTTACCTCTTTCTAGCAATTATACCTGACCACCACTGTGGTTCTCTTCTCCCATCTCCAAGAATATTTCATGATCTTAACTGACTAGCTTAAATATATGAAATAGCTCCCTGGTACAATGCAACATGCACTCAATGGGAAGCAATGGCAAGGATTGGTTTTTGGAGAGCACATGACAACTGTCAGCACCCTGCTGGTCCTGCCACCTCTGTAGCATTACCATAACACTCTCCTAAGGCTCATCACCTCCTTCAGACACGTTAATTTGTACACCTGTACATCCAGGGTAACTATTCTTACCTTCCCTTCTCCTCTCCCCCAGTGCTATGTGCAGAGCTGTGCTGTGGCAGGTGTCACCACAGTCTTGCACATGGAGAAATCCCAGCAAATGGAACAGCTGACACACTTCAAGCCTTTTATTTCTTACTGTCTTGCAGCTCATTTACAAGAGCAATGTAGTCAAAGCAAAAGAAAAAACTCCTTCTGTGACTGTACCACTACAGAGACCTCATAAGATGTCATTGTTCTGCATGTTTCCTTAGAGTATATATATATATATATATATATATATATAAAAGCATGAACTTTGAGCAAAGGGAAGAAGCAAGCCAAAGAAATCTTGTCTCTTTTTCCAGTACTACACATCCTTATTTCCTTCCTCAGCCTCTGAAGAACCTGGCATATATGTTTTTTTTCTCATGGCACTCCTACAGCCTACCTCTGCCATCCTTGAAACTTCCTGATCCATAACAAACTTATTCACAGATCATGTTATGTCATTTATTTTCCACTAGGTGCTGGAAATGGGAACTAAATCTTCATTTTAAACTCAGTTTAAAATGGCTTGAGTGCTGATCTTATGAGCACAGCTTTGGATTTCTCATCATAGCTGGTTACAGTGATGAGGATGCCCAGAACCAGACTCAATCTGGCTTCTTTACTGAAAGCATTTAAATAACACAGAAAACACTAAAGGCTGTGTGTCTATCAGGTACAAGAGGGGATAAGCCAGAGGCCATATTTATTAGAGATGTTACTTACAGGAATCCTGGGGTGTGGGGTGAAGAAGGCTGTCTGAAACAGAAACCAGAGTGTTAAAACCATGATACCCTATTTTCCTAAAATGCAATAGTTTATATATAATATAATTATAAATTGCACACTCCATACATCCATAAGTCAGTTTATAAAAGAGCAACCCATTGTGACATCTGGGTGTTTGGAAAGAAGCCCACAAATATCTTACATCTCCCAGAGTATTTGAAATATGAAAATAAGACCATCCTGTGTGTCCTACCATGATGAAAAAACAATCAATCTTTAAACTTTATAGCAATTTTACTGCTAGCAATCTACAGCTCACTTTTCCACTTGGAGCCATCTTTTGTATTATTAAATTTCCTGATAGCATGATTGAGCTCAGGGTGTTCTCCCTCTGCTTTGCACCATGTACATGACATCTCAATGGGAATACACAGTCATTCTGAAGGAGTAGCAGCAAAAAGAAATTATAAAGCTATGTAGTAAGAGACAGTATCTTTTCTCAAACCTGATAAAATTTTGAAGGAAAAAAATAGACCTTGATGACATGAAGACATGTCAAAAGCATTACCTATTTAAACAGCTGAAACAGTGCCCTGGCTCCAGCCTAGATCAGTAGGAGGGAGCATGGCCAAGACATTATGTTGTTCAATACCACCTTATGCCACTGCCAGGGTAAAAGACAGGGGTTCTTTCTCTCACTTTGGAGAAGGGAAGGACTTCCCTTTCTATTGGATCGAGCAAGGCAGACGGAGCAGTGGGATAACGCTGGTCCTGACTGGAGGGACCATTTTGGGTGGCATAGCTGCAGTCAGGTCAAGCTCCACACACCCTCTTTTATCCACTTTTGTCATTAATATTGTTGCTGTTATTGTTTGTTTTCTTATCTTATTGATGTTTCCATAAATCGTTCTTATCCCAACCCGCAGTCTTTGCCTTTTGTGCCTCCAGTTCTCCTCTCTGGCCACACGTGGGTGGAAGAGGGGAGAAGGGGAAATGAGTGACCATAGGGTGGTTTTGGGGTCTTGGAGGGTCAAGGGTGCTAAATTGGGGAATATCATTCTTAATCTTGACAAATAGAAATTATTTGTCCCTACAAACACAGGAGGCTTGAGCAGGGGCGCACATCTCCATGTCCAGCCATGTTGTATTTTGTTTGTGAGCTGCCCTCTCTGCCTTTACTAACACAGATTCATCTTTGGTGTTGTGACTGAGTCATTCTTGTCTGACACATGTGGAGTCTTTGTGCACAAAGCACCATGAAGTGCTCTGGCATAGACAGAGGCCCAATTAATGGCAGGGAATAAATTACATCACCTTCTCTATTGCTGTGTCAAGGTCTTTAGGCACTTGATTTTCACCAACAAACCTTGATTCACCTTTTCTCCATAATCTGTGAATGAGGCAGCTTTATCCAGCTGTGGTGAGCAGAGCTGATGAGAGGATGTGTGCCATGTCTTGGAGGATCTATGACTGGCATCAGCCCTCTAGTGCAATGATGGTGCTTATTCCAAGCTGCCTTCTCGGGTTTCCTTACGGGGAACTCAGAGGTTTGTGTGTTTACATTCAGTGGGTGCTGATTTAATCACCAGTGAACTTCATGGTAACTATACTCAGGCTCCCCAAAGTAGCTTTGCACTGTCATTTTGAAAGCAATAAATTTATGCCCTCTTGGTCTGCTTTTGCAAAGAGGCAGGAGAAGGTACAAACTCACCAAAAAAATAAAAAGACCAAATACACCTTGATATTGCTTCTCTGAAACAAAGGGAGATAATCTCAGAGTAAATAGGTCCCAAAGTTTCTGCAGAGAAGTAACAAATTTGAAAATTGTTTCTGAGGAATTTATGTGGAGGAAGTGCAATGAAGCCTTGAATATTGTTACAGCACCAAACACAGTCTTACTTACTGTTCCAGGTAAGCCTGGGGGCCCAGGGGAACCTGTGTCACCCTGAAGAGAGAAAAAAAATGTAACCAATTACATAAAAATATTTGCAAATATAATTTAGAAGATGCAGCATTACCAGATGAGATGTAACACAACCTCCCAGCTCAGTGACACTCCTGAGCACAATTTTTGCTGTCCTTGCTTTGTTGCATGCAAGATTCTCATCCTGTTACCTTCATCCCTCTATTTTATCATTGACCTGACTTCACAGGTTGATGAATTTCTAAAGTTGCCCCATCCAGTTTAGGACATGGAGTTTAATTTGCTTTTTAAATTAAAGTTGACCAAAAGTCTTGACTGAAAACATGTTTTAGCTGAACTTCTTTCATTGATTAAAAAAAAAAATAAAATCTGTTTTTCCTCAAATATTTAAGTTGTTAAATCCAATTCTCTCCTAATTTTGAGTAAAAACTATGCTGTTGCTGGAGGATTTCCTAAGCACTGAGCCCACCTTCCTGTGGGCTGTGCTCCAAAAGCATCAGACCCCTGACACTTGGAAGCCAAGAGCTGCCAACAGCCGTTGTTAATGTCCCTGGTACAGGAGGTTCAGATGCCTCACTGATGTCAGTGCAACCACCCTGAAAGAGTTCCCATCTCCACAGGTGGTGAAAGTCACTGAGGACTGATGGAAGAACCCACATTCTGAATGCTACTGCCTCTGTAATGAGGGCAGTTTTCCCGTTATACACCCACAAGCATCTGCAAAATCAGTGCTTCTTCTTCACCTTCATGTTCACAAAGGTTGAATGTAAATTTGGGAGGACATTACTTTTGTCTACTTCTCTCACTTTCACTAAAATTAATGGTATTGTGATGGCAAAACCCCAGACTGTTCCTTAAGTTACTGTTCTATCCCCCACAGACAGGCACAGAAAATTTTTTAGATTTTAGTTCCAGGCTCATTTTTATCGGACAATTAATTATAAAACTGAAAAAAAAGAAAATATAACAAAACAAAATAAATTTTAAAATGCAAAGAAAAATTTCCTTGAATTAATGAAATTGTCCTTAATTTCATCAGATTTCATTGCTCAATAAATTATTGTCTCCATCCCATACATAGCTATTTCTGCTACTTCTCTGTAAAATTCAGCTGCAAGTCTTCCAAATTTTCTAGTCTTCCTCAGATAGCCTCCTCTATCACTTGTCTCAGCCCCTTTGTCTGTTTTCCTCTCTTGTCTAAGGAAGATCATGATCATTTCATGACTTGCCTTTTCTCCTCTTTCACCTTTCATTGCTGGGAGGCCATCTCTTCCTTTTTCTCCCTAAAAGTGGGAAAAGGAAAGCAAGAAATAGGCACATTTTTGATTTTAATGCATCAGCCTCACTAAAAGATTTTACACTCTCAGTTATCTTACCTGTCTTCCAAGATGCAGAACAAGCAATTAAAAATATAACATTATGAAGATGGCTTCCAAAATCCACTATATTTTCAAAACCAATGAATATCAATTGACTTCATAGAAAGGAAAACATTGATCCTAAAATAACTTGCTTATTGAAGATCCTACTGCCTTATGCAGTTATAAAAAGAAGAAGTTTTTTTTCCAATTGGAAAAGAGAGGCAGCAAAACAGCAGTCAAGACCCAGAGCAAATATTTGTATTACTATTTTTGATTTGGGTTGGAAGGTACCTTAAAGACCATTTAGTTTCAAACCCCTGCCAGAAATATATTCTGTATCCTGTGCTCTACAAGGCAGATAATGGAGCAAACTGCATGGAAAAACCTCTTGATTTTAGATCCTTCCTGATTACATTCAACCATGTCATCAGTTATCAGGATTACAGACCTCACTTATGTGGCTAAATTTACTGTCAGGCCCCTGACCCAAATATTTCCTGGTATGAAGACATCTCCAGAGTTCTGCAGCTACCCAGAGGAAGCAGTAGACACCAGGACTTGTGTAGAAGTTAAGCCATCAGAAAATAATTCAGCCATCTGCAGCCTTTTCCAGGGCTCAGTGACAAGGCAGGTAATTTTTTGTTGTTATCAGGAATTTTAATGTCCTTAAATCAGGCAAGTAATTCTGAAAGGGAGTTCTAAAGTGCAGTCTAACCTCTAGAGTCCTAACCTTTTCTACTGCCTCACAAGCAGCATGGCACATTTAGGATAGACCACTGTTCATTAGCACCTCTGTGTAAGTTGGGAACAGTCACTAGGCAAGGAATACCGTTTTGGATACTTGATAACCTTGCTGGTTGCCAATCAGCTGCTCATGACAGCCATCACACCAAGGGACAACATCATCTAGGGACACTTAAGATAAGTCCTCCTGATGCTAAATGGCCAAAAGTTCAATTTGTGGCTCAAAGTCACTCACCCGGTCTCCTTTTTCTCCTCTCAGTCCAGGTAAACCCCTAGGACCAGGAAAACCAGCTTCACCCTGAAAATAAGACAAAATGTGTGAAATCTGAATTCTGCAAGACAGACCTTGAGTCTTCTCATGAGATTGATTGTAGATGTAGTTTGCTGACAGAGAATGAGATTAGTTTGATTATCAAATAAGTTCTTAGGGTTTTTTTAAACCATTACTTAAAGCAGCAATTAAGACTTCTCTATTTTTTGGCTGTTAACTGATGCCACAGAATGTAGGATGTATTTCCTTCATGCTGTTCTGTAGCAGGACCAAGAAAGTAAATGAAAGCAGAAAAAGAAATAAAATCTGACTTTTATTTTTATCTTTAATGACCTGGTGTAGTCTGGAAATGCAAAAACTGCAGTGCATTAATCTGAATGGTACAGATGTCACCTGATGAAGAGATCTAGAATTATCTGAGTACCCTACTGCACATTTGGATTTAATTCTGTTTGAACATTATCTTTGAGTTTCTGCTTTACAGTACTTCTTATTAGAGTAACTATGATCTCTGTGTCATGTGGTTTCTCCTAAATATATCAAGTATTCTCAAATTTAGCTCCCAGTCGACCCAGTTTGTAATCTGAAAATAACCATGTGGTTTCCTATTTATATTTCTTTTCTATCTGAATTTATAGTGCAATATCACAAAGGAGATCAGTCATGGACAGAACCCAAATTCACAAAGTCTTGTACAAATACTGAACTAAGAAAAGGTACCCTGCTCTGAAGAGATTATTTTATGTATAGAGAGAGCACAGGATTATCATGATAAAGGTGCAGTGAGTCTGTACACAGAATCAGGTGAGGAACAAGATGCTCTGGTAACTGAGGATGGCTAAGAACATCTGGGTGATGTTGGGAAAATTTTAAAGAAAGTGGCATTTGGTGACAGATGGAGTGGTGCTTTCTCAGAGCCACTGTGGGATCCTGGCTGTCATGGAATCATAGAATGGTTTGGGTTGGAAGAGACCCTAAAGATCTTCTAGTTCCAGCCCCTGCCATGGGCAGGGACACCTTCACCTCAACCAGGTTGCTCAATCTGGACACAATTGGACACATCCAATCTGGCCTTGGACACTTCCCAGAATGGAAATTACAGTGAGATCCCAATGATTCCAGAGACTCAGAGAACAATCAGAGCATCTAACATTGAAGAAAACAGAGGAGAATTTAGAGGGAAAATAAAAACATGGTGTAAATTTGGCATCTGAAAAGGTCCTCAAGCAAAAAATAAGTGATTTTGTATGAGTTCAAGGGCAGAAAGATAGTACAAAACAGCCAAAGTAGATTTGTTAAAAATAAATCATATCAAAGCCATCCAGTTCCCTCTCTAGACATGAAAACTAAACAGACAAGAGGAAATAATTTTTCTGATGTATCTTGACTTTAGTAAAATATCTGACATAGGCCAACACGATGTTTCCATCTGTAACCACAGAAATGCAGTGTAGAATGGTCTCTGAAGGGTGGTGTATAACTGAATGAAGAAACAGTATTCATATACCTGCTATTAGCCACTTACTGTCAAAATTCAGAGGATATATGAAGTCCTCTCAGGGACAGCACTATTCAATTTACTACAGGAAAGAGAACATTTATGAAACGCGGAGAACATCACATTGAGGGGCAAGTGTCTTGGAAGTTGGTGTTATAATTCAAAACAGCCCTGTGTGAGGAGATGATTCAGACCAAGGGACAGTGTTCTGGTTGGGGGCTGGCCCTTTGTTGCACTTGGACCAAGCCTGCCTGGAAACTTCAAGCCTGTTAGTTTGCTTGCCCAGCTACAGCGAAATGACATCAAGGAAGGGTACAGAAACCACTCCTCCCTTGGAGCCTGATGAAAACGCTCCTGAGGAATCATTTGCCCATGCTGTGGTGATTTCCCCTTTCCTGGGGCACCAGACAAGGATACTTTCCTAGGAACTGTGTGATACCTATCAAGCATATTATAAGGACTTCTGGAATAGCAGCAGTACAGTCCAGACTCACAGGGTGGAGTAATTATTATTAACTTAATGAGTGCCTTATCCCAATAAACCTCAATTTGGGCCTCAGACTTGTAGCCTTATTCCATCAATCAAAGAATCATTAAGATTGGAAAATACCTCTAAGATCAACCATAACTCTCATCCATGCAAGTGCTGCACCTTCAATCACAGATGCAAATGACATGCACAGATCTTGTCATCAGCAAATGGCTTTGTTATCTCATGTGGTCACTTGCTATTATTTTGGCAGGTAGGGTTTGCTGTTATGACTGTTTTTCCTGCTCACCTGCTCACCAGGTTGGCCACGGCTCCCCGGTTCACCCTGGAAAAACAAAAGCAAATCTATAACATTGTAAGAACTTGACCCTTTGGTAAGAACATCTTGCAATTAACAAAATGTGATCCCTACTGGTCCATGTTGTTCTACCTACATCCCACAAGGCTCTGAAATTGCCTTTTTGGGGGCTTGGGAACACAGACTGCAAGGAGCCAACACATGGTCCAGGTTAGACCTCTCTGCACACTTGGGCTTGAGAGAGGAGCATCAAACAAGGGTTGGTATTTTGGAAACACCGTGAAAATCAGTGAACCCCATCTGCCCATCTCCTTATGTCTCCAACTTCAGAGGAATCTTATTCTCCTGACATCAGTACAAGAGCTTCCAAAATCACACCTTGGTTGACTCAGTGGATACAGCAGACTATGACATACAGTCTCTTACCTTAGGGCCAGCTTTTCCAGGAAAGCCTTCCTCACCCTTTTCTCCTCGTTCTCCCTGCAGGGAACACAAGAGGTCAATACACAAACTCCTCTGGTGTTTGTGCAGCACATTTGCAGTCAATGGTGAGGAATATTTTAACTCAGCTCCTCAGGATCAGCTTGAGGGTATAAATGCAGTAAAATGAGAATATGCTTCCTGGAATGCTTTTCCATTCTAGTGCCATTTGCAATCACATCTTCAGCACCCTACTGGAGAATTTCTGGAATAACACAATCCCTGTTGCATTAAAGATGTCCATAGTGAATTATCTGGGAAAAAAACCACCTCCATTCAGTTTCTTCAAACTGTATGTGGTTAGAAGGTTAGAAAGTGTTTTGAAAAACAAAATTTTGGGACTGGGGCCTTGGTCACTAGATCCATTATGTAAATATTTTAAAGCTGATCTTCCAATCTGGGTGGCATCAGCATGGACAGCAGAGGCTGCAGTGGTTGAAATGTGGCTCCATAGCTGGGAAGTGCAGTAAGTACCACACAGATATGTGGATAAAATCCAAATTTAACATCAGAAATATGTTATGGGCTGTAAATTCCTCACATTTATTCATCTATAAATGGGAGCTGGGGACTCTGCAGGATCTGGGATCAAACATCAGAAGCAAGAAAACTTCTGCCAATGCAATCCAAGGCAATAGATGGTTAAGAGCACTTTTCTTTAATACAATCATCTTTAACATAATCATCATCCCCAAAAACTAGCTTGGCCTTTGTAGTCAAAACATGGTACATTTCTTTGGCCCTTACTTGTAGTGGTATGAGAAGTCAAGTGTCTCCTGTCTCTACTATCTATCTCTACTTTACTATCTCCCTTCTCTCAATGCAGAGACAACAGAGGAGAAAACTCCCTTTCCCAAGCCATTTGGAGAAGCTTTCAAATGAGGCATAAGAAATATGAAATAATAAAGAACCAACTTTCTGCCACACTGTCCTAGAGAAGGCTCGGGGGGATGGCATCTCTTCTTCCCAGCCCTTCAGGGGGTAAAGAAAGGAACATTTTTGGAGCCTGCTACACGTTTTTGCTCTTCTTCTTTGTGCCTTGGACTTGCCAGTCACTGGATTTCCTGACTGATTGTTTGCAATGCCCAGCTGTGTTTTTCCTGCTTCCCTTGCTTGCTCACCCCAATAATCTGCCCAGGAAAGCAGCTTAATCTCAGTGTCTGTGGGGTCACTTGCCTTTTGACCTGGAAGCCCTGGAAGCCCACTGAGCCCATCTTTGCCAGGCAGCCCCTAAACAAGAGGAAAACAAGCTGTAAATTCTTTGAATTATTACCAGCAAACTCAGCATAAGTATGCTCAGTTCATCCCTCCTCTCATGCTGCTAAGTTTAAGAAAAGAAGAACCCCCTCATGTATTTTTGTTTGATTTTTTTTCCTACTGAGTCTCAAAAGACACAAAAATTCTCACACTGTGCATTTTTGCTCTGCCCTTTCTTCCAGTGTCTCAGTTTTAGTGAATGACCACTGGATGTCAGCATTGTTACAGAGAAATTCCACTATAGAGCTTATGTACTGAGGCTCTTTAAATCTTTTTATGTATCTTATTTACATTTTAACTTATTCTCTATAAGTCCCTATTATCTGTAGCTATAAATACTTTCTTTTACATCTATTTCTCCTTTTAAATATTAGTAATTTCTTATACATTAGATAGACACCTAAAATTAAATTATATAGCAAATAGTGACAGAGTGGCTCAGCAAGATAAGAATTAAAATTACTTCCTGTAATGCTTTTTAAATGCTGAGAAAAAGTTTTTTCCCTTTTCCAAGTGTCAGTAAATTCACACACACTACAGGTTGTAGGTGGCAATTCTATACTAAGTATTTAATAATTCAGCTTTTATGACTTAAGACCAACAGAAATTGCTACACTGATAAATCTGAGATTTTAATCATGAGTTATCTGGTCTGATTCAGGAAATTCCAGGTTTGGAAAAACACTATTGTGTCAAATGCAAAAGGAATTTTGAAAGGTATCATATAAAGAAAATATCACGATCCAATTCCGTAGGAATAGTGGGGCTGCACCTGTTAAAATTCTTATTCACAGAAGGTATCTGATATTAATTTCTGGATTAAAGGTGACAGCATTGGAGCCCATGTTAAAATCTTGTATGACAAGATGTGGGAAACAAAGCAGACTTAAGAATTAAACTATCTGAAGTAATGAAGAGCTTTGAGGTGAGGGAAACAGTTCCTCAACACTTACAGCTGGTCCAGGTGGTCCAGTTTTACCAGAAACTCCAATCTCTCCTGGCAGTCCCTAAGAAATAAAATCATGAGAAAAAATAAATCAGTATTTCTGTTCTTTGCAGGAATCTCACTGAAGATTGCTGCTTTCAATAGAAGTGCAGTTTTCCTTTCAACTGCAGTCAGGTCACTGCCATGGGGACCCTGGAGACACTGAGTTATCCCCAGGAAGCACCAGTGTGGTTCCAAGGCTCAGCAGGGAGAAGCTGTGCTCTGGGACCAGCTGTGGCTCTGCAGTAGAGAAAATATAAGAGAAAACACACATTGCCAGAGGCCTTAACTCTGTTCCCTCTGAAAGCCATGACCTAAAATTTTCTCCAGGTGTTTTTTCTTCTCCTTGATATAACACAAACGCCCCCAAGCTTTCTTACCGGTGGCCCAGGTGGTCCTGGGGGTCCAGCAATGCCTGGGGGCCCTGGAGGTCCCTGCAAGAGAGGAAACAAAGCAAATTTATCAAATACTCTGGTAGCAGCTGAGAGCCTCAGGTTCCCCCCTGTGTAATAGGGGCCCTCAAGGAAACAGGCACTGAGCTTTATTTGCTTAACTTCTACCCAAAAAGTGCAAGGTGCCAAACCAAGGGGCCATGAACACAGGTAGAGCATTATCTTCTGTCACTGCTGCAAGGGTAGCTCCATCCTCCACTCCAGTACAAGAGAAGGAGGAATTGAAGGCCACAACACAAAGCTTGACCAGTGGGATTCCTTGGAGCATCCAGTTGAAGTTAACCTTGATTCATGTTGTTTCAAAGTGAATAATTTACCTCTGCAAAGAATTTGCTGAAAGCTACTAATGAATGGACCAGGCTTGTGGTTTGAGCTTGCTTTTTTTGGGAAGATGAGGGTAAAAATATGAATTCAAGAGTATGGAGAAATGCTGCAATGGCTCGAGTGTTTTAAAATAAAATGGGCCACCATTTTGTTGCTTGACATCAACCTAGCAGGTAGGAAAAGATCCTTACAAACTCATAGTTTGATGAACACATTCAGTTGGAAATACCTGAACATTCTTACTCATTTCCCTACAACAGCTGTTACTCTTAAGAGAAACTTTCTCTCAATAGCCACTTGATTTAAAGAGGGAATTATTTTTTATGCATCAAGCAAATTGTTAATTGGCTTCCTATGAAAGATTTGTTTCCAGCCTTGACAAATTTTAGTATGTTGCTTGTGATACAAAGGTGTTTGTTACTGCCAGCTTCCCCTGCAGACAAGACCGGATTTCTCCTATGCTCAGAATGAAACGTGTTCATGTATTTTTTGGATCAGGACCTGAGCAAACAGCATGAGAAATGGATATATGACTGAGCTAAAATTTTACTCTGGCTGCCTCTTTCTGTCTTTCTAACATGACAATCTCATTAATTTCCAGTTTTCAGATGGAGTGTGATTGTACTTCAAAAACAACAAACCACCCCACCCAAAACCTCTGTAAAGGTTTGAAACTGAGAAACAATACAAGAGAGAAAATGGCCAGACAGCATTTTCCCTGTCATCAAGTATTAAAGTATTGCAAGCCATAGATCAATATTAGCATTTATTTTTAATGAAAAACAGAGACGAAGAGAAGAATATGGTGTAAAAAAGTGAGGAGAAGGATGTATTTGAGGCATGGTTTGGCAGAGACAGCAGGTAAGTGATCTTATAAAATGCATTAACTAACTTCAGCCAGGAGCTAAGGTAGTCTCTCACCAATAGATGGGGCAAAGAGACCAGAAAAGGATCCTGTAGCTGCACTTGCCTCCTTGCAACTCAGAACAGACATGGAGTTATCCTGTCAACAACATCTCACTTGTAAAGTGCCTCAAATGTGAACACAGCAAAACAGCCCCAAAAAGATGTGCCTTCAGATGCACTGATGCTGATGATTTCATTCCTGGGGAGTCCTGCAGTTGGATCTGCAGTTAAAGATTATACATCCTTCAGGACACACTTGGTCAAGACCATCCTTCATTTGAAAAGGCTTCACCATTCAAGGAAAAGAGTCCAAATAAGCCCAGCACCAAGAGAAAATACTACACACAGACACAACTGTGTGAAGACACAGCTGGATGGAGCAAACAGACACCAAGGACATGGAAATTCTGCTTGGCACTACTCCACCCTTACAAGGCATTGCTGAGAGGCTCTACAGAAGGTATGGGCTCCAGGAAGGGGCTTCCATTAAGAAAAGGGGGAGTACTGGGAAAGAAGTTTAAACTAGAAAAAAGACACACTGATTCAGATTGGACTGTGTGTAAATTTACCTTTTCAGGCTTTCCTTGATATTTCCATCAGTTCCTTCCTAATAATTTAATTTTGTTCTCTCTGTGTCAGTAAGTGAACTGCCTGCCTCTAGGAAACACATCTCCTTCCTAGCCCTGCAACAGGGAACTTCTATCAGGAGGTGAAAATCCCCAGTCAGGACCCAGCCTCCGTGGAATTGCATTTTATTGAAATGGTATGCTCTGGCTCACCCCTGGAAAGTGTATAGCTTATTCCAGGTCTGTAACCTCCCCTGCAGTATCGTGTATCTCTATTGGCCTGAGGATCAATCCACGCCCACTTTGAATCTCTCTGTTAAGGGTGCAAAGGGAGAGGGCTCTTTCTTTTTGCCTTGGAGGCCTCAGGAAGCTCTGCTCCTCTCCCCTTCCCCTCTCTCCTTCCCTCTCTCCCCTTCCCTTCCCCCTCTCTCCCTCAGTGACCATGTTGCCTTCCTGGGGTAAAACTCCAAATAAATCTTCATCTCATCAGCACCTCACCAGCTGTCTGGAGTCTCCTTGCCTGCCTGCATGCGAATACCAATGAACCTAGAGCCCGAGGGGCTCCCAGGGAACCCTCCTCGGGGACCCCCCTAAATCCAAACTACAACAAGCCTCAGCCCAAGCAATCCCAGGGATGATGTGTTACCCCACACAGTGAGTTGGCCACGGTGTATCAGATCTAAAAGCAAAATCTTACTCCAACATCTGTCAGCAACCAGTGTAATCCCTAAAATGTGAAGTGCTACATCCTCCTCATCCCAGCTCTTTCTCCCAGTAACTCTTGGTATTCTCTTTATCCAAGACAATTTCTAATTACTTTCTTAAACTTTGCATATGTTAGACCACAATAACCTGATGCAACTGTAAATCCTGAAATTGAGTCCCACTGATCCTTTTCCTAAATTGCCACTAATAATTCCATTTCATTGTCCTCCAAGAGATAATTACCCACGATATCATGCACAAACTGGGTTACAGATAGCATCACCATGTGTTGTACCAACAAATGCTACACCGCTAATGGGAAGATCTTCTGATAAAATCTTCTCTGAGGTGGACACAGAAAGAACAGAAAGTTTTCTGAAATGGCCAGCAGTATCCCTTGGAGAGGCTGGCAGCCTGCTCCAGCTGACTGCACACAGCAGTACATTGCCTGTCTTACTAGGTTTCCTGCTTTCTGCAGCCTGGGCTACAGCAAGTGATGGGATAAAGTGAAATAAAATGGCAGAAATACATCATAAATATCCTTTATAGAGCACTCCCTTTTGCCACTGTGCAGAGAATTTCTGTTTCATTTGTATATCAACATCTTGTATTGTAGCCCTTTTTCTGACTTCTGAGTATAATTCAGAGCAAGTAATATTCTTTTTAAATATTAGGATTCACCAAACTGATAGAATCTATTTATGTTTTAAAAAACACAGCATAAAACTACAGCAGCAGGACTGTGTGTAATGTTTACCCCCAAAAATCTCACACCATCTGTTTTCTTCGCTTCCATTTTAAGTGAATCCAAATTAAAGCACCTGATTTACACAACCACCTTTTTCAAAAAATTATTTGATGAATTTTACAGATGGGAGTCCCTATCCCAAATCCAGACCACAGTGTTGTCCTGTTAAAACCTTGAACCAGAAGAAAATAATCACAGGGTGTATTTTTTTTCCAGCTGGTAAACATTCTGACATGTGCATTGTACATGTTGAGGCAAAAACTGATACATGAAAGCTTGATTTTAAAACAGATCTACATTAACTCACTTTAGAAAACAAATGCAAAACATAGAAATTTTGTTCAAATGTTTAGATTAGAATATTTTTCAACTGTTGCTCTGAAACAAAAATATTTCAAATATTCATTAAAATCTAAAATCTAAATATGGTGTGGAGGCATGTGTGTTTTGGGATGGGATATCTTTAAAAACATCGTGGAGGGTGGATTTTTTCAGGCTTGTGTTTCATCCAGCCACATTCCTTAGACAATGTAATGCAGTGACAGTGCTGAGGAAAGAAATTTGACACTTCACACCAGAGACACAGCTGTGTCTGTCCTCCAGAATCCACTCTCCAGTGCTCTCCTCTTCCAGTGTGTACCTTGCTGGAAAGATGGGCTGGGAAAGGCAAAGATATTAAGATTTAGGTTTTGCTCTCCCTAAGGAGGCTCTGAGAAGGAACAGAAACCTTTGTCTGTGACTCCACCAGTAGGCTGCTCGGCCTAAATGTCTTTTCCATGAAAGAAGGGATGACTAAGTCTTAAGGGGAGGTGAACAAATGACATTCCACAATGAAAACCGAAGTCTGATGGCTTTCCCAGACACCTGAAGGCAAAGCATACACAGACATATTTTCTGTGTATTATTCCACGCTGCTGTCTGGATTCTCTTACACTATGACAAAGGTTTAGATAAGGCCTTAACCCATATTAAAACAGATTCTGGTCTGGGCTCTTAATGCAGTGCACCAGGTTTACAAACAAGAAGAAGGGACATGCAGAAGCATTCTGTCTGCTGCTGAAATGAGAGCAAAATGAGTAACTGAGGGACTGACAGCCTTTTCCCTTCCACTCTCTCTTCTTGTCTCCACTTCAAAGACATTCCCCACAACTTCAACCCTTAGAAAGTCCCCACAGATCCTTCCGGTTATCTTTGTGCTGTCTTTTCTTTATTTACATTCCTTTCCCGTCAGAAATGAACCTGTTGCAGCCAGTTTTGTGGAGCAGCCTGTGTGTCTCACTATGTCCTCTGCTACTCCATCACTCCACTTCTCCGTGGCATCTGAGAGGATTGCAGGACCATCTCCTCAAATCTGCTTTTCATTTTTCACTCCAGCCACTTCTGCTGGGAATTGGAATTATACAATCAGAAAATCATTATAGTTGGAACAGACCTCTAAGATCCTCAAGTCCAACCATCAACCACCAGGGCTGCCACAGCCACCACCAAACCACATCTCTAAGTGCCATGTCTTTTAAACAGCCCCAGGGACAGTGACTGTACCACTTCTCTAGGCAGTCTGATCCAGTGCTTGACCATCCCTTCAGTGAAATAATTTTTCCTTCTATCCAATCTAAAATGGAAATTATTACTGAGATATTTTTCGTAATGCTGCATTAGTGCACAGTGTTTCTCTCTCTGCTGAAATCCTGTCTTACAAATCAATACAAAGGTAAGAGAACATATAAAAAAAGCTGTTGCTGATGATACTAAAAATCAAAAGCCCGAAGAGCCAACAGGTCTAAGCATTTGTCTGCAATACACATCCTATAGTCAGCATCAGTGACAGTGCCATAATTCATACACGGATCCAGTCTCCAGTCATTTCATCAGGCTGCATTGGAACTGGAGTACCAACATGAAATGTAAAATAAAAGTTGTTGACAGCAACAAAAAATTTTCTGAACTGTCTTTGGAGCTCTTTAAAAGTACAGAATAAAGTTGACTTTGTACATAGCAGTCTCTCTAGGAGAGTCTCCTGCTTCCAGTGAAAGGCAGTGTTTGTTTAATTTAATCACAGTGTAATCTATGGACATGATCTCTTTTGTCTACAGGGGAAGATTTATTTCCCCATGTGTTGGCTTGGAGTTGGGTTACTGAGTCAGTGCAGCAAATGAGAAAAAACAACTATAAAAACCTCCTTTAATGTCTTTTGTTTCAGCACTATTAGTAATCTTCACAGGTGAAGACTTTTTTAATTTATTTTTTAAAGGTATAGATCTTATTAAAGATCGCTCTGAGCAATATCTTCCAATTCCAAGCAACACTGGCAAAGTTTGAATTCAATCTGAGCTTTGCAGCTGGGGCCCACATCCTTTTCTTACATTTTGCAGTATTAACTTGCACTACAAAAAGGACATTAAGGACACTGTGCATTTCAGAGGAGATCATTTATTTCCTGAATTACTTAAGAAAAGCTGGGCTTGAGCTCACACCCTACAGACAAGTCTATACTAATTAAATCACTTCCAGCCAGGACCATAACAGGTACAGCTTGTACTATCTTCCTCTCAGGTCTTACTTACGCCACCAGCTTATCTAGCACAAGGCAAGCCTCAGTAACAGCCCAGCAGTGTTGCAAGGCAGTGGTATGGCATTTTTCTTTAAATCTCAAAGACTTCTGATGTGCTTTGCTGTCTCACAGGTGGCCAGTCAGCAAGTACCCACTCAGCTCAGGGAGCCTCGACAGTGCCTCAGTGCCCATTTGTAGGTGCTGGTTTTAAGAGAGCTTCAGGATCCATTGATGATATTAATTGGATCTTCATCAACAGGAGCAGGCACCTGCATGCCCATTCTTAACCCAAAAAGTGCTCGCATTTGGAGCCAAACCCCAGCCAGTGATACAGCTCAGAGTGCCTGAGCCAACTATATCAGCTGAAAGTTCCTTACAGAAATGCTCATTTTTCAGTCTGCATTTGAACATCCTACTGCAATAAAAGTTTGGCCTATAATTAAGGTCCCTGGACACTAAAATAGTACAAATAATAACATAAACCCATTATAAGTTCAGGTATCTGTGTCCTTGCTGCCAGAAAATTGTTCAAGTCCAGAAGGGAAAAAATATCCAGAGTTTCTACTCCATGGCTTAATGATGTTGCAAGATGTAAAGATGACTGGAAAATAAATGCTCATTTTTAAAGGTGCTGATCAGACAACATGAAACAAATAAGCAGATAGACAGGTTCACCACCACAGCTGATTTGGAAGGGAAAATAAACATTTAAAAATATTTTTATATAATAATTTGGTTTGAGTTGGTGTGTGCAAAGAGAGACAAAGCTAACCTATTGTCACAAAACATCCCCAGTCTAGCAGGGAAGTTGCCTCCTAGATGCTGCTTCAGGGTCTGACACTTAAATCATCTCTCAAATGGTCCTTGAGACTTGGACTGACTTATCTCAATTGCAGTTCATCACTGGACCCTGGAAACACAGAAAATCCTCAGTTGGAAGGGACCCACAAGAGTCCTTAAGTCAGTTCCCTTGCACAGCTGCCTGATCTTCTGTGCCTTCTCTGCTGGACAGAGAATGACAGCAAAGTGTTTTCTTGAGAAAGCCCAATAATAACTTCAGACCTTTCCTGTGTCCTTCAGCAACACTGAGCCTTCTAAAGCTCCTATATCAACCCCTTCCTCTTGTCCACACAGGTATCAAAGTGGGGAATCAGGTCAGAAAACAAAAGCAGACATAAATTTTAAATTGCAGAGGAAAGGGAGACTATTTTCGTGACCTCATCTAGTTTATGTGCAACCAACTCAAATCAGTTGTCCCTCAACACCGTGGGGACATCACAGGAACAGCTGACATAGGCTTCAAACACAAAACTTGAATGAATATCCATGTAACTACAGAACAAGAAAACCACTTTTCTTCCTGGGCATTTTTGGGGCATAGTCTAATTAAGAAAAAAATAATAAAAAGACAAGAAAATGCTGATAAAATGCTTTAAAAATCTAATGCCACAAAAAGTGCTGTTAAGCTGAAAAGTAGTTTTGTCACAAAGTGAATGTAAGCATTTTCTTTAAAGAGAAATATGGAAATCTGCAGTAATATGTCCAGAACAGACTGCCACTGCAGGAATAGGAACAATATTTTACCTTTCATGCAGTTAGCTTGGAGGAAGAGTCAATTTAAGTATCCCTTGATGGGGCAAGCATTTTGTGCAGTTTTAATGAACATAAAATTTGCTAACATTATTTAGCTTGTGCAAAAAGGAAAATTACTTAATCCTATGTCAGCAATTTTCACAGATACATTTATAAAATTGCTAACACACGCATATATATGTTTAATTTGCAGGGAACTTGAGCTAAGTAAGTGGGACATTGTTTGGATGAATACTGTCAGGTATCTTAAAAATAATAGATGGAAAAAATCTTCCTCCAAAATGAAGGAAAAGTAAAAAAAAAAAAATGAACAAACCAACAACCAACCAACCTAATGAAAATAATACAACAAAAACAGTGTTGGATTCAATGATCCAAGAATTCAAGAAGCATTCTTGTATGCTCTCAGGCACAGGAAGGGATTCTTGGGGTGTCCTATGCAGGGCCAGGAGTTGGACTTGATGATCTTTATGAGTTCCTTCAAACTCAGAATATTCTATGATTCTAAAATCTTTTCAATCCATTAGAAACACTCTCTTCATTCTTGCATGCTACTGCTGAAATACTTGCAAATTAGATACTGTACTGAAGGAAAAAAGTCTTAAAACAAGTAAACCAGTATCAAGTGGTGTTTGGCAGGGCAAGGTTCCCTGCTGAACACAAGGGACTTCACTTGCATGGGGCCACAAGCCTTTGGATTGCCTCTCTGACATTCTCCATAGACATGTGAACAGCTCTTTACAAAACTCCTGTCACACAAACCACGTCTAGATCATTTCTCCTGGTTACAGGGGCATAAATTACCAGATCAAATAAATGAGCAACCAGTATCTGCTGTCTAGCAGTGTGCTGCTTGTTGCAGTACCTCACCAACAGTTGCAGCAATGGAAGCTCATCATTCTTCCCCAAACTTTAGCAGTTATTGGAACACAATCCTAAAGCCAAAGTCCAGTTTGTTAATTTACTATTGAAAGGGGAACAAATTAAATGTTCAGTTTTATTCTGAGTGGTCAGCTCAATGGGAGCTTGCACCTTTCCTGCTTTAGGAAAGGATATTTTTCTTATTGCAAGAGCGACCCTACAAAGTGATTCAGGTCTGCTGAATTTGTCTGCAAAGTTAGCAGGAAACTAAGTCAGAGGTGTCAGGGTTATTATAACACAGAGCCAAACAGGCTGATCCAGGGTGGGACTAAATCCTCTCTGATCATTCTTACCACACTGTTTTGCCCTAGGATGTTGCGGTGCAATTTGGGGCTCTAATTTGCCAAAAGCTTTAAACAGAAGGAGTTAAGGGGTCATTAACTTAAGACATCACCCTTCCTCACAAATCACAAAACACAAATCAATGATTTCCCTCTGGAATGATGCTGCTCTAAGCACAAGCAATGGGGAAATCCCATACAACACACCTGTCCTGTTTCAAAGATGTTGAAAAATTCTGGAAGGTAAAAGTAATTGCGGTCAGACAGACAGACATCTCTCAATCTCAACAAAATAAATTATTTGGGAGCTAAAAGAAGAAACACGAAATTCAAATTCAGTACAAATAAGAAGATCACACATGCTACATTGTGTGGTTTCATGTCCCCTGTTGCCGTAAAACCTGGTTTTACACATATTATAGGAGAATGAAGAAATCATTGCTTACCTGAGGGCCAATCAGACCATTGATGCCTGGGAATCCTGGTTCTCCCTTTTTACCCTGCATGTTCAACAGAGGAGCACATATTAGAGAGCAGACCAAAGATTGCTATTGATTTTCCAGTCTTTCACTCCCAAACTGGTAAATCAACATAATGTGGGTAAACAAAACACAAAAGCTAAAAATAAAGACAACAGAAACCATTTGGAAATGAAACCCCAGTTGTCTTTGACAATCTTGTATCTCCCAAATTGTGACAATAGTCATAAAGTTGAGGGCTGTTCTCATGCACATCATGGCATCTCCTACATTTTGCAATCCCACCTGGCTTCCCCCTGCAGAGGGGTAAGGAAGTAATGGTGCCGAGATGCAGCCAAGGGATGTGCCAAGTATAAACATGAACTGAGAAGCAAAGCAGTGTCCCTCTGGTCCCTTGTGCATTAAGAAATAAAATAATTAAGACGTCTGGTGCATAGTTGAATAGAAAAGATCCACAAGCTCTAAGCTGGGAAACAGGAATCCATGACACATTTCTAAGTAAAGGTGGCATTAGCACCAAGAGCCAGAGCTCACTGACTCCTCTGCAAGTAAAAATATCCCTTCAAAGGAACCAGAGAACTCCACTGGTGCAAGGCAAGGACAAGCCAAGAGCTGGAGCACAACCCTGAGACAAGGTCACCTGTATGGATGCTGGAGCTCTGTGTCCCCATGGGTTTGACCTCAAATAATTCAAAAGGAAAAAAACCCTACATGAGAAAAATGAGGAAGAAAGGATGGAGTAAGCAGAGTTAAGGCAGAAGTTGGATTTGTTTCTTAACCCAACAGGTGACATGCTGTGTTACTTTAGGTAAGTCACATATTTTATAAAAATTATCTCTTCTTCCCTCTCATATGTAACAGACACTGAATCATTAGTATTTCTGAGGCTATATAGTAGGAGGGTACAAGAGGAGTTTTGTAAATATCTGAGATAGACTTCTTCCTCCCTCATTTCTACTTCTCACTCAGACTGATTTTCTTTTTAGAAGGAAAATATAAAGTTTTGTGTCCCTGATAATGTGAAGGGTCATATATAAAATTTTCCCTTTATTTTTCTTCATTGAAAGATGTGCAGAAACAGCATCTATGAACAACAGCTTTCTGCTGACTTAAATGAATGAAAAAGCTAAACCATCAAAAAAAAAGTTCTAGTCATATCACCGTGGAGGCCTAACCAGAAAAACAGACTGGGGACACAGATCTGGGTGCAACAACAGCAGCAGGGCAGAAGACCCGGTTTATTTACAAAAACCTACTTTTATACTTTTACTATGAGGCCTGTGGATTGGAGGAAGGAATTCCCACCTCTACATCACATTGGTGAAGGGGACTGTCACACAGTCTTGTTTGTCCCGGCAAGGAATGTAAAAACAATGGCTATGTTTATGGAACATAGCTGATGTTTACATTAAAAGAGCGTGAGAAGGTACGAACTTCTCCTTTAATATGAACACTCAGCAAAACCGGGAAAAACTCATGGCAACATAGTCATATTTTCCTCAGCTGTGACTGAGATCTATTAGCTAGTGTGTCAGAATCAGTTATTTTAATTATTTTTCTCATTAAAAAATCCTCAACAACCCTCCACCCCAAAACAATGAAAATCAGCAGTCATATACAGAAGAATTTAAGAAGAATATTAAAGGACTAGTTGTAGGATCCTCAGGTATCACAAGGCATTTGTAATCATTTCCAGGACTGGATATTAATAAAAATTTGAACTATATACTCCAGCAAACCCACTATTCACAAACATTCCTTCTCCTTTTGCAACGTCCATCATTTCTTTTCTTGTCAAAGCCAACAAGAGCTCACTTTTAATTTGAAGGACTCATGTCATCACATGATTTAACATATTTTCTGTTTTCTAGTTAAAGATGATAATTTTGCCCACCGTTGACTATGCAAAGGACACTGTTAAAATACTCATTTAAATAAATAAGTAAGCTTATGAACAAAGCATACAGGATGTGGTGTGTGGGGCCAGACATGGGAGATCAGCCGCCTCCAGCTTCCTATTCATGTGGGAGCTACACACCAAGGTGGCTCCTTCCAGAGTTACAACACTGAGGCCAGAACAGAGAATCACAGAATCATGGAATCACAGAATGGGTCAGGTTGGAAGGCACCACCGCAGGTCATCTGGTCCAATCTCCCTGCTCAAGCAGGGTCATCCCAGAGCACAGGCACAGGATTGCATCCAGACAATTCTAGAATATCTCCAGTGAGGGAGACTCCAGTGCTCAGTTACTCCACAGTAAAGAAGTTCTTCCTCACAGTCAGATGGAACTCCCTGGGCATCAGTTCCTGCCCGTTCCTCTGGTCCCATTGCTGGGCACACCAAGCAGAGCCTGGTCCCTGCTCTGAGCCCTCCCTGACAGATGCTGACAAGGTCTCCCCTCAGTCATCACTCCTCCAGGCTGAACAGGCCCAGCTCCCTCAGTTTTCCTAATAAGAGAGATGTTGCCATGTTTTTCTCTGAGGCTTGGTCCCAAGGACAGAGGTGGATTTGGCACCAGGCATATAGAAAGCACCCTTAACTGTGTCCATCAAAACAACTCAGTGTTACTGATTCCTTTATGTCCCACCAACCAACTGCTGTCTCCAGATTGATGCCCAGGAACACTGACCTGTGGCAGCAATGACAGATGCAAGAGGAGCTGTTTATTCTTTCCTTGGGTACAATGATGAGAAACTTCAGTGCTTTTCAAAACATTAAAAAATCCCTCAAAGCAACATATAATTATACAGACAGAGAGACGAGAGAGGTTTCCCATTATGAAAGGGACTTGTGGGCCACTTGGAGGTTAGCTGAAATACAACTACAACAGATTCACTCCAAAGCATTATATATTCTATCTATCTGTAAAGGACAGAAATACTTGCTGGGAGAAATTATACCTATGAGAGCAAAACTCAGTCAAATGTCACACTGCCTAATAATATGACAGAGAAATCCAAAAATTGTGCTCTGTTACCTATAGTAATAATCAGGTAAGTCTGTAAGACTGTATCCTTTGACTATATGAAATATATCTTATTTGCCTTTATCAGCAATTTAAACAAAAGCACAGTTAAAAATGTGTGTTTTATTGCAAATTCATATATTTACCTTACTGACAGTTACAGTTTGTCTATGGCATCAATCCCTTTTCCTTTCTTTTGTTAACTTGCTTATAGTTTGATTTCTGCATGGCTGAACTTTGCCAGGGCAGGCAAAATCATCTGAACATTTCAAACACCCAAAAATAAATGTGAACACAACCATCCATCAGAAAGATATCTACTATATAGAAGACAGGAAATCAAGGAAAAATGTTGTTTCCACTCTGCTGGAGAGGAAATTCTGAAGGGTACCATAGCCCAAGACTCTTTCCCATCTTGCTGTCCAATACCCATACATGCCAGAATACCCATAAATTTTCTTAGCACGTTTTTCTCGGAGGTTTGGCCCAGGAAGAGAGGTGGATTTGGTACAAAGCACACAGAAAACATCTTTACTTGTGAATGAATATGCCTGCTAGCATAAATGCCAATTGTTTCCCCTGTAACCTAGGCTGGAGACTAGGATTACCCATTTCATCCAGTCTTTTTACACCTCTGCATTACTAGAGAAACCAGAAGAAATCTAGCAATGTTAATCAATGTCTGAGCTCCCTGAAGGCAACAGCCTTTTGCAGTCTCCACATGCATTAGATAACACCAGTAAATTTTGAAGTGAGAGTATCTTTGTAGTTTGAGGATGAAAATACCACCATGGTTGGCCAGATCATGGGTGATTATTGGGCCAACTGTGGCAAAGTAAAGGGTTAAAAAAGGACTTCTGGACATTGAGAGAATGCCTCCTTCCAAAAAGCATACTTAATTTTCTAGGCAAATTTATTATTCTCTCTTTCCTGGATTATTTACCCATTTTGTCCTGGAGTTACCAGTCAGCTCTCTCTTTTCCTTAGATCCTGGGAGCCTAAGGTGGTTCAAATCCAGGGCAGTTCATACACAGAGAAGAGTTGAAACAGTGCTGACTTCCAAACTCAAGGTGTGACTGGCCTGAACAGGAAAATCATATGCAACAATCCACTCAGATGAGAGGTGGGTCAAGAATGGCAAGTCAAATACCTGTATTTCTTCCTCATCAAACACAATAAGAGCTCAGCAGCCCTTCAGAGATCTGCTAAATTTATCTCTCCCAGGACAGCTGAGAGGGACAAACCTTTCCTCTGACAAGTGATCTGAACACTGCTCCTCTGGGTGGAGGGTGTACCTTGAACCCAGGAGTTCCCTAGATTTAACTATTATTATTATTATTATTATTATTATTATTACTATTACTATTATTATTACTTATCTGCCTGACTTATGTACATTGAGTCTTAAACATGGAGAAGGACATTCATTAAATGTTGCTATATTATAAATATATTTCCCATTAATTTTCTTTTCATAAGATTATTCTTGCTACCTCATGAGAACTCCTGTATTATTTTTTGTTTAGTACTGAGTGTACCTTGAACTTGGACAGATTTTATCAATGTAATTTTATAAAACTCAGCTGCAGTAAAGAACATCAAACTCAAAACGGTCTCAATAGTTCCTGCCTCATGACTGCTGCAGGATGTTTTCTCTTGGTTTCTTTCTGAAATTTCAATCACTTGAATAAACTTGTAACATTTAAAAAAGAGGTAAATTCTTGAAATCAAAATTATTGCGTATACTCCAGAAGAACCCTATTTTTAGTCTGTACTGGCCACAGATCTGCATGCTTTCCAGGTGCATGTCATATGTCTGCACCTTTTGTGTCTATCAAGAAAAAATTTGGTTTTATTTCCAACAACTATTTCAGTAGATCAGGTATCAAAGACATAAGAGCAGAACCAAAGCACTTCAATTATCTTCAGTTTTACAGAAGAAAAAGAGGGACAAGAAGAGCAAAGAAAACCACAAAACCACCCTGAAAGTGAAAGCAGACTCGCAGAGTTCTTCTTCTTTTTCAGGCAGTTTTAATAAAATCAGGACAGTATTGTCTGTCACTCAGAGGTCTTACAGGTCATATGAGAACAGCAAAGCATTTTTGTCACACGGTGTGCTCCTGATGTGAGGATATCATTGTCAAAATGCAGATATCAGGTGCCAGGCACTTTTGACTAATAAAATGAACACAATCCAGTTGCTTGGTTCAGGTTGGAATTGTTACCTCCTGCCCCCAGATGGGATCTGTGCAAATCCACCAAGCCCAGTACTTTGATTCATCTCATTAATGCAGTCATTGAATAATGGCCTTAATTAAAAAAATATATCTATTCATCCAAGATGCTTGGTGACTAATAAAGACCCTTAGGAGAAGTCTAACTAGCTAGACACAACAGAGTCTAGGGAAAAATTCAAAGACAGAACAGATCAAATGACATCTGTAATCAAATGATCATTAACAGGAGCATTTTCTGTCCTGTTGCAAATCCTGACGGATCACTGTCCTTTACCCAGCTAATATACTCTATTAATCTTATTCAAGAAACAACATTTCACATCAGGCTTTAAAACCAGGATAATTCCTAACTTACCCACTTATGAGCAGAGCACTGCAGAGTTATTTGCGAAAGTGATATTTTCTAACATCTGGGAAATTATAAGAAAGCAAGTAAATGCCCTTTTCTGCTCAGGCATTGACTAAAGGCTGCATGCACTATCTTCCCAAGGAGAAGATTCCTAAAATTCATGCTAACAGCCAAATTTAAAAGCATACAAAGCAATGGAGAGTCTGTAGAAAACCTCTTAGCAAGGTACATATTTTTTCCCTGTACTGTTGTTTGCTCATCACCCTCCTGTGCTTACAGGTTCTCACACAGGCTGATAACAGTGCTGGTGCTGACTCAAAGCACTGCAGGCAAACCCCGTGATCTCCTTTAAGGAGTGAGCTATCATCAAGTCTCTGTGACTACTTAAAAAAGTGACCCATTAAACTGAGACCCAAGTGACTGCCTCCAAAAATGCTAAGCAAGTAGCTCACTTCCACTGTTATTTGTTGACTCCCTTGAGGGCAGAGAAGCCCTGAAGAGACACCTTGACAAATGGCCTGGGCAATCACCAATTGTATGGTGATCGGTGTGAATCCATGGTTCTGGATTCTGCACCTGGGATGGGGAACCCCGGATGTACAGACTGGGGAGTGAGAGGCTGGAAAGCAGCTGTGGGACAGGACCTGGAGATCCTGGTCAGTGGAAAACTGAATGTGAATCAGCAGTGCCCTGGCAGCCTGAAGGGCCAGCCCTGTCCTGGGGCCATCAGACACAGCATCACCAGCTGGGCAAGGGAGGGGATTGTCCTGCTCTGCTCTGCTCTGCTCTGCTCTGCTCTGCTCTGCTCTGCTCTGCTCTGCTCTGCTCTGCTCTGGGGAGGCCTCACCTTGAGTCCTGGGGGCAGTTTTGAGTGCCTCAATATAAGAAAGGTATTAGAGATATAGATAGATGATGATATAGATATAGATGATGATATATAGATATAGATATAGATATAGATATAGATATAGATATAGATATAGATATATAGATAGATATATAGATAGATATAGATATAGATATAGATACATCAAGGTATTAGAGAGTGTCCAGAGGACGGCAACAAGAATGGCCTTATGAAGAGTGGCTGAGGACACTTGATCTGTTCAGCCTGGAGGAGACTGAGGGGAGACCTCACTGCAGCTACAGCTTCCTTGTGAGAAGAAGAGGAGCGGCAGGTACGGATCTCTTCTCTGTGGTGACAGTGACAGGACTTGAGGAAACAGCAGGTAGCTGAACTGGGGGAGGATTAGGCTGGATATCAGGAAAAGGTTTTTCACACAGAGTGTGGCTGAGCACTGGAATGGGCTGCCCAGGGCAGTGATGACAGCACCAAGCCTGCCTGAGCTCAAGAATCATTTGAACAATGCTCTCAGGAACATGGTGGCATTCTTGGGGCTGCTTTGTGCAGGGCCGGGACTTGGACTTGATGATCCTGACTGGTGCCTTCCAAACCAGGATATTCTGATTCTGCATTGTCTAGTGAGATGCTCTTCATATGAACAGGCTCAAGCAAGGAAAAGCAGGTTCAGAATATGAGTGTAATAGTATCGGGCTGATTATGAAATTTACCTTTTAGCAGTACTTAAATGTGTGAAGGCATCATACCATGTCAAAAAAAATCCACGATTTTTTCATACATAGGAAAACTAAGCTCCTGGTAGAGAATGCTACACCAGCTCCCATTTTTGGGGACCTTCTTTTTGAGTATGGACAAAACAGAACAGAAAATAGTAAAGTATTGCAAGAACCTTTACACTCATTTGACTTCCAGGACAACAAAATTTCTCTGAAATTTCAAATTGACCACATTAGTAGTGGTTCTGCACACTCAGAGTCATATCAAGCAACGCCTTAGCAATAAAGAGCAGATATAAATACAGGAGAGCACATGGTAAGAAAGAACTTGCACTGCATTCAATCTGCCTAGTCCAAGAGGTACTGGAAGTTCCTGGACTATAAATAAGGAATACAGGAAAGGATTTGGACCTCAGGATTCTTATATAAGTAGACAAGTATATGTAAGGTGGGTGAAAGTAGCAAACATTATTGAACAAAGCTGTCCCAAGCCTCCTGAGGCTCATATTAAATAAAAAAAAAACCACTCACCCTTTGACCTGGCAAACCAGGGACTCCAGGTTTGCCTTCCAGACCAGGCTCTCCCTTAAAAAGTCAAAACATTTAGAAAGTTAACAGAATAAGAAAAACTAGTGAACTATATATTATTTCCTAGCTGTTTTGTGCTACCATTACTGCATGGCTACCTAGACAACTCTTACCTGACAATTATGTTGTCCTGTGAGCAGAAGAGAATGAGTAAACAAGACAAAGTGACAATGCCCTGATTAAATACAGAGCACACAACTATATTTAAATTACATAATTCAAAACAGATTTACCCAAGTAACACATCTTCACAATGTCATCAATTTTACAAAAGCCAATCAACAGTGAAACACAACAAGCAATTCAAAAGAGAGAAAACACAGTGTTTGCAAATGAGGCAGCAGTGACAGTCTGAACTGAGACATCCTGCAGAGCTGGGTCATAAAATATAACTAGAATAGGCTACAATTTAAGTCAGAAGTAAGAAGGTTGGCATGTACAAACTGTTGTAAAAATTGTGTTGAAATATAAACACACGCATTCAATTCTTAGTTTTCAACCAGAAAATACTTCAGCCACAACCTTGTGGCGTAATGCCAACCCCTCTGACAGCAACTATCCCCCGACCTTCATGACAGCTCACAAGTTATCAGTCAGTGCCTCTCTGAGATGTGCTGAATGCCCATACAGCTCTTGAGGACATTAGAAACAGAAAAACGATCAGGTTCTGCATGACAAAAGCCTTCAGGCAAAGTCTGCCCATGTCCTGTTTGTCACTTCCCTATGTTCAGACAGGCCATCCACAGCACAACACCTCCTCTCAGTAATGAAGAAAACTGGAGGCTGTGGGTGCTATTGAAATATTTTAGAGCCTGAATAATGTGTAAGATTTTCATATGTCTCACTCCAGTCTGAGTTTCAGCTTTTGAAATGGCAAGTAGTGAGAGAAACAACTTACTGGAGGTCCAGGAAGTCCAGGGTGACCTTGTGGTCCTTGTGGCCCAGGCTTTCCCTACAAGAATGTTTGGGGTTTTTTTAGAAGAAGTGTTAAAAAATCTTTATGAAAACGTGCATGGGCACATTAGACATGTTGTCTGTCTTTACAGGACCTATACCACCACTTTCCCCACAAGTCCTGAAGAACCAATGCAGAGACCAGCTGGTTTTCTCCTTAATCTCTGGCTACTTGAATTATCTGCACTCACTAGACTGCAGACTCATCCACCCACACTCAACAGACACTTATCTATATCTGGTTCTTTTTTTTTCAAAGGTAGTAGACGCTGGGATATCCTGGATATTCCACTAAAACAGTCTGTGTTGGGGTTTGGTGGTGAAGAGCAGTTTTTGCATAAGCAGCTTCCACCAACATTTCCTCTGAGCCTACAGAGCTCTGAAGGGCTTTAAAGTATCATTTACATGATGCACACAATTGTATTAAATAACAGCTAAATGCAAATTACAGATCTACCAATAAAAAAATCAAAATTTAAATATATATATTTTTTATACATAGGACTAACAGACTGACACAATGGATATGTCCCCCCTGTTTGGGCCCAGGCTCAGAGACAAACTAGGCATAAAACTCAAATACAGCTTAACATTAGTGTTAACACACCTGTGTCCTTAAATAATTGCATAGCTGACTCTACAATTCATACTTCTCATTGATATAAGATTCACTGCATCTGAAAATGACGTTGCCCTTTTTCTTTTCTTGGTTATTTTCTCCACTATAAATAGGAAAATTTATTTCTCAATGTCCTGACAATGCTTCCATCCACCTTCCCTTTAAAGTACTATTTTAAAGCAAAATCGAACCTAACAGGCAACAGAATTACATGAAAATCTCCTTGAAATTAAATACTGAGTCTCTCTTACTTGCTCTCCTTTTAGGCCTTCAATATGCACCTGCAATAGAAATGCAGAGTCATAAAGGATGGAAAGAGTAAACACAAGGCAGAAGGTGTCAGAGGTATGATGGGACCCCACAGGGTATTTTTCTCCCCTTGCTGTTCCTTCAAGTTGCATGGTAACTCCTACAGCTCCTCTAATCCTATTTCAAGCTGGAAGATGCTTTTTATTTAAAGAGCTCAGACTGACACAAGGTTTTCTCTCACCTGTGAAGTGATTTTGGTGGCTGTATAAACAGTAAGAACTTAATTAATTACCTCATTATATAAAGAAGTTAGTAAATTCCCCAGGTCTTGTTTTATTCTAAATCACAAAGATCTATTGAATGCAGAAGGAATCACAAAACAAGCAGACTGACTTGGGACATGCCCCATCAGTTAAACTCATTTTCAGGTGTTATACACATCTTTCAAAATTTCTTGGTAATTGCTGTCCCATCATAAATATCATATTTGAGCAGGACAGCAAAATGTTCTTACCCAAATAGGCTGGTTTTTTTATAGTTTTCTAATTCCTTTACTTACTACCACATCCTAAGTAAGGGAATTGCCTGCTGACTTTCTCGTGATTACCAGGGAGACCAGGGAGCCTCTTATTCTTGTCTTTAGTTGAGTGCTATTTCCTAATTTTAATCTTTTTTTTTTTTTGAAAGTTAAAGGGATACTCCCTAACTGCTTTGTTACCAGCCCATACTGTACTCAGTTCTAGAACATCCCTGCCAAAGATGTCTCTGGCATCAGTGAAGGCACTGCTAAAGGTAGAGGAGTGCACAAAGGGTGTTAATCTAGTGACGTATGAAAGATAAATCCCACTCTTCTATTTTCTGTTTAATTTTTTCATGAGTGCTTTCCTGATTTCAGCACATCAAGTCCTATATGTCTTATTTCCCCCCAGGACCTTTCCAGATATAAGTGAATAAAAGATCATTCCCCTACTGAGAAACTGCCTTTTTCTTCTTCTGCCTCAACTCTTACGCTCAGTCCATGTCAAAGACACTCAACACTGAAATTTCATTTGTTTTTATAACTTTCACAGGCTCTATGTACCAAAGATCACTTAGAATCAAAAACTGACAGAAACCACAGAGTCCTGTCACAGTATTGCTCTGTCTGATGCACTTGGTCCTGGTCTTCACACTTTACAATCTTCCAAAATTGTGGCAGAGCATCTCCTCTTAGGAACCTGTCACATGCCTTCTTCAACAGTCTTCACTTTTAAAAACTTCTTAAAAAAACCCCAAAAACACAAACAAGAAAAAAACCATCCAAAAGTATTTAAGAACATCTCTCAGTTCCTGAGATACAGAGATCCTCCCACCCTGCATTTCCACTTTTGTTCTCATGCAATAATGCTACAAAATTTGGGAAAGCTAAAAAAAATTTCTTACTGAAGTGCCAGGCAATCCTGGAAATCCTGGTTCACCCTGCAGGGAAACACAAAAGAAATGAAAAAACATATATAGAACACAACATGGCACAATGCAACAGTGCAAAATAAAAGCAACATCCTGAGCATGTTTTCCAACTGTTGTTGTACATTCTTATTTTCAATACCATCTCATAATTAATAGATCTAGACACGCAATCTCAATTAACTCTGTTTTCTCTGCTCTGCAGATGAATACATGCAGAACCTGGTTGTGGTCTGTGTTACCGTGATGTTTTACATACATTTTAATGACATTCAGTGACTTAAAATGAATAATGCATTGGATGTGCAATAGCATTAGATTTGTGCTTCAAAAAATCTTTTATTTACTCTGTACACTTACCACACAAAGAGTTTGATACTTAGTTCCCTAACAGAATCCCAAGGGGACAGATATTTAGGAAATCAAAATGCTTTTGTTAGTAACCAAAATAACTGCAAAAAAAAGTCAGAAATGACCATTTCCCCCAAATCTTTTTATACAGCCAATCATGCCATAGTGGTTGCAGGACACTGGGATGCTACACCCTCTTTCCATGATTTATTGTCACCTAGGCTATCAATTTGTTCCAGTTCATTTTTCTCCAGCAATGTCTGCCATTTATTATGTTTTAAGACTGTGCATACAGAAAGTATATCTTTTACTTTAGGCACAGACTGGTGTTAAATTTATCACATAGCTTCCTTCCACACTCTGTTTATTCATTACTCATGTAGGTCTCTGAATGACCCAGCATATCTTTCATAATTTTTTTCTCTTAAGTTCAATTACTGTTCGTTGTTTATTCAGAGCACCATAGAATGGTTTGGGTTGGAAGGGACCTTAAAGACAGAATCACTGAATTATTAAGGTTGAAAATACTTCCAAGGCCATTGAGTCTAACATTTGATTGAACACCACCATGACAACAAGACCAGAGTCCACAGATTCAGCTGTCTTCTGAACACTTCCAGAGATGGTGACTCCACCACCTCCCTGGACAGAATCTTCCAAGGCCTGACAAACGTTTCACTGAACAAGTTCTTCCTGCTGTCCAACCTGAATGTTCCCTGGCATAGTTTGAGGCCATTTTCTCTTGTCTTATTGCTGGTTGCCTGGGAAGAGAGGCCAATCCCAGCCTGGCTACAACCACTTGCCAGGGAGTTGGAAAGAGAAATAAGGTCCCCCCGAGCCTCTTTTTCCCCAGAATATACCCAGCTCCCATAGCAATCCTTCATAGGACTTACCCTTTAAACCATTTATCAATAACACTGTCATTCTCTGGCAATGCTCTGACACCTCAATCCCTTTCTTTTCATGAAGGGCCCAGAACTGAATGCAAGACATCTACAAAGCACAGCACAGAAGGACAATCACTGTCCTGGTCCTGCTGGCCACACTATTGCTGTCATGGAAGGCCAGAAGGCCACCGGCCTCCTTGCCCACCTGGGCACACACCAGCTCAAGTTCAGCCACTGTTGGCCAACACCACCAGGGCCTTTCCTGCAGGGCAGCTTTCCAGGCACTCTGCCCGAGCCTTTGGCACTTCAGGGGCATCTAGGGACAGGAGGGCAGGACCTAGGCCTGGCTCTTCCAGAAACTCAGCATGCTGGCCTCACATCATCCATGCAGCTTATACAAATCCCACACAGAGCCTTCCTACCCTCCCACACATCAACACTCCCACCCAACTAGGCGTCATCACAAATTTACTGCTGAAGGTACCCTTGATGCCATTGGCCACATCAGCAGGAGAGACACTGAACAGGACTGAGACAGTAGACACCTATACTAACCAAAAACCACCTTGATGGCTTCATTTACAGCCATTCTCCGGGCCCAGCCATCTTGACAGTTCTTCACCCAGAAATTAGTGCCCCAGCCCAAGCCCTGGGCTGACAGCTTTTCAGGATTCTGCTGAGGGAAACGAAGTCAAAGGCTTTGCTCGAGTCCAGGGAGACTCCATCCACAGTATCTCCCTCAGCCCTGAGATGGGTCACTTGCTCCTCAAAGGGCATCAGGTTGCTCAGGCAGGACCTGCCTTTCATAAACCCACACTGCCTGGGCCTGATCCCTTGATTGTCCTCTCTGGGCCATGTGATCCCTGTCACGATGATCTGCTCCACAATCTTGCTGGATTCCACCATCAGGCTAACAGGCCTGGAATTCCCTGCATCCTCCCTGCAGCTCTTCTTGGGCATGGGTGTCACATTGGCACCTCCAATCATGTGGAATCTTGTGACTGTCCAGGGCGGATAATAAAGGACAGACAGTGGCCAAGCCAGCTCTTCCACCAGCTCCCTGAGCATCCCTGGGCGACTCTTGGCCAGCCCCATAGACTTGGCAGTGTCTCAGAGGCTCTGCAGGTCACTAAAAACTTGTGCCAGGATAGCAGGGGCTGTAGTCTGCTCCCTGTCCCTGTCTGCTGGCTCAGGGGACTGCTTGTCCTCTGGAGATTGATCTGCCTGTCAAAGACTGAGAAAATGAAGGCATCCAGTACATCAGCCTTTTCCTCACACTTCACAACCATATTCCCACCACACAGGCAATAAAAAAATGCAGATTTTCCTTGACCCTCCTTTGTTGTTAATCCTTGTAAACAAACACTTTTTATTGTCTTTTACAGTAATGGCCAGATGAAGGGCTAGCATATCTTTTGCCTTCCTGATTATCTTTCTGTATGATTTGGGGTCCAAGGGGTGGGACCCATGGGGGGCTGGGTGGGAGATGAAGTTTAGTTGGAAAAGCTGGGGAGCAAAGGACTAAAAAAGGCTTTTGTAACCAAGGGGGTCTCCATGTCCCTCTGAGACAAGGGCTGGCCGTGCCCACCAGGCCTTTGTGACCCGCGGTTGCGTCGTGCCCAGAGGCCATTGTGACACGGGGCCCTGCACTGACCCGGAGGGCTCCTGCAGGGCCAAACCCCTGGCGTTGTCACTCCCAGGAGAGCAGCTCTCAGAGGAGGCAGCAGCTCTCTCACGAGGCAGCAGCTCCTCAGGAGGAAGCAGCTCTCACAGGTGCCCTTGGCCAGTGTTCCTCAGAGCACTGCCAAGATGACCAAGAGGCAGAAGGCAAATGCCCACTGCCAGTCCCGTGAGGGGCAGCCGCTGCTGTCCAAGCGGCAACAGGTGAGGGACGGGGGATGGAGGGAGAGGCTGCAGTGGGACCTGGGGGAGGGCTGGGGGCAGAGACCTTTGGCCAGGCCTGGCACCAGGCCTTGCTCTGAACAGGAGCCAGTGCCAGGAGGGCCTGGGTGAAGGAATGGCCCAGAGACAGCGAATGCAGCAAGGAACCCAGCCCAGCCTGGCTGCTGTGGTCAGCACCGGCCTTGGGGCCAGAGCTGGGCTTGCACCATGCGAGGGGACAGCGTGTCCACACAGCCGCCTCCATCCCACGGCTCCTTTGCTTCCCACAGGTGCTGCAGAGGCTGCCGCAGGCAGCAGCAGAGGTCACATGGGTGACCGTCATGCCCCTCCATGGGGACCAACTGGTCCCCAGACAGGATGCCTCATGGACAGCCATAGGACATTACACACAGGAGGACAGCCTGGAGGGTGGGCACTCACTGCCCCACAGCGGCACAGTCACACGGCCACCAAGAGTGTCCATGTCAGACTTGCTGCCTCTCCATGGCCCTCCACTGACAGTGACACCTCCAGCCATGCTCAGCCCTGAAATGCCACGAGCAGCCTCGGCAAGGGTACAGCTGCCCCCTCTGCCAGCAGCCCCAGCAGCCTCTGGGTATTCTCCCACAGGCAGAGAATGCTCTGTGGGCCCCGTGGCCAGCGGTTCCCCACACCTAGTGCCACCTTCTCCATGGGGCACCATGGCTGCTGACAGGGCCCGGGTGACACCTTCCCCAGACAGCTCAGCTGAGAGGCTCTGGCGAGGGTCAGCGGCAAGGCAGGGCCTGCGCCTGCCACCCCTGCGACCTGCAGGTGGCAAACTGCTCTGCACAGGGACACAGCCAGCCTGGAAACACCTGGGGCACACGGAGACAGAGGAGCTCAATGAGGTTCAGGAAGAGCACGGTGGCAACACGTACGGAGACCCATTCAGAGGCCTTGCTCCGTGCCTGTGTGAAGAAAGGTCCACCAAGTCCACCAGCACCCATGAGTGGGCAAGTGTCTGCCAAGAAGCAGATGAAGAGCCCCAGGTGATGCACAGAGATCCTGGCTTGAATGAAGACTCCACAGCAGAGACGGGAAGCTCCTTTGAGGTCCTGTCTGCTGCCCAGTTGCCAGAGCAGCAGTCTGTCTCTGACAACTCCCAGTGCTTGGAGACTTCTCCAAAAGAGCCAGAGGAAAAGCGGGAGGAGGAAGAGCTCCCAGACAGAAAGGCTGCAGGAGCGGGGGACAGCGACAAACGCTGTGTATTGCTTGCTCTTCTCGAAGAGGAAGAGGTAAAGGCAACAACTTCTGTTGCGGACAATGATCCCTGGGACGGGGGCACAACAAGATTGTCACCATGTCAGAGCCTGAGAAACCCTCACACTTCTCAGCCTCTCCCTCACCCACAAGCCCCTGTGAGGAGATGGGAACTCATCAGCTGCCAGAGCAAACTGCACGTGGCATGCTGCTGTGCACAGGGCTTGAGGATGCGCCAAAGCATCTTGTGCAGATTGAGGCAGTGGAGCTGGAGAAGCTGGACCATCTTCTCTTCCCTGGATGAAGAGAGCCCCTCGGTGCCGCACAGCCTTTGCAGCTGGACCGGAGACTGTGCAGGAGAGACCGAAAACCACTCACAGCTCTTGCCTCCAGACCTGTTGTCAGAGCTGTGGTCTCACTTTAAACACAAGGATGCACCATCAAGGGACACGCAGATAGACCAGCGAGTGGCCAAGTGGGAGGAAGAAGAGCTCCCTCACAGAGACACTGCAGGAGCAGGGGACAGCAAGCCAGAGAGCCCATTTTTCCTCCCATTGCAAGATGAAGAAGCGGAGCCAGCAGCTTGTCCCCTGGACAGTGATCCCTGGGATGAGTGGCACAGTGAGCCCCTGCCCACAGTACTTCCGGAAGACATAGAGGTGTCTGTGGTTTGTGCCTCGCCTGCTAATGCCATGGACGTGGCCGAAGAAGCAGGGATTCAGGCTGGCTGTGCCCACGCTGCCACTCCCCAGGAAAAGCCCTGCAGGGCTAAGCTGCTGGCAGGGCCTTGCCCGGAGCCTGCCCAGCCCCTGGCACGCTGCGTTCTCCCTTGCCCCGCCTGCTGCGCAGACGTCCGGCTGCCCCCGGCCCCACGGCGATGGCGCTCCATGGTCAGGAGGGCCCGGCGGGCTCTGCGCCGGCTTTTCTCCTTCAGCTGCCTCAGGGGGCAGCCAGAGGAGTGAGCCCGGTGACAGCACCAGGACAATCCCCAGACATGACTGTTCAGCCTGAGGCAACCGCTTGCCAAAGGTAGGTCCTGCTGCCGGCCCCAGCCTGGCACACCCAAAAAATGGCAAGACAGCCTCATAGAGGAGAGCCAGCTGAGGAAGGATTACAGAGCTGCCTTGTAGAACCTGATATGAATTGACTTTAGGCCCAGTCTGCATTGGGGAGGTGCATTCCCATCCTACCCCCAAGGCTGCATTAGGTGCTGAGAAATTTTCCTTGGGCCCTCAGGCAAAGCAAGGCATGCCCATCCTCCTTTCACTTGGAACTAGGAAAACTACCTGCAATGTGGACTGGAGGAAGGTGTTTATCCTCAAAGAAAGACCTAGGGATCCGACCTCTCCAGGAACCACAGAGACCCCCAGCACAGTCAAGCGCATCATGAGGAAGGACTGAAGGAATGTTGCTGGAACCATGTGTCTTCGACTGTTTTCTATTTCATCTCTCTTCCACCCCCTCTTCCCCCACTTCCTTTCTCACCCTCCTCTTTTCTATTCCTTTGTATATATATCTATCTCAGTTATTGTTAAATAAAATCCCCGTTGTTGGCTTTGACAGATGGTCTCATTGGCACCTTAATTTGAGCAGAGGTGTCTTTCTCTAATGCCATCTCTCAACAGGGGCAGACATCTGCACACAGCACTCCAGCTGTGGCCTCCCCAGGGCCCAGCACAGAGGGACGGTCACCACCCTGGTCCTGCTGGCCACACTATTGCTGACACAGAAGGCCAGAAGGCCACCAGCCTCCTTGCCCACCTGAGCACACACTGGCTCACATTCAGCCACTGTTGGCCGGCATTGCCAGGGCCTTTCCCACTGGGCAGCTTTCCTGCCACTCTGCCCCAGCTTGGAGCACTGCAGGGGATTGTTGTGGCCAAAATTTACAACCCAGAACTTTGCCTTTTTGAACCTGATACCATTGGCCATGGCCCATCAATCTAGCCTGTGCAAAATATCTCTTTCCAACCCTTTGCCTTGAGTAGACATCACCCTGTAGATCAGGTTGCCCAGGGCCCCACCCAAACAGGCCTATTTTAAAAAGAGCCCATATTATGCAAGATGTAGTGAAGAGACACACAACAGCCACTCTGAAGATATCAAATCAAGGAGTCAAACATCTTTTGGAAGCACCAGTTGCAGCTGGTTCAGTGTTATGAACTCAAGAATGATCACTACTGCAGGAAGAGAATAGTGGGAATTGCTTCCAATCTCTGCATTCTTGAATAAGGGTCACTTACTTAATCCAGAGGAGAAAAAGAGAAAGAAATCCAGAACTGGCCATGCCTTTCCACTCCTGCTGAAGAGCTGGGTAGGAAATACCAAAACCACAGCATCATCTCTGACAGAGAGGGAAGCATAAGGCTGCCCAGAATACTCTAACAACTCTGAAAAATAACAAGGTCAAAATTGCTACTGAGAGCAGTGAATAATTATTTTGCAGGTAAGAGGCTCAGAGGCATTTTGTTGTCACTTTCTGAGTCAATTCTACATCCCCTGGGTCAGAAAAACACCTTCCACACAAACATATTGACATTTCTACCTACATTTCTTAGATGAGGAAGATTTCCTGACCCAAACTGCACTCTATTTCCTTCTACTCTCACTATGAGCATTAAACTAAGAGCAAAGGAGCCATAACTAGACACATTTTAACACTCACTCATACCCATTTCACAATGAAGCCATATCAGAAAAGTGAAATATTTAAATATGTATAAACTTCTGTTGTACACAAATGAGATAAATATTAGTCCAAGAGCCCTGATATTTTCAGCACCGAGGGCCCAAGCAAGAAGTAACAAATGTGTTTCTAAATCCACTCTGTGCATCCCATCCCAACTTACCTTTTCTCCTTTGGTCCCACTAATACCAGGAGGGCCGGGGCTGCCAGGAGGGCCCTATAAAGAGGTAAAATTGAGAGAAAACTCTTTGTTTCTAAAGTGTGGGAGAAACATAAAGCTGCAGATATTGGCAGCATAAACAGTGATGTCCTATTGCACTGGGGAGGAACTACTAGAACAAGAGGCTGCTTTGACTCTGCTGCACAGAGAGGAAAGAGAATAACAATGGAGATGCCACAGCAATCACAATACCACCAATCCAATTTCAGCTGATTCAGAAGAATTGCAGTTCAGTGAAGGTATCAGTGTCAAACACAAAATTTAGTATAAAATTCAGACATGAAGATTTACCCCCTTCTAAGCGTCTAGACATGTAAAAGGTAGAAATACTTCAGAAAACCCAACTTCTGTAACAGTTTCACTTGAAGAAATTGTTCCTTTGAAGTAGTAAACAAACAGGATCCATCTTCACATCTCTCTACAATTTCCTAGTTCATCTACATTTTGCTGCAAGTATAAACCAGTTCTTTATCCATCTGTAACACCAGAAAACATTTCCATCTTGCAAGGATAGTGATAAGCATTAACTAGACACACACTTCTTTGTACAAGGTAAACTGTGGCTGAGGAACAGAGCAAGATGCAGATGCTGCACCCTGGAGGCTTCAGGCGCAAGGGTGGCAGTGATTTTGGCAAATAACTTCTGGCCTCTGCTTCTTATTCTGTCCTTTGTTATTTAGACCAGAAGGTCCTTGGAAGAAAAGGATGCTTCTCATTAGGTATCATTCCCTGGGTAATGAAAACAGTCTTGTGGAATCTACAGATAGCGGTTTTAGACAAAGCAGTGTGTGTCTGATCAGCAGAAATGTACTGATCTTCTAGGCCATTTTCTGGTTTTGTTTTAAAAAATGTAAATAGTTCCAAGCCTTTTTTATTGAAAACAAACCCAATATATTAAATCCAGTTCTCTTCCTGTCCTGTTGTGGGCTTAAACAACTTATTTTTTCTGAGTCCTTTCTTATGCATTTAATGAAAATTAAGACAAACATTTGAGCTGTCATGTTTAAAGGACTGGCATTTCCTGTGAGTCTAAATTGCATTCTAATTTAATTCTAAAAGCAAACAAACAAAAAAAGAAAACTGTGCCAACAAAGATCCTCAGAATAGGGGCATGATTGGGTACTGCCATGATTCAGCAATTACCCAGGATAAGTCTCAGTTTTAGGGTTAACTTCCACTCTTTCTAAAGAAACACTTCCATTTATTGAGTATTTGCCACATACCTGTTTCCCCTCCACACCTGGCTTTCCAGGGAATCCATCCAGGCCTCTGTCTCCCTGGAAAAGGAAGAGAAAGAACTGCTATAATTTAAATCTGGGCTGTTAGGTCACTGCCCGGAAGGTGATGTCCATATTATCTGCTTCAAGAGTAATGAATAAGGAGAGAAATTCCAGCCAGTCCCATAGAGAAAATAGCTGAAGTTCCTACATCTTTACCATGAAAAGTTGCTGCAACCAGAAGCAGGTGTGTGCCAGCTTTCCACCTTGGCATTTTTCTGCCTGCTGAGATGCATTGGTGTAAACTGGACAATGTGCTCCAGGAGAACATCAGCCCAGAACAGCTCTTACAAAAATAATAAAGCAATCCAGCAATATCCAGTAAAGAAAATCTTTACAATCCAGTAAAGAAAAATCTTCATTTTTTACCTTTCCTTTCTGTAACTTGGGGGAACAATTAATTTGTTCCTATATGTCTCCAGAGCTGGACAGACCACAAAGTCCCTATGCAATGGATTTCACTACTTTATTTTTATTACTTGAAGATATGGGTTTTTCCCCCTGTACCAAAACCTGGGAGTTTTTTTCGCTGCTGCTGCCCTAACCCCCCATAGAGAGAAGAGTTTCCTTCATGTTTACAATGACCTGTTATGTATTTGAAGATTTACAAAACTCCGCTTTCAAACTTCTCTAGACTAAACAGCCATAATACTTTCAACTTTTCTTCATGGGCATGTTTGTCAGTCCTCTGATAATTTCTATTGTTCCCCTGTGTGCAGTGTCCAATTTTTTCACATCTTCATTGTAGCTAGGTGCATGAAACTCAATACACCTGAGGCTAACTTTGAGCAGGAATATGTTTTCATGTTTTATAGACTATTCTTCTGTTTAAATCCCAGGATAGTGTTTACTTTATGCCAGTCCGTCTTCCACAAGACAGCTCCTTGATCAGTTGTTCCCTCATAACTGCAATTTGTTGTCCTATGTATATGGAACATTCTGCACCTGCCCCTTCTCAATGTCATCTTCTGCTTTGGGGGATTGTGTTTACAGGATAATTTTGAATTCTGACCCTGATCTCTACTGTTCTTCCATATTCAAGCTAATCATCTTTCATATTTTATAATTGAGATTCTTGATAGAGATCAATTACATACTTCTGCTGAACTTCACTTTTCTCCTACTGATTATGGCCTTTGACCATTCAATTTCTTTAGTTTAAAAATTCCTAGAAACAGGGACTTTCTTGTACTCTCTAAAGTCCTTAAACCTCTGAAAAATGAAACACAGGTTTTGTTTGGATCCTTCACACACAGCTGAATATAAACTATCAAACACACATACAGTGCCAATGTTAACATGAATGTGCATGTAAAAATAAATTCTGTAAGTACAAGTAGTGACAGAAAATGAATAGTTCTATGCTATTTTTTAGTGTTTTTATATATCTTAAATTCTGTTAGACCACTGTTATTACCTGCAAACCCACACATATGGAACTGGATTTAATTAGCTTCTTTTGTAAACCACATTGATTTGCCAAGTCATAAATGGATTTGCTAATCAATATTTATTTTTACTGCTTAGAAAGTCAATCAATCTCCTAACATAAATATTATTTCAAATTATGTATTCAAGGAATGAAATTAGAGACCCGTCTCCTCCAGAAAGCAGCTGAAAACCAGTGTCAGACACCCAGATCCACTTGCTTTGGAGGTGATAGTTTCCACATTAATGCTTTCCTTTGCTGCCTGAACTACAAGTATCCTGAATTTAAGACTTTCAACAAACAACAGCCTGGTGTATTGCTGACAAAATGTGCAATGTGTTCCCATGAGAAATTTTAACATCAATACACTGCAGCAATGAGTACTTCACACATGCTGGTTTAGCTGCCAAAACAGAAAAGTGTCGATGTTCTTACTGCTACTAGTGGGGGTTGGGAAAGGCAAATGTATTATTCATACAAGCAAATACAAAAAAAAAGCTGTTTGAAAACACTCTAAACAATTGTGTTTTCTGCTGTGTCTTCAGAAAAACTTGTCATTATAAATATTTTTCATTATTTTTCCATTCTTTAAATAAGGCTACTCAGTGAAAGGTACTTTTCTCCCAACAGAGAGAACAAACACATTAAAGTTTCATTCTCAAATTTTCACTTTAAGATTCTATTTTTTTCTCCTGTGTTCTACTGTTTTTTCTTCCTTTTACCAGTGGAACAAAATGGTGAAGATTCACAAGCAACTAGGGGAAATGACAATTCTACCAAAGCTTCAGTGCTGCTCTCTGACCTCTACCATTTAGAAAATGTAATGATTGGTTGGAAAAATGATTACCCAGGAGTCTGTAGGGCCCTGGAAAGGCTGGAGGAGAAAAAAACCCACTGCAGAGGGATCTGGCAGCAGCAGACCAGTCCTGCTGCCTTCTTACACAATCCCTTCCCAGTAAAACAGACAGGGTTTTACAGGATGGACACAGGATTATGCAGCAAAATCAATACCCTTTGTCACACTGAACTGCTGGACATGCCTAAATTAGAATGCCAAGTATCACATACAGATATGGCTCCTGTTAGTAGGGCAGTGCATCATAATTATCTCTGGAGTCTGTCCTGGGGTCTGCAATGAGCTCACTGGATGCAAAAGGGCATGGGATATCCCCCATACGGTGCAGGGCTTTTCCTAAAGTGCAGCTGTAACCTGTACTACTGGATTTGGGAACCTCACTATGAAACCTCAACATTTACATCTGAGGTCCCAGGATATGTGAAAAATTCAGCAAGATGGATGGGATATTTAGGGGGTTTTGGTAGTAAGGGAAAAAACTTGATAAAACAATACTCTGCATGAACTAGTGCTCCCATCTGATATTACAACCCCTTTTTTCTTCAGGCACAAAGAAACAGAGGTTGCGTAGGTGTCAGTATTCAGGTTACAGACTGAAGAGCAGACAAGAAAATATTTGGCCCACCGAATTTACACCCACTGTTTTCACAGTAGTACTGACTGGTAAAAGTTAAAGCACTGGCAGTGGGTGCACGGAGACCATTATTAAAACCTGGAAAAAAATTGAAGCACAATTGTTGTAGCAGAGATTTGGCTGCTTCAGGAAAAAAAAATAGGGATGGGGTGGGCATCTCTAATTGTGCAGATCCTTCTAATGAAACAAAACTTAATTCATTTCTTTCCCACTTTAATCTTCCTCTACTTAGTCAGTTGCCTGCCCACACACAGCTCCAGCTTCCTCTCCCATCACAGTGATGTCAGAATGATGGATTTTCTTCCAGTAGCCAAATATTCCAGTAGATTAGACAATGTTGCCTCTGGAAAAGCAGCAGAGGCACTGGCTAGACACAGGACACCTATCCAGTTCTGCAAAGGGCTGAAGGAAAAGCATGACAAAGATGAAGTACAATCCAGCTATTTGCTCTAGCTGCAATAACGAGGATAGGTAATACAAAATATGATCATGGCTACTTTATCATAAACAGGAGAAAGGATGTTAGTAAACAGAAATACAATATCTCACACTAAGGGTCTACTGATAATTTTTCCCAGTAGGCAAAAGTTTGGAGTTAATCACTGGGTTTTCTCTCCAGAAGAAGACAGAGACTGAAAATGGGAACAGCTATGCCAGCAAGATGATGACTGCCTCCTCTACACAAACACAGGCAAAGCTGCCAGACTCTCCCTGAGATAAACCTGTGTCAGGACTGGCTTGAGATACAAGTAGCACATTACATTTCTGGGGGGCCCTGAGCACTGCCAAGGATGTCTACAGCAGAAGTGGGTGCACACTGAAGTCTCTCTAAACACAATGAGCAAACTGAAATAACTAAGGCTTTGTGCTTGCCCAGCTCTCCTTTTAAATATCCATTCCAGTTATAATAAGCATTTGGTCTTTTCCTTGAGCCACAAACATGGTTCAAATCCCAGAGTGACCTGTACTCTGTGAAACAGCTCTTCACAGTCAGGAGAGAACATGGAACTGGGAAGCAACTCCATTTGGTTGAAGCCTTTGACACAGTACAAATTACCTGGTACTTACTACCAGTGACTTTATGGGGATGGGAGAAGAAAGAAACATAGGAAGTTGGATGATGTGAAAAACTGGAATGAGATGGGGAAATGTTGGGTGCAGACCTGGTCAGTGACAGTCATTCTCAGCTCTCAGGTTGTGCACACAATGTGGATACCCCTTCAGATCTCCACACTGGCAACCTCCACTCCTCTATCTCCTCCATCCCTGGCTGCACACACTCAAGAAGTCCTTAACTGTGTGCTTAGTAGACAGCACAGATCTTGAAAGCCCTCCTGCACACCCATGGAAGGTGGAGAGCTCTTGGAAGTGCAGCACAGTGAGGAAACTCCATCCCTCTCCAGGGGTGCTGGCCTGGTAGTCTACCTCACCTAATGGACAAAGGAAAAGCCTGGCTTTTCCTAGTATGCAGCAGGAATACCTTGTCTCCTCTTGTTCCCTTCTCTCCTCTTTCTCCTTGTAGACCCTGAAAATAAAAATAAACAAAGATTATAAAGATAAATCCAAGCAGAGGCATAGTTACCTCCTGTAATTAGTGACCAAATCAGTGTGCACATCTGCACAATCTATTCAAGTGAACCTCAAGGACATTTTCTGTGTTGCCAGTCCTCAGAGTTGGCCGCAGGCATGATCTAAGCAGACTCACAGAGCAGGGATGGCTTGTGAGCCCAGGAACATCTGTAATATTATATTGCCTGCAGACACACGACCCTCCTGCCAACAGCAGAGTAGAGGGACAGGGAACACACCACAGCTGCAGATGGTCTGGAAAACACCCAATGCTCTGCATTTTTCAAGTTTCTTGTAAACAATGAGGACTTTGGTAAAGGACAATACTGATGAGAAAACCTATCGCATAAACAAGAATTCCCGTTCCTGGTGGGTTTGGATGTGGCAGCCAGATAGACAGCAGGTAGCTTTGAGAACTGGCAAAAGTCAGATGCACTCTGTCCTGGGGGCCCAGCACATTTTTGTGCTGTGAATGCAATGCCAGTGCTCCTCAGGACTGCATAATTCATCTCCCAGCTACACCAGAAGCATTGCTGGAGCTCGGTTTGATGTGTCATTAGCACAGACAATCGACTCAATGGGCACAAAGGGATTTCACCTTCCCTGGGCTCAGCAAACACCTTGTATTTTACCTGTATTGTAGAAACTGAACAATCAACTCATAGCTATTAAGAGACAAATATGCTCAGTCAGAAGTGACCTCTCTGAAACTGCCAAAGCTTATGGTGCTTCTTGCTGTAATAATTTAAACTTCAGTTTATTTTACACTATGGTGGACTCTTAGCTCCAAGCTAATAAGAGCTCCATGTCTGGGTATATTTGGCCCTCAGGATGATTTACATAATCATCTTAATGGGCAGGGCTATTTTGTACTAGAGCAAGTTGCTCAGAGCCCAGTCCAAGCTGGCCTTGAGTGTTTCCAAGAGCAGGGCATCCACCATCTCGCCAGACAACATGTTCCAGATTCTCACCATTCTTGTAGTGAAAACTTGCTGCCTTATATCTAATCTAAACCTAACCCCTTTTATTTAAAACCAGTATGCCTTGTCCTATTACAACAGGTCTTATTAAAAAGTTTGGCAGCTTTTAAATATTGAAAGGCCACATTGAGGTCTCGTCAGAGCCTTCTCCAGACTGAGCAATCTCAGCTCTCAGCCTTATCTCACAGGAGAGGTGTGACAGCCTTCCTACCACTTCCACGGCCCTGTTCTGGACCTGCTCTCAGAGGTTCATGAATCTTTCCTGTGCTGGACCCCAGTGATGGATGCAGCACTGAAGGTGGGGTCTCATGAGAGCAGAGCAGAGCAGAGGAGCAGGATAATTTCCCTCACCTGCTGCCCATGGTGCTTTTGGGCTGTGAGTGCCCACTGTCAGCTCATGTCTAACTTTTCATCCACCAGCATCCCAAGTACTCCTTGGCAGGGCAAGTCACAATCCTTTCATCCTCCAGCCTGTGGGATGTGACCCCCATCTGGGTTATCACATCTCAGAAAATCCAGTCAGCCTTTCCAACACCAGCTTAAAGGCTTCTTACCAAGCTGGGACCACAGGACAGAGGTGCTGACTAGATAGAATCTAATTTATTTTTGTCTTGCTGTCTGTTCATTCAATGCAGGTTTGTCCCCTGAGCCCAAAGGCTGAGAGCCTTGAAAATATGACTGGAAACTTGCTGAGAGGTGGTATTTTTTCTTGGTGTTCTGATGATGTTTTTCAAGCACTATATAAATGGTGCATCATCACAGACCAAAGCAATTGTGTTACAGTGGGAGCATCACAAAATCACCAGCTGTTATCTCAGTAATCAAGTCATTTCTGCTGACACCTCTCTACTTGCTGCAGGTCTGTTCACATTTAAACAAGACAGAAGAAATTCAGTGAAGTCAAGAAAATTTCACCACTTGGACATAGTGCAGATAAGTGGTCAGACAGACTATAGACTGCTTAATAATAAGAAAAAGTTATATATATCTGGGCAGAACACTCTGAAAAAGTAAAGAAAGTTTCTAGAGTGTTAGAAATTGAACAAGAGCCATGACTTACCGGTGCACCCACGTAGCCTTTAATGCCTGGAGGACCCTGTTTTCCCTCGGATCCCTGGCAAGAAATTGAGATACAGTAAACCACCAGAATCTCTTTCACATAAAAGACCAAGAATAAAATTAGTTAGTCAGAAATGCAAATTACTCTTCCAGGCTCACACTGAGGTTTCTTGACTCTCTCAGTGCTAATACAGGAGTAATGTCTTACTTTCCAACTACTTACCCAAACTGACACTCCAATATTTTCCTCTGTTCCCTCAGACATTAACAAATTTTATCCTTCGGCTTTCAGACTTAACCTAAAAAGGTAAATTTTCCCATGCAGGTTTCTCTACAGGTTATTTCAGAAGGTTTGGCAATGTCAGTTGTTGCACACAACACCTGTTGGGGCTCCTGAACACAGTGGAACAAAGCAAAGGTATATATTTCTGCAAAGTGACCACAGTCTTCAAAATGTTACATGTTTTGAAGAGTAAATGAAAAGAAACAAAGCAGAACTGAATTTTCCAGTGTTTATTTTTACTGATATGAAAAAATGCAAGAGGATCGGGTACATTTCATCAATCCTTCAGCTGGTTGTGCACTGACTCGCCCTGGAGAAGGTACACTGTAATGGAGAGTACTCACAGTGTGCCTTTATGTGTCTTACAATGCCTGCAAATTATCTGGATCCTCAGCTGAACAGGCTCGGCCATCAGAGCTGACCTGTGGAGATAACCTGGGCCTGGCAAGTTGACCTAGAGAGCTGGTTTGGCATCTTATATCACCAGTTTGACTGATCATTTTCTTACTTTTATCGCTCCCCCTTTCCCACCACTCTCATCTAATTCCTATCTAACACTAATTGGGTGGCTGTAATGGATAAGGCTTCAAAACAGATAGAGATATTATTATCAAATAATATTAAAATAATTACTACATTTTGTATTAATGGAATTTTCATATTAAAAAGATAATAAAATTAAAAATGTAAGATGTGTTTGCAATTAATTAGTAGCAGAACGGAGGCGCTTTTTTTCCCCCAGTGCAGGTTAACAAGAGTAGTGCTCAAGCACAAGCAAAGGTGGCTCTGGGATCAGACATGAAACCCTCTGCAATGTCAAGAAGCATTACAAGTCCTCTAATAGCAGAGGGAGAGCAGCAGGTATGCACCTAAATCTCTCCTTCAGCCTGCAGAAAAATACTGCTACCAAAGGCTTCGGCAAAACCCCAAGAGAAACAGAGTCCTGCTCCAAGTTGTCCAAATTACAGAAGTCCAACTCAGTCCTGTTACACAAAACGTGGTTGTAACACTCAGCAGAAGCTTCAGAGAAACTGGGTTTGTCTGGATGAGATGTGCTGAACCCACTCAAGGCCTGTGCTGAGATCATGTCTGGTAAACCAGAGAAGCGTGAGACCTTCGACAGCTCGAGCAAGCAAGAAGGAAATTTGTCAAAATGAAACTCTTACCTAATACTTTTTATTTCAAAGGATTGATTTTTTTTTTCCTCCTCTCCCTCTGCTTTTTCTATTAAGTGCAGATAACTGTCAGTTCAGATGGGAATGCTATAGCTGTGTCTGTGCCACAGCAATGACAACCACATAAAACCTCTTTATCCTTTTATTAGACATACAGGGGGGGAGGGAATGAAGGAAAAAGGTGGAATGTTTGCTGCAGGATATTGCAGGCTAAAGGGTCTGAACTCAAAAATCCAAACTCTATTTCTCTGCTATAACATCGTACAATGAACATTCTGAGATATAGCCCCTTTTTCTCTGGACTCACTTATTCCATTTTAATTAACCTGCCAGGTCCTATACAATTATTTGAGAGTTTTCCCCACTGTCCAGTGAACATTTCTTGCCATCTCAGACTATCATGACATCTCTAACACCTCAGCACAAGGCTGGCTTTGATACCTCCTCTTTGTGCCCAGCTTGTAGCCAGCAAGATCACACATCCTTCTTGGGGAGCAAAGTTTACCCTCCAAGTTTGATGAAAAAGAAAAAACCCACTCCAAACCCTACAGTTTTATGCTGAAGACACTGAGCTAGGAACAATCTCCCCTGGAGACATCACTGAGAAGCAAAAGCAGTAAAATCAGGGATGATACACCAAGGCCATTTCATTCCTGGAACCTATACATGAACCCTAAAGGGCTCAGCAGTCATTTCCATAACTCTTTGGACTGAAATTCCATTACCAGAAGTCTGGAGGACTCTTATCTGTGCTACAAGCTTCACACTGTTCATGAGGTCTGTAAAAAGTACAAGATACCTTCTTAAAAGAAACTGCTTGTAATTCCCACTGAAGCAAAAGGCTCCTTGGCTTAGTAGATAAACAAGGGGCTGAATTTCCTGGGGCACAGGTATCATTGCTGAGAACACCCTGGGCTTGCCTGGCTCAATGCTAATGAAGATTTGAGACAGGAAGGATCACAACCCAACCAACCAGAGAAACTGCAAGGTTGCTCTCCATGGAGCCTGAGGTAGAGCCCAGAGCTGCTGTATTGATGCTGATGACAAAAATAAGTGATCTGGCATAAAAAACCCCTAAATAATCATTATACCAGTAATTGGAGACATGACCTCTCTAACTGCCAACTCCACCCATCCTTATACACCTTGTTCCACTTTGATGAGGTGCTCAGGCTTCACACCACGGAGTAAAGGAGTGTAGATTCTTATTTTAGATTTTATAGCTTTGTCAGCAAGTCAGGGTTATTTCTTAAAATAGCTCAGGCCAGAATCCAGCTCAAGGACACTGGACACAGCTAATGCATCCATTAAGGTAAATGAAAGTCACTGTGAAAACACACAATAATTTGATATTTAGCCACTGTGAGAGGCTGGGGTTGGCCAAGCTCATGTCGTCCCTGGGAGCACCTGGCACTGTCCAGTCAGATGTCTTTAAGTTCAGCCCCACCAGCACCTGTCCTGCCCAGCCTATAGATCTGATCTTTTTCTGTTCAGCATTGTCTCATTAATTGGCTGAACTGCATGTTCCTGAAGAACCTGGTGGGAAATATGGAGCAGGATCAAGTCCACCTTGAGGAAGATGTAGGTGCCTCAGTTTAACTCGGTTTGTAAAAGCTTTGCAAAGCAAGTGTGAGGAGGTTCATGCCATAAAGAGCATCATATAGCCTTTGGTTTGTAATTCCACTACATGAGACGTGCAGGACAGAGAGAAAATATGTATTTATTTTCTTGATAGGACAGATGCAGCTAAACAACATTTGTGAGTGATAAATTCAGTTCCTTTCATCCAAGATCCAAATCCCACTGAAGGGCAAAATATTCAGAGTGCCTCCACTCAGCTCAGCCCAGCCCTGCTTTGCATGTGTCATTTATCCCCTGCTAAAGCCAGTATGGTTTCCACAGAGAACCCTGGGATGGCTGCCAAGTATCTCTGCTAATCTACAAATTCCTCGTGAGTTCTGATACCCTCCTGATGGGGCTTTGGGAAAGGGTGAATTTCCCTCTATGCAAAAACACAGGGACACTTTGGAGACAGCTCTGCATAGCTGAGGAACACAGGGGACCTGTGTATGACCTGCTTCATCAGGTCCTCTCAGACAGAGCCAGGGGACAGTCAATGCTACACCTGGAAAGGTGCTGAGGTACTTAACTCCTTTTTGAGGATAATGAGATCAGCAAACTCAGTGCAAGATTTAGGTGACTCTAATCTCTTCCAGAAATGGCTCTTCCAGAAAGATGAGATATTCAAAGGCCTTGGCTTGTGCAGGAACTGAACTGAATGAAATTAATTCAGGCAATCAAACTGTTGTCCTTGCAGCACCTTTCACAGGATGAGCTGAACTTGCTGTGTGTGATACCCCTAAAAACACATTTATCACAATGCACCATCTACTTTTTGTGTTTATAGCAAGGACAAAAACACCTGAGGGGTATTTATCCCCTCAATAACCAGGGAGCAAGGCAAGGAGAGGTGATACTTGGGAAGCATTTCTGATGCTCAGCTAGGTCTCACCAGATCTGCATTCAGAAGCACCTTGTTTGAAGCAAACCCAGAGATATAAGCACTGGCTCAAGTTCTGTATCACACAGGCACTGTTCACTGGTGCAAAACTGAAGCTCCCAAAATAGGCAGAAACACTGAGGATAGGATCTCTACATGATCTTTTATTCAAGTCATAGAGTAGGGATAATAATTCTCATCTGCATCTTAATGAGAGTTGGGAAAGCTACTGAAGCCATGACACAAGGCTTATGTGCCCCAAAACATGATTTCTTTACCTTCTCCAGCTATGCTGTTGATTGAGCAAAAGTTATTTCTTCTTTTTACATACTTTGCATAATTGCTGATAACTTAGCAGACCCCTGATGAAAATGAGCACTTTTGAGTTTCTTTATTCACCAGTGAGAATATCAAATGTCATCAACAAGGAATAATTCAAGCCATGTAAACATAAAAAAGTCCATGAAAAAATATGCCTGCCCATATAAAGAAGAAATGGAAAGCTTACCTTTGGACCTGCTGGCCCAGGCAGTCCAAATGCTCCTGGCTGTCCTGGTTCACCCTGCAAGTAACAGAAATATTGCTGGTAAATACAAATCTTTTATATATAAAGGCTAGGATAGCTCAAACTAGTCAGTACATGCAGTTAGAAATACTGACAGTCCTGAGTGCCATTATACAGAGATCTGAAAGTTTACAATGTGTCTTCCTCACAAAAATGAAAGAGAAAGAAAGAAAATCAAAACTGAAGCAGCTCTTCATCTGCTCACAAAACACAACCAAGAAGTAAAAAATGAGTTCCCTAAGTTGTGAACTGATTACACTTGCATTGATTATAGCATGCAAGGATGGATTCCTTGGAGTCAGCATGATGCATTTGTTCTTGAACTGTCACCTTGCAGTGTATAAACATATCTTATAAGGAATTCTGCAAGTACAAATATGACACTGTCTAGTCCCATGCCATGTGTGATGTGAGGAAGTTGCATCAGTTGTGGAAGCAATATTGAAAAATTGTCACAGTTTTTCCAAAGTAGGACAATAGTGGAACAAAGAAAAAACAGGATGTAAGGAAAAGAGCTTTTTTTACTGTGTGTCACTCCTTTTGTGTATCCCTGCCTTCCAGAGAATCCTTCCCCAAGCTCCTTCAGTTGCCACCAAGTGACTGCCACAAAGGGACAGTGAATGACACAGTGAAGATTCAACATCAGGTTGAAGATATTTCTAAGGGATGGTGATCAAGCAGGGGAAAGGATGTAAGGCTCTAAAACACACTTCTGTGAGACACTGGAAAACATATTTGAGGGTTTGTGTTTCAGCTGTAGTTTTCCTACAGGCAGTATCTGGTACCCTGCATCCTTCCTTGAACTAACCCTCCTCCTTTTCTCTTAGTTTTTATCACTGCACAAGAGGAGTTGAAGTTTTTTCTTCTGTGACCAAGACTCCAATTTCTCCAGCCCATGTCTGCTGTGGAAACATAAGATGGTCCCTTGCACATTTGCTGTCTCTACTAGCCACGGACTCCTTGCCAGCCATAAAACGTGGCCAGGCTCTGCAGCTGCAGCTATTGACTAGCAGGTCCCAAACCACAGGCTGCTCCCTGCCCCTCCTTGGAGACTGATAACAGAGCTGCCCTGGTTAATCCATAGGACACCTGCCTGGGCTACAAACATGAGGGAGAGTCTCAGGGCTATCAACCTCCTGCCATTTGTTTCTGCTGCTCCTAAAATGGCCACACAAATCCCGCAGACGTGTTCCACTCAAGGCAGATTGATTCCCACTGTCTGCCTCGCACCGAAAGCAGGATTACACGGGAGGAACAAAAAGGCTTACGGCTTCTCCTTTTGCTCCATCTCTCCCAGGGGGGCCAGGTGAGCCCAGGGAACCCTGTAACAACAACAGAGTTATCATCAGCACGGCATTAACACCCGCTGCAAGTGCAGAGACACGAGCAGCACATCTAGAGAAGAGTAAGAAACGAGGAGAAACATTTCAACACAAACATTTATTATTTACAGTTTCTGGAGGAGCTGCTGCTGACATTAACACACTAGGGATGATTGATGAGCTGCTAATGAGGAACTAGGCTCTCTCGTCCACTTCACTCATTTAAGAATAAATTAATATAAAAGCTCTGGAGCTAATTAGACACATAACAACTGAGTCATCTTAATATTATCATATCATCTTCTCTTAGCTTCTCTCTTCACAATTCCATTGTCTCAAAAATTGCAATTTTAATGCTTTTTTCCTCCTTGATTATACAGCATTCATCCCAAAGCTCAGAAGCCTCTAGGCAAAGCTATAATATACTTAACTAGTAAGCCTAAAAAGCAAATAGAAAAGAAGCTTTGATATACTCAAGCAGTCCTCAAGAATGACCCTGGCCACTGGGAAGTGAGTCCCAGAGCTGTGAATATGCAAAGGTGTAGAAAACAAAGAAACAGAAAGCCAAATGCCACTTAAACTCAAAATTTTACCATTTAAAATCTTCCCATGCACCAGGATGAATGGAACTAAATATGCTGAGATTGGTGGCTCCCCAACTAACAGCAACAGCAGCAAATGTGGAGAAAAGGCCAAGTTTGCTGCCTGCAGGTGGCAATTTAAAGAACAAATGGAGAGTGGAACAAACAACAGGCAAGTCAACACACACAGGGGAACTGGCTTAGTGTTTTCACTTCTGGGCACTGCAGTAGTTTTGTCTTAGGTGTGTTATAAAAAAGGGTCAAGTGAGAAACAGACACGGGCACTGCAAGCTGCCACTGTAGGCTGTGCTTGTACAAGGCTGGTTTGTTGTGTGTTACTTGGAGGGGCATCTTGCCTTGTGATCTGGAACATTAGCTATTTTATAAGAGGTGGGGAAAGTCTAAATTCCTACAATTCCTCCTGCAAATGAGGATTTGATTAAGGGATTTCCAACAAATGTGTCCAAAGTAAATACTAGTCAACAGAATTAGCTCAGTACTGGATTTAATTTTGAGGGGGTTTTTAAGATGATGACACAATAAGCAGCTAAAGGCCACCACAGTCCAAAAGTTATTTGTGTTCAGTGCAAGTAAAGGCACAGTAATCTTTGGCCTTCCATGTCTCATATTGAAGAGAGTCTGGTGTTTTGGTGTGTATTAGCACTGAGTTCCTGTTGTGTTGCATTTATATATTTTGGAGTTTTACAAAGTTTAGTCAAAGCTCATGCCCTTGAGCTCTCTACATTTGTTAAATGTGGCTGAGCATCATCAATAGGTTTAAAAACTTTAGGCTGCACTTTGATGAAAAACAGTACAACATCACAATCTTCTTTTCTGACCACCTTGCTTACATCTAATGAAACAAAATATAATACAGAGGTAAAAGAAGACTTACAGGAGAGTTGGTTTTCATTGGACTTGCAAAGAGCTTTATAAACTCTTAAAATGTTTCAGAGTATAACTAATAAAGACTTGCACTTACTTTTTCTCCTTTGTCCCCTTTCAGTCCAGGAAAGCCAGGAAAGCCTTCTTCACCCTACACCACCAATGGAAAAAATACATCATGTCAAATGTCATATCATTCTGTGGTATATCTGTGTACTTGAGACAGTGCAGTTGTCATCTCTTGAGAACTGAGTCCAGCTTTTCACCCTCACTGTAACAATTCTGTGCTCAGTCACCTGTAATTTGCCCATATTTGAACAGGTTCACTTTCAGTTTTCCATTCCAGTGCACTACTTCCCTTCCTTTTTGTAATTACCATCCAGAACCAGCAGTTTTCTAAGAAAAGATTAGATACCTACCCTTGTTAAAAAAAAAAGTATTTGAAGCACAGCAGCACTTCCTCAAGGAACCCTCCTGTTGCCATATTCTAAGGCATAAGAACTTGAAGTTTGGCATGGCCAACTTACTACAATGCCAAACTCCCAATGGCATGATTTATTTTTTTTTTTTTAATTTAAATAAATGGCATGGAAATTGGCATGGAAAATTTTGGAAAAATTCAAATTTTAGAGGGTTTATATTTCCCTCTAGCTACTTTCATGTGGACAAAAGACTGGGAGCTTTCTCCCCATCTGCTTTTGTAAAAACTCACTAGCACAGAAAAATCCTTTTGCAAGAGCATTAAATTGGCTAAGAAGTTGATGTATGTATTTCCAAATTGTCTGCATATACATAAGGACTACCTAAATATGTAGGTAAATTCAGGCCAAATTCTACCACATGCAAACTTATTTGTGACTTTTTTTCTGTAAGTCTAGTCTAGGAGACTTAGATGTATTCCTAGGGCAAGGTCCTCTATTTTGACAATAGCGTCAAAATCCAGCTTATTTATTCATCAGGGTATTTGGCACTTAAAAGTAAACAAAAGATAGTACCTGAAAAATATCTGTCCTGTTTATGCAAATTAAAGTCTTTACCTTTATAATCACATTTCTTGCTAACTGAACCTTCACGAAGCACTCCAGAATTTGCAATGCTGCTGGTGGTAAAAATCAGCTCTGCTAAATTCAAATGGCTCTCTAATGACATAGAAAACCCATCAAATAGCAAACGTGAATTTTGAGGAAATCATTTGCTCTGAGAGGTCAATATAACTTGAAGGAACTGCTGTTCCATGGCAAAGTGTGTCACACAGGTAGGAGAACAATTTGTGTCTTTCCTATGCAAAGCAAAAGGAGTTTGCGTAAGGTGCAGTTAATTAGCTTCTTCTTGTGCCTTCTTTTTCCTGCCATGAAATAGCAACTGCTTGACAAACCTGAACAAATTAATACTATGAGCAGTCAATAAGTTTGAAGCACAGTGCTCATAAAAATATTCATGCAGGACAGAAGAGTATCCACTAGCTTTTCCAGTTTTTCTCCAAGGAGAAAATTGCACAGAACCTGGACTCTAGAGACTCCAGAGTCCAGGAGACTCCAGGTTTAATGTCCCCTGGGGAACAAACACTGGGAAGGCTACAGAGTGGGAAGAGCTCCTACTTCTGCCCCTTCTGCTGACTTCCAGTAGAATCATTAAGGGCAGAAAAGCTCTCCCAGGTCGAGTCCAGCCATTTACCCAGCATGGCCATATTTGCATGTTTTTTTCCACTCTTCCAGGGATGACGATTCCTTAACTTCCCTCGGCAGTCTGTTCCATTTGCTTGACCATTTAAAATTGCAAGCATTGTGCAAATATGAAAAAGAAATTGCAGAGGCAGAGAGCACAAGGCAGACACTGTTTCCAAATGCTCTGGGATGAAACACACTGGAGAACAGGTAGGCTCTGGCAGCCGGCATGGAGCCCTGGGGAACAAAAGTCCATCACACTCTTTGCACAAAGGCCAAACCTGGTTGTGCCACTGAGAGGGATTGAAATAAACCTGTATTCCCACAGATTGGCTGCAGTCCCAGCTTCAGCACAATGGGAATCAGGCGGTGACATGTAAACCACACGTAGCTGTTTATGCCATGCAGTCCTATTGTCACCCATCTATTTTATGAATATCTGAAATTCAAAGGCTGTCTTTTTCTGGAGAAGCATCAGGACCAGAATAGGAATATAACAAGGACTTGGGAAATGAGAAGCACCAGCAAAAGAAGAAGAGGCTTCTGATAAAGAGGGGAACTGACTATAGCTTCTAAGGCATCTTCCCTTAGGCTTAGCCTGTATTTTCTGGAATAGTTTTACACTTTAGATGGGGTTACGTTTTGCTTTTTTGGTCAATAGTTTTGTGGAGAAAAACTTAAATGTGCAGGTAGTGGTACCTGTGAGGTATTTTGCAGTAATAAATACGGCATTTGCACTAAAAAATAAGCTGGGCTTAGGAAGTTCTTAAAAAATGAAATACTGCAAGCTCTTTGGATACAGCAATAGAAAAGTCACTCTAAAAACTCCATCCTTCATTCCTCAAAGAACTGATAACAATTCTGCAAGAAAATTAGGAAGGTTTTCTGAGCCATACTGAAAACAAAAAGTTTAACCAGAATTCAGTAAAAAGCACAGAATTTTGAATTTCTTTGTATTTGCTTTTAAATGGAAGCATTCAGAGCCACACAATGAATAGAAAGCAAGGAGCAACCACTACTTCTGTTCTTCCAGGGGCTCTCAGAGCAGGGCTCACATGGGCACATGGGTTGTCCAGACTCAGAGGACCAAAAGAGATGCCACATCATGGGGAATCTCAAAGCACAGGCAGATTTCAGCTGCTGCAGACATAATATTGAGATGATGAAGAATAAAAACACTCCTCTTAGCTTCAGCCAAAAAAACCCCCATAGATGATCTAGCTAAGGACAGACACACCCAGAGAAGTTCCTTTGTTAGTTTGTATACATCAGCAGAACTATTCCATTTCTCTATTTGAGGAAGGATGTTTTCCTGGTACACCAGCATCCGTGGATTTACCAGACCATTCCAGCTCCAAGTTAGTGATCCCCCTACACTCACCATATGCACATATACCTTAATTTGTTGCAGGTTGTGCAAAAATTCACCTCACTTGGGTTACAGTGAGGCCCACTACCCCACAGTTTATGGAATACCATATGTTTATGGTCTGTGATCAAATTGTATCCACATTTGCCATGGTGTAACCCCAGCCAGCAGCCAAGGCCCACACAGCCGCTCACTCATTCCTCACCAGTGGGATCAGAGAGAGAATGAGAAGAGTAAAAGCTGGAAAACTCATGGGTGGAAATAAAGACAGTTTAATAGGGAAAGTAAAAGCCAAGCACACAAGCGAATCAAAACAAAGGGAAAACTGCCTGCTTCTGTTCTGCCATCTCCAGGAGAGCAGGGCCTCATCACAGGCAATGGTTACTTGGGAAGAAAACAACATCACTGCAAATGTGCCCCTTTCCTCCTTCTTCCTCCCCTCACTTTATATACTGAGCATGATGTCCCATGGTCTGGAATATCCCTTTGGTCAGTTTGGGTCACCTGTCCTGGCTGTGTCTCTTCCCAACCTCCCCTGATCCCCAAATTTCCTTTCCAGCATGGCCGTACGAAAAGCAGCAAAGGCCTTGCCTCTGTGTAGGCCCTGCTGAGCAATAACAAAAACATCTCTGTATTATCAACACAAATACAAAACATACCAGCCAGTGGGAAGAAAATTAACTCCACCCCAGTCAAAACTAGTACAACATTCTATGCATATCCTGCTATGTCTGAGTGGAGAAAATGATGAAATTACAGAAAAAATAACCTTAATTGTTAGATGATATATTTCAACAGAGTGGGAAAAACAAGTGCCCAGATTTTGTCATATTCAACCTCCTAACAATTTTTTTTCTGAAGAGACCTAAAACAGAGAAGGAAGGAATCTGCAGGTATAAGGAGAGATGTAGAGATAGGACAATTCAGTATTACCTGATCCTAGAGAGACATCAGAAGCACATAAAGGAAAAAACTCCTCAGTGATGTTTTTAAGCAATCTGCTTAAATTTAAATGTTTTTCTTTCCTCCATTTGCAACTCCTCAAGCAGCTGCCAAGTTTACAAATATTTCTTCTAACTTGAGAACAGCTGTGGCCTATAATCACATATTTTATTTGAAACTCTGGGTTGCAGCCTATGTTAATGAAAATAGAGCAAATGAAACAAAAAAAAAAAAGTGGGGGGTGGAAAGTCACTCCAAAACACATGGTTAGATTCTCATTTCCCTGTCAAATTCAAATAAATCACTGGTCTCTTCCTTTAGCATACAGATCAGAGAACTGAAGACACATCATTCTAAGGTCAATTCCATACATATTATTTATTTTATCTTCCAAACTGGTCTACATCTCACACAAAAGGGCCATTTTTCTAATCCTGGTATGAAATTAAAATTTCTAACCCTGTCACAAAATGTCAATGAAGGTGTCATTGGGAGACCTGCAAAAAATCTGCCAAGCTGAACCCCATGAATCACACACTCAGCATGTTGGCAGCTGCACAAACTGGGGGATCTAGAGCCAAAGTAGGAGGCAAAATAGCAAGATTTGAAAAGAAACAGAACAATTGGGCAAGATCAAAAGGAAACAGAAGTAAAATTGAACTATGGAGTGGTGGCACTTCACCATTAACACCCCCCTCTCTCCTTTGTTAATTAACTTCACAGCATCCCTGTGAAATGAGAAGGGGGTTACAGCAACTGTAATATTGCTGTCACCTCCTGAGGGTGATCAGTCAGAGGTACAACAAAGCAGAGGACAGACAAAAGGTCTGGGGCAAAGATAGAAACTCACTCCAGATTTCCTGTGACCCAGGTCAGTGCCTTAACCATAATTGTATTATTTCTCCTGGCTCTTTGGCCTGCATCTAACTTGGCAGCTTGATGTTCATGAAGAATAAATGAGAAGGTGATGGGTAGCTGTCCTACTGCTGATCCGTGGCTATACCCTGAATTGTTATCAGTGTTTGATGAGTCACATGAAGTGGGAGAACACAAGAGATTGACTGGGGTCTTCAGGTTCAAATGTCTTAAAACACTTCCAGGAGACCTCATGGTCTGGAAGAATGCAATATCTTTCTTTTCAGGGTTTCTCCATTCAAGAGAACCAACCAATGGCACAATAAATATTTTATTGAAATATACTGTAAATTTTGAGGTGGGGTTTTTTGGTGGGTTTTTTCTTAGAGAGGCAGGGCAAAGACCAAGGTTTCATTAAAAGCCAGGGATGATCTGCAGATCAACTGAGAGGCAGAGCTGCAGTGGATATATGTCCACCTAGCTCCATTTTCAAAAGCTGCTGACCACACAGGCAGCACAAATGACTGCCATTCTGCAGTGCCCAGATGCAGGGTTCTATTAGCTTAATGATGCTAAAGCCCTATTAATATCTTGGCAAATTTGACACCAAAGCTGGCCTAATCTTCTGCTTCAAGATAAAATAAGTCATTCGTCTCAACTTGGAGTTTGCTGCAGTAAAGAAGAAAGAAATGAAGAAAATCTTCTCTTCTGAATCTCTGTCAGATTATAGTCTGATTTAATAAACAGAATTGTAATGTGGATATGATACACAGGGGGCAGTAGAAGTCATAGGTTCTTCAGGACTATCAGGAAATCCAGTCCAGTGCAAACAGCTGTTTATATGAAAACTATTGGTGTTTTTTGTATTTCAAACATATGCAAGATTTTATTTAATCCATTACATAGAATTCAATTGTTCCCAAAAGGTACTTTCCCAGAGATATTAATTTTCAAAAGCCTTCTAAACCCTTGAATCTTATCATGAATGTCATGGACCACCCTATGAGACCACAAAGGTTCATCTGACCATTCACTTTATGATCATGGTTCTTCTGGAAAGAGCAGATGCCCCATTTTTCAGAAATTCCAACAGATATATTTCTCTCAAGAAACCTGATAGTCCAAATTTTCATAAAAATAGGTAAAGCAACAGCTGGGTTGTAGCTAATTTGATACATCTATAAGCTTGGTACTGCAGGAGAAAAGATGCATCAGAGCTCACTCATGTGGCACAGCTCTACAGTAATCCAGGTCAGTGTAGAGTTCAGAATAACACAGAAACATCCTAAAGGCTTTAAAGTTGTCACTGGAGCCTGGAATCTTGTCCATCAGCTTCATATTGTCTGCTTCCCCACCACAACACTCCTTCACTCCTTAAGCAGGTGATTGCTAAGAGTGGGGTGGTCAGACACCCCTGACAACTCCTGAACTCCTGCTTCATCTCCAACCCAGGCTGAGCCAAGTGGAGAACGTAACTAAAGAAAGCACCTCTGCAGCACAGAGCACAGGGGAGTACAAGAGGGAGCTCTGCTGTTTGAAATATTCCTGTTCAGCAGCTAGAGTTGCTCAATCAATTGCTGAAACGTTCAAATTAAGAAACAGTCAAGAATTTGCAGAGCTATTTATGATTGAACATAATGAATAGGAGGTAAAATATAATTGGAAACAATCAGTACTATAATCTCACTGCACAGAGGAATAACCTGATGAATATACTGGACTACAATGAGTTGGGTTTGCAGATGTAGGACCAATAGATCCCAAAAGTTCATTTTTCTTGTTTGAATTGTTGGGGCAAGAGGGTCTTCAGTTAAAGACACATTTCTTAGAAACCTTGAAATATGAAAAACATAACTCTGCTCCAGAAATTTCTTTACCTTGAAGCACAAGTTGATGCTCCTTGCCAGCACCTGACATTACTCAGGACCAGACAGAAGCTTGCTATGTACCAGAGGGTACATAGCATTTGTTCATTGAAACAGAAAAATATTCCAGTCATGTATCATGGCATTGATGAATTAAAGTCATTACATCTATAAAAAGAAAATGGTTTTGGTCTCGTGGATGATATGATACATACTGGTTGATACTTTTTCTTGGAAGAATAATCTATATGCCATTTGCTTCGCTTCTGGGAAGTTTCTGAAGCTTCAAATCTCTAAATACACCTCAACAATTTTGGTAGCTCCAACAATTTCAGAGCTCATTAGGGCAGAGGAGTAATGTGTCGGAGTGCTCCAAACTCTGGTGTTGATCAGCTTTTAACCATCTTCTGCTACTGATATTCCACGTTCACCTCTTAGTCAATCTTCTGGTGCCTCCCTGAAATGTGTACAAAGCTTTTCCTCAGGATTAACTGCATCGTCTAGCCCGTGATTCCTCTCCTCCTCGAAGAATCCCTTCCTTTAAATCTCTCCCTGCTGGGTTAATTTGCCAAATCATGGATCCTTCTTCTCATTGCTCTTTGCAATGAGCAACATCTCTCCACACCTCTCTTTAAATGTCACACCCAAACTGAAGAGAACATCTGCCTAAAGTCTTATCACCACCTACTTATAACTTGCAGTGATGCACTGCTGTTAATTGCCAAACACACCTGAGGCTGCTCAGTCAGGTCTTTGCCAAAGCTATAAATCTCTCTGATCCAGCCAGACACAGGGGTTGGAACTAGATGGTCTTTAAAGTCCCTTCCAACTCAAACTATTCTATGGTTTTATGCTATTTCTTTATGAAGTGGTGCTGCTCCCTAGGTTTATTTCATCTCAGAGGTTATGACAAAGGTCATGATCCTTCTTCCCATTTTACTTGGACACTGAGGTATGGGAAAGGGAAAAGGTCTGGTCAAGATCTTCTTTGGAGCCAGTGACAAGCACAGAAAAAAACCCAAAACTGTCTCCAGAGACCCAAACCTACTCCCAACACCAAATCAGATATCCTTGACATAACCACTAAGGGTCCACATACTGCTTCAGCAGAAAACATTTGTCATGAAAAAAACCTCACATTTTCCTCATCTGGCACTTAGCACTACTGAGTACATTTATTACTCAGCAGGGTCTGAGACCCAAAACACTTCCTGTCAATGCCAGAGACAGAAGGCTTTGTGGGCTTTGGGAGACATAAAATCTCAAGGTAGTGCTTAAGAAAAAGGGTGAGAGACCCAGAACAAGAAATTAAAGGTGTTGCACTCGAGTAAGTTAAGAACAGCATAAAATCCAGTGCTGCCCTTACCTGCCCCGTCAGGGAACCCATGAACAAGGCACCTGCACCTTCTCAGCCATCACAAAGCCAAGAACCAGCAACAGCTTTGATCTGTGGAAAGGGGACAACCCATCTGCTTAACTAGAGAGAATAATCAGCAGGGAGAAGGGCAGGGAATGCTTGGGATACCTTTGAAGGACCAGTGATAGCAACTTTGTGCAATGCTTCAGCTCTCTGTGATTTGTTGGGCTACAAGCTGCACTTCAGAGGGTGTGCTCCAGACTGCTGGGAAAGCTGTTTTATTTCCCACCTAACAGGCAGATAATCCATACCTATCCACTACAACATCACTCTCAGGAGCATCCTACATTCCAATAAGATTTATCAATTACAGAATCAAGACAATGTGGTTTTTTTCTGGCCTCCACCCCCCCAGTTTATTTTCAGAAGAAATGTGGAGCTGGCAAATCTCTCTCACATAGTTCCTTTCCTCACTGCCAGTGAGGCAGAGAAATCCTCTAAAGAAACAAGTGCTGGAGACTTTGCAAACTTCTGGCTGCCAGTAGATGTCATTGCATACCAACAATGTACCTGCCAGCCAGGGAACAATGCTGGAAAGAAATACAAGAAATACATGTTTTCTAAGTTTATGCAATGGGAAAAAAAAAAAAAAAAGAAAAAAAAAAAGGGAGAAAAAAAAAGGAACCAAGTTACTAGCACTCTTACACTGCTGAGAATTGATCTGTCACAATCACAATAACTGTGTGAGCTGACTTTGAGTTGTTTATTGCAATCTGCAGCTGTTATTCTGGGTCACAGAAACCCACAGAATTTATCTAAAACCCTCTAATTATGGTTAAGAAAAAGAACTCCATCAAACCATGGTTATTTAGTTCTGCAGAATGTGATTTAACTACATTTAAGGGGACACAAAAATACTCAGCACGCAGACCAAAATTGGTCACACACAGAGGAGGATTCAGAACATACTGAGTAAGGCACATAGTGACATTACTAGAACTCACCTTTTAATATGAGGATTCTAAGAAGAAATCACAGATATAACTCCAGTAAACTGCGTAACAGTCTTAAGAGGTAGATGAGGTATTATACAGATGTTTAAGTGCTGGACTGAGAGGTTAAGTGCTCTTAACCAGCATTCAGTTGCTAAGAATAGTTTCTGAGCCAAAGAATAGTTCCAAACCAAAAGCAAACCCAAAACCCAAAAATATAAAAAAAGCCCTGCAGACTGTGCTTTCACTTTGCATTACCAGGTCAGTTTTACTCACATTACCTTTTATTCTGCAATAAAATAAGAAGACCTGAGCACTAAGAACATGAGAACGCAACCCTGAAGAGGCAATGTTTCCATAGCCACTGTCTCCAAGGAGCATCAATGACAGGGCACCGGGGTTTGGTTTTGTCTGCAAATTTCAACTCAATATTATCTCTAAACTTGGAGATGTTTTCCCATCTTGTTACTGTCAAGATGCGCTCACTGAAGGAGCCAGAAGGGATGCTGATGCAGCAAGGCTTCTGCAGTCTGCTTCTGCCTTAGTCTCTCTGGGAAAACCCTTCAGCTCACCAGTCCTGGGTAAACTGAGTGGCATTTGTGAGTCTGGGGACTTGGTGACACTACGTGAACACCACAGCAGCCCAGGCAAGGTCTGTAACCTCACTGGAACATCTTCCCTGCACTGGGCTCACCATTTCGGCAATGAAAAGGACACACATATCTCTTGAAGTGATAATAAGTTTTATTTGGAAGTTGCAGGAATAAGGATTATTTCTTGGTTCATGTAAGTTTAGGCCCCGTATCACTGAAGAGCTCAGAGAACAGATCCTGCCATTAGAAGTTCAAGCTGGTTGCTCCCCCTCCTTTGTACTGAAGCTGTTTTCAAGCTTTCACCTCTGGCCCTTGGGTCTAAAATATCATTGCCAGCCTGCGCCTTGCCTGCCAGCAAATCACACACACCATCCTCCTGGTCCCAGAATGCATCCCTTAAAAATATACAGATGAAAGTTCTCTTCCTCCATCAAACCAGCCTGCAGCACCAAGCTCCAGCTATGCCTGCAGCACTTCTTGCAGCCAGAACTGCACTCATTTTTTTGTGTCCCAAGTTGCTGGATGCTGGCCAGCCCTGATCTAAAGGCACAGTGCTCGTGCTGATTTGGTAAGTCCTGCTGACAGCACAGCACAGGGGTAAAAAAGCAACAGGGCCTTCAGGTCAGGCCTTTGGTATATTCAGCTGCCTCGGGGCAGACAGAGCACAGGGCTCTGTGTGGAGACACTGTTTGTAACAGAGCAGATTTACACAACTTTTCCAGAAGCCCTAAACATGGCAATAACCACAAATTAGAAGAGAAGGGAAGGGAAGCAAAGCCTTTGTCTGAAGGATCTAGCAGGCAAGATACACAGACCTGGAGAGAAAAAGGGTCTTCAGGTTAATTTTAGGGGAACAAAGACTAGCTGCTTTGCTCAAGGTCATTAGAGCCAAGTTCCAAGTCTGGATGTCCTACAGTCTAGACCAGAGCCTGAACTATCTGCCTGCTTTTCTTTTCTATGCTTGGCCTTGCAGTCACTACTGCATCTCTAATAAGCCAAGCCACTTTAGAGATTTTATTATCTTCAGAAATACTGTAATAACCCTTCTGCATTTTTATCAGTCTTTACCATGAAAAAAAATTGCTAGGAGAATATAGACTTAATCTACTAAAGTTGTTTCTCATATTCATTGCTGCCTGTGTGATTATTAGCATGAAGGGAAACAGATAAAGCACAAAAGGAAAGCTTGGATACTCTTGAAAACTAATTAGTGACGGAAGTCCCAGTGCAAAACATAATGAAACCTTCATTCACCACCTCTGCAAAAGATGGATGTTTATGGTTAGAGTTTTTTCCTCTGACTAATTGGTTTCCTGTGGAAAAATCATGGTAGTGATCACTTGCTCCACTTGTTTCATGGAACTTTTTTTCACGCTTCCTACTCTTCTTCAACAGATGTGAATAGGGTTGGCCTAAACCCTGAACAAACTATTGAAATTTGTCTCATTCTGGGCAACAAAGGTGTTAGGAATATTCAAGGGTTGTACAAAAGCCTAAGAACAGCTACCAGCAGTCAAGACAAAGGTACAGTGAGCTTCTGGCCCTTCTGCCTCAGTTTTCCTCATGGAAAATTTCTCAAACCTTCTGTCCTTCTGTCACCAATCACAGTTTGCAGAGCTCCACTGACATCCTGAAGCAGAGAATGTCTTTGTGCTCACTAGAGGTTTACTGATGTCTCTGTCTAATTAACTCATATGCATTCTTTCAAATACATGAAATTTTAACCTCCAGAGGAGTTTGCAAAGAGTTGTTTCAATACCTGCTGGATGAAAAGCAACTTAATTTTGTTCTTTTTAACTTCCTATCAGGTAGCTTGGCTTGCTTCCCCTTCAGTTTTACAATAGAAGAAAGAGTGAAAAATAATTTCACACTAATATCTCCATATCACTCAAAGTTTGACAGATTTGAGTCTCATTTCCCCTGAAGTCATCACATTTCCAAGCACCTTCCTGCCTACAGAGCCTTTTCCCTGCTCTTGGCCTTTGGGATGCTGGGAGGATGTCTCAGCACCATTGCATGATGCTCAGTACTTTGCAAGACAAAGGCATAAGTTTTTGAAAGCCTCCCAGTTAAATTCTGCACAGAGGCATCAGAAGGGCTGGCTCGTGATTTGGATGGCTGTGCCCCAGGAATGCAGACCTCATGCTCTGCAGAACCTCCCCTGTCAGACATGAATTCTCTGACTTTGATCAAGTTACTGAAACCCCGTTTTGCTTGAATCATCCTCAAAAATGCTCTCCAGCTGCTCCTGCTGCCCTCACTCATCTCCTGCCCCTACTACTCACTCTTGCATCAATAGAGATCTGAAGATGTGAGTTATAACCCTTCCAGGACCAGGCCATCTGGTTTAGCAGATAGCCACTTAGAAAACATCCAGAATAAAGCTAAAGCATTCCCTTTCATGGTGATGATGTTACAGAATTGGATATTTACCCTCATATAACAATCAGTTAAACAACAAGCATTTGCAAAAGTGAATGAACACACAGTAAAGGGACACAGATTTATGAGCAGAAATGTGACAGACTACATTTAATGTGAAAGGGATTAAGAACTCTAAGAGCTGAAAGATGACAGTCAACAATGGAAATTTAAGATGAAATACAGAGCAGCAATAGTTGAATCCCACCTCTCCAGGAAAATCACTTGACAGTGGTTTACAAGGGCACCTGTAGACTCATTATGGTATTTTCTTTTTTTTTTTTCTGTGCATAATTACTTGGTTGGATATGCATGTTTCTGTTCATAAAAAGCACCCTCCATCACTCTGAGCTACTTAGGCCTGGCAGAACATGCCAGGCTGCTGCTTGAACCATCACAGTGAGTTTCCTGGGTTTAAAAGTCACACAAACCCTCATGTCAACAAGAATTAGGTTTTTTTCCATAGCTGTTATTATCTTGGGGTTTACCACTAATGATGTGCTTGACATGTTGTATATGCTAATACAAGCATCCTTTTGGCTTTAACTTGGTGATATTACCAAGGTGATGACCTGGAGAAGCAAGGTCAGAACCTCTCCTGTCCTTCTGGAAAAGCACAGGATTTTCCCTCCGACAAGTGCCTCAGGCCTCACAAAAATGCCCTGCAAACAGTACTTGGCAACACTGTGGTCTGACAGGTGTTTGGCATTGGCACAGCTGGAGAGCAAGGCTATAATAAGGGGGTGATTTTAATCTTGTCATCTCAGTCTTTTCAAAGGTGAGACCACTTTGTTCCATCAACATTTAGGATGTGAGCCTCGTCCTTTTAAGGGATCCCACAGCACGTGCACAACAACAACCACACAGACTGCAGCTGTTAGTGAAGTCCAGCATCTCTGATGCAGCTTTCCAGCACTGGCTCATACCCACAAAAATCAAGGAAACAAAGCTGTCACAGCCAAAGTGAGAAAGAATTCCTGCTCATGCAGCCATTGCAGCACTGCAGGCAAACAAAGGAGCCACATGATTCCTCTGTTTCCAGGTGTTCTTCTCTCTGGGAAGGTTTTAATTTCATAGGTTATTCTACTTTGATGGTAACTGGAATTGCAGGCACTTGCAGCCCTGCTCCCTGTGGTTCTGGCTACTTCTTGGGCACCAGAACAGACTGTGCAGGGACGTGGTCATGGCACCAAGCCTGTCAGAGCTCAAGAAACATCTGGATTGTGCTCTTAGTTACACAGTTTAGTTTAAGTAGTCCTGGAAGGAGCAGAGAGTTGAATTAGATGATCCATATGGATTCTTTCCAACTAGAGATAGTGTATGATTTTATGATTCTATATCCTGAGGCTCTCTTTCTAATCAGGCCAGCAACATACAGCTGGTAAATCTTTGCACCAGCACCAGCACTGACACTGAGCCATTGGGTGCACATGGAGCACAAACGCCCTGGCTCCCGTTAACCCTCCCTCCACAGATGAGAACAAGATGCCTCAGGTGGCAGAGTTACCAAATAAACACCACGAGCTGACCGTAACTCAGCATCCTCCAAGCCCACACATTTGTTTGGGCACTCAGTGCTGTTTGGCTATTCCAGCTGAAGAAGTTCTGCACGTACTGTGACATCTCTCTACTTTTCCCCCTCCAGACCTGCAAACCTATTTGTCTCTACATGAAAATAATAAAGATGGAATGACATTTTATGAACTTTTTTCTGCAGAGTTCAAAACATAAGAAAACAAGAATTTGCTTCAACTACAGCACAATTAATGCCATAAACTACCATAAACATCATGTTTCCCACCACAGTGCTGGCTCTCACCGCCTGCCAAACACGAGCTGCTTTCCTAAGGCTGAATCCTGAGTCTCAAAGGCTAAATAGGGTCTGTCAGTGGGAGGACTGCAGAAAAATGAATGCAGGAATGTGCTCTTTATGGCCCCCATGTCTCTAGCCTGACTCAATAATATTTCCTGCCATGAGCAACTGGCATTTCAATTGTAATTCCACATGATGAATTACCATTATATACAATCAATATATCATAACCATAGAAAGAGTAAATGAGAAGCTGCAATGGGCATAAATGCCATGTTCTCTCTAGTGCAGCATTCTTCCTTTCTGATCTCAATCCAATATTGTTTGAAATTCTCTGAGCAATTGAGTAGCCACAAATTCCCTGAAAACATCTCAACAGATTCTCAATCTAATTTTCAATACGGACCATGGCTTCTTCCTTAATACATTTGTCTCCTATCCTGTCAATCTTTCTCCATTTTTCTTTGCAACTTGAAATTTCATTTTGATAATAGGGAAAACACCCTCAACTAGGTGTGATACAGGGCTGCAGAGAGAGCTAATTCTCTTCAGAAGCCTAGGCATCGAGACTCGTTTTTTTCTGCAGACTGGAAAGTTTGTTGCCAGAATTGCCTCAAAATCACCATCTTTTTAAAATGCAAATTAATCCAGCCTTGCCACTTGTTTCCCACTGCTGATAACCAATGACAGAGTTTTCCAAGATAGATAACACAGAAGTTTTAAGTGGTTATTCCGTATCCTCAGTTTTAACCTTTTCTTACTCTGTCCTGCCTAATATTTGAAGTAAAAAATATTCTAGCTTTTTTCATTCAGTTTATTAATTAAAAGATCCAGTTGAAAGAAAGATTATGCAGACTTCTCATAAGCCAAATTTAATCCTGATGAAAAATTCAATAAACTCAAAATTATGCTTTCTTTCTGTTTTTCATCCTTCTGGCCAATTTCTTTAGTGCATTATCCTCCACGAGCTCACTGCTGCTTACACAAAGCAAAGATTATGATTTCAATTTGATAAGATCTTCCATGGCCAATGCACATGGAAACTCAAAGAACATGAAGGGTAAAAAGCAATGAAAACTCAAAAGCTTGTCTGCAAAAGGAGGCATAAAGGTCCCCACAAAGATCCAACTGTGTCACATCTTTTGTATCCTGTGCACTCCAAAAGCAACCTCTGAACTACAAAAGGCAACAGCAAGCAACTCATTTGTTGGAGCAGGGAAGGATTAGATCTTACCTTTTCTCCTTTTTCTCCTATGCCATAAGCTTTGCCCTAGAAATTAAAAAAAAAAAAAAAAAAAAAAAGGGAAAATGTACATTTGAAAACAAGGATATCAAACAACACTAAAAATACATATTTCATGTTTTCCTTGTTATACATCCAAGATCTATCTCTCTTTATATATAGATATACAAGTCACTTCTCAACTACTATGGGGGAAACAATTTTCTTTGGGCATAATTCCTTGATAATAATTCAGTGACAAATTAAACTAAAAACTTATCCCAAATTCTCCTACTGCAGCCAGAAAAACATCTTATTTTTAATTCATGGAAGAGCATGATGTTACACTTCTAAAAGCAAAGTTGCCAACAACGCTTACTGGAATGAATTTTACGTAGGGTTAAAGATTTTCTTGCCCAAAAACTCAGCCTGGCATTTGCATTAATTACAGCTGGAGAAGGCTGTGTCTTGGTCATTTGAATGTAAAAAGTCAAGAGAGATTTGCATCTTTTTAGTGTTCAGTTGCCTCATATTGTCCCCCAGCAGACGTACAGCTGTGGTGACCAAGTGCACCCAAGTAACATATTTCATTAGAAGGTCAATATTAAGTCATTTATCAGCTGTACAAGGGATGAAACCTCCATTTGCCCCTCTCCAAGAGAGGCCAATGGGTGCCAGGAAGATCAGGCTCCTCCTGGGATTCAGGTCCAGCAGAGGGAACAGCTTTGACCAGGGCACACAATGCTGTGAGCAGATTCTCACCATAAAGGAGAAAACAACTACTTACATTTTCATCTCCTTTAGCAAAATCATTGGGTATTTTTTACTTACTGACTCTCCTTTCTCTCCTCGGAGTCCAGGAAGCCCTGGGATGCCTCTTTCTCCCTTGAAATAGAAAATGTGTTAATATCACATAATTAATTTGTTCCTTTCTTAGACATAGAAGGAAAGTGATGCAACAAGGGTTTGACTCAAATTATGGACACTTTTCGTACCACCAGTCTCTACAGCCAAGATTTCAGCTCCTACCCTAAGGACTGGGTGTACCTAATTGCATGTCTTGAACATCCAAGTTTTCAGATTGATTTTGTAGTCTGTTTTTCATATGAAAATACAGGCAGAAGCCTTAAGAGTTCACTGGCAAGGCAGAGAGTTTTCTCTTGCGAAGTAATTCAAAAGCCCTTATTTTTATTAAGAGAGAAAATACTTGGAAAGGTGCTTTGCAGAAGACTTAGAGGGTACATGCCTAAAATGTGCAAAACATAATCTGAAAATATTGTTAAAATTTTAGAGCTTTTTTTTTTTTTTTTGTAATCCAAACCCCTTGTTTTCAGTCACACTAAATTTTCACTATCAGTGAACCTTTCTCTTCCCTCCCACAAGTGTTCAGCACACACAGTCATTCTTCCTGCTTGTTCCAATGGGAGAGAGGAAAAGTAAGAAGAGAGACCATTGAAAAGATACAACTTATAATGCTTGGAAAAGTTATAACTGGAGAAGGACATGCATAGGGAGGAAAAGTGAAAAATGGTCGATGAAAAACCAAGCAAAACTTTTTCTTCACTTTTCTCCTAAAAGGGATAGGGGTAAAAGGAATAAAGAATCAAAGATCCAAGATTTCATAAATATTTATCAGATACAGAACTAAAAGTGGTGCCAAACCCAGAAAGTGCAGAAAAAATACCCGTAAATCATTTTCACACACTGCTCTGCAGTCTCAAAACTAGAGGATGAAGGACCTGCTGAGGATATATCCACTACTTGGACTAGTTCAAGGCTATGTGCTATGTTGCCACCAGTTCCTTCAATTCCTCTAGCACTGGGAGCTGCTGGGGAGCAGAGGGCTCTACCCACACACCTCTGCCTAGCTCCTTCCTGATTCTCACCCAAAAAGTACAAACCAGAAATGTGCTGTGCTGAGCACCCCATCTCTCACTTACAAATACAATGTACTCACCTATTTGTGCCTCCCATCTCTTTTGCTAGAGGGAAATCAGGCACTACAGACTTCAGTACAGACTTAACATCGAGCTGAAAAAGTCTCAGACCTGGGGCAGGACCCTCCAGTACCAGAGCATCAAAAGGTCTGATGACCCCTGCTCTCCCCAAATCTCCCCACATGGACCACAGCAGGATTTAGTTTTGTGTCTCTATCCAATTTATCCTGATCGATGCCCCTGAAAAAAATGTGCTTAGCAGCACCAGGAACTGAAAACATTTCCCAGGATCATGCTTTTTTTTTTTTCCCCAGGTAATGAAATGCTTTTGAAAGCACAGGAAATATGGAAGTCTCTTTCTTTACCTTTCAGCTTTGTTTTTTGCTGAAATAAAGAAAACTCACAGTGAAAGTAGCATACAGGCAAAAATTTTGTCGTGGTCAATTAAGAAGGCTGCGGTAAAATTCATAAAAAATATTTATGCGACCATCTCTTTTAAGTCACTGAAAGTACAAGCCTTTCTAATTTGGAGGAAAAGATACATGCTGCTAGAGCTTGTCTAATACACTGGACTTCACAAACTTCACAGTGGCAGGTAAGAATTGTATTTCTTTGTGGACAAAAACACATCTCACAGAGAAAGAATTTTCTCTACCCGTGGATCATAGCGGTGCTGGAAGAGAGAAGGAGCCTGTTGATCATCAGCCTAGTGCCCCAACCAGCCATCCTGGCTGCCTGCAAACAGCACAGCCTGCAGAGGGACGGTGGAAGGAAAATAAATCAGCCTGGGTTGTCATTAACATCTAAAATTTGTCGATAGGCCCCAGCTTCAGACATATTAGCCAGTTCTGCCACAGCTATTTCCTGCCTAGCTGTCTCCCAGTACGATCCTTTACCGTATCTAATTCCAAAACACATCAACTGTGTCTCCGTGCATTACCCTCACTTTGGCAGCATGGGTGATTGAGGCAGAGGTGTTTATCTCCCAGAATTTTTTTCCACTTTTTTGATAAAGAGGCAAGCTCTCCTGTTTCTCCCTGCCTTTGAAAGCACAGAGAAGATCAGAATCATATTATCTTCATCTTTCTTTAATAAATACCAGGTGGTAACGTTGGGAAGCTGCAAATAAACATTGAATTCCTTGCCAAGGCCAGGATTTTAGCTTGGGTAGCTCAGTAAAGCAGGGAGAGAGAAGGGGAGGTAAAATTTATTCTTGAACATAGAGCAAGGGCTGTGACAAGCTGGTCCTTGGCAATAGCGATGTAAGAACTGCCATCAGGAGTGGTATATGTTATTGAATCACAACGTCTTTGCAACCTGGGAGAAAAATCTACTACTCACATTATTTAGCAGATAGAGAAGCTAAATCATTTGTCTCAAATCATCACAAGATCCCATGTTTAAATGGCATCATCCCCACCAGGTCCCTGAGACTGCGACACAGTCCTGCAGTGTACAGTTTTGTGTACAAATCTAAATCACTACAGCCAGGGAAAAGTCACTCCCATCTGCAGGAGTGGGTCAGTCGTTTTGGGGTCTGTTCCAGAAACCTGCTGATGCTGTGCTTGTGGACACACTCCTCTGTATTCCACCAGCATGTCCTGCACCCCTGTGCTGACCCACGGCACACTGAGACGCCCTCCCCAGCACACAGACCTTGGCAAAGCAGGGGAAGACAAAGGGATCTTGCTGCAGGGTGCTTTTATCATTATCATCATTGTCTTTCCTGCAACCTCCTCACAACTGTTATGGTTTTGCCATTCCTTAAAATAGCCCATCACTATTTAAGCTGTCATGGATTAAAATAGAAAGCTCCTATTTATATATACTTGGAAGCATAAAGAACCTTTTTCTGCACAGGCACATTTGAGCAGTAATGAGCCCATGTTCTTTCATACCAGCCTCCAAAAGGCATATTCTTATCTCCAAAACTCCCTGCAGACAGCAGACCAAGCTTTGCCAAAAGACAACATTTCTCTGAAGATGTTTGACCTTCCAAGACCCAGAGTTTTCCTTTCCCCTCTCACAGTCTTTCACAATAACTAAGTGACTTTCAGTGGGAAGCAATTCAATTATTCACCAAACAGGTACAAATTCAGTGACTCACTTTGCAGAAGTGATTCAGATGGAAATAGCTTTGAATATAACTTTTTTCCCAAATAGCTTTTTACAAATAGTAAAACTGGGAACTACCAACACCACCAACTTTCACCTCTCCAGCAATGTTGTGACTCTCTGTTTTCTTCCTGTACAAGTACTCCCTTTGAGTCTATTGCCTCACAGCTCTATCTGGAACCAGGTAGAGAAAGAAAATGTGTTTATGCTGAATGCACACACCTGTATATCAAAGAGGCTTGCAGAACAGGCAGGGTAATATAAAGGCTGCACTGTGAAACTTGCAGCAGATATCACAACCACTCTCCTACCCTTTTATCTAGGAATAAGAGTGCTGAGGGAGGTGGCCTATATTTAACATCATGACTCAGGCAATCTTGCTAAGGATAACAGATTGTGACTGATCCTTTACCTCCAGTCTCAAGAAATTTTCTGGAGTATGGCTGGAAGGCTGCTACCTAAACTATGCACATATATTACTGCTGAGCATGGCACAGCATGGCAGCAGCACCTCATTTTCCAGGTGACCTACCATGGGAGCTGTGCATGACCTAATGAATAACAGTAACTTCCAGAAAAGCCAGTTTAGAAGCAGCAGGAAAGGATTTTGCAATACATTTACTCTAAGAATTACATAAAGCAGCAAGAGAGAGGCCTAAATGCAAGCCTAAAATAAAGATAAAAGATCACAAAAAACTTCTGCAGTCCCAGACTCAACCAGAACTATCTGAACTTAATTGCATACTAAATTGACTCTCATTTCTCAAAATCTTCAAATCCTCAATTTACTCTGAAATTGTTTCACTGTTGCTGTTTTTATTAAACAATGACCTAGCACATATTACTGACCTTTTGACCTTTGGGACCTTCAAAGCCAAGGGGACCCCTCTCCCCCTAAGACAAAAAAGACATGATTAATCAAACTTATCTGCTCATTTTATATTCAAGCAAGGGGATCAATCCTACAACTACTGAGGACAACAAAAATGTTTTCAGGTTTAAACAGAGAAGATAATAAAGCTGACATGCCCTCAGAAGCAATGACAACGAAACTGGTTTCTCAGAGGTCCCAGTCAGAGCCAGAAAAAGCAAGCACATTGCTTTTAAAAGCCAAGAGAATTTTTTTCAATGTGGCCACATTTACCTTCAGACTCTGCTTTATTTTATTTGAAGAAGTATACACATAACTGAGCTGGATAAGAATAATCACTTTATTCTCAATGGTGTTACCAGGATGTCGTGGTTTGAAGGGAAGTGAGTTTTTTTTGGAAGTAGTGGTCAAACCAATTAGTCTTTAGATCTGAATATTGGCACCTTTGTTGGCCACTAAGAGGTGGACACGCCTCTGAGGACACGAGGGGTTAAAAGCCGGATTTCCCAGCAGGACTCTCTCTTTCCTGCTCTGCTTTCGGAGAGGGAGCGTCTTCTCCTCTCCCCTGTCCGGGCCTGGCTAGGCCGGGTGGGGGAGGGGAGCAAGGTGGGCCTGGCTGAGCAAGGTGGGCCTCGGGGTGGGGAACAGAGGGAGCTGGAGTGGAGCTGGTCCAGCTTCCATCTAGAATGGAGGGGTGGAGGGAGAACTTTGGAGGTGTCTTCCGTCCCCCCTCCCTGTCCCATCCCGTTCCCCCCCCCTTTCCCCCCCCCGGTCCCGTCTCTCTCCTCCCCCCACAGAGAGAAGGTGCCGAGTTGGAGCTGCTTGTGAGAGCTGCAGTGTCTGCGATCGCCTGTGCCTGACCTTGGTGGTGGGAGATAAAGCTTTTAACTCTTTCTAAGGCAGAAGAGAGTTATCCCTGGACGCTGTATTCTCATAGTTGGTGGTTTTAGAAGAGAGAGGACAGCCTGGGACCGAGAGGGTAATGTGAGATGAAAAGAAGCCCCTTCGATTGCCGGAATGAAGAGGAGTGGCTTATGAGGCTGGACTTTTCTTGCATAAGATAGCCATAGACGGACCCTGGACCCTCCTGATTATAAATAAGACTGTGTTTGGGTGGATGTTTTTGGCTTAAACCCAGAGACGTTCTGGCCTGCTTCTTGGAGCCCCCGGCCCCAGGGGTAAATGGGGGGGACCTGAGTCCCAAAATGAGAAGATGGCTGGTTTTTGGTACTTGGCCAAAACATCCTTAAAAAGAGCCCTGTTGCAGTGCAGGTCCATGGACGGCAGTGAGAGTGCCGGACATGGAAAGGAGGGTGTCACCTTGGCAGACCCCTCGAGGCAGTGCCATGGGTGACGTGGGAACACGGGATGGTGGACCTGTGTTTCCTGTGGGGGGGGGCGGTCTGTGGTGCGAGAGAGACTCCTCTCGTCCTGGATGGAATGTGGATTGTCTGAATTTTAAAGGATGATGATTTGGATTAGGAACCCAGGGTTGTTGAGGGATTAAGCAAGTAGATGAAGGTAATGTGCTGGAGTCAACTGAGTGAGCATGTATGGAATGGAAATTGGGGGGAGGAGAAGCAGTGTTTTGGGAGGTTTTCTCTTCTGCTTTTGGGTGGTTGGGTTTTTCTTTCCTTTTCTATCGTCCATTGTTATGTAGTGTAATAAATTGTCTGTCTGCTTCAAGTATTAGGCCTGCTCTGCTCTGTTCTTGACCACATCTCACAGGAGTTCATTAGGTAAAATATACCCTCATGGGTGCATTGGCATTTTGTCTAATGTCAACCCATGACACAGGACTACCAGCATGACCAGAATCACTAAATTAAGTAAAGAGAAAACACCTGGGGAAACTTCCTTTACCTCCATAGACATCCCAAATGAAACACACTCATCTCAACACTCACCTTTTGTCCAGGAGGACAGGAGCAGTTGAAAATCTTGAGATGTCCAACTTGCTCACTGCCAACAGTGGGCCTCACTTCCAGGGGAGGTGTCTCCGTCAGGACCGTGACCTGGCACTGCACCCAAACACCCAAGGTCAGGACAAAGCCTTTGATGCTGGAAAGTTTCCCCTTCCACCCACTTTAGACAAATCCCACAGACACTACTGTGTAACACACAGCCAAATGCATCCTCATGAGGAATGAAATCCCACAAAAGCCATTCATACAAGCAATAGGGGAAAATGTGGCAAAATGAACAATGAACCTCTATAACCAAGACTGAGGGGAGAAGAGTGAAAGTAGGGTAGAAGTTTCTAGTGAGAGTTGGGCACAAGAAAATAAGCTGCAACTGGCACTGTTTTTAGCTGTTTCCAAATAAAACCAGTGGGAAACATGTTGAATATTTCATGTTGCATTTCTGTTGTTCTATCATCACTTTGGGGTTTTGTTTCCCCTGACAGTTTGACAAGGAAAGAGGAACTTGGAAACTTCAAATTCCTCATACTCATCCCTCTGCAGTGGTCCTCCTCCGGTGCTGCTACACTGCCAATTACACAGTTAGGTTTCAATCACCCTTATTAAACAAAATTATAATCCCCCACTGCCACATATTCCCTGATTTCAGTGAGGAGTGTTCATGTGAAAATGAATAAATGACAAAAAGCAGCTTACGGGTCCAGAGGGAATGTCGCAGCAGGTCTCCAGCTCGGCGTGCCTGGAATCACAGTAAATCACCATCCGCTGAAGATCAAACTGGGAGACAAAGGGAGGCAACAGTCTCAGAGACAGTGAATTATTAAAGACCCTGTGTCCTTTTGCTTGGACACAAACAGAGAGGCAAACACAAACAAAAAAACAGATGGTGCTAACTTCAGAGCGGTTCTATGGATCCTGTAGTCAATCTCTAGCTCTCCCTATCAATAATAGACCAATATCTCAGCATGCTACAAGAGCTGAGATAATAAGACCCTGAAAATGCCTATTCAAATCCTGGTGCAGGTTTTCATGCTAATCCCCATGTTCTGGCCAAGTTTCTGTCTGAGAAGACATATCCTGGCCACGTCTATCCTTCCTAGAATTTCATCTAGACACAAGGTCTGTTTTCCTCCTGTTGTGCCTTGCATCTTCTGACCATTCATTCCTGCGTGAGAAATGTTGCAAACACATTTGATATGCATGTCCAGTCCATTTTGCACAGCTAGGAAGATTATACAAATCTGAAATAACAAACTATCACACATAAATTATACCAGGGTATCACTGCTGCTGGACAATCTGCCTGTGTGTCCTGACTTTGGTTCATTTATACTAAGGGTCATTTAATATCTGAGAAACGGAAAATATATCACAACTCTCTTGAGTTCACAAGCTTCTTTTTTTTCCCCTATCTCTTTCTATCACATGTGGAAACATTCATAATGCCAAGATCAGATGGAGAAAGACCTTTCTGTGTAGTTCACACCCAGTTTGTGTTTGATATTTGTGTATGATTTTGTCTTTGCTTCAAATTGTAGCACATTCTGTGACTGGACAGAAAGATGAAATAAATTTCCAGTTTTTAATCCCTGTTATGGAGATACAGTCTCACATGAAAGTACAGCAAGTACATCATAAGGTGCCCATCTGTCATCTGTGCAACACTGGTAACATTTCAGCAATGCTGCCTCAGTAAAAGGCTCAATTACAACACAACCCCCAAACCCCCACTCATTCACAGGCTGCAAACCCAAAGCTGAACCCTTACCCATCTCCAATCAGCACATGCAGCACTTACATCAATGGGGACGCTGTCGTACAAGCGTTTGCCAATCACAGTCTTTCCCTGAATGTCAATGTTCTCCCTGTCCTCAATGGGCAGCATCTGCACCAGCTTGCAGTCAATGTACAGTGACACGGCCCTGGCCTGGATGCCGAGGGCCATCTTGTGCCAGCTGCGGTCGAAGAGGTCGGCGACGCGCGCGCTGCGGAACACGGCCCTGACGGCGTCCCGGGCCAGCCCCACCGCGTTGTACTCCACGGCCCTGTTCTCCCCGTCCAGCCGGATCGACACCTGCAGGGGAACACAAGGGGTTTGGGGAGGAACAAAGCCTTCTCCTGCCTCCTGACTGCCTTCCATCGTCACTCCAGGGATGGCACAGGCCGCGGGGAGAAATCCGAGAAAAGAGCAGAGGATGGAATTTTGTGGGAGATATCGAAAGGGAACCTACATTGTTGTCTTGTGTTATGTAAACAAACAAACAAAAAAGTGTGTATTCTATTTTATCTGTTGGAAGCAGTTGGGAGATGGTTTCTTTTTTCTTTATCTTTTGTAAGGGGGAGGAGGGTGGATGCCTTCTGATAATAGACCATCTGGTAAAACCAAGTGGGGCAGTGTTTCTTATCTCTTTCATCAATTGTCCACTCTCCAGGAGGGATATATTCTGTTAATGGGCCATTAAGGCTCACCAATGACATGACACATTACACCATCCCATTGTGAGATGCTCCACCCAGCGAGGGGAGAGCCGACCATTTCTACCAAGGTAAACACTGAGATGTAGGAACACCAAGCAGCCTGTTTTCCACTGGATTCTCAGAGGAAGACCAGACCCATTTCACCATCACTGAACCGTTTTTTTTCTACAGGATCATCTCTACTCCACAGAACAACATCTGTTACTCCAGGAAGACTTATTTGGACTGCTTCCAACACCCTGACAGCAGGGTGTCAGGTCATATCTCTGACTCTGTCAGGGTTTTCTAGGACTTTTGTTTGTTTGCTTGTTTGCTTTTTTTTCTACTACTGCATTTGTAATTTTAATATTCCTAATAAAGAACTGTTATTCCTATTCCCATATTTTAGCCTGAAAGTCCCTAATTTCAAAATTATAATAATTTGGAGGGAGGGAGTTTACACTCTCCATTCCAAGGAGAGCTTCAACTTTACCTGACAGATACCTGTCTTGCCAAACCAAGACAATTGTGCTGGTAAATAAGATGGGGTTTGGTGCAGACCCATGACCAGCTAGAGCCTCCTCCTGTGAGTACAACCCTCGGATGGTTTCAGCTCAGGCCACCTTGCTGCCATGGCTGGGTTGTGGTGCAGGTCACGGGCACCTCCCCGTAGGGACCTCCCCAAAGCTGAACCTGGTTTGGATCCCTCTACCCTGTGTCCTCCTCCACTGCTTCCCAGCAGGCTCTTTACTCCTATCACATGTCCTCAGTTTTCCCACGGGATATGAAAATATACCTCACTGCCTCACATGAAACCAGTCTGCTGAGCTGTGGCAATGCCCACCCTTTATTTCAGGTGCTTTGAGCAGAAAGTTACACTCCATCCTCTTTACTGCAAGCTACAGCACAGGCAAAAATAGGTTTTTGAAGACATGGAACTTTGAGTTAATTTACAAATGTGTATCTTTTACCAAAGTTAGGCAGTTACGAGCAGGCAGCAGGGAATGGAGCAGGCAGAGCCAGGAATGATGTGTCCACAAGCTGTGGAGCAGGGAGGAGTTTGGGGCACCCTGGACCGAGCTGTGAGTGGTGTGAGGAGCCCAGGGTGGGCTGATTCCAGACCTGACCCAACTTCTCCGTGCAGCTGAGCACTGTGCTGGCTGGGAACTGTGTTGGCTCAGGAGTGTCTGCATCTGAGAGCTCTGCAGGTCTGCAAGGGAGTGCCCAAACCACGACCAACTTCTCATGAAACGAGGCTCATGGGGCTCTGAGGCGCTTCTGGCAGTACAATTTAAGGTGCTTTTGAAATTATTACTGGAAATATTGAGTAGAGTTTTTTTCTCTTCACACCTAAACAGTTCAAATTTTCAACTTCCTGCAAGAAATACTGAGTGATAGACACATTCTCACTCTGCAGCATCTAGGAATGCATGTGGCACAGTAAATCACATTTTCATTTAACAAAGTTGAAGCTGATAATAACTTTTATATAAAGCTTTTACCACTGTCTCAAACCCAGTTATCTAATTCTTCAAGCTGCATCTATTCTTCACTGAGTGTTCCCAAAATCCTTTTAAGTACCAGTCCAAAAGCAGCAGTACTGAATTACTATGTCAGCCCATGCTGACAACCCACTTTAGAGTCCTGGGTAATGCCATCACCTCTATATTTGGTGCTGAGCAGGAAAATGTACAGCCCATCCAAACCACTCCCTCCTCAAGCATCCTTGAAAACCTAAATTCTACCAAGCTGCTAAGAACATGTTGTGTAGGGACAGAGAGCCCTTTAGTACATGCTTACAGTGTTTTTTTCTGAGAACCTGAGAGTACTTGAAAAAGTTATTAGATCAAATTGTGCAACAGCCAGGACTCAGGGTTATGGAGCTATAACAGGTGTTACACCCACATCCAGAGCAGGAACTCATAAGGCATTTACAAGTTATCTAGAAGGCTGTGCAAAACCTGACATAACTCACTGCTCTGTTGTACAGGCATGTGACAACCTTTTTCCAAAAAGACAAAATATTTTCCCTAGGCAGAACTATCTAAACAAAACAACTGATAACTCATTGGTAGTTTCAAGAGAATGGATGGTATTCTTTTTGTCCCCCTTTTCAAGTATTGTATCCTAATAGTTATTGTATCCTAATGTTATTGTATACTAATAACAACAAAGGTATATACAAACATTTATTCAGTGTTTGAATTAAAGGTAAAATATTTGCAGCAAAATCCACTGAAAAAGTAATGGGATTTTTACCAGTTCACAAGAAAAAGGAGTGGGAGGTTAAAGCAAGAAAACTGGCTCATGGGAAAAAAAGAAAAAAAAAGTTTCCTGCTAGCTGCAAAAGAGCCTCTTACCTGTGGTATGCCGTACTTGTCAATAATCTGCCAGATATACCAGTCCTCCTTCCTGGAAGCCTTCCGGAATTTGAAGGTAGTTACAAAGGCATATTCATCAGGCAGGCCTTGTGGAAATACATCCCTGGCATGGGGAGGAAAGAGAGCAATATATCAGCAATAAGCAGTGAAGAGCAGAACTTCTAAAACTCTCTCCATGTCCCAGCAATGCTTTTTAAAAGTATCATTATAGTTCCTAAAAATCTGCTTTATTTGGAAGCTGAAGAGAGATGAACATGAGCTTGTGCCCTCCAGGTTCTCTCTTTATGGAGCCCTTTCATCATTCTAATAGTGAAGCTCCCAAATTGGGTAAATATAATGGAAATCTGCAGTTGAGTATACATCATGTTAAAAAGGTTGTTTTTCACTTCATGCTTCTGTTCATGAAACCTGTAAATAATTCTGTTCTGCTCCAGATGCACTGGAGACCTGTGACTTCTGAGAATGGCCAGGAACACCCAGAACTCTCTAAATATACCAAAATATAGCAACAAATATTATAATATCTGCCCCCAAACAGGCACTATGGTTCATGCCTTTCCAAGAAGATGTTCCTCAGCTGGCAGCCCTGGATAACAGAAGTTTCTCAAATCAAACACTGCAAATGTATCAGGCAGAGATTTACTCAGTGTGACACCATGACCCCTGCACGTAACCAAACACATGAAGTAACCAAATCCAACACTGCTTTTCTCTACTCCACCAAAAAAACCTGTCATAAACATGGGGATGTAGGGTGGGACAGAGGGGATAACTCATCCAGTGTCACTATTTTATTTTTTTGTTACTAACCATTACTGGATGCCTAAGAACAAGAATGAACAAAAAAAGAAACTAAACAAACTCTCTCATACCTCCAGATCTTTGGAATTCAGGAGTTTAATTCAGAGACAAATGCGATTTCTATATCAATAGCTTTTTATGGATTTATCTCATATAGATAACTGCATCCTCCCCTTGAACTCAGGTAAACTTATGACACAACATCCCTTGACAAGAAATCACCCATTGTTGCCCATTGCATAATGAGCTACTCCTCTTTGTTTAGGACCTAACTCAGTTCTTATCAGGGAAAACACAATGAACCTACTCTTTTTCTATCTTTTATGCCATCCATTGTTTTTCAAACTTTGCTCGTAATGCCTCCAATCCATCTCTTTTCCCACCTGAAGAGCCACAGTTAACATTGTTCTTCATGCCTGAGCCAACCTGCTCCTATGATCATTCCCAAATAAGCCCTTCATAAATATCATGTCTGCTTCAGGACATCTGAGCAGTCAGGCATAAGCACTTGATACAAAACAAAACATAATGGCAGCAATTAATGAAGAACAAACTGTGAAACATTGTCCTAATGAATAGTTAACATAATCCATCACTGTGCAGAAACTGGCACAGGCCAAGACACATAAAACTAGAAGCCTTTAATTGTATTAAAAGCAAAAAGTCCTCAAAATTTCCAGAATACTGTTTTGCAGTTGCAGCAAAGGTTGAGATCCAGTCTTTCCTAATGCCAAAATATTCAATCATATTTTAATCTGTGCTTTGAATCTCCTATCCTATCAGCCAAGTTATAAATTCGGAACATTCTGGTTTCATCCATTAATGTGGGTTTTGCTGTATAAAGTGCACCTGCAGGATAGTCACCATTATAAATTGGCTTTCCCTCTGGGGACACAGAGACTCTCTGAATTCTTCCAACACAAAAGAAAACCGAACCAGGCTCTCACTAGCTCCCTTAAGAAATCATTCCTTCAGGAGAGTAGGCAAGCCTGTCTCACTTCTTGGTACTAATTATTTTAACCAGGGAGGTTCCAGTTGCCTGGAAGTTAGCAGATCTCCAAGAAGGGCCAGAAAGAGCACCTGGAAGTGAACAGAAGTAGGATCTGGAAGGAGGGTTGCCTTAAACTAGATATTAGGAAAAAAATTCTTTACTGTAAAGGTGGTCAAGCATTGGAACAACCTACCCAGGGAAGTGGTGGATTTGCCATCTCTGGAAATGCTCATTAAAAAGAGTGGATGTGGCACTTGGGGCATGGTTTAGTGGTCAACATGGAAGAGTAGCACAACAGTTGAACTTAATGATCTTATAGGGCCTTTCCAGACTTAATGATTTTATGGTTCTGGACAGCTCAGAGCTGGGAATAGGAATATCATTATGTAAGACTATTTTTCAAAAAGGGTTTTCAGATGTTTAATATCCACAGAAATAACTGGGAGTTAGGTACCTAAACATCCCAGTGAGTCTGGCCACACCTCATCACACAAGGCTGAAAAACAGCCCATCAGGTAGATTTAAACTGACAGAAAGCCATAAAGACCCATTACCTGCCATCCTCAACTGATTTTTAAAGCTGCCAAGGAACCAGCTGCAAGTTCCCAACAGAGAAAGGTTCCATGCCAAAAGCAAATCTGAAGACATTCTCATTGCTTTGAAGATGTGATAAAAGCTGTTTCTGAAGTCACTGGTCCCTGTATCTTTTACAGAGCTGCACTGCTACATAAATAGCAAAAACTTTGTTTAGCAGTTTTAACTTATTTCCTCACTTAAAAATTATCTGCATCTAGAAGTTCAGCTTTACTTGGGGATCCAAGAGCAGAAATTGCTGTCCCCACAAGTGTTTTATGTTCTTTCACACAAGGCTGAATTGAACTGATGATCGATATTGTGGAACTTTGCTGGATGCCTGGTACCTACAGGGAGCATTCTGCCTGCTCCTTGGTCTATAATTCTGACAACAGGATAGATTGCAGAAAAGGCCCTTGTGAAACTCCAAGACAAAAGAATCCCCCAGTGCTGCAGGTTAGTCTAAGAGTCAATTAACTCAACTACAAGGTCAGGAGAATCACAACTCATACAAGGAAAAAAAAAATTAGTAAGAAGGCAGAAAACTCTTTCAACTATTGCTGGTTTTCAATATATAGCAACATTCTCACATGCTTTAATTTGCAATAAGAGCTTTCATCTGTGACAATAAGCACGAGATCCTACATCTATAATAACACTATGGAAAAAATGTTATCATCAGTTCTCATTTCAGACACCAAATGCAACAACATTTAATAGGGTTTTTACATTTGGTGAGGACAAATGTAGTTAATGTACTCGAGCAATTTGACCAATTTTACAACAGCTAAGCCCACTAATATGAAATGTAACCCATAAGATCTGCAAAAGAAGTTGGAGAAAGCCAGCTCATTTAAATATGCTTCACATCACCAGAGGCTCTTAGAATGACAGGAGGAAAATAAAAACAAAAACGGGAAAGGAGAAGGGGAAGGGGAAGGAGGCTACAGAAGGTTGTGTCTCATAAATCCTTGGCACACATTATTTTGACTTCTACTTCAGAAACCTCAGTGATGGAATAGATACATCCTCTCTAGGTAATTTCTTCCTGTCTTTCTCTGTCCTACATGCTGTAAAAAAAAAAAAAAAAAAAAGGAATCTGTCCTAAGTCTCATTTACTGTCACTTAATTTTCCTGAAGCACCTTTTTCTGTAAGAAGCCATGTGAACAACTTGTTCTCCTCTGCTTGCTGCAGTCTTTTCTGTGTTTTTCAGCTCTCCCTACAGTCCTTTACTCTCTACAAGACCAAAAAAGCCTTCAGTCATTCCACCTCCATCATGCTTTATCTCCTTTACCTTGTTATAAATAGGAGACAGTGAGGGACCTCTTGGGATCATCTCATCTAAAGAAGGTTTTCCTTGTGTTTAGATTTCATTGATTTAAATTGTTCCTGTTCCTTCTTGTCCTGTCAATGAATATGACTAAGAAGATTCTGGCTCTGTCTTCTTTGCTTCCTCCCCATCAGATATTAATACACACGGGTAAGATCCTCCCTCACGGAGTCTTCCCTTCTCTAAGCTGAACAAGCTTTTTTGTCTCTCCTCTTCTTAATATGAAATATTTGTTTGGGAAAAGAAAAAATGAAGCTTTCAACAGGTTTCATGTTCAGTGTGGGAGGTTTTGGTGGCTTTTTGTACAATTTCTTCTCTTGGAAGGGGACTAATGATGAGATCAGAGCAGGAGTTCATGGAGAAACCTAAGGCAGGTGACTGAAGTCAAAGCTGATGTAAAGAGACAGAAAAACACACCAAGGTATCATGCCCTAACCAACCCAGGACTCTATATTGGTACACTGTGCCAATATAAAGAGCAAATAGATCCTGACCAGAAGCTTGGCCAAGCATCAGGTAAGCCTGTGAGGTGATAGCCAAGATCATGATCCAGTCAGGCTGGAACCAGGCCAGGCAAGAGAAGACTAAGGATGGACATGGCCAGTGGGAAGGTGTTGGAGGCATGACTAGGAGGTACAGACAGACGACAGAACAAAAGAGTGAGCCAAAATCTTGGCATTAGGCAAGACACCAGTAATGAGAAACAAGCCTGAGCATCCAAAAACAGAAGTCTGCAGCACAGTTTTGGCCAGAAGATCCACTGAGGAGCCATGAACAAGGAGTAGGACAGCCTCAGTTACACGAGGAGTGGGGAAAACCACCAGCCAGATTTTGGGGCCAGTCCTCAGACAGCTGCAGAGACCTGCGAGTCCCTCGGTGATCCTCGACTGAGGCCAAGCTGGGGCTGCTGGGTTTGTTTGCTCACAGATGATGCCTCACCACAAAGAGGAAGAAAATTCATGGTTGTAGGTTACAGATCAGAAGATGGGTAGGCACATTTCCCAGACAGCTAATCTGGCACTTTGTAAAAGTACTATTGCTTGTATAAAAGAATACAAATCCTTTAAGCGGATAATAAAGTGAATTACATATATTGCTTAGTTAATGATTTTGTATCTAATTATGAGATGTTGCTATCAGTTGCTAAACATTGCTGGAGGTTATCTGTGAGCCACAACAGATGTTTTTGTTTGGTTTATTATTCCAGTTATCCGCTTTGTGCAGCTTTACAAGATTTCATTTTCTGTGAGCAATGACCCCATATGCAGCATCTCAGAGCCCTGGCATACAAATGCTAAAATGAACCAAATATGCAAACACCTTCCACGGTGTTATATCCATTTGGGTTCATTCCCAAACCACAGGAGTGTGGAAGTTACAATACAAAAGGATGAAAATGTGAAAGTTCTCCTTTAATTCCATGTTTCAGAATCATTCAAAAGGAATTCTATTAATTTCAATCTACTAATAAAGGATGTTTTACTTCTCATTGTCTGGGTGATAAAATATTCTGCTTATTTTAAAGGCAACAGCAACAACAAATAAATGTGAGTAATCTGAGCAGATGGAAAGCTGTCATAGCTGGTTGGTCTGGCCTCACGGTCTCAGTCTTTCTGAGAAAACAACAGAAACAATAACAAAGTTCTTCAACCCTTACTTTGAAAAAGGATTCAAATGGACAGCCCTCTGTAACCTGTGCTAACTTTCTCCAGTGGTTAATTAGGTTAATCCTCAAAAGTGTACCTTTCTTCCCTGCTGGTTTTTGATGTCAAGTAGCCACTGACTTTCCCATGAGCCTTATTCAAAGAGCCTTTATCAAGCTTTGATTTCCCAGAGGTTCTTATAGAGAATGATCCCTTCAGTTGTTGGCTGCTTCTTAATTTTACCTGTCTACACTGCAGTTCTTGGATTTCTCACCATCACACTTGCTTCACAGATCTTCAAACTTTCATTCACTCCATTCCTACCTACTGAATTACAGAAAATAAGGCTGGACACAGCAGCAGTAGTGACTGAGCTGTGTGATAATGAAGATCAGCAGCTCATACTTGACAGTTCCTGCTTACACCCCAAGAATTGCTCTATTTGTCATAGTCCAGAGATCACAGTGAGACAAAAGAAATAGGTTTATTCCCATCCAAGTGAAATAGGTTTACAGTTTATTCCCATCCACACTCAGACAAGTTATATATATACCAAGTCCAAGATGTCTTTAGTTGGTTGTGCTGAATCAGATCTCTGATCATGGCTCTTTTTACCCTTAGACTTGATATCATTTATTGACTCTAGAGAAAACAGCGTCCCTCTTAGAATATAATTTTTTTCTTTTTTAATTGTACATGAAGAAAGAGAGGAAAGGAAAAAGAGCAAATCAATCCTGTTGGTTCCAGGATGAAAAAAAAAATTGTGAAATCAAGCAAATGCAATTCATAGGACAATCTCAAAAATGCAGTGAGCTAAGAAAAAATAGCTAAAAACAAAATTAAAAATAACAGCCCTCATCCATAAGAAGGAAAAGAAGTCTTATTGATTTTTTTTAAGCTGAAGTTCAAACCAGCACTGAGAAATTTACTGCAAAAGGTGTTAATTATGACAATTCAATCCATGGCTCACAGTTACTCAGTGAAATTATGCACTTACTCTCTTCAAGGCTAATGCTAGCTGGGCTCAAGTGACAACCCCAAGAAACACTTGTGATAGACTGAGACACAACTGGCAGCCTCAGGTCATGAAAGGCTCTGAGGACTGAATTCCTATTGACACAGGATTAAAAGCTGTTCATTCTTCTACAAAGCCAGAATCCGTATTTGCTAACTGGCCACAGCATCTTCCAGCAAGTGTTCTCTTGTGTTTAGCAAATTCAGTGGGAGTGCTACCAAATATTCCCTTTAGAAGCTGTTTATGTAGCCCTAAGTTCTTCTGTGAATGACTTGATACTGCTCCTCAGAACCACTGAGACAGAGCAAACACAACTCATATTCTGCCAGGATGGAGCCTGCAGTTCCTGCTGAGACTCCTGACCGTGTTGTGCATATTCTGTGCCAGATGAACTGGAACAGCTGCTCAAAGCAGAAATATACCTGTAGGTACCAGATAACTACTACAGAGTTAACCTAGAGGAACCAAACAATGCAAGGCAGAGGTTCAGATGAAAATAAAGTGAAAACCCAGAGTACTCACTCAGTTTTCTGAACAACAGGAAAGCTTCCAAGCCGTACATAAGCACTCTGAATACCATCTTCTTTCATTCCAAAAATCTGCTTCACACTGAAGGAGTCCATCAGGTCAAATCCTATCCGTTACAGAAAAAAAACCCAAAAAATACATTAATCAGGCAGTAGGACATGCCTCCAATTGTACTTACATGGATTTCTTAGCCTACAAACAGCACTTGTTTCTGTTGGGAAAAGCCTGAACAAAATTCTGATATGATCTAATCCTCTCAGCCCAAGAAGTCAAAACCAAGCTTAAATTCAAGCTGTCACAGGCTTGAACAGAGTTTTCCAGAAATCAGTAGCTAATTTTTGCATTTCCACAACATCCTGAAAATGCTGTCTAATTCATTAACTCTCATGTAAAAAAAGGAAAAGGTGCAGACTGAAACATTTATTCATAGAATAAGAGAATGTTTTGGGACCTTCAAAGATCATCTAGTTCCAACCCCTCTGCCATGGGCAGGGACACCTTCCCCTAGATCAGATTTTCTTGTCCCCATCCAGCCTGGTCTTGAACACTTCCAGGAATGGGGCATCCACAGCTTCTCAGGGCAACCTGGCCTAGTGTCTCCCCACCCTCATTGTAAAAACTTAATTCTTTATCTCCAATTTAAATCTACCCTCTTTCAGTTTAAAAATCTTGCCCCTTGTCCTGTCACTATGGACATTGGTAAAGGTCTCTTTCTTTTTTGCAAGACCCTTTCATATATTGAAAGGTCATGAGAAAGTCCTCCTGAAACCTTTGCTTCTCCAGGCTGAACAGCCAGGACTTTCTAAAAATTTCTTCACAGCAGAGGTGTTCCAGCCCTCCCATCTTATCCATGGACCTCCACTGTGTATCCACTCCAATGCTCCAGGTCTTTACTGAAAACTTGTCCAAGAAACTTGACCACGTACACTTTTCCTACCATTGCAATACAACTTAGTCCAATCAACTTATCATTATTATGAGCTGTTAATCTTGGTGGAAGACAGTTGCTTAAAGCTTTTGACTTTGTTCCAACAAGGTATTTGTAGTTCAATCTTAACTAAAGATTTAGCTCAATCTTAAAGCTTAACCCATAAGTGAGTCTGCACAGCTCCAGCATCAACATGGTCCCAGCCACAAGGAACACAAGGTTTTGTGACACCAAGTCCCAGGATCTGAAATACACCTGAGGGACAGTGGGGGTACAATGGTGCCACGAATGCCTCCAGTTCCTGGAGGTGCAGAGCTGTGTGGATGCAAACATCCTGCTTTTAGCTCCAAACTGGCTCCACAGATGCAAATCCAAACTGTTCAGCCACTCCCAGAACCAAGCACACTGTGGAGTTAGAGGGAAAGGCACTGTAAAAGGCAGATTGTGAGCAACTGAGCAGACAATATGTGTTTTAATTTTATTCAGGCTATTCCAACATCTTCTCCCCCTCACACATGCACAATTACACATATTAACTCTGGTTTTGTAACTCCAGCACACAAACCTGGTGACATTAAGTGCAGCTTATTTGGATAAATTGCTTTTAAACTATGGCAGTTCTTTCAACTTTGTTCAGTTAGTGAGCTCTTAAAACTTTTCTAGGATAAATAAACACTTTTATGTGATGAAATTAAGCCTGAAGATTCTTGGGTTTCTTAGTTGTCCTCCTAAACCTTTCAGGCTGAAACACAGCGCAGAGCATGAAAAGGCACCAACCTAATGATATTATTCTACACATTTATAGGAACAAATAGTACACCAACCTAGTGATATTATTCTACACATTTACAGAAACAAATAATGATATTATTCTACACATTTATAGGAACGAACTGGCCTGTGAGGGCCAGTACCTAAGCAAATCAAAATTGCAAACAACAAATAAAATGTAAAGCTTCTATCATTTTCTGGACCTTTTTCTGAAGAAATTTCTTCTTCTGAGGAAATATAATCATAATTGTTTGCAAAGACAGAAATGGCTGTCTGGTGCCAAGTTGAGGCCTTTAGTATTACAGTAACTTTCCTGGCTGTCAACAGCTTTTCCTTTTTGTCCACTGTATTTTCAGCTGTTACTGGGCATTTGGGAGGGCAAATAAAGCAGTTAAAGTGCTCCAGGGCCTCATGGCTGCACCTCATAATCACCTCTGCAGCACCTCCAGTGACACATCCCTCTGACACACTGCAATCAGCCACAATTGCAGCTATAAATCAGGGTAAACAGATCCCACCAGAACATGAGAGCTCCCTCCTGGCTGTCACAAACAACACCATGACTTGTCCATACAGCTCATTCCACCCCGCAGTACATATCCTTCATCCACACCAGCCACAGGAACTGAGGGAAGTAATTGAGTGTTGCTGGCAGGGGGAGACCACTCTGACTGGGAAATTGTTAACCATTCACAGGAGAGGAGCTGTGGATGGCTGAGATGCTGCCCAGGTGACATCCTTATGTCCAGTCACCAGAGGCCTCAAGCTGTGAAATCCTGCCCACTTCACAGGTCTTGTAAAGCTCCCTTGCTAAAAATGCACAAGTGCAACACACAGTGGCAAGAAGTTCCTGCCAAGTTTTCCCATCATGAGCTCAGACTCAAAGCTGCTCTTGTTATCTCTGACAACTCAAATGAACGTTCACATCATGAGCAGCTCTGAAGCTGTGCACACTGGTATGCTTTTCCAGTGGAAACAAGAGTCAGATTCAATCTCTTTTTTTTCCCTAAATTTCTTATCAAAATGCACTTTTAAAAGCCTAAATAACACTATGAAACATAAACATGGCTATCAAAACTATTTAGCAAACAGAATTTGGTGTAATGAAAACAAACCACACTCTCACAACATAATCCCATTTACATTTAGGATTGGAAGCACAAAAGTAAATCATGATAGGAAGGGGTTTTTTTTCTTCAGACTATGGATTGGCAAATTAAAAGTTGATTTCTCTATTTTTAATTAATTGATGAATGAGGATGGCTCTTTGGAAGATGTAATGTCGATCAAGGGAAAATTTAAGTCCTTACGTGTGTCGGAGTCCACACTCAAAAGCAAAGGGTTTTTATTTGAATTACACTATTAATTTATTCTGTGCCAAATTTAAACATTGCCCAAACTGATGAGATAACCTCCACTTTTGGGTACTCCATTTACAACCAAAGCCCTTAAATGTAAGGGATACTTTGGCTGCTGAAAGATTTCAACAGAATCACAGAAAGTTTGTCATCAGGCCATACAATAAAAAATTAAGAATTCTGCCAAGAATGAGAAGCATCTCACCTAATTTTAGCTGTCTGAAAAGGAGACATATGATAGATGCAGGTTTCCTCAGTTTCCTTGTAAGTCAGCAGAGAAATTTAGGAGTCCTTAAGACAAACCATCTTAAAGGCAGGCTGAACCCCCACCTGGAGGGCCTCCTTCCTCTCAGCAGAAAGGGAGCTCATACAGAAAGGAATTTTCAGAGTACTGGAGTTGTCTGAGGTCTATTCTGCTTACAGGGAATGCTATCCATTTTGTGAAGGGAGTAAAGCAGAGGTAAAGAGGACAAAAACATAAACAAATCCCACATAACTTATATTCATATTGCCTTATTTGCCATCAGAATTGCAGAGTTTTAAATTTGGCTTGATTAACCAGCTATGATTTTCAAAATCTCTTCTGAAGAACAAACAAACAAACCCAAAATATTGTTATTTGAGCTGAGAAGGTACTCAAGGCAGATTATACAAGTGAAACACACAAAGAAAACACCTAGGCAAGCCTCCAAAGGAATTTGTGAATTAAAGGAACCTCTAAGATTGTTTCAGTTGAAAGACAAGCAAATATATTATCATCACTATTATCACTACTATTAGTATTACTGGTTAGTACTAATATTATTAATGCTATTACTATAATTTTGTTTACTTCATGTGCCTGGAAGCACTTTGCATGGATTATGTTCCCTTGGCTTTAGGAATGGAACTGGGATTGTGAGGGAGACAGCATGAAACTTTTAATTTTGATATTTTAGTCTTGAATTACAATATTAATGTAAAAAATAAGCAATGCTGTGATCATTTCTGCAACATCTGACCAGGACATTTCATCTGGCAGTGTTTGTTCACCAACAATGCAGTAACAACTGTTCCATGAGATCTTTCCCCAGAGAGTTAAATGTGTAACACAGCATTTCTGTGCTGGTGTTACAGCAGAAAAAGTCTGTTCTTTGGTTTTCCCACCACCAAGGAAGCACCACATTGTCAGTACCACAAGGAAAATGAGATGCCACATGTAACTGCCCAGACCTCTCTGCAAGTGAATGAGAAAGAACAGACCTGCCTAAATTAGCAAGGGCAAAGATCCTGTTACCTCTTGCACCATGCCCAAGCAGGGAGAAAGGGTAGGATTTTCCTGCTGCCAGCTGCTTTGATTTAAAAGGTGGCTTTTTGTGGAGCAGGGCAGGTGTGGTTTCCCAATTGGCTCATAAACTGTTTAATCAGTAATGCCATAAACATGGCATTTATTAAGATGCTCTTTGATCTTAAGCCTCTTTCTTCATTAGAGCTTCTAAAACAATATGGGGCCACTGAAACCCTCTAACATGATTACATCTCCTGAAAGCCAGCAGACCCTAGTCCATATTAAAATTAAAACAGTGAGCTGAAAGAGAGGCTCAGATTTGTGACAGCATACTTGGCTTGAAAAGTAATCTCTTCTGCACTGCTCTGCTGATCAAATCAGCCCAATGTCTCACTACTTGAGAGTTATAACTCTTTACAGGAAGCAGCCTGTTTTCCCGAATCAGAAAACACACCCAGATCTTTCTGTTGCAGGGAGAAGATGGCAAAACTTGGCACTGGACAATTTATACATCATCTAACTTTTACATGCAGCCAGGTTTTCTTTTACAGCACCAATGTCCACAGTGCACCCAACTCCTTAAAATATGGCCACAAGGTTATCCAACAGCTCTGTACCCATCCCCTGATCCTACGTTTGTTTCAAGATTATTATCTAGAGGCCCAACTAAAGGGGCCTTGGCTGGTTGCCCTGAATATGGGCCTGGCTGATATTAAAGATTAAGATATGGGCAGCATGGTGGAAGTTGTTGTGCAGGTTGAGATTTTCCTGACTCTCCTGTCTTCACGGAAAAAACAAAACAAAAAACAAAACAAAACAAAACAAACCCAAAAAAAACAAAAAACAAAACAAAACAGAAAACCCACAAGCAAACAAAAACAAACAAAACCAAAACAAAACCACAAACATTAAAAAAACAAACAAACAAACAAACAAAAAAAAAAACCAGAAAAAAAAGAGAGCAAAACATATAAGTTTTAATAGCCAGAAAACACAGCAGTAAGCACATTTGGAAAGGCTTCTCAAAGCAAGACAGAGTCATTGGCTTCTTCTTATTTTGCCCAAAGCAGTTTTCTGAAAAAACTCTCTTTCTTTGTGTTCCCAAGGATCCCAAGGTAACACTCACGGGGAACAACTGGGCTACTTCTAATCGTGAGAGGTTTCGGTGAGACAAAAACTTGGAGAGGAATGTGGGAAATGGTTGAGAAAGGAAAGGCACTGGATATCACAGCCTCAAATGTGGTGTCTGGGATATATTTACTACAGTGGATTGCCAGCCATTAGCACTAATATCAAACAAAGCAGCTTTTTCAGGAAATGCTCTGTCTTGGGTTGAAAAATGTAACCAAATTGAGTATTCTATTTTCAGCTGTTGAAACTGGTTGGTATTGTTCTTTATCTCTTGTAACTCTAGGGGGGAAAGAGGGCGGATGCCTTCTTTAATAGGACAACTGATAATACCAGATAAGGCAGTGTTTCTTATCTCTTTCATCAACTTCGTCTCCCCCTCTGGAGGATATCTTCTGTTAATGGGCCATTAAGGCTCACCAGTGCCATGACACATTACATCATCCCACTGTGAGATGCTCCACCCAGTGGGGAGGAGCCAACCCTTCCCTACTCAGATAAAATAGGGACACAAGGACCCCAGAGCAGCCTGTTTCTACTGGATTCCCAGAGGAAGACTGGGCCCTTTTCTTGAGGATTATCTCTACTCCAGTGGGGTTGTGTTTGTCACTCTAGAAGGACTTACTTTGGACTGCTTCCAACACCCTCGCCAACAGGTTTGCATTCCGACTCTGTCAGTGGTCCTTTGTACTACTGCATTTATCTTATTTTTATTTTTACCTTTCCTGTTGTTTGTTCTTCTCTCTCTGTTAAATGGTATTTCTGACTTGGAGTCTCACTGGTTTTGCTTTCAAACCAGTACATGCTCCTTCCTCTGGTCTTGGTCAAACTCCCACCTGAATTATCGACCTTGTCAATGTATTGATGAAGAATCACCAGTAGCCATGATCAGTTGTCATCACCTGCTGGTTCAATGACACCTCTGAAAACAGCAATCTGTACAGCCTGTGATAAAATAGCTCATGCTGCTTTTACTGAGGGATGATCAATGGCACTGAACTTTATTGTACACCAGAGCAGTGCATGAATTCCTGTGAAAAACAGTAACACCTGGGAGTCTTTCAGCAAATACATGAACTTGTCTAACATCTCTGCACTCTTGAAAGTTAAGTTTTCACAGATTTTCTGTGCCCACAAGGAAGAGACTATATGCCCTCGGTGTCCCTTTTAACACCTCCAGGATGCTCTGCAAGGCTATCACCACTGTGATAGCACTTGCAGTGAAGGAGCCCTAGCTTTTGTTATATTAGTTCATTTCTGTGCTAATATATACTCTAAAAAAAGAGGAAAAAATATGCTGTCATGCCATAAAATAAGGTTACACGGTGTATTTAATGAGAGAGGTCTAGTAATCAGTTATGTCAAGGCAGAGTGTAGATGAGGTTATTGTTTTTTTTCTCCTGTATCTAAACATTTGGCGTTCTTGTCTTCCACAGTGCTCTATGCTGAAAGCAGCTATTTCTGGACAGCCAACGTGTCTCAGTTCAGGGCTGGAGTAGAAGTGTCCAAATCCCAAAGGAGGAACCATTTACTTTATTCATCATGTGTTGCTGTTATTGTTATAGTAGCCATTATCTGCTGCAGTATTTCTGACATTTCTTCCTCCACAGGAAAAGAAATCCTGTCAAGAGCTGAGTGAGTATCAGATTTTAGGCATATTTGTAAGATCTCACTGAAGAATCCATCTCAAAGGATCTTCAACCACATCTAATCTAAGCCTACTTTCTTCCTCTGTGAAACCAATTCCCCATCTGTTTGCCACATGCATTTTTAAAATGTCTCTTTCTAGCTTTCTTCTTAGCCCCCTTCAAGTACTGAAGGTTGCAGGAAGATGTCCCTGGCCTCCTCCTTTCTCCTGGTTGAGCATCCCCACATCTCAGCCCGTCTTTACAGCAGAGGTGTTCTCTGAGCATCTTTGTGGCCTCCTCTGGATTTTCTCCAACAGTTCCACTTCCTTCTTATGCTGGGTACCCCAGAGTTGGATGCAGCACTCCAGAGGGGTCTCACAAGGACAGAATCAAGGAGCAGAATCGCCTCCCTCAACCCACAGGGCTTTGGAGGCAGCCCAGAACATGAGTGGCCTTTTGGACTGCAAGTGCTCATGGCCAAGATATGTTGAGTTTCTCATCCACCAGCAGCCCCATGTCCTTCTCCTCAAGGGCTACAATCAATATCTCTGCCTGGATTTGCTCTTGAGATTGCTCTGATTCATGTGTAGGATCTTGAACATGGCCTTGCTGAACTTCATGAGGTCCAGCCCCACCTCTCCAGGTCTCCCTGGATGCCATCCCTCCTTTCCAGTGTGTGACTGCACTCACAGCTCGGTGTGCTCAGCAAACAAAGCTGAGGGTGCCTCAATCCTACTCTCCATGTCACTAAAAAATGTCAGACAGCATCAGCCCCAGCACCAACCCCAAGGAACACCACTTGCCACTGGTTTCCACTTGGACATTGAGCCATTGACCACGACAGTTTGAATGCCAACCCATCCAATTCCTTATACAAGGGTCCATCTGTCCAAACCATGCCTCTCCAATTTAGAGACAAGCATGGCATGCAGCACAGTGTCAAATGAATTGCACAAGAGCAGGTGCAGCACAGTGTCAAATGAATTGCACAAGAGCAGGTGCATGAGTCTTGCAGCTCACACTGTTTAGACCTATGCCATTGGAAATGTTTGTAAAAAAAACTTTTTCCAACTATCTCTCTGGCTGTCAGAAGAAATTATTTCCAAAGACTTATGAAGGATAAAAGTTCTGTCTTCTTGTCCTGTTTCTTTCACTATTCTACCTCTCCAGCAAGGATGGAAAAAGGAGCAGCTTGTATTTGCATGGGTAATTCATGCCACATTCAGCTCTCCCAGCAGTTTGATTCAGCATCATCAGTCAGCAGTGGTTCCCAGCAATGTACCCCCAAAACATTAAGGACAGCACCTCTGGAGGAACAAACCAGAGATTTATTGGCTGTCCACAAGCCCTGCATGAAGGACTGTAATGATGACTAAATGGGTTGAAGAGGTCATTTAAAAAATTAGTTAGCTAAATTTTACAAAAAGCTTGCAAGGGAATTTTGGAACTATAAAACTGTCCAAAGTCTATAGATTAGAGGCCTCAAGAGTGCTTTAAAGAGGTTCTTGCTATTAACCTTTTTTCCCACTGATGTTCCAGCTGGGATTCAAGCAGCACTTTCTTCTCACCAGACCCCCAGATTCCAGTAGGGAGAGCAGCTAAGAGCTTAAACCAACGATGAGGTTTTGCTAAAGCAGATGGAACAGATCTTCCATGAGCATGAAAGAGGTATCTTCCAGCAAGCCTAGTACCTTCTAGGTCATTCAATAAAGTGGCTTAGAGCACAATTTTAGATGGTCTCAATTTTATAAAATGTATATATCAGATTTACCCCCGGTACACGATGCCACTACTCAGGCTGAGGGTTTACTGATCCTGGTTTGCTCACTCTCCATCACAGCACTAGAAGACACAATTCATATTTTTCCTTGGCCCCAGGAAAGGAACAAGCCACAAGAGTCCCATGCAGACCACAAAAAGAATTTGATCTCAGCTCGAGCACCAATCCACATTTGGGATTATGAGGAGCAGAAATCTTGCTTGAGGTATAGTATACAATGGAGTTATACTTCCAAAAGAAGCAATCTTCCAGAGGCAGTGAGGCAGGTGAGCAGGCAGTCACTGGACTGAAATCTGGGGCCACTCTTTCAGAAATACCAGTCTAAAGTTTCAGCCAAAACAGAGGGGAAAAATACAGCACTTGGTATCTTTACACAGGAAAGAAAAGATAACACTTCAGGAAAGATAAAACACATATAATCCAGTAAGAAAATTTTGAAAACGATACAGTATGAGAGAGTATTGAAAAACAGAAGCAAGTAAGGGAATACACAATTCTAGCCACCCTACCTTGTGTAAAGGCTGCAATCCAACCCCCAGCCTGCTGTAAAAATAGGAAATAAATTCATGTACACAGCAGCTGCCCCTGAGGCAGCACCTTTCAACACCTGATCCCATGTTAATAACACACCACTTTGTAATGGATTGTTCTGTTTATCTACATCTGTCCCCTGCTCTCTCTTACTGTTTTCCCTCTTCAGTTTTCAAACAGTTGCAAGTGGCATATTGAACAACACTGAAAGCTGGTTTTGACACTGAACTCTGCCTCATTACTGAAGGCCTTCCTTGTGTTGAAGTCCTCTCCATTTTCTCAGTAATGGACACTCGGCTTGGTGCCACAGGCCCTCTTTCAGCTCCTTCCTGCTCCAGTGATTTACAAGATTAAACAGGAGTTCATTACTCCTTTGATGTCTTTTGTGTGCCAGCCAGGCTTGCACCAGCTGAATTTACCTGAGACTAGTTGTATTAGGTTGTGGTTTTAATTAGTTTCTCTGTTTTGAAGGCCTCTTTTGAGTTCCTCAGGTGTCAAGGTGCTCTGTGTTCCTCCAGAAAACCATAAAATGGCTCATCTGGAAAGTCATCCCTTGGGATGGCAGTGGGGAAGGGAGGACCTCGGAACAAGCAAGCAGTATTACTTTTAAGGTAAGAAAATATATTTAAGGTAAAACATCTTTCTAAGACCTGCTAGATTCTCCTTGCAATGCTGTTTGTGCTATAAGAAAACTCAACTAATAGACTGTTCATGAAAATAAAAATATTCCCATTAATTTCAGATGTTATGAACAAGGCCTAATGTTAAAGCAGGTAGGGACTGTTCTTTAGGAGACTGTCATGGTTGCTTATGTCAGGTGACCAGCACAAAACAGATTAGACCTACCAATACCCCAAAACCTGGCCACAGCAGCCATCAGAGAGAATTCTCATCAGACAGACTAATCTAACTCCAAGAATTAGGAGTATTTTGTTAAGATTCTGTATATGCCTTCTTGCCCTCATGTGTCCACAATAACCAGAAAGCTTGCACTGATGAAAAATCCAGGGGATGGTTTCTGAAGGAGAATTAATCGAAAATATTTGGACTGAGAAATATCAAAAAGTATATCACAGTTAGACAACCTATTAGTCTTTTTATACCCAAAGGATTGGTTGCTTCTTGGGCTATGAACAGGCAAAATTGAATTTATTTCCTTTTCATCAATCTCAAATGCACTGGAATAAGAAAACTACCTGGACTGTTTAACTTCTGGGAGAAAGCAAATACTACCAGTCAAAGAATCACTTTCATGTGCATGATTAAGCTTTGTTAAACCTTCTGTGAGAATGCAGATGTCAGAATTTATCACTGCTGGTACTCAGACCAGAGAAAGGCTTTCACAGGGACTGCTCTGCTGTTACCAGTTAACTTCCTGCAGAAGCACATTTTAAAGTAAATTCAGCTCTCCTCTTCCATATTTCCTGACATTTTTGAGAAGGTCCACCAGGCTACCTGCTCCAGCACAGACCTGATGTTGTCAGGTCATTCACTGTGTCTGGAATCCATCCAGATCCATGGCCTTGTGTAACAGCTACATCTCTGACCACATTAAAAAAAAAAAAAAATAATTTAAAACATGTTTTTTTCTGATACTGAGAACTCACCCCAGCTCTGTTGGTGTCAGCCTGGTTGTGCATACTTTAGAGGATGCTCTAATATTTCCAGGCTCCTAATCCCAATGCACACTTTGGTGACTCCCTACTCCCTGTTGGGGTGACTGTACATTTTCACTTGCCAATTCTTTTGTTTTCTGTAGAAGGGAAATTTCTTGGCACACAAGTCCTAAAGAAACCAAGGTCCCCATGCTGGATAACTGGTGGGTCTGGACATGGCATGCCCAGGTTAGAGCCAGCCCACAGGACTGCAGTGGCTATGCTTAGAAGTCACAGATGATTTAGTGGTGATTATTTGCCTGCTTGACCTGTTGTGTTTTTTAAGAGTTACTGGATATTAACTCTTAAAACAAAAGTAAACCATGTGTCAACCTCTGAAAAACTTGAAAGACCTTTTAAATGCAGTGATCTAGGCTATAATGTTGAAATTAACTACTTCACAGTTGAATGGTAAAATCATAAAATTATTAAGGTTGAGAAGATCTCTAAGACTGAGTCCAACTATTAATCTAACACTGCCAGGTTCATCACCAAACCATGTCCCCAGATGCCACACCTACATGTCTTTAGAATGCTTCCAGGGATGGTGATTCCAACAGTTCCCTGGTCAGCCGGTTCCAATGCTTGATCATCCTATCAGTGAAGATATTTTCCCTAATATCCAAAACAAAACTTCCCCTGGCACAACTTGAGGCCATTTCCTCTGCTCACTTGTTACCTGGCATGAGAGACCGAGCCCCAGCTCACCACACCCTCCTCTCGGGGAGTAGAAAGCAATAAGGTCCCTCCTGAGCCTCTTTTCCCAGGCTAAACACCCCCAGTTCCCTCAGCTGCTCTTCAGAAGACTTGTACATAGACTCCTAAAAAATGAGCCAACAGGACTTCAATAATATCACCTGCACTGCAGGTACCTCGTCCACCAGCCCAGAGAACAAATCCACCTCACAGCACAAGTCCAGCCATTTTCTCCAGCTCACAGGAGACTCACATAACTCCTGTGACTACAGTCACAGGTCGGCTCTTCCTCTCCCTGTTTGCTTCTCGGGAGTTTCAGCCACTATTGCCAAATGTCTGTATGTCAGGAGCTCAGTTTCCAATTCAGCTCAGACCAATTTCACATTTTCTGGGGCACTTCCTAGAGAAAATGTAGGGGCAGGAGGAAATAACAAGCCCTGAGCCCTATCCTATGCCTAGTGATGGGCCACTGAAAAACACGAGAGCACAGCAAAGCTTCATCCTTCTGCCCCATCTCTCACAAAGGTCACAGCTGTTTCCAGTCCTGCCTGTGTGTGCATAACCCTGAGGATGGAGAGGAGAGTGGTGGTGTCAGCACCAACACCCAGCTCCACCAGCACTGCACACAGGCAGTCTCTGCTGGGGACCGCTGTGTCTGGTCACCCACTGTCCCAAGGCTGTGATCCCTCACAAATCTCTGCAGTTATTCATGGACTATTCCCTGGCCTCTGGAGGCTTCCCAAGGAAACTGCCAAGTGCAAACGGAGGGCATAATGCCTGTCACACAGGCACCACAAATACACTTTTTCCCCCAGGAGGACACTGGTTGAATGCGCTCGTTCTGCAGGGCCAGCAGCCTGGACACTCCTGTTTTCTCATGCTACCACCTGATTTAATGGGCAAATATAAATAGTCCCAGCTAGAGAGTCACTGGCATCTCTGGAATGTGAACTCTGTGCTGCAAACCACGGGAACTGGAGACACACTGACAGCTAAACACGGCCACTGCAGTCTGTAATTGTAGGGGACTAGTTTTATAACCAGTGCCTGCATCTTTAAGTGCCCAAACACTCTCTATAGAGTGACAGAAAAACACACAGGTCATAAATGTTTTGGAATTTTGGTCATTTCACATGGAGGTTTTGGAGACAGGGAAGAGAGCTGGCGGCTGAGGTTGGTCTGTGGTACAACCCATAATGCAGTTTCTGCTGTTCACACACACAATCTGTAGGACTGCATAGGAGTTGAAGTCAGGGCTTTCATGTTGCTCCCTTGCCCCATTAACACCATCCATTGTGGGATGTTTGATGCCATGGTCTGGTTGGAACTGCCCTTCCCCAGTTTTTGGGGTTTTTTTTTTAGCACCCTGTGGAAATCACTTCAGGCCTTTCTTTACTCCCATGGCAGAGTCCCCTGAAAGCAGCAGCCAGTATCTGTTGAGGAGCATTACCTCCTGTGGTAATGTTCAGGACTAGAGCTCAGTTCATTCTTAATTCTAGGCTTCATCCAGATTTCTGCAAGCAAATCCCATGTCCAGCAGGTCTAGTCTAAAATACAATTAATTCAAATGTGAAGTCTTTAAGCTTCAAGAAGTATAATTCATTCTAAATTACATTCATATGTAGCTTTGATGCAATATTATGGCTCCTAAAAATACACAAAGGTCACATCTGCAGGATGCAAAATATTACTATTGTATTTTTCTGGGTAGTCATGTCCCTGTCTTAAATGCTAATGGAATGAAAAAGACAATTCAGCATAATAAGAGGTATTAAACACAATAACAGGGGGAGGGGGTGTTACTGAGTATTTTCAGGCAGAAAAGTTAAACCCTCTTTTTTCTTTATTTCTTTTTGAAAAACCCAACTGAAACATAGTACCCACAAGAATGCTCTTAGGACTTTGTTTAAACCATTATTAAGCATTAGTTTTAAATATCAGACTTCCTGGAAGGTGAAGTGATAGTCTAAGCAGATTCCTTGCTTTTTTTCAAAATTCCCTGTTGATTTCTAATGCATTCAGCAATATATTCAGGGTTATACTCTGAATTCATGTTATGTACTGTTAAGCAGCAGATGCTGCTTTATTTCACTGACAAAATTTTATCAGTACTAGGTAGAGTAAAGGTGCCTATATATTCTTGCTCATGCAACCCTATTTCAGTGTAGCAGCCCTTCCTGAATGCTACAGCTGGAGATTTCTTATTTAAATGCTTTAAGACCAGAGGGTCATAGAGTACAAACCTCTGCTCTAAGAGAACTCAGGACTATCCATCACTTTGTTTGTCTCCATTAGTACTACTTCACCTCTTGTCCCAGTGTTTCCTATCTCTGACAGCTTCAAGTTGTCTTCTGATGTCTTGAATGTATGTCTTAAACAGCTGATAGTCATTTCCTATTGCTGCCTTTGTCCTTCAGCTTGAGTGGTTCCCCTATCTCCCTCCTGCTGTTCTCCTGATCTGTTAACAGACAGCCACATTATCTCCCCTTTCCACCTGCATGCTGCAAGATTAACCAAACCCAGGATTTTAATTGCCTCTCTCTGGCTCCTGAACACACCAAGAGCTCCTCTAGGCTGAATCCATATTTCCTGAGCTAAGGAGGTCTGAGCAAACTTTTCTAGATGAGCAGTAACCAAAAGTCCTGTCCAATCTCAGGAATTCTTCCCTTCTCTATCTTGTCCAGTAATTACCTTTGCATTTTCCCCAGTCCTACAGGACTGTGACAAACATCTGCTGACTAAGACCCCATCAGTTCCCACAGGAAGAGTTTATAGTCCTGATATTGATCCATACCTACCAAAACAGGCCGTTTAAACTGACCAAGTTAGTTGGAAAAAAATCCCTGGGTTCTGGAGCCATTGATCTCAATTCATAGAGTGGAAACTCAGGGGAGATTACACCTAAAACTAGACCCTGAGGGACTTCATCACTGCCTACACTCCACCTTGTTACTCCCTTTTTTAGAAACTCCATGATTGTCTCCTGGCCAGGCAGTTTCTGGCTCACTTTACATTTATTAATCTCTACCCCTTTCTCACTTAATCAGCGACCTTCAATGCAGTATTCAACAAAAGCAGATAAATGAGATTTACTTAGTCCTGTTTGCCTAGAGAAAAGAAATCATCTGTCTTTTAAAAGGAAAATATCAGTTTAGAGCATTGGCTCTCTTCCAGATCACAATGGGGCTTTTGATGCAGTTACTTGATTCTGTATGGAGCCACTCTCACTACCCTCACTCCTGTTCTCAACCTCTGACTTAACAAAATCCCATCAATTTTCCACCTCAGACACAGCACTGTTTCCCTTTATCTCAATTTCCTCCTTTTATAGCTCATTTTATGGTTTAGCTTCTATTTTTAGTTCTGCTGATACAGAATGACTCAATTCATCCACTTAAATGCAAACACAGAACTAAATGTAGCAGGTCATGATGTAACTTGTGTGCAGGTAGTGTAGGCAAGAAAGGGCTGGAATTGGTGACACCTTGTGTGAAACAATTGTCTGTGCCTTCTGCTGCTGCATTTCACCCAATAAAAATATAAGAAAAAGAAAATCCTCAGAAAAATTTTTGCCACTGTGACCCTCAGTTCTGAGGTCTTGTCCCTCTCTGAGAGAGAAAAAGGTGTTAAATCTAAGATTTTAAATACTCTTTTCCCTGTCCCCAAAACGAGATTTATTGCAACTTCCACTCTATGAGACTGCACTTTGTGTCCATCTACAAACAAGTTTGTGCGAGATATAGCTTTGAAATTCTGTGTTAGGAGCTTGTTGGGCAAGGAGTAACTCTGGTTCCTAGTGGAGCAGAAGGTACAAGTGTTAACTTAAAATCCTTGCACACATGAGGAACTGGGTGACTGCTCCTCAGTGCAGGAGAAGGGAATCCAGGACACCTCACCCCTGATAAGTAACAGCTGTGTTAATTACACAATACAGCCTCGTCCCTGATGAGTCACAGCTACAGCCAATAAAGGTAAGTGTGATAAAAGGGAGTGGGTTTGCAGAGAAGGGAGGATTGTGGAGGAGGAACCTTGAGAAAGAGGGAATGAGAGGCTCAAGAAGGAGGAGGAGGATCCTGGGGAGAGAGAATCACTGTTTTGAGGTCAGTCTGGGGCTGCAGTCAGAGCCTGTTGTTGGAACCTGCAGCCACAGTCTAGCTGGGTAAAGCCTGCAGTCAGAGGCTGCAAGGGAAACCTCCAGTAGGAACTTGCTGCAGCCAGGGTCAATGAATGGTTGGAGTCAGGATGGCTGAGCTGTAAAGAGGAATAAACCAGGACCTTTTTCATGCTGTGATAAACAAGAAGTCTGTGTCTGGGCTCATTTCTACCCTCTAACAAGAGGGCTGCTGCAACACCTCAGTGTTGTTACCCACAAACATCCCAGAGCTGAACCTCCCTTACCAATGAGAGGGAGCAGGACACAGGCTGTGCCCCAAAGCTGAAGTGCAGTCCCCTTTGGGGTGGAACACAAAAGCCTTTTAGCACAGCACATCCTTTTGGAATGGGAAGCACAGCATAGCGGGCCAACTAAAATCTTCCAGTTTTGCTGGAAGAAGGCAATGTTCTTCTGTTGCAATCAGACCCAGCAGCCCAAAGCCTTCAAAAAGTGCCATGGAGTAAGTAAGGAGCACATAAGGAGTGGAACAGCACTTTGATTTTTATATGATCCATCTCCAGCAGCACAACAACCTTTAGCAGACCCAGGTTATCTGTTCCACTTTTTCCAGGAAGGAGGCACACAATTTCCTGATCACTAGTAACAGTAAATAACTAAATTTTCCACCATATTGGAACAATCAGGAGCCTTCTGCAATCTTTCGTATTGCTGGTGAGGGCCTGAAGTTGTCACTTTTCATTAAATACTGTAACTAACCTGTTGTTAAGACACTGAGTGCAATGGTAAACATTTACAGTGAAGAGACATCCCTTAGGCCAAATAAATGACAGCCCTGAATGTTCAGCCTGACCAAATGCTGCAAAAAAAATAATTTCTGCTGCAGAATTCCCTAACATAGTGAAGAAAAAAAAAATCACTGATACTGGCCTAACTAGAACAGTTGCCCAGAGGATCTGTGAAGTATCCATCTTTGGAGAAGCTGAAAACTCAATTATACAAGGTCCTGAGACATCTAATCTAACTTGAAAATGGGCCCAATTTTGAAGGAGACCCTGTTTTGAGTGGGAGGTTGGACTAGATGGTTTCCATAGGACCCTTCCAACCTGAACTAATATACAGATCTAAGAGAGCAAAGTCATCTTTTATGTTAATATGCTGAATATTGACTTCTTTCCTAGGAGGGAAGTGGGACTTGAAGACAGAAGGAAAAAATACTACAGAAGAGCCTAAGTCTCTCTCTCTCTCTCTCTCTATATATATTTATATCTATATATTACTGCATATAGGCATGTACACCTAACTGTATCCAAAACCTCTGTGCCAGATCTGAATTGGGATTCCTCTGGTACATTACTCAACAAAAGCTTTGTTTTAGAAGTCAAATAAAAACATGAAGTCTAATAGTTAGCCTTGAATCAAAATCCAGATATATGAACTGGAAACAGGAATGCACTTTTAGATGCATTCTTCTGGAAAGAATCACATAGAAGATGATCATCTGAGGAGGGACACAACCCTCCTACTCATTTTGAGCAGCAGCTTTCACTGCAGATATGTTCATTCAGAATCAGTAGGGCTGAGTTGCCCTAAGGTTTGCCCAGCCCAGAGACAGGAGGACTTTCAGGACAGGTTAATGCAAAACCCAGCAACACATAGCAGTTCAAAATAGGTGTTTGGGGATAAACTGCTTGGGTCTAATGATCATAAAAGTTGTAACCATCCAACATTATCACAGGCTCAGATGTAATCAGACTGCAGCCAAAATAAGCTGCCCACTGTCTGAGCTGGTATTTTGTGCAGGCAGTGAAAAGCCTCCAATGAAGAAATACCGAGTGAGTAGCAAAGCTGTCAAACACTGAGCATTTCTTTTCATAATCAAGCTGCAGAAGAACCTTCAGCCTCCCACTGCAGTGACTTATGTCCTTGGGTCAGTCGCAATTATTCCCAATGCAACCTTGATGGGCATCTTTTCTCTGCCAACTGCTCAAGCAGTCTTGGGAGGCTAGAAAAGAGGCACAGTCCATGTAAATATCTGACATTAAGTCCTTCAGCTGGCTGAAGAGATATATCAGACCTCACAGAAAAACAGAGCTATCGCCAGGCTGTATATCCCCTTGATCTCTCACCAGTGCTTCAGAAAATCTTTTATTTATATAAATGCACACATAAACCTTTCTCCAGTGGTAATTACCACTGTGCTTGGATTTCCACAACAATCACAGATCAAATAAATGGATATTAAAACTCACTAAGTGTGGAGTGGTAAGAAAAAATGATCTCCAAGACTTATTGCACTTGTCTAGCTACTCCACTAAGCTCCACTGGCTTTTTAATTTGATGCCATATCAAAAGAAAGTTTGTGATTCATTTGGTGTTGGCTGTCAACAGATAACTCATTTGGAACCTCACAGTTTCTAATACAGTTCTTCACCATTGAACATGTGTTGGAATAAGAGAATTTCATCTAGGAATGGTGTAATGAATCAGAGCATCACACAAGAAATGTACAGTTATACTATTTCAGTTCCCTGAGGGACAGCAGAAAAGTGTCTGCTTACCTGGAATCTCATCAGTCCCCCCATTGGTGTGTTTGAACCGGTCTCCTTCCACGTGGACATTTGGGCACAGGACATCTGAAAAGCAAAAGAACCAGTACAAAATTATCCCAAGGAAACACATTATTTTGGAAGCTGCAGAACTAACAAAGACTGATCTTCTGGGTTTTGTCCAGGCTCTGCACATCCTGAGTACTCTTCCTCTCCCCTATAGCCTAACTTCATGATGGACAAGAGACCCAGTACACTATGTCTGGTTTTGAGACACTATTTTCTGCCTGACCAGACAGGAAGACAGAAGAGATGAACTGAGCCTTTCCATCAGCTGGGACAACACTCTGGGTTTGTGACTTTCTCCTGTCTGTAAATCTGCATGAAAGGCACAAAAAAACCTTAAGAAAAGTCAGAATGGGCTTCCACTCTCAGCTTGGCTGGAAGGGAAGTTCTGAAAGGCCAGCTGACATTGGGGTTCTGCCCAAAGTTTTCAGAAAGGACAGCTCCTGCTCCAGAAAACCTCTCTGAGTTTGCTCAAGCAAAAGTTGGAGCTAAATGACTAAAACCTCGAAGAGTATTCACTCTTATACACAGGTTTTAAAAAGTCATGAAAATACCCAGCCTTTGTCACCCATTTCTCGTGCTCCCAATTAGTGTCAACACAATTGGAAAGAAATGCTTTTCACAGAGAAAAAGTACGTATCCACCCCTTTCCTGCCAAACCTTTGAAATAACTTTATTTATGCTTTCTTTTCCCAGATCAATAGGTTATTGCACACTTGTAAACAATGGGGACAGGTAGCATCAGTTTAATGAGAAGAACTGGTAGAGGTATTGGGTCTGCATATGTTCAATATTATAACAATAACAAAAACAACAGTAACAATAGTAACAACAATAATAAATATATATCGTCACATGTATCATATTGGAATTATTAGAACAGGTCCAGAGGAGGTCCATAAAGATGATCTGAGGCCTGGAGCACCTCTCCTGTGAAAACAGGCTGAGATAGCTGGGGTTGTTCAGCCTGGAGAAGGGAAAGCTCCAGGAAAACCTTATAGTACCTACCACTAATTAAGAGGGATTTTCAAAAATTGTGGAAGGGACCTTACACATGGGCAGATAGTGACAGAGACAATCTGTTGTTACCTCTTAAAGAACTGTAGCCTCACTTATGCCTTTATTTTACAAATGTCCTGTGCTCTTTTTGGCTCTTCCCCACCTGCCTGCATCTAAGGAATGAGCATAAATAGCTGGCAAGGGAAAGAAGTTAATAGCAATGCTCTCTTTCCAGTGACTTTCCAGCCACAAAATAATTCACAGAGGCTCTAACAAGGTAGGTACTTTCCCATCCCAGTTATTAGCACAGTTTTATGTGTCCAAAGGAGCAGAGTGCTGGACTGACAGCACATCCATCAGTCCCAAGGAGCCACCAGGTCTCATTGCCACACCCAGGGCTGCGCTGTTGGGAAGGCAAGACAAAAGCTGCCCTCCTTCTCTTGGAGCCTTTCTATGAAATCCCTGACACAGGTGAACATTTTAGTATCAAAGAGCATTTATGCCCATTTTTTTCTGCTACTGCCAGGCAAAACTCTGAGCAAACACTTGTGATGCTCAGAGGATTTGCAGCAATGAGCACCACTGAAAATGGCAGACAGTAACAAAACCTGCACTGCAGCTAAGGCTCTGCTAATTTGTGAATCTTTACAGATTTACAGAAGAGAATGTGCAGCAGACTAACATGAGCTTTCAGCCTCTACTCCTTGTTACATGTAGTGCTTGCAGTTGCCTTTAAACATGTATTGTTTAAAACTTCCTTGTTGTCTGCAACCTTATATAATATTTTGTCAATCACTTGCTTTAGCCAAATTTTTTATCAGAAAAGATTTTGCATTTATATCCATAGGGTTCATGGAAATTTTTAATTGCACCAGAAGTGCTAAATACGCCTTTACAGTTGCACCAGGAATGATGACTTTCCCACTGACACCTGCTACATGAGATCAGTCAGCTTTTAATCCATTGTAGAGTGCTACTTCTTAATGCAAATACAATTCAATACATAAGAACAATGCCTAAGAAAAAATGTACTTTGTTAAAGAACAAATGTACTTCATCAAGGTAGTTACCATATCAACCAAACTGTAACTCCACAGAAGAAAATTAGTTTTGTTAGAGATGACCTCTTTCTCATAAAATTAAAATTCTCCAATAGGGGTACATAATAATTCCTGTTCTGTAATACTTTATTCACTGGCTTCAACATCAAATACTACTTTTTTGTGAGTAAGATGAGGAAAATTGCTCTATAGACCATTTTTCAGTTTCTAATAGCCTTACATTATCATTTCAAAGGCCCTTAATTAGAGGGACTAGGAAGCTCTATGTATGTAAATTTGCAGATGACACCAAGCTGAGTGATGCTGTTGCCACACCTGAAGGATGGGGCCATCCAGAGGGACCTGGACAAGCTGGAGAGGTGGCTCATGGAAATCTCCTCGGGTTTAACAAGGTGCTGGTGCTGCACTTGGGCTGGGGCAACCCCCAGTACCCCTCCAGGCTGGGGAACAAAGGGACTGAGAGCAGCCCTGCCCAGAAGGACCTGAGGGTGCAGCTGGGTGAGAGGCTGGACAGGAGATGTGCACTGGCAGCCCAGGAATCCCCTGTGTCCTTGGTTTGTACGAGCTTGTTGAAGGAAGCATTTCTGAAAGCAATTTCACTGCAGATCCCCTCCTTTTCTGTAAGCAAATCATACTGACATCTGTTTGATGAGAAGGGACTTCACCCTCACTTTTAAACATAATTTTTTTAGAACCTTTCCTATGGAAAAAAGTCTCAAAGCCTTCAAACATTTTAAAAGAAAGAGACAATATGTCTTACAGAGTACATGTTCTGCAAAGAGATATGTCAGAAGAACGTGTTGGCTCAGGAACATTCACTAAAATAACATTAAATAACCTATTGTCATTAAAATCTAACAATAGAGCTGCAAGTTTGGAAAAGAAGAGTGATCTGATTATTTGAGTCTCTTTGCCTCCAAGCCATTTCAAAAGACATTCAAGGAAATGGGATAGAAAACAAAGGGGAAAACAAAAGAGAGTGAGAAAGGTGTGGCGAGAAAAGCAGGTGGGTGGAGAAGGGAGGAAGGAGGGAAGAGGGGAAGGGAAGGGAAGGGAAGGGAAGGGAAGGGAAGGGAAGGGAAGGGAAGGGAAGGGAAGGGAAGGGAAGGGAAGGGAAGGGAAGGGAAGGGAAGGGAAGGGAAGGGAAGGGAAGGGAAGGGAAGGGAAGGGAAGGGAAGGGAAGGGAAGGGAAATAGCAGTATTGTGTCTGTTATAGCAATTCCTGGCCAGGAATGCTGTGATTCTGCTGCCCCTTTAGGACTTTCTTTAGAGAAAATTTCCCTGTAAAAGGACAAACACAAATCCCCGTTGCCAGCTTTCCATCCTTGTGTCCATAGGACTCTGCTGCAACAGTTTATTAATTTTCATTTTAATTCTTTCAAGGATAAGCAAGCCCTCAGCTGCCAAGGGCTCCTCTGGGGACTTGTGTATAATGAATGCTGAACATGTGTAGCTGTCAAGTTCCACAAGAATAAAGTGGAGAGGTGAGAATAGAAACACAAGAAGGTTAAAGCAAACATTATTTATTACCATGTTTCTTTTTTGTTTTGTTTTGTTTTGTTTCTTTTCAGACTGAGAATTTCAGGATTACAGAATCTCAGATGCACCCAGTGCATTGGCAGAGACTCAGACACTCTGAATGTCCATCATTATTCCTTTCCTACAAGGGAAATTCTCTAGTTTCTCTCAAAAGGTGTGATACTCCCAACCCAAATATCTGAGTTGTCTCATCCCCTGGCATTGAAGTTTAGCCCCTCGTAATCCTATCCATGAATGAGACAATGCAGGGCAAATGAAGGCTTCCCTAGAAGTTGTCTCCCAAAACTTTAGACCAGACAGCCTCATAAGAAAGAGGAATTTGGGTTAAGGGGTGGGTGGGTTTCATATTCTTATGTACATAGGATTGCAATTTTTTTTCTACATTGAAATAATTTTCCCATTGAAGATTGCACTTAAAGGGGAAGGGGCCTGGTGAGATTTTTTTTCTTAAAGTCAAGACTATTTCATGAAAGCAGTTTCTCAGAGGAGCTTTCCCAGAGCCCATTAGCTCTGTTCTTTAATTACACAGGCGGTTCTCTGTGCAGCAGTTCCTCCAGCACATTTAATTCCCTGCAGTCAGCTGATGACTCCTATATATAGTACTACCTTTATTTGTTCTTTTCTTTTCTTGTATAAAACATTGCACATAGACCATTTTAAAACCTCCAATTTTAAGGGTTTTTTTTCCCCCCACACTTTAAAAAATGCTTCTTTTGGAAGAACACCTCCACTCTCTACCCATATAAACCAAATATTTTTTGGCAAATGTTTGTTGTCAGATATTCTTTTCCTGCAAATGAACCACTCCATAAAATGCCACCCACCATGGAAACAAATTTATAAGGGAAAATGTGGCATTTTTTCAGCTACAGTGGCAGGCAGCCGTGACAATGTAATGATACTGCAATCGTGTCTGTACTAACATTATAATTTGTAACAAGGTGTAGGTACAACAGAGCATCACAGCAATTATAGGATTACACCTTGCAGTTTAATGCCTTGTGCAACTCCCATTCCTTTCTGGAATCACACGGAATCTTTACACCATGGAGTTTGAAGTCCACCAGTGCCAGGAAAGTCACCTGTTTGTGGATGCTGAAGCCAAGGTCAGTTCTGTGGGTTTTTTCTTCAAATAATGCCTACCTCGATGCTGGATGAGGTTTTCATATTTGCTCTCTGTCACTTCAGTGACAGAGCATCATGGAGTGCTTTGGGCTGGAAGGGACCTTAAAGATCCTCTGTTTCCAATCCCTCTGCCATGGGCAAGGACATCTTTCACTAGACCAAGTTGCTCAGGGCCCAGTCCAACCTGGCCTTGAACACTTCCAGGGATCCAGCATCCACAGCTTCTCTAGCCAACACGTTCCAGTACCTCACCACCCTCACAGTAAAGAATTTCTTCATGATATCTAATATAAACCTGCCCTCTTCCACTTTAAAACCATTACCCTTTTTCTATCACTATAAACCCTTGCCAAAACCCCCTCTCCATCTCACTTGTAGAGATCAAAAATGCTCATGATGAAATGAAAAGGGAATAGCAAACCCTCACCACAGCACAGCTTTCAGGTGGAGAAAACACAGCCACAGCCCAACCTACTCCTCACAAAGCTGTCACATTTTTCCACTAAAGCATTATTCTGAAAATGTACCAGCTCCCAGCTGAACTTCTCCCCAGGCTCCCCTGTCTGCTGAGAAAGCCCCAAGTGACCTCAGTGGGACTCTGGGTGTGTCTGTCCACAGGGGTCCCTCCCCTTTTCCAGCACAGTAGCCAGAAAAAGTGAATCTCTGTGTGACCACCCATTCAGTGCTGGCACTGCTCAGCAGATGGTGTGTTCCACACAGACAGTAATCAAAATTACTGCAGGGTATTATACCCCAGAGAGCTCTCATGCAACACACATTTAAGGTCCCAGGCAAGAGGACACCCTTCTTTGAAAGGCTCTTTCTATAGAATGGAGAAACAGGGTTCCTCCAAAGAGCAATTCAGAGCAGAAACCCAATTTAGGTGCCCTGGTGTAGCCTTGAAAAAGCTACTCTCTTCCCATTGTTTCTAGGGGAAATCTAGGAACACGCAGTTCCCAAATTAGACATCTGTCAAAGGCACCAGAGTTACATCCATCCAATTAAAACAAGCATGGTTGGGTGCATTCCTGGGCACGGAGGCCAAGGCATGTTCAAGCCCGTATCTATGCTAGCAAATGGTCTCAGCCTCCAAAACGAGAGGGCTGCTGACCACAAACACTCCCTGGCATGTTGGAAGTGCCCATCTGGGCCCCAGAAATGTGCCAGTGGAGTGTCAGCTTGCCTGGGGCAAAACATGCCAGATCCCAGGGCAGATGAGTGCATTCCACTGCCCAGGAATGCTTCTGGCCACATTTACAGTTACTAGTTGAGATACAGAAATATCATCCTTTGCTAAGAGTTCTCTAATACAGATCAAAAGGACCGTCTCGAGCAACAATGCTAATTGATTTTATGGTCACAGGCCACCAATCCTTAAAGGCATTGAGTGCAAATGGGAAAGTGGGAAGAGGGGTGCCTGCACAGCCAAGAAATACTGTATCCTGTTTAAATAGGGACAGCAGGAATGCAGGGAGTTCTGACTTTTGCAAAGCACTTGAAGTCCTTTTGAAGGTGAAAAAGTAAATTTTTAAAAAAAAGATTAAATTCTTCTCCTACACTTTTCTTCTTGTCCTGCTTCACTTACACTGGAGATTCACATCAGAGAGAGATGAAAAATACTGTTTTCCCCACAATGTGGCAGGCTGCACTATGCATTTATTCCATCTTCTCACCCTGAATCTAAGCATCTCGTTCTTCTCCTTTTGTTACTATTAATTGCCTTTTTTATTTTTCATTTCTCTGCCCTGTGGCTCTGGATCTTGATTCCAAAAGAGACAATGCTATTACAGGTACTCCCACCCCAACAGCTCACAAGAAGTGACAACCACACACCTCCACCAGCACAGGGAATCCTTTACAGCCCATCAGCCCCGTCTCTAGGCTGACCCCATAATCTAACCCTTAGCTCAGCTTCAGATGCACTTTAAAATTTTCCAGAGAAGTTCCTGAATCTTGGTGAGGACTCATCTTTCCAAAGGATACCTACAGTGCAGGATGCTCAGGGAACCTCTCCCTCTCTAACACACCCACACAAATGCAAGGAACTCCTAGTATGACTGGCAGCAGAAGTATATTGTCAAGAGGACTGATGCAATTAGCACCGTTTAAGTGAGCAGCATACAGAATTAATTTGCACATGCTCCCACAGGGAATAAGTGGCACTCTGGGAACTATGAAAATAGCATCAGGCCTTGGCACTTCCAAGCTAATTTGCTTGTGTCTGCCCCTAAACAAACACAGAGACTGTGTGCCAAGGAGCTTGTAGGCAAACAGCAAAAGGTTTTGAGGAAAGCAATTAGCAGCTGCTCTCCATCCAGGCCAGGAGCTGATTGCTGCTCTGGGGCAGAGTCCACCTCCTTCTCTCATTTTGGGAAAGAGGTGAAGCTCTACCATGCCAAGTGTCCTTGAGTGGAGTGAGCTGCAGGGTTTCTCCTGAGTGGCCAACCATTGCCTGAGCAGATAAATTGCCATGAGCATGTCTTCACACTGATAACTTGTAAAACATTTAACAGGATGACAGTATGGAGTTGAGCTGGAGCACATCCTCCAGGAGCCAGCAGCCACAGCAATAAGCCCTTCCCCAGTGGCTGCTCTGTTGGCACAGATGGAACATGACACTCCTTATGCAGCTGCTGGGCTCTTTGCCACAATTTTAGGTGTTTGCTGCCTGTACCTCAGAGGCTGGAGAGAACAGGGTGCTGCAAGGCAAAAAAAAGTTTCCTGCTTGGCCTTGTGTCCCAGATGAACGAACACTTACAGAAAGCATTGTATGTTTTTAATTTTTTAAACTGCTCCTTGATAGATCCTAATCCTCCAATGTGTCAAGGAACGAGCAAAGATCAAAGGTGCTGCTCACCTGGCTGTGAGGAGACACAGCCACCCCACCTGCCAAAGTGAGGATCCCAAGAGTGCAGAAAGAAGAGACCAGCACAAGGGGCTCTCTAGGGCTGCAGAGGGGAATGAGTGGTCTGTGGATGGAACAGAAAGCACTCCAGGTAGATTGTCTCACCTGCTGACCATCTGACAGCACCTGAACTGCCAAGCATAAAAAAATTCCTCCATTCTCTCTCCCGTTCTCACTCATTACATTTTAGAAAATAAAGCTTTTATATTTTCGGATTTTACACCATTGGACATGTATCAATTCCAATATCCACCTGTGTAATGAACAATGAGATTTCTGTGATGAGTAAGAAGACCCAAGCTAAAACATCTGTGCTTTACACTCCTTTAAAAGCTTATAAAGATCAGTACCATACATGCAAATGTTGGTTGTAGAAACAGGAGAAGCATTACATTAACACAAGCAGATCTCTTTTATTTTTTTCCTGTGCTATAAAACAAGTAATATAGAACCAATATTCTGCCAGCAGCAAATTTCACAACAGGGAGCTGGTAGCAGCAGTAGCAAAAAAATGCAAAATCTCTTACAACAATGGCTGATTTTAGGATGGACTCAAATGTTGTAAAATGCTACCAGCACAGGAGAGATGGTTTTTGTTATTTGGTTTTTAAATAGCAATTCTGTGTTAGTCCTGTAATTGAAACTACTGGGATGGTTAAAAATAAACTCGGTGTGAAGCTCCAGTGGGTTGGTTCTCACTGAATAGGAACAATACAGTATTTCTGCTATAAAACCCCATCAATCTCACTTGCACTTGGCATTCACCAAAGGCACATTCCCCAGATGAGCCCAATGGAGCAGGGCAGCTACAGATCTGCTGAAGCCATCAGTTCCCACTGTTGGCTGGAGGGACAAGACAGTCTGTCCATTATCCTCCCATGTGCCATAACACGGAGACAAGAGCGTGGAGTCTCCTCATCTGAGCACTGCCAGAAAGCTGAGATGCCAAGTCACAGTCTATAATTGATTTTTTTAAAAAGCAAATCCTGGGCAGACCACAAATGTTATTTTATTTGTTAAATTTCTGTAAAAGCAATTGTCCAGAATAATAATGAGAAATCCAGATAAGGAGTTCTGTTCTCTCACAGTAGTTCCAAAATGAAATTAATTAGAAGCAACTTGTTTCAAAGCTCATGGCCTTTCAGCTGATCAATAAATATACCTTAGGTGTTTTCAAATAACTTCCAAGAGAGAAATATAGCTCACGGATGAGTTTAAAAGGAACTCTGACTGCCATTACTCTTCTGGTGTAATTATACAACTGCAAATTAAACAGTATCTTCTTCCATGTGGGTAGTTTTGGGGGCTACTGTAACTGTGGCTTTGGGACTCTGACCAACAGCAATATAAATACACCATAAGAGGAGAGCAAAGAAATTTCTGTATAAATACAAAATATGACTCTGGCTAAGAGTTTGGTTTTGTTTTGTAAAGAATTGTAGCATCACCTTTGCAAAATGGAGAGGGATTAAGTGACTTTAGTTTCCTCTTAGCAGAAATCAGGTTAATAAAACATCCTGGCTGAAGGATGTATTTCATGGATGCACCTCAGCAAACTCAGAAGTTTGCCTGGCTGCTGTCCACATCCTGCTGAATTTGGCCTTTCCTGGGCAGGGCATGGAACTGGCCACACAGAGGCAGGAGGTAGTGGCAGGCATGTGCCAGCCCCAAGACCAGCCAGAGAAAGCAATGGGACACTTCTGTGGTGGTACAGCTCTTCAGAAGAAAACCTTTAAGAGCAAGAGATCCATCTGATAATCTTCATGGGGTTAAACCTTGGAGACACCAATGGAAACAGCTTGAGGATGATTGATTGTGTGGGGGAAAAGGGCTTGTCCAAGACCAGGTGGCACCACAAGCTGCTGGCTCTCAGAGCTCTATCTCTGCCTTCCAGGGTGCTACAGAGTCCAGCAGGAAAAAGACATTACTCAGAATGGGTGGAGGATGGCAGAAGCAAGCCCAGTGCTCACTTCTTTACCTCCAAAGAGTTAAACAGACCATTGTTATCTGTAAAGGTCTTAAGAGACTTAAAGACCTTTAGGAGACTATCTGGGTTTTTTAGCTTTCAGACACACCTAAAAATAGCCAGGTTGAAAGAACTGGGTTCACTTCTGACTTAAATTTTGAAAGATAACTTCAGTCCTGTGTTAATTTTATCCAAACAGCTTCATCCACCTGCCAGTTTCAAACATATCACCAGGCCAAACTTTCTAAGGAGGTTTGCATAAGATCTGGGTGCTTCCTTCCCATGGGCACTTCAGTAATCTCTCTCCAGAAGCTTAAAAGCAGCTGAAAAAAGCAACTTAACCAGAAGAGGTTTTGAGGGCATCTGCCCTCTCCACACTCTGCTAAACAAAGGATGTGACAAGCCATGCCTGGAAAATAAGGGTTTGTGAGCAATAAATAAAAGCAGGCACAACCTGGGCTATGTTACTCAAGCCCAGTGCACATAGTTCAAATGCTGATTTCCCCTTTCTTTCCCCCAGTAGAGCTTTCCCTGGTCAAAAATGTCAACCACTCATTTTTAAGGAGGTCTAATAAGATATTTCAGACAAGAAAACTGTGCAAGAAGGGGAAAGGGAAAGAATCAAACCTGACCACAAAAAAAGAAATGAGTCAAGAGGGAGAAAGCACATGGGTATCAATCAGCATCTACAGCCCTGCCACCTCTGCGTACTGAGATCTTCAGTCCCCACTAAAAGCTTATCTGTGCAAGGAAATAACCCATTTATTAAGCCCTCTGGATTAATACAGGGCTGCCACACTGTGCAGTACACCTGTGCTCTCTTATTCACGTACCTGGAATCAAATTGTGCTATTGTTGTGCCAGTCTGCCAGCAGCACAACCCAAGCCTCCCCACAGACATGCCAGGATGAGTTAATGCTGTAAAACTTCCATCTGCAGCCACAAAAGGTACATCCCAGCATGAGAGAATCTGTGTTTCCAGAGGACTTGCAAAGTCAGCCCAGTGGTACCTGTCCCCATTGTCCCTCTCCAGGGAGCTGAGCACACTGACTTTCCAAAGGGGAACATGGTTTGCATTGATTTTTTAAAACATAATAAGTAATTGATATTTTGAACCAAACCCAGAACTTCTCCACTTCACAAAAAACCCCAAGTTCAAAATAAAGCATTTTAAATAGCTTCAAAGATTTTTTTTCTCGATCTTTCTCCATGATCAAAAACTCATCTAAATTGGTTTTGCCCAGAAGTTTTGATCTTGATGAATTAGCTTTTTCCCTTTGACAGACATTTCATTAAGAGGTCCCAAATCAATTCTGAGAGGTTCCTTTTCCTGCAAAACACAATGTCTGCTAGCCCATGCACCTAGGGGTATATGGTGTGGGAGGTGGATAATTTTACCTGCTGTCAGTTAGGAATGAGAGATTTGGAACTGACATTTAAATCTGAAGTAAAATAAAATGTTGCAGACAGAAGTACAGCACGTTAGTTCAAGAGCTTCTGATGAGTCCTGAAGGGCAACATTCAGCATCGTGCTCATTGTGCACGCTCCTCTCCAGCCTGAGAAGGAAAGGGGGTTCAGAACACCTCGTGGCCTCGGGAAAGGAGATTTGTTGTATAGGATCAGATGCCTCAGCAGCAGTTCAGCAAGTTTTCTGTAGTAAAACTGATCCCACAAGGTGTTTTTGCATTTCACATTTTAAAGCACATCCAACAGGTTTGGGGTTTAAGATTTTTTTATTTACACATCCCTAAATTTTCCAAGGACCTCTTGGAAACCTGTCTTTCAATTTTAGGCCAAATACCGGTTCATTTCTTTCCTCTTGGACTTTTCTTTCCCTCCCTAAGTGATGCTTTTGCAGAGGATATGCTGGGAATGGCTGTATCAGGTGGGGCTGCATAGATGGGAAGTGGAATTTCACAGTTAGTTCTGCATCCTCAGTCTGCATCCCTTGGCATGGGGATCCACTAGGATTCTCTTCAGCACAGCCACTTTGGGGATTTCACCTTTCTACAGTGCCCAAGTGAAGATGCTCTCATTGCACCAAAGAACCACACAGGCACCGAGAACCAGCCAGACTCTACTTCTTTAATTTTTTTAACCCTGTCCATTTAAGAACTGAATCACAGAATCTTTAAGATTGGAAAAGAACTCCAAGATCACTGACTCCAACATTTTAACCACCATGTCCATTGAACCATATCACAAAGTCCACTCATTTTTTGAACATTTCCAGGGATGGTGACTCCACCACTTGCCTGGGAAGTCTGTTCCAATGCTTAAACAGTCTTTCATTGAAGAGTATTTTCCTAATATCCAACCTATTTGCTTAGGTAATTCTTCCCCTTTCTGCATTGGCAGAAAGGTAGATTATAACCTGTATAGTTGATGCCTCATAAAGTAATTTTTGGAGCTCTTTAGCAATTATTTCTCAGGCTTTGTAAAAGAGTGTGTTGGGCACAAAGCAAAATAAAAGCAGGGACAGAGCTTGGCTGGGACATCCATGCACACAAAGAGAACAGCCAGGAGGGCTCACAAACACCCAGTAAAGGACAGGGCAACCACCTTTGGTTTTATCATGGAGTACTAGAGAAAATCAACCCTGCAGAGTCATTCCCAGTTGCCCATAAGATCCAGAAGTAATGGAGAAGGTGTGGGTGCATGCTACAGAGGAATTAGACACCTGTGCAACTACTGAGCAATCAGAGCTGTCATTTCACCTGGATCATAGCTTCTGTCCCTCAAGAAGATGGAAAAATGACATTTCAGCTTTACTTCCAGGGGAAGTTGCCTATTCAGCAAGGTTTGACTTGCAGTTATATGTTATCCATGCAGAGGGAGAACTGGAACAGGAGCTAAAGCTATCACAGGAACTGCAATCCTAAAGAAGCTCCAAGCTGCCTTTGGCAGCTGGGATTGCTCTCCTGTTAAAGAGAGACTTGAGCTTTAAGTGAATGTGATGAAGGCTTGTGCATCTGACCTGGCTTGCTGAAGTACTGACTTTGGGAGTGGATATTTTAGGTGCTGACCTGAAGAAGAAACTGTTTCTAGGTGAGGAAAATGGGAGAAAGATTTTGTGCTTGCAGAACTGTGTCAGGGCACATGCTGGGCTGGGAATTTCTGTGTGAAGGAAGGAACAGTGAAGTCTGCTGCAAGAAAATTGCTAGACACATTAAAGCTTTTCATTAGCACTTTTTGATAAGATTATAAATATTCTGTATAATTGCCATTAGCTAGAGTGGCCAAAAGCCTGAAGCGGCAAAAGTCTGCAAGTTCATTACAAAAATTATGCAGAACACACATGAGAGGGGAAAGCAGAAGATGGAAAAACAGAGCTGAGGAAGTTAATCCATTTCTTAACATTTTAATAACCTTAAACCAAGCTTCACAAGCCCCAGTGTGGACCAGCCGGCCCCTTGCCATGCTCTCCTCGGGGGCAATGGAAATGGGATCCGTGGGCTCAGCAAATACCGGCGGTGAACAAAGGCCCCTCTGCCGAGATCCGCTGGCACCGGCAGCATTCCCACATCCCTGTCCAGAGAGCAGCACTGCCTGGGACACGCTCAGCCCCAGGGTCCCTGCCTGCCACCAGCACCCGGAGCTTTGTCCTTTTCCCCTCCCCATTTCCCCCTGGGCCTTTGGGAGGCCTGGGCTGCCCGAGCCATCCAGGGAGTTCCTCTGCACACTGAGCCAACCTCATTGTGCTCTGCCCCAGCGAGCACAACTAACAACCATGGTTTGCCGCCTTTAATTGAGGCTCTGAATAACTGGGAGCAAGCACCTACCCCTCCAACAAAGGCAGAGCTCCCTGGCTGCGGAGCACAGCTGCCACTCATGCTGGCCTGCCTAGGATGCCACAAAAGCTGAGCTATTCTGCACGGAAAGCAGCCACCACAAAACCCAGCTATGAGCAAATGGGGGCCAGTGTGAATTCCAGGAAAGTCTTCATGGCAGGGAGCATGTCCAGCCCTCCATGCCCCACGCTTGCTGAGCACCAGAAGCTTGGCGAAATCATTTTGCCCTGCAACAGGTTTTTCTAAGAGGCTGTGGAAGCCCAGAGGAATGACATACATGCCGGCGATGAAAATTACCATGGAGAGTGTTTTTCAGCTCAGAATACAAAACAGATTGGCTTTTCTGCAGGCACTGGTAAGAAAAATACTAATTAGTACACAGTATGGTGATAGGCAAACTCTCTTGTTTAGTTGCTCATTCATTAAAGTGAAATTAATCTGGATTTAGATCAATGCAAATGAGTGAGGAATGTAGCTGGGTGTTTTGTTTTGTGCACACCCATTTGCCACTGTTGCTGATCATAAAGAAAAAATCTAAAAGCACAGGACAGGATGCCTTAAAGTCAGCTCTATTCCTAATGACCAAGGCCTGCTATCAAACAAATGTGTCCTGTTATAGCTGCAAGTCCCCAAAACTCAGTCTGAGCATGTGAAGCCATTCAGGTGAACAGAGATAAATTTAGATAAATCACACAGAAGTAAAAGCAGAAAACAGGAAAGGCAGCTGCCACAAGTTCCCCATGTAGAGGGGTCAACAACAGCCTTGGCTTGGTAAGCAGTGAGAAACCTCCATATACAACACAAGAAATCTGGAGAGGAACTCTTTACAGGAGCAGGTAGTGACAGGGAAATGGCTTCAAACTGAAAAGAGTAGAATTAGATTAGATATGAAGATTAGGAAGAAATCCTTCATTATGAAGGTAATGAGGCATTAGTACAGGTCGCCCAGAAGACCTGTGGCTGCCCCATTCCTGGAAGTGTTCAAGGCAGGTAGGATGGGGCTTCGAGCAACCTGAGCGAGTCAAAGGTGTCTCCAGCCCCAGAAAGGGGTTAGAACTAGATGATCTTATAATTTCCCCTCCAACCCAAACAATTCAACGATTCTCTGACTCTCTGATCACACTCTTGGCTTTGGCTATGAGGTCAGACCTTCTTTATTTCACTGAGCTTCTCATCCCAGCAACATCTCAGATGAGATTTCACAGGTCACTGTACCAAACCCCAAATTCACATGGGAAAAAAGAAAACAAAGCACCCTGAAGAATCTGATTTGCCTAAGAACTGCTTACAAACCTGACAACTGTGCCACTACACAAAAAATGGCAGCAGCATTTATGACTAGCTGAAGAAATTCCCATCCACCCCAAAATAGTGTAGTATGGACCAATGCTTCCATATTCAAACATCCTGTCTGCTTTACAATGCTCAGCACTTCCATATTTCTATACAAACCAAACTCATTCTTTGGCCAGGAGGGCAGGAAGGCAGAGCCAAACTATTCTCCCTACTCCCATCCACCCAAAATTGGGATGCCACATTCCCACTGCCCATTAGGGAAAGGTTCCTGGCCTGGGTCTCTGCTATTCCCTGAACCATGTCAGGTCATTGTTTAGAAAGAGCTCATTAGCACAGAGTTAACCCATCCCACCAAGTGTCCCATGGGATGTGGGGGGACAGTGCCAGGGCCCAGGACTTTTACTGGCAGTGGTGTGGCTTTCAAGGGCCTGTGCTGACACAGGACATCCCTCTGGGTGGCATTTCTCCTGGCTGCACTGTGTGTGCACATGAGGAGTTGGGCCCTCCATCACTGCTGCTCAGCACAAGCATCCATGGAGACAGGTGGAATATTCAAAGGGGTTCCCTCCATCCAGAGCTCACGTGGAGATATCCAGAACCAGCAGATATTTGGCTGAGTTACTCAGGTATTGATTACAGAGTCGCTGGAGCATGTCCAGAGAAGGGCAACAAAGCTGGGAAGGGTTGGAACACAAGTCTGGTAAAAACAACTGAGAGAGCTGAGTGTGTTCAGAAAGAGAAAAGGAGGCTCAGGGAGATCTTATCACTTTCTACAACTCCCTGAAAGGAGGTTGTAGCCAGGTGGGGGTAGGTCTCTTCTTCTAAGTAACAAGCAAGGAGGACAAGAGGAAATGGCCTCAAGTTGCACCACAGACTGGATATTAGGAACAATTTCTTCACTGAAAGGGTGGTCAGGCATTGGAATAGGCTGCTGATGGAAATTGTGGAAACATTTATTTTGTGTTTCCTGGACAGCCTTTTATTTCATTTGTGTGTTAGATATGCAGTTTGTCTCCCCTGGACCTGTCCTCCCCCATTCTCTGAGACAGGCACAGTCCTTCATTTGTATCGGTTTGTTCTGTCCTTAGGTTCTGTACCCTAATTGTTATGCATACTGTTATGTGTTAATTCCTTTGCCTGTCAGCTGGCCACTCCCTAGAAGTTTCCCTATTGGCCCTCAAGCATTTATCCCTTCCCTAATCTCCTCCTTTCCCAGTTGTCAATCCCCTGTACCCCGCCCCTGTTTCTAGAGCCTTTCCTGCCAATCTTCCCCAACTTGATGTACCATTTGCTGTCCTGTATTGTTCCCCTCCATTTGTTATCCTCATTGGATTGAGTTCTGTATTCCCCACCTTAGACTCCTCCTTAAGTGTAACCCCATTGGTTGCTTGCTTTGTGCCGCCCCCTCTGTAAAACACACTGTCAGTGCCCACCTCGAGGTTCTTGGGTTTTTGGTTTTAAGTTCTTGGGGCTTTGCTCTTCAGTTGTCAACACCTTCAATAAACCTCCTTAGTTCATCCCAAGAATCCGTCTCGTTCTCTGCCTCGTTCTGCGCCCCAGAAAGCGACTGCTGAGAGCATTGGAGTCCCTGGGCGGGGACCCACAAACTCCCCAGGGGGAAAGTGTCCTGCCCCCTTGCTGCTGTGCGTCCTGGACATCAAGAGTACGCACGCAGACCGTGACAGTCCTTGAAAGCACACAAAAAATGTGTAGATGTGGCACTGAGGGACAAGGTTTGGTTGTGACCATGGTAGTGGTAGGCTAGGAGTTGAACTTGATGATCTCAGAGGTCTTTTATCACTTTAATAATTCTGTGATTCCATGATAATAGTGGAGCACAAAGGAAACAAGTTCATGCTGAGAATGTAACAGTGGTCATTCATAACACTGCTAGCTTCAGCTTCGCAGAATGTTGCCTTAGTGGTGGCTGTTGTGGTCAGAATGCCTTCCAGATGACAGATGACAGAAATTCCATCTTACAAAGGCCCACACAGGTGCGTTTTTTCTGGCAGGACATGCTTTTATACAGTGTTACACAAAGAGGGAATTTTCATCTGAGATAAGAACTAAGACAAGGAAACCCTGAGTCCTTTAATAGTTAGGCTTGATCCATCTTGGCTCTGTTTTATCTGAGTCATTCACTAGCCATCACATCATTAGCTTCTCAAAGAACTGACTGTCTTTATAATGATCCAAGGCCAGCTTCTCTTGAATTGTTCTCCCACTGCCTCTCTGGGAAGCAGATGGGTTGGGGAGAGTGATACGGACTTGGTGCTCCTGCTGGGAAATTGAAAACTTGCTCCCTGCAGTGATCACCACCATCAGCATCTGACCCCTTTCCCTGCAAAGTGCTGGATATGTGGTGTTGTTTTCTGTGCCCATAACTGACTCGGGATTAGTTACTGAGAAACAGCTTGGCAGCCTTCCAGGCCACCACACAAGAAAATCACTCTATTGCCTTATGGCCAAACAGAGTCTACAGTTTGTCTCTAATCACCTCCACTGGAGCACAGTTTGCCTTCTAATCAAAGGCCACGTTTTCCATTTTATTTTTCTTCCCATCTTCCACCCATGTCAGGACCAAGATGCTGCAAACATTCCTATATATGTAGACACTTAGAGATTAAAACATCCCTCATCCAAGGTCTGAAAGCTCAGAGTCTAATAGAGAGGTTCTGGTGGATTTTCTGCTGGGAGAAAGCACAACAAAAATATATTGGTGATCTCTCAACAAAGCTTTTTTTCCATCTCTCTGCCAGACTCACAAATTTTACAGCTACAGAAAACTATGACCAATGTCAAGCCTCTTGCACACAACATCAGCCATCTCATATTCCACAGCAATATCTGCTCTCTTGGAAAAGAATCTTTCTCAGAAGAAAATGATGTTAAAGCCAGCAGTTGGAGGCTAAGATGAACAAGATCTCATCTCTTAAAAAGGCATCAGCCTGCATTTTAAAGTAGCCAGAGCACACTCTACCAGCCCCATAAGTGATCCTTTTTCAGGCATTAACTATGCTCAGTTAGAAAAATATGACTCTTACATGCCCTTTAAAGTGAAGATTCTAGTTTCCACTTTTGTCTTGCTGAAGGAATTCAGACAATCAGAGCAACAAATTTTAACAGTGATGATGTGCCCTCTATTTCTATGTTTCCATACTTCTCCAAAGGCAAGATAAGTACTGAGGGTCGTATCTCCTTATATATTCTTCCACTCGTGGTTTGGGAGTTTTGATCAGTACCACTACCAGAATTTCAGATGGCATGAATTTTCTTAGTCAGTGCGAGTTTATGTACAAGTCCAAATAAAAGAGTAATTTAAAGATACGATTCAGTGTCATGGTTCTCTTGACATCTTGCACAAATACCAAGCAAACCCAAGTTTCCATCACAGAGTATCTGCCCAAACAAAAATAAAGCTGCAAATGTACATCCAATCTATTATTTGCATTAAGTTCTTTATACATGTAGGTAGGGCATCAACCTGTGGAAACAAGTCCAGAGGAAGCCACCAAGCTGATTAGAGGGATGGAACATCTCTCCTATGCAGAAAGGCGGAGAGAATTTGGATTTTTCAGGAGGTAAAGAGAAGGCTTTGGGGTGACCTGATTGCAGCCTTTCAACACCTGAGAGATGGAGAGAGATTTTTTACAAGAACCTGGAGTGACAGAATAAGGGGGAATGGCTTCAAACTGAAAGACAGTAGGTTTAGGTTAGACATTAGAATTTCTTTTTTTACTCTAGAGGTGGTGAAGCACAGGCTGACCAGAGAGGTTTTGGATGCCCCATCCCTGTCAGAGTTCAAGTCTGGGCTGGATGGAGTTCTAAGCAACCTGATCCAGTGAAAGGTATCCTTGTCCGTGATAGAAAGTTGGAAAGAGATGATTTTTAATGTCCCTTCCAAACCATTCTATAATTCTATAATAAACTTCTAAATGTAATTGCTTTTGAGTTAATGTTTCCATGGTGTACCTTACTAGAGCCACACCCTGAGCTGGCCCATTTTAACCAAGAGAGGATCCACCTCCCACAGCTGGAATTCACCACTTTGTGTTCCACCTTCATTAAAAAGAGCTGCCATAGCAGAGTGAGTGGATCCATCAGGGAAGGTTAAATGCTGCTTGGCAGACTCCCAGGGGAGTAAGCACTGTGTTGTTTTCCTTGGTGAAAGTCAACATTAATAATTTCTTCATGCTATCACCCTAGCACAGATCCTCTGCACCTACAAACCCAGAAGTGTAGGGAGAATCAAACTTAGCATCCAGCCTGGAATTCCAGACAAAAGTGCAATGAAAAGCTCAGCCCAAGAGCAGGAAAACACACAGGCATATTTTCTCTATACTGGCTTCAGCTGCTTTTTCATGGGTCCCACCAATCCTAGGAAAATCATCAACTTGTCAAAAAAAAAAAAAAAAAAAGCCCAAACCACCAAAAACCTAACAAAATGTCAGAAATTACTATATAATTATAGATTCATTGCAGATATAGATCTACACACTATACTTTCCCATTCAAAATTATATAATTAAACATCTACTGATTTAATGAAAACTCAGTCTGTACTATTCTGAAATCAGGACACTCACCTCCCCCTGTGGGAGCACAGATCCACCCAAAATGAATAGCATGTTTATCCACCCCTGTGGTTTCCATTCCCTTGATTTTATTTGTGTTCACTGAGAGAAAATCACTCCATTCACTTCCAGTTATATATATGGATGTGTGTGCTTATACATACATTAAAAAAAAGTGGATTCTATAAAAAGAGCTGAGTCCAGAAGGGAAGAAAATAAAGGATGCCTGTACTCCAAAAGAGGCTTATTTACAGGATAGATTGGGGGGGATGCTTGAGTCCATGGGAGTCCTGGAGTCCCCCATCAGTGACCATTCTTGACCAGAAATCCACAATAGGATGAGCAGCCAGCCCCTTCCTCTCAGTGACTTGACCAACACTTCATCCCCTGCTGAGTTTGAACGCACATCCAACCCCAGGAGAAAAGTCACAAACCCCTGGGACAAAGCAGATGGAGGGGAGAGGGCCCTTGGTGCCTTCAGTTCCCCCGTGTTCTGGTGATAGCAGGTTACTTGGAAGCTTATTCTATAATGAGGGGTGGTGGGAGAAAACACAGACAAAACAACTCTGTGACTATGAACTTACTGACATCAATTTACTTGCTCTACTTGGCATTTCTCCCTCTCACTCCACCACAGAGTTACGGGTAGAAAACACTTTTCCTGAAAAGCTGTTCTTCTCCTGTGCATTTTGTGGTGAAGGAGAGACAATTATTGAGAAGAAAAAAGGAAAGAACAGAAGATGAAAGGGTCAGCCTGGCACAATTATAGCCTCAAGTGTTCCTGCACCGTTCTTGAACTGCATCACCATAGCCTCAGCCGGGCACCACACTGGATGTGCCTGTCAGGAAGCAGTGGGACACACATGAGCAGAAACACCATCCAGAAACCTACAGAGCCAGGCCAGGTCTATCCTGACAGCTGAGCTGTGCTGAGCACACTAAGAAGGTGTAGGGACACCCCCAACCCCATCCCTGCCCCCAAAGGTAAAACCTCTGCACACAGCCAGCAGTGAGGAACCATCTCCTAAGAATTTCTGCATTTGTTTCACATACCTTCCCTGCTGGTAGGACAGCAGTTCTTTTAGGACTAAGAGGCTGGATCTCTGTGACCCAATGTGCATCCTCATTATACCTGAGTGCATCAAACCTCTCATGGAAAATCTTCAGAGCGCCCCACAAAGAAGGGATTTGCACCATGTGTAAATCTGTTCAGCCAAGGTTTACTTCTGATGTCTTTTAGTGCCCTGCTGTCTGAGCTTAAGAAAACCATTGGATTCACTAGAAATAACTCAGAATGTGTGCAAATAGCTGTACAAAGTCATGACAAGTCAGTCTAATATTTTCTCAGATGTTTGGTTAATTAAACATTTATTGTCTTGCACACTACTAGTTTGTGGAAAATAATTAGCAGTGAGACATTACTGAGCATAAACACAGAGGAGTGAAACTACTCTATGCTCCAAAATAGAAATTAATGTTTTAGTTATAAGATAAACTAAAGAGCCTAAATTAAAAAAAAAAAAAAAAAAAAAAAAAGGATACAACCTTCTTTAGGATCCAAACAAGGAAGAATTTTCTTGTGAGACTAAGAGTGAGTCACGTGAGACTGAGATATTTTTCAACACTTCAGTAGCACCTAACATTTTATAGTCAAGGCATGTGCCCACAGAAATCAAAGTAAAAAGCTAAGAGATTTTTATTACAGGCCCCCTAGAACAAGTAAAAATATCGACCTCCAAAGCCAAATTACTCATAATCAACTCAAAAATAGTTTGCAGAGATCAATGTGGTGGGAGTGTGCAGCAACCCATCCACTAATTCCATTTATTTAGAGTTCCTATTCTGTTTTCTTGTACTGTCAGCAAGCACACAGGACAGTATTTTTAACTAAATAATAGTATGAGAAAGGATTTACTATGAAAAAAAAATCCCACCCACTGGCATAAATTCCTAATTATAGATGATAAAAATCCTTGATTCTGAGCCATTCATACATTAAATAGATTCCTGTGCACCATTGTGTGAAGCCACAGTGTCTTACAGGTTGTAAAGCTGTGAGCATGTAAATACTCAGCTGGTGATAAATAAATTATAAATATAATATTAGCTCAGGAAATTAATTCTTCAGGATATTATCAAGGTCACTACAAAGAGCAGTTTATCAGGCAGGTAAATTAGACAGGCATCTGCTTCTGTGCTTGCAAATAGAAATCAGAACAGCCAGTGTACATGATGTTGAATTTTTGAAAGATTTGCAGTTCTGCAAATGTTACCCTTGTCCTTAAACAACTTTGTTAAAAATCAACATGCATGACTCACTATTCCAGCACAGAGCTCTGATAGCTTGGAGGAATAGTTAGCAGACACATCCCTGAATAAACTAACACAGTAAATTTTCCAGTACATTTTGTTTTATTTCATGAGTATGTTATATACTCACAATTCAACTAACACTCATATCTTATTCATTACAAGCAAGGATAATGATGATTTCCTTCTATTTTTATGCTCTGTTGCCCTTTTCCTTAGAAAATAGAGCCACAGATGTAGAAGTAGGGAGTGGTGATTGCAGGTTGTCAATAAGCTCGACCAGGGAGGGAACATTATGGCCAACATCTGCCCCCTTGCAAAACTCTTGGGGCTGGACACTTCCAAAATATACAGAGAAATGTGGTGTCAGGAATTAAAAGAAATGGATATCCAGTTTCCTAGTCTAGACACCTAAGTGACCTTTCCAAAGTGCCTGATCTGTGCAGGGTGCTGCACCAGAGAGCATTGCGACTGGGTTTCAGGAATCTGTGACTCAAAGGCTGGGGTCCGGATCATTGCAGTTCCCAAGGGATTGTTAGTCCTGAGCACATCCCTTCTCTAACATGATCCTTCTTATGTGTGTTATGTTTATATACAAGTCAAAATATTTGAGGCAAGGGATGCTGTATTCCATCAGACAAGCAGTGCTCAACAATAACAAAAACATCTCTACCTTGTCATGGCTGTGTGCAGTAGAAATCTAAAACATATCTTCATACCAGCCACTGTGAAAAAAATTAACTATATCTCAGCTAAAACCAGCACTCTACTGCAGAGGTGCCATTCAAATGGCAAAAAGGCACTCAGAGTGAATTCAGTGAAAATCTGAATAAGTCATAGAGTCGTAGAATGGTTTGGTTTGGAAGGGACCTAAATGATCATTCAGTTCCAAACTTGCCATGGGCAAGGAGACCTTCTGCTACACCAAAGTCCTGTTCCATTGGAACCTGTTCCAGTACCTCACCACCCTCAAAGTCTTTCTTCCTGCTATGTAATCTAAATTTAATCTCTTTCAATTTAAAGCCATTTCTGGTTTTTTTATCAGATAATAATCAGATAAGAAAGATTCTTTAATTACCTTAACCCATACTCAGAACTCCACTGGTTCAAAGTCAGTTTTCCAATCCTATTCACAGGAGGATGAATTTGTCAGAGTAGTTCTTCCACTGGGTTTGTTCACCAGGTCCTCCAAGTGAATTTTTAGCTTGTCTCTATGGGAAGATAACCAGGATGCACCAGCAAGATGGGTTTGGTTTACATTCAAGCTGCTCTGAGTCGGCATCCTTCCCATTTTGGTTCCAGTAAAGTTTGGTTTGGGGTCTGACATTGTTATAGTGACAACTGGAAAGATCATCAAGCACAAGTGGATTCACGCTTCAATTAACAGCAACAACAGAAAAGCTATTAGCAACAAAGATTATCTTTCAATAATAGTAATTAAAAAAGCTGTCTCTGTTACTCTTAATTGTATTGCAGCCATTATTTGTTTTTTTAAAGCATTATCTCCTTGCTATAAATGAGTCAACAGACTGCAGCAGGTAATATCCCAACACAGTTAACTTCAAGGACCAATTTATCACAAGATTTAGGCAGAAGCCAATGCTAAGAGAGAGAGAACCATTCTTCTCACAGGAGTAGTCCCTTAGGGATTAAATAAATTTGGCAGTACAATGTTTGACCCTAAACATATGGCAGTACTTGATAACAGCTCTCTAAACTGACACTTTCTCCTTCGACTGCACAAACCCTGCAGCATCAGGAAGCCGGGTGAGAAATGCAGCACATCCACCTCAGCTTGCAACAACACTGGTCTGAATATCCATCAGTCATATAAATTCCAGCAGACTGAATTTACTGGCATAAAGAAACAAACATTATTGTATTCCCAGAATGTGGCAGGGAAGGGTTCCACTCTTCTGCTGTTAGGCTGTCAAAGCGAAGAGTCCAATGAGAAAGTTATATAAGCTCTCTCAAAATGAATGAAAAGGGAGAGGCACTCAGAGGCTGAATCACGTCACCTGTCTCAAGCAGTCATCCTCCAAAAGGATGAAACATTCCCTTGAGATGTCTACTCCTTTCCACTGACTATCAAAAGAGCACAGACAAATAACTTCCAGGCTACTGCAGTTCAATTATATGAATCCTACCAAAGATACCTGAATATAAAGATACAAAATTGTTTAATTCTACTTATAGTTTTTAGTTCTGATCCAACATCAATCTTCAACTCAGAAACATGCATTGATCTAAGCTATTAGAGTCATTTGCCACAAAGCTTTAGCACTAATGGCAAAAATTCTGCTGCACCATCCCACCTGTGTCATATTAGTAGTGCAGCCTCTGACAGAGGTGTTGCATCTTCAGTGCCAAATCAGAGAGATTTTTCCAGTAGATGTAGGACTAATATATAGCTAGAACTAATATATGCTATCCATCTAGCTGTAAAACCCTGGAGGAACAAAGCACAGGGATTCCTATGGCGGTGTGGCTAAATGAAGTCGCACCAAGAGGTGGTGGATTTGGTTAATTGTGTGTAATCACTCTGCAGTATTTCATCTTCATTCAATGTCCTGTATTTCATTCTCCCTAGAGCTTTAACATGTTATAACTTTATCTACCTCACTGTAAAAAAAGGCTGATAGTTTAGGCTGAAAGGACGCAGATTTATTTTTCAGAGTTTATGCATATAGAAACAATCATATGTCTTATGCACATACCCACACATATATGCACATATAAGTGCATTTAATATAAAAATTTCTTTGTTTTCTAGAGTACAGATGAAGTTATAGCCAAACTGACACTGAATGTTGACCATTAAACCACAAGGAAATTAGTGGAGTTTAGGAACTTGATGTCCCATGACCCTGCTGTTCACCAGACAAGGACAGCAAGTGACAAAAATCACCTTACCCAATTGAGCTACCTCACTTGAAAGAGACCTTCCCTACTTCTAACCAGGGTTAGCAGCAGTACTCACAGTTCCCAAAATATACAGCATGCCAAAAACATTTTATGCAGAACTTAGAACTATTCTCCACCATTTTTAAGCACATTAATACAGCAGAGCTTGCAACAATTTCTTAATTGCATTCTAAACAATTTAATTAGTAATTTATCAAAAAGCAGTTCTCCAAGGTGTCAGAGTGCTCCCACTGCTTTTGTTTTGCATCATAAACAAGCTTTCTGATTTGAAAAGGAATTTGGTATTTGGGTGTAACTTGTAGGGAACTTGATGGGATTGAATCACTAACCCTACAATTTACTAAACAAAAATAGCCCACCAGTTAAACCACACTACATGTGTGTGGCACTGAGGAAGAAATATTCTTAACAAACTGGCACATTAGAATTCAATCCTGTTTGTTGACTTTGTTTATCTAAAGGGAAAAAAAGAAAGTTGAAATTCAGCAGCATTTACAAACTTCCACAGGAGAAAGTATGCACCACTTCATATTACCAAGGGATAAGAAAGGGAATCATTGTATCATTTGAGTTTGAACTCTAGTAATAACATGAGTATCTCTGTTGCAGAGAGACCATGCAAGGTTCACAGGTATCACAGATTTGTTCAATCAGATGCCCCATCCCTGGAAGTGCTCAAGGCCAGCTTGGATGGAGTTCTGAGCAACTTGGTCTAGTCCTTGTCCATGACAAGGGAGTTGGAATGAGATGATCCCTTCCAACCCAGGCCATTCTATGATTTTATGGTCTACCTACAGCTTCAAAATAACCCATTAAAACATAAATGCCCAGCTTTGCTTTAATCACAGAAATAAGTAACACAGACTTCTAAAGACAGCTCAGCTTAACACCGAACTGGAAGCAATGGTTTCATCCCAGATCTTAAAAATAGATGGTCCTGCCCATTTTGTTCCAGTGTTAATGTGATAGCTTATCTAGCTCAGAACACAGGTTTGGTCTTATAGTTCTGTTCTGCCCGTGCAATTGTTTCCAAAATCAGTTCAATTATCAGGTGATGCACTTGATTCAATACCGTGAAAGGTCACAAATTTTCTGGTTCATCTGTTTTATGTTAAAGCTGAGTGTTTGTGCCAAACCTTTTTACAGGCAGTCCATGACCAGCAACCACTGCATCCTTCTGTGAAATCCAGGACCTGCCGTGGTACCTCCAAACTCCCTCATTAGGGTGAATCTCAGGATCTGCAGCTCTCATTGCAGTTACTCCTCACAAGACTTTGAGGCTGGAATTTATGAAGCCAGGTGCAAAAAAAAAAAAAAAAGGAAAGGAAAGGAAAGGAAAGGAAAGGAAAGGAAAGGAAAGGAAAGGAAAGGAAAGGAAAGGAAAGGAAAGGAAAGGAAAGGAAAGGAAAGGAAAGGAAAGGAAAGGAAAGGAAAGGAAAGGAAAGGAAAGGAAAGGAAAGGAAAGGAAAGGAAAGGAAAGGAAAGGAAAGGAAAGGAAAGGAAAGGAAAGGAAAGGAAAGGAAAGGAAAGGAAAGGAAAGGAAAGGAAAGGAAAGGAAAGGAAAGAAAAGAAAAGAAAAGAAAAGAAAAGAAAAGAAAAGAAAAGAAAAGAAAAGAAAAGAAAAGAGAAAAGAAACAACTCACCAGCACCAGTCCTGAGAGACCAAGCTCACCAGAGCACTGGTGGTTTTACAGAAATATTCATTTTATATGAAGCTGGATTTTCAGGAAACCCACTGGGTTTTAGAAGTAGAATATCTTATGATGGGTCCTTTAATACATTGCATAGGTTTTGCATGCTTTGATATAAATTCAACTTTTTCTATCATTTTTTGTAAATTCTACCAGATCCATCAGGAGAACTGAGAATAAATCTCCATAGAACCCTCCTAGACTTTCCCTATCCTAAAGAGAACTGCATCCCCAAATAGAGGGAGAGCAGAGGAAATCTCTAATTTGCAGGTGCACCTAACCACAGCAGGCAATGGTCTACTCCATCTATAGATTGTGCTGGGAGTTAACGTAAGATTTTGATATGAATAGTCACATAAAGCATAAAAATTACCCACAAGGCAGTCTTGGAACACTAAGACTTTAAGTAGCTGGTGTTCTTTCAGTTTGAAGTCAGTTTAGAGGTTGTAAATGAAGGAGGAAGAAAGGCCTGACAGTACAAATATGCTGAAATTAAAAATATTTTAGATTCGTGAAGGCCACATGCCAAGGGTTTTCTCTTCATTGCTTTGTTTTTCTTGGACAGAAAAGCCTGCAACTAAACCTAAAGCCTCAGAGGTTTTTCAGTGCCTTGCCCTAATCTCCTGCTGAGCATCTGGCCATCTTCAGAGGTTATTCTTTCTGCTGAGCATTCCTCAGCAGTCCATCAGACAGCAAACACCAAGAGAGACAGTGCTGCACCAGGGATGAGTTGTCTCTTCTACCCCATCATTTGGACTCCACTGGAGCAGACAGAAAATCTCCTTCTGATTGCAGCTGGAGAGTTATTGGGCTCCACAGCTGAATATTGAAAGTGCTGAGCATCCACAGCTCCAGCAAAATCAATGCAGGCTGCAGACAGGGTTGAAAAACAAGCTCCTTCCAGCACATAAGAGTATGTTCCAGCTTTTTGCCTGCTCCTATTTCTGTATTTCTCCTTCACTTCTACATTATTTAGAAATGGCTTCCATAGTCACCACATTTCCCTCCTTTTTTTTTTTTTCTCCAAACAGCACATTACTTTTTAATAAGGCTCTGAGAACCATTCTTTTCCAGATTGTCTCAATATTTCTTTCTAAGTCTGGGAGTTACTTTCATCTGAGTCTTTGGCTTTACAATTATTTTTACTGTACATCAAACATTGTTCAGAGAGCTTTCTTGTCTGAAATGCAAGAAAACCTATTACAGTCTAGGGGAGATGTTATCATCCAGCCAGATTTTGTGATTTCAGACAAGATGTTTTCAGCAGCCTAGAGATTCACTGCTTTACATAAAGTGATTGCTTGTGGTTTATGATGCTACTATTTGTCTGTCATTGCTAAAGAAAGAAGCTAGAGATAAGAAAGGCAAGTGCAAAAGGTTTAATTGATCTCATTTTATTATATTCCTATCTTCAGAGTCCCATATTAATATTCTCAGTGGTCTGTATGAAGTTGAGAGTTTGGAACAGAATCCTTTTCTTACAAACTGCATCAAAGAAAAGAAGTAAAACCGTTTTCTGTCACAGACTTATTTCTAAAACTCTGACTTTTGAGTGACTTTTGGATTCATATCTTTTCTTCCTCAGCAAAAAAAAAGAAATCAGGCCACAGGTGCTGAAATATCCTCATCACCTGAAGGCAATGTCTAAGACATTGCTTTTTCCAACATACAAGGGAATGAAAATAAATCAATAAATCACTCTCTGAAACTCTAACAGTGCTAACATCCGTTCTGGAGGAGAAAAGCTACCCGGGTGCACAGAAATATCAAAGTGCTGCCTGGAGGCACTGACAGACAGTCTGTGTCTAAGGCAAGGTGGTGGCAAGCTTGCTCATCCCTCCTACCAACAACTCCCAGCAAGATGCTCCCAGTCAGACACAGCCTGTCTGAGGAGGGAAAACTCTGCCATCCCTCCCTGAACAAACAGAAGCTGAGGCAGTAGTAAAACAGCAACAATTATGTGTACTGGAAAGCCTGTTTAAGGAAAATGGGACAGGATACTTAGGAGGTCCATCTGTAGTGGGATATTTTTGTTAAGGAAGCTGTTTTTTCAAGACAAGCAAGTTGTGCTGAAGCCTAGAAGTGGAGCTTGGATGGGAAAAACCCGCCTAGCAATCCACTTTATGCACAGCATAAACCAGAGCACACCAGATCACAGGCTCAGATCTGCATTGGGAGCACATAAAGGATTTTCGTCAGTTCTCTGAAGTCCTTAACTAATGTTCATCAAGCTAAAATGAGCTAGCACTGCACCAAAGGACACAATCCAGATCTTCTGCTCCTAGTTAGCTGCTCTCACCTTGTGCCAGTTACTCCCCTGGACAGCATGGTGAAATAAATCTGAGTAAAAACTAATCTGGGAAAGGAAACAAAAATACTCATTGGCTTCCTGCCATAGTTGATGGTGAGGCCATATAAATGCATGTGTTGGCAGATGGGAGAAGGAAGTTAGGAAGAATAAGATTTTCTTTTTTAGAAGTGGGGCTGGTCATAGAACAGCACTGTTGCAAATCTCAGAATAAACCTATTCATTTCAGAGTACCAAGCAAAATAAGAATTTATTTAGACTCATGGAATTGTTTTGGCTGGAAAAAAACCCTTAAGAACATTGAGTAGAACCATTAACCCCGCACTGCCAGGTCCATCACTAAACCATGTCCCCAAGTGTTACACCTACACGTCTTTTAAACACCTCCAGGGATGGTGACTCCACCACTTCCCTGGAGAGCCTCTTCCACTGCTTGACAATCCTTTCAGTGAAGAAATTTTTCTTATTATCCAGTCTAAATGTCCCCTGGTGAAACTTGAGGCCATTTCATCTTGTTCAATTGCTTGTTACCCGGGAGAAGAGACAAATCCCCATCTGGCTATGATGCCTTGGAATAGCTACCTACAACAGAGCCTAGACAGAGTTAGAAAATAAAGCAGGAATTTATTAAAGACCTTCAATAGATACACCTTGGGTAGTGCAAGAGCCTGGCAGAGGCTACACCCAAGAGGACAGGGGTCACGAGTTTTTCAGACAGATAAAAGTTTGGTCTATTTGCATATTAGGGGTTAATTGTCCAATTACAGCTTCAGGTAATAAAGTCATATTCCCCCAGTTTGCTGTTTGTCCCGATTCACTTTTGTTTATAATTTTTGGGGCCTAAGGCCAAGGATGTCCTTGGATCTCAAGCCTGGAAGGATTGTTCTGTCTGACCAAAATGTGAAGAGAGCTTGCTAACACTCTGTATAGAGTTCAGAGCTATACATAATGCAGTACAGGATCTGAAGAATATAAAAGTTAAAAACTTAAGGCATCATCCTTTCAGGGAGTTGTAGACATGATAAGACTCCAACTCAGCCTGCTTCCCTCTAGGCTAAACACTCCCAGTTCCCTCAGCCACCACTCAAAGGACTCATGATAAAAACCCTTCACCAGCTTTGATGCCCTTCTTTGGACATGCAACATTTAAATGATGTGGAGATTACACAGTGCCAGCACAGAGCTGTAGTTATGATCTGGGAAAAGAGTCACTTCTGCATGATGTGTGGAGAAACTGAGGGACAACCAGCAGCCACAGCTCATTCGCAGAGTTCAAAGCTGCCTGCCAGACACCAGCTCTGGAACCATTTCTCTCTAAGCTGGTGATGACTGGACCAAGTGGAAAATTAGATCTGAGAGTTTCAGACATTTGTTTTGAAAAAAAAAAGTTCTGTAAGAGAAAAACGATATCTGACTATCTCTGCTGTGTTTCCCAGAGCCAAAAGAGACCAGACAGTCCTTCAGCTAAATGGCAGAAGTACACCACTAAACAAATATTTGGTTCCCTCATATCCATGAAAAGTCTTTTTCTTTCTTTAGTTTCAAGTAAAGAATAAATCAGTTGGAAATGCTGTCACAGACCTTTCATGCCTTCACAGGAAACTGCAATTTAAAAATTAGCCAGCAAATGTGATGATGAAAGGATGAGTGATCCTGTCATCTGTAACATGAGTGATTGCTGGAAGATGGAGATGTTACAGAGTTTGAGAAAGGCACCACGAAAGCTGTGGGAGTGCAGCATCAAGAAGCAGCAGGACGTATCAGAGGTGACATCAGCTGGGTCACTGCCCAGCTGCAGCTTTTTAAAAAGCAGCAGTTGTCTGCTGAGCATTTAACTTCCAAAGCCATCTGAATGTCACTAGATTTTCAAGTGATAGTCAAATTTTTAGTACCTGCACTTAATCTGGACATCTTCTTAAGCAGCAAATGTGGACTATACTCTGAGGTGTTGACATATTCCAATATTTCAGTATTTTTGTGAGATTTTACTGTACTGATGATTCTGTTAGGAAGTATCTCTCAAGATATGGCAATTCAAATGCCTACCCTTTGTCATGGTCTCTGTGCATGATGTATTTTTAACACTAAAGGCTAAGAAGAAGCAGCTTGCTGTTCTGTGAATATATCATGAACCTGGGCAAAGGCAACCTCAAAAAAAGACATTTCTGAAGCTTTCAGACTATCCTTTTGATGGATGTTCAAGGTGTGGCTTTGAAGGTGGGAAGCCCTTCATCATCAGTAACAGAATAGTGGTAGCATATGTCTTATATTTTATGCACTTCATGCACTACCCAAAGTCAACAAAGACATGTAAAAATAGAAATATAAATGTTGTGCATCATCTGGACATGTGACTGCTTTTGATATCTTATCACAGACCTCACTAAATCAACTGGAATCAATGACAACCATTGGTACCAACCCATTATTGAAACAATTCCACCTCATCTCCTTCTGTTTGCAAAGTATCTGAGGTTCATGTGATGACAGTCCTTCTGTCTAGTATATTTTTAAATATTCTATAGCTGCCTATTGTCATCCCTACAACATATAAGCAGGAACTGTATTTAGAAAGCATGTAGCATCTCTGGAACTTTCAGCAGAATGTATCTCCCGCTTTCCTGTGAAAGCATCACCCATTCTTGCAGCCAACTATAGTCCAGAATGTAATGGAGATGTGTGGCAGAAATATCTCCCCCTGCTACAATGTCCTACTGAGCAGACATGCTATTTTTTGATTATGCTATGCTTACTGCCACAAGATCAAATGAGAGCTAAAATGCTATTAATGCACTCAATGACATCTTCTTAGCAATAAAATCAGTCAAATATAGCAAGATGGAATGACAGAGTCTAGGCCAGATGTCCAGGGAGACCTGAGACAAACGACTGTGAACAGCTGCTGGCATGAAATCCATCATTTGCAACACTTCACGACCCTTTACATTTCAGTAGCAGGACCAGGACTGCAGGACTCATCAGAGGTCAGTACAAAAAAAACTTCCTCCCATTTCCGCCCTTTGATTCATGTGTCTCCCTGGAGCTTACATGGGATTATGTCTATTAAAGCCAGAGCCTGGCTGTGGCAATATATGCTTTTGTCTCAGAATGTGCACAAAATAAACAGCAGCTTGGCATGTGCCCTGGTCACGTTTTCCACCCACCCCGTGGTTTGTGTGTTCATGTTTTATGCAGAGCTGTCATTAAAACCACTGAAAGTTAACTGCAACAGCTGTTAAAATTCTGATCTTCTAAACATGTAGAAGGCTTTGGCATCACACTGAACTCCTTTCCTGTTCCCACTGAATTAACATGGAATTTAAAAGTGGTACATGCACAAGAAATCACTTGGTCCTGTTCTCCATCTCCACTCTCTCGCCCCCCAAAACAGTTCTACCTCACACATGCAGGTAACAAAACAATCAACTGATCTCTATCAGAATATTTCTGCTGCAGGTGCTCTCATTACCTCATCCTCTGTTTCAGCAAGATTTTCATGTTTTTTTAGACCTGATCTAAACATCATGCCTCTTAAAAGCTTTCTGCATGCAAATCAATAAATTAAATAAGTATGATAACACTGATTCTGCCAAAGAGCACTTTCCCTGTTTTAAATGTAGGAAGGAAAAATTTAGGGAAGACTCTGGGATTGTGTGTTTAAGGGCAAAATGTTTCTGTGGAGGAGAAATTGCAGTGAGGTGAGAAGTGAGACTATGAGAGAGGAATAGCCCTGCAGACACCAGAACAGAAGGAGGCTCAGGAGATGCTCCAGGAGATTCCCCTGAAGCCCCTGCACAGCCCAGGGAGAGGCAGCTGTGTCCCTGCAGCCCATGGGGGGTCCATGGGGGAGCAGAGATCCACCTGCAGCCTGGGGAGGACCCCACACCAGAGCAGGTGGATGCCTGAAGGAGGTTCTGACACAGCCCATGCTGAAGAAAACTCCTGGCAGGACCTGTGGACACGTGGAGGGAGGAGCTCCTGCCAGAGCAGGGAAAGAGTGTGAGGAGTCTTCCCCCCCTAGGAGGAAGGAGCAGCAGAGACGTGTGATGAACTGACCACAGCCCCCCTTTCTCACTGAGCTCACCAGAACAGGTAGAACCAAACACTTAGAAAGTGACTGTGATCATACTCAGGATGAAGGATGCTCCCAGTGATCTTTGCAATCAAATGAGTAGTGTTATGCTGGCCCATGTGGATACAGAAAGCCACAGACAGATGATATTATACTCTGACAGGCAGGTAAAAGATTTTTTTTAGCAGGCAACAAATGATGACCCAGGTGCAAAGCAGAGCACTTATGATGACCCAGGTGCAAAGCACTTGCTTTGGAAAAGGAAAATAACAGAATTGCAAAGGAAAATCACATTTTTGGTGTTTAGCAGCTGCAACAGGAAGTTGTTTGAGTTGGTCAATTGTGCCAATCAGAAGCGTTTACCATTTTCCATTAAAGCCCAGTTGTGTGTCTGATTACATAAGATATTCACAGAAAAAACCAAGCTCCTTCAGTCTGCATAGCTTACACTCATTATTCCCCATGACTTCCATTTGTATTGGGGTTACACCATTCATTACCCATTTATGTTTAGGCTAAAAAAGCAGTAACATCTTGATATTGCTGGGCAATGTGAACTAGACTCTGTCTGCTTGAACTTGTCAATCTTTATGAACCCTGTATAAGCCCAGAGCATTTTTCTTACAAAGGGAGGTCACAGAAAGCAGTAACACATCTTCACAACATCAGCTACAAGGGCTGTTCACAGTAATCACAACACAGACTACAAAAAGCAGCAAACCAGGCAGCTTTCATGTAGTCACTAATAACAAGAGAGTGATTTATCCATGGTGGAAGGAGAACAGGCTGTGTGATTGCTGTTCCTGTTAAAGTGCTGGGAGATACCAGCCACAATGCCATTCCCATCCTCTTCACCAAGGAGCTGTAAAATCAGGGTCTTTTATGCAGTACAAATCCCCCACCCTTTTTTCTGTTAAAAGTCATTCAAAGCATCAGCAATGCTTATGCTGTTTGCAGCCAGAGCACTAGAGAGCACCAGTTGCCAGAGGAGTTGAGATGCAGAAAGGCAGAAAAGCACAAACATCCTCTTGCTTCCTTAAGGATCATTCCCAGCAGCACTCAGAGCATTCTCCTCACAGTACAACACCAGAAAATAAGGAGGGAAAAGGTCCTATACAAAGTAACCCAAAATTGGGTATAAATAAGACATCACTGTTCATATTCAGTAGTCGAAATTATTATAAAGTAATTGAACTATATCAGAGCCAAATGGGAATTCATGGTTTACTCTGGAAGCCAACCTATAGTTAATACTGACTTTCCAGAAAAACCCATCACATCTCCTGTAGTAAAATCATAGAATCATAATATCAGAGAATAGTTTGGGTTGGAAGGGACTTTGAAGATCCCCTAATTCCAAATCCCTGCTGTGAGCAATACTCCACTAGATGAGGTTGCTCAAAACTCCAACCAACCTGGCCTTGAACAGTGATCTCTTACAGAGTGGAACTGAGTAGATTTGAAAATGAAGTATAAGCATGAAAGAAAACAATCACAACTTTTCATATCTGTATACTAACTGAACCTATTCTAATTCTGCAGAAAGGGAGCCTCTACTTACTCTCACAGAGACGCCTCCTCAGCTTCCCCCGAATTTTATCGATGGCGTTGTAATCAGACACATGAAACACATGAGCAGACTTGGGCTCTGAAGCAATCTCATCAAGTTCCTCTTTCAAGGCTTCTCCAACACCCACAGCAAAAATCCTAATCCCAGCCTGATGGGCTGCAGCGGCTGGATCCAAGACAAAATCCTGGCTCTTTCCATCAGTCAAAAGGATGGCCACTTTTTTAACAGTTCGATCACTAAGTCTCCCACCAGCTTCTTTGGAAAAACTGTAGGTGGTGATGTACCTGAGAGCATCTCCAGTGTTCGTGTTGCCCCCATAATACTGAATCTTTCGAGCAGCCTCTTTGATTTCCTCACGGGTTTTGTACTTCCCCAGGTCGAACTCTGTGGTGGGACGATCGCTGTATCGCACCACACCTACACGGGTTTTGTCTGGGCCAATCTCAAAAGTTTCCACCAAATTAGAGACCCACTGACGAACCTTCTCAAAATCTTCTTTTCCGACGCTGGAGGAGGTGTCCAAGAGGAAGACAAGGTCGTAGTGAACACTCTTGCAACCTGCAAGAGTGGCAGAAAACATTGTTAAGGGGAGATGAACGCAGACAACCAGACATAACCAAATATTCCCTAGACACAGCTCCCCAGTGAACGATTTGGAGGCAGAAAAACCCTCTCCCTATCCTGCAGAGGAAGAGCAGATTCCCAGCCCTTCTTCCTTGTGATTTACCTCATCAATTTCAGGACATCTACAGAGCAGCACAGACTTTGCTTTGAAATGCAAACCCTTTCCCTTCCTTTGCTTTTAACTATCTCTGCTCAATCCTTCAGCTACACCCCCTGCTTGTACATGAAAATATTTTTCTCTGACTTCATTGCAGTGCCCTTGCTCAGGCAGTGCTCTGAAATGACCTGGACAGATCAAAAGCCCTGTCCTGACCTTGCCTCTGCCAATCCTGACCCTGAGTAATGACGATTTCGTGTCCCCTCTTGCATTAACGTTATGATTCATTTATGCTTAGCTGGAAGCAGTTCTTTTGCCCAGCATGATATGTCGATGTAGCAGGTCTATAACAAGATTATTTCAAATTTGAGGCTTTCTGCCACTGACTATTGACTAAAGGATGACTTACTGAATTTTGGAATGCATTCCTCAATAACAAAGGGCAGCTTCCTTCTAAGGGAAAATTTCACTTATCCCCACAAACATCCATTTTCCTCCAACCATGATATTTGCAATGTGAGGCCTATTTTAATTACAACTTGCTTGCCTTATATCAATCCAGACTGGCTGTATATTTGTCAGACACTTGCCAAAAAAAGTAGATCTCTCAGGAGATGTTTTTTAGTTGTTTCTGGATACATGCAAATCAGGAAGTAGTAGATCCATAAAAGTGCCACCAATGTTTTATCAATGTAATGCCCCAACTGGACAACATGTGTATATATGTATTTATATTTATTTAAATCAGTATTATAGACCATACTCCCTAATAAATTATGAGTTTAAGACTGAAAGCTACTCTACAAATTCAGTTTGGTCACAGCTGCCAACCACTGCTTTTCCAGCAGTTCTTGTCTCACGTTGTCTGAAAAAGTACAACTGCATGTTTGAAACAGTGGTAAATTACATATTTCCTACTGAATTCCAGCATTTGAACCTACAGGGAGATCACAAAGTCTTCTCCCATACTCAGATTTTGACACAAATTAGCTGTGGCTCTTTTGCTCATCCCAGGGTTGTGACCCTGGCTGGAATGGAAGAATTATTGAACAGCCCATAGCACTGGAAAGGAGGGAGTGGGTAGCTCAGCTACAAAGAGAGGATTTGCCTTCAGAAAAGAGTAAAAGCATTATAAAAGAGTAGGTCAATGCTCCAGGCATTGCATGATGACTATGAGAGTGACTGAATGAACACCTGGAGTGTGGCAGCTGATGAGAAATGAGCATCTCTTGTTGCTGTGTTGACGTTTGTAGCAGAGCACATCCCAGTACCTCCCAGGTGCTGCAGGGCCTGTGGGAGCAAGCTCTGCACATGGGATTGGGATCACATTGGGATCTGCCCATCCATATGGGATCTCTTTGGAAACAACCAAAGTTGTTGTGGTTGTTGTGGTTGAACCCCAGCTGGCAACAAAGCACCACAAAGCTCCTCACTCACTGCCCTCAGCAGGACTGGGGGAAAGAGAGTTGAAAAGGTGAAAAGGGGAAAACTCATGGGTTGAGAGAAGAAAGTTTCATAAATAAAATAAAATAAAATAAAATAATAAAATAATAAAATAATAAAATAAAATGTTGTAATGAAAAGCAAAATAAGAAAGAGATATAAATAAACCTTAAAAAAAAGAGGAGTGATGCAAACGAAAACAGTTGCTCACCACTGACTGACTCACAGTCCCCAGGCAGGAGTCTCTAGCCAAATGTCCCCCCACAGTTTTATTTCTGAGCATGACACTCCATGGTTTGGGATATCCCTTTGGTCATTTGGGGGCAGCTGTCCCGACTTTGTCCCCTCCCAATTTCTTGTGCTCTCCCAGCCTCCTGGCTGGTGTGAGGAGAAATAAAAAAGGCCTTGGCTCAGTGTGAGCTCTGCTCAGAAGTAACAAAAACATCTCTGTGTTATCAATACTGTTTCCAGCACAAATCCAAAACACAGTCCCAGAGCAGCCACTGTGAGGAAAATTAACTGTATGCCAGCCAAAACCTGCCTGTGGGACTGTGTTCTGTGATGGCATCTTGTGAATCAGGGAATGCTTGTCTCCAACTCCAAAGCAAGAAAAGTCTGTCTGGGAAAACTCTCTCGAAGGCAATCTGAGAGTGGAGATGATGGTTTATATAATTTTATTTTATGGCATGCAAGTTACATTACATCTGTGTATATCAGCTGGACTCTCAAATGTGGTTCTGGTGGATTTGGAGAATATAAAAGATTAACAGTAAAAGGTAAGAAGGAAGCTTACACTTCCCCACCTTGCCTCCTTCCTAAATTCATTATTATATTAATCTATTCTGGCTGAAAGAATGTTAATTAGGTGAGACTAACTAGAGAGCCAAACCCACAAGGTACAGACCTTCCTGTTACTTATTTTAATGACTCTCAGCAGGTGAGACAACAGCAATTTCAAAACAAACAGAACAGACAGAATGAATCCTGTCTGTGTTCAAGGGCAATGAGCCTTAAAACAAGGGGGAGTTAAGGTTTAAAAAGTGATGCCTATTCAAGACAGTATTGCAAGGAGGAAAAATATGGTTTTTCAGGATAATTTTTTTTTTGGCGTTGGTGATTCTTTGCTTACAGACCTGGTGGCAGTGAGATGTAATGCTGCAGAAATGCTTTTAGTAAACATTAATCTGCATTTTTAGCAGTCTAATGTCCACTGCTGGACAAAATTGATTGTATTCCAAGAATGCCATAGCAGTACTTTTTACTGGCAGAAAAAATTCTGTTCCTGTTAAGGGAAAATGCAAGATAATTCATAGTAATCAAAATTTCAGTTTTGTAATTGCAGAAATGCTCACTGGGAGCATAATTCAAGGAGTTGTCTTCATCTACTCAGACACTGAACCAACTGTTTTGCAATATTTCTTTTAAAAATAGTTCACAAGCAAGCCATAAGCCCAAAATTATTTAAAGTAAGCACAGAATGAACACATATAAATGACTTTACTATATTCTGCCTGAGACAGGTCCAGAAGCAGAAAAAAAAAAGTGAGATTTCACTTTGTCTGGTTACTAAGTATTTATTCCTGGTTAACTTCACCCAAAAAACCATAGAGACATCACATAAGAAAGCTGTAAAGCAGCTATTCCTGAAGCAAAAAGAAGGTTTAAATAAGCCTTTTCTTTCTTATAAATTACCCAAACCAAGCGAATAAAAGCGTTCCTAGAAAAAGAAGACAGAAAACCTCCATCTCAAAATGCCTTTGGACTCTTATAAAAAATTGTGTGGGTCTACAACCCTTTTTAATTTGAGGTGTGATAATGATGTCAGATAACTCTTCTTGTTGCCACACCAAAACCAAGGTGTCCTTGTCAAGGATCCCTATAAGAACACTCCCTCAGCTACACCATCCTCCAATGCTCTCAGTGGCATTTGGGGCAGAGTGCTCATGAGCCCAGGCCAAAAGCTGGGCCAGAGACCATGCTGATAACTAGACAATAGAGAAACATAATCCTAGAGACACTTAGGTTGGAAAAGACCTTTAAGATCATGAAGTTCAACCATTAGCCCAACATTCTTAAGTCCATGTCACTAAGCACCACATCAACACATACTTCAAATATCTTGAATCAAGGGAGGGTATGAACAGTGCCCTGGCCCTGTTTAGCTCACAGGAAAGTCACAGCCAGGCAGAAGATTCACCAGGTCTCATCTGACACCCACAGGAGGCAATGGAAGATGTGATCTCCATGCCAGTGTGGGGTAAATGGAGCACATCCAGAGCAAACTGTGGTGAGCTGCTCCTCTTGCTGTGGGTAGCTGAGCTAAACTTTCTAAGCGTGCAACAGAACAAAAGACCCCAGGTAAATCACAGCCTTGACCCCTGAGCTTTCTCCATCCCTAAGGTCTATTTTAAGTATTTCCAGCAGTAAATGTCTTGGGCTGTTTATAGATTTCCTCCTAGAAGCGATGGCTGCCCAGCTGTGGGGGAGCCCCAGCAGCTCCAGGGCACGAGGCAGTAAACTGAAGGCGTACCTGCTCTTTGTGCCTCGGTTCTGTCCCCGCTGAACACGAACGTGAGAAGAACCAAGAGATGGGGCACACGGCATCCTCCCATCATGGACATGTCCATAGCTCCCTGCTCACATCAGCTCGTCTCTTCTCCGTGGTGCGAAGCTTGCTAGAAATCCAACCCGCAGCCTAGGAAGGGAAATAAAGAGCAAGTGTTATCTCACAGCTACACAAACAGCAGTAATGATGCAAGTCATGAGGGCAACGTTTTGGAGAGTCGCCTCTTCTGCCTGTCATTTTACTTGACTAGACATAAACTGCTCAGACAAAGAGGCAGGAGTTCACCTACTTTTCAAAAGCTATACTCGTTCACTGGCTCTATTCACTGTGAAGCAGCTGAATGGAAACAGGAGAGAGATTACCAGATTATTATACTTTAATTGAGCCCACTGCCAACTACACAATCAGCGCACTGGAGTGGAAACCATTCCTGACCTGGCCCTCCCACGCATTCATCATTAGGAGATACACAACGCAGAGCCCAGATACAAACCACTACAAATCACACACACAACCCGTTGCCACTTCACTCATCACCGCTTTCAGTTCTGGAGCCCCAAAAATGACAAATGCTAAAAATACACCACTATTTTCGTGTGTGTATTTGTTGCCATCAGTCCTTCTTTGTAGGAGTAAACTCAGGAGTTTCAAAGCATGTCTTTCCGCTATTTAGCTTAAAGATATGCAAAAGCTTAGGGTTATCTTCAGTATAAGGCCTTTGGTTTGAGTTGACTTTGAGTGGAGTCACTGAAGTCAGAAGGTATCGTAAGAAGCCAGGTAAAGTGACTGGGCTGTTAAAAGTTAAGCTGTGTTTTCTAACAGTAACACAACCTTTTAAAAGAAATCTCTCACTGCTCTTGTTTTATTATTTTTTATCATAAAGTCATTGCGGTTTGATCTACTGTTTGCACACCCAGAAGGTGGAAACCAGCTTCCACACCGTAACTCTCACTGCCTGAGGCATTATTTTCAAAAACTTTTTCCCATTTCTTGATTCCTTCTTTTCCTCTTTAAGGATTCTAATGATTTCTTTGTCTATTTTCTTGGGGAAGTTCTGCCTTCTCAGTTTTTAACATGCACGTCTGCTTCTCACTGTTGATAGCTGGGTAGAAGTCATGGAGGGGACACTGTCTGATGTAGTTCATTGCTGCAGGGTCAATTATGCCTTCTAGGGTATTTCTTTTCAAAGCAATAAGGTTCTGTGGGAATCACAGACAGGAAGAATGGTGGCGTCAGCATTTGTTCAAAACCCGTTTTGATCAGTCAGATGTTGGGCCTATCTCTACCACGTATCTCAGCATGTTGTGCTGGTTTAGGAAATTAAAAAGGGAAAAAAACTTATGAAGTTGTCAAAATGTCACTATAAATCCTTATCCCCGCAAAAAAATACAGGCTCTTTCCAAAAGATAAAAAACAGGCTATTTCCAGAAGTACCTATCATATGCAAACAAGGAGAAAAGCAATACATAAAATAAACCCTTCACTGCAAATAAAATTTGGAAGTGTCTGCCAGCAGTGGAACATAAATACAAGAAAGATTTAAAATGAAAAAAAAAATCATATTTATTCATGTACCAACCCTAAATACAAAGGACACAATCAGGTGCTGTAGTTTACACCTCAACCAGACGATGTCCCTACCAGACAGTGAGGTGTTCAGGTTTGAGCCAGCTAGAAAAGGCTGCAGGGTAAAAAAGGCATGAAAATACCACTGTGCCCTACAGGAGTTAGAATTTCCTTCTAAATAAGTATGTTATTGAAATACCAATCAGGCAGCTGCTTGCAGAGGGATCAGGACAGGCATTACTGAAAATATCTGTGGGAGCCTTCAGCCCAAGGTTTTTGCTCCCCTGGATTTTTTTAGGAAACACTGGTTTTGGGTACAAGGGATGGGACAGCAGGTTCGTGGCAGCAGCAAGAGCTGGGAAATCAGATCTGCCAAGCAACATCCTGCACTTCCACTGAGCTCAAAACGTCCTTTCTCTGTGTCTGGGCTTGCACGGCTGTGAAGTTTTATAAATACATTCTTAAAAACAGTCTTGGCCAGCTGCTAACCTACATGAGGCCAGGATAAAAGGAGCAGAGCACCAGCTGGTGTCAGTCAGCAGAACAACTCTGGCTCTGTAAGCAGCAGATGCTGCTTGGTGGATGGGGTTCACTTGGTACATGTGGGATTCTACCCTGTGGACTTCCTCCTTGGCCAGGCCTGAGGGCTCTTTCTCTAAGGCCTCATTCATCTCCCCTCCTCGGCAAAACACTTCAAGAACTCATTTCTGCATTTTGAATGCTGCAAGGTGTCTCAGAACACCCATTTAAGCTAAAAATAGTAGCAAAAAAAAAAAAAAAAAAAAGAAGAAGCCACAAATCAAATCAGAACATCTGCTTAAAATCTATAATTGTAACTTGTGGTGGATTTAATACACATTTATGGTTCAATATTATTCTTGCATTCAGGCCAAAAGATATAATTTTATCCACTTTTATAGCACAAAGAATTGAAGCAAGTCTCTTAACTTGCAACTCCTTTATGTACAAATATACCAGTGACTGAAAATTGCCCCGTTCACATCAACAGGACTCATGTGATGGCCACAAAGTCTTCAGAGGTGTTAGAAGAAAGGTTGGATATAAAATATTTTTAGCGATGGGTTTTACACACTTGTTTCTTTCCCACCTCAGTCAGCCACTTTGAGACTGAGCCCAGTTTGAAATTGCAGCAGCTGATCACTATTTATTTCCTTTTCCAGGAGAAATGGTCAAAAAGGGGCCAAAATTTTGGGACAGTTTACGTTTCAGAGTGATCCAAGACTAAGAAATTCTCTTTATTTAACCCTGTTTCTAAATGGCACACATGGATTTTTTTATATTACTATTATTTTTAGTTCAGCCTATCATGTGAGAATAATTTTGCTCAAAGAGGCCTAAGTCAATGCACATCATTTAAAAATACCCCCCCATTTTCTTTTTATTTCACAAACGTCACTTTGGGATTCCCTTGTGATGCATTAAGGGATATTGCAAAAAGAACTGACAAATCCTATCATGTCCAAGTGTACTACTGAACTGTGGACTCCATGTCTGAGGCTCCGTTTTTAATAGTTTAAAGGGGAAAAAAGAGAAGTGAATACTTCTGGCTACGTGCAAACATGATGTGGGAATGGCATCCTGGCTGAGAAGTTGGTGAATGTTAGAGTGAGCCCTCTACACTCAAAATACAAGCACAGCATAAAGCTATTCATACCATCTCACAGCTGAACAAACAATATGCAAAAGATAGGCATGAGTTCTATATAACTTTCAGCTTCAGAATGACTTTTTGAGGGGGTTAGTGTAGAGTTTTAGGTCAGTTAGAATCCATGGTGAGGTCTCTCTAGTTTTGAATAATAAGTAAATACTCTTTGGGGAATGCAGGGCAAAAAACATCAATTTAAAAAAAAAAAAGAGCCAAAGGAGAACCTGGACTTTCATCTCAACACTGTGATTCAGAAAACAAGGATGAAAAACTTTTTTGTGGAAAATGAGAAACAAAATTGTTTGTTTAGAGTGGCATCTTGAAAAAATGAAAGGAAAGGACACAAAGGGGGGCAGACACAGAGAATGCAGCAGAGAAGAAAACTTCAAGGCACTTCTAGGAGAAGCAATTTGCTCTGGCTCTGGATGTATCCCATCTCAGCCTCTCCAGACACTGCTCTTCTGTCCTGGTGTGAGCAACGTCACAAACAGCAAAATCCACATTAGTTAGAGATGGAACAACACAAAACACTTTCTGTGATCTCCTTCATTCTTCAGAGGAGTGATTCAGCCACAAATATTCATAAAACAAAACAAAACAAAATAAACCTGGAGTCACAGTAAGATGAGCATTTCAGGAGTGTGATTAATAAAACTTTTTCTACCTCATGCGAGCAAAAGTTCAAAGACCCTACAGGGACAGTACAAAGACCACTGCATCAAAGTTTAATATTAAAAGTATCCCTATTTATGTACTTTAGACTCCTCATTAAAATATTCCAGCTCTTACTTGCATTTTACTAAGTTATACCACTGAACTGTTTGTCTTACTGTTAAATTCAAGGGGGGCTGATTCTATTATTGTGCTTGATTTCATCCATTCGTCTGCTGCCACTGAACATCACCATATGCCATATAAATGTTGTAACTATGCTGGCATTCATAATGTGATTTTAAATGTCTTTGGTATGCTCCTGTGAAGAAGAGGTTAGCCGGGGGTGAAAAAGACAGTGTCCAATTATACAGCTTTTCACACACACACAAAAAAGAAAAACAAGTATAAAACCCAGCACACTAATACATCTGACATCTCAGTAGAGTCAGCTTGTTGATTGTGCCTCTTCCAACTACTGAACTAAGCAATTTAATTATCTAAATTATTGCTGATATGAGCAGGAAGCCAACTGTATAAAAGAGAGATGGGACTTTCTTCCCTGCTGATCATCAGATGTGGTCGTATATCTTTGTTCGATGATTTTTAAAGAAATCGTCCAATGGCATTTCTGGAAGATGTGCATCTTCCCAGGCCTGATCCAAAGCCAACTGTGGTTAATGAAAAGAGAGACATTGATTTCAGTGGACATTGTTTAAAAACCCATGTGAATAATAGTGCAGAAAATTCTCTGCTAACACCAGAGCTATTCCTGAGGTACTTTGCTCAACTACAACTGAGCCAACATCTGCTGAAATCAAGGAGGAGACTGTCAGTAGACCCACAGTATGTTGGATGAAGCCATTCATGCACCCTGCTAGCAAAAAACTCTTCAATGTCTGCTCTAAGTGCTGGTGAGGCTGCAGGGGGTGGGACATTTCTTCTCTTCATTAGCAATGATAGAATCACAGAATTGTTTGGGTTGGAAGGGACCTTCAAGATGATCTCATTCCAACTCCTGCCTTGTGCAGGGACACCTTCCACTAGATCAGGTTGCTCAGAGCCCCATCCAACTTGGCCTTGAACACTTCCAGGGATGGGGCATCCACAGCTTCTCTGGGCTACATCACATTTTATGAGCAGGTTCTATCCCAACCCTTAAAAAACTGATTAGATGCAGAGTGATGGTTAACATGAATGTGAGCCAAAGCAATCTGTCAGGTTTATGGGAGATGAAATGGGGTGGTGGGAAAGATCAGCAGACCATTGCATCCCATCGATTTGTTTGCCTTAGCTGAACTCCATTACTGCCCTGAAGTACTTGGTGCTGGAACTGCCCAGGCCCATGAATGATTAATATTGCTGCAATTGGAAGTGTTTGATTGTGCGAGAAATAAAGTACATGCTGATAATTTAGGAGGGGAAAAATAATAAATAGCTGTTCCCTAAGTGACAGGTACCTGTCCAGGAGACAGAACAAAAGAGGAGTTGAGTGGAAAAAAATATCCTAAGAAGGAGCAAAACCAAGAATCCTAGAGGGCCATGAAGCACACTATGAGGATTAACTCAACATGGGCATTTCTAATTTTTAGCCTAAGTAATGTTCCTTTAACCTCTGTGGTGCTGCATGTGCACACATAAGGAACCCTGAGAGAAGGTCAGAATTAGAATTCAGCTACTCTTGACTCCTTAACCTATGCTTGGATCATGCATTCTACAAATTGACCCTTCATAAATGCATTTACTACAGATGCTTTAAAACAAACCCTTACTGGTTGTCTGCCAAATCACTGCTATTCTAAAACACCCTCACTGCTAGAAGAGGACTTTGCAGTGTATTTTTGCCTGCAGCAGCCACTCAGTGTCTGCAGGCTGAAACCTTGATGCAATATCCCCAAGTATAACCTTTCAGTCTTTTGCCCAGAGGAAGTAACTCCAGATTTAAATTGTACTCTTGCATATCAAGCTAGGAATCTTTCTATTGATTGTCTAAGAAAACCCCAAGGTAACCTGCAATCAAAATCTGTGTGACAGACTCTCTCTTTGGCTTTGGCATCACTGACCAGACTGTCAGGAAAATCTCCACTGCACCTTATGAATGTATGTGTTTATGGACCAGCCAAGTCCATAAAGGGTGACCCCTTCTCACTTCAGATAACAAGGAGTTTGAAGTTAAAAGGAAGCCCTACATCTAAAGGCTGGTTCTGTATAAAACACAGTTGCTCAAGCACCTTGGTAAGCCTGACTGAAAAAGTTATCAAGGAAAAGACCCATGGGAAGTGCCTCAGAGTATACGTGAGGTGGAAGGGATAAGGAAAGCTGATAAGGGGAGGCTGATAAGGGGAAGCTTTGCATATCTGATCTGGGAAAATGCCTGAAAACAGAGTTTTCCTGAGACTCAGGCACCACCACCTGTAGCACTTATACTGACAGCTTCTCTCACCATGTTTATTTACTCTCTGGCAAAGTCAGGAAGAATATCTTGAACTTGAAACTGAAGCATCAGTTCAATACTTCTAGATGCTTTTTTTCATTATTATTTTTATAGCAAAGTAGCCTCTCAGGGGTGCATTATATTTGACCGAATTTTTTCCCCTTGATTGTTACTTTCTTTCCTCTGTAAAGCTTTAGCCCCTTTGCACCTCTTTAGCACAGACCAGTGAACCAGCAACAGAACAGGATATTCAGAGGTCAGTTGACTTGTCATGATCTCATTTGCACTATCCTCTTTGACCCCTAAAAAATTCTCAAGTACATAATTCAAGTCACATAAACTTCAAGTCAATTACAAAATATGTTGGTCCATACTCTGCCTCTGCAGTGGTTCATCTTTTGGGGTACAAATTTATTTGAATCTTGTGGATATTAACACAATAATATTATTAGATACATAAAAGTTTAGGAATGCTCTTGGGGAAAATACACTCCAAACTACATTATCAAGTAGCAGGTGCACAGCTCACCCACCCTAATAATGACTGCATTGCACAAGGCTAAGATAGAGAACTTTGCCCATACTTTTTTTGTCTTCTTTTAAACCTAGCACAATCCTGAAAGGTCCCTCATGTTGTTGCTGAAGCAGGGTTTGCAGCACACAGACATCCTGGAAATGGAAAATCCATCACCTGAAGATGATACAAGGCATGGTGGCTGTTTGGGGTACTAAATAAGATAATTCCAAGAGCTTCATCCATTTAAATTAACCTCCACACATTTAAATTAATCTTCACATCTGTCTGCAGAGTGTCCAGATTAAAGAGGAGTGGTGCAAACAAGACAAAGGCCAAAATGATGTCCAGAAACACTATGGTAGGAACGGTTTGTTATGCAGTGGAAAATCCTGAGATTTTTCCTCAGTGCTGAATGTTCAAACTCTCCTTAGTGTAGTATGTACAGAGCATGTTGATTTTGTACAGGGTCACAGAACATCAGTCCTTTGGCTTAAGCCCTGCAAACCTGTACTGGCAAAGTCCTACAAATCCCATTTCCTCTCAAGCAGAGGTCGAACTGTTCCAACCTACATTAGCTATTAGGAAGAAGCCTTTAACACTGAGCCCCTGAAGGCTATTCAATATGAGAGTACTTCACCCTTACAGAGCCAATTTCCTGCTTTTTATATCCTCATGGAAGTTCTTACAGCTCTTGGAATGAAATTTAATATTTTCTTTTTTAGTACAGTCGAGGATTATGTCAGTAAAAAGACCCATATGTCATGGCTTTGAATAGTTAGTGAGCAGAGCTGGAGCAAGGAATTGGGATGGGGTAACAGCCTAAATCTATTTGGAAAATAGGCAACATACTTTCTAACAAAGAGGAGGCTGGTGAACGCATTTCCCAGAACCCTTAACTGGGGCAAAGAAAAATTGCTTTGCATTCCTTGCTCTACGCCTTATGATAATGGCCTGGATAACCAGAATCCCTACAAACTCCAGAAATGAGCTCATACCCATTGTCTGTCACTCTCAGGGTTATTAACAGGGCCATGCTAATTGGAGATGTGCCACACACTCACCTACCACTGCCCAACATTTCTACTGAACTATCCAAATGACAGAAAATTTTCCAAATACGGGAACATGAATGCCTCTTTCTTGAACCAGGTAGGCGAGTTCCTCCTCCATGTGTTCCAAAAAGATGATGGACACCTATCATAATGAAAGTTTGTGAAAAAGTTTTCTTTTGTAAGAAACAACAAGTGCATTTGATTAAGAGATTTAGTACTGCAGAGCCTTTCCATGGTCTAAATTTGCATGGTCATGACCTTTGTAATGAAACCCAGAACTCTACTGTGGACACCAACACACCAGCAAAAGTGAAGGATCTGTGAATAAAGGCCTTGAAAATAAAAGGCCTTGAAAATATGTCACTACCTGTGGAGGTACAGATAGCAGGGTTGCATCCTCAGCTCTGAACCTTTCCATCCAGCACTCCCACTGTGTATCCACTGCCTGAAACCCACCCAAGCTGAGAATCTCCATGCTCTCCTTCACTGAGAACAAGCATGACCATTTCTTTTTTAAAACACAGGAATGAAAAAGGACAATTGAACAGATATAGGCAGCTTGCAGGGAACCTCTTCTCACCGGCTATTCTAGAAACAGGCCAGTCTTTAGCTCCTTGTTGCAGCAGGGCTCCAGGGTAGAAAGAAATTCACAGTTAGTTGACATTGCAACAAAGAATTTGAGAACTCACGCAAAACAGAAGGTGGTACTGGAACTGATGTAGGATTGCCACTCAATTTCTCATAATTGTATAACTCAAATCATTTAAGCAGAGGCAAATCTTGGAAGCCCCAACAGCAGAACCCTAAGGTTGGACACCTTACCCAGTTTAGGTGTCTGCAGAGTGGGGAGGTTGTGTAGAGAATTTAAGACTGAAAATCTTGGAAGTGACTGCCTCCAGTCTCTTTTTGGCTCTGACCTGAAAGGTTTCTCTTTCTTATGAAAGGAGCTGGGCTAAGAAGAGGCAAGAATCATCTCCTCTGACTACAAAGTTCTGCATTGTGAATGTCTTCACCATCAACACAGACTCCTATAAAGTGAGAGAAATAAGAAGCACGCCCTCAGTGCAGGACAGTTTTCAGTGAACACAAGTTGGACCTTTGATGTCTCAGCCATCTCTGCCCACCACTGTGGCCACCATCAGCATGGGACAGGCAGGTTAGGGGAACACAGGGGAGTCAAGCAGAAGCAGAGTTTATCAAGTGTCAGAGATCCTAAGTCCAAGACTGAGAAAAAACCACATTTTACTCCTCTCAATTTTTGAATGTGACATGCAGCAAATCACTGACTGTGAATCCTTCCATGATCCCAGCAGAAGGAAACATGCAGAAAAATTCTGCCTTGTCAGAATTTTTATTTTATTGTCATTTCTGCCCCCAGGGCTGAGTAAGATGGAAAACTAAATAAGATGAGATGAATGGATCAAGAGCAGCCCTGCCAAGAAGGAATTGAGGGTGCTGGTGGATAAGAAGATGAACATGAGACAGCAATGTGCACTTGCAGCCCAAAAATTCAAACATATCTAGGTCTGCATCAAAAGCAGAGAGGCCAGCAAGCCAAGGGAGGTGATTCTGCTCCTCCACTCCACTCTCTTGAGACCCCATTTAGAGCAACACTGGAAGGACATTCCAACCTGTAGGAGCGAGTCCACAGGAGGCCACAAAGAGGATTAGAGAGATGGAGAACCTCTCCTGTGAGGAAAGGCTGAGATAATTGGAATTGTTCAGCCTGGAGAACAGAAGGCTCTAGGAAGACATTACAGCAGCCCTCCAGTACCTAAAGAGCTGAAGGGGAGCTTTTGTCAAGGATAATGTAGTGCTAGAACAAGGGATAATGAGGTCTTTCAGCTGAGAGAGGGCAGGTTTAGATTGCATATTAGGGAGAAATTCTTTACTTCGAACATGGTGAGGCACTGGCACAGGTTGCCCAGAGAAGCTATGGATATCCCTTCCCTGGAAGGTTGGATGGGGTTTGGATCAACCTCGTCTAGTGGAAGGTATCCCTGCCCATGGCAGGGAGGTCAGGACCTTGAAGGTCCCCTCCAACCCAAACCATTTTATGATTCTATGAAAAGAGAAGATGATCTCTAGACACTGCAGAGAAGTAGTGCAAACAAGGGTCTGACAGCTGTAAATTAGGCAGGAAAAGATGTAACTGGAGAAAACATGTAAATTATCCCTATTTTCCAACAGGAAGGGCTCTCTTCACCACTGTCACTCACACAGAAAACATAAGATACAAAAGCTTGTGCTCTACAGCCCACACACAGCTCTTACACCCAGCAGCTGACAGAGGCAAGAGGGCTGTCACTTAGGAGCTGATGAGAGATATGCAGCTACCCCTGAACCATAGCTGGGTCTGCCTGTCTGTGCTGTGTGGCAAAGAGTGGGACAGTGTCAGTTCAATAATTCTGATGTTGGCTGGAAGGGTTTGGGGCCATTTTAACTCTCATCCTGTCCCATCCTCTCCATTCTGCTTCCTTCCTTTTCATTCTTCCACACAAATTTCAGAAACAGCAGTGGAAAAAGAGAAAGCAAAAAAGGAATGGGCTACGGAGGAAAGAAAGGAATTTACAAATACATGAATGAAATATGAAACAACATCACTCTCAGGTCTTCCTAACATTATCATTTCTTCATATTTAAAATTTTCACAATTAACTGTAAGATGAAGTGCCTCAAATTGTTTCAAAAAGACTTGAAACTCCACAAATTACTTAATTCCCCTTTCCCTACCTCCTTATATGCAATATTCTGAATTTTTACCTTAAAAGAAGAGAGAGCTATTGCATAGATTATATAGGTATCAAAGATTTTATTTCATAGTTGGGGAGAGGATATTTTGAAATAGATAAAGACATAGAGTGTTTCCAGGAAAATAATAACAAAAGCAAAATTAGAAAATTTAGTGGAGGAGAAAGAATAAGGAAAAGTTGTAGAAATGGAAAAGAGATACCTACTTAGATAGCAGTGCTAGAATTTAAAAAAAAAATTAAATCTGTGCCTTCCTTGACTGTAAAGCTCAGTTTCAAATAGTCTCACACTACACTCTTTTTCTTAAGACATAGCAAAGCTCTGGCTGGGATTTATCTCATTTAAGTTTACACTGTAGGTGTCTAACTAACATTTTATGTGGTTTTATACTTAAGCTTCTTTCAAGTTCATGGAGAAAAAAAAAAAAAAAGAAAAAAATCTATACTCAGATTGATTTTATCTCTTTCTCATGAGGAAGAGTAAAATAAATTAACTACTCACAAGAAGGGCTTATTTTCCCCAGACACAATAAAAGAAGCTTAGACAAAGAGCAAAGATTTAGATATTGGTGTTCCAACAGATACTAATATTTCAGAAGATGTCTGTCTGGTCAAGGTGACATGAGAAATTCAGCCAAAAGCAGTAACAGCTAAAGATGGTAAAGGTAATGATAGGAAACTTTATCAAGTTCAGAGGCAGAGGATGAATAGACTGGAGTGCAAAGCCTTTCCCTAATGGGGAACAGAAGCAACACATCTCGACTTCTAAACAGATCCCCCTTCCTGAATGATGAAATTGTCCAAGAAAAGCAGGCTTGGGAAGAGGAACCAAAATGGACCTAGGAAAAGCAATGTCTTTTTGAACTTTAACACTGGTTTCCATAGGGAAAGCTTAAGAACATTCTGTGCAGAGTTTAGTCTGTTTTCTGGGTGAATGGTAACAGATATGGGAACCAAAACTATGGGGCACTCCTGGATGCCTAAAGGGTTAAATTTCACTCTGAGTTTTCCCTGTCCATGAATTGGATTGGATGAAGCCAGCCCTGAGACTCAACTGACCCAAATGCTAGCAAGTGATGCTTTGCTCTCATTGCCTGCAGGGAGGCTCAGGAGCCCTCATCAAAAAAATAAAGGGTACAAAAGCCCCTGAGCACTTTGGCTTTTCTACATCTGTTTTGGCACTAAACTTCCTGCTCCACTCAGGAGCAAGAGGGCACTTTGCTTTCTTTTCCTTTTGGTGCCAAGGAAAATACCCAAGTACTAATACATTGCCATGGGCAGACATGCACATGAATTGACATCGTATTCAGATAAGCAAATATTTCCAACACAGTTGCTGTCTGAAGAGTAACTGTTTTAATCTATCTGTTGTCAAAAAAAAAAAAAAAAAGGATGTGATTGTGCTTGTTTTGCTGTTTTGTCTTTGTTAGCAAGTCTGACAGCCTGTTCTTTAAGAGATAAAACAGGTGCTATAACTTGTTTTCCACAGACACATATGAGATCTAATTTGATGTGTGAAAGTTTGTCATATTCATGTCAGTGTATTCAGAGACCAACGCTTACTTATAGATTAGTACAGCTGAAAGAGACAATAACGTGCAGTCTAATCTCCCAGCTAACATAAGTCCAAAATTATTCTTAACAATCCCAGTACATCATCTATACCTTGTTCAGAGTTGCAGTACTTTTTCTGATCTGTAGAACTATTGGTTTTGATTTATGAGACAGAACATTCCCTCACTAGGGCTAGAAAGTGTTTGAGTGCTCAGCTACTATCACCTGATGCACTTGATCTCTAAAATGAATGCATTCCTCTTCTGTTTGCAGTGTTATGTTTTAATCTGAAACCTCTCCCTGACTTCTAGTGCCCAGAACAAGTTGCTGGACTGGCGGTTGACCATGAAAGAATTTTATTTTTTTCTGTACTAAAGTAAACATGAAAGCCCACAATGCTATTAGCTGTTTCTTGGCCTAAAAATAACCCCAAACAGAGATATAATTAAGAAATTAAATAACACATTAGCTCAGTTACATCAACAATGTTGCACTTGCACAATAAAGAGAAAAAGAAAATAAAAATTTTCAAGCTCTTTACCTTCTTCTGCTTTGTATAGAAACTGAAAACACAGCTGGTGCTTAACAGTGCCTGGTTAAATGGAGAGAAACTAAATGCAAGGTGATATTGAATCCTCAAACTGGAAAAACTTTTGTACAACTACACAGCAAATACCTCAAGAAGTTCTGCACAAAACCTTGCTGGTAGCTATGGCACCTGCATTCACTGTATTTTTACTGGGAAACCCTTTTTAAAGCTATGTAAGAAAGTGCATTTTTCAGCCATTATCTACCCATCCAACTTCCAGGCTTTTTGATGCACTCCTGCTCCCCATTCAGCTTCCACACCCCCTCTTCCACTTGGCATGCATGGCATGTGGGTTGCTGGGGTTACTCCCAAATTCAGGGAAGGAATTTTCTTTCAAAAATTCAGCAGGCTTAAATCTAAACTGCTGAACTGTGGCTTTCATTTCCAGGGAAATGCCATGCCAGCACAAATACTTACATCTCTCAGGCAAATCAGACATCCAAGAGAATTACACTGTGAGCAATAACTGCTGTATGCCCCAAAACACTATAAAGGGGATGGGAAAGGAAATCATCTATAAGAACCCTAATTTGCTAGGCCTGGGGAGATACATTTTTACAAAGGTATGCAATGGCAGGACAAAGGGCTATGGCTTTAAGCTGAAGGAGGGTAGATTTAGATCAGATATTAGGAAGAGGCTCTGGCACAGGTTTGCCCAGAGAAGCTGTGGCTGCCCCTTCCCTGGAAGGGTTCCAGCTTGGATGGGGCTTTGAGCAACTTGGTCTAGTGGAAGGTGTCCCTGTCCATGGCAGGGGATTGGAAACAGAGGATCTTGAAGGTCTCTTCCAACCTAAACCACTCTGTTATTCAACATTTTGCTGCACAGGGATTCTGGTCTTACTGCATTTAGTCACTAGCAAGTTCTGTAAAGCTACAAAACTTCAACATTGCATGGGGTATGAAAGCTTTGGAGAGCCACTGTACTTAATTCATCTCACATAAATGATGTCTTTCCATGGCACAGGCTTCTCTATGTGACTGGCACCAGAGAGTACAACAGCAGGTTTGACATTTGTCTGTTGAAATACCTTTGAAATGTCCATGTGAGGCAGATAGAACTGCTGGTTCCCTGTATTGCAATCAACCCTCTGAGCAGAGGACTGGTGTGAGCTTAACTCTTGTCTTTGGTGCTCTCATCCACATGAACTGTAGCTTTGACTCTCAAGTCTGAGAGAAAACAGCACTGTCTCCTCACATTTGGCCTTCCCTTTGAGAAGGCAGAGTTTTATTTCCCTCTGAGGTGTATGAAACAAAAGATTGAGAGCATAATGCAGGTCTTCAGTCTTTATATTGAACTTCCACTTCTGAAGTCTTTGGAAAAAATGTTTATTGCAGAAAATTGAAAAGCATATCCTGCCTCACACCCCCAAGTCTCTTCTCACTGACAATAGGCTGCTTCTTGCTTTTCCACACCACTGCATTAGTTTGATGTATTGATTCATTTATTCACATGAAGCAGCTTGTCTACCTTGCCTGTAACTACACCATTTATGAAAAGTTCACCATGGAAAACAAAACAAAATGCACAAATAAATCCTTCATAGACCATTAGACTTTTTTCTGTAGGATTTGCTTTCGGATGCTTTTCATAAAAGCCAGTTTATTACTTTTCTGAAGTATTCAGTTTAGGTATGCCACTGGATATCCATAAGACCACACTTTCCCCTGGTTTTGTGTACTTCATGAGTAAAGTCCTTGTAAGGTTCAAAGCATTAAAAAAAACATAAATAGAATTAAAATCTAAAATAAAATTTCAGCATTAAAACTTTTGATGTTCACCATAGGCAAGAACAGAGTTGCAATTCAGGGCAACAGAAACACTATGTCACACATTACTGTGATGTTATCACTTATGTTTTTCAACATTCCAATATATTAAAGCATTATGATACCTGGAAAATATTCACAAGTTGTCATCTTGTTACTAACAACATCCTAGGGGCAAAAAGATTTTTTTCCTACATACCAATGTGCAAGAGTGTCAGCTTTATGATTCCTGCCTATGAATTACACCAGGAGGACTCAGTTTCACTGGCACCAATTCAAACCCAGGAAAGTAAGGACAATGAAGTGACTTCAAAGGAACATGAGTTATTGGAAAGATCATGCAAGACCAGGCTAAGTATTCAACCTTAACACGCTTCAGTTTCATCAGATTCCAAATTGCAGGAACCAATTACTTTCTGTCGTGGCAAATCTCTCATATCTCAGAGCCTGGCTCCATCCTGATGTGCAGCTGCAACTCTATTAGTGTAAATCAAAAAGAAAAAATGAAAACAAAACCAACAACTACAAAAAAAAAAAAAAAAAAAAAAAAAAAAAAAAAAAAAAAAGCAAACCCAAAAACCAAACTCCAAGGGACTCCAAGGGACATACAGAAGTGCAAAGTAGGAATAAAGCCACACAGATCCTGATGCTGAGGCTGACCAACCTTTCTGCAGAGGGCAAGCTCTTAAAATAAGTGCTACCAAAGCACTGAAATCCATTCAACTGTTACTCTAAGATGATTCTACTTGATGAGAGACTTCTCTTCAGCCACAAGCTATAAATAGAAGCATTGCCTTTGCCTAGAGTGAATCTCACAGCAAAGGGAACATTTCTAGAGGAAATTCAGAGATTTAATCTAGGAATGGATTATAGCATCCTGTTCCTGATTTTAAGAAAAGAATGAGAGGCGGGAAAAGTATTTTTTTCCCTCCCTGTGTCTCTGAGGCACGCTAAGACCTACCTTATTCCTGAGCTCTGTCCTGCAAGCAGAGGATTGCCTTTGGGAATGCTTTTCCTGCAGGCTCCAGCCCTGCAAGTAAACAGGCAGGGACGGGCAGGATGTGGGCAGAACTTGGGAACTTCTCTACCCCTCCCAGGGACCAAAGTAGCCTCAGAGCCACCACAAATGCAGAAGAGGAGGATGGTAAGGAAGGGTTACCCCCACCGTGGTTCCTCCCATGATTGCTGCCCTCAGCTCCTGCCTGGCCCAGGGGAACACATGGGCACTGCTTCACACCCTTTTCCTCTGCTGGCAGATCCACCAGAGCCTGTCCTGGTCCCAGTATCAGCACTCGTGGACTCAGGGACTCACTGGTGTTTGCAGATACCCATTTAATTCAGATTGCTGTCTGGCACTTGCAGGCCAGTGGCTTCTAGTCTGTGATTTCAAGTATTTCTTGATGAAATTGCCTAGGAGAGATATGGCCAGAAATGTTCCAGCTCACCTGGTTTGGCCAGAGAGTAGTCTGAGGGCATTTTTCTTTCACAATATTGTCACATACAATTTTTAAAAAGCAAGTAATAATTTTAAATCTACAGGTTTTAAAAATTATTGAAAGCATTAAAAAAGATACGCATTTCAAAAGTTATGAATGTTAAAATATATGCATTTTTAATAGTTCAAGTATTCCACCTGAATTCACCACATCAGTGGAATCCAACATAGACAATAACTTTTTAAATATCACACCCTGAGATATGTGATTTAGTCTTTGCTGGCTCTGCTGATTTAGTAGCACAGCTCACAAAAAGATTAATGTTCAGGCAATCCCACTGGTCTTTCAGCACATCTCTTAGCAGATTAAAGTACTCCATAATTTTTTATTGGAATGACAGAATCTGTCCCTAAATACAGACAACACAATAAGAGCATCAATAAATTGGGAGTCATTTTCCACTTAAGTCTGTATAACATCAAAGACACTGATGAAACCTTAAATCACAGAAAATAATTGCTAATGACAGAATTCTTCTTAGGCTTCATGGATTTATTCCCAGAAAGCATTAAAACCATGGGAAAGATTACATTATTTTTTTTTAATCAGTAGTTCCCATTCTGCTTGTTTAAAACAAATCCAAAAGAATTGATTTCTACTGCCTAATAAAGCATCAGTGTGAACAAGGTCAGAAGCCTTTCCCCAAATTCAGGTGATAAAATGAGGGACCCTAGCAAAAGAATTTTTGAGCCTTAAATACAGAGCTGAATATAAAATAATCCCTGAGTAATCCCTGAACACTCACCCATAGAGAAAATTATTTATTTTCATCAACAAGTTTTGTCATTAAAAGTTTGTAATTTGGGACCCTGCAGCACAGAAGCAGGCACTGAACTAGACATGCTGCTATGTTTTGTGCATGGTCTCCAAAGGAGGCTGTATTCTCAGTGCTTCTTCCTAAAACTTTCCCTGGAGTGGCACCACTGATGCGGAATTAGCTCACATGGCAGAGCACTTGCTCAGCGTGCGAGAGGCAGCGGGATCCATGCCCGCATTCTCCAGCATTTCCAGAATTTATTTCCTTATAAACCAGATCTGAAATTATTCTGAGATGAGCTCAGCTGGCCAGAGCCTGGTGCTGACAACACCAAGGCTGTGGGTTTGATTCCTGTATGGGCCGTTCACTTAAGAGCTGGACTTGATGATCCTCGTGGGTCCCTTCCAGCTCAGATGTTCTGTGACCACTGATGGAAGATGTCAGTTGTTACTCACCTTCAGGTAGCAGACTAATGTATTTTTTTTCATTTAATAAAAAATGGGTATCTTATTTCTCCTTTCTCCTAGAAAATAATAGCACAAATTTTTGTAAATTTGCCCCTGTTATCTAACACTTTACAAGCTCCTTCTGCAGTTTTAGCTTTTAACTCTCATTCTTTTCACTTTCTGTGATTTTGTGTTCCAGGAGATGAAATTCATAGTGCTTTGTCATTCAGTTTGACTTCTCCGAGAAGGCCAAAAGCTTGTCTTTTTTCATAAATCATAGACTAAAAAGAACCATCTCCTGTAAAAGAAACAATTTCACAAGTCCTAGCACTTGTGAAAATGCTGCTTAGATGTGAATTCGGTGGTTTAGGTGATTTTTAACCCAATCATTCAAATTCTTGAGAAGGAGATTCTGCTCCTGACTGCAGACAACACACTTGAAGCAGCATCAATTCCAGAAGCATAAAATGCTGATCACTGACCCTCTTTAAAACCCTGCAGGACAGCAGGGATCTATTGAAAAACCTACATGACCCTCTCAGTCACTTGTCCACTGCTCAGGAATCTGGGTGCTGGTTTTGCCATTGTTTAGTCTCCCAAGCAATGTGAGAAGCTACCAAGATGGAGTTTTTCATGCGGAAAGGAGGAGAGGTAGGCAATGAATAAAAAAATGCAGGCAGGTGGTGAGGCAAATAGGGTCATAACCAGAGTCTTCACCAGTCACCTTTAAAATGCTATTTTTTTTTTAGATGGGAATGGGGATTTGGGTGGATTTCAGATAAAGAGGTTGCAGAGGCCCCATCCCTGGAGGTGTACAAGGACGGGCTGGATGGGGTTTGGAGCAATCTGGGATAGTGGAAGCTGTCCCTGACCATAGCAGGGGGTGGAACATGATGATATTTGAGGTTCCCTCCAACCCAAATCATTCTGTGATTTCTATGGTTTCTTTTGTATAAAATTACTGTGACAGAGCCAGAGTTAAGCTCAGTTCAGCTGTCCAAGTCTTGCACCAAAAGCAAGCCCTTCCTGTCCCACATTATCTCAGCTGGGACAGGAGCTAAGGGTGCCCTTTTTACCAGACTTGATCCTGGTGTGGAAAGATTTACTTTGTTATAGACAGGATTTCACTAATCCCATGAGCATACAGCATGAAAGGTCCAAAGGGGCTAATAGCCTCCTCATATCTCTCATTCTTCCTGATGGTATTGAAGGAGAAAAAACTCCTATGAGCTTTGCAGCCATCCAATTCAGCATCATGTCACAGAACAGAGAAGGGATTAGCACTTATCATCTGATCAGGCAAACAAGTTAGCCAAACAAGAAGAGCTGGTAATGAGGCAGAAAAGCTGTTTGCACAATGGCACAGATCCCCCCACCTAGGCATGAATCAAGAGTATTCATAATACTGCTATTTAATTGAGAGACTCCATAGATAAAGGCCAATTTTTAATTGAGACACTAGAGTAGATAAAGGCCAAGTTTTTGCAAAGAGCATAGTACTGACAAAAGAAAAAATCCATGCTCTGTGGAGCTTCTTAATGACAAATCAGAATTAATAAACCTTGTCCTATTTGTAACAGGAATAAGTGAAATGATCATTTATGCAAGTGTCTGTTTCACAGGAAATTGTTGCCTGCCATGTTCCAGCAATTATTTGGGTTTCAATGCAGGAGAAACTGGCATTGTGTCAGAATTGTCTCAAAGTTGCATTAAATCAACCCAAAGGCTGCTATTCCCCAAAACCAGTGTAACCCCTCCTCTTCCATAGGCCCTGGACGAGAGAGAGAAGAGGTTTTTAAAGATAATGTGCACTCCAACAGCCTTATGCTCCCTCTATCATCTTTACATGTGTTTGACAATCAGCTCTGTGACATCACTGTCACATCACACATATCCTAAAGATACTAAACCTGATACCTGGGATAAAATAGTCACATCATCCCTCTACAGCTATTCCCTCCTGCTCAGCCAAACTGCTTTTTAATCAATACAAAACTTTTAAATTTATTGACAGAGATGCCACTGAAATTGGGTCAACAGCCTTGGTCACTACAGGCTGCTGTGGGGAACCAGTCCTGCCAAGACTCTGGTGTGCCTTATTGAAATGATGAGGTTTCATCTGATCAGATACAGAGATTTATGGTGTAGTTGTCTATATCTGAGTAAACCACCTGCCAGCCCTCTATAATCCACAAAGACAGACATTTCTAGTGAATAATTTATTTCAAAACAGGTCAGACGAATTACCCTGAAAAACTTTGTATTTTTTCCACCATTTTTAAGGCAGCAAGGGATGTCTGGCTTAAAGTGAGGATCAACAACAGACATCTAAGACTAGATGAGTTGAGCCAGCATGACATCTTGGGCAGGACAGGCCCATCTCCCCTCACACTCAGCCTCTCTACTTGAGGCAGACAGACCCAAGAGAGGTTCAATGTCACACAAACCAGTGGCACAGCCTTTTGTCCCATGTTATGTCCATCCATGCCATGGATCATTGCAATTATTTAAAGGAATTGAGCCTATGATATGATGCATCTGCAAGTCATTAATGAAGAGAAGTACAAAGGCATAGAGCTAAGGGAAAAACTGGCACTGGTTAAACCAGAATTATTCTTGCTTATTTCTGGTGGGATTTTTTTTCTTGACCTGTTTTGGTTTGAGTTGAAGACCTACAAAACTGCCAGCAACTCTTTCCACTAGGGGGACAGACTTCTCAGAACTGCCCAAAACTCAGTGCACCCTCTGTGCCTTCCTTGGCTGGGCAGGACCTGCCTTAGAGCTTATTGCCTTCAAAAACACTCTGGGAGAGACACAGGGAGCAAAACCATAGGCATGGAAGTGAGGAGAAATTGAAGCAAGAGTAAGTAGGTTTAAGATGTTTATCATACCAGTGAAATCTGGTATAAGGGTACTTGATGCTTTATCTGTTTTCCTACATGTTATCACTCTTAGCTCAGAAAACTGCTGAAGGAAACCAACAGCTCTTTGACTTCCCTGTGTAATCACATCCAAAATTAGCAACTTCATTTTGTAGCCCACTTGTAACTGCCACAGCCTGCCTGGGGTCATGGCCCACAGTCTGGGTACAACTGGTAAGGGAAGTGAAAAGGATGCTAAGTGAAGAAAATATAGCAATGGAAATATCTACTGAAAAGTAGACAAAAAATCAAAGGCGGCAATAAAAATAAATAAAGGCAGAACATCAAATTTAAAAGAAGAAAATGTAGTTAAATATATACAAATAGCCTGAGTACAAAATGAACAAAAAATGTACTCAGTAATAAACCCAAGGAATGGCAAAGAAAGAAGATAATATAAGCCCAGTTGTAAACTGTTTTAATTTCGGGAATCAATCATAAAAGTACTTATCCATATAATTAACAAAATCCTCCAGAAAACATAAAAACCACTCTCAGAAACACTCTAGAGGTGGTACCATAACTAAACAGTGAAGCAGGACAAGGGAAATTGCCTTGAAACAACTCAGGGTGGTTTATGAAATAACACACTTGAACAGGGATTGTCAACCCATTTGTTGGAATGAGTAGCTCACTCCTGCCCCAGCCTCCCAGGGCAGCTGAACAGATTTATTATCTATGTTAGAGCACTGTCCTTTACAAAAAGAATGGTTTCTTTTCTTCTTGCTGCAGGAACATGAAGTCACTGACCATTGCAGAGCTACACCACCAAGTCCCATGTTCAGACTGAGCATCCTGGGCTGTTCTGCTGCAGATCATGGAAAGGAGGCAGATCTGAGCTTTATCAGTGCTCACACAGGAACAGAAGAACTGCAGATACTACAGAAGAGCCGTGTCTTGCTGCCTCTTGGCCAGTGCTGAACTGATTTCCCAGTCAGAATTTAACACCACTGTGCCTGACTGCCCTGTCTAGACCTAGTCAGTGGGGTTTGCTGCACATTTTCTGGCATATTTTGCAAAGATAAGCACTGAAAAACATTTTTTTTTAAATCAAGCATTACAATGGACTGAAAACCATGTGTTCCTTTCCTCGTAGACTCATTAAGGTATTTAATTTACTGTAAAGAAAACCAGTCCTGCCACCGAAATGGATAAAGGTTTTCAGGAATGCCCAGTACAAGAAGTGCTGTAAAATAGGTACCAGCTGTTGTTTCATTGCTAAGAACTGCATTGGCAACCAAGACAGTCCACGCAGATTATTTGTAGCCTTCTTCTGCTGGTGGAATTGGAATTAGTGAAGTTCTGTCATGTAAGAGGTAATTAGTTTTACACTAATCATGGAGCCAAAAGAAATCCCCCAGTACCTCTAAACTTTATAGCTCAAAGAAAATCTTTGCAATCAATATGCAGAATAATTCTTCCCATGGTAATCAATGTTAACAGGGTTGCTCTGGAAGGAAATATCTGGGTGCTGACAATGGGCACATATTTCAACATGGTTAAGCACTGAAAAAATTGCATTTGGGCAATAAATAGTCAAACCATAACCAAATGTTGGCTAAGCTTAGAACAAAGACCATCAGTCCAAAAATATTTAAATCTGTCAATGGTTTAAACTTGCCCTCAAATGTGAAGTGAAATATGGCAGTTTTGACATCTCCTATTAAAATCACTTAGGAATCAATATTCAGGACATAACAATAATCAAATCAAGTTGCTTAAACCAAACTCAAGGGATCCTTCTGTTCTGCAAAGAATCAAAGATTAATTTCTAAGGAACTGAATCGATGCAAAGTAAATAGATTCTGATGAGCTGAAGAAGGATAACTCACATCTACTGCATAGTAGATGAGCTCTGTGATAACAGCACTCCCTGAGCAGAGGAAATCTACACCACTGCATAATCAGGACTGACAGCACTTGCAAAACATGACCCATAACTCAGTTTCATTCATTCCTAATGAATAATCAAGGCTAACACAGCTTGGAGAAGCTTTGTGGCATGTGATCAGATCAGGTCCAAGTTTGGCACTTTTTGGCCAGCTCTGCAGCCCCACACACACTGGGCTGGGATTTGTGACTCCTCAGTGGGCTCCCAGGACAGGCTGCTTTGCTTTTTTTTCGTAGAGCAAGAGCTGGCAAGTGAGTGCCAAGCTCACAAGTACCTGCCCAGTCTTTACAGCTGAATTTCCTCCACACTGGGAAAGAAATGGGAAACTTTTAGAGAGAATTCATTCTACTTTACAGAAAGAAGCCTTCTAAATCTAACATCCTTGTTAGTATTCACAAAGATAGAGGTATTTGCCATGAAAACCTCAATGTAATAAAGAATAACAACTCAACCCACTCTGATCTCCTAAACAAACTCTTTTTTTAGATTGCAGCTAGCAGCACAAGGAATCAAAATATATCTCACTACTTGCATCACCTGATTTCTGAAATTAATTGTCCACCAAACAATATATATGTTGTACATCAATAATGGTTATTAGAGAGAAGGGTGGTTTCTTTCTTTTTCCCCACTCCAGATTAAATTTCTAAGCTATAACACAAGTGCCTGGTAGGTGATGTACCCACTTACTGCCAATACTGAAACAGTTTTCTCAGGGCATTAGTAGGGTGTGCATACTTTTTCTTTCCTAGGTGAAGTAAGAGCTATTCAACTGACCTTTTAGTGATGCTGAAAAATAAATATTATCAGCCCACTCCTGCCCTCATACCCAGACTAGAAAGGAATAAGCATCTTGCAGAGCTCCCACAAGCAGATCTAGCCCTCCTGTTTCACGGCTCATATTAACGTGACAATTTTTTTCAGCCCAGTTGGTAGAGCTGGACATGAGGAGTAAAGCAGGGAGAAGAAATCAGGGCATTCTCCACCCACCTTTCACCCCCAGCTCCTCTGCTGTGATTGCCAGCCCAGGGTTTATAATTGCTGATCACAACCCCCATGGCAGCCTGGACCAGCAAGGGCAAAGGAGATCACACAAAGGAAAAGTCCTGAGACAGAAAATGAGGGCTGTAGGGGTCTTGGGGATCCTTTTTCATCTCTGAGTAAAAGGCCGGTTTCCTCTCCCAGGTGACAGGGATAGAACAAGAGGACATGGCTTCAAGTTGCACCTGGGGAGGTTTAGATTGGAGATTATGAAGGATTTCTTCACTGAAAGAGTTGCCAAGCATAGGAAGAGGCTGCCCAGGGAAGCTGTGGAATCACCATCCCTGCAAGTGTTTAAAATGCTTGTGGCACTTAGGGACAGAATTTAGTGGTGGACATGACAGTGCTGGGTTAATGGCTGGACTTGATGGTCTTAGGGGTCTTTTCCAAACTAAGAAGTTCTATAATTCTCTGATTCTATGCTTTTCAAAAAATCAGCTCCAGCTAGTTTCTCTTCACCACTCATTCCAGAAATCTTGCCAATTGTTAGAGTATATATTATTCAATTAATAAGAAAATAGGCTGCTTTGAAATTATATAAACCTGATTTTTGGGGGCTGTTTTTAGAAACTGAAGGTCACAATTCATTAAAAACCTCCTTCTAATACTATCTCTTATTCCCAGGTGGAGGAAATGACTGTTCACAGATTCAGTGACTTGCCAAAGGCTGCCAGTGCAGCATCCTCGATTTATGGTTCCTGACTGCACGTCAGTGGGCTGCAGTTTAAAGGTAAAAATCCTTGACTTAACCTGTAAATTATTGACCTCTGATGACATTGATAAGGGAGGAACATTAGAAACTAATATCTCCTCTCCACTGAAAAAATCCCCAAAACCTAGCAGTATATTTTAAAAAAAATTTGAAATCAAAAATTGTAAAACAAATGTTACAAATATTGACTTACAAGTTTTCATACTTGCTTGCAAAGGAGAATGCAAATCTGAGTGTCTGAGCAGATCATTTCAGGACTTAAGAGCTGCAAGTCTCCCAAAAACGCAATGGGAGATCTTTGCAGAAGTTTCTTTCTGCAGAAGACATTCTTCTGCTTGGCTCTGCTCTCAGAGCTGGGACAGTCATCTCAGCCAACCTTTGCTCCTGCCAGCTTCAGAAGCCTGATGTGATTTCCACTGAAGGGGATTACTAAACTTCCAGCACCAACTGGAAGAAGCCTCTAGGAAAACACCAAATAAAATGAAGCACATGATGAAGAAAATGGCCAGAATGAGTTTGTGTCCAAAGAGGACCAGTTTCCAATATGTCCATTTTCCTGCTTTTTCCTGCTGTACCTACATATGCTACAAGAATTAAAAAATTATGTTCCCAGTTCCTCAGTTACAGTTCAGTGATTTCTGTAGATGCTATCTCCCCCTTTTCTCACTCCCCAAACTTGAGTTCTCAAACTCCAAAACATCTTTGTAGTAGTTGGTAGTGCCTAATGTAAAGTGATCAGCACCAAGTAAGGACCCAGCATTGCTGGTTTTAGATTCACTCAGCCATGGAAAGACCTACAGGAATCAGTCTTCTCTAAAGAGGCAGTTTTTAAGACAAAAGTGAACCACTTCATTCCCTTGCAATGGAAAATAGGATTGGGAAGCCTGGAAGGAGATATTTCAGTGTCATAGGAGACAATATATAATTAAAGTTCATGTAAGAATGACTGGGGAATTTGGCATTGCCTGAAGAGCTGAAATAGCCCAGTACCATCTGTATCATTCAGGTGTGGTGGTACAGACAAGATGTTGATATAAGTTTTTTCTTAAAGGTTTTGCTCCTCATAGTGAGAAATGGGAAGAATTCAAGAATTGTCTTTAAACAGGAGGAATTGTGATCACCCAGCAGTGCTTAAAACAAGTTTTAGAAGAAAGCATTACAGTATGACAAATTGAAATATCCTTTGAAACCAAGATAATTATGAAACAAATCTCAGGAATATATTTTAGCAAGAAAGTCATCACATGCTGGAAACAAAAGTGTTCTTTTAGTCCTATTATTTTCAGTATCACAATCTCCAGAATCAAAAGTTAGCTCTAGCATGCAGCAAAGATGTTTGCCTTAAAACAGTATGAAATGCAAGAAAAAGTAAGAAAATACTTATGTATATGTATAGGTGCTATAGACATGCTCACCCACACATTGTCTGGGTCTCCGAACACATAAAAACCTTCCCACAGACCAAAAAATAAACTAATCCTTCCACCTCATTCTTCCTCTGTTAGGTCCCCATTGGGGAGGTTTTCTTCCACCATAGTAACATGAGTCAGAGTAACATGAGTCAGACAGATACTTCCCCTGCAATGAGTCCTCCATCAGACATCCAATTCCAACTCATTCATGGCACAGGTCTTGCTCAAATTCAAGAGACAATCACTCAAATCAGAGAGAATATTATTTTCTGCTCAAACAAACAAGATTTGGCCCCAGACTGATCCCATGAGAGAGAGGTGCTGTCATCTGCTAGTTTAAAATTCAAAAGACCTGGTTTCCTCCCTTTGCTCTGCAACGTGTTGAGGACTGGCTTTCTGAAAGTTACTTGGAGTAATTCTCCACAAAACCAGATGACATTCATCAGTTGGTGGGCTGCCCATTCCTAAGCTCAGAATTGGACTCTTCTCCATTTCACCAGAAAGGATGCCAAAACATCCAACTCTGCCTCTCACTAAAGGCGATAGAACACGACGCACTTATTGAGGATGCACAGTGAATCTACAACACATAGTCAGGAGCTTCTTTTGCAGTAACATTCTATAAACACTTCATTGACATAAAATCTATCTTCATGTATTTGATAGATCTAACTGGAAGTTACTGAGAACACTGTCCCAGCTATCCAGACAATAGTATTTGTATATTCAGAATAGCAGCATCTTAATGAAAAATATGTATGATAGTTGGTAGGATTGAAAATTTAGTTAAAACTACTAAATTCCTACTCTTTAAGGAAAAAAAAAAAATCGTATAGTTTTGAAGTGGAATAAACCTTGCAATTGCCTGCCTGACCTATTTGGCAATGCTTCCCATTATTTTATCAATTAGTATCTATACAAACTCCCCCAAAACAGATGTCTAAACAATCATTCATCAAAGAGAAAAAGGAGATTCAGGCATGCACCTAAAGTAATTCTGGTTGCTAATTGAGCACATGGTAACACAGATACATTTTTCAGGTGCATCTTCCTGAGAATGATCCCATTAGTGTCCACACTGCACAGATGGGCTGTGTTATTTTAAGGTTTTAATCAAAATACATGCAAACAGGCACAGCACGACATGCATGCTAATGCTGTGAAGTGTCAGCAGTCACTACACTCTTTTAAGAACTCTAGCTGCTTAAAAACTCAAAAGAGAAGGAATTGATGAATTAGGCACTTTAGAGGAATGTTTAGAGGCTACAGCTACAAGGTGACAAACAGCACATTTGTAACAAATGCGGAGAAAACATCTTGTTAACACGGCAGTGTATTCCCACATATTGATAGAAACTGTACCAACACAAAGACAGAATACAAGAATGTGTAAGGTCATGAAACTCCCAAGGTATTTATGTTAGGAGAACCAACCCTGAGAACAGTGATTATAGTGTAATCTTGACATCTGTCAACTTCCTGTCAATGGCTTTCCTCAATGAAGGCATTACACATCCCTCAGACACTGCTTTATCACCTGCAGTGAAGTCTTCTGCATCCGCTAATCCAAATTTGAGGGCTCACCAGACCTGATGCAGGTGACCAACTCACCTAGCAGACTCTGGTCTGAACATTTGTTAACTAAGTGAGAAATAAATAAATTCAGCTTAAGAATAATGGAATGCAGTTCCTCCTATATTTCCTTTGTAAAAGACAGCCCCTGTTCCTGCATAATAGGAAAAAAAAAAAAAAATTAGTCATCTGAATTTGATACTCCTCCCTGCCAGGGGGGGAAAATGAAAATAAAAAGACATAGCAGAGGTTGTGTTCAGTTGCAGTGCCCAGGTGCCAGGTTTGCAAACCCAGCAATGTTCTCTTACCTGCACCACCCGAAGCGGTACCTGGAGCGCGGCTCCTGACCCGGGTCAGAGCTGTCAGCCTGGCGGGGATGGGGTGGTGATGGGCACAGACAGACAGACGGACACACGGACAGACCTGCGCTCACAGGGACCTGTCAGTGATGGGGATTGGCGAGAAGAGAAGAGAAGAGAAGAGAAGAGAAGAGAAGAGAAGAGAAGAGAAGAGAAGAGAAGAGAAGAGAAGAGAAGAGAAGAGAAGAGAAGAGAAGAGAAGAGAAGAGAAGAGAAGAGAAGAGAAGAGAAGAGAAGAGAAGAGAAGAGAAGAGAAGAGAAGAGAAGAGAAGAGAAGAGAAGAGAAGAGAAGAGAAGGAGAAGAGAAGAGAAGGAGAAGAGAAAGGATGGAGCGGAGGGCAGCGGGAGCTGTCGGCAGCAGCGGGCTGGGAGCCGGGCCGGGCCGGCGGCGATGCCGGAGAGGGGCCGGGCAGGGCGGGCTCGGGTTTAAGGAGCGAGGGGAGGGGAAGCGCTGGGCGGGGAGGGCTGCGGGCCCCGCTGCGGGCCCGGGCGGGGGGAGCCGGGGCTGGGCCCGGGGCTGACCGGCCCGGGAATGTGGGCTGGGGACACGGGGCTGGGAAGTGAGAATGGTGAGGGGCAGGTTCGTGGAAGGGGACTGGGGGTCCCGGCCCGAGGGGCAGGGAAATGTGCTCCCCGAAGGGTAGAGAATCTGGAGAGCCGAGTCCTCGCCGTGTGGGGAGGAGACGCCCTCTCTGTCCGAGCAAACAGGTGGCTTCTGCTTTTTCCTCCTCCCTGAGCTCAGTGGCTAAATAAAAAGCCCTCAGCTGGGATATTTTTGCTTGAATTTCAGCTCTGACTTGCGAGCTGGAGCCACTCTTCCTTCACCCCTCCTCCAGACACATCCCCGGTCCCCTCTGCCGCCTCACCCCGCAGCTTCTGCCCCAGCTGGAGCCTTTCTTGGCTGAACTGATGTCTGCCCCACACCGGAGCTCTCAAAGCATGCCCAGGGTACATACAAAGCATGTCATCAGTGCCCATGCATTTTTTTTAGCATGACTAAACATCTTTCCTCAGGTTGCCCAGAAAATGGTGGGTGCCCCCACCCTGGAAGTGTTTGAGGCCAGGGTGGACGGGGCTTGGAGCAACCTGGGACAGAGGAAGGTAGGGCCATGGCAGAGGGGTTGGAACTGGATGATCTTTAAAGGTGCCTTCCAACCCAAACTGTTCTGATTCCATTTTAAACACAGTTGCATCTAGACAGATCAGTGGGTCAGGATCTAGACCAGGTTACAAAGATGTTCCTGTGTCTGCTGAAATTCCCCAGAGCAGGCCTGAGACCTTAGGTGTCAGCAGGTTTGTGGCTGCTCAGATCCACACAGCTTTGGTGGCAGACAGCGGGTTTGACGGGGTTTTTTATCTGTCTTCTAGGTGGTAGCAACAGATACAGAATGTTCTTTCTGTTGTGTTACAGTTCACCCTCAAGCTGAAGAAGCACTGCAGATGCCTGTCCTTTGCAACGAAAAATCATTGACCAAATTCAGTTTGCTAAACTTCAGAGTTTTCTGGGAACATGCATTCAATATTATACGTATATTAAGTTGAAATGTGATTAAATGGAGCAGATTTCTACCCTGTCAGGTGGCTGGAACCTGGAAAGGCAGGTCTCCTGTGTCTTCTCTAACCCCTCTTGCTAGTGACACGTTATTTTCACTCAGCCCAGTCTCATCCCTGCTACTGCCAATGAGACAAAGCATAATTTTGTTGTCTTTTGAATGTTTTAAAGATCACCTTATGGCCATCCTTTGCATGTTTTGAGACCTCTTAATCTCTCTGTTTCTCCATTCCTTGGACAGAATACATTTGTCAGCTTCTAAGTGGATATCGAAAGATCATCACCTTTGCTTTTCCCTTTCAGGTTTCCTGCAGGGATCTCTATCTCAATACAAGTTAGAGCCTGAGTCATCAAAGCACTTTCCTGTGTTTACAGAATTGGGATGTGAGGTTTGTGTTCATTGTTGTGGCTGTTTAAAATTTCTTGACAAAATTGTATTTTAGGCTTAGGTTATTAGACAATCTGTTCAGAGGCATGAGAGAAAATATCCATGAGTGCAGGAAGGTAAGAGGTTTCTTAAGGGCTCACAGCCTTGCTGACCTCTGCCCAGATTTTGGGGTGGTTGCATGGTTTATTCACATCTCTGCCATCAGAACCAGCTGGAATCACTGGTCTATGAAAAACATATGACATATTTAATGCTGCATTTGCATCTATAAATCTGAGAAGGAATCCTCTGTCTCCAACTGATCCCATTCCAGCCCTCATAAATGGCATCAAAAGGGTGGGCAGGCACTGGAACAGGCTGCCCAAGGACGTGGTGGAATCACCATTCCTGGGAGTGTTCACAAAACCTGTAGGTGTGGTGCTTATGGACATGGTTTAGTGGTGCATCTGGCAATGCTGAGTTAATTGTTTGACTAAATATTAGAGGTCTTCAACCTTAATGTTTCTATTAAAAGGAAAAGGAGGGCAAGGGTTTGCTCAACTCCAGACTGAAGCAGCAAAGCAAAACTTTTCCCATAATAGATTGCTATGTTTTTTATGCTGGCTTTCTGCATAACTTTTTCTTCAGGCTGTTTCACTTCCCAACCCAGTATTTTATTAAATATTATCTTTACCTGATGTAAAAATGTTAAGCCTATGGGATGCTGGTGGTTTTCTCCCTAAAGCTTCACCTTCCCAAGAATATTTTGTCTCAAACAAGCATCTTCTCACTGCCACATTAGCTTGATCTCTTGTAAGAGATAAAACCAAGCGGGGCATAGCAGATGAGTGTTTACAATGAAGAAAACCTAATATCCTCCCTCTGTCTGTAGCAGTGGCCTGGTTTGTATTTAGGTCTCACAGCAGTTAGTATTTCATTTACTGCACATAATAATAATCTGTCAACATTCTTACGGCAAGCTCAGTTGTTGAAGTTTTGCTTCTCTTTGCAATGTACCAAGGTGATTAACAGAATCATTTCTCTTTGCAAATACTTTGCCTCCAATGATCTGGAAGAAGCATAAACATGTAGATGACAATTCAAGCTGCTGTCTTATTAGGATTTCTGTTGGAAACAGCACTGAATCAGCAGCTCAGAGGATTATGACAAACATCGATGCACAGATACATAACTCAATTTCCCCACATTTTTCAGTTCTTTCTGTTCTGATTGTGAGCCTTTGATTACCATTTTCACCCTGGGGTTAGGAATATAAAAGATGGATGTACTGCATGGAGAAGAAGGTCTGTGTAGCCTGATATCTTATCCTCAGGAACGGATGGCTCAGCAGGTGTGTAGGAAAACAGTAATCATTCCACAATGCTTCCCGAGAATGGTGTCTCGGTCTGTGATTGTTGCACGAGCATTTCCTCACAAAGACATGATGTGTAACTTGAACTGCTCACAGTCTTTTCCTCTTTAGTAAATTTACCAGCCACATTTGAATCCAGATAAATATTACTGACAAATGTTTTGTGGCAACATATCCTCCAATAGTTCACTCCCAGGAATTATGCAGTCTGCAAATCACAGTGCCTTTGCTTCCTGTAACATCCAGTTTGATCACAGATATAACTGGCTTTTCCTTCTGTCCAGTTAACGGTGTCTCAGGGCTCTGACAGGTTTCTTACACAAATGCCCTGAAAATTCTGATGCTGTCAAGGCTCAGATCAGTAGCTGTGTGCTGGCAACTCATAAATTCTTAAGAAACAAGGATTTGCATCACTGGGGAATACTCTTGTGCCTTGTTTTATCTTTATATACATTCTCTTGTGCACATTGTGTATTATAGTCCCTAAAGGCTTACATTTCAAGGCACAAAGCAGATCCAAATGATCTCTCTTAAGAAAAATTCTACCTAGCAAAGAAATGTCCTCTTCCCTGCAGTGTAGAATTTTCTATGCCAAAACCCATTAAGAGCAATGAAAGGAAAATACTAACTTTTGCAGAGGAATATATTTTGCATTACTGTGCAGCATGTCACACCTTAGTTTCTATAGGTTTTATAGGACTCATGTATTGTGACAGTATTCTGTTTTGGTCTTGTTCTTGTCTTACTTCGGTGATGTTAGTGAAATACAGGATTTGTAGTTCCTAAATCCTGACACATACAGAATTTCTGTTGGATGAGCATTGCATGCAGCTTTTCATCAGTGTTGCAAATCACAAAGTCATGAATTATGGAATCCTCATAGTTTAGTGAAGAGAAGACTCAAAGTTAATTTAAAAACAAACAAAATTTCTTCTAATCCTAGAGTAAGTTTTGGAATAACACCTTTAAGAGTAAAGAGAAATGGAAACAAAAATGGAAAAATATACCATCATCATGAGAAAAACTTTCAATATTTCATTCCTACTCTTAAGAAAAACCAGTTGACCTTTGAGACATATATAATTTGTTCCTCTATTGACAACCTCAGCTACACCTAAATTCCATTTACTATAAAATGGTTGTAAGAACAATGATAACTCACACAAATAATTATTATAAGTATTTCTTGTTTCCTCACTTATCTAAGGGTAGTCTCAGAGTTTCCCATCTCTCTAGAGCACAGTTTTTACGTTTATCCATCTCTCAGTCACCAACTTCTGATTGTTTTTTCACATTTCATAATTTTTAAAATAATTTTTTAATAAAATCACATATTATAAAATTTTAATCTTTGATTTTATAAGTGAATAACTAAAATAAGAATGTAGCATTTCATAGGTCTCCTTTCTTCTTCTCCATGTAATATGGTAGAGAAAAGGAGAAATCTTTCCTTGTGGTGACCCAACATTTTGAAACTCATCCTGTAAAACATAACTGTTTTAAGCAATTCATTGGGTTGACCTATGAAAAGGATGCATAGTGGAACAGACTTCTCTATGTGTGTGCTGGTTTGAAAGCAAAACCAGTGAGACTCCAAGTCAGAAATACAATTTAATAGAGAGAGAACAAACAACAAGAAAGATAAAAATAAAATAAAAACAAAATAAGATAAATGCAATAGTACAAAGGACCACTGACAGAGTCAGAATGCAAACCTGACACCCTGTTGGTCAGGGTGTTGGAAGCAGCCTGAAGTAATTCCACCTGGAGTGACAGATGTGGCTCTGTTGGAGTAGAGATGATCCTCAAGAAAGGGTCCAGTCATCCTCTGGGAATCCAGTGGGAACAGGCTCCCTTGGTGTTTGGGATTGCTGGTTTTATCCCGGTGGAAAGGCTTTGGCTCCTCCCACTGGGTGGAGCATCTCCCAATGGGATGAGGTGATGTTATCAGTCACGTGAGAGGCCTTCAATGGCCCATTCACAGGGGATGTCCCTCGGAGGAGGATGGGTGGAGGAAGAGATAAGAAGGCCCTGCCTTATCTGGTGTTATCAGGTGTCCCATTAACAGAAGGCATCTGCCCTCTTTCCTCCCCTAGAGTTACAAGAGATAAAGAACAATATCTCCCAACCAGCATCAACAGATGAAAATAGAACACACATTTTTGGTTACATTTTTCAACCCAAGACAATATGTAATAAATATGATATATCCCATGGCTCCCTCCACAATAGTCTGCAAAAGCAATGCACAAGCCAAACATATAATTTAGTTCTTGTTAATTATATCAATATCAAAGAGGACAAAGTATCACATCCTTTCATAGGTCCTATTTATTTATTGCAAGTTAGGATTACTGGTAGATTTAGTAGCTTCTGTAAATCTGATATCTGATCACTGGTGACATTAGAGAATCACATGATCACAATATTCTGAGTTGGAAAGGACCCACTGGGATGGCTGAGTCCAGCTCATGATTGATGAGCTGACATTACCTATGTAGGTCTATAAGCAGGTCTGTTACCTATATAGGTCTATAATTAAAGTTTTTTTCTTCTTTCCATTTATAGGGTATAAACTTCTGTAATGTTGAGTTTTGGAGATGACAGTAACTCACACGACACTTGAAATCAAGACACTTTTAATGATTGATACAGTGAAAGGCTTTCTTCTGGATATGTCTATCACTAGTAGCTCAACTAGTCAATGAATTCCAAAGTGAAGAGTGTCTGAGGGACCAGCATGGAACAGTTTTCTTCCTCTTTATTCAAAGTCTAGCTGAGGGCCTGGAGTGCTCTTCAACTTCACATTTCCTTGTACTACAGTAAATCAGCATCAATGCCTCTTTCCTGGATTTTCAGTGAAGCCAGGCAAAGTGGCTGAAAATAAAACCTAAATGCATTGTCTCCATCTCTAGGCTAGTGAAACACCTTTCTTCCCCTCTTCCACTTACTTCTTAATATTTTTACAATAATCAAATAAACTGGAATTCCGCAGTCCTAATTCATTTACAAACATCCTTCTCACTGAACTCAAAGTATCACGTTATGCTCAGGACAGAACTGAATGTTAAACATCACAAATCAGTTGCTGTCTGCACTTCACCTTTAAACATGAGCAGAATGACTTTTTCTCTCTCTTCTTGAAAATGTAATGCAGGCTGAGTGAAAAATACAGACTATAGATTGCATCTCTAGGTAATTTTATTTTTACATATATTGTCTATTTTTTTAAAGCTAATATTGCATTTAAATCAAAGCGTTATTCTAATTAGAGACAAGCAGAACAGGAGCAAGAATTAAAGATTCATAGAATGATAGAATCATTAAGCTGGAAAAGCTCTTTAAGATGAACTCCAACCATTAATCCATCACTGTCAAGTCCATCACTAAACCATGTCCCCAGGTGCCACATCTACATGGCTTTTAAGTACCACCAGGGATGGTGACTCCACCACCCTGGACAGCCTCTTCCAATGCTTGGCAACTCTTTGAGGGAAGAAAGTTTTCTGAATATCCAATCTAGACTTACTCTGATACAACTTCATTTTTTTTTTTTATCTAGTCCTGCCACTTTTACTTGGGAGAAGAGACCCAGAAGAAGAAAAGAAGAAATATGTTTATGAGTCTGGAGTAAAGGGTGCCAATGCACGTATAAAAGATTGATATCTTTGGAGGAGACAATTAATCAGTTCCATGTCCTTGTGTCCTGGCCTTCAAGGTTAGGTTGGATGGGGCTCTGAGCAACCTGGTCTATTGGAAGGTGTCCCTGTCCATGGCGGGGGTTAGAACTAAATTATCTATAAGGTCCCTTACAATCCAAGCCCTTCTAGGATTCTGTGACGATGATCTTGACGTCACTCATGACCTTGTAACAATATCTACAAGAACAGAAATTTATTCTGACAGCACAGTCAGCACTGTGACCCTTCTTTGTGCTGAAAGACCCTTTCCAAGCAGTTGGTCTGAAATGGTTTGTTCTCCAGTTTGTACTGTTTGATATATCCTGCAACAGCTCCACACCAGTAACGTGTTCATGTTTTCATGTTCTGGGCATCCCTGCCTAATTCTAGAGCCACACTGGAGATCTGAACTCACCCGCAGCATGACAGCAGTAAATCAGATATGGAAGCCTGTGCATGTCAGACACAAAGGAGAGACATGGGGGTGAGTGGTGCTGTGGGTGTAAAACCTTTCACTGTGCACAGCTGAGATGAGAGGATAACTCAAAACACAGAGACTGGGCAGTCCAAGCAAATGCTAATCATCCATTTCCTTTTTGCACCCTATCAGCCTGTCAGCTGATATGGTGTTAAATGGTTGGAGTCTGGTGCTGTTTATCCTCTCTACCAGTTTCCCATTCTTACACCACCCTTCTCTGTCCTTCTCTGTGAAGCCAGTTTAATAGCCCAGAGATATTTCTGAAACATTTTTCTCCATATATTTTCAATGCAAAATAATATTTTCAATGCAGAAATAACTTCCTGCTGGGAACAATTTTGCATCTTGGTTGCTCCTAGGTCCATAAGTTATATTTTGTGTCCCATTGAGAGGAAAAAAAAAATCACATTTTAACGAAAGATAAAGTCAAATTTCTTCTCCTATGACTTCCAGAATATAAAGTTCTGTAGATTTTTATATACAGAAGACAAAAATAATGACCCAGGCTGAATATGGCTTATTCATGGCCTCAAGCCAAGACAAAAATAGAAGGGAATTTATAAGGATTAAATTTGAGAGATGAAGAAGAAATTCAGAAACAGGAAAACTTCTTTTAAATGGCAACTGACTGGTATTTTTCCAAGGTTTGAAATATTGCAATTAGTCTGGGAAGAAAGGTTAAAGGACATCAAGCTGGTGACATGGTCAGAGGGAAATAATATATAAATTTATTACATGGTTATCCATAACTCATGCATAGTATATTTACTAGGCAGAGCCTATTTTTTCCTTTCCATTGGACTTCAAAATACAGAGAAAAGTCAGTGTCAGTGTTGATGGTAACATTTGCACCTAGCTGCTGTGAATTTACAGATTGAGCAACATGGTAAAAAAACCCCTATGAATTGGAAATACATTTTCCAATAGAAAATATTGATGTATTTCTTTTTGGTGCCTTTAAAGAAATACTAACATATAATATGACATAATTTGAGAAAAGTTGAGGGAAAACAAGAAAGAGACATTTTGAAAGAAAAGAGGCAGAAAAAAAAGTCTTATTCTATCAGAAAGGAGGGATGAGTTGAGGTAAAAGCAGGGAGAGGAGCAATTTTGAAGATTTTCCCATTCATATAAATGCATCACATGAGTGATCAGCAGTGCAAGTTTGGTCTTCAGACACAATGTAAAGTATAAACAGATGGAAAATTTGGGAGGAGAAAGAACAGATTTCTGAAGGAGCACCTAAAGAAGCTTGAATTTCACAGAGCATACATCAGACACCTTAGGGCAGGTGTCAGGGCAGGATGGTAAGGTGACTTAGCAGAGTGGCAAGCCAGAAGAATGATTTTACAGGTTGATTTTGGAGATATCTATGTTATTATTTGTAGGATATCTATGTTATTTAGAACTTGAAAGAATATAAGAAGAGCTCTGCAGAGTTAGACCAATGTTGCACTTAATCCCTAATCTTGACTTCATTAGTAGCTCATAAAACACTCCTAGAGAAAGAGTGGACATACAGTAAAGCTCTCCAGAGTAATCTCCTTGCTCCAGTAATTTTTATTTTTGTTTGTTCCTAGATTAGAGGATGGTATTTAACAACCTTCAGTAGATTTCTCCCTCACAAAATACACAATTCCTTTTTGTATTAACACAAGCTGATCCCACAGCAAGTTTCAGAACTTTGCCACATTGTGAAAAAAAGCCAGCTTCTTCTATATATTTGACACTTATTCATTTTATTTGATGACCCTTAATACCCTTATTAGGCTAGAATGCAATCCTTCCTTATTCTCACTCTCCATATCATCCATGATTTAATTAAGCCTCTATCATAGTCCTCTCCAGTCTTTATTTCTTGCAGGATCATGTGTGGCTCATTTGCTTTACCTTCATGTGTAAACCTCCTCAAAATTCTGATTATCCCTGCCAGTCTTCTCTGTGCCTTTGCAAATTTCAGTTTATTTGTATTAAGGTGGGGAATTGTTTGGGAAGCAACAAGGGCAGGAGTTAAGATGTGCTCCTGCGATGATGTACATATCATCATGTGACTTAGCTCTTGGTGCTTTGGTCCCAGTTCTTTTCCTCCTAATTGCAACATGCTCTTGTCTTTGACTGAAACTGAGCATTTCATGGACCTACCTACTGTAATCCCAACATCTTCTAACAACAGGGTCAAAAGTTATCATTCTGTGTATACATTTCATGCTTATGGATAAGGAATTTCATCTGCAGTTTGTTTCCTCCTCCAGTGTCCTTAAGGCTTTCTGTCTCTATGTACAGTTGGTTGAGCTCTCCTCAGACATTAATGATTTACTATTATTAGATAGTTTTGCCTTCTTGTTATCCAGTGAGTTTTCTAGGACAAGCTCTGCTCATGCCAACCCCAGTGAGACTCCACAGGTGACTTCTGACCACTGTGAAGCTCTGCACTGAGCATTGTAGGAAGCTCTAAGTTAAGTAAAAGGCTGCCACTTGCAGTGGAGGAGGAGCCTGAAAAACAGGCATCATTTTCCCACTTTTACTGACCAAGTGTAGTTGCTTTCCAGGAAAGTGTTGTATATTAAAAAGACAATCTGCTTGTTTTTGCATCTTCCCAAACTCCATATAGAACTTTTCCCTGAAATGCAGACTGAAAAAGCACAGGTGCTGTTCAGTACAAGTTCAGCAGCTAAACTATGAGATCTTGCCCCTTTGGCTGGTCTGATAAGCTGCTCTCCCTCAGGGCGGTATCATTGAATCTCAGAATTGAAAAGACCCTTAGGAGTGTTGAGCCCAATCATTACCCCAGCGCCGCCAACTCCACCACTAAACCCTGTCCCTAAGGACACTTCTACAAGTCTTTCAAGTACCTCCATGGATGGTGGCTCAACACCTTCCCTGAGCAGGCTGTTCTAAAGGTTAAGAACATTTTCTGGGAAGAGATTTTTTCCTAGTATCCAGTCTAAACCTTCCCTGGCACAACTTGAGGCCATTTCCTCTCAAACTCTTGCTGGTTACTTGGGAGAAGAGATTGACCCCCATCTGTCTACACCCTTCTTTCAGGTGTCGTGGAGGGTGATAAGGTTCCCCCTGAGTCTCCTTTCCCAAGCTAAACATCCCCACCTCCCTCAGCTGCTCCTCATCAGGCTTTTGCTTCACTCCCTTCAGCAGGTCCTTGATGCCTCTGGACTCACTGCCCAGAAAAGTCTGCTGCCTCACTGGGACCCAGGTGAAAGATGTGATGAGAATACTTCCTACACTGGTGAAGCCCTTGGGTCATTATCCATTGTTGCTTTTTCATGCAGGCAGTGATGAAGTTGCAATAAGAAGTCTAAGAGCAAACACGAGAGACTTCAGAATCTTGGCCCAAGTCAACATCCAGTGTTCCAAATGAAATTTCACAGGCTTTAATTGCAATGGAATAATTCATCCTCCTGCCCATTAATACTTTCCAGAATGAGATTTTTCCTTTTCTGCAGTAGAATTCTGCTGTCTGTTGCTGGAAATCTACATCTGGGAGTTACCTGCAGTAAAGCAGATATAAAATGCACCTTAGAAGGGCATGGAAAAGGAAGGCAGTTTTGTTAGGGATATGCACATCCCCACTGACAGTCACTACAAAAGAAAAGGTAAGGTAAGACAAGCCCAAGAAATTATAGAGGAAGATAAACAGCCAGACTACAGGGGAAAGAAGACAGCAGTGATTTTCTGGATTAGACACCAGTGTTTTGAACCACAGATGGGTGTATGAGGAGATTCATTCAATTGTCCGATGAAAAAAAGATGTAGAAATAAAACAGCAAGGAAAGAAACCCATCAGCATCAACATACGGTGAAAAGACTCACTACAAGTATTTTCTGTGGAAAATTCCCTTTCTTATCAGTATTTTTAATGTGAAAATTTTAATTTTAAGGATTTTTGATGAAAGTTTATGTTGGGGCAAAACTCTGTGATGCAGAGGATCACAGAGTTTAAGGATTTTTGATGAAAGTTTATGTGGGGCAAAACTCTGATCTTCTTTCTAGATTCTTCACGAAACACAATTTTCACTAAGTCCTTTAAGTTACCTCATGCACAGAATAACTGTCTGACTTTCAGGTTTTCCTAGTATACTCAGTCATGACATGTATGAAGGAAGGGACTGCACTTGGGGACTTCTTGGGCAAGGCCAGACTCTTTTTCTGGTATCGACAAGCATGGTAAGCACCAGACAGAACAATCAATCATGATCAGTAAGTGCAGCTAAGAAATGGGAAGGCAGATTTGACCTTTACCACGTCTTTGCCCTCCCAAATGTCAGAGCAGTTACAGAATTGCTCTTGTTTCATCAGTCAGGATATTAATCTCTGCCTGGTCTTTTCAGCTTGTTGTGTTCATTTTACTGATATAAGAGTTTTGTGGGTCTGGTGAGAAGCCCCATCACACCACATTCTTCATGGGTTTTTAGTATCTTTTTCACTAGTGATGAAAAGAAATATTACAGTGGAGCCAAAAACTGATTCAGTAATTTTGGTGAATTCTTCAGTAGAGCCTCAAAAAATGGCTCCTCTGTAGGATCTCAGTCATGATATCCAAAGGAGCCTGAGACCTTCTCCTTCTTCTGTCAGTGCTGAGAGCTCCTCTCCCAAACTGAAAATCCTATTTAAGTGTTACAGCTTGTGCTGATCGTAGGAGGTCTCACCTTCACCACAAACCAAGCAAAATGCCTTCAGTGAGCACAGCAGCAGAGTTACAGTCTCTCTAACACAGTCACAGGAGGAGTCTGCAGTGTCATTTAAGTTCCAAGGAGTGGCAATGCTACACAGTGCATCCATGAGCCTCCTTCCATGAGTGTCACCAACGAGGGTGTGCAGAACTCAATACACTGCACAAAAATATGCATGTTGCCAGGACACTGAGACCAACGAGTCTTAGAGATTTTGAAGCTTTCCTTTGTCCATTGTCCATTTATTTGTATTTTATAGCAACCATAAATTCCACATAAATGAGTGACTGAAATCTGTACAATTCAGGGAGCAAAGCTTCTGTTCAGCTCCAGTAAAATCACAGTTTTAAGTCAGTGATGAAATTATCTGTGATTTAGTGTGACCAATGTTTGAGGCAATAAACAGCTTCATAAGGTGCTTCCATTTAGCAGGAATTTTGGTGTCAAACTGGCACAGACTGGCACCTGATGACTTGTCTGAACAGTAAACCTGGCTTACATGAGTAAGGAAAAGTGTAAGGAAAATCTTGCTTGGAAAGTGATTTATTTCTGAACTAGTTACTCTATAGAAAGTTAGGATTCCTCTACAATTGTCTCTCTACTCCATCCCATATCTGTGTCATCTGGGCTCAGCTGCCTTCACAGGTGACTCAGAGTTTTGGAAGCCCCCTGGTGAGACAGTGTCACTACATGTGAGTGATAGTCTCAGACAGGTGTTCTAGCTCAAGAATATGCCCCACTAAAATGTTTGTCCTGAAGAGCATTATTGAGTGGACTCTCGGTATTATTTCATATCTTCAAAAGCTTTTGCCAGCCTTGCTGCTTTTTTCACACCTCTCTAATTATTCCATCTTTAAATCTGTCAGTAGCTGCACATAGTCATCCATTCATAAATAGACATAAATAAATAAAAATAATTTATTCTCATTTTTTCCCCCTGGTGGTAGCTACACATTTGCTAAAATTCACTCTCTTCCATCATCGAAATCTTTAATGAAGATATATCAGTAACTGTGGATTCAGTATAGACTCTGCTATAAGCCTATTCAGCATCTCCATTCAAACTGACTAATACTTTTGGGAGTGATTTTCCAATCTGTCATCCACCTGTCATCTTTTGCTCACTGTGTATATCTGAAAATGTCACATCAGACCTTACTAAAAGCCAGTATAAGTCATAAAGTACCATTGTGTCACCTCCTCTGTATCTGCTCATCCATTACTTCTTAAGGAAGGTGAATAAATTGTTTTAATGGGATGTCGCAAATTTCTGGATCCCGAAATTTATCAGTCTGAGAACCTGATCAAGCTTCACGAGTGAGGATTATAAAAGGCTTTTAAAAGAGGATACAATCTATCAGATTTAAAAGCATTAGCCAATCTTTCTCTCTCATAGGATTAAAACACTTTTCCATGCCCACAGCATCCCACAGTGATTGCCTATGAAATTAATGGGACCATCTTTACCAAAGACGACAACCATCAGACAGAAAATACCCCCTGGAGGGCCTATGGGTCTGTTTTTTCCTGAGGTGCAGATGGGATGTGAAAGAGAGCCTTCGAAATACTTTTCAGAATACACTTTTCAATCTGCTTTCAGGGGTTTGTTCACATTACAAGTAAAAATTCCTAGAGAGTTACTTGGAATACAGGCAGATGGTTTAATCCCTTAACCTCTTCACCTACAGAGAGCATTACACTAAAAAAAAATAAAAAAGTTTGTGTTGCGTCGAAAACAGTCACGTGGCAGAACAGGTGCTTTCATTTGCAGACTCAAAGTTGTTTATCCAGTACTCCTAAACATCAGCTCTTTACAACACTCAGGGCTGTGTCCTGCTCTGGGATCTGAATTACAAGAGTAAAGTGGCTGAACAGGCATTATTCAGAGAGCTGGATGAATGCTCAAAAGTCAGGAAAACATAACCTAAGCAAACAGATTGAAAGGAATGGTTTGTTTAGCCTAGCAAAGAGGAAATTGAGGGTGGACATGGCAGAAATCCTGAAATATGTAGGAGGTTGCTGAAAGGAGAAAGGCAGTAGATTTTCCTGCATACCCATCTGGGTTAGGTCAACAAGCAGTAAGTTTCAGCTGTCTTTAGGGAGATAAACTGTCAGAGTAAAAAAAGAAAGAAAGAGTCATGAAATATTTATTCTTAAAAATATAGGTGGAGGGGGGATGAGGATTAGAATTTGAAAAAGCACTACTAGAACAGATTTGTATGAAGCAGAAACATGGACTAGATGGGAGTCTCTGAAAGTCCATTAAACCCTGTTTTCTGTGATTCACCACACAGCTGTGGCTCCCTGGTTATAACTTCATCCCTTTATTGACTGCAGTGGCAAACATCAAATTGTTTATCGGCTTAGTTACTGCAGAGACAGCAGTGATGGTACCAGTGAGTCAGTTCTGGATGGGCTTCCAGGTATGTCCTTTACGACTCTTGGGCCCTTTTTCCCCATTTCACTTCAAGAGTTGGGAAAAACTGGTAGTTACCTACTTTTGCATGCTGTGAGACTGAAAGATTTTCACAAACTGAAAGATTTCAGGGCACATTTGTGTTTGAAGCAACCTGAGTCCAACAGCTTACAGTTTTTGAAGGTTTGCTTTCTTTACTGTTGAGCACACGCATTTTAACTCATGCATCTAAATTCTCAAGAACTATAAGATCATCTCATTTGACCATTCTTATTTAATCTTTCTTCTCCTGCTGAGACAAATCAAATCTGTTTGTTGAGATACATTCAGCCTTTTCCCTTTGGTTCTAGGGAAATGGAACCACACATATTTTAGTGTGACCTGAAAAGAATTTATCCAGAATAAAATTTTTAAAAGCATGAACTTGGTCTGTTCAGCCTCTAAAAGAGGAGACTGAGGGGAGGCCCCATTGCAGTTACAGCTTCCTTATGGAGGGAAGAGGAGGGGGTGGCACTGGTCTGTCTGTGGCACTGTGGTGACAGTGACAGAACCCAAGGGCATGGCCTGAAATCATGTCCGGGGAGGTTTTGTTTGGATATTTGGAAAAGGGTTTTCCCCCAGAGGGTGACTGGGCACTGGAACAGGCTCCCCAGGGCAATGGGCATAGCCTGGCAGAGCTCAAGAAGTGTTTGGACAACTCTCTCAGGCCTGTGGTGGGATTGTTGGGAATGGTGCTGTGCAGGGCCAGGAGTTGGACTCAATGATCCTGTGAGTCCCTTTCTACTCAGCAGATCCTGTGGTTCTGTGCTTAGCAGTACCAATCCTTAAAAAGGAGAGTTGAACCAGGAATGGAGTTTCAGTGGCTTTTTTTTACGGGATTGTGAATCTTTTCACGTCAGCAATTTGCTTTGCTTTGTCATATTTGTCTTCCTTGAGATCCAGAGGGTTGTTTTCATTAACGAATCCAGAGTGAGAAGAGAGCTGCTGTAATAATCAATAGCCAAAGGAAATAAATCTCTGCTCTTTCCTGCAAATGTGCCGCTGCATGATGTGTTTTCCTTGGGAAAGTTTTATTCCTGACAGAAGCCAGCCATCTGCTGGAGTGCTGCTGCAATAACCCTTTCTAGGGCTGCAGGACACAGACACTTGCTGATGTTTGAAAAACTAAAACCACCATTTTTTGTTTCTTCAAACTTCATGAAAAATAAGCAGCTTGGTAAAAAAAAATGGAAAATTATGCATAGACACCTTAAAAATAGACCATTAGACAGATGCTAAATGCTGATGGAGGTGAAAACATCTATGATGAGCAAATGGAGCACAAAATGTTAAGCACAGATACAGCATCCATCTGCATGTTGAAAACCTGAACAACGATTCCAGAGGGATGAACAGATCTTCGAAGGAGGAGGACTAGAACATCAGTCTGGAATGGAGCCCACCAAGAGGAGCAAGCCACAGCCATTCTGCCCACAGAAAGCCAAGCCACCTGAACAGTTTGTTTGCATAAAGGGATATACGATCCAACATGGGGGGAGCATTTTAAGATTTTGTAAAATTTCGGATGTAAGACTTTATGGGGATTATGTAAATGTGCAAAATTAATTATGGGATGATTAGGGGAAGAGTTGAGAGTGGGGAAGGGGAGGTACTAAGTTGAACTGGGAGAAAAAAAGACAGGAAACAAAGAAGAAAGGAGCTGGGTATGTGTTACCATGTTACTGGTGGGTGCACAGTGCTTGATGACTACAATCTGTCCTACATCCTCATGAAATCCTATTTCCAGCTGTCCTCTTTATTCTAAATTCACATCTCAGAACCAGTGAGCTTCCAGGTGAGTTGGCTGGTGACTGGGATGAGAGATCTGAGTGCCAGCACCTGGAGAACACCGAGGTTCAGAGGCTGTTCATTGAGTAGGAGCGAGGTCACAGAGCAGCTGCTGGTGAGATCCACATTGTGGATGTGTATTTCAATAGCAGCCTTCAATCCTGATCACCTAGAGGGGAGGAGAGGATTGAGCAATCTTTCTTCATGTTTCTATGAGTGCTGATGTGTTTGTGGGGATGTTGACATCATCATCATCATCATCATATAATCTCTTTCTGCATTGATCTGTGTCTCTGGGCACACGTGGAGCCTGTAGTGTGTCTGTCTGTGTCTAACTAAGACCAGCAGGGAAATAATCAAAATCAAAAATCACCCAAAAGATTTCACTGCATTTATTTAGTTTGCAAAATTGACTGAAGGAGGAGGGAGGCAGGTGGAACAAACTGGTTGCCATGTTTAGCCTGGAAACTGGGACTGTGTTTTTATCCTTTTCCTGATGGAATCTGTAGCTCCTGGTCCCATGCCTGTATTTGCTTCTTGCCACCACAGTCAGATGGAGGAGGGATCATATTATCTCACCCCTGAGCACTCTGCTCTTTTGCCCCTCTGTTTGAGTTGATTTTTAGTAATGGTGTAGGAAACATATCTCAGAAAAAAAAGGCTGAATATACTGCTTCAAGGCAAAGCTGATTAACATCTTTCCTTGGGCAGAGAGGTGTATCCCTTTAGCTAATGGGGCTGAAATAATAATGACTTTCTTAATAGTCTCTGGCAGTAACCTGCTGCAGCACTACTTAGAAATGACAGCTTGATGATAGGACAAACTGGTTGATTTACCAAGTGCATTACCTCTGGAAGTGCACCCAGACCTCAAACTGTGATTTTTAACTTAACACCAAAGTTTGTTTCCCACCCACACAACGCTGGCTTGCTTACATTTTCATTACCTTCCTCTGACAGATCTCTAAAATGAAAAAAAAAAAACTACAAGCAGAGGAAACATGATGATGGAAAAGCATTAATTGAATTAGAGGCATGAAAATGCATGCTCATTATCAAGAGGTAAAACAAAAAAATCTTCTCCACCTCTTTCATGAAAGGTGTAGTAGTGGACTTGGCATGTCTGGATTGTTGTTTTGCTGGATTATCTTCAAGGTTTTTTCCAACCTGAATGGTTTTGTGATCCTGTGATTCTCTGACTAGACAACGAATTATCTCTGGAATTCATGTCCAGGGAAGAGTGTCAGGACTTCTCTCTGTGCATCCAGTGGCATTGGTGTGGCCACTGGGACTTTTCATAGATGGAAAAAGAGACTCACAGCTAAAAAGTGTCATCTGGGAAGACAATAAATCCACAGCATGATCCCTTACCCTCCATTTGGGCATCCCAGAACAACTCTGGAGGTACTGGGTGTACCAGACATGCCCAGGAGCTGCTGCCATGGACAGCCCCAAGGGGAGCAGCTGTCCCTGAGGGGCTGCTGCCCGGGAAAGGGCTCAGCCTGGGGCAGGGAGGAGGGAGGAGTGTCCCAGAGAGGCTGAGAGAGACTGACTGCAGCCCTATCCCACCCCTGTGGCCCATGGGGGAGTGGAGAAGAGGGGGGGGCTGGGAAAGACCCTTGGGTGGAGAGAAGGTGTTGTTTGAATATTTGTTTCCTTGTTTCACTCTCAGAATCTATTTTAATGCTTTTTCTTTTTTTCTCTTTCAAATCTGTTTTGCCCTCGACAGTCATCGGTAAGGGATTTTCCTTTCTTACCTCAATGGACAAAGTGGAAATGTAAATATAAGGGAAAAAGCTCATCTCAAACTTTCATTTTGCAGCAAATTAAGAACAGGATCACCGCACTTCTTTCCCTACTAAGTAATTAATCATCAAGCAACTAGTTTTCAGTAATTTATCCCCCATATTCTCTTGCTAAGTCTGCACCTACATCTTAAAATATGCAGCCTGGATAAAACAACCACAAGCCAGATCAGTCAGCCAAGTCACCTGAAGCTGGCACTGTAGAGAGGATGTAACTCTCACAACCTGAGTGAATTCCACCTAGGACATTCTGGGGTTTGCTTTTCAGGTGTTCTAGTGCCTCCATTCTGAGCTGAACTATGTTTCCCAGTGCATTTGACTCATCTCTAGCATTTGGTGCAGTACTTTCAGAATAAATCCCTGTCCAAGTGTCTGTCAGGAGCTGAAATTCACTCAAGTCCTGCTGATTGATTCCCATCAACTGCAGAGCCACACAAAAGGTCTTGGTCACACCAAGGCCTCTTGTACTCTTTGCTCATCTCAGCTTTATTGGACTTCTTGGATCTTTCTTGCTCTGAAAACGTGGCTGATTCTTTCATGCTATTTTCTGTACCTTACTGAGCCAGGAACACTTAGAGGGCCTTTCAGAGTTTCTGTCCCTCTTTTCACCAAGAATTAACAGGAAAAGAAATATGAAGAGGGAAAAGGAACTGTATGTTTTGTACCTCTAACAGCTCATTTGTGTTTGCTTCTGGGTTTAGCTGGCGGCTCCACACATCCTTTATTTTAACTGAACCAATTTCAACTTCCACTGTTACAATAAATTTCAAGAGATAGAAGTGTCAGCAATCTGCCTGGGTAGAAGACAATGTATTCAAGGAACAAAGTTAAAAGTACTCCCTGCTAATGATTTTCGAGCACTGCTCCTTTTATTGACGTTCCTGCTGCAATTGCCTGAAAGCATGTCACCCCCAGGGCCTCGGTGAATATTCAGAGAAGCCATTATGTTTAAAATCATGTCTCTCAAACACAGAAAATTAAGGCAACCTGTTGGCACAAACATCCTGAGAGCATTAGCACATGGATCTCAAAGGCACAATGCCAGCTCGTTCCTGAAGTTGTAAGGCTGTTTTCCAGGGGTTTAGTGTGCCCAGGTTACACAAGCAGGAGCCATCAGAGCCAGTGTTTGGTGCCAGCCCCACACTGATAACTAGGAATCTCGCTTTAGTTTAGCATTTTTTCCCTACTGCTTCTCAATTGCTGAGCTTTTCTGGAAAGAGCCTTTTGGCTGCTCAAACTCGAAGTCAGGCAGGACCAGAGGGATCACAGATTCCAGAGTGGGATCCTGCTCCCTGTGATTCACCCAGAGGAGGCATGGACAGAATCTGGTGCAGAGTCTTTGATTCATTGTTAGTGGACCTGACTCAGGCTCCTCCACACTCATATGAACTTCAAGATGGAAAATTTGGGATTTTTAAAACTTCTAGTTTTTACAGTTTGAAGAGACGGGAAAGTTTACAGCAAGCACTAATGGCAGTCAGAATGTAGACTGACTCTGGAGTTCTTCTTGGGTTTGTGTTTCTGGTTCCTCCCTTTCCCTTCCTCCCATCTGTTGATGATTGTGTTGTCATTTCCTGTAATTCTCCACAAAATCCATATGGCAATCCCTGGAAATGTAAAGGCAGTTGCAAAGATAATCTAATAATAAGCAGTAATGAAGATTTAAAAATACTTTCTGGGGTTTTTTTGTAAAAAAAGTGAGCTGTTTCACATTCTCACCTCTAAAAGCTTTCCTGAATTTCTTCTCTGTTGTTCTTCCACCCGGGACTGAGTTATCCTGTTGCTGACTGAAAGGAGAAAGAGCTGCAAACAAATACCCAGGCAGTGTCTTCAGGGACATTTCTACACGTAGGGGACAGCCAAGACATTTGGCTACTTCATAGTGTGCCCATCTGCTACAAGTCATGACAGGGATCCAGTTATCTCTGTGCTATCCTCTTCACACTTCCAGTAAGGACCATGTCTGGCTCTAGAGGTCAATGAACTAATCAAGAATTTACCCTTTTTTTCTCATCCCAGCATGTGTTATCCTGCTGTTCTGCAAAGCCTGTAAGGCTCTGTGGGGGTGGAAGGTGCTGTTTATGAAACATGTGCTGTTCCTAAATTAGGTGATTGTGACATTAGTTGGTAACTTTTGCTCATGACTGATTTGGAAGGGATCTCACTATGACACTTGTCTGTGTTTGTTGTGTTTGCCCACTACCTCTTTATTTTACACTGAGGCTAAAAAGTCTTTGGAGTGGAGAACATCTTTGTGTCCTGCTTTTCCACAGCCTAGGGGAAAGGGATAGAAACTGTTTTTGTATTACACAAATGAAATCACCCTCTGGGTTCCTGAGTTGCAAAAAACATTGGAAGCAAAAGCAATGGAATATGCAGTCAAAGAGATTTTCCCTTGGTAAAACCTAGTCAACAGAGACATGGATATGAATCCTTAAAGCACATTTATTCCTTTATGAAATGTTTTTGCATAAGAATGGATCCCCCTCATTACTAAGTTGCTACATTTTTTTTCCTTTATACTCAGTATTTGAGACTGTCTTTATGGATCAATTGAATCTCAGCTCCACTGATTGCATCATCCACTGTTCAAACACTGTGGTTTGAAGTTCCTGAGTCATTTTCTGATGTCAGTATGAAGGCAGAGCAACCGAATTGACATAAATGACTGATATTCCATGTGCAGCATTTAACGGGGAGCAGAGCTTGGTCCCCCTTCCACGATACCCACCTTGACATGTCCAGAGTTAAGTTGAAAAAAAATAGTCTCTTTTGTCCTAATCTTGCCTTTTCAATGGGATTCTTCTGAAATTACATTTGCCCTCTGAATGTTATTTTATGGGTGCACAGTGCTGCTTTTTCATTTCTCCTTTTACACACTAGCAAGCAATAGGTAACATTGAATCACACCTATTTTACTAGGAAAGGGGAATGCTTTGGGAGCATCCTGGTCTCAAGTGTGTATAGGTACCAGAGTTCCTCTGGTGCTCCCGCATTGGTCCAGTTTGATGCTGTGGAAAACATGACTTTCATCACATTTCACACTGAATAGATTTAAGACCACAGTTGAGCAAAAGAATGAAGAGATCCAGAACAGAAAGTGGAGCAGCCAACACTGGACAGGCATTTCTAAAGCAAAGCCACCATTATTCTTCAGTCTCAGAAGTCTGAAGTTGGAGCCCAGGTATTTCAAGTGTTTTTGTTGTGTCACAGAGCCCACAGTGACCCTCAGCACTTTGACACAGTTATTTACTGCCTTTAGGGTATAATTTAGATACACTTCAGCATGACAGAAGCCAAGGCAGTGACCAAAATGAATGTGTGCTTCCCTGTCCTTGTCTCCTTCGTGCTGTCTCAAGCACCACGGAAATAACTCACTAAATCAAGCCTGGTGCAGATCCCAGTGGAATACTCATCTTTTGGGGGAATTTTTGATGTTAAATTCACTGTTCCAGATCATTGTGCTGTTGTTTGAGAGGCAGTGCCAGCATAAGAGGGTGGTGGAGAGGTCTAGGCAGCGCAAAAAGTCACAGCAGAATGCATTTATATTGGACAGAGCCCTAGTTAAAATGCTGAACCCAATTCCTACTCAAATTTCTCAAGATTCAGCTTCTGCTAAATTATTTATATCTTATTTTTTTCCTTCTTCCTAAAGAATCTTTTACAAACTTTAGCTCAAACTTCTTGCCTTTCTCATGGAAGGTAAGTTCCCCAGAATTCAGATTAGCCCTCTGACACTTCTCCAGTGAGTGAAGATGCTCTTTGAAGCAAGGGGGACAGAGCATGAAATTCCATGTAAAGCTGGATACTGAGTCCTGGAAATACCATTTCTTCAATGGCCTTGCTATGCTGAAGATGGAAAAGTTTTTGGTCCCTTTTCCCAATCAAAAGTCTTCTACCCGTGCATCCAACAATAACTTGTCATTGCAGCCACAGGAGAATGTTGGGACCTTTCTTTTCAGTCTCATTGGTTCCCATTTTTTAAAGCATCACCTGATCATTTGTTCCCTAAAAAATTGTTTTAAAGCATTTACTGATATTAAAAGAGTTCAGTAAAAGAGTAGAGGAATAGAAAGTCATTCTGACCCCCGCAGCGGCCTTTACCATAGACAATTGGAGGAGCTGTTCATCCTGGTTGAGTTGTCACTGTATTTTCAAGGCAGGAGACTCAACCAGGTGGCCTCAAACACTCATTTGAGGGACTTTCCTACATCACAGCTCAGCCAAAGGCAGCAGCTTCTGAGGTGAGCCAGGCCAAGCCTAACTCAGCTGTCCTCTCATGCCATCCCTCTTCTAGTGAAAACTGCAAATCTCAGTAGCATTTTCTTTCGCTCTCCCATTAATGCTGTTTGGAACACTTTCTGGCTGGGACCATGTTAGATGCCAACAAAACACATGAGAATTGCAGTTTCACATGCACAATTTAGTAGCTGCAGTGAGTCAGAGATGCTGTTGAGTCTGTTAGTTAAATTATTATTTCTCCTCACTGCCCAGGCATCACATGGAGGACATACCTCTCACATTGTGGTGGGGTGTTGTTGTTTTTTTGGGGTTTTTTTTTTTGGTTTTTTTTTTTTTTGTTTTGTTTTGTTTTGTTTTGTTTTGTTTTGTTTTGTTTTGTTTTTTTGGTGTGTGTGTGTTTTTTTATTGTTTGTTTGTTTGTTTGGGGGTTTTGGTTTTGTTTTTGGTTTGGTTTGGTTTTGGTTTTTTGGTTTTTGGTTTTTTTTATTCCCAGCTTAACATCTCATTTTCATTCCAAGTTATGTGTTCAACAACTACAAAATTCTTATTCACCTTGAATTATCTGGTCTGCATAGTTGTGAGCTGTCATTCCCCAGGTATTCTCAGCATAGAAAATTGACAGATAAAGGTGGTGGCAAGTCACAGGGTGACTGATTTGTATAAATACATCCACTGCTGCTGTGACAAGCCTGGGCAGAGTTTCAATTTTGGCAATGTCCGGTTTCTCTTCAGCCAGAAAAACTCAAGAAAAAAATTCCAAAAGTATCTCTGGCTTGTGGATTTTCTCTTACTAAGAGAAAAATCAGTAAACAAACAATCCAAAAAAAGCTTCATATTTTCTGATATTGTTGGAATGCAGAAGAATACTTAAATATTTTCCAAGTCCTCTTCTGCTCTGTCTTTGGCTCTCTTCATCATGTACATAGCAGAAAGAATTAGAGGCAAAAAAAGGCTCACCTCTTTTCTATACCAACAGATCTTCATTCTTCTTTTCTCATCTCCTACCAATACCAGCATGTTTAAAGGCTGAATTCTGCTGCATCTACCCACCTTCTGTTTTTCTAGATATCCATGTATTTTTACCAACCCTTCAAGTTTTATGTCAAGTCTCACCATTTTTTTTTAAGTTCCAGGTTCTAAGATCATATGACCACCTTTAACAAAAACAAATCAAGCAACCAAAGATGTGAACTATCATTGAACATCCTAATTCTTGCTGTAAAAATAATTTATAAAACCATTTTATTGCAAATTAATCTTGATAATAATATCTACATCATGCTAGAATCTCTGCCAAATTGTCATAATACCTGTCTTAAACCCCATGAAATAGGTTTTGCTCCCTAAAAGATTCTAAGGGGGACTAAGTTGAGACTGCATATGCTTGGTTTATTCTGTATTTCACAGAAACCCAATATTCAATCTTTAAAAGATGACTAAGATTTTAAAAAGTGACCAAAGATGAAAAGGTGAAAAAGGTAACACAAAAAATATATGGATTAACTGTTCCTCCATTTACCAAGAAATTGTGAAACAATAAATAGAAGTCTGAAGAATCCAAGGGAAAGCAGCATCAGATGCTGCCTTCTGAAGAATTCAATTAATATCTTGGCATGAGCTGTAAGACAAGGAAGAAGAATCAATGCAAAGTGAAACGTTGCATTTATTGTACCTTTTTGCACTACATGGCTTAGTTAGTAGCCCTGCAAGTGAACAACTGAAAAGATAGACCATATAATGTAAGAAAATTGAGACTGAAGGACATTACAGATCATCCAGTCCTTGTGTGTGAATGAAGGATTAATTAATCTAAAAACATCCTTGGCAGGTGTTTGCTTAATGCATTATTAAAAGTTTCAGGGACAGAGATTCCCATACTGGTAAAACAGTATTCTTCAGTGTTTGTTGTCCTTAAAAGTTTTTTCTCCTTTTCTGACTTGAATGTCTCTTGCTAAACTTACACTAATTCTTTTTTGTTCTGCCAACAGTAAATATGAAGAACATTTTAATCTTGTCTTTCTGAAACAAACTTGCCACAGCTGTGAGTGCAAGGGCAGTATTCTCAGGAGCAAAAAGATGCAAAGTATTTTCTAGGTTCCTGTTTTCCTCCAGATCCCCTCACCCAGTCCACATCCAGATTTTTTCTTCATGGTCCATGTATCTTGAAAAGTTATACTCCATGCTGGGCTCAGGATATCTGAGGCCTCTCTAGTGTTGAGCAGAGTAGAAGGTTATTTTCTCTGAGCAACTTTTTTGAGCATCTCAGAAATGACAGAGTTGCTCAACACTTTATTTTTACTTGGTGGATTACTAATGTCTCCATGCCCTCTTCTGGAGACTTCTATCTAAGCAATCAGTCTAAAACATCTTCCTGGGTATCTGTGCAGTGACATTCAGTCATCATCCACCTGGATGATGTCTCCCAAGGCCATCCTTCGAATAGAGTGCCTCCTCACAAAAGAGGCTTCATCCATTTCCCTTTGCTTTGCCCCTCGTTCCTTCTGCTTTTTGGATACATTTTCAACGAACTTGCTGGCATCACTGAGGACTTTCTGTGTCCGCTGACCTGCAGTTCTCTTTGTGCCTTCTCCCACACTGGGATCCATGGCCTTTAAGGGTTTGGCTTTACCGCTGTCTTCCTGTTGATCTTTTGTGTGCCTTAGTTTGAATCGGCGCTGAGAAATGTTTGGGCAGGGATCAGGGCTGCTGTCAGGGCTTTTGGACTCTCCATGCATGTCAGACACCCGGAGGATGGGGATTTCTGCCTTACAGAGCACCTTGGGAGCCTCCTCAGCACCTGCCTGCTTAGTCGACTTAGAGTTTGTCTCTGAAGGCAAAATAATTTGGATTTCCCCAAGGGGTTTGCTGCTTTTAGGGGGTAGGGGATCATCTTTGCTCTCCAGAGCAGCTTTCTCATTCAGCTTTATCTTTTGGAGGTTTCCCAGCTCCCCCTGAGCCAGATTCCTTACCCGTTTCACATGGGGTTCATTGTGGATGGAGTTGATCACCATCAGCTTCTGGGCAGCCATTTGGGCCTCTCTCTGGATGCTCATAATCTTTTGAAGCTGGGCTTCTTTTACTTCCACAGGGATCTCTATAGGGGCCAGCTTCACCGGTCTCTTGAGGGTAATGTTCTCTGTGCTACACAACTCATTTGCACGATGCAGGCTGGGAGACAAAACTCCTTCCTTTTTCACCTTTTCTGGACACAATTTTTTCTCTCCCTGGCATAGCTTCTTCTCTGAAATCCTTGGAGGAGAAGGCTGGAAACGAAGGTTTCTATGATCATTTCCTGGCTTCCCTCCTTCCAGGAGGAGAACTGGATTTTTCTCAGGCTGCAGGTTCACAATTGTGACTTCACTGAGAGTGCAGTTATACTTGGGCTTTTCTTCAGCCATGGGGGCACTCTGAAAGAAAACAAAGAGATGAGGAGATCACTCTCCTAGATTGTATTAATGCTCAGCTTTTTATGCAATGTTTGGAAGTTTGGAAAGAGTGATGTCTCTTGAAGTATACTTCTCATAACATTAAATCCTAATCACTGTGCTCCTTAAACTGCCTCGCCCCAGGGTAATCCAAAATAAAGGGCAAATTTAGTCTCTGTATCTAGAGAATAAGTTAACCTGACAGCTGGGGAATCAGGGCTTGTCTCCTCCATGCCTGTCACCAGTGCAAATCAAACATTACCATCCCTCTTCCTACTCTGTCCCAAATACTGAGTCTTTTCTAAGCAGTGAGCAGGGCCAGACTGTACACTGCACTCACTAATTTAAAGGAAGTTTAGGGCCTCTACAAAACATGGAAAATACCAGGAGGATAAATGTTAGTCTGGGGAAGCTGCTAGTTGAGGTTCAGGCATGGGTCCTTCTCTTTTCCTCTGACATGCTGTGATTTGGACTTTTGCATATACTGACATATGCTTTATAGGGTAAAGTAAGTTCCTTTATCTCCAAAATTCTGCCTAGTTTCACACCGTACCTTCCCATAAAGAAGAGACCAACAAACTGATAATGATTTTGCTTGTGTCAATGGAAAATACCCTGAAATGTGCTAAGATTTGTTCAGAATATTGTGTATACTGTTCAGTTTCAAAAACAGTGTGTCTGGGGTATTAACTAAAGACACTGCTAAATGGCAGATGTGGCAAACCTGGAGTTATTTACTGGCCCTTGTTCAGAGAAACTTTATGGCATGGTTGGGAAATAATGTAAGAATCAATAACCAATGATCATTATTGTTGACAATTTAAGAATCTCATGGTAAACAGGCCTTTGATGTTCAACTTCCTAGTCTTGCATAGGCAGCATCAGCAATGGAGTCTGTCCTTGCTTCTGCCCAAACAAGGAAGTCCTCTTCCCTAAGGTAACTTTTTCATTCCCACTCTGGTCTTTATACACACAATACATTTTATGGGAGAGACAAAAACAATATTCTTGGCTGTATCTCAGACTTCTAGCCCTTATTATCACAAAAATATTTTATTAAATTATAGTATTAACCTGCTTTTCCTCTGGCAAATAAAGAACATGAGCCCCTTTCAGCTCATCTAATTAAGTCTGTTTTGCTAATTCCTGTTCACTGTTATTTGTGGGATTTTTTTAAGTGCCCAAGCCTAGTATCATTGCAAATAAAAATTATATTCATCTTGCCCTTTCTGTTTCTTTCTGTTTTCCAGGAAAACACTTAAGGGTGCCCATGGGTCTGTAAATGTGAAGTGAAATAAAATAAACATAAATAACCTCTTGTACTAAAATGTAGGCATATAAAGCAATGGAACAGAATGAAAGCTCTAATGCAAATAGAGATATGGGAGTGGGAAGGAAGAAAAGGCAAGCAATCAATCAATGAATTATCATTTGAAAAGATTTTAGTTAAAAATACTTTCATTTGCCTTTAAAAATCTAGTTCTCATCTAAAACCCAGCCACCCAACCAAGCCTATAGAACAACCTGCCTAGACAATGTATCTTTCTACCCATGACCAATTTTTGTTTTCATGCTGGTTTCAGACAAGAGTGACCATGTGATTGGTTCATTCTCTGCTTCACTCTTCTGAGAAAAATTCAGACACGTTAAGAAGGCTTGGAGAAATTTTACACACTACCTAAATCTGATTGAAGCCCTAATGTTAATATACTTAAAGCCCATCCAAGGCTAATGTGGAAGATAAGCTGCATCCTCTGTTCCCATGCACACATTACTCAGTACCTTCCAGAAATGTCCATCTGCTATGTATATACACCCACTTAAAATTTAATTAAGTAATTGGCCCAGTCTTGTGTAGGTAATTGCTCTGTGCCCAAAATTCCCTTTGCAGTCAAGGAGAGACCCATGTAAAGAATGACTGCTTCAGGTCCTCTGGATCAAAATATTATGATAGTGGTATTATCAAAGGGACCACCAGCCTTTATTTAGAAACCACAACCTTCATGTAATTTAAACACTTTCCTTCCTGGCCTCAGCTTGCTGATCCTTCTGACATAAACAGCACAGTAATGGGACAGCAGGAATAGAAGTGTCACAGTACATTACCTCTATTTAACTAAATTTACAATATGCCCAGTGGCAAATTGCTATGGAGTGGTTTCAGATCTAGGAAACTTGGTCCCCCCTTTAAACAGGAATCTGATGTCCCCCTAAAGCCAGACTTAGGTCCCTACTGAGAGTGCTTGTACTATTTTTAACTCATTTTGATTTCAGGAGTCTGCTCATTTGCAGGGCAATAAACCCTTTATTATAGGCTAAAAGTAAGATTTGAAAGATTCTTACAGAAACCTTATATATCAGCTTGATTACTGGATGAAGAGAAGGGATTGAGCTGAGGATCCTTTCCAGTATTGGTCCTCACCTGTGTTGTTCTACATCTGATGAAATCAGACAGATACAAAGCAGCCTCAGGCACCCTGAGGTGTCCTCTTGGCATGCACCTGGCAAAAACGGGGAACCAAAGTGAGCCAAGCACACAGCATGACTTTAGATAACCTGACAACCAGCTGGACTTCAGCCAGGAAGTCAATCTGTCAGCAGGAAAAAGAAGCATTTTGTGGTGCTGTCACAAAGCTCTGCAGGGCTTGAGATCCAAACCACTATTTTATGCATGTCACTTCCCCACATGGCTCCAAAATACTTCACCAATTCAGTCCTGTCGTGGGTACACCTGCCAGGAGGTAATATTTGGTTAGTAGCTTACATGATTATAGATACATCATGATTGAAGGGAATCCTTTAAAAATCTGAAAGTGTTCAAAGTCAGGTTGGGTGGAGCTTTGAGAAATCTGGTCTAGCAAAGTTGTTCTTACCCAGGGCACGGGGGTTGGGTTTATCTTATCTTGAAGGTAACTTCCAACTGAAACCACTCTATGAATCTATGATCTTTGCTTCCTTTAAAAATCCCTGTTTTCTTAGTCATCCTCATGAGGTTTCCTCTCCTTGCTCAGTGAAACCAAATTTATGGTGCGTTTCATGGGAGTTTAAAAAAAAAGAAAGAAAACACGTGCATGCACACACACACACACACACACACACAACCACCACTCTAAATCCCAAACTCTTCCTACATAACAAAAAGCTTTAATCTCATTGCTACAGGATAATCTGTAGTGATAAGCAGATGTTACACAACTCTGATGCTTTTCCTTCCTATCATCACGTGTATCAACTGATTGCTGCAGTTCAAAGGGGAGGACAGAAATACCTAAGAAAGGAAGTTCACAGATCAAATCCTCTAGCTTATCTGGCTGAAAGCTTCTCCCAGAGTGGATTTTATTTTAGTTCAGTTCCAAAATAAACACCAAGCCTTCAGTGTGCTTTAATTCTCCATGTGATGCCTGAAGCTCTGCCACTGAAAACCCCTTTGGCATGTGGAGATCCATTACACATGCTGTCATTCATTAGGGGAGAGAAACAATTCAGTTTAAACATCTAGGGATGAATGGCTTTGCTTCCACTGCAGATTGTGTATGTACAGTAAATAGCTTGGGTCATCATGAATGAACAATGCAGAAAACAGAGCCAGCACCTGAATAACTCCCACAAAAGCCTTAAATATGCAGCCTTGCACTTTGTCAGATGGCATCATTATCACACCTGCAATGTCAGGGACTTAAATCATCATTTGTTGCACTAGAAAAATTTAAGTTGTATTGTCTGTGAGCCCGTGAGTCTGAGGAAGTCAGAGGGTCCATTAGGCTAAGAAAAATAACACATAACCATGTTCATAACCATCAGTACTGAACACAGTGCTAACATAACACGTGGCTGTCTTGGATCCCAAAACAAACAGGTACCAAGGTGGACTGAGTAGAGGGACTTCACACAAATAAATTCTTGCTGTGTTTCCTCAGTGCAGGATCCAGAGATAGTGTCTCATGGTGCCACAACTCCCTTTGCACCACTGGTATTTTAAAACAGCAGTGGCAGCAAGAAGAGTTTCAAAACAGAACAAAGAAAAGATATTTGAGTGCTCTGAAAACCAGCTCATTATCAGGGAGCCAGTTTCAAATCCCTTTTCCACTACAAGCTGCTCATGGGATGGCGGGTTTTTCCTTCTGTGACTGTATTTTTCATCTATAAATTTGTACTGACTCCCTCTCCTGAACCATTGGGCACTGGGGAGTTTAAGCTACTCAGCAACAGGGGAAATGAAGTTACATTAGTTCCAAAACAGGTTCAATTCCAGATTGCCTAATTTTCAGAAAAAAAAAGCTCTATAAAAGGTGTTACCTGTTGAATAATCAAGGAGTGAAAAAAATTTCTATGATTACTTGAAAATTACGTCAAGTACAAATTTTGCTTGTAGAGGAGTTATTCTTACATTTTGGGTTTTATTTTGCAGGTAACTGAAGGTTTGGGTCATAACCTAGCATTTGCAATTAACCTGAAGGGATGCTTTGTGAAAATATTTCAAATTTTTTCATAAAATTTGGCAGATCTTAAGAGGAATTACCCAATTTTATACAATTTGGCACACTCTTATTCTTAATGTTATTATTACTTTAATAGCTCCTCCTTGAATTCATGAGGAGACCAGTCTGAGTTCTAGGAAACCTGCAGCACATTGTCCCTTGCAGGCACACTCAGTTTCCAGACCATGGAGTCTCCAGATTTCCCAGATGCCTCCCAAGCTTTACTGAGCAACCTCAGTCTTGGGAAGCTTCTTATTGGGATTTGCAATATTGCAGGAAAGAAGGGGAAGTGCAGAGCTCCAGTCCTAATGACAGGTAAGTAATGTAAACTAACTTTTCCAAATTCCACCTCTAAATAGGGACATTGTTCCTTATTTAGATCAAGACAAAAATTTATAAAAAATGAGCAACTAATATCAGACTTCTAAATCAGATTTAAGATATAAATTAATGACCTGTTTTTCAACAGTAGCACTGGATTTGACTCCTTAAATTTGGCCAACTTATTTAAGGATCTAGACTGTAACTCAAAATTTCAGCTTCAGCTTCAAAAATCTTAGTGTCAGTTGTTAGAATAAGGAGATTGATTTCCTGAAGTGCTGAGCACCTCCAAATCCCTGGCATCCCAACAAGACTGTGTGAGAAGTGAAGGCCTGCACATGCAGTTGGACCACTGCTGACCAGGGGGTGTCTGACATCACAGCATAAAATCTTCTCACTGCTGTGAGGGAAGAGAAGCAGAAATGAAAAATGCAGTATTTCCTGCTAACTACCAGCTCCTGCTTATGCTGCATGCTCCCAAAGATCACAGCACAGGCAGGAGCTGCAGACAGATTGAGCTCTTCCCTTGCTGGTTTTTTTCCTAATTTAGGGCTTGGCACTGTAAAATCCAGAGTGATGGAGCTATCTGCTGCTGTGGAAGCTCATGCCTAGGAATTAATGTGGTACCCTGCCCAATCCCACTGATAACAGAGGCCAGCACCTTGGAGTCAGGGCAAACAGCTCTGCCATCATTCAATCTGCCTCTTCTCTGGGTGCCACTCATCCATTGCACTCAGAAATACCCAGGGAGACAAGCACCTTTTCTCAGCTCTGCCAGGCAATATTTCATTCAGAACAGAAGAATGAGCATCCCTGTCTTCTGAAAAGGACGTGTCAGCAGTGCCATTATTTCCCTTAAAACATATAGTCTAGAAAACTCATTTCTTCAAACAGAGACCCTCAAGCCCACATATCCCATCTCTCCACAGAACTAGGTGTTCATTTCTCCTGCCAGAGTTGTTCCTTTTTTTTTGTTTTCTTTGGCCAATTAGGCCAGAAGTGAAAAAATGTCAAGACTGCATGGTCTGGTAGTAAGGGCAGCTTTGGATGCACCCTTTGACAAGGACAATTTATTACAATTGGCTTCGCTGCCAAAATCTTCTAGAATGTCCACTTCTAAGGCTAAAAGCTCCTCTCTCACTTTCTTACCCCTTGCTGCAACACGTTTTTATCTCCACATCTCTAACAGAAGGATTTGTTGTTGTTTCTAGCCCAGCATTGCCTCATGTTTTCACTAAGATGTGTTCCCAGTGGATTGCTTCAGGTTTAGTTTCATCAGAACTCTGAATTCCCTACAACAGGAAAGGCTTTGGGGAGGCATTTGGAGCTATTTGAAGGCTGTGAATAATGGACAGGAGCCAGCTCTGCCCTCTTCAGCTGTCAGAATCCAGTCTGAGGTGGATGCCTGAGGCACCCTCCCCAGTGCTGGATAATGACCAGCTCACAGCCTCTGAAAGCAGGAACTTTAGACATCTCCTCAGATTTGGGGCCTGTCTTATCTTCCAGGAGATCCTGTCCCACTTCAATGACTGTGGCTGCAGTGGCTAAAGGAAAAAGAGAGAAGCTCAGACCAGGGAGCCAGCAGTGCTCTGGAGCCTGAAAAGGAGACTCCAGCTCTTTAATGGCTGGGATGGGCCTTGCATTCTACCCTTTGTGATAATTTTCTTATCCACATTCGATGGCTATTACTCACTTCAGACTCTCACTCCTTAAATACATTTTTCACAAGTTCCTATTAAACTGTGGGTAGCATATAGTGTTATACCAGTATTGATGTTGAAGCAGAATTACCTGCTAGTCCTGCTAATCCACTGATGCTTTGACAGCAGGGATCTTACAAATAGAGATTCTTCATGAAAAAATGATTAAACATGACCTGAAAGGCTGCAGCTTTCCAGTTCCCTGAAAACTCACCATTTCCTTGTTGAATGCTGTAGCATTTAAGGCCAGAAGAATCAACGACAGCCTATCCTCTGATCCACTAATGACATGGATGTTGAAGGATTTTGATGTCACTTTTTTTTATCCTCAAGCCTATTATCTGGCTCTTCTGCCTTTCTCTCTTCAAGCAGAGGCTGCTTCAGAGGGATTGCAGTGGGTGGGCAGGGAATGTAAGAACTGTTCTACTTTTTGTATGGACTTAGTCCACAGCCAGAGACAAGCCACTGAATATCTCTGAGCCTCACAATCAAGGGATGTCCTTTAGATATTTTTTTAGGAATTGGGGGTCTGTTAAATCTGCTGCACTTCTCGATGAAATTGCTATAACTTCTTTCAATCTAAATTTACCTCTAGCTTCAGCAGGACAGTGTTTGGTGTATTCCATTGTGTCCAGTGGTCCTAAAGTGCTGAAGTGTTGTTCAGTTCCTGTGCTCTCATCTGGGAAGGGCTACATTTCAATGACATGTGGATCCCTGCACCATTTGGAGACTGCTGCAGGACGTTCCAGATGGCAGAATTCATTAATCTATGCCATGAAAATTTAATTCATATGAAGGTAGTAAATTGTTTATGTATAAAATAGGCAGGGCTAATACATAAGCATTCAGGGCTGAATCACACCAGGATACAGGCACACGCAGCTCACAGTGAACTCAGCTTTTTGGCTGTTAAAACAAGAATCAATTGAACAGAATTATTAAGTGCAGATACTCTGTATTTGGGCAGAATATGCCAACACAATAGCTGCTTCACTGTAAAAACATCCCACCCCTCCCCATAGTAATTTTAACTCAATCTTAAGAAGCCAGCAGTGATTGAAGAGAGAAAAAACCCATAATAATAGAGAGAGCATCTAGCAGCCTGGGCTTGCTGCTGCATTTGCATTGACGTCAGAGCAAACAAGATTAAATGGAGGCAAGCACAGCTACAGAAATGTGACCTTAAACACAGCCTCAGAGTTGCAGATACTGCCAAAATCTTAGCTGTAACCCCACCTGGCTGGCTGATGCAGGCACAGAGGCAGAGCCTCAAGCAGCAGCTGGCAGGGTGAGCGCTCAGCGCACGGTGCCACCGAGAGGAATCAGGGTGGGGCAGGAAGGATCCTGCTGACACCGTCCTCCACAAGGAACCATTGGGGCTGGCAGGATGTACAGCAGCCTCTTACTGCTGGGGTTGCTTCAGTCCAGCCCAGGATTAAGGGAAAAGATGGATAAAGGCTTGATCTCTTTTTCCCAGTCACTCTCTTTCCCTTTGCCCACTGTAACCTTGACACTTTTGAGATCCAGTCTTGGAAAGCCAAAGTCACTGAGTGAACCAGACTTCTGGGAACAATGATTAATGGCACCTTCAAAAACTAAGAACAATTGCAGCTAGAAGTTTGTTACCATAGGAGCAAAGCCCGTTCAAGTCTACTCAATCAAATAAAGCATGATTACATGGTGACATTGCCAAAATCTGAACCACTGTTCACTGAACAAAACCACAAAAAATTATCCATAACCAATAAAGAAACCTCTCTGGCAAGAGAACATCCCTTCAAAAAGCCTAAGCAGGGAGATCTCAACCTTCCTAGACACTATGATTTAGAGTAAATTAAGGTATTTCCTTTGATTTAAAGGATGGGATTACTAGCTGTGCATCATTGAAACCTCTCAAAACTAGGTTGGCTTGGGTTATAGAAGATTTAATGACTGCACTGGGTCTGACTGCTCTTTATTTCATTTTACATTTGCCACAGAAGAGATTACATTTTGGATCTGTGGGGTAAAGCACCTCTCCAAAGATTCAAATGGAATCAACCAGAACAACAATTTCAGGGTGCTTCCCCAATTTGGAGAAGATAATCCAAACACAAAGATAAGTCTTTTTTATGTCTCTGTATTGATGAGTTTTTCTGGAGTGGTCCAAGTACACGGGAAGAGCTTTGGCAGACAAGTTATGTTGTAGGACCTTCCACAATCAATTTGTCTCAGCTGAAGAAAACTGGAGATAGTTTATCTGTGAACTACTGAGAATTAAATTCTTACCCCACTTGCTCCTTAAGGTAGCTACAGACAGCTGGGCAATTTTGTGTCACCTGCAGCTTAGAGTCCATAATAGAACCAGGGAGGTTCCCTGGTGGGGGTAGAGATGCAGTAATTAAACTTAGCCTAATAACTGCATTACACTCAGGACTCCATCCAGATGCTCCTGTTATGGGCTAAGCAGAGTGCAATGAGGAGCCAAAAACCCTTTCAAAATTTTGTCCCTGTGGCATATAGATTTCATGGGGGCTTACTGCCTTTCTAGTCTGGTTTCAGGCACAACATTCAGCCAGAATTTTTGGGAAGTGCAGGAGCTTTTGAGAGCCTCTTGGATCAGATTTCAGGATCTTGTATCATTTACTGATCCCAGCATGAAGAAAAGGAGAGAGTTGTTGTGTTATGGTGTTTATTTTCTTTGTTTACCTATGCAGCTTTGTGGGTACAAACACCTCTGCAGAGATATTTGGCTTGGATACTGATGGGTTTGTAAAATCCAGTAAATCTCTAATCTAATCAAATTTCACCAAGCAATTGTTCCTCATCCTTAGGAGCCCAGGGATCTAAGCTGTATTATGCTACCTAGCTTATTACTGAAGGGTCACTGAAGACTCAGTGGATCCTTCACTGCATTTCTTCTGTCCTTTCTTTAACATGTCAAATAATTGCAATAATTGCAACCAGTTCTGTTTTAGGACAAAAATCTTAGAATATCCCAAGCAGAATTTGCTGATTCTGCCCACATGGATCACTGGTGCTGTCCTGGAGACACTTAATGTACCATTGAATGGCACAGAGCAGCAGTTTTTATTTCTTCTGAATCATGAGGTATGAGATCTTGGCACTTGTGCTTTTAAGCCTTTTCTAGTCCATCAGCCAAGAGTTGCTTTTTTGATTCTTAGCAGCTGACTTTACTTAATTTGGAAACACAAACAGACCCTTTGCCTCACTCTGTGTGTTTAACTCTTGGCCAAAAGACAACCAACTTTAAACCAGACAAAAGCTCCTTGAAACTACAGCACTGGCTCCCCTCTCTGTCTCCTGACGTACAAGAAACCAAGTTATTGGAACAAGGAGCACCTAATCCACCAAGCCTGGGAGCATCTGAATTTTTATGTGTTGGTGACATTCCAGTGGCCTAGACAATGAATAAGACACCCTTACTTGCAGATGCCCCCATTAGTCCAAGTGTTCATGTGGGAGGAAGATCTATTAATTTCATTGTGGAATTTCTGAATTCAGTTTGTCACCTCCATAGGAATTTTGGTGACTGTACTAAACTGCCACTATTTTATTTATTTTTCTCCTTGTTATTATCGTTTCTTTGCACTCAGGAGTCAGGATGTAAAGGAAAATAGCTTTCCTCATGGAAGTTAAACACATCTCACTGCACAGGACAAACAAGTCCTGCAAAAATAGCAGTTTTCCAGCATGATGCAAGACTAAGGCAGCTGTGTGGTTCTCCAGGTAAGCTGCTGTCCCTCAAAGACACAAGGACCTTTTCTGCTTTGTGAGCTGCTCGTGGAAACAATTTCAGCTCTTCTGGAGAGTATAATTTAAAGTTAGAGCTTTTTCAGTATGGTCCATAACACCAATCCAGGTAATTATATTATCCATAGGTTTGAAGATCTTCTTAAAAATTTGGGGTTGTTCTGCCCGTGTGCTCAGAAATTCATCTCTCAGTGGAAACCTTTCTGTTCAGTTTGGTGGGTTTTAGAAGTAAACCAGCAAAGAAATCTTCAGTATTATCCAAAGTCAGATGTCTGTACTGTAACACAGCGCTACACCCTGGGAAATCCTTCCAGATCCCAGAAGTCCTTGATTCTGCTCCCTTTCATGAATCAATGATGGTGCTGCCCTTGATTTCAACAGAGGCAGAATCAAGATGGGGATTGTTTCAAACCCACCAGGACAATTCTACAAGTTGTTTGTAGTCTTCACCCCATTTTATGTGTGGCTAAGGAAAAAGGATACCTCCCACACACATTTCTCTTAGGCATTCCCTGTGTGCTCAACAGAGGATCCAGTGAAGCTCACTCACTACATATGTGCAAACAGCACATTCGAGCATTCTTAAAAGTGAAGAAAAGTAAATATTAAGCCTGTCCCTGTTCAAAATTCCATGCAAGGCCTCAAATTCAAGTGTTAGTAGAGTCTTGCTTTCTCCTGATTTTCTGAAAAAACACAGGGTTTTCCTCATCAGTAGAACTGTGCACTCATTAGTTTCCATAGGATGAACATCTTTGGTCTGTTAAAAATATCTCTGTCTATACCAACAGTTTTATTTTCGGCTTCAAAAGTCACCCAAATCAGCACTGTCTCCCAAAGATTCAGATGCTTTCTCTCTGCACTCCGTTTAGCACCTCATCTTGTTCTTAGCTCATGGCCCTTGAGTGTCAGGTCTGTGGCTCTCCTTGCTTTGCCTCACCACAACTTCTGCTCCTGATCCCTGCAATTTACTTGAGAAGGATGCAATTTCCCTCTATAAGACTTGGAGGGCTTTTGGGATTTGTTTTCTCTGATGAGAGGTACAGTGGGCCACCTTAGCCATCAAGGTGGTGTGTGTTGGCACACCCACACATCTTTTGTGTGCCTATATTGCTTATTCTAATTCAGCAGCCTACTGTCTTATCTAGTCAGAGTGCTTTGAAAGGCAAATCCTATCACAGCATGATGCGAAGGGAAGTTAAAGCTATTAACAGCAGATTCTTAGCGGGTCAGGGGGCTCTCTAATCATCTTCAGATACATCTTCTTTCCTTTCTCATAGGCTTGAATAATAACTAAATATCAGCTCCTCTCAACAGCTTTAGATGCTATTAGCACATTCAATCAGTAACTCAGAAAAGGAGATAAAAGCACAAATACAAGGACTCACACAATCATAGAACCAAATAATGGTTTGGGTTGGAAGGGACCTTTCTATCCCCTGCCATGAGCAGGGACACTTTCCTCTAGAGCAGCTGTCAAAGCCCCAGGCACATGTCCTGTCACCCCAGGGCAGCATGGCAGGCCACCAGCTGTGGAGGAGGAGTGGCTTCTCATTCCCCATCCCTGGGAACATCTTCAGGGGAAAGGGCCCTCTCTCAATGGAGTCTTTTGCTGGCTGTCCTTGATAACTGTGTCTCTGGGAGAAAAGAATAAAAGAGGAATGGAGAAGCCTAGAGTGAGTCAGGAAGGGACATCATTCCTGTGAAAAGGAGGCCTCACTGAAACAATATTTGTCTCCTGACATAATCTTCTGATCATGTAACAGAGTCCTCCTCCTGCTCTCTATCTCCTTCATGGCCCTGCATTGTATCCCCTGGCTGAGCTCCTCACCTGAGAAACTGAGAAACTACCACAGTGACAGGGAGGCATTTTTCCATGGCTACTGTCATTAATTACCTTGGTAATTTCCATCCTAAAACCTCAGGTCTGAAATATTATACATCCTGCCCAGCCCTCTACCCCATCTAGATCTCATTTGGCAGCTAGACCATATAAGTGTTTCTGCCTTGATTAAATAGTTGGTACAAAGTGTATCTTACTACCCTCAGTTAAGTCCCTGGTCAGGGTTGTTTTTGAGCATCTCCTTCCCAGGAATTGTTGAATCAAGGATGAAGGTATTCAAGGGAATCAGAGAAGGCTGTCAACATCATTCAAGGTGATCTTCAGCCATTTTAGAACAATAAACAACACCTAGTGTAGTGGAGGTATGTATAGACTGTATACTAAATGCATGGATTTTAGTTCCTCTTGTCTATACCAGACCAATGTTGGGCTAAAGTCACACTTCTTACTGGTTTTAAATAATTAAAAATCAAGCCCTCTTGGTGCCTTGGAGGACATTTGGTCCATTTAATTAGAGATTTTTTTTTAATGGAAGGAATTAGCAGAAATCAGCTCTTAATCTCCAAATGCTCAGATTCAGGAGCATAAGGAGACTTAGCATCTCTTGACATGGTTCCCATACTGCAAGCAGACTAAGTAAATATATCTGTGGTCTTAAGGCTAACATCAAACCATCATCTCACAAAAATAAATGCTGACTGAAAGTGTGTGGATCATGGGGGAAGCTGCTCTTTTCTAACGGTCTTACTTCTGTCACCTTGTGAGAAAACATTCCCAGAACACCATTGTCATTGGTTGTGTTGTGATAGCAGCACCACAGCAAATCTACTTTGGATTACCCAGGAATTCAGATGGTGCCTGTCTTAGATTGCAATGCAAGATGTAACCAAAAGTATGTAAACCAGCTGGGGAGATGTTTTTCTCTTCTATGACCCATTCCTGGAGACTCCAGGGGGGAGGGGTTGGGTGCCTTCTGTTAATGCGCCAGCTGTTAGGGTTAAAACCAGGTGGGGCAGTGTTCTTTATCTCTTCCAGGACCCATCCTCCCTCCAGGGGATATCTGCTGTTAATGGGCCACTGAGGCTCACTGCATGGCTGATACAATTACATCATCCATTGGGAATGCTCCACCCAGGAGGAGGAGCCAAACATTCCTACCTGGATAAAACCTGAGATTCAGAACACCAGGACAGCCTGTATTCCACTGGATTCCCAGAGGAAGACCAGACCCATCTCACCACAAGTAGATCCTTCTATAGGATCATCTCTGCTCCAACAGAACCACATCTGTCACTGCAGGAGGACTTAATTGGACTGCTACCAGCACCCTGACCAATAGCATGTGAGGTTGTATTCTGATTCTGTCAGTGTTTTCTTTGTTTGTTTGCTTTTTTTTGTACTATTACATTTTTATTTTTAATATTCCTAGTAAAGAACTGTTATTCCTATTGCCTCATCTTTGCCTGAAAGCCCTTTAATTTCAAAATTATAGTAATTCAGAAGGAGGGAGTTTACATTCTCCATTCCAGGTGGAGCTCCAGCTTTCCCTGGCAGACACCTGTCTTTCCAAACTAAGACAGTACCACACACCTGCAAAGCCACCAGCACCCCATGTCCCAGATGTGCAGGTTTCATCTCAGCACAGCCCTGAAGATCTTCTTTATGCTCACAAGCTGTGGAAGGTTTGTGTAGTTCAGGCAGAGAACATGTCCTAAGCCCTGTGACACACACAGATTCCCTCTCAGCATTGTACATCAGGCCTCTCACAGTTCTTTGAGTGCTCTTCCAATTGCTGGGAAAGTAGCATGACTGAAATTAGAATAGAAATTCCAGCTCTTTCCCCACTACTCCAATAAGCACCTGAAATGCTTTCCTCATTTGGAAAATCACCCAGTAGGACCCCAAGTTTACAAACTCTCTGAGTGTAAACAACTTTTTTGTGGGATTTTCCTCCTTATCTACATTTTCATATTGCAGAAATAAGACCAGTATTCTCATCTGTGTCCCATCAATTTCTTTGTTCAATTCATTGATCTTGGAGATCTTCTTAAGGAAATGAGGCAAATCAGGCTTAAACTTATCCCAAATCCTGTCCCTGATAGTGAAAAGCTGATGGTGTTTATTAGTAGCAGCTTGGCTTTAGAGTTATGTATGTGTTGGGATAAGCTGGTCTATTTTAGTAGCACTTTTCTAAACTATCTGAAGATACTGGAGATCCCAAGACAAATACATCATGAAAAGCTAAAAGCATGCTTTACTTACAGAAAAATCCTAAGAAATGTAGTGAGAAAGGATACAGAACAGTCATAGATACATCTTTAAGATACACAGAGTTTAACAGAGCTCTCCTCAGTTTTGCACCCATCCTAGAGGACTGAATAGGAGGACTAGACATTCACAGATTCATAGAATGGCTTAGAAGGGCCTTGAAGATCAACTTCTTCCAACCCCCTGCAATTGGCAAAAGCACCTTCCACTAAACCAGGTTGCTCAGAGCCCCATCCAGCCTGGCCTTGAAACACTTCCAGGGATAAGGGGAGTCCACAACCTGTGAGCAACCTGTTCCTGCATCTCACTGCCTTCATATTAAAAAAAATCTCCTAATATCTAATCTTCCTGACATCCAGGCTAAGGCTTCCCTCCCTCAGCTTCACTGGGATTCAGTGAAGTTGAGGGGTAGTACCTTCCTTTCACAGCTACAGGCCCCTTCCTCTAAAGATCATACCAAGTGCTCCTTCAGGGAAAGATGCCAAAGGCTGAAAGATCATACTGTATAATGGGAGAGTCTCTGCAGATGAAGGAATCTGTAGAGCCTAAACATCCAGTTTCCAGCTGTGTGAAATTGTCACATTGTTCATAGTAGCCAGAAGGATTGAGATTGCAAACTTATCTGGCTTTTTTTTTTCCAGTATAATTTTCAATTTTTACATGCTCCAAAGATCACAGGTTCCTGTTCACAGCTCCTGTTAAATATCTTGAAATACATCTCTTCTAGAAAACTGTTCTGTTTGAGCCATTCTTTTAACTAGATGCTTCCACAAGGAGAGATTTGCAGCCCATTTTTGCTGTACAGTTCATTGTTCCTAATCTCTCCATTGCCATTGCTATAGCAATCAAGTGCCTGTGAGATGCCCCAACTAGAAAATATCTTTTTTATTTCATTAGCTCCCAAGCTGAATTCTGTTACTTATTAATAACCTCATTCCACCCATGCTCTGCATTGATCCCTCTTATCAGCACTGGCTCCCGCCGTCTTCTCAGCTTTCTCAGAGTAATATTTTCAAAGGTAAAAATTTCCAGCCATCTCTCCAAGCAAGGCTCCTGTGCAATCAATAAGAAGCTCATCATTTCCACACTTACCAGCCTCCCTGGCAGCTCTTGCTTTGCTCGTTGTTTTATCATTCCCAGCAGTATCTCCTCCTCCTCCTCTTCCTGATGAGGTGGGTTAACTCAGCAGTCCTCAGCCTGCTGCAGCAGGGAATGAAGGGACCAGGTGCCTTCTCTGCTCAGGAGGACTGAAAGGCTTAGAAATCTTACAGAGAGATGAGTGGGAGATTAGGGTCAGCATTGCCGCAGGCACCTAGGAACTGAACAGATTCCAATGCCAAAGAAGCACACGTGAATGCGCTGTATGCTACTCATTTCTTTAAAGAGAGGAGGATTTTTACACTCAGTACCCATCTTTAAAGAATCCCCCTCCTCCATCTATCTTTCTCTCATCATGCACTTTTTTGATTCTCCTTGGTTCTCTTCTGTGCCCTGCTTGTCCTCTACCTTGTCTTTGCTCTTTTTTTACAGAGGAGCATGACCCCAGAATCCTCACATCTTGCATGCCCTGCAATTTAAGTGTTGATTCCTAAAATAATGCCCCCACATTTGTGTTTCAAAATCTGAGTAGAAATTGTCTGATTTTCTGCAGAACCAGTGATGGGTTTCTGGGTATGTTTGGGTTCTGAAAGCCCAGTCATTTATGTAATTTCAGTGCATGATGGGGGCCTAAGTCCAAGCAAATCTGATAGCCTACAGTGAGGAATGTTGAAAGGTGCTTCAAGCCTTATCAAGTCTTTCTCATTCAGATACATTATGAACATCCATTGCATGAAGTACAAGAACTTTTCTAAGATCATGCTGAAAGTGCAGCAAGTTTTAACAGCCCTAATTCCATTGACAGCACTCCCAGCTCTGTGCCAAAAGGGAGCAAGGCAATGTGAGTGAGGAATTAAAGCCATGAGGTCACCCAGCCTACGACATCTGGGAGATGGCAATAATACAAGTAGGGGTTAAATCACTTAACAGAGATCACAGCACATTTTAAATTCATTGTATGTGTTCATCGGGTCAGGGTCTCACTTAGGGGTGGATAGACTAAGCTCTAGAGGTGTGATTTTCACATTATAATGACCTAAGTTCATCTAAAGGACACATCTTTTGCTGATTTATGCAACTTGCCTAAAACTTATGGTACATTGCCAAACACAGTGTCTAGTGTCTAGTGTCTAATTCAAGGTTCATGATATCCCTTCACATGTTTCAAAGCTGTTCTGCAACACCTTGCTGTTTGCCACTCATCAGACTCTGTATAGTATTTACAGTTCTCTGTGATTCACTCTGCAAAACCTTTTCTTAAATCATTCATCTTTCACCACCAGCAGTCCTTACAAAGCACCAGTTGAAGGCACAAAGTGAATCCCTACTGTTACTTGATAGCACTGCTGCAGCAAGACAAACACCTGAGTTTAGGCTGGTCCTTCCAAGTTCACAGAATCACAGAATCATTAGGTTGGAAGAGACCTCCGGGATCATCAAGTCCAACCCAACCCTAAACTCAATTAAATCATGGCACCAAGTGCCACATCCAGTCTTTCCTTTAACACGTCCAGAGATGGTGAATCTACCACCTCCCCAGGCAGACCATTCCAATACTTTATTTCCCTTTCTGAAAAAAACTTTTTCCTGATATCCAGCCTATATTTCCCTTGGTGCAGCTTAAGACTGTGTCCTTTCATTCTGTCAGTTGCTGCCTGAAGAAAGAGACCAACTCCCACCTGACTACAATCACCTTTCAGGAAGTTGTAGAGAGTGATTAGGTCACCTCTGAGTCTTCTCCTCTCCAGGCTAAACAACCCCAGCTCCCTCAGTCATTCCTCACAGGGTTTGTGTTCCAAGCCCCTCACCAGCCTCGTTGCCTCCTCTGGACGTACTCAAGTGCCTCAATGTCCTTCCTAAACTGAGGGGCCCAGAGCTGGACACAGCAGTCAATGTCCTTCTGTCTTGGGTTGAAAAATGTAACCAAAAATGTGTATTCTATTTTCATCTGTTGAAACCAGTTGGGAGATATTGTTCCTTATCTCTTGTAGGAGGGAAGAGGGCGGATGCCTTCTGTTAATGGGACACTAGATAGCACCAGATAAGGCAGTGCCTTCTTATCTCTTCCTCCACCCATCCTCCTCCGAGGGACATCACCTGTGAATGGGCCATTGAAGGCCTCTCACATGACTGATAACATCACCTCATTCCATTGGGAGATGCTCCACCCAGTGGGAGGAGCCAAAGTTTTTCCACCAGCATAAAACCTGCAATGCCAAACACTAATTCAGCTGATTTTGTACTGAATTCTTGGAAGAAGACTGGACCCATCTCACCAGTACTGGACCTTTTTTTTTTCTATAGGATCATCTCTACTTCACAGAATAATATCTGTTACTCCAAGGAAGACTTATTTGGACTGCTTCCAACACCCTGACAACAGGGTGTCAGGTCGTATCTCTGACTCTGTCAGGGTTTTCTAGGACTTTTGTTTGTTTGTTTGTTTGTTTTTGTACTACTGCATTTGTATTTTTTTTATATTCCTAGTAAAGAACTGATATTCCTATTCCCATGTTTTAGTTTGAAAGCTCCTAATTGCAAAATTTGAATAATTGGAGAGAGGGGTTTTTTTACAGTCTCCATTCCACGGGAAACTCCAGTTTTCCCTGACAGATACCTGTCTTTCCAAAGCAACACACCTTCCTAAACTGAGGGGCCAGAGCTGGACACAGCACTCCAGGTGTGGCTTCACCAGTGCCGAATACAGGGGAAGAATGACCTCCCTGCTCCTGCTGGCCACACCATTCCTGATCCAGGCCAGGATGCCTTTGGCCTTCTTGGCCACCAGGGCACACTGCTGGCTCCTGTCCAGCTGCTGTCACCCGTACCCCCAGCTCCCTTTCTGCCTGGACACTGTCCAGCCACACTGTCCCAGGCTATAACATTGCAGGGGTTTATTGTGGCCTAAATGCAGGACATGGCACCAGGCACAGTTTACTGTATTTTTTGGTTGTGTTTATCTGATGCTGCATAACTGCCCTTCAGTGTCACATATGCCCAGCTCTTCTGCATTGTCCTCTTCCCATGTCCTGCCACCTCCAGGCCTTCCTTTCCCACAATATAGTCCCTTGGCAAGGTCATCAGAATTACATGGATCTCCCAACAGTACACAGATGCTTTGATCTGTGCTGCCTCACACCCATGAGTGTTTAAAAAAAAAAAAAAAAAGCCTAATCTTCAGAATTTTTTTCCCACTGATACTCATTTGGAGAAGGTGCAGATGTTTCCCATTTGGCCAACGCCTCCATGTATCCACTGACAGATGCTCAGCAACATCAGTGCTTATTTCCAGCCTCTTCTCAGATGTACTGAAGAATGTCATGTTTGCAGCAATCATGTCTCCAATATTTTTCTAAACCATACTATTGTGGCAAGCAAACCTATTCACAATTGCTGTCAACCAGTGAATCTAGCCTGAGAGTAGTTCCTGGGTCTATTTATTTTTGTTTCTGTCTTGAAGAGCTACAGGAGCTGAGCTTTTATCAGCACCAGCAGAAATAGATAAATTCAGTACCAGATATCCAGCAAGGAAATATGGGAACTTCAGAAACATTCTGGAATTTATTCAGGCTGAATATATACTAATAAATTAAATACGCTTGGGTACATTTTTTTCCAAACTGAAGCCAGCTATTCAAAATGCAACCTGCCAGGCCTGGATTGCTGATCACAATGGGACTGAACATGGAGAGAATTCAGTTATACAGTCAAGGACAATATGTGTTGTCACTAATGCCACTGGGAAGGCCTCTTCTGATTTGAAAAGTCCATGGTCTTAATCTGAAGAGACTTTATTTGTTTTGTAGGGATGTGTTTTACAAGGAGATAAATGAATAGCCAATATTTTCCCTATATACTATTTATTCTGAAAGGTCCATCATCTTCCCTGCAAACAAGTAGAGGGTATATCACCCCTCCTGCTATGGTATCCACCTTCCTCATCCATCACTGGTTAGGAAGATTACTCTGCCATAGATATGGAAGCCAGAGGAGCTGCAAGAATCTCTGAGTAGCAGCAGATGAGCCTTGACTTTTAGCAATAACCACAGTAAACCACATCACTCCAAACAATGTGGGACAGCACCAACAGGACCCATAATATTCCTCAAATTATGACTCTGAAGAGTAACTTGCTTAAATACATGTTCCTTCTGTCTGCATATCAGTCTGGCAAAGTCAGGGCTAATGATATTTTTGTTCTCGGACGTTTTCATCCAGGAATGAAAAATTCACAGCCGTACCAAATTCTAAAGGCCAGCTTCAGGCAGCTCACACACCCAAACACAAAGAGCAGGAACAGTTTCAGAACCTGAATGTCCAGCTGTTGGCTGATGCAGGATCAGTGCCTGCAACCCCCAACCCTCCTGTGGTCAAGTTGGCCACCAGGACTTCATGAAAGCTCCTGGGTCCCATCATGCTGGGCACAGTCTAAATACCACTGAACAACAGCCTCTCAGACATTTACAACCCAGAGAGAAAATGCAGTCTGGGGGAGGCTGTGGAGGCAGCAGAGGGGAGGTGATCCACAACAGTCTCAACAGGAGGTTAATTGCAGCCATTTGGGCAGCCCAGCTGATGCTGCCTTCCAGCTCCCTGGCTGGTGTGGACTGTGTGTTTCTAACTCTTTGGACTCTGCTTCCTTCTTGTCACAAAAATATTATTGTTTTCCCTCTCCTCTCCTCTCCTCTCCTCTCCTCTCCTCTCCTCTCCTCTCCTCTCCTCTCCTCTCCTCTCCTCTCCTCTCCTCTCCTCTCCTCTCCTCTCCTCTCCTCTCCTCTCCTCTCCTCTCCTCTCCTCTCCTCTCCTCTCCTCTCCTCTCCTCTCCTCTCCTCTCCTCGAATCTCCTCTCCTCGAATCTCCTCTCCTCGAATCTCCTCTCCTCGAATCTCCTCTCCTCGAATCTCCTCTCCTCTCCTCGAATCTCCTCTCCTCTCCTCTCCTCTCCTCTCCTCTCCTCTCCTCTCCTCTCCTCTCCTCTCCTCGAATCTCCTCTCCTCGAATCTCCTCTCCTCGAATCTCCTCTCCTCTCTTCTCCTTCTCTTTTCCTTTTATCTCTTCTCCTTTTCTCTGTTTTTTTGTTTGGTTAGTTTTTGTTTCTTTGTTTGGGGTTTTCTGCTTCTTTTTTTTTCAATTACTATTTTATCCTGACTGCTCTGCATGGCACATGATAACCTTGGAAAACACAATCCTGAGCCAGCCCTGCCTCCAACGAGGAGCTGATGCTCCTGAAGTCTCCCTGGGCTTTGCTCTCTCAGTCCCAGAATGACTTCCCATGCTATGTTTTAACAGATCCTTCCAGACAGTGATGTTTAATGGCTGTAAAGATTCAGCAGTCCCAGTGTCACTTGAAAACAGCAACAAAACAGGGATAGAGGAGTTTTCCAGAAACAAAAATCAAACAAAATACTGCATTTTGCTGTTAACATTATGATTTGAGCTCAGCACAGCACTATGGAAACTAGCTGTTTAAGAGAATATGTTCTTTGCTTACAGGACTTTTTATTTACTGTGCCAGGGTCCTTTCCACAGATAACAGTCCGTAAGACAAGTTCTTCAACCCCTGTGAAAATGAGATATTGATTTATATTTTCATTTAAAATTACGTACTTTTTCATCCCTGATGTGTTTTTCTGTTTTTTGCCCAGAGTTCACTAACTCACATGGAAGTGAACAGATGAGAGATATGTGCTTACACTTTGGCAGAGAATTGCTGAGGTGAGGAGTTTTCAATAGTAAAAAGAAAGATGGAAATGCCTAAGCAGTTATTTTAATCAATTGTTCTTTCTAATGAGAGCAGCTCAGGGGGCAAAGTAAGCAATTCAACATTATGTATTAATGTTTAAAATCCTCCTAAATCAAAGCTTGGAACAGATTCTCTGGATTGGGAGTCAAACAAAAATAATTAAGACATGTCAATACACTTTTACCAAAACATTTTGCGAACCCCAGCTCGTGTAAATTACCATGAATGTGTAGATTAACACAGATGTGTAAATTAAAATGATTTCTTTTTTAAAACATAGGTTTAAAAATGTCTGAAAAGCATTGTGGAAACAGCAGTCAACATCTCTGGGTCTATGCAGAAGGCTACTGAATGATTTACCCTTTTACATGGGCAGATAGTGATAGACAAGGGGGAGAGGTGTAGATTAAGTATGTGCTGGGTTGGGCTGGACCCAAACCAGCATAAGATATTGTGAAGAAATTATTTTCTGAGAGGGTACTGAGGCCCTGGCACGGGTTGCCCAGAGAAGCTGTGGCTGCCCCATCCCTGAAGTGTTCAAAGCCAGGAGCAACCTGCTCCAGTGGAAGGTGTCCCTGCCCATGGCAGAAGGGTTGGAATGAGATGCACTGTAAGATCCCTTCAAACTCAAAACATCCTGTGATCCCTTGGTTACTGGATTCTTTCTGACTCCCCTCAGCTGTTTCAGGAACAAAGCAGTAAACCCATGAGATAACCACACACTCACTGCTTTGCCCATGCTTGTGTGGACACACAGGGCAACAAGAGCTCAGACACATTTCAGGCTCTCAAGCCAGTGCTCTGTCCTGGTTTTCCACCTGTCTTTGAAAACGAAATATTCAGAAATTGCCTCAGGCACAAGTGGGTATGGCTCTCGAAAGATTACATGGGGGAAAAAAAGGCTTTTGCTAGACAAGTTAGAAAGAAAAAAGAAATAAATTTAGTTTTTCAAATGAAACACTATACACAATCTTGTTCTAAAGTATATGTGAGGGATAGCAAAAGGCAAATTGCACTGAAGACTGAAATACAATGGAGATGGGGGTAATCAGCTTATGGGCTGCTTTCATACAATAGAGAAAACCATGCATAATTTGCAGTGACACCTTCAGATCTCACTGCCTTCGAATGACATCCTTATGTAAGCAGAGTCTCTTCAGAGCAGACCTCTTCTGCTTCCCGCCTTCATTTGCACCTTTATAGACATCAGTGAGAAATCTGATCAGTCCTCTATTCTCATGAAAATGAGAAATCATTTCAGCTGCATCTGTTGCACACTGCATGTTAAATTACAGATTTGTTACTGTCTGCACAACAGAAATCTAGGTGACCTCTTGCACCTATGTACAATAATTATGTTAACAATTATGATACATACACAAATTCTCTTTTCAAGTCAATGACAGTTTTTTATGTGGGTTTGACTTCATGAACTGCTTGCAGAAGGAAGGAGCACTTAAATGTTGCTGCAGACAGAAGCTGAGAACCTTTAAAGCAGGTGTGAAGAAGAAGAGCAGAGGGCACTCTCCTTTGCTAAAGTTCACACTTTTATGGTAAATAATAAATTAGGCAGGAAGGTAGCCAGAAATACCAAAGACTGTCTGCACAGGTAAATTTTTGCTGGCTAAGCCTTCATACAATATATCCCTGTTGCCCAGAACAGACAGATCAGATTTAATCTCCCATACAGTCTCTCTCCAGACCACTACTTTACTCACACATCTCCAGTGTGAGGCCCAGGGAACTGGAAAAGAAAGAGGCAGAAAGAAGCAGAATGCTCACTGGTACTTTTTATAGATTGATGATGGATTTCTAAACTGTCACACTCAGAGTCTTGCTAGGGCAAGGAGGGAGCATACCTCACAGGGACATGAAGCTTTATGAATCCATTGTTAATACAGTCAAAAATTTCAGAATTTAAACCAAAACAAAACTCCTTTTTTAATATTTGTGCTATTTCTTTCAATTCCTGTCTATCTCCTATAGCTGACCCTCTCATCCTTACTCAGGAAGAATGGGAGGTGGGTTGTGACATGTTGCCAGTACCCTGAGATGTCAATCACAGGCAGGATAATATTTGTGGGGCTTTCTTCACCTTCTCCTTTGGAAGATGTGTGATGTTGATGCTGATACTTTGCTCTTCCTCAGTTTTGGGTCTGCTGGGGTTTATTTTTATACATTTTCCTAATACATTCATTTTTCTAATTATGCTCATTATGCAGCTTTTCTCTTTTTGTTATCTCCAAAACAAGCCTTTACCTGAGCAACACAGGGCTGCATTTCTGTAGTGACCACTGACTGACCTTTAAGATTTGTGCTTATAGTTTGGGATCTCTGTTATCATCCCATGCCTGTAATCTTTCACACCAGATTTTATTTCAAATTTACAGGCTGTTCAATTTTCACTGTAACTCTTTTTTATCACTGTGAACTGAAGCTGATCTAAAACAGACATGGACCATAATTATCTGACTGCTAGACAAATACTATTGTCAAAAAAACAAAGTTAAAATCCACTCAGCCTGGGCAAGACAAACTAGCCATCAGTCTGGACTGACTAAGCCTTGATAGTAAAGTGCAAAAGCCTGTGCTTTAACTTGTATCAGCAGAAATCAGAATTACCAGGCTGCAAAGTCTTCCTGCTCTACATGTGTCAGGACCTGTCACAGAGGAGAAGACATTTCTTGGGATGTTGCCACTTGTAGGCCCCAACCATCTGATAAGCCCTGGCAGCTCCCACCAGCTCATCTGTGGCACCAAAGAATCCCTGAATTCATGTCAGGTGGCTGCTCCTTGGCTGCTCTCTTGCTGCTTAGCTCCCACTCACAGGATGAGCAGGAGGATCTCAAAATCTCCCCACTTTCCAAGTGTGTGCCTGCAGCCTTTAATCACCCCCAAAGACCCTCTCTAAGGGATCAATCAGAAAAGGTTGGTTTGCCAGAATTTTATGCTACACTGCCATGTTTTCCTGTACTTTTAGCATTGATGTCAGCTTCCTGTGTAGCCACCTGCCTCTCACTGCAATACAATTCTGTGGTTCTTCCTGCATTTCAGTGTGTCAATAAATCATAGAATCAAAAAAATCATGGCATGGGTTGGGTTGGAAGTGACCTCAAAGATCCTTTTGTTCCAGCCCCCTGCCATGGGCAGGGATATTTTCCACTGTCCCAGGTTTCTCCAAGCCCCATCCAACCTGGTCTTGAACACTTCAAGGGACATCCACAGCTTCTCTGGGCAACCTGTGCCAGGGCCTCACCACCCTCACAGCAAAGAACTTCCTCCTTATCTCTGATATGAACTTACGTTTTTTCAGTTTAAACCATTCCCCCCTTTCCTGTCACTACATGCCCATGTAAATTATACCTTTCCTTGTATTCCAAACTTAATAAAAGAACACCTCCTAATCCTCTTAACTAACTCTTCCTTCTGTCTGTTTCTGTCTCACTACAGTACTCCAGTCTTTGTGTGGGTGCACGCTGCCATGAAGCAGACACTGACTTTTCAGCAGTTTCTTTCATTTCTATTCATAAATTTGAAAGTGTTACACGGAACAGCTCCCAAAGTCTTTGACCAAGAAACTTCTCACTGAACTAAAAGGTTAAACATCACATACTTTGGCTCACTTACTGCATTTGAATTCACAGAATCTCAGAATCAAAGAATAAGCTGAGTTGGAAGGGACCCACAAGGATCATCAAATCCACCTCCCAGCCCTGCACAAGACCACCCCTAAGAGTCACACCATGTGCCCAGGAGTATTGTCCAAACACTTCTTGAACTCCAAAAATTAAATTTGGTTGCCTGAACCTATTAAGTTTTTCCACTACTTTTTCTTCTACTTTTATTTTAGAAATCCTTAAATGAGACTTCCCATGCCACAGATCAAACCACATAAACCAATAAGTAAATTAAAAAATCAAAGCAAGCTTGTGATTTGGAAGTTTCCCTGGAACTTTTGGATGACCATGTCCAGAATTACAGAATCACAGGACCTGTGGAGATCATCAGATCCAACCTCCCTGCTCCAGGCAGGGTCAGCCAGAGCAGATTGCTCAGGGCTGCCTCCACATCCCTGCCCTGTCTGACTCAGAGCACAGCTCAGAGCTCAGGGCACTGGGAAGCTGCTGTGCAGTTTGGAAGTCCTGCCATGAAGCAGTTCCTTGATACTTGATGGCAGTGCTAATATTTAGTTTTATATATTCTTGTGTGGATACCTGCAGAAGGAGAGGAAACAGCTTTATGAATCCCTGGATGCCTTCACTCATCCTTTGGTGTGGGAAGTCCCCTCTGCAGAGGGACTTGCTGTCCCCTCTGCAGAGGGACTGAGACCCTGCCAAGCCCAGAGCCTTGTGACACAATGTCACTCTGATCTGCCTGTGCTGTGACTTCTCCTGACCTAATACTGCAGTTTGGTAACATAGCTCTGGATAGCTTCCTCCCTGCTCTGAAAGAATGCTGTCCTTTGCAGTGACAATGCCTGCAGGGCTCTCTGATGGCTGGTACAGTGTATGTGATATACTCAGGGGATGGGCTGTTGTCCCCAGGCTTTCATTCTCCTGCAGTGCTGCTCTAACTGGTGTGGTGATGTCTCATTTTAGAGATGACAGCTTCCCCTTCAGTGGGCTCACTGGACCACATCACATTCTGTGTTTTGAGAAAGTAAAAGGATGTAAAAATTGGACCTTCTTCTGTTTGCCATGTTACTGTGTTGTCTTTTGAAACTATTACTTGCTGCTAATTATCCCTAAAGCTAATATTAAGATATCACACTCGAGCTAAGTAATTAGAATAAGGAGAGCATCTATGTTCTTATTAACTGAACCAGCTAACAAGCACAAGCAGATGCTCCCTTGTTCCAGCTTTCTCTTGTTTCCTGCAATTTACCTGTTCAAATGCTGTTTGGTGGCCTCCAGAGCACACTGGACTGCAGCTGAACCCTCATCCTTTCCATCTGAGCGCCTTATCAATGCTCACACTGAGAGTATCACAAGCACCCATCCTCCTCCAAATTTCCCACACAGAAGGAAGAGTCTGGGACTGTCTGAGCTGACACAAAAAACATCCCCCTCCAAAGTCATTATTGATGGGTGTACAAACAGCAGCAAAATTACTGTGGGGATCACTGATGATTTATAACATGCCCAAAGTTTCACATCCAGGTATTTTGCTCTTTCTTAGTACTATCTCAAACAAATCTTCTGTGATGGCAGTTATCTGTAGCTGTTTTTCTTATCTTTTCTAGAGGGCTGGACTAGCTGGACATCCACCTAGTGCATCCACATCTGATCTTTGGTCAGATCTCAAAACATAGCTGCTCATCAACAGGCACAAACAAACTTCTCCATGTCCTGGAGATGAAAAGTGCATTTATTCTTGTTAATTGTACTCTGGGTATCAAAACCAGGCATCCACCTTCTTCATCAATATTTTTTACTCCAGCAGAATGGATGGAGTAACCTCCAGGTAAACTGTGTGCCCCTCTCAAAAGACCTGAGAAAGCTGTATTGCAGCTTTTCTCTTCCTGGCAGTCTCAACACCTCTGGAAGGGCTGCTTTATGTTTCTAGAGCTTTATCTTGATGTGATTGTGCCTCTCACCTGTTTTCTCCTTTGCCTGAGTGTAGCTTAAACTGGATTTTTCTTATTTTTTCTCATCCAATTTACATTCTTGGCCAGACTACTTTTTTTTCCCATCTCCTCTGCTTCCTTCAGCCTGAGCCTCTGCATTCATTCCTCATTACTTGTTGTTTTTCACATTGTTTAGACAAAATGTCTAAGGTCTGGTCCCTTACCAACTCGATTCTGTTATCAGGACAACAGTAGACCAACAATTGATCCAGCTGCAGTTGAATATAAAGAGCTCTTGGCATCTCCATCATTTTTCCCTCCTGCCCCTGCCCTCTGCTTTTCTAATTTGAGCCAAATCTCTGCTGTCTCAAGAGATGCATAAAACTCCCTTCACAAACTTCTGCACTTTCTATACAAAGAATTACACTCTATCCGTCTTTGAAATTGAAATTACAGATGAAAATCACTATCCATTCCCACTGGACCAATACAGGATTGATTGTTCCACACAGAATATTATCTAATCTGACCAAAAACAACACAAATGACAGGTGGCTTAATGCTGTTCCTGGGAGACTGTGGCACATCCTGATCAGTGTCTTTGTAAGAAGTTTGTGCTGATAATCAAATGCATGTTATCAGTTTTAAATTCAACCTGTTACTCTGAGTTATTTTGCGTTGTACAGTCCTTAGTCAATTCATCATTATTATTGTTGCTGTTTACATAATGAAGTAAGGAGAGGAAATTCTTGGCTCCAGTAGAATGTTTGCTGGTTTATAGGTGTCTAATAAACATCTCCCTTGTACTGAAGAGTTTATATTCTCTGTAGGATTTAAGATGAGGCTGTTGCACTGAGGGCTCCTAGTACAAGGATAGCAAATTCATATAATGAACCAGGCTCAGAAACAGTTAATTATCCTTCTGAAACATGACATGTATTAATTGATTATGAAAATATTTACAATATATTTTAAAATTTTAATTCTATTTTTTTCCAGTGCCAAAACTGCTATCCTGTTGTGCCTTCACCTAGACAGTCTCTGCCTCAAGAAGTCCACAGTGTAAATAAAGGGATGATCAAAGATACAGAGATATCCCAGCCTCAAGTGAAACTTTCCTCAGTATTACCTTTGAGTCTTTGTGAAACAAATTAACCAGTCTTCAAATATCTTAATGAGGAATTCAATCTTGTCTAACAGAGTGATCCACATTGAAGAAAACCACAACTGGGCCACTGGATTTTTGGAACCAGATGATCCCTGAGGTCCCTTCCAAGCCAAACCCTTTTGTGATTCTATGATTTCCAGTTATAATGATGTATGATTAGAGAGAATGATGCAAGGTCACTGTTTCTGTCTTTCTTGCATGAAGAGTGTCCATTACATGAAAACTCACCCTACACATATGCAATTTTATCAGTCTAAGCTCTTAGCTGGGCTGTCCCTGGATTTCAGTCCCGTGGTAAGTGGCTGAAGGTCTTGACTCCTTCACCATCTTCATGAAATGCTCCTGAAAAAACAGTGGCATTGCTTTTCTGGGTGTCCTTCTCCAGCCCAAAATCTTCCTCAGAGCCTGCAAGTTCTCATTTTGTCTGCTTAAATAGGTCCACCAGGTGCTTTGGCCCTGTAAAATTGTCTTTTAGCTGCTTGTGGCTGTATAGATCTGCAGTGACAAAAGAACTGCTTTCAGCACAAAATGTTATTTACTTATTCCTGTAAGGTACAAAGCTTTCAGAACAAAGCATGACAACCACAGTCAAGCTAAGTGCAAGGGTAGTAAGTTCACATTCGTAAATTCACATCCTTTCATCCTTTAGAGGTAGAAATCTCACTCTGTCACCACACCTTTGTCTCCCTGACTTTCTGTGAGACAGGGAAACTGTCAGCCTTTTCCTAACCCACATTAGCCTTACTTAGCCAAGCTCCTCCCGTCTTTTCAAGCAGTGTTAAAATCTTAAAACCCCTTTGATTTTTATGTCTTTTTTAGCTTTGAAAGAGTAACACTTTCCAGCTGAATGGAGCCATCTAGACTGGGGAGAAATTCTCCCTGTAATTCATGGCCACCTGTTGCTGTGCAAGTCCCTAATTGTGTACCTGAGCTGCTTCATCTGTGTGATGGCTTTATCTTTCTTACTTGGTACAGTGCCTTTTTACTTCAACCAGACTAGAGAAAAAGGAAAAAAAAAAACAAAACCACAACCTAAAAACAAAAACCATCAACAATCAGATTATCAACTTCATCGAAATTAATGATGCAGAGAAAGAAGAGCAGGTTAGCATAAGTTAAATAATATTTGAGTAAGTGGAATGCCTGCAAGCCTGGGGGGACTGATGAGCTGTGCTGTAGAGTACATCAGTAACTACCAAAAGGAATCACTGCTTGATAAGAGATTGTCTTTAAGACCTTGTGGAGGAAAACTAGCAGAAGAGAAAAAAAGAGCAAGAAGTGCTGTCATGGAAAGAAAGGTGAAATCCAGATGAGTCAGCCTAACTTTGATGCTTGGAAAGAAAATGGACCAAACAAGGAAACAATTGATACATAGGTACCTCAAGGAAAGTGATAAAGAAACATCCAACATTGATTTGTCAAAAACAGATTGCTTCCACTCAGCCAAAGATAGGACAATGTTACTTAGTAAGGGGAAGCACAAATCTTTGACATTTCTCACAAATATGCTCCACCACTCTTAAAGGTGTAGATTCTCCAGCTTCTCACACTGTAGAAATGTAGCTACGTGACCTTCAGCAACCTCCTCTGGGTAGAGTGTAACTTTTTCATTTAGTTTAAATTCTAATGATTTTTTTTTTCTTTTAACCTTTGTAGCCTAATTTCCCAGATTATTGCAGTTCTGAGTTAATGTAATTGTGATTAAAGTACCAGTGCTGCTTCCTTGAGATCTACCTGTTTACCCAGTCAGTGGTGCCAAGGGAATGATACAGCCTCAGCATTATAAATAACTCTGAAACAGATGCATTTCTTGGAAGGAGAACATTTCCTTGTGCACAGGGAAAAAACATGCACATATTCCTGGACAGAAAAACATCCAGAGGCAGCTCAAACCACACTTATCCTGCATGTGTGGACAATGGAGCTGAGCCCTGGGTACGCTGTGGGGAACCAACCACTATGGTGACAGAGCAGAGCAAATGGGGGAATTTCTCATTGTCCATGGGGCTGTGCATATTTATAGCTCTTGGGTGATGCCCTGCGATCTGTAAGCTTCAGATTGCTGTTCCCAGGCAGGGGAATCAAGGGCATCTCAAAGGGAAAAAAAAAATCAGTAAAGGCATGAGCTGAAGGCACCTCCATCATTAAATTAAATCTCAGAAATCTGACTTGCACAGTGGCAGAAACACCTCCACAGGACTCCATGGCTCCTTAGTCAACACAGTCTGTGGCTCCTGTCAAGAGATGCAGCTCACCCTACAGCAGACACAGGGTTCAGCTCAGTTGTGCCCAGAGACACGAAACAGAACTCATAAAATTCTGCCTGCTGAGACTGATGTCCAGAGGGGAGGAGATATTCCCTGGGCAGCTTCAACAGTCCTGGGTGGCTTTCCTTAGGCACTCAATCCTTGCCATAGCTCTGGAGTGGCTAAATGAAGACACCCTTGCTGACAGGCAGACAGCTGTCTGTGGGCACAAAAAGGCAGGATTTCATCTGGGCTGAATTCCTCCTTTGGTCCCAGTTTCACTTTTGAAGGAAGTCAGGCACTGCTGTTAATGCAAGCCTGGAGAGTCCCCGCAGGGAAGTGCTGTGGAGAAGCCAGAGCATCGTACACAGAAACAGATTTACAATGCCTGTGTTCTGCACCCTGTGGCACTGCTGCAAACAAGGAACATGGCACTCAGGGACTGCTTATACACCACCCTTTACCCAGGGCCCCTGGGGGAATTATTCTCTGAACCTGCCAGGGTGGAGGCTCCAGCAGGAGAACTGTGTTTGGTGTTCAGCCCTGCTCTGTGGGAAAGACTTTGACAATTTGGAGGGAGCCCAGAGCAATACGAGTGATTCAGATGCTGAAAAATAGGGATGATGAAGAAGGAATTAAATCACTTAGTCTGTGAGACTGTGACTGTGTGTTAATCACCTTCGAGTGTCCAAAAGGATGATATCAAGGTAATTCTGATTCATTATTCTTGGTGTCCCTGGAGGGGAAGAAAACCTGAGTGGTTTTGAGCAGAGAGATAGGCCAGCTAACAGGAAAGGGAAAACAGGTAACAGTTTTTTTAATATGAAGGACAGTGGAGTTCTTACACAGGTTGCTCCAGAAGTCAGTGGATTACAAGCTAAGAGACATCTAAGATGTTATACAAATTTCTGCTAGTAGTGGCCAGAATTTAGTTTTCATGTAGTGTGGAAAGGTGAATTCTTCTCTTCCATCCCTTCTCATACTACTTTTTATAAATGTATTTCAAGCCTAGTCTCTAATAATTTATTTTGTTGAGTTAGACAGATGAGAATATAGAACTGAACAGGGAAATGGGAGTGCTCCTGTGTTTCATCCAAAATAGGAAAATCATGTTTCCAGTTTAATGGTCTTTCATACAGATTCAATCATCCTTAGTACAATTTAGTGAACTCTTTATAGCACCTATTAATGGCTCCTGTGAAGTTGTCTTAGACATGGAAAGACATCAGGGAAATGCATGGGCGGGGGAAAGAAGAAGAGGAATAAACAGAAAGTGAAACCTGGTTAAAAAAAAAAAGAAAAGGAATTGGTGGAAGGAGAACTGGTGTGGAAATGCAGAGTAAACAATGCAATGCAAAAGATGGTAACAAGAAGGAGTACCCTATGGCAAAAAAAGCAGAGAGAAAGCCAAGAAAACTGTACAGCAAGCAGGTCAGGGATGTTCCATTAGCACAATTCAGTGTATTTCCCTTGACAGGGAGGGAAACAGGAAGTTAAGCACTTTTTTCCCATTCAAAACAGGTATCCTGTATCTGGTAATCCACTGCTTCATTGAGCAAGACAAAGTCTGCAGCTGAAATGTTGTCACTGGTTCAAATGAGAGAGGAATAGGAGAGTGGGAGAGAGCATGGAAGGTTCAACCATCACATGGAGAAAGGAAAACAGGGGTGCCAAGAAGGCAGAGCAGGTGCCTGAGCTTGCTCCAAGGCCCTCGTGGGTCTCACTGGAGCACAGGACAGCCAGTGTGTGGCCCAGCACAAGCCTGACACCACACTCATATACCTGTGGCAAGAGAGGATGTTTTTCCCTCCTGTAACTGGTGAGGACACTCAGTTCTCTCAGGCAGAAGTTATTTATCTCAGCTCAGTGGCTTATATTCCAGCAAGCACTGCCTCTCTCCAGGGCAAGCATGACTGCAGGATGCACCATTCCCATATGCTTTCCAGAAACACATCCATCCATTTTTCCAGGAAATGATGATGCCTGAAAACCCAGCCTGTATTGCTGCCTGTGCAGAGTGCAGCAGCAGCCAAAAGGCAGATTGAAGAGGTGGCTGGAAGAGAAGGGTACCAGGCACTGGGCTGTTACCTTCTGTACATTGAGGTGTCATCAACAGTTCAAGTTTGTAAGTCCCTCACACAGACTACCTTAAAAAAAGAAAAGAATAGAAAAAGGAAAGTCTATGACAAAGAATTCCCCAACTTGGTGTTCAGAGATGGAGCAGTAAGTAGGTGGATGGAAAGTTGTGGTCATCCTCTGCAAAAGTCTTGAGAGGAGAAGTATCAGTACATGAAAAGTCCCATAACTCTATCAGAAACGATGCAGAAACACAATTTTTTTCATTCTCAAACATTATCCTGCTGTGTGTGTATACTGATCTCCCACTCATGGCAGTATTTCTGTATCAGGCATATGGATAGTACCAGATCATTCTCAATGACTCAGTATTTACGTGCAAAATGTCATGAACATCTGAGAGTGTTTTACACCTGGAATGCTATATTTGGCAGCACTGAGTGACTCAATTTTGCCAGCAATGTTAGCAACAGTGAGAAAAATAAATGGCAATTTTAATTACATTTTATAGATATTTTACAGCAAGAATTTTTATTTTGGCAAATAAAGACATCTGGAGTCTAAATATTTTACCTTCTCTGCTCCCACTGCTTTAACATGGCAGGGAAGGGATTCCATACATTGCTGCTCCCATATGTATTTGCTTTGCAATTCATAGAGACATCAGAAGTGTAACTCCAGCCAGAAACAACAGCAGCTCTGTACAGTAGTCACGGGATCTGCTGAAGGCAGGTGATGCTGCAGAGGTGTTTTTAGGGTGAGGTTAAGCTGGGCAGAAGACAGGGAAGACTCATCAACTGCATATGATCATTTTTGCCTTCCACAGTCTCCAGTGACAAGGCACAACAAGAACAAGAAAAGAAAAAAGCTATAGCTTTGGGCTTTATTTAAACCATGGTCTTTCTAAAAGAAAAGCTCACAATTTTCTTCTCCTCCACTGCTAAATATACTGAGTACTATAAAAAAAGTCATTCCATGTGCTGGAGACTATCCATAAGGGACATTACTTTAAATGCTTTCTCTATTGTTGCAGCAAAGCCATTAGATCTCACTGCAGAGCAGGGAGGGACACCACCTCCTCTCCTGAATTTATGATCTGGGAGCTAATGCTCTGTCTAATAGAAGTGGTTAGCGACTAATGAAAAAATAGAGAATGCAGACAAGCTTCGCTATCCATTGGGAAGTTCATCAATATGCATTTTTCCATAATGCTCAAAGATATTTCCCATAAGAAGGCAAGAATCAGGCTGGAAGATATGAAGGCATGAAGCAGATATCCCCACCCCATTTACCCTGACCACTCATCATCAGAGTTTTCCTGGACACTCCAGAAACCATAACTTATACTGTAAAGTCTGAACCTGGAATAAATATTTCATCATCTTTCTAAAACTTCTCCTCTAGCTTCAGTGAAGCTGTACTTCAAAATCTGGGATATCAGATTTCACATGGGAAAAAAACCCTTCCCTTTGGAGATGTGGATATACAGGTTCATTTGTTTTTTAACCATGGATGTGGGAAGAAGTAGATTTGCTTATACAAACCTCTGCAGCTAGTTATGAAATGGGAGACAGCTGATTTTAGCAATGTTCAACAAACTGTGTTAAAGGCCTAAATAAATAAATAAAATACAGTGTTGCCTGCATTCAATTAACTGAAATTGGGGGAAGAGACACACATGAATAGCAGAGCAGCTAATTTACTCTCATTTAGCTGAGTCAAAGCCCCAGCAGCATCCTGTGTGTCATTCACCTGGCTTGGTGTTGCTAGGAAGCCTTTGGCTAAACCCAAATTTTAGCTGAAAGGTTTCTAAAGCACATCAGATCACATAATGGAAAGAACTTGAGTTGAGCAGGGATAAGTTAAAGTCTTTAATTTGATCATCTTTCCCTCGATTTAACTTTTCCTTAAGCAAAAACAGGTCAACCAAACCAGGAATATGTGAAACTAGGAGTCACAACTCTAAAAACAAAATAGTATAGAGCCTTGATTACCTGCCTGTACACTCAAATTCTCCATGTCCAGCTGCAGTGTGGTTGCCCAGATAGTTTCCCAGGTTTGGAATCTGTCCACCACCACATAGCTGAACCCAAAGGTTCTTGGTACCTTCCGTCTGGAGATTTTCACACACACAAACAATACCAGAGCATGATGCAAAGGCTCCTTCTCCAAGCTGAGTGTGAGGTGAAGGTCTGTATCTGTCAGAGGCTTTAGTTAATAGGTCACCAATTATCTCCATTGAAAAAAAAAAAAAAAAAAAAAAAAAAAAAAAAAAAAAAAAAGTCCTCTTTGTTTGGATCTCATACAAAGGATGCTGAAGACAAACAAACCATCCCAAATTTGGAGGGCTAAATTGAACATGGCCTTGGCAAAGACTTGAACACTGCCCATCCCTGTTTACCTGTTGCCATGATGTCCATGAGAATTTTGACAGCCCTTTCCCAGTCAATGCTGTGCTGACTTTGGAGCTAGCAGGAGCAAAGGATACTTCCAACAAGCAATTTGGACATGGCCACCCTGCTCACCCACAAAAGCAAAACTCAGCCACTCACCAGAAAGTCAGAAATAGCCCTTGGCTCATTCTACTTGCTTACAGAGATGGAGGATGACTGGTCAGACCAGACAGTTAGGACAGGATGGCTTTTATTCCTCAGTCTGGTAAATTAGAAATTAAAACTGTGTCTTTTCTCCCATAGGATGCTGCCAGGAGGCCTCTGGTGTTCCATATTCCAAACTTTGGTGTCTCAGCCAGCAGATCTCCCCGCACCATCCACTTCTGCTGCCTCTCTTTCCAAGCCTTCTGTCAGGGGAAGCATTTGCTTTGCAATGCCACACTCAGAATCAAAAATGAGGGCTCAGGGAGTGGAAATAAGGAGGAAAATACTCTGATGTGACTGGCCTGCATGGGAAACTAGTAAAGCAAAACCTAATCAATCTTCTGAAAGGTATAGTTGCAGGTAGAGGTGGGGTTAGTGCCAGAGCAGAATAAATCTGTGTAATTTCCTATGCCTTTGCAAAATACTCTCCAAAAGTTCTTGGAGGCCTCTTGCACAGACCCTGACTGGAGCCAGTCTGGTGCCAAGCAGGCAAGAACCTGCTGTGGGGTCCAAGGTGCTCTGTGCTTCTCCCAGCCATTTTCCAGAGGAAGGTTTCAAAGTCAAAGCAATCAGAGCATTGAAAAGTGCCATTAGTGCAGAAATATTCCTGGGTTTTCATGAGTTTCTGCTCTGCACGCTGACTCTCCACCACCTTCTAGAGACACTTCCACTGCACACAGAGAGGTAGAGAGAACTGGGAGATGAACTTTGTGTGAAACCCCACACTCCAGACATCACAGCTCCTCGAAGGATCTGCTGCTGCTTTTAATTCTATTCAATAACCAAGGTAGCAGGGAAATCTATCAAAAAAGAAGAGGATTTTTATATATACAGATGAACTCTTCATTGCATGTGCCCTTTGCTCAAGTGCCCCAGATGCATCAATATGCAACTCCTGGGGCTCACCGAGCCCCTCAGCAGGATAAACCTGCAAGGCAGGAGCTTGTGCTGAATGCAGATACTCTGTCAAAACACCAGATCAGCCAAAAATAATGGAAATGCAATCAGCCTTGCTAAGATCCTCCCTGCCCTTCCACCACATTTACACTGGGCACAGTACTGATTCAAGCCCATTATTTTCAAGCGTCATTAAGAGTACAATGAAGAGCGATAAATTATTATTTTAATGGGAATATAATGGCGTAAAGACACTTTTGAAGTAATTAGATTCTCAGCCTTCAGAGTTTGGAGTGTCTTTTTCCCATCAAGCTCATGCAATGCTGACACTAGTGAGGCTTGGGACGTGCCAAGGGGGATTGAATGCTGCCTGAAGAAATACTGGCAGAGGAAGGACCAGCTCCCAAAGAGGGAGGAGCTGTCTTCAGGATTTCTGCTTGGTCACTGCATGAAAGGAGCGTGGGACTGGCAGGAGGGGAGAGCAGGAGACAAAGTCTTGGTGATAGTGTTGGTTAAAGGTTACTGCCTGTGACCAACAGGCCCTAAAACTGTTCCTTGTTATTTGCATAGTCCCCTCTGCCTTTCCTGCCACAAAAATAATGGAATGGGTTTCTGAAGTGAGGTGCCCATGGCTTTAAACCCCATTGCCTGCCTGAAACAGAGATGCTTATGACATCCTACGGAGCACGGGCTTGTTATAGGGAACCAGGCTTTTGTGTGCCTCAGTTTACTAAAAGCAGCAGATGGGACCCTCTAACATCTTTGCACATACACACTCAAGCACATTAAATCTCGAGTATTCCTGCTCATGAAATTCTCTTCACACTCCCCAGCACCCAGAAATCCCAAGAACAACCTTGTGTTCTCCCAAAAGCCACAAAGGAGGGTGTGAGCATAGGGGAGAGTCTCCCAACAAAAGCAAGGCAAGAGCTCACCCCAATACCTCTCAGGCCCTGGGTGCTGCACTGGGAGAGAGGCAGTGCCTGGGTGGCCAGAAGCCAGGCTGCTTTTGGGGTCAGCATGCACAAATATGATAAATAACCTCATGACCATGAGGCTCTGAGTTCGAGGTGCTGGTGTCCCCACGTGCTCCTGCTGAAGAACCTCTGCTTTTCCATTTAAACAGGATGAGAGTGTAAATCAAGTCAGGGATGAAAAAACATAAAACTCATTTCAGTAAATGGCTCCAGAGCAGACACCTTATACAAAGATAGGAGATATTCAGGTAGAAGGTGCTGTTATAGAAAAAAGCAGTATTATTAAAAAAATCTAATTGTTTAGCTGTGGGGATTCAGGACACCAAATTGAGTTCCTCCTTTCTCAGTCCAAATTATTGTAAACAGACCTCTGGATCTGACCAAGAATTTCTTCTGAGTTTTAAATCTTCTAAAAAATCAACTGCTTTTCCTGTTACACAGTGATTTATACAAGGATTATCTCCTCTCATTAGTCTCTCATGGTGATTAAAGACTAAAGTAATGACCACTAACTCTGGGATTAAAGCTTAAATGTCACTGCCTGAAACCAAAGACAGCAAAAGGTGTCTGCAGAAATACTGGTGTGTCACTCTAACGAAAATGAGGGAGTAGCAGCCAGACAGTGATTAGGACATGATATGGGGAGCCTTCTGGGTGGAGCCCAGAAGGGACCATGTGCCAATTAATTTAAAATTAGATTGAAGAAGGTTTGAGCTGCAATCTCTTTTCTGTAAGTACAGCAACTGGTTGGCTGAGGAAAAGCAGCTGACGTTGCATTAGGGCTAGAATTTTTCTGACAGAGCTCCTCAAGAATAGCTAATGCAGTTCACTTTTTATGAGATGTTTAATCAGAAGCAAAAACCATTTGTGAGCCTACATAGAGAGGTTTTCCCACAGTGTAGGCATAGTACAGCTACTTTGCAGCCTTGCAGTCTTACAGATTGTAAGAGCAATGAACTGTAAAATAATTAAACCTGTCTTAAAAGTCTAGAAAACTATTTGTCCAGGTGTCCCTTTGTCCTCAACAGAAAGAGAAGGGATTCAGAGTTTAGGATGAGCTTGATTGCCCTTTGGAGGTCTCTGTACCTTGGCACTGACTTCTCTCTTGGAAGTTCACTTAGGGTTTGAGATGGTCCTTGAACTTAGTGGAAAAATATCATGGTTGCTGCTTTCATAGAGATTCCACCTATGGATGCTAAGGGGAACCTCACTAAATTTGAAACTGTAACCATATAATTCTTTAGTCACATTCTAAGCACTCAAAAGCTAAATGGGATGGAGCTGATGATGTTATGGTGGTTTGTGGAGAAGTGATAGGAGAGAGGTGTTTGCCATGTAGCACTGGCTGCTGCAAAAGAATGTCCACAGTGCCCAGAGCCTGTCAGGGCCCTACCAAACCCTTAGGGGTCAGCTCTGCCAGATTCCCTGAGATGAAGTCAGTCCCTAAACCATCTAGCTCAGCCTTACAGTAGCACCTGCAGAATGCAATGCCACTTCCTATAAACCCTCTGGGAGAGTCTGAGCTCTGCAAAACCTGGCACAGAGGGGTCTGGTCTGCAACTGAGATTTTCACTTGCTGCAGTGGTGCAGAGATCTCCCAGTTTGGAGATGGTTTGGTGATCATGGTGTGGCAGAGAGTTTAACACACCTGTTGTCCTGCAGTACACAGACAGATGCAAGGTCCATAGTGCAGAGGTTGTCCTCTTAAATAACACTTTCACCAGTGGGTAACACAACCTTTGCTGTGGAGATCACTCTCACCTTCCCACACAGAGAGGACCTTCCCAGCCTTGCTGCTTGGCCCTGTGTAGGACATGTTGTTTCTTCATAAGGGAACTGGGGGGTTGGGATAGATTTTCTCTAGCAAAACCATCTTTTTCTGGACACTTGCCCTTTGGATCTACTTAATAAATACAACACAGCCCTGTCACCTGGTACCTTCAAAATATTGCTTCCTCAGAGGAATCCTTATTAGCCAGAGCTATAAGAACATCTCTAGCAATGAAGGATGACAAATTAATTGTATTAACATTTTCAAAGTGCCTGGAAGTGCCTGCTCTATATGTTCAAGTAAATTAATATTTAATATGATCTAGAAGAAGAAACAAATGTCACCTCAGGCCAGTGCATTTTAGAGTCCCATTCCTTCTTCACTGGCACTCATGATCTTCATTTGAGTGGTGAACACCCAACTGGGTGTGCACACACTGTGGGACTTGCTGATGATGCTGATCACTGGAGATTTTCCTTTTGTACAAAATGGAATGGGGATGTAACAGGAATGGTTCTAATGACAGGGACAGGGAGATGTTAAAGAGAAACAGGGTTTGATTTTTGCTAGGGTTGATTTTGGTTGGTTGGTTGGTTGGGGTTTTTTATGTATTTAACACAGGAAACCAATGTGAAACTTTGAAGGAATGTAGCAGACAAGTTCAGGACAGGTGAATTTTGTATGGAAGATACTGTGAGATTTAGTACAGGTACATGGGGCTGGAAGAAAAACTGGGAAGGGAACAAAAAGCTGGAGACAAACATGATCAGCAGTGCAGGGAGAAGCAGCTAGAGCAAGAGCTGTGACTACACACATGGCAAGGCAAACAGATCCTTCTCTTTGCTCAGATGTAACTCCCTGCACAGCCCTTGGCAGGAGGAAGGCACATGATCAGCCTTCCTTTTCACCTCTGCACACATCATTTTCCCCATCTGCAACAAGACAAAAATGAATATTCCCCTATGGCTGGAGGAGTGAATTTTTGATTGCTGGAGGATGTTACAGGAATGCAAAGTGGGTTGCTATGAACTGTGTGTGTTTATTTTGTGGCTGACACACTTTCTCCAGGCAAGGCAAAGGCGAGGTGACTGGGTGAGATGTAGGACCAGAGCACAGCAGACATTTTCAAACCAGACCAATGCTGCCACATTTTGCTGACTGCTGGCACCCAGGAGGGTGTGCCAGGTTCCCATTGAGGGTGCAGCACCCTCCTTTCCCTTCCACAGAAGTGCCTCGCTCCTGTAACTTTGTACTTCCCAGGAATTTTCCACCTGCCCGGGTTGCTGGAGCACATACAGAAAAGAGGTATTATGAAGGGCTGCTAAATCAGGATGGGGAGCCAGAAGATTTGTATTCTCTTCTAGGAAATCTTTTCAGTGGCTCCATAAAACAGTTTGCAGAGCCATAGGGACTGACTCTCTCCAGAGTGGCATCAAAGGATTGGGTGCATCAGGTACTTCTTGTGGTTTGGAGCAGACCCTGTGGTGTCCAACAACCAGGGCTCTGCAGAGAGAAACCCCTGACCAATGCTCAGCCTTTCAGGCTGCCAAAGGGCCTTTCAGCAGGACAAAGAAAATGCACTTATTCAGATTAATATGGCATTAAGGACAGCTTTGGGTCCCTTTGCCATCCAGATCAGCAGGAGTGGAGAACCTTTGCAATGGAGAGCTGGTTTGGCAGCAGCCCAGGTCTGTGGGGATATGTGGAGGGAAGAGGAGGAACCAGACGAAAAGGTAAAAATCTGAATCAATAACCTTCCTTCCCTCCTCTCAGTCAATATTTCCCTCCCCAAAGACACCACCTGACATTTTTCAACATCTCAAATCAATTCCCAACTTCTGCCTGACTCTGAACAGGAATCTCAGAGGTTTTTAGGCACAAGGCAGAGAGGTGGCTTTGGATAAGGAGCTGCTTTGCAGCAGCTCCTGCTGAACAGGCACATGCTCTTTTCCAGTGAGCAACTGTGTTGTGCTTTTGCTCCTGACAAAGGCTGCACTCTCCACTACATGGAGATTTATAGCAGGGCTCAGATAAATGGACATGAGTGCTTTTATTATCTGTAGAAAACCATGCAAATGCAGAGTGCAGGTTACAAGGTGATGGAAAAAGGCTTCATTTAAGGAGACAGAAGAGCCAGCTCAAGAAGTAAATAAAATGTTGGCACTTTCCCTTGCAGATATGGTGATAGAGGGGGAGGACGATTTCCACCTGTGAATGTGGTTTCCAGAACTGACAGTAAAATACCTCTGAGAAATGTAGTTGCAGAAGTGAGTTTAATGAGCAGAAGTCTCATCAGAAAAAACAGGATTACTTTAAATAAGAAACTATGGGAAATGGAAAGATATAGTTCAACCCCTGGGGCCCCCTGACTGTGGTTAAAAGTTTCTGTTGAAGTTAGGTACCAAGGCTAACACCAAAAAAAAAAAAAATTGAGAAACCCAAACCAGTCAGACTCTGAGGAATCAGACAATCCAATTAGATAAAGGTATTTCTGCCAATTCCCTGCATTACAGATCAAGAGATGGCAGATATTACCCAGGCTTTATTCTGAAAGATAAGATAGAACTTGCCCATGCAGGAAGGCCTAGGAACTGAAAAAGCTCATGATCTCTGGCTTTTATCCAACACAAAATAAGTACCCCCAGGAACCACTGGAGGAAGAAGGCTGGTGACATGACCAATGCTTCCTTTGAAAATCAAGAGCACATCCTTTTGTAGTTGTAGACTGAGAACCCAAAAACCAAACTGCATTTTGAAGGAAGGCTGTGGAGGGAAAAGAACCTGAAAGTTTGTTTCTGGAAGCAAGGCTCATACAAGTCAGCCAGTGACTTCAGCAGGACTGGCCATGTGAATAATTATTACTCACATGCATGGGGGTAAGATCCTGGCTGGATAAAAAACAGGTTAAATATAGCATTTGTTAGGGTGAAGAAACTGAGGTTAATTTAATTTAATCTAAAACAATTTTGTATCCAGTTAAGGGGAAAGAATACATCTCTACTGGCAATTTCCCAGAAGTGTCATCAGCAGGGTAGTAGTTTAAGAGATTCATATGATATTATCTTTAGACATAAATAAAGTGTTTAAGGATTTTAATGGAAGTTAAGGCATGGTCAGGGACATGAGTGAAGACTCTTGACTCTTGTTGACTTCAGCAAGTCACTAATGCTCAGCACCCAGACCCTGGTGTGTGATGGAATCACACCCTCCAGAGGCAAAAGCCAATAAGTAAATTATCAGTTGAGTAGACACACTAATGATTAACTCCTATTAATGTAGTTAGTTGTGATGTTATTAGCAAAAATGCCCAGAATGTCTTCGTCTGGCACTTTTAAAGGTAATCCTTGAGGCCAAACACCAAATTTCTTTGCAAATTAGGAAGATTTGGCTATAGAAAATAAACTCAAATTCATGTATAATCCATGTCTCCTCCTTAAAGTAGGATTGGGTGCATATAAGCTATTCCCACTCATTTGTTCACACTGTTCCCATCTTTACCAGTTCTTTATTATCCTTACTGTTACAAAACATTATTGTATCTAAAATTTCTCTCTACCTCTTACCCTATATACCCTGGGAAGGGGAGTCATATATTCTGCTACTTTCTGCATGAAGAATAACTTCTATTTTCAGACTCATTGCCTCCAAGATGAGAAAACCCAACCCATTTTTTTTTCCCTGCTGTCCCCAAAGGAAAAAATGTAACTTAGAGGAATCTGGTAATTTCTATAATATTTTTTTCAATATTTTTTTTTCAAAATCAGTAGTAAATGAAGAGCAGTAGGAATGGATTGATCATCATCTTTGTGGCTTCATTGTCTCCTCCCCTCTAAGGTGACTCCATTAGCCTCCATGGGATTTAGCTCCTCTCTTTTTTCCTGTCCTGCTGTCCTGTCCTCACTCACCAGTGCAACCATGGCTGTGCCCTGTGGACTCAGATTTGGGGCACTTCCAGCCCTGTAGAGCTGCTGCTCCCCATTTTCACTGCCATTGGATCCCTCCTCGCTCAACCCTTAAAGCAAATTTCTGTGGATGCTGACAGAGAAGTTTTTAGGCATCAGGCAGCAGCAGAACCTCTGGGAAAGCAAGTCAGGTAGACTTTCCCAGGCACTGCTATGGAGGAACACATTCCAAACAATTTCTAATCTCTGCACCTGCTGGTTTTGCATCTTGTTTACTTGCAAAAACGTTTATGGAAAGGTGTTGGTCTGAATGACCAATCATGTTTAAATGTATCAGAATGCTGTATAAAAAGGAAGTGTCTTTTAACAAACATTGCTATATGCCCTCCAAGAAGATTGGAGTATATTGTTATTTCAGCTGTCCCGAATATAATATCGATAAATTTCATCAATAATTTGGGCTTGGCTCAGCACTTGCATCGTAAGCACAGTTTGAGCCCCAGTATTTCACCACTTAGCAACACAAAGCAAACAGGTGTTACTGGAGCATAGTCAAACCCAGTTTAACCATTGGCAATGAAGTGCTGACAGAATGAGGCTCTGCTCACCACCAGTGGCATTTTTCACAAGTGTTGGTAAATGTTCAGCTATAAAGAAACTCAAGTTATTCCAGATTTTCCTTTATTCTGTTTTATTTTACCTATTTTGTCATTCTTTTTCCCTCCACAATTTGCATGTTTCTAGCAGAAGATTTTAATCCATGGAGGTGAGACTCTGAAAAGCTTCAGCTGAAAAAAAAGAGATTTCAATACAACAGAATCCATTAAATTTATGAAAAGGTAAAAATGGTTTCTGTCTTTTATAAGATAAACATGTCTCTGAGCAAATTTACAACCACATTTACCTGCCAGATTTGCCGCTATGATGAGTTTAATAAAAAACAAAACAGCCAGAACAATGGAAATTCTAGTAAGAAAATATATAAGACCCTTATATGGCCCAGTGTGGGCTTGCTGAAGTACAAATTAATTACCTTCACCTAGGCTGACTTGATTCATTATGATTAGTTCAGAAACAGGGCATGATGTCATCAGCAATTCTTCAGGAGCAAGCGAACAAACAACTCTTAATTTTTATAGACTGTGAGGACCAATACCAATTGTTTGCTCGGGTGCTGACACTCCCAGGCCAGCCACAGCATCCCTTGTGCTGCACCATGCACACAGTGACCGTGTCCCATGGCTCTGGTGTTTGGTCTCACAGCCCTGGGGTGGGACAGGGTTTGTCAGCCAGACACCACATGTTGAACAAAGCCCATTCCCAGTGCCTGGGGACAGGTTCTCACTTTTGTTGTTGGATTTCATCCTGGTGCAGCAATATTTAAACACCCTAAACCATTGAATAAGAGAATCCTGGAATGGTTTGGATTGCAAGGGACCTTAAAGATGCTCTTGTTCCGAGCCCCTTGCCATGGACAGGGACTCCTTCCACTAGACCAGACTGCTCAGAGCCCATCCTGCCTGATCTCAGAGTGAGAACAAAGGTCCATTGGGCTAGAGAGTGTATGGGCATACAGGAAAAGATGGAGTGTACCCCAAATAGGCAAACAATTAACCTCTGTATTTCATTACAGGGAAACAACAACCAGCCCAGAGCAGCAGAGGGATCCTGGAACTATTGCCACCATAAGCCTGCCCTTTTAGGAGTTGTGAGAAATATGGTTATTTAATTCATGTTTTATAAATAATTATAGATTGGGAACTGTGATATATATTATATAAAGATATGTGTGTGTCTGCTCAACCCGCACGTTTCACGAACTTCTGGAAAGCACCTCCCTTATCTTCCGGGTTCCAAAAATGGAAGGTGAGAACGACTTGCTCCTGCCTACGTGCAGCTCAACTCATCGGGACTCGCAACGGTCAAACGCTACACCGGTCATCACACACCTCTACGGCAGTTACTCAAAGCAAGGACTAACTCTGGACATTAGCATTTGAATGTGCCCAGGGACCCTTTCGGGATTTAATGTAAATAAAGTTAATGGTCGATGATTAGAGAAACAATGGGAGGAAGGTTGCCGAGGGGGAAACTAAGTGTATTTAAGTTGGGTCTTTAGGTGGGCAAGTTTGTGAACCCAGCTAGAGGCACTGGCTGCCAGGTCCTGTGTCCCTGGGGTCACCCTTGACTCTGCTTTTCCCGGGAGAACTTCGGTCAAGTAAGTTTGCTGTTCGTGGGGTTCGTATTGTTTTGTTTTTATTGTTTGAAATTGTTATAATTTGGTTCTAAATTTTGTGATTTGGATGTTAATAAACCAAACTATTGAATTTGGCAATAAATTTGTCCTGGCGTTTATAACAATTTTGGCGCCCAACGTGGGGCCAGTTTTGAATATTCTACGGATCCCTGCTTCTGACCGGGGGGCGCCCCGCCGTAAAAAGCGGCCTGGCAGAGCGGGTAAGTCCGGAAGAACGAACTGGCTTTACGAACCCAGAACCCACAACAGCAAAGGAATTAGGCATTAGGACAAGCTAGCTTGGGGGGGCTCGGGAACTCAGCATGGGTTTTCCCCTAGAACCGCGGTATTGTTTCACTCGTAAAAATCTAAGTGCACGAAGAATCCACGCAAGAAAAGGACCGTAAGTATAGCGTGGTTGAGTGGGGGTGACCAAGTGCTTGAGAACGTGTATGTGTGTGTGAGTGTGTGTGTGAATGAGACGTGATTTATCACGAAGCGAGAGCGGACCTTAAGGTCGCGTTTCCGCTGCTCCCGCGAGAGACACGGCCGACCGACGAGGAAGCGATTAGAACGTGTGATATTTCGCTTCGTGTGTGAGTGCTACCCGACGGGGTGGGGGAGGTCACCAGGGGTCCTGAAGGAAAGAGGACGTCCCTTTTTGAGTTCGGGGACGAGTAAGCCTTCTTGACCGCGACCAGGAGGGGTCGCTTAATTTTTTCGGTGGCGGTTACAGAGCCCCGCCGTTAACCGAACATCCACGGAACGGTCATCCGTTGGATCATTAAGTTAACGGCATCGAGTTCGGAAACTCGGGATTTAATTTTTGGTATCCCATAACTTCTGTGCCACGGGGAGTATGGGATCAGATCTCAGCAGAGATCGGGAGGATTCCTTAAGGGAAACACGGAATGAACTAGACTACGGGATAAACTTCTCTCACGGCTCGGTGGCCCCCGTCCTGCCAGCCCCTACCCCTACCACTTCCTCCTCCCCGGCCTTCTCAGGGGCAGAGTTAGCACTGCCATCCGAGACCCATGCGGAGCCCCGAGCTCAGCGGCCACTCCAGAAACCTCCCTCCCGTTCAAGGAGATTCCCGAGAGGGAATCCTGCCCCCATTTCTAGTCCTGACCCTGCACCTCGGCCACCGACGCTAAAATATGGAGAAAAAGAGAAGAAGGGTAAGGAGATCTTGAAGAGCCCGGGAGGGATTCAGGGTGGGACAGTTGGTGTGAGAGCAAAAATGGCCCGGGAGGAAAAATGGGGGAAAAGAAGCATTCCCGTAAGAAATTTGACAGTAGAGCAAAACAGAAATTACCAAAGGTGAATTAGAATGCATTAGAAAATAACTAGTGGTGTTGGGAAGCGTGCAAATTAGAAATGCGAGAATTCACGTGAGTCTGCAAAAGGAGAAAAAGATAGAAAAGGGATTAAAAGGAATCTTGCCTACTCTTTTCCTTGGTGGTGGTAGATCTTTTACTTCAGGCTGAATACATTTTGGAGACTCCCTAGAGTTGTGTATTTTGCTTTAAGAGTTTTTTTTCTCCTGGACGAGATCGGCGGAGTTGTTTTTTTTTTTTTTTTCTTCTTTTCACTAACGTGGGAATAGAACGAAACCCGCCCCTTCCCGCAAGCGGCAAGGCGAGTCAGTCCATGGTTGCCGGGAGACGAAGGAAAGCGGCAGCTTTAAAGTGATTAGACGAGGCTGCCCGGGACAGAAAACCGCCCTGTAAGGCGAAATAGGAAGCAAAAATGGATAAAAGTATTGAGAGAAGAGACCAAGAATGAGAGCTATACTTATGCGTAGGAAATACCTAGGTGTTTGTTCTTGAAAAGTTAAAAATATATCTTCCTTTTAGTTGTCTGTCTGCTGCATGTGAGGATTTGTGCAAATCAAAAGGTTGATAGTATGGTAGATGTAGCTCATCTATGTTTAAAACAATTGAATTCGGATTGTTAGCTTGAGCAAGAATATGGCATTTGTGTTGGCAGACAGTGTACTGCAAGGGTTTTGTGTGTTTCAGTTTTTCTTTCAAAAGGTTGAAGCATGTGGCCGGTGAAGCCAAAATTAAAGTGGCTGTTGAGAGGCAGGAAACTAAATCTTTCTGTCGAGATAGTGTTAGAATGGTAATTGGAGTCAGGATTCTAGTATTAAGTTAGGAAAGTGGTATAATTCTCTGTGTTGGTAGTTACAGGATTTTTCTTTATTCTTTGCAGTTCCTATTCTGTATGTATTTTATCTAGTCGGGAACCGGGATTCTTAATTTTAATTATTGACTCCTTAGAAGGAGATGGTTTGTGTTGTCCCTTTGATATTATGTCTTCTTACTTGCTCCTCAATTTGGAGGATGTGAACCTTGAGGTTGCCCTGGTGCCTGCGTTTTCAGGAGTGGAGAGTAAGTGATGTATGAGAGGCAGCATTTTGTCACCGGTGTTAAGTTTGGTCGGTGTTTGCTTGTGGTCCTTCGAGCCAAGTATTTAGGTTTAATAATACGCAAGAATAGATAGCAAATACAGGAGCTTTGCTTTGGGAATTAGGCATAAATTAACTCGAGTTTGCTTGTTAAGAAAGGCTAAGTTTGTGAAGTCTTTTTAGGACTAAGGTAAAAAGCAGTAGTGTTAATGTTCTGGTAATTGTACTAGATAAAGCTGTCTGATTACCGGGGCCTGATGTTTACAGTGACTCCTGGCGTTAGAAAACTTTTCTGAGTTTTAAGTTCCGAATTTAAGTAATGTATGGTTTATTACAGAGTAAGTTCTGCTCTTTGTAATAGTTTCTTCTATTTGGTGTGCTTTGTTTTTTTTTTTCTGTCTTGTTAAAATACTCCCCCAGGATTATGGGTGAGGTCTTAAGTTTTTCTCTTAATTTGTACAAATTTTGCTTACTGCTCACTGATTGTTTGAATTGGCTCTCTGATGAAGTGAAGAAGTCACTTCAGCTACTGCTGCAGGATTGTATCTTGCCACGCTGAAATAGGGGTCTGCAGCTGATCCTGTCTGTGAGAAATGGTTTGTAGACAGATCTGCACGAGTAGTTGACGGGAACTGCCCCGGTATATTAACCGGGAGTTCCAGCTTTTCGTGGATGTTAGCAATCACACGGCGTATGGAGTTCTTACACAGGAGTGGGCGGGAGCCAAGAAACCGGTGAGGTATGTTTTAAATGGCTTACTGAATCCCAGCTATTGAAATATGAGGCAATTCTAGTAAATTCCCCGGAGTTAGAACTCCGTACTGCTGCTGCTCGAAACCCCGCCCAGTTTCGGTCCTGGGGAGGATCTGAGGAGTGTAGTCACAATTGCTACGAAGCAGTGGAATTACAAACCAAAATAAGAAGTGTCGCCATCAAGCTAACAGCAGAGCTGAAAGGTCCGATAGTGCTTCTGGAATTGTGTTAATTTTGCTGATCATTAAGGGTGGCTGAAGCAAGGGTGAGAAGCAGTTGTGAAGGCAGATGCTTCTTGGGGGCTGAGTGAGAATGACCATGGCAGGGTGCACATCGAAAATAGAGACAAGGTGGTCCCATTGTCTCACTCAAGTTGCGTCCTTCTTTTGGCTGTGTGTATCTGAGAATGTGCTGAGTAGGGGTCTAAAATATAAATTTGTAGTTCAGTTAATTAGCAGTAGTACACTGAGACTGTAGAAACTGAGTGAGGATGTGTGTAACCTTAACAGCTGATTGTCCTGGAAACTGCTGTTGTCACCGAGCATTGTAAGATACTGGGTTTTATGAACGTTTGTCTGTATGCCAAATCACTCTGAATGTGCTGAGTTTGATTCTTGAAATAAGCCCAAATTGTTTGTGCTCATCTATGATTTTTTTTAAACTGAATTTTTCTTTAAAAAGCAAAAACCTGTGTTATGTTTCAGTATAAACCTCGTTTAATAAGAAGTAAAATTTTCTTTCTGATTTTTCCTGTAACAGTACAAAAAAGGGGAAAAATTCTGGATTGTATGGTACATTGGGTGAATAGTGAGGTGAGAATCATAGTGATCCAGGGACAAAATTGTTTTTATGGTAAAGGTGTGAATGTACTATTAGATAACTTGTTCTAATATTCAGATTTTCTGAATGGTAGACATGACAGGGATTCTCTCTATACAATATTCTTGTAGTATTGGGCTGGTTTGGAATTTTGTATTAGGTAAATTCAATCTGAGGAAGTTGCAGGATTTCGATGTATATTCATGAGATACAACCAGGAGATAAAGTACTGATCAGAGCTTAGAAAGCAGTGTCATTAACCCCTCATTGAGAGGGACCCTTTCTTGTCCTTTTAACTACAGATACAGCCATCCGAACAGCTGAAAGAGGCTGGACACACGCCTCCAGGGTTAAGAAACTAACAGCCCCGAGGGAAAACCCCGAATGGAAGGTCATCTCTTCCCCCGGAGATCTGAGGGTCCGGCTGCACCGAGGATGCCAACACCCTGGAAACATTAAGCTGCAGCCTAGAGGAGCCTCAAAGGAAACTTAATAACCACCCGACAAGGAGGACTGAGAGAGAGAAGGGTAACCAGAAAGAAGGTGTTAGAACATCAGGAAGGGTGAATCCGGAGCTCCAGAAATTTAAAGAGAAAGAACTCCAACCCCAGGATATCAAAAACAAATGGCAGAAGAAATATCCATGCGCTGCTCTGAACCTGGATGCCCCTGCAATCCATATATCCATTTCAAATACAATTATTGTCTTGAAATTTGGGTGGTGCACTGCAAGTGGGGGTGGGGGGGCCGCTGGGGTTATGCCCCAGGTGTTCTGAGGAAAAACAGACTCTGACTATGCGATTCTTAAACTGTGCCACACGTTTGGGATTGATAGAACCAAATTATCCCGGGTGGTATTCAATATACGAAAAGGGGTTAAAGGGAAAATTGGATCTAAAGGCCCAAGTGTTAGCCACGAAGTGCCGTCGAACTAATGTAGTGCCAGAACAAGTAAAGTAATCTCGGTGGGGAATTTTTGAAAAGGAGGTGTGCCGTCCGAACCACCCCGAGGGTCCGAGCAGAGAGCCCCTGCTGTCGCGAAGAAACTTCCCCGTTGTTCGGTTGCAACCCGACAGACGCTGGGCCAGACAGAGGGAAGCTTCTGCGGATCACTCTAGGGAGTGTGAACCAGGCTGTGCGCTCGGTGAAGGGCTAGCCCTGTGACCTAAGGCTCCTCCAAAAAGTTACCCCTGTTAAAGCACAAGTAACTAGCTGGCACTCAGAAGCAGTCAAAGACATGGGAATTGGAAAGATAGAAGAAAAGCAGAAAAAGCAAACATGGTTCAGGAATCGCTGATCAGGTGTTTCTCCAAGGAGGAAAAACAATTAAGTAAAATACAAAACATGAATTAAAATTATTGACAAAAGAAAAGAAATGGGGGAATTGTGAGAAATATGGTTATTTAATTCATGTTTTATAAATAATTATAGATTGGGAACTGTGATATATATTATATAAAGATATGTGTGTGTCTGCTCAACCCGCACGTTTCACGAACTTCTGGAAAGCACCTCCCTTATCTTCCGGGTTCCAAAAATGGAAGGTGAGAACGACTTGCTCCTGCCTACGTGCAGCTCAACTCATCGGGACTCGCAACGGTCAAACGCTACACCGGTCATCACACACCTCTACGGCAGTTACTCAAAGCAAGGACTAACTCTAGACATTAGCATTTGAATGTGCCCAGGGACCCTTTCGGGATTTAATGTAAATAAAGTTAATGGTCGATGATTAGAGAAACAATGGGAGGAAGGTTGCCGAGGGGGAAACTAAGTGTATTTAAGTTGGGTCTTTAGGTGGGCAAGTTTGTGAACCCAGCTAGAGGCACTGGCTGCCAGGTCCTGTGTCCCTGGGGTCACCCTTGACTCTGCTTTTCCCGGGAGAACTTCGGTCAAGTAAGTTTGCTGTTCGTGGGGTTCGTATTGTTTTGTTTTTATTGTTTGAAATTGTTATAATTTGGTTCTAAATTTTGTGATTTGGATGTTAATAAACCAAACTATTGAATTTGGCAATAAATTTGTCCTGGCGTTTATAACAGAGTGTTTCACTTCCAGCTCAGCCCCACAAACTGACAGAGTTCATTTCCCCACCTCTCTGGGCTGCAGCCCACGCCAGCTCCTGAGGGATTTGCTGCTGCCTAGAGCAGAGAAGAGCAGTGGGTCTCCACCATGTCACAGACTTTTCCTTGATGAGACATGGGCAATTACAAGTGGGTAACAAAGCCTGAGCACCATCAGACCGTTGTTGACTCCACTTTCTTTGTTGGGTCTGTGCTCACCAGCCTGGCACTGTGGAGCAGAGACTTCTGACTAATTTGAGGAAGCATCATCAGGCACAATTTACCACCTTGGGGCGAGCACGGGTGCAGCCAGCCTCCACAGTAGGGGTGTGCAGAGGAGGCACTGCCATCAAGGAATTCATTTTCTCATGAATTATTGGTATAAAGAGACTCCTACACTGCCAAGGACCTGAGATGAGAACCACAGGCACGATGACAGCTCCTCTGTTATTCCCCAAGGGTGCCATGTCTGCATGCCCAGCACTCACACTGCTGCTTCTGCAATGAAAGCACAACCCAAGACTGGCATTTGCCAGCAGCTGTCTTATATGGATATGCTTGGCTTGATCACTTGCACAGTCAGCCTAAGAATAGCTTCCTCTCTAACATCTGATTTCTCTTAAAGGATAAAAATAAAACAATCAGAGCCTGGATATAAAAGAGCAAACCGCTGAACACTGCACTGCATGCATCTATGTTTAATGAAGGAAAATTTCACTTTACAAGGGGCATGAGTTATTTGTGTCAACCATACTTGGCCTCAAGATCAGTATCCAAGCTGCCACTTCTTCTGGTCTGACAGCTAAATGACTTTTCTATTACAGAGCACTTCAGCACTCCAATCATCCCAAGCAGTTCAACATTTATCACGACCCCAGTGGGCTTGGAGCCTGTGACAAGTTCTCCTAGCCACTGCCCAGGAAGGATGCAGGGACCATCACAGCCAGGATCATGTCGAAACAGCTTTTCAGAGGCAGGCACGTGTCTCAGAGCATGGTTTGTGCCATGTGCTTGACCTCACTGGCCAGCAACAGACCTTGACTGGTGTTAGCTGTAGCTTGAGAGTCCTGGGGCCATGTCAGGCAGCCTGAGAAAGCTGCTCTGTTTAGACATACAAAGGTCATGATGTATCTGTTCAAGAGCACTGTGGATAGCCCAGTTTAGGCTTTCCAGTCCAAGTGCCAAGGTCCACTGCCACTGGACACAATTAGTCACAATACTTAGCCCAGATGAATTGAATGTAGGCTATAAATAGCACTTGGTCCCTCTCCTACTCCCCTCCCTATTTGCAATCTGAATTCTATAAGCATTTCTCCCATATTGAAACCTCACAGGACATCTGCAGTTCATAATACCACTTATAAAATAGATTTTTTTTTTCTCTTCAGAAATAAACACAAAAACTAAAAAACCAAAACAGTGGGAAATCAAATGTGATCACCATTTTTCCCAAGGATACTGAGACTGGAGGATTCACAAAACAAGAAGTAAATGCTGAAATAAAGATAAATTTTTATTGTTTGGGGGTTTTTTATGCCACAAGCAACAGACCTGTCTCTGCTGTGCCAGACCACCTGTCACCTCAATAAGATATGCTTCCTGGTTCAAAAATAGAATAGAGCCTGCTGAAGTCAGACACGAATTAGCATGTATGCTGAACAACATGATTAAAGTCAAACCTTCTACCAACTGCTGGGGGCTGCAGTGCAAAGATCTGAGTGTTGAGAGCAGGGTTTGTCAGTGCCAGGCTCCTGACAAAACCTGGTCCCGCCGTGTGCCCCTGGCAGCAGTGACGTCGGGAAGGGGGGAGAGCCCTGGAGGACAACCAGCAGTGCAGCTCAGCAGCCCAGCATCAGTTCAAGCTGTACTGCTGCAGGACAGCTTTGTGAATATATTGAATATGAATAAAACTCACATTATAGGAGTGGGAATGTGATTCTTTGGGATCTGACGATCAAAACCTGTTGTTGGGAGGAAGAGATCCTATCACCTCTGACACCTTGCAACCAAGCCAATTTTGCCCCACCAAACCACATGAAAGGTGCTCCTAATCTTACCAGCTCCTGGTCCTGAATCTCCCACACCTTTGCCACCAAAAGCAAATCAAAATCAGCAAGAACCTTCCAAAGGTGGGAGGAGGGAACTGTCGTCATCTCCCCTTCATTCCTGAGGCACTGGACACCAATAAGCAATTTGACAGATGTCACATGAATTATTGGTGTCAAACCTGGGACCTTGGAGAACTCCTCCTGAGTGCCAGCCTGACCCCCTCAGCAAGGGTCTGGATGTACCCCTGGAAACATGTTCTGTGGCAGATGAGTTTAGCTTGATTTTGGCTGGCAGTTCTGTTTTCTCTTTCCCTCTTCTTAATTACATTTGACTTTTCTTCAGAAGAGAATTCTTTTCCACGGTCATATTTTTATGGGAATTTTAATGAGTCACTTGGCATGACATTAATCACTGAAGTTTTAAAGTGTCTTCAAATTGTATTTTCCTTCCTCATGAATACCAGCCACACATTTTTGTTTACAGTGAAATGTTAGGAAAAAAAATCTTTCAGCCTATTTTCCTCAGTACTAATTGGGGGTTTATCATTGCTTCATTTGTTTACAATTGAATCAAACAAAAACCTCCATCCCTTTTCCATGGTGCTGCTAATTGAATTGAGTGGGTTATAATGATATTACTGTACATACACAAATGAACATTTTTTAAATAAATAAATGAACATTAAAAGTATGTCTCTAAGGACAGAGACTAACTAGTTGTCAACATATTTTTCTGAAAACTTTTTGTATCTTTTCTCAAATAAATGTGCACAGCTCATTTCTGCATTCATTTTAACACAGAAATTAGCCAAAGGTAGTACTGCTGTAAAGTATGGAATTTTCCAGACAACCGAGGAAGTTGAAATGCTTATTTGCAATGGAATTCTATTGGGATTTTGGCATTTAATTTCCACAGATATCAGGATACAGCACTGCAGCTGACTTTACAACTGTCTGATCTGAACAGCCACAGATGGGACACCAGGTTTTACCTTATCAGTTCAGCACTTCTCATTAGATATAAACTCAGGATTTATTTTGTAAAATTGCTATTTCAAACAGCTGGGGTTGGCAAAAACAATTTATGGTATCTGGTGATGATTAGTGGGGCATGTTTTACAAGGTTCTTATCAATGTAGCCCCAAAATAGCATCTTCCTGCTTCATCTACATCAAGACAAACTGAACTGATGCTGATCTCTCCGGTTCCTCTGTAGGGTGTTGGAGGGGGGCAGGAGTGTGAGGGTGGAAGGGTTCATGTTTCTTTTGTTCTGTAAAATTTTTTTTTCAGATGATTTAGAGACAATAATTTTTGCAAATTCATGGTCTCATTTAATCCCAATTTAACTGTAGTGTTCTTACCTAGATTATATTACCTAGATATTTAAGCAGGAATATGATAAAGACATCACCTCTTTATGGGTGAAATATTGTGTCCATAGCCATCTTTCCATTTGGTACAGCACTTCTTGGAGAAAACATCTTTTTTATCTGTAAGTGGACTGCAACTATTTCATGGACAATCAGTGCCAAAGTCTGCCCTCATCATCCCCTTTAAGCTCCCAAGAACTCCAGGAACAGCAAGAGGAATACTTGAATTATACAAGAATACACATTTAACAGAAGAAAATTTGGGGTTGTCCAGCCTCGAGAAGAAAAAGTTTAGGGGAGATCTTGGAATCCTAACAGTGCCTAAAGAGGCCCCAAGAGAGACAGAGAGGGATTTTTGATAAGGGCCTGGAGAGACAGGACAAGAGGGACTATTACTGTGGAGGCCTAGCCAGAAAACAGACTGGGGACACAGATCTGGGTGCAACAGAGCAGCAGGGCAGAAGACCTGCCCCTTAGTTTATTTTGCCATTATATACTTGTGGTAAGGTGACCATGGATTGGAGAAGGGTATCACCACCTCTCCTGCCACATTGGTCCAGGAGGCTGTCATTCAACTTCTCCTTCTCTTGGAGAAGGAATTCATAACATTGCCAATATTTACAAAACATGGTTCTGTGTTTACAATTCACCAGCGTGAGAAACTGCACATTTCTCCTTTAATATGAACGCTCAACAAACCAGGAAAATTCATGGCAACAAGGGACTGTCTTTAAACAGAAAGATGGTAGATTTAGATTGAATATTAGGAAGTTATTCTTTATCCAGAGGGTGATGAGGCACAGGTTTCACAGATAGCTTGTGGATGACCCATCCCTGGAAGTGTTCAGGGCCAGGTTGGATGGGGCTTTGAGCAACCTGGGATAGTGGAAAGTATCCCTGCTCATGGCAGTGGGGTTGGAAGGAGAAGTTGTTGAAAGTCCGTTCCCAACCCAAATCATTCTGTTTCTATGATTCTATGAAACATGACACCTGAAGGGAAAAAAAATCATGAATGGGTAGGAGGAAGTGAATTGGTAGTATGTATTTTCTGTTTCTCATTGTACAAGGATGAAAATCACCACCTCAAATATTTCAAGTAGCAGACTTCAAGCCAACCAGTGAGGGTACTTTTTCAGAAAGCTCCTAACTGAATGACCAACCTATTGCCACAGGACATAGCTGTACCTAAAATTGGGAAAATGTCCATGTGGGGTTTACAGATATTTATGGGGGAGACATGAAGCTGCTGAGTACAGTGATCTGGATGAAGCCAGGCAGGTTATTGACAGATACACACGAGGAGGGAAAGTCTCCCTTGACACTCCTTATGTCTGAAATATCCTTTCTCTGAACTTCCCTGGGGCCATGAACCAGGCAGCCTTTGTTGTGGTGGTTCTTATGTGTGCTCTCACGTATCCTTTATCTTTAAACACAATAGATGAAGGGCACTCCCTTGAAGCTTATTTAAATGCAGAGGTTCTAGGTCAGTAGCTATCTAATCCAGTCCTCCTGAGAGATTAGGTGTTGGGTTGGTTGGGTTTGTTTTTTTTCTCTTTGAAAGATTTAACATATTTGCAAAAATGTACCTTGAATATAAATGAAAAATATCATGTTAAATAAATTGCAAGAGGATTTGCTTCATTGAGTTTGTTTGTAATTTACTATGGAATTACTACTGGAGCAAATGTATTGGTGACACTTTATATTTCACTGTAACAGTGATCTAAATAAGATGCAATACAGTACATTGAATTTTTATGCACTTACCTGTAGTTGGGTAGTAAAGCATGAATTATGACATGAATGTACTTCTGTACTGTAGTTAATAGTCAATCATGTCAGTTTTAATAACATGCTCCATAGAAAGATGCAGCCTGAGTATTTTTTAAATTAAGGCATGTTTAACCTAATGTTAATATATTAATCCCCTAAAAGCTTGTCACTAACTTATTACTAGCCCTCTTTCCTTGGGTACATGTATAAATTGTTGTTTAGTTATTGAAAGGGCTGCTCATCACAGTGCAATGCTGCAGGCATTAAGGTTTCTTTTATACCTGCACAAAACCATTTATTTAAGAGTAATTATGCACATTTACATTTCATAGTCATTCAGAGCAGAAACATATTTATGCCACAGGATAAAGACTGACATATGCTTTGCTCCTGGTTTTGTACTATCTGACCCAAATCATAGAATCACAGAATGTTTTGGGTTAAAAAAGGACCCTAAATATCATCTAGTTCCAACTTCCAATGGGGGCAAGGACAGCTCCTACTTGACCAGGTTGCTCAAAGCCCCTTCCAACCTGGCCTTGACCCAAATTCCCCAGAGAAAGGGCCTTTGTTGTCCCTGCTGATTAAGGAGTGAAGACAGGAAAACAGGAGCAGCAGATGTGAAGCCTCTGCACCCGCAAGGCTTTGCTTCTACCTAGAGACACAATTTCCCCAAACCTACCCTGAAAGGGACAGACAGAAAACCTTCAGGCCTTACCTGAAGCAACAGATGTCCACTCTTGAAGGCCACCCCAGGGTCTGGTTGGTGCAGTCTTTGCTTCTGTTCACCAAAATGTTGTTTATTCCTAAGCACGATGAATGGGCTGTATTAGTGATACAGAGATGTCACATAGGTAGGAGAGCCTGCCCCTGCCTACTCTAGTGGTAATAACTTCACCCAGCAGACAAAAGCTGCACAGAAAGCTTCTGCATTCTTTTCTTCACATGATGTGAAGCTGGAGCTGCACGAAGCCAAGGCACAGAGCTGCTGACACAGGTGCTGCTGGCAGGAGGTCCCAGGCACCAGCTGAGCAAGTTTTGTCGTACTCTTTAGAAGAAAAGATGCTGTCTCATTTATTTTCACCTCCCTTTCCTAAGACAAAATGTTTTCTGTTTCTAAGACACCAAAACTCCATGGCTCCTACTGACTTCAGCTGGAACAACATCTGTGTCTCCCTTCTGGGGCTGCAGTGTCACTTCACCAAGGTAGAAAACTAACTTCAGGCATATGAGTACACAAACCCTTCCCTTAGTCTTTCTTCCACTGAAAATATCAGGCCACTGAAAATATCACTCCATAGTGATCTTTCCTTCCCTTAACTGACACCAAGTTAACCTGGACATTAATCACAATAATATTTGTTCCCTTGAATACATAGCTCTAAGACAGAGGTTTGATTATTTGCTAAAACCTCTGGCCTGGCCAGGGAACCCTGGCACAATGACCTGGTTACAGATGTTTGGTGTGACATGGATTTAACCACAGTGAGGACACATTTCTTGTCAGCTAACTTGATTTCCCCTTGGAAATGACTGCCCTGTTCATACAGAAATCAGGATCTGCTTGGAGACACTGTGGGTGGCTGGCACTGTGGGTGCCAACACTGCTGGCCATCTTTTTCCTGTTGTTTGTAACTCGTAGCAGAAATCCATGACCTTGTGAGCTCCAGGTACCAGACACTGCACACAGACACAGCTCCCCTCAGTTCTTTGATCACACAGTAGATCCAGAATATTTCCTTCCCTGCTGCACTGGCAATAGAGTGTGAGGTTCAATGTGAACTCACCAAGTTCCTTTGCTAAATATTGCTCCCAGGAAAACCACCACCTCCCTAAGAGCAAACTGAAGATGCTATTAGTGTAATCAAAGCTGCAACCAGCAGCTCACTGTGGCTTAGGGCCTTGTCACATCAAGCAACACAAAGCAGATAGATTAGGTGCTATGTTTAAATACAAGGAGTTATATATGAATAAAGAAAATCATTAGTAGCCAAGGCAACTAATTGTGATGGAACTTTTTGTTCAAATTCTTTAATAGTACTTGAAGTGTCACATTTCAACCTACACACAGAAACACAAGGAAACTGAAGGACATAAGGAAAGCCATGCTGTTCATGGCAAGGTCCTCGCCAGCAGTGACAAGTCAGAAATACAGACACAGAGGCAGTGTATCCACCTCATTCCCTGATGACCTCTGTCCTGGCTCCCACTAGTTCCTTGATAAGGAGGATTCATCTGCATAGACAATAATTTTCATTAACAGATGGCTGAAGAAGGTGAAGGCCAAGCTCTGTCCCCTTAGTGCTCTAAGAGTATTTTTGCCTTGCCTTGCCTTGCCTGGCCTGGCCTGGCCTGGCCTGGCCTGGCCTGGCCTTGTCTTGCTTTGCCTTGCCTGCCTTTGCCTTTGCCTTTGCCTTTGCCTTTGCCTTTGCCTTTGCCTTTGCCTTTGCCTTTGCCTTTGCCTTTGCCTTTGCCTTTGCCTTTGCCTTTGCCTTTGCCTTTGCCTTGGCCTTGGCCTTGGCCTTGGCCTTGGCCTTGCCTTGCCTTTCCCTTGCCTTGTCTCTGTTCTATTCTATTCTATTCTATTCTATTCTATTCTATTCTATTCTATTCTATTCTATTCTATTCTATTCTATTCTATTCTATTCTATTCTATTCTATTCTATTCTATTCTATTCTATTCTATTCTATTCTATTCCCTCCAAGCATTTTTCCCTTGAACCCATGCAGATTTGCACACAAGCACCCCTTCTAGGGAATTGTGCACGTCTCCTTTCATTCCATGAAGAATCATTTCCCATTGATTTCACTCTGTTTCCCATGATCCTCACCTGATGGCCCCCTTTCATTTATGGGAAGAGTGTGACGAGCCAATTGCTCTGTTATTTACTCTTTTATAGCAAATTCTCTGCACGTTCAGAGGTTTTATCCATTCTTTGAGGGTATGTGGGTGTGAATAGGAATGACACAAGGTTGCTGTAGGGGAGGCTATAGTGCACATCACACAGAGACACAAAACCATCAGGAAGGTGCAGGCAAGATATGTCAGCTCTGACTCAGGGCAAGGGGCAAAATGGCTTCGTGATAAGAAGGGTGGTTTGCACCTCTGAATGGGTCCTGCACAAGTACCATCCAAAATGGGACACAGATTATTAGGAGATTTGGGTGAAGGGTTCATGGTACTACAGAGGAGGTGCATTCAGAAGCGCAAGGACCTGCTGCCAAACTTGTGGCTCATTGCTGTAATTCTGTGAGGGCCCATTGGGCTCTTGGGTTTCTTAAGTCTGACTGTAAATACCAGGCAAATGAGCCAGGAACCCAGTTCCATGTGATATTAGGCAAGTGCTTATATCTGGTTTTGATACTGCCAGTCCCACATGTGCCCTAGAACAACACTGAATCACAGAAACAGAGAATATGCCAAGTTGGAAAGGACCCACAAGGATCATCAGGTCCAACTGCTGGTCCTGTCCTCTGAGGACAACCTCAGGAGTCACACTATGTGGCTGAGAGTATTGTGCAAATCCTCCCTGAACTCTGCCAGGTTTGGTGCTGTGACCAAGGGCCCTGGGGAGCCTGTTCCAGTGTTCAAACACCCTCTGGGGGAAGAACATTTTCTTAATATCCAACAGCTTCAGGCCATTCCCTCGGGTCCTGTCCCTGTCACCACAGAGCAGAGATCAGTGCCTGCCCCTCCTCTTCCCCTCAGGAGGAAGCTGTAACTGCAATGAGGTCTCCCCTCAGTCCCCTCCAGGCAGAACAGACCAAGTGTCCTCAGTCACTCCTCATGTGGCTTCACCTCCAGACCCTTCACCATCTTTATTACCCTCCTTTGGACACTCTCTAATAAGTTTAATATCTTTTTTCATCATGGTGCCCAAAAACACACACACTATTCAAGGTGAGGCTGCCCCAGCTCAGAGTAGAACAGAACAATCCCCTCCCTTGCCCAGCTGGTGATGCTGTTCCTGATGCCCCCAGGACAGAGATGTCCCTCCTGGCTTCCAGGGCACTGCTGACTCACGTTCAACCTGCCATCAACCAGGACCTCCAGGTCCTGTCCCACAGTTGATTTCCAGCCTCTCATTCCCCAGTCTGTCTGTACATCCAGGGCTGCCCATCCCAGCTGCAGATTCTGGCACTTGCCCTTGTTGAACTTAATTGGTTGGTGATTGCCCATCTCTTTGATTTTTCAAGTTTTCTCTGTTAAATGGGAAAGAAATGCCCAGAAATTCTGGTTTTCATTTCTCTCAGAGGTCACCTGCCTCATCCTTTTTTCTTCCCCTCAATAGATTGAAAACTCTGCTGCTGCCCAAGAAGGGGATCTGATATTAAATGGTGGTGAGCAACATGAATGCTTGAAGCAGCTTCATTCTTTCTACCTGCCTGAAAATATCTGCTGCCAGACCCAGACACAATCCCAGCTGAGAGTTCAAGGCCTCCTCAAAAGGAAAAATAACACAGGGAAATATCACCCCTGTTTGCAACTATCTGAAAAGGGCTGCTGCTTTCCAGAGGGAAAAAGGGGTAGGAACAGTTTAAAAGAGGAAGATTGCTCCATCAATGCTTCTTGCCCTGAGATTTGATTCGATCAGACCCCAACCCCAGCTTTCAATGACCTCTGCTTGCTTTCCTACATAACAATTCCTATTATTCCCCCACCCCTTCTGTTCTGAACATGAATTCCTTCAAAATTGGTGTGGAGAGCTGTACACAGTGTTTTTAGACAGTATTTCACCAGCTTTAAGTCATAGGGTTTGCATCTATGATGAATTAATCCCCTCTTCTGACTAATATGTCTTATCATGTGTTTGCCTTTCTATGGCCACACCAAATTGTTGATTTGTAGCCCAGCTTTACTAGTCAGAGCATTTTTCCCTTCAACAGGCACTCTTACTGTCTAATTCCTTGCTTTCTTGCTCCTACCTCTCACTTTTTCTCCTTAAAATCCATACTCTATCTATAAACGCAGCTCCAAAGGTGAACCTGAAGCAAACCAGCCATGCTCAAAGCAAGTGCATTTCTATATTTAGCAGCAAACATTTCGGTTGTGCTGCTGCAGAGTCTTTTTGAAGAGCTGCACCTTCAAAGAGGTCTTCACAGAGCCACTGAGCCAGAAAGCATTGAAGGGGTGTTGTCTACAACTCTGCGTTGCCAAGCTTTTAATTCTTAAGCTTATAGCTGGAGGCAGAGCACAGGGACATTTGCATGGTTATATCTGTTTCTTTGCTTCCTAGAAATTGAAAATAAGGAACACAGGGTGAAAAATTAATGCCAGAACTAAAAAAAAACCCTGTGCATGCCTGTAATAGCACTCTCTCTTTCCCATATATATATATTTTAAATATGCACCAAGACACATTTCATGTCCATTGCCAGGACTCCTAGCTTTTAACACCCATTTGAGTCTTCTTTTCCCCAAATAGATGTGAATATCTATATTCATCCTACATATAGCAATATAACCGTGTTCAATTGAATTCTGCTTACTTAAAACTGCTCCTGACTCTTCTGCTGGTGAGACATTATATTCACTCCTGACTATCTCACTGAAAGTGCCAAACCTCAGGAGAAGATGTAGATGTTGCAAGATGTCTCCTTGACATATGTAGTGTACAAACAGGGTTATAAACTCCGCCTTTTGCAGTTTATTAATTTCAGTATGGTTTATTTTTTTTTATAATCATCTGTGGGGTGTACTTTGTGAAGATACCTTGTCTGTTGTGAGTCCATGAAATTTTGGGTTCACTATTCTGCAGACATAAACAGGGCAGTTCTAAACCAACATTAAAAACATGTGATGACCTCAGTACACCTCACATTTGTTGCTCTGGTTTTTCTGAGTTTTTTTAAAGCCTTTTACTTGTTCATAAGATGGAGTCAGTTCTTTAGTTTCTGTACAATATTAAGGGTCAGTTTTTCACTTTCTCACACTTTGGAACATAAACAACCTTTCTTGTTTTTGTTCACTGTCCTTTGTTTACATATTTCTAGCCTGAAAATAATGTTGGTTGACAGCTGGTCTGGCCAGTGGGGTGAAGGGGTAGTAACCCCAGAAGCCAATCCATAACCAGACCCACAAATGTATAAAAAATGAAAGAAATAAACAGGTTTGTCCTCTTTTTGGGGAGCAGCTTTTCACTGCAGACCTCTTGCCTCCGTGTGTTTGTGTGATGCTTTCACACACATTGAATAAGATGGAGGAGGAAAGTGGGAATTAAGAACATTGTTAATTCTGGAGAAATTCATAGTGCAGAAGGTTTTAATTCTCAAGTGGTTTTAATGTAGATAAACATTTGTATGTTGCCAATTATTTGCATAGCAGTTGTGTGTGTCAGACACAAAGAGCATAAACTGACTGTCTTAATCCTCTGAAACTTAAATAATTTTATATTTACTAGTTAACAGCTAGTTAAAGAGAACAACAAATTTTATATTTTCGAGTAAACAGTGTCTGAGGTTTCTCGTAAAGATAGGCATTTCCTTTTTAAGTATCACATACATTTTCTTTTTTCTAACTTTATTCCCCTATTTAACATTTGCACCATTCTTTACTTCCCTTTCAACTGTCGCCCCAAATATGGCAGGATTTGAGCAGAATAAAGATATTTTTCCTTCTCCCATATCCCAGTGAAGCACCATCTTTGACTAAGTGACCATTGATGTCAATGAGACCTTTGTCTGGGTAAGAATTTCACTGACATCCCAGGATTTGTTTCACAGCTGGCAAAGCACTCCACAGGCTTTGCAGGCAAGTAGCAGTGCCACCACAAAGCCAGGATTATTGGCTCAAACGCCTTTCTCAAGGAAAAGAGTGTTTCCCTGGGTGTAAGAGCTTTGAGGAGATTTCAGGGTTTTCTGACCCATTTTTAGCTTTTGCCAGAGTTAAGGTGAGGAATGTACCACTCATGATTGATGAGAGATCTTCCTGCAGGAGAATGGAATATTTGGGGGTCACATGCCAGCAAACCAGCCCAGGTATGTCAATATTCTGACCCATTTCCAGCTGCTGGTCCCAGGTGATGGATCATTCCAGTGCAATGGAGAACGGGCCTTGCCAGCAGAGTGACTTGCACAGTGCCTGCCTCAGACAAGTCCTGTTAGTACCCAGCTGGTTTTCATTTTCCTGTCCTGTTTTCATATGTAAGTCAATGGGTAGAGAAAGCAGGAGGAAATTTCCCTGTTGTCATATGGAGGATTTGTGACTCTTTCACCTTAAAATCTACACTTGACCCCTAAACAAAGAGAATGTTAAGCTTGAGGAGCCAACACTCTAAGCTGACCTGTGTTGTTCTGCAAAGATAGGAATTTGCTGGTATTTTCAAATGCAGAAACATCTGCAGAAGTGGGTGGAAGGGAAGTGCTTTGGATGCACAGATAATTATTGGGATTGTTACATGATAGATGAGGTTATTTTGTCAGTCCTGTGTACGAGTTCATAATGAGTCTAATCCCCTGAAGTGATGTGACATCCAGTTGCTGCCAGTAAAAGGAAAGACGAGTGCTGCCTGCCTGTCAGACAGAAGATTCAATGGCCTTTTCACTTCAGAGAGGAAAACAAGAATTTGTTATTCAGTATTAATTTCTTTTTCCCTGCCCTGTAAAAGATAAGGATCAACACCAGCAAATTTCTGTTTACAAGATAAAGTAGGTGCTGGATGGGATTTAGGTGCCACCACCACACCCTTGTGATTCCAGAGTGTTGCTCTTCAAATCATTTCATAACCACTTCAGTTACAAAGAGGGTTTCTTTTTCTTTGAGACTTTTTTTTTTTTTTGATGATGAATATATTTTAAAAAGTAATTTGAAAAGAATATAAAATGTTTTAATTGATTTGGTACTCAACAGAAGGACACACACATACAGTGTACTTCAAATCCATTAAAAGTGAGGGGGGAAAAGGGAGAATTTTCTCCCTATCATAGATCAATATTTTGAGTTCATTGTCCTTGACTTTGTTAAAATGCTTTTTATCTCCTGTTACCGTACTTTTGTGCTTGGAATGAGGCATTATTTCTGAAATTCAAGTAGATAAAGTTACTGAGTGTACCCAGTGTAAGTGGAGAGCATAATAGCAAACTATAAAAGTAGAAAATCTGTTTATATGAGTTATGTCACAGCTCCCCTCCCTATCCTCCACCCCTTCTGGAGGACAGCACCAGCTCCAGATAATATCACACTGCTGAATGTACTTGAGCCCACTCATGGTTGTAGGGTGCTTGTTCTCCTCCATCTTGTGTTACTGACGTGTTGCGCTGGCATTTTTCTGGCATATTCTATGTCCTATGATTCCTTGGAATTTTAGAAGAGGATTGAGTCCTGGCACATTAATAAAAACATCCACCAGTTTCACAGAAAATTCAGTTAAATAGACATTTGTTGCACCAAGTTTCATGATCAACTCCAGCTCCTCTACAGTAGCTCTGGGTCAATAGTTCTGTTAGAAATTGCTTTAGAACACCAAAAAAACCCTGTTGCAGCAGAACTCCTACATGTTCTTGACTTAGAACCCGTGCCCTCTCTTGCCACTTTCCCATTTAAGTTACATAACTTTGCTGAGGAACCAGTTTCATGTCATAATGTTCTGGTTTAACCCCAGCTGGCAACTCAGCCCCTCACAGCAGCTCCCTCACTCCTCCACAGTGAGATGGAGGAGAGGATCGGGAGGGTAAAAGTGAGAAAACTCGTGGGTTGAGGTAAATACAGTTTAATAGGTAAAGTAAAAGCCTCATGTACAAGCAAAGCAAAATAAGTAACTAATTCACCACTTCCCATGGGCAGGCAGGTGTTCAGCCTTTCCCAGGAGAGCCAGGCTCCATCACACCTAACAGGGACTGGGAAAGACAAACGTGATCATTCTGAGCATCCCTCCTTCCATTACCTTTATCCTATTGAGGGCAGAATGTGGGGTCGTTGCTCCTGATGTCTGATGTGGGACCTGGAAATATTATCCGTGCATTTTTTCACAGATAGTACTGCAACTCTTCATGGGACTATTTGTCAAGGTTGTCCACAGTTACACCAATCTGCAGCCTCTGGGAAGTATTTCCAGCATGCCTTGTAAATCAAAAGCATTTTCAGTTATTTCTGGAGAGAAATTTTTCAGATTTGAAAACCCCTTGTAAGTTTCTTCCCATAAAAAAAGACACACAACATCAATGTTTTATCCAGTAGAAGGGATCAGGGATCCTGGTGAAATTTTGGCTTAGCCAGGGTGTAATTGTCACTGAATCTTGGCTGTTTCACCTCTTTGAACAAAGCAGAGAAACTCCAAGAGACAACTCATCTATGACTGTGGTTCAGATTTGCCTTCACATGAAGTAACAGATAGAAAGAGCAGCTTTATGTCACTTTCAGCATTCTCTCTTATCTCTTTAAGATCCAGAAGAGCAAGAGCTTCATGCTTTCTCCCATTGCTTATAAATAACTCCCTGAAATTTAGCAGATCAGAGATATATTTGAAGGGTAAAGTCACTATACATTCAGGTAGGATGTCCTTGAATGTACAGTCCCCAGATTATTTTGCATTAATTCTCCTCCAGGATACCCATAAGTTTAAAATTGCTTCCATGCTTTGGAAATGATGCGCTCAGATTTAACTAAAGGCTACATATAAGGATTTAAGCTAGGTACACTGCTAAAATTTAAATTCCTGTCCTGCTTATATTCAGATATGAATAAATCATATATTTCTTAGAAAATAAATCCTACATGGAAGCACAATCTTCCCCCTTAAATCTATGAGCATCCTCTTAGATCAGAGGAAAATCTGCTACAGAAAAGTTTGCTTGAACCTGCATGGCTCAAAAGCTCTTACTTGATATTCACCTCATGCACAGAACTTCCTTCTGCTGAGAACTACACAGAGCATTGGCTGTATCTGGTTTTAAATTGTTTGATAGCTCTTGCATTGCTCAAAAAAGATTTTATGGCTGGTCCTTTTGCTCTGGTGATGATTTGTTGTTCTCTTGTGTTTCATTAAGCTATTATTTGTAAAGTGTTTTGTGATGCATTGCATGAAAGCTGCAATCTAAGCAATTTTATGGGCTGAAGTGACAATTCAGGTATCAACAGGCACGGATTAATGATGCTAATTATTCAAAACAATTGTGTCTTTCTTTAAGTACTTTGTTTAGAGGGAGGGGTAAATTGAAATAAGTGAGTGGATGTTGTGCATAAGAGGTTTAAGCATTTCTGTTGATGGAAGATAAAAGAGGAAATCGAAGAACATGAAAAATTGCTCCAAATAATATCTATTGGAATAAACCTCCTATATGTCATGTAAATTACTCAATAAAATAGGACTGTGCAAGCTACAGAGCAAAACTAATAACACATCCAATAATCCATTTGCAAAATATATAAAAAGGTGTAAAAATGCATCCTTTATCACCTTCACCACTGACTCTAAACTGCAGCAGGCTTGCTGAAGTGGACTGTGCTACCCTAAGATTTTCAGATGGAGGAACAAGTCTACTGAACCCAGCTCTGTTCAGAGCAATCTGTTGAAGAAGTATTAGCCCAGTGAAGAAAAGATAGTTACTGGTTGAAAAACATCCAAGAGGTTTCCTGTCTCTGGGACAGGCTCTCCAAGACCAATATTACATTGTAATCCATAATCCTGGATAATCATTGTGTTTCCTTCTTCACAGCATCATGGTACCTCCATGTTAAGTAAAATATATAACTGCAAGCATGAAGTGCCACTCAAATATAAGGTGAAATATGGTTTATTTTTGTGCTTCTGCTTTCCTTTGGGGTAAAGAATGCTCCAGCCACAATGTGCTGTTGTTTATCCTTGATAGTAGGATTCAATTTCTATCAAATCACTTTTTTTCTAGAGAATATATGATTTTTTAATGTTTGTTAATAATGGGTTCAGTAGATTTTTACCTAAAAGTGCAGATTCTGTTGTGTCCTACAAAAAGAGTGCACATCTAGCTACAGAAACCTGACAGAGCAAATGACTTCCAGTTATCACATGAGAAACTATTTACAAGATTAGGGCTAAAATAAGCAGACACTGAGCAGCAGAGAAATCTCTTTTTACTGATCCACATGCTTTTCTCCCTGTGATTTCTCTGAAGAATTTAGGTACTCACCAACTTTATGACAGAGGAGCTCCTGCACATTTCAGAACAGAAAGAAAATGCACAGGAGAGAAGCTTTTCGCTGTGAGGGCAGTCAGAAAAGAAACAGGAACAGGCTGTCTGAAGATGTTGTGCAGTCTTCATCCCTAGAGATACTCAGAACCAAATCAGACACGGCCCTGGGCACCCTGGGCACTGTGGGCACCCTGCTCCACTTCAGCAGAGGAGTTGGAGGAGATCTCGAGAGGTCCTTATTCATTTCAGCCCTTCTGTGATTCTATGAAATGTCACTTGGAGGACCTCAGTCTTTAGTGACCTGACTGGAGTGGTGGGCTGTGGGGTGTCCAGGATTCCACAGCTCAGAGATTTGTGTTATTGGATGATGTGATTCAACTTCAGTGGGCAGCTGAGCACCAGACACACACTCAGAGGGGGACAGAATTGAAAGGGTAAAAGTGCAAGGACTGGTGGGTTGAGGTAAATTCAAGCAAATACAACAAAATCCAGAAGAATAATCCATATTCTTTAAACTTTTAGATAATGCGTATTTTAGATTCCAATGTCTGGCACTTTAAAAATGCTCACCATTTTTACAGTAAGTAATAATACTTATCTTCCCCTCCCCGCTTCTTTCTTCCCTTCCTGTTCCATCCTGCAATGATTTCTACATGTATTGTTTCTTTACATAAGAAGACAAGGATAGATCCCACACTAAACTACAATCTACTTTGTTGTTCAAACTTCCCATTCCCCTGGAGTGGAGTTTTACCCGTGATGATCTTAAGGCAGATGAATCTACTCTATATCAGGCTATAGGACAATAACCTTTCAGAAACAAGTGCAGTTTCTGCTTGTATTTACCTCCCCTCACCAAGGTCCTCTGCAGAAGGGAAATGTTTGCACTGACTGCTGTATCATGTCCTGTACTGCCACTAGGATCAGCAGGTGGAGAAAACATGAAGCACTTTCTCTGTCAGACTGCAACTTTAGAAAGCCAAAAGCTGTGTAAGTGAAGTGCCTTCTCCTTGTGGCTTTATTTATCGCTCGTGTTAACCAGATTTGGGGAGACAGCTCGGGGAGGTAAGCACAAACTTTCTGTATTAGCCTACTTCACTCGTACTTTTTCTCTCTCCTGCTAGTTCCCCAGGCAGTGTCTGGTACATCAAGAGATTTTTCTTTACTGGTAACTGCAACTAAGAACATCAACCTGCCAGAAATGTCAATCTTCTTTACATAAAAAAATTCCTTCAGCAAAGATATGTATGTTTCCATACAGTGGGGCTTCCAGTTTCACCTGTTTACCCCCTGCTTCCCAAGCATGCATAAGAGTCCCTGTATTTCTGTGCTGCCATGAGAATGATTTGTTCACATTGTTCATTGGTGACTAAATCCTATGCATTATTGAACAACTTGTGGCGATGACAAATCCAGTGAGAACACAAAGTGAATCTCCTGTTTCCTTTCTGTAGGCTTCACATGGGAAAAGAAGATGCTGCTCCACAAAGTAATGAATCCAAAGCATGGCCTCTGTGTCTGTGATGTTCCACTTTTCTTGTCTCCTCCTAGGGCAGAAAGAAAATAAGAGTGGAGCTGAGGGACACACAAAGGTCTGACACTGGTGGTAATTGCCTGCCCTGCTTTCCCCAGCATCTGCAGGCTCAGCTTGGACATCTCTGAAGCACTGCTGCCTTTTGGAAACCAAGGTAAGTCACAGCTTGTGGGTGCAGGGCCATGGACCAAAGCATGACCTGGTTACTAATAAAATCAGGTAATTATCCCCTGATGGTTAGTGTGTATTCATTATAATGTGTCTCTAACGCAAATTATTCAAAAGATTTTAATTGTGTTCTCTCCTCCCTACGCACACTTAACTCCCATTGACAGGGAGATGAGAACAGACCCCCTCCTCTTTCACTCGTTAGCAAGTGTTACAAGGATTATTCTGGTCGGGGAAGGTTTCTGGTGCTCTGCAATGATGTGTCTGACTCATCCCCTATTGTAACAAGTAGGGAAGGTTATTTTTGCAGTGTTAATATGGAAAAGCATGTGGAAAATGTAATACTTCAAAGAGGTGCCTTCTGTGGGAAGTCATTGCTAATTAGGTGGTACGTGGGTGTCATCTGGGTCTCAGTAAACTATAGGTCATGCCAATATTTGAAGCCTCTGAAGATTTTAGCGTAATTAGGGGGGAATAATTAGCATTCCACCTTTCATTGGGAAATTGTGATTAACTGTTTACTAATCTTTTTAAGGATTTTCAGGTTTTCTGGAATTGCTAAGTTCCTTGCTGCTTTCAAAGTTGCTTGCCTAATGACAACCCAAGGGCATGTGGAAATCTTATTGACCATCACAAAAGGTCTCCATCACTCTGATCCAGACAATTACTGTCATCATCTCTTTATGCTGAAATGTCTTTATCTACCTGAAGTCTGAATCATATTGTGCTAAGTTCTGCATCTCAATACAGAAATCCAAGTGCCCTGTCTAACACAAGCAAAAATTGGAAAAGAAATCAGGAGTTTTAACTATTTTGCAGGGAGCCACTCACATGATAAAGAAGATTCAGGACTAGAGAACTGAAGGTATCAGACTGGCAGCACTGTTCCTCCCAGCCAGAAATGTAAAGAGTATCTTACTCTCTTCCCAGTGGGTTTTAGAGAGATTAACCCCAGGGTGCCACATGACTTCTTTTGATGAAGACACACAGTCCACACAGACATGGTGAGTACAGCAGGAGACAGATATGTGAGCAAACTTTAAACCAGATAACTTAGATACTAATTACACCGTGGTCATAGCTCAATCCCCCTGGGGCTCTGGAGCCATCTCATGCTGAACTCCTTGATGCTATTCAATCAAATGCTCTTTTAGGTGTGTGCCCAGAGCCACAGTCAAACTTTTGATTGATACAAGTTTTACCCATATTATGAAGCTTTTCAGTTCTTGCTATTGTTGGGTTGTGTGCAGTATGAACCAACCCCAGCAGAGCTGTCCTCTGAGGTTGCTGCTCCCTCACAGAGAATCTGTCCCTGTGGTTTTGTTATGGACATTGCTGTCTTGTGATCAGCCATGGAATGCAACTTCCAAGTCAAAATTCCCTGAATTTGGCAGATTTATGCTTCTTGTGAGAGGAGTACAGAATCAGATCATTTTCATGGAATAACAAAGTACACTTTTTGCCCTGCACCCAAATAGACAGAAGTTTAGCCTCCAAGGACATCTGCCAAGGCATGCAAGGGGTCCATCCACGATCCAGACAAGAGTCCAGGACCCACTGCTCTCTCTGATAGATCTTGAATATCAATTCCATTAGAGCCAGGGGACAAAGCCTCCCCACTTTTAAAATAAGTTTTTTTATAACATAGCTGAGAGCATCCTAACATATCCTGTGGTAAGCATCTGGAGCTCCTGAAGCTCCAAGACATGACTATTTTGCAGCATTCATGCCTTGTGACCCAATCTAATAGTCTTCTTGCGTCCTAAGGGGACAGAGGTTTTTTCCTGATTTGATGTGTAAAGCTGACAGACACTCCTCAGCAGGAACACTTGTCCCAAAGTAGGATCTGAATGTCATTCTGCAGGAAAATGGCACCACCCTGATCATGCTCTACCATGGCTTTCCTCTTCTCATCTGCAGGCACAGAAGTGTCACCTTGCCATTAGAAACACAACCTGACCCCAAAAGGCTTTGATGGTGTTAAGCAGGGCGGAGCAAAGCCTCAGTATTTTTGATTCCCTGATGACTTCACTGCCTTTTGGGCTGACTGTGGGATGCCCTCTTTGGGGTACCCCAAGGCACTTTGCTGTGTGCTGTTTCAGCTGGTGCCAGGCAGCAGGACCAGCCAAGGCTCAGGTGGCAGCAGGGACCTGCAGCCCTCTCCTGTTCAACGCCCTCCGCAAGCACCAAGGACCATATGTTGTTCCTGGCAGGTGCAATCAGCAAGACTGAACGAAGGAGCTGGCAGTGCCCTGCCCTCCCTGAAGCACCACAGAAACTGGAGGAGTTGCCAGCCATTGACAGGCAGGAGATTCGGCCCAGGGCCATCTGTCCACACTCACTTTCTGCTGCTGCTGGTGCTGATGCCCAGCAGGTTCCCACAGGCCTGCAGAATGAACTGCGCCTGACCTCGCAGAAAAAGCCGGCGCTGAGAGGGAAATGTGACAAGAAGCTTGGAACTTTCAGTTTTCAAAAAGAGGTATGGATGTAGGAGAAAATTAAGGAGAAGAGGAAGAACAGCCTGACCACCTACCTTGCTGGAACAGAAATTTGTGTCACCATATGTGCGTGCTGCAGGGCCTCGGGGGTACTGTGCTCGGAGGAGAGGCAATATCATCATCCAAAAAATTAATAATAGTGGTGCAGATAAAGATTGTGGTTTAATTACTCACACTAAAAGCTCAGTAGAGAAAGCAAGTGCTGAAAGTGACATGACAGGTCCTGCTGGCCTACCTGGTTTAGACATGATTTTGCCTTAGACACATCACTGGACTTCCCAGTAATGTGCATAAACACACGAGTACACTAGGGGCTGGATAATGCTGAGGGAAGTTTGCAGGATATGCTGGGGGCAGCAGGCAGTTCCCATACACTAAATCACCCTTTAAAATAAATGCATGGAGGCAAGGACGTGTCCCACAGCCTGAAACCCTGACTTTCAGATCAGCTTGGCAAAGCAACTCCAAATAGCCAGACTTGAGAGAGCAAGAGTTTCAAAGAGATGAGGAAAAGCAAGAAATTTAAATGTGCTCCATGATAACAAGACCAAGCAAATCACCCCCAAATGCCAGAGAAGCAGCCAGTGACTGGAACCATTCCCAGAGGTGGTTGCAGCCCAGGCCAGCTCCATGGAGCCATCTTCTTTCTCTCTACTCTGTGTTTCTGTGTGTTTGTGAGAAATCTCTGAGCCATGCGGGAGCAGGAGGGGGACACTGGGCTCAAACGGGCTGTAATTGTTGCCCAGGGACACTAGATGGAGAAAAGCCTTTAGGGATAGAGAGTAGGTGAGGGGCTGTGTCACCATTCTTACAGGAAAAAACACAGGGAGTAAAGTGCCCTCCACTCACCATTATTGATGCTGTTGGCTTTAAGTTTTGCTTAAAAGCTTTCTGTTTTCGGATCCCATTACAGCTCCATGCAGGCCATTAGTTAATTAAGTTATTCCACCAGAGTCTGTCAAAGCTTGGATCTGTTATTACTGTCAGCTCTCCCAGGTTTCCCCTCACCTCTCTCCCCTTCACCCCTCATCACTGGCAGATTGCAAAATACAACAAAAAGCAAGATCCTGAGTAGATTAAAAAAGTTATTTTATCCTTTATGAGGCTGAGGCAACACATTTTCCCTGTCCTAAGTACATCACATCACTATTTCCACACAACTGTGCAACACACAGCCTTCAAAAAAACTTACCAAAAACATCATCAGAAGTCTTTGCCTATTTTTCGTCCCTCACAAGCATGTTTCTGCCTCCCCATGACACAGCTCCTGGGAAGAGGATTTTACTTATAACAAGAGAAACTCTTGATATGGAGCAGCCAAGCCATCTGTGCATGGTAGCAACAAGGCACTGGCCTCCTCCAGGACATAGAGAGGAAGAAACAAATTGGAAAAGCAAAAAAATTACAGGTGTCTCCACCTCTGTTTGCCCTACTTTGTGTGCCAACATCAACAGCTTTGGCTGGGAAACAATCTCCTATGGAACCCATAAATTCTTGCTTGAGCTCTGGGGTGTCTCATGGTGTCTGAGCTGATGGAGCTCAGAGTAACTCCAAAAGTGGAAATGATGGACCTATTGAACAGAGCTTTATAGCAAAGTGTCCTACTGGTGTGGCCCCCAAGACCTTTGTTACTTTTGTGTTCTGCTCTGTGCTCTGTCATTGCACCAGTCTGGCTCCACACTTGATTTCTGCACATCACACTGCCCAGCCCCGTATCTGTTTGATGGCCTTAATGAGCTAACTGATGATGCTCTAGACTGACTGTCCCAGTGGCAGCCTGTTAATTAAAATCAAAGCATGCAAGAGAATTCTGTTTATGACTAGGTATCTATATGCAAAACCTGCAGATGGTACTGGTGGCCTCTGAAGACTCTCTGGATGCAGCCCTCAAAAGAATGGACACAAAGTGCTCTGATGCATACACTGATGTGTGGAAAAGTGTGATGGGCTGGAGTTTCAAGGCCTGAATAAAGAAATCAGGACTGTTTGTTATCATGTGATGCATTCAAAGAACTGTTTTTGTGGAGAGTCGTATGCAGAGGGCTCTAAATATCAAATCAGTCTTAGAACAAGACCAAGTTACTTTGATCAAGGAGCAGTTGTCACTACAGAGAAGAGTCAATGCAAATGTTAAATCTTGTACTTGACAGGCAAAATTTGGCTCTTATTGTCACAGGCTTGAGGGTCATCACAGCATCCTTCCAATTCTGAAATGATCCATGCAGTTATTTACCTTGCTCTTGTTAGCTGCAGATTTCACAGCTGATAAAACCTTGCTGCTGTGCTTTCCACATGCAGCAGGCAGTTTGTTCTTCAACAGAAAGGGCATGGTGCAGTCATCACCAGGGGATCCAGGTCTCATTTTACCCAGTGCAAAAGCAGAAGCCAAAGGCTGCTCAGCAAAGAGAAGAAGCAAACTGTTTTTGACAAGGGACAACATTCTGTATTTAGACTTCTTATCAGAACATGTAAGAGTTTGGGAATTTGCTTCTTACATTTTCTAAGAGTGTAATTTTAGCCTCACTAAATTAGCTATCCTTTTTCCTTTCTTAATGTCTTCATGGCAAGCCATAGCCAGCAATGATGCAAGATAATCCAGAACTTGCCCCTTATGGGATGCAGGTCGTGGTCTTCTTCATCAAACACCATCCAAGGTGTGGAGGTTTTATCAGTTAACTGGCCTTACAAAGTCAAGAAACTAGTAACTTGTGGCTGTAGAGCAGTTCCTCCCAAGGCAGAAAAAATAATCTGCGTGGGTGTGTTTGAGCAGGAGGAGAAAGCTGGGAGTGTCAAGAGAGTAAGCAACAATTTTCTTGCTTTTTCCAGAGCCAAAAAGTTTTTTGTTATCAAGTATTGAGACTATGTCAAGTAGACTGAATTACAGACAGGTCAATGACGAAGGTGTGAACTTAACTGAAAACATAGAGAAGGAAATAAGATGAAAGTTGAAAGCAGCAACAGGGACTCTAAATCCAGCTGCATTAAAACTCAGTTCAGGATCTCGTAAGACCCTAAAATTCCTCAAGAGCTGGCCATGAAGTTGAGAGTAGCCATTGCTGCAGTCGTGAATGGTTAACTGAGCTTGTGATACCTTGTGTTTAAGGAATCAGTGAAAAGCAAACCAGTTTGGAAGTAATCCTTAAATAAAGCTCTTGCAGTGCCTTAGGACAGATTCTTCTTACATGAAACTACTGAGACTTATCATCATCTTTCTTGTGGGAAAAGGGGGCAAAATGCAGAAGGTCATGTAGTCTTTCTCCCTGCCCTAAGACAGCATATGGTCTGCCTAAAATAACATCTGACAGACTTGCAGGAGGGAAAAGCCTAAAAAGCAAATACTAAAACTCTGAAACCTGTAGGCTCAAAATTAAGCACTGCATTCACTCCACAGACACCACATCTTAGAGCTGTCAGAGCTGAGGGATAGTCAGTGCCTGGACATAAGCAAAGGCACTGTAACTTGTGGTTCTTAGCACTTTCTGTGTGGCTGCCAGCTGAAATGACAATGGTAAAAGGCTAGGAACCAGCCAGGAGTGCCTCATCAAGACATTTGTCTTACAGCACTGTAAGAAAACATGTCTAGAAAGAGGCAGCTGGACGGAATTTTGTGCAAAGGACTGGACTTGTAGCTAGAGAAAGTAGAAGAAGCATCCAAGTTCCAACACCCCAAAGACGCAGCAGCTTGTTCCCAGCAGTTCCTTATTCAGGACCATGGAGTATCCAAGCGGAGTGTTTCCTTTTTCTGTTAACTTGGCCCCATTTGCACTGCTTTGAGTGCAACCAGCCTTGTGGCACTGGGACAGCAATGAAGCTGCAGATGTGATGAGACCCCCCCAACATGGCCACGCCAGTGGTCACAGAAGATTGGGCACATTCTGAGGAATGGTTCACTCTGGTTCTACATGAGAGTGGGCACAGATCCTATGGATCATTTCTTCTGCCCCTCCACAGAAAGGCCAAGTGTATCTCTGGTCCTAAAAGGTGGTGGTATGATCCATTGATCAGTGGATCAAAATGACAGACTTGACTAAGTAGGAAAAGACACCAGTTCTGTTTCTCACTCTACCAGGGAAACAATTCAGCCTCTTTGCCTCTATTTGTGTTTCCCATTTTTTATCATCTTCAGAAGTTGCTCTTCTGGAGCAGGAGCTGTTTTTCAAGACAGTGCCACTGATGCAGCACTGCTCACCAGCTCCCAGCTTGTCCCCTTTCCTCTCTGGAGGCAACCACACTTCTCTCCCAGTACTTCTCCATTTATGTCCTGATGCTACCCTTCAACTGTGCTGGTACAGCAAAGGAGGAATGATGAAGCTGTGCCAAAGCATCTCCTCCCCTTCCTCTTTTTGTTGCTTGGTGTTTGGCTCATTTTTACTGTGAAACCCAGAAACAGCTGTGGGGATGGGGCACTGGTGGCCCAAATGGTCAGGTCCAGGAGGGGCAGGAGGAAGAGAGGTGGTTGAGGGGTTCTGCTGCATGGGTGTAAACTGTGCTCCCACTGTGTCTGCAGGGCCTGGTGCCAGGGCCAGCCTGCAATCTAATCTGGTTCTACTGGTTATTAACGTGGAGTGATGGGCTATGACAGACATTAAGCCCACGAGCACACTGATGCTCAGCATGCAAAGCCTCTCTCTCTGAGATGGGTTCTCTGAGGCCACTGTGAAAAGCCTCACTGATCTGAGAGTGCTCTGATGTCACCCCAGCCAACCTGACCCCAAATGCTCGCAGAACAAGCACCAAGCGCTCTATTTTGCATTGCCTGTAACATCCCAAAACAGTGTCTGACTTCTCAATTAGTCCAAAAGAGGACTGCAAACTTGAAATCCAAACTGATGGACTGTGAAATCCATATCACATTGTCACCCACAGCACACTTTCCCTGCTCTGCACTGAGCTATAAATAGACTTTCATTATTAGCAAGCAGACAAAGGCAGCCTGGAAGATGTTCCACGCCGACACTACTCCTGCCTTATGGATATTTTGTTTTCACCTTGGTATAGGAGTGAAGATGGGGACAAGCAGGGAGGGGCTGAGCAACAGCAACAGTGCTGAAATCACTTCTTCCTGTAACCAGGTTATTTCTGGGCTTTGTCTTGGGTTTTGTTTGTGGTGTTTTTTTTTTTTTTTTTTTTAAACATTCTGTCCCCTGGAGCCAAGAGGCTCAGAATACATTACCCAGTACTACAGAATGCATTACACCGACCTCCTCTCTTAGGTCATTTATTTAACTTAACTATTGGAATAGTTAAGGTTTTGGAATTTGACTATCAACTCCTAAACAGTGCAGTCATTAAGCCCATAATATTTTCTTTCTCCAAGTTTTATTTGTTAAAAAAAAACCCTAAACAATAAGGAATCTGTTTTTTGTTTTAACCATTTCAATGCCTTACAGGAGCTATTAACTTGGAAAAAATGGAAGGGACTTGACTTTTCCAAGGGGAGGCAAACCCTGACATGTCTGTCTCTATCACAGATTCCATCTTTGTGAATAAAGAACTTGGATGTGCCTTTCTGAATAAAACCAAATCCACTGCAAAAGTGTCTGATCACAAACACTGCCGAGACACAGAAGCTGTGACCTGGAGGCATAAACCTGAAGATTTGTATTCTTTAACCACCATACATAGACACCCTTAGTGCACCTTTTATTCCATGGTCCTTCCTTCTTTCACAAAAAAGGAAATCACATTAGTAGCTGAAATGAGGAAGATGGTTTGATTTTCCTGCTCATTCATATTTGGAGTCTCTGCCCTTCCTATGCCCTGGTCCCCTGACATGCAGCAGCTCAATTTCTGCTTGGTTCCTTGGCATTTACAACAAGGTCAATTAAACAAGGCATTGGCTGTCCATTATTTGTACAGCAGGAGTTTATTCCTGGACTAACAGAATGAAACGGCTTGGCAGAAAACCCAGGAGGGTTTAGTTTTGGATCACAGCAGACTGAAGTTCTGAGATAACTGGTTGTGTTCATTTGCTCTGCAAGCTGCCCCTTTGTATCTCAGCTTTCTTTGAAAATGAAGCAACCCCCCAAATGTCCACAACCCTTGCATGCTGTGCCTGTGAAGAAAATCTCACTCACAGGGCTGTGTGTGAGGGCGTTGTTCCATTAATTTTTATTTCCCAGAGCAGAGGAGTTAGCATCTTCCCAGTCCCCTTTTGAGCCCTGCTGGCCTTTTCTTCCCCATGGCAGCTTCTGCTGAGCTGCTAAAATGGTTTGCAAGGCTCTGCTGGAAATTGGTTCTTTGGGCAATGGGAACAGAGGAGTACGTTGAAACCAAATCACTGCACTTGGCCTACCTGTGTAAAATAATCAAGGTTTTAAAAGTTTTGGGTTCAGCGATTCAGTTTAATGTATGTCCCATAAGGGGTAGCATTATAAAGAGACAGGACATCGCAGCTTGGGAGCATGGACATGTAATTTTGACACTGAAGGAGCTGGAAAGAAAACGTTAGGTATTACTAGAGCTACATCCCTGAACAGGCTTGGAACAACAGCTTTGAGAGAAGTAACCAGTCCAGTCATTTTCAGGAAGTCCTGCCTGAGTGGTTAATAACCATATAATCAAGATAATTCTGATTCTTCCTGACAGAGTGATGTGGGGGTCACACATCAGTGGATGATGCCTTCTGTGGGATGCCTTGGTGAACAGTGCAGGGAAATGCAGCTAAGAATCTATTATACTCTTATTCAAATGTTTCCCCACAAAATCTAAATTCAAAGACCATAACAAAACTCAGAAGTATAGCATAGAAACCTGCACTTCATTTTTGCTTTTTTTTTGTGGTTTATTATTTGTGGTTTTTCTATGCCACTGTTCCTGAATTTCTACAGGTGATGAAAACAAGTTTCCTAGTTTCTGAAGGTGTACAAAGCTATGACCAACCCTAATAACTTTCATTTGCATAACCCTTTTTAAGAAAAACTGAAGTCTAATTAAAGTTCATGTGACACAAAGATGCTTGGGAACTCTAGAGTGCACACTTGCTGTGTAATGAAACTAATATCAGGACAATAAGGAATATTAGCAGAAAAACAGATGCTCCTGAGTCATAATAACAGCTGTAAAAAAGGGAAGATAACTGGATGTTTTAAATCTATGAAGTGCTTTTGCTTTGTGTATTGACACAGGTAATGAGTTCTACAGAAAGAAAGCTACACTTGAAAGCCTTTAACACTAAAAGCTTAATTTAGTGTACAATGAATAATACAGGGAGCCCATTCACGGGTCGATCCGAATGGGATGAGAGAGCACCAAAGGAGCAGACAGATCATGTTAATAGGAAGCTTGAAACTTATTTAAAAATCTATACTGTAGTTAAAATTAGAACACAAATTGGAACTTGGCATTCTGTTGCTCAGGAAATTGGTAATGGGATACTAAAGCCTTGCACTTCTCTCTGTCTGGGCCTGGATGGAGGAGGACAAAGGCGATGACAGCCACAATGTCGTTTACTGCAGGGAGTCATTAAAGAAAGTACTAACACAAAGAAATCAGCCTTTTCCAGCTATTCACAGTGTGGTGCGTGCTGTATTCCTCTATTAGTCCAAGTGTAGGAAAATATGGATCAAAATATAGAAGCAGATGTTATTATCTTCTTCATGACTATTTCAGGGATTGATGATAATTTTGACTTTTTTTTTTTTTTTTTTTTTTTTTAGGAGTGAATTCACAAATACCATTCAGCCTTCTGTGGCCAGTGGTTTCATCTGCATCAGATACACCACTGAGACTTCTGGCTGTCTTGGTTTGGCAAGACAGGTATCTGTCAGGGAAAGTTGGAGCTCACCTTGGAATGGAGAGTGTAAACCCCCTCCCTCCAAATTATTATAATTTTGAAATTAGGGGCTTTCGAGTTAAAAGATGGGAATAGGAATAACAGTTCTTTACTAGCAATATTAAAAATACAAATGCAGTAGTGCAAAAAAACAAACAAGAAAACCAACAAAAGTCCTAGAAAACCCAAACAGAGTCAGAGATATGACCTGACACCCTGCTGTCAGGGTGTTGGAAGCAGTCCAAATAAATCCTCCTGGAGTAACAGGTGTTGTTCTGCGGAGTAGAGATGATCCTGTAGAAAAAGGGTCAAGTGATGTCAAGATGGGTCTGGTCTTCCTCCGAGAATCCAGTGGTAAAGAGGCTGCTCGGTGTTCCTACATCTCAGTTTTTATCTTGGTAGAAACAGTTGGCTCCTCCCCACTGGGTGGAACATCTCACAATGGGATGATGTAATGTGTCATGGCACTGGTGAGCCTTAATGGCCCATTAACAGAAGATATCACCCAGAGGGTGGACAGTGGTGAGCGAGATAAGAAACACTGCCCCACCTGGTTTTAACAGCTGGTCTATTATCAGAAGGCATCCGCCCTCCCCTCCTCTGGAGTTACAGGAGATAAAGAACAAACATCTCCCCAGCTGGTTTCAACAGATGAAATAGAATACACTTTTTTTTTTTTTTATTACATAACCCAAAGCCCCTGGCTTAAAGAGCTTTTGGCCAAGCCTGATGGTGCCCAGTGTCCCCACCAATCAGAGACAAAGGTCAATGAGCAGGGTTTGTCTCTTTTCCAGAGGGAAACTATTCTTATCCCAAAGTCCATCCTTACAGACAGGCAATGTTTATCAGGACAGATCCTCAAAGCTAACGTGAGAGAAGGAGAAGAAAACAATCTTTTGGCAGGATGATGCCTTTGAGTTAGGGCAGAGCCACCACCCAGGGGCAAATATTTCACTTCACTGTTCCATTTTTCATAATCTTGTACTGAGACTCTGTGGCTCTTTCCAAGCCACTGAATTCACTATATCTGAACCACAAGCAGGGGAAGCAGAAAGCAGGAAAAAGACCTTGTAAAACCCAATATTTAGGAAAAAAATAAAGCAGACAGCAGTCTATATCTCATCACAAAGGGACCAGAGCAGCTGGGTGACTTCCCCCTATAATCTAACACCCAGGAACATGGTCCCACAGCGAGACCTCAGGAGATGCAGACCATCAGGTGGATTCACATCCTGGAGGAAAAGGTGCCCAGAGATTCTAGGAAACACTCCTGCTGTTAATTTTGGAAATAAACCACAGTAAAGAAATTACCAGTAATTCTTAGGATAATTGTTTCCCAGAGTCATAGGAACAATGGAGAGTGGTTAAATAACTTCTTGTTATTTTAAAACATATAAAAAGTATTTTAAAAAAATTAAAAATCTGTGTTCTGAGCAATGCCTTACGCAAACATAATGATTTTTAAAACAATTATAGGCTTCACTGGAGGAATAGTCACAATTTTTTTGCCACTGCCTGATTGCATTTTTTTTTCCTTAATAAAGCCTGACTTCCCTGGCTGACAATTTAATTATTAGGGTAATGTGATGGATAAAGGGACTTGCTCTGCAGTGCCTCCCACTTGCTAAACATTTGCTTGCACTCACAGCTGCAAAAAATGCCAGTTCCTCAAAGCAAAGATCATACTTTCCTTGTTTTCAGTGTCCTTAACACTTACTACATGAACTTTTCAAAAAAACCCTTCCACCACTAAGTCCATCTTATGAAAGCCAGGGCTATATAAGGCTGCAGATTACTGGAAGTACCAGCCTTGAGCTGCTCTTGAGTGGCCACGCAAAAAACCAATCTCTTCTGCTTCATGGGGATTATTTGAGAGGCTCCAGAAAAGCACTTCAAGAATTTTGATCACAGGTCTACAGTGTCTACAAGCAGCATCTGTTCCAAATCAATTTTTTAGACTATTTGATTAAAAAAAATTAAAATAATAAAGTCAGAAGATGTGAGGCTCCAGAATAACCACATAATCAATAGAGACAAAACTGCACAATCAATAGAGACAGTGGCTGACTAGAGATGAAAAATCTTGAGCAATAGGACAACAAACTTTACTGCAGATGTGTTATTACATGCTGTCATAAAAATTGCAAAATATTGCAGAATGATCTTCTGATGCTGGGAGAGAAACCCAAAATTAAATTTCTGTGTCAATAAATACCAAAAAAAATAGCATGGTGGGTCTAGAAAAAACACCCCAAACAAACACCTTTGCTACTTGTATTGCCAGTGCAGCACGCGTGTTTCTGGTTATCCCATCTAAGAAAGGTACAGAAGAATCTGATTACTAAAGAAAAAGTCAAGAGAGGGGAACAAAGCTAGATAACAGCTCTGACCCATGACAGAGTCTTTAGCCTTGAAAAGCAGGAGATGTGGAGATGCTGTAACAGAATTTGACTCAGCATGGAGTCATTACACAAGGACTAGTGAGTACCAGATGAGATGATCAGCCAGAAGATTTACACAAAGAAGTGCTTGCTCACACAGTGCATAATTAAATCATGGAATTCATCACAATAAGATGCTCTGGAAGTTATAAATAGGTTCAAGAAGCAATTAGGCACTGTGTGGATGAAAGGACTATCAGGGCCTGTTAAACTCAGAGCAGCATGAGAAAACCCCAAGTTGGAATCTGCCTGAAGAGGGAGGAAAATGCTACAGAAATAGAGCAATATCAGCCTATTTCTGCTTTATTTTGGTATTCTTTCATTAGGTATCTTCCATGACCATGGGTAGATGCAGATTATTGGGCTGAAAAGATCACCATCTGAGGCAGAAGGTTCTTTGACACCTTAACTCCAGTCTTGGAACCTCAAATACATCTGCACATGAGGTGTTACCCCAAGAAAGTCCCATTCCAAGCCTCCTTCAGTGGGATGAGCAAGAAAACTGGAATATAGTTACAGTAAGGACAGCATGTTCTGGAAAGACAGGAAGGAAAGAGGATTTTGTGCCAAAATGTGTGCTTTTCCCATGAAGTTCAGAAATGATGTGGGTTTGCTGCTGTCTCCAGGTGAGTATGAGGGGGAGTAATAGAAGGAGATGCATCTTCTGTGGACTGTGAATACCTGAATGAGAGCTTGTAGTGTCAATAAGAAGAATCAAGTGCCCAAATATTTGCTGGGAGAGCATGGTGGGTTCAAACTATCTGTAACATCCTTGAAATGAATCAGGAACATATTGAACAGTAAAGGAAATTATAAAGGGACAAAATGTTTTGGATTTGGCTCTAATAGAGAGGAACTGGAAAAGAATCTGAAAAGGGGAGGTGAAGGGTGAAAGGGCTGTAAGTCACTATTCTTAGAAAAAAAATTAAAGAGGCAGAGAAAGAAGAGTAAGGATAATGGACTTCCAAAATAATAATTAAAAAAAAAATTTAAAATAGCAAATTTCAGCAAGCCCAGGGAACTAATCTAAAGGGTGTCTTGGGAAGGTAATTTAAGGGATAAAGGAGGGCAGAAGAGCTGGTAGTTACAGTAAGAGACTGTATTAAAGGCACAATAGCAGCCTATCTTGATACAGAGGAAGGACAGAGAGCACTGTGAGAAGCCATTACAACTGCATCAGGAGTACTTGAAGGGCCCAAAAATAAACTAAGAAAAAGAAATAATGACACAAAAGGGAAAAAAAAGTCCATCATTAAGGACAAGGGATGAAAACCTCAGTGAGGGTTTGGGATTAAATGGGTTGTGGGTTGAAAGGATCATAAAGAGTAACACAAAAAGGTCTTAAAAATACATTGAAAGTAGGAAAAACCATAGGAAATTACTGGCCCATTACTTTACAGGGAATGATAATAAATAGTACATGATCCAAAGAAGACTGACAAATTCATTGCTTTGCTGCAGACTATGTTAAAAAATTATGAACAGCTACTTAAGCCAATTAATTTTAAAAAGATGATAAGAGGACAAAGCTCCAACAAAAAATGAGTAGGTTAAAGACTGTGTAGATAAGATAGAGTTATTGAAATTCATAAGGTGTCATGTAATTCAAAGGATTTTGAAGGAGTTCACCAAAATTATCTGTGAACCATTTGCAATTACCTCTGAAGACTTGAGGAGGACACAAGAGAGGCCAGAGTACTGAAGAAGATAAAGGAGAGACCATAAAGGAGAACCCAAACCCATGAGGCCAGTCAGCCTCACCTTTATCCTCAGGCTGCCTCTGGAAGGAGTCACTGAACAGTCCACAGGCACTTTGGTAAGAAACAGTCAATGGGAAACAGCCATCAGGGATTTGAAAATAATATCTCATGTCAGATCAACCAAATTTCCTCTTTGACAAGGCAGCCCAAGGGTTGGATGAGAAGGCAGTGGTAGATATGTTCTCAGCTGACTTCACTGAGGCTTTCTTACAGCCTCGTGTAACATCCTACAAGCAGCTCAGAGGAAGACAAGACACAGAGTATTTCCAAAATGTTTTTCATCATTGTGAACATATTTACCCACACTCCAGATGCTATTTTTTTCTGCCCTGAGAATGTCAAACATTCAAAGTTTGTGTAGTCAGTCTATCTTAGCTGCTTTGAGGACAGACAGAAGGACACGAAGCTGCCATGCATTAGCTGCTGCACAAAACCTGGCCCTTTCCCACTGATAAATGTGAGGCAGCTGAAGGTGCCACATAACTTCTTTCTTTCCAATGACAGATCAGAAGATGCAAAAAAAAAAAAAAAAACACCAAATCCAACCCCCCTTGTCTGTCCCTCTGCATACAGGAACTGGTCATTGCCCTGGTGAAGTTAATGAGTTGTGCCCAGTCATTAAACCTTTCCCTTTAATGAACCCTGTGCACAAGGGTGAAGCTGAGATTTCATGTGTCTTGGATTCAGGTAACCACAGCATTTCAACTGTAAATTGCAGCCTGCTATCAAACTCAGAGAGCATTACAAGGGCTCCTCTGGGGGTCTTTCATGCATGTGGCTCATTCAATACTACCTGTAATACTTTGGATGATACTATAGAAAAGATACATAAAATTTGCTGATAAAGCCGAGAGGTCTTGCAGAGACCCCAGAGGGTAGGATGACAAACAAAAATGGTCTTGGCATATTGAGGAATTGCTCTGATATAAAATAAAAAAATCAATAAATAAGTGTTCTGCTTAGGAAGAATTCCAGTGTAAAATAAGAAATAACTGGCAAGGCAGCAATGCTGCAGAAAAGAAGTCAGGGTGAGAGCTGAGCACTAAACAGGACTCAACAATGTGCTGCTGTAGCAAAAAAGGCACAGCTCATTCCTGACTGAATTGACATATGGAAGACACAGGAGGTAATTAGGATTATTCTCCTTTATCTTGGTGGTGAGACCTCAGCTGGAGTGTTGTGTCTAGGATTGGGCATCCCACTAGGATGTAGAAGGATTGGAGAGAGTCCAGAGGAAAATAGCAAGGATAGCAAGTTTAAAAACAGCCTATGGGAAAACTGGCTTTCTTTTGTTTAGGAAATCATGATATGATTTATCAGTGATAAAGAGAGATGTATCAATGGTCTCCCAGCCCATAGAAGGGTATGGAAGAGGCCTATCAAGGAAGAAAAGTTTGCAGAGTAAATTTTTCACATTAGATTGATAGATTGTGCTAATAAAGGGCAGCAGAAATCCCTCAGAGAATGTGGAGAGTTCCTCCTACAGAGTTTTTAAAGAACAGGTTAGACAGATACAGATCACTGGTGAGTTAAAGATGTGATTAATGCTGATCTGTGTAAGGATAAATATCCTTCCAGCCCACATCCCTGAGTGAGGAAAGGTCCTTTTTCTTCTTTCTCCCTCATATTGAAAAACTCTATTTCTGCACTTGGGAGGGAACAATGTAAATCAAAATGGAGGAACCAGAATGACATCACCTGGCTGAACACAATGAAAGCCAGGAAGGAGCTGTAACAGCTTCAAGGGATGGCTGAAGGCTGGACTCAGAGGGAACAGAGGTGCTTCTCTGCAGCTCTGAATCAAAAAATCATAGTCAAGATTTTAAAATTCCTTTTGTCAGCATCTTCTTGCTCTGGACAGCTGCATGCTGAGCACAGGGAAGACAGACCCCTCCTCACTCAGCATGCTCTGGACACTCCTCTAATCTTTTGGATACTGTGTTGTGTGTGGCCTTGAGGAATGGGTAATTTCTGCACCACACTCATCCTTTATTCCTTGAGTTCAAGCCTTGTCACCTTTTTCCTACCCTGTGGCTCAAAGAATTATTGCAAATGGGAGCCGGCAAAGAAGTTTTCACACACACAGTTGTCAGAAAATAACACAAAACAAAAATCAGCATTCAAGGGATATTATCTGAAAATGTCATCTTTACTCTATAAGTAAAGAATTTCTTATTTTTGAATGCTTACTAAACGTATTTTTTATGAAGTTTGTCACCATCTAAACTGCTGCTCCTGTCAGATTCCCTCATTTCGTGTCCCGTCTCCTCCCCAAATTATCTACTTAAGGAGCAAGTAAAAAACATTTCCTGTAGATTTCATTTTGTCAGCAGAACGGGCTGATTTAAATCATGTGCATGAATGACTATTGCAGTGCTTTAAAGTTGTCCCAGCTACTTCCTCCCAAGAACAAACCAGAGGTTATGTTACCATAATATCTGCTTTCTAAAAAAAGAGAGGGGCTTCTGACTTGCCGTGCCCATTCTTGTATCTTACCCCAGGCAAAGAATGACATATGTCAGGGTAAAATCTAGTTTTAAATGCTTTCCTTCCCTGAAAAGCCCATCTTTCATTCTGGAGCATACTTAGAAAACTAAATGTCACCAAAGAAAACATTCCTTGAAAAGACAGTTCCAAACAAGCAAGCTTTGCTGAAATCAGCTTCCCTCAGATTTCTCAGATTTTGGGATATGTTGGTTCACTCCTTAATAGAGTCAAACTTTAGTAAAAGATAAAACCAATCATAGCATCTAATGTAGCTCCTCTCCTCGCTGCACACATTGTGGTTTTTTAACCATGCATGGAAGAGGGGGGGGGGGGGGGGTCTGGTTTGAGCACTAATGCAGGACTCCAGCCTAACACAAGTGCTTTGCATTGCCCTTACTGAATTAACATTTGCTTTTACAGCTTCATGCCCTTTGCCACCACCATGGTTGTTCAGCTGGACCACAAGATTGATTCCTGGTTCCTCAGGACTCCTGCAGCTGAGGCTGGAGTTGTGCAGCCATGGGGGAGTACTACAGATCAGAAGATGGAAGATCAAGTCTGGATTGGTTGGACTCAATGATCTTAAACATCTTTTCCAACCTTCCTGATCTATGATTCTATGATTGTTGCATGGGAACACCCATGAAAGTGCCCAGGGGTGCTCAAAAGGGATCATGTCTGCACGGACAATGAGGATTGGTGTATTAGCCACTGTTCTAGGACCATCCAGGTTTAGCCCTGGGATGACCAGAGCTTTCATGGTCAACTCTTCTATAGTTCTGAAGAAAATTGAAATTATTGAATAACAAGCTAACAAAAAACCAAAACAAACAATTAACCCTGTTGGACCCTTCTGATTCAAGATATTCTATGAAATAACTGAGATTAACATAGCAGACTTGCAAGCCACACTTGAGTGAAGCAAAAGGCTTGGCCAGGGTAATGAGCTCTTCAGAAAACAAAACACAGTTCAAAACAGCGGCTGGCAAGAGTTGCAATCAATGTGAAAGAAATAGCTGCATTTCCCAGTCAACAAATCCCTTCAGTAAACACTGGCAAGAACATAGTTTACTCAGAGCAACCAGATTCCAAAGAAACACTTGCTCAGGAGGAGTTGGGAATGTCAAATAAATCAGAGAGGAGCTGATTCACTTCTTATACATCACACCAGTGCAAAAACACTGCAGAGACTTGGAAAGTGCTTGTAAACCAGGAGACAAGAATATGAGGTGCATGAGAAAACTGAAATCAGGGGTTTTGAATGACAAAGAATCAAGTCTTAAATAATTAGCTCAGGACTTCATTTTCCTTCAAAGCAGGTTTTATATTAGCAAGTTAGGTTTAGTTGGATTTCAATTCTATTAACTCATTGCCATGACGGTGATTTGCAGTAGTATCCTTATTCTGCAAGGTTAATACACAAGTAAAAAACCAAATAAGGCTAGAGCTTAACCTTCCTGAAGCAGCTGGACATCCCAGGAGAGCTCAGACCTGCAAACATCCACAGCACAGAGCCAGCACAGCCCTGCTGGCTGCAGATCTGAGCCAGCTCGGGCAGGTCTGGCCTCAGTGGTTTGCAGCCACAGCAGAGTTAATCTGTGTCCTGGGTAATCCCCTACAGGTAATTAAGAATTGACCATTTCCTGGAACCACCTGAGAAAGGCCCACAACACCCTGCTTGTAGCAAGCCTAATTCTGAAAATCCAGCCACAGACATGTGTCCTCACTGCAAGGTGTTTCACTGGGGACCAGAACATGCAAGGAGAAAAGAGGACCAGCCACTCTCCAAAGCCAGAAAATTCTCTTTTGGGTGGGGTTAAACTGGGTAGCAGATAGGTGTACAGGGTACTTTTAATTTGCTTTTATTCAGGTGTTCTGCATGAGAAATAAAAAGTGTGCCAACGATGCTGCGTGCTCTCTGCATGGCGTTATGTAAAAGATAAATACATATATACCTCTCACACAGCTGGGAAACTTCAATAGGACATGATGAAGAAACTTCAATTAATATTTAATATGGAATAAACCAGGTCAATAACTGTGAATTTTTGCTGGTGCATTTACTGCTCAATGGATTAATTTCATACAGAAGAAATATTACAGTACTTACCCAATACCAGATTAATTATACAGAGTCTTATATTCCTTGATCCTATAATTTGAACATCAATGTCTTTACTGAGCAAAGAATCATGGAAGATTCTGAGTTGGAAGGGCCCAGAATGATCACAGAGTTTGACTCTTAAGTGAATGGCCTGGACAGGGACTGAACCAGCAACTTTGTTGTTATGAGCACCATATTCAAAGGCAAAGACCAAAGAGCTGCAGAAATGAATGATGTTTTCTGGCATGTCAACTTTCTGGACACTCAATCTGAGTTGTTTTAAAAAGGTCTTGAGTTTCCCCAATGTATTGAGTCTGCTCACACCTGAGAACAAATCAGAAGTTCCCACTCCAGGCACAGTGTCAACCAATACAATGAAGCACCAAAATTATTAGAATTTTAGAAATAATCAGGACATAAAAAATAGGCTTTAAAATCAAAAAAGAGGAAAACAAAAAGCCTGGCAAACAAAGCTGAACTCAAGTATGGCCTTTTTTCCAAGTGTATGTCTGCGTGAAAGTTTCTTTTTGGAGATGGAAGGCTTTTTTCTTGCTCTGATCTGATTCTCAGCACTTAGGAAAGCTGCCAACAGCTGAGGAGCAGCCACGTTTCCCATGCTTACCTTGAACCTCATTTGATAGGACCCAAACCACTGCGGGTCAGGAGGAGTGCACTGCGGCATCACGTCATTACCGGGATCCAACTCACTCTGGGAAAATGCCTTCTAACGGCCCCATCAATCCGGGCCCGGGTTTTGTAGCTCAGGCAGCAGAGATGCTGAGGGAAGCTCCAAGAGAGCAGCCTCTGTGCAGGATGTGTCCCCTGAGTGCACAGAGCCCAGGTACTGACCCGCCTGCGTGACTTCTGCAGCCACTTGACTTTGCACAAGGTGACTGTGCCCAGCACGGGAGCGCGGAGCTGAGCTGGGAATAACGCAGCCAAGCAATGTGCTGAGAGGATGGAGGAGGGAGAGGAGGCTGCTGGACTGTGAAGCTATTTTTCAAACATGTGAGAGAAGTCTTCTCTCTTTTTTTATACATTTTTTCCCCTTGGATTCTCAAACAACCTCCATTTATCAACGTATGAAGGAGATTGATTATAAAAGAAATATCCAGTCCACGAGAAGATGAGGCTGAAGCCACTGCAGGCACTCAAAACATGCAAGGACACCTTGGTTTTCCACACCCTACAGATCTGATCTCACAATCAAGGACACCAGAAAGAGGTTCTAATCCCTGCCCATTCCATGTAACCATAGCAGCTTAGGAGTTCCACTTGAGAGAACCCCTGGGTTATGGTGGAAAGACAATCACAGAATGGTTTGGGTTGCAAGAGACCTTAAAGGTCTTCTCATTCCAACTCCCTGCCATGGGCAAGGACACCTTCCACTAGACAAGGTTGCTTAAAGCCCCACCCAGCCTGGCCACGAACACTTCCAGGAATGGAGTATCCACAGCTTCTCTGGGTAACCTGTGCCAGGGCCTCACCACCCTCACAGAGAGTTAAAGAATCACTGAAAAAAGCTACTGTCCTTTTCCCGTGGGTGTGCCTGAATTCCCTCTCTGAATGTGAGCAAGGGGGGCACCTTAGCATTGATGGTAAATTAAATCTTTTTCTATCAAGGATTTTGGTTGTGGCAGAAGGGATTTTGGGCTAGACCTGTAGGTGGGTTTGGTTTGGTATTCTTTGTGCTTTTCAGTTTGATGTGTTTGGGTGAGACAGTCAGATCAGCTTTGTTTCTAAATGGTTTTACACAGTCTCATGGTTTGGTTTTAATAGAGAAACAAATTTTAACATGTTTTGTTGATAACAAATGTTATGAAATAGGTTCATAATAGTGCAGGCAGACTTTGAAATTATTTTGTGAAACCCTCAGTTTATGTAATTTTTGTACTATCTATCTATGTAATGAAAATATTTTACTTTTTAAACACTTTTTAAAAGTTTTGGCAGCAAATTTATCTTTTGGACTGAGCTCACCACATGACCCCTTGAATGGGATTGAGGAGTGAGCTGGGCATTTGTCTGTGTCAAAGACTTTGGTTGTGGCTGAAGGATTCTTGGGACAGACCTCTGGTTGGGATTGGTTTGGGTTCCTTTTTTAAGAGAACTTTCTTTTTTTCCTCCTGTGATCTAATTCTTTGCACTTGCTTTGCTGTCACGAGATTTTTGTTTATTTAGGACACTTCCCAGGTTTCACAGGGAAGCGTGGCTCCGTGGAGCTGGTTGCAGTGAGGGAGCACAGACAGGGCAAAGGATTGTTTCCATTTCTCACTTTCTGAGTCATGCAGGGCCATGGGAAGGCCAGAGCTGCTCCTTTCTCTGATCAAGAGACCAAGACTTCAGCTGTGTCACCCCCAGAATCTCCATAGGATGCACAAATCCAAAGAGCTCCAATGCAAATTTTCATAGGACTCCCAGTCCCAGGCAGCTCAGAACTCATTCAGCCAACTTTGATCTGAAATTGGCTACAAACCAGAGCCTTTGCAGCTGTTTTTATAGTCAGACAAAGAAGAATCATAGAGGAATTATCCCAAACCCTTGTAATACTCATTTGGAAAATACACGTAGTCAAATATTCCTTGAAGATTACCCATAAAGGGTTAATTTATAACTTATCTTTTAATAAGCATTCTGAAATTAGATTTTAGAAAGCTCAACGGCCCAATATGTTGCCCATTCCACAGTTTTTCATAATTAAAAAGTGCTTCTTATCCAGGTGCTAGTGTCTGTAAGATGCTTATAGAAGCAATTAATTATTTACTAAACCTTTAGCTGTTTATAATGAAAAATTCATAGAAAGTGTGACCATAAACAGACCAAGCTAGCAAATGCTTTGGTAGATGAAGAAAAAAAGATAACTAAAAGCCTTTCACTTCAGGCAGTCTATGTGCCTTTTCACCCACCAGATCATGATGCAGGATGGAAAAGTTCCTTTGTCCTACACCAGTGTGTAGGATGCTGCTTGACATGGAAGAGGGACACATGCCACCTCTTTGACAGCACATTCTTGAGTGCATTAGATAAACTGGCATGCAGCAGTCAACTCTGTACAATGTTTGAAACTATTTCAAAAGCTTGTCACACAGTCAGCAATATTCTGATACTGTGGCATGCAAGAACTTTCTCTTGCAAAGCGACTTCCCATAGTGACAGAGCACTCCCAGGTATCCTTATATTTGCAGGGGGTAAAGCTGTTTCACTCTTCCCTCATGACACCACCTAAACAACTGATTTTTGTGACCCTCAGCATTACCACTTAGTGGGCTCAGGGCGATTGTTTTGCTGTGTCTCGTATTCAAAGTCAACAAAAGGTATCAAATGCATAAAATCACTGTTTTTTCTCTGAGAAAAATATTCCTTTTATCCTAAAATGTGGGTGTGCTATCAGCTCTTCTGTACCACAGCCTAGAAGTAACAAGCTACTGCTAAAGCTTTGCTTGGCTGCCTTCATAATCAAATCTGATTTTTTGTCACTGGCATTGCCTGAAAAAAGCATCTACACCACATGGGGCAGCCCTAAATGAACACATCAGTGGAAGGCTGATGAAAGCTTTGTAAGGCTGTTACAAGAAACAGAAAACAAAAGTGTAGGAGGTATGTGCAACAGCAAATGCATTTAAAAAATAAAGGTAACCTTCTGAAAAATACTATTTTTCTACCCAGATCATCAGCCAAGAGGGATAAAAATTCCAGTATGAGCTTGGTTGATGGCTTTTATAAGAAAAGTGCAGGTTTCTTTGTCTCATGTTCTTCAAAGGCTGCCAAATCAAAGCTGACCTGACAACAACCATCCAGCATCTCTCAGTTGCACCCAGGATAAAAAAGGGAAAGAAAGGCACAGGAATCTGACAGATGTTGAAGTACTAGTGGTATGTACAAACAATGTCATCAATCTTGACCATCATGGAATCATAGAATCATTAAGGTTGGAAAAGATCATCGAGTCCGACCTTTCAGTAAACACCACCACGTCAACTAAACAGTTATATTCAATGTCACATCCAGCCATTTCTTGAACACTTCCAGAGATGGTGACTCCACCACCTCCCAACGTTTAACAACCCTTTCAGTGAAAAAAAATATCCCTGATATCTCACCTGAACCTCCCCCAAGGCACAGCTTGGGGGCTTTTCCTCTCGTGCTGCCTGTCACTGGTTGCCTGGGAAAGAGATCGATCCCGACCTTGCCACAAACACTCTGAGGGAGCTGTACAAAGCACCAAGGTCTCCCCTGAGCCTCCTTTTCTCCAGGCTAAAACACCCCCAGCTTCCTCAGCTCCTCCCCATGGGACTGACTCTCCAGACCCTTCCCCAGCTCCATTGCTCTTCTCTGGACTCACTCCAGCACCTCAAGATCTTTCTTGCAGTGAGGGGCCCAGAACTGCACACAGCACTCGAGCTGTGGCCTCCCCAGGGCCCAGCACAGAGGGACAATCACTGCCCTGCTCCTGCTGGCCACACTATTGCTGTCACAGAAGGCCAGAAGGCCACCAGCCTGCTTGCCCACCTGGGTACATCCCAGCTCACCTTTGGCCACTGTTTGCCAGCAGCCCCAGGCCTTTTCCTCAGCTGTGCCACGTGATAGATGCACCCTGTACCCATCTCTCACTGACTCATGCTCCCAAAGAGTTTGCTTTCACAGCAATCGTGATTTTACTTCTGATTCCCCTCAAAATGTTAATCAAGGGCAGCATGTTGATGTTTTTACACGACCTTACTTAGTTGACCAGCCAAAACGTGCAAACTGCCTTATTTGTGCTGCCCTTTAGTTTATCTTCTGCAAAGGTATTCACAGTTCTCCAGGCAATGTACCAAGGCACTGGGAGGTACAACTGGCACATGAAACACTGATATATAAAGAAGTATCACACTGACTAAGTTGTATTCTGCTATTAAGTTTCTTTTTTAAGCCCATATTCTTCATTTGTGAAAAAGAGTCGGCAAACAGAAGTTGTTGATATTTCTGCAGGTGGTTGGAAAGTCTCCATGAATTATACTCTCTCTCTCTTTTTCTTAGAAATTCTTTCAGGATGAAAGACACGTTGTGTGACAGAAGGCAGCCCTTCCCACAGATATTTTTATTTTTATGGATGAGTAAATTTGTAATTTAACCAATTTGTGCCCCAGGTATAAATGAAGAAACTTGGCTCAAGAAAACTTTGTACTCATGTGGCTACATCTTCTTAAGTGTTAAAGCTCTGCTTCAAATGAAAGTAGGCTTTTCACTTTCTCTGGGATGCCCTCCTCGGTGCTTTGTGGGGTTATTTGGGACAAAGTAATTTCATTTACTTCTGTTGACACTGCTCTGTTTTGCATAGCTGAATTAAGAACTAATGAGCAAGAGAAAATGGGAATTTCTCCATAATACAGCAGTTTGGGCGTTCACCTGGGATGCTGGACACTTTCTCCTAATTCCTGCTCCAATGAATAATTAATTATTTATGTTAAAATGGAACAGCTTCAATATGAGTAAATGAGAGAGTCACGTCTTCATTACTGGAGAGGCTGAAGTAGCTGCTGGTGAAGGTTGTAAAGAAAACACAAGAGAGGCACATTCACAGCAGTGTGCCAGGAATCTGCAATAATCTGCCAGCTGTAGTTTGGCTGGATCTTCCTTTTATGCTTTTGTTTTGGACTTCAGTCCAAGAACTGCAACAACTACAGCAGGAGGATGACAGCCCAACTCTGTGCAAATCTCTAATGGCACCAGATCTTTTTTTTCTTCTTCTTTTAATGAATATTCACTCCATATTTTATTCTTTCTCATTTTCTTTGCTTTTAATGCTATTGTTTTACTGCGTATTTTGGAACATTATTATACAAGGACAGATTAAGATTCTTTTTTTTTTCCATTTCTGCCTATATGATTGTAAACTTCCTTTGATATAAACAGCCACCCCTAATTTATTTTTACTATTCTCCCTTTCAAGAGCTTTTCAGACACCTCTCCTGATTCAAGGTCTACCATCCTTATCCTCACCCCATGCCTTCTCTTCCACAGCCCCTGATTAGTGTGCCATAAAGTTTTATTCTCCTTTTTCCTTTGTGAAAATTGTGTGTAATCTTGACTCACATTTCACACTGTCCTAGCTCCTGGCCACATCCTTGCTAGCAGTTTTAAATCAGTCTGGTCATTAATGATGACTAGTTCAACATAATAGATCACAACTCTCCTTAGATCTCTCTTTGGACACCCAGCCTCCTTTGAAGTTGGAAAATATTATTCCTTCCATTTTTGTTCCTGCATAAAATGCTGTAATATTGGGAACAGGTAGCACTGCTTTCCCAGGCAGCCAGCTTAGGCTCCACAGCTTCACCAGAGCAAGCTGCACATCCGTCCTCTCCCTGCATTTCTCTCTTCTATGATTCTGTGAAACCTTCTGTCAACTGATGAGATACACTTTGCTCTATTTCTTTCCAGACTCCCTTCTCATCTGATTCCAAAGCCCTCAGGACTGTCCAAGTACTTTCTAAAAGCTCTCTGTACCATCTTCATTCCCCCTCCTGTCATTTTTGCTCCCCCTATTCACTGGGAATGACAATAAAAACAAATGGAAACTCACAGCTCTGTTGGTTTTTGAGAGTCAAATGTTTGCAGAAGACCAGATGAGGCTCTTTCTGCAATCTGGTTCCCCATTCAAATTCAGGATTGTCTCTCTTTCCATGGCACTGAGCCGGTCTGCAGATGCTGCTGTTTATTCCTGATCTCCTTTGTGACTTTGGCACTCAGATCCCATGTTCTAGCAGTTTTGTGCCCCTTATTCATGCAACATTCTCAACTATATAAGCTACAAATCCTATTTCTTCCATGTACCTGAAAAATACTTGGCTTCCCCTGGACCCAATTAAAAAAAACAAAAACAAACAAACAAAAAACACTGATGCTAAAAGTCTCTCTTGAAATTTTGAAATTATTTTGAAATTGTCACGACTTTTGTTCATGTTTTATAACTTTGTATAGAATTCTTGTTTTGGTTTTTTGGTTGTTTGTTTGTTTGTTGGATTTTTGTTTTGGTTTGGTTTTTTTTACTTCTGGACATGCTTATCATTCCTTTTAATGCTTTTCCCATCTCTGAAGATGAAAAATATTCAGCCATTTTTTTCAAAGTTCACTAGAAAAATACAGAAAAAAACCAGAAGATACAAACCCTCATTTGCCTTCTCTTCCCTTACATTTTTATGCTATTTGACTACTTCAAGAAATCATTTGTTACTTTTTTTTTTTTTTCTCTATATCCCAAAGAGTAAAATACGTAGACTGGACTGCAGCCCCACAGTCCATGCTCTGCACACCAATCTCCCACTTTGGTCAGGTAAAGATTGGTAGGAATGACAGATGAGAGCAGCAATCTCTGTATGGAGACAGTTTCCATTGAAACAGGACCTAGCCATGCATTCATTTTCTCCCCAGATGAAGACAATTTGGTCAACATTGATCCACTCTAGATTGGAACAGATTCTTCTAGAAGAGAAAAGATGATGAAGCTCACAGGGCATCTTCTCATCCGACTATCTTTGAAAAATTATTTGACTAGCTATTTCACTTTTTGAGGCAGACATTTGCTCAATTTCTGGTGGATCTGGATGAGGAAGGTGGATATAAGGACAGGCTAGAGCAACCCAAACACCCTGCACACAAATATAGGGGGCTGTGCTTGGCTTCTAGCCTCAGCCCTTATCTCACGGCATCTGTCAAAAAGAAAACCTTTCCTCAAATATCCTGGCATGGTGAATGGACCAACATGGCTTTGTTTTTAGAGTGATTCCTTGATCTTCTCACACACAGAGCATAGGACTGAGTCAACACCAGGAACTTTGGCATTTCCTGCTGGTGTGGATACCTTACTCCATGCATACATGTTGATTTTCCAGTGTTATCAATAGACAGTGTAAACTCGGAGGATTTTGCATGGTTGTGCTGTAGGTCAGAAATCAGACATTGGAAAAGACCCTTTTGTTTTCTTTCTAAATCAGAGTTTTCCCCACTCTCTGTCCTAAGAGGAAAACAGTAGCGTTCACAGGGCTGGCAGTCAAGCCTGATGTGCAAATTATATGTCAGATGTTATACTGCTCTCACTTTTTTTTTTTTTTATAATATAGGTGTTCATGTCCACATTTCCCATCCCTATACATGCATAAGTACCCATGAGAGTAAAACAGCAGAACACTCAGAGTGCTACAAAATCAAGCACTGAAAAATGAGCAACCATCAGAAGTGAAGGTTTCTATGCAACCACAATTTCATACAAAATCACACAGATTAGTTGAAGTTGGAAGGTGAGAGGAACCTCTGAAGATCATCTGGTCCAGTCAATCTGCTCAGAGTGGGGACAGGTCACTCAAGGACGTGTCCAGCTGGGGGCTGAATATCTCCATGGATAGAGACTCAATCACATCTTTGTGCAAACTGTTTCTGTATTCAACCACCTTCACAGGACAGAGTTTCATTCTTCTTTCCAGCTTCAGTGGTTTTCCTCCCATCCCCATCTAGTTGTTTCTAAATCCTTGAATTATGGTGGTTTTAGCAATTTTTTTCTATACCAAGCTACCTGGTTATTAGTGGTTTTGCCAACCTTCCCAGTCACACAGTTATTACATCAATATCATTAATGACACCATCAACATTGCCTGTCATATATGCAGACTGTGGAGCAGATTAATAAAGCTATTTTTGTGGGGAAAAAAAAAAAAAGTTACCTTAATTCATTCAAAATTAATTAAAAATTCGGGTGCTCATTGCCCAAAGCAAGTTAGCATGAAATTCAATTTATGCTCATCTGCTTCAGACTGGCAGAAAGACAGTGCCTGAAAATTCTAATAAAGTCTGCTGGTGCCTCCCATTGTTTGCACTGAGGTTATTCTTTGTGTCCCAGCAGTGTCTGAAGGATTCAGTGACACTCCTCATTAAGATGCATGTTGAGCATTTACTACAGCATTAAAATATCTGAGTGTTGGTTTTCTTGTTGGATCTGAGCTGAATTATTGAAAACTTTTGCATCTGCTCTGGCAATTCCTCCAGGACACACCTTTCTTCAGAGTCCACACAACTAGCAGATGTCCAGGTGCATGTGTTCCTTATCTCAGAAAAGTTTTCTCTTTGTCTACCAAAACCTCACCTGCACAGCTGTGTTCAAGCTGCTAATGTTAAAGTTTTCCTCCTGCTCTGTGAGCCAATATGTCACCTCCTTCCCTCCATCCTCAGTAAGACAGGTTTTGGAAAGTTCTCTTCAGTTTCCAGATCCACAAACCTCCTGCAGTAGGACACACATGTCATCTAATCCGCTCTGGAATCTGTTATGGAATCTGTTCTGGAAATGGATCAACCTCCCTTCTGGAACTAATTACTTCTCCTTTTCATACAACCCACATTCATCCCAATATATCCAATTCCTTGAACATTTCACAATGCATATGTCAGTTCCCAGTCTTTCTTTCTTCATTAGAAGACTTTGACACTATCAATTCAATTATTACTGAAATCCAGAAGAATAAAATAGACTTTCTTTTATCGAGAAGGAAACCATCAGGGTTTGGCATGCCTTAGGTGCAGATAAAGCCACTTGGCATTCATATTTTACACTGGCATCCTTGTCTAATTATTCTTTCCTTTGAATTTTGGAGTGTGATTAATCAGGTAAAGAGTTATTCTTCCATTAGCATTTGATATTCCATTCATCAAAGTGCCAAAATACAAGCCCATGTAACATGTTGAAAAATTCCAGAAATAAAAGAAAGGAAAGATTTCAAGATCAAGAGACTGATGCTTAGCTGATACTGACAGCATAAAGGAATGAATGAAAAGCTGAATAAATATATGAGTAAATGACTACAGTAAAATGTTTAGGTAGAGTGGTGAGAGAAATGACTTAACATTAAACTCATTAATTCTCTGCCTAACCAGCTCCTGCTGTACAGGGCGACCAGTAACAGTTATTTTTTAGTTCTTAATAGATGATTAATTACATTTTAGTCTGGCTATGAAGCTATTATACCGTTATAGACTCCCCTGGTATAACACAGTCATGCTATTTAACTGGCAAATGCAGCCTAAGGCTACAATTTCTAGTTGTGTTAGGTCTGATAGACCTAAAATGTTATTGAAAAATAAGGTCATAGAGTAAATAAAACACTGAACTGTGGAAGACAACACAACACTTTTCATTCTGATAGTCTATTCCAGAAATACCATGGCATGACAAATTATTTGAATAGATGTGTCATATAAAGACTTACATGTCACCCTTATAACTTTTGTTATTTGAAATTACTCTTTTTATGAAACTTCCAGACCTGGAGGAGCAAAGAGCCCCATCACGCATTGCTGGGGCCAGATGGGAGGTACTGCAGTTAGTCATTCACAAAATATATTAAGAACAAAAACACGACAGCTCTAATTATTATAAATGGATCATTAAATCCCTTTCAGTTGCAGTGTGAAATACAATCTCTGAATAGCAAGCATCTCCTGGAAAAAAAAAAAAAGTCATTTCTCTGAAGTTGAAAAGAAAAGATCCATTCTGATCTGAATGTGAGAATGTAATAGAAGGTGAAGTGCATTTTCCTAGTGAATGCCAGTGATATTAAGACATTAATAGCTGGTAATGGGAGGAGGTCTGGGATGAAAGAAGTAATATTTCTAGAAAAGGTAATCTCCAAAAAGGAAAGACAGCCATGGATTGTCGTATTTCAGAGGTAGATTTTACAGCATTAAAACTCTTGTGCGCAAGGATGAACAAGGTGACCTCAGGGAAATTTCCAGTCACGTTCTGAAAGTCACTGCTTGGAGAGGAGGGCTCCTCTTCCACACTCTCAAGGGAGCTGGTGGAAGTTCCTTCCCCAAGCACACTTGAGAAGACGTGACTGTGTACGTAAACATCAGCCCTTCAAATAACAAAGGAAAAACAGCATAAAAGCAGAAGAGCCCAAAGGGAGGAACTGAAGATGCAGAAAGCAGCAATAATTCCCAAAATGCTATAATAAACCTTTTATTTCAGCTATTCTGTTTCAAACTTCGAGCACTAGACTGAGACGTATTACACAAGGGAAAGGCAGAGAATGTCTAGTGGAAGTGACAGCAAATGCCAGAGCTCCTGCTTTAGTGCAACTTATACAACATTCCCACACTTAATGTGGACTGAGGAAGCAGTTATACAATGGTTCACATGAACTAATACCACACAACAGCATTAAATAGATTTTTCTGTAATAGGGAATATTTTAGGCCAAAATCTAGACCTGATCTCTAACAGCAAGGTGAAAGAAATGGTCAAATTAAAGCATAGACATCAATGAGAGGTAAAAATTAGTGTTGCCACAAACCATTTTGAATGCAAGCAGTGGTGGGAACAAGCCATTTTCATATAAAATTTAAATCCACATTATTCAACTTTCTTGTATTATTCTCACATAAATGAGAATGGCTGTTCTTTCTCTCTGCATGTCTTCTGGATTGTTTAACTCCTTTAATTGGGATGGAAGATAAAAAGAAGAGCTATAGATAATTAATTCAGTATGACAGACATGGTGAAATGTTCCCTAGACCTCTAAGTGGAGGTATGTTCCAGGAATAACTACCAATTCCTAGTTCTGTTTATATATATACAGTTACTGAATGCCTCTTGTGAGGGGTGGTCAAAGCAAGCAGGAGCTTTGCAGAATGCACATTTGACACTGATATGAAATAACTTGTGACACACACAGCCCTTGTGCCCAGTTCTGCCTCCCTGAAAAAAGCTGAAGTCCTCACCACTGGCTTTGTGCTGATCAGAAGCAGCAGGAATGGGACCTGTCACCAAAAATAGTGGTTGAATCATGCCTTGATTATCTTCTCTCCCATCTGAGAAAATATCAAGCATGCTTAGTCTCAGAATGTGTCTTTGAGGAGCTGTAGAAATGGGGAACAAAGCAACACGGACCTCCACCTGCATCTGAAGAAGATCTCTATTGCAGAAATCGACCCTTCTTTATATCTTTAATCTCCACCACAACTGAAACCAACCTGAAGCCTAACAGAGCTCAACAGAAGAAGGGCACCCATGGGCTGGCCCAGCTGCAGTGCACACCTTCTGTCACCCAAACAGCTTCCTGTCCATGTGCTGCCCATGTGTTCCTCCAATCACAATCTCATTTTAACAAATTAAACAAAAAATTAACATTTATCAAATTTGTTACACTTTAACAAATGTAGCCCCATATTCCACAATGAACTCTTTTATAACACCAACCATTGTCATTGCAACTGGCTAGTTCTCTGCAAGCTCTTTAAATACTACAGCCATCTCCATTTCTACAATTATTGTGCTAATTTACATTTAAAAACTTTGGGAAATACACTACACTGTTAATGCCCAGTTTTCCCTTTAGAAAACTACTAGGTAACTTGACACAATGCTAAATTCAAATCCAGATTTCAGTCTTCATTTCTCACCCTTTATTCACCCCTTCCTTTGAAATCTATTTAGAACTTGAGGTTACACCTTGCTCCTCTTATTCTTTTCTTCTTTATTGCTACTCTTCAGACACTTAATTCAAGAAGAAGCATGTTGCAAAAAATACAGGGCAAATGTGAGTGCAAGAAATGAGATCTGTACTTCTCACTGTAAGAGAGCTTACAAAGAAAGTAGGAAATTCAGCCACTCAAATTTCTACCAGGTATGCATAGGACAGGAATAAAATTGCAAGGACTGGAAGAAATAGTGGGGAGATTTTGACATGTTCTGTTCTTTTCTCAAGAAAACAAGGCTAAAGCCAATGTACTGCATAAGTTAATACAAGCACAAATTTGTATCTCAATTGTCTGACTGTCTAGAAAGCCTTTGAATGAGACCCTACCTACTGCTAATTGTAACCTGGCCTCACTCTTACTAAAAATTAAGGAATACACTTCACCTTAGTAATCCACTGGAAACTAGTCTTTATTGTTCATCTGCTCATGAAAAAACTAATTTGAGAAGTAATGAAGTTCCAGTGTCATCACATTGAGGTGAGTGAGGTCATGCTGGAAGAAACACCCCATTTAAGTGGAGAATGCTGTACTTCAGCTAAGTTTAAATTTGCTCCTGATTATCTTTGAGTTATGAATTCATACCTCAGTGCCATGAAGGACATCAGAAAAAGTCAGGCTGACAATTACTTCCAAGTGAATAATTTATTCAACAAATTTAGATACTTCCCTTTCATGAAGTGTTCCCTGTGAATACAGAAGAACTCCATTTTAATTCTTTATGTTAAAAATTCTCCTGCATAATTTCTGCAAATACTTTCTGACGTGAAAAATGGGGACATTGTTTCAACAGTCCAGTAATCACAGTGACCACGATTATCTCATGATCACCAGGTAACATTCCTCCTGTCTTTGTCGTATCCTTTGCTTGTTTTATTCCAAGACTGCTAAAAGCATCAATCTTCTCTTGTTTTAACTTCATGCATGATTTAATACAATAGAGCTGAGCACTCTACATCTCACTGTAATATGAATAATAATTCAGAGTATGATCTCTTTTGTCAACACACATCAATCTCAGCTATTATACAGCTCCTCTAAGACAGGAAGCAAAGCACCTCACGGTATCCTAATAACATCCATTAGACACAGGAATTTTAAAATACCCACTTATTGCTGTGGAAGAAAGGGCCATGTATAAAATCATTACTTCAGGCATCCATTGTAATGCCTAAAAAGAGCAGAAGGTTTTCAACCATCTAAGTTAGGCAGCAATCAAGTCAGTGCAGGTCAATAGAAAGGATTAAACACCTTGCAAGGGGAGCTCAGTCAGCTACAGCACTCATGTCTCTCCAGTGATGCTTTTGGGACATTGCATGGCTGTTGGTGTATCATTCCCAACTGGGTTGAGTTTTCAGTACTGTTTATTACTCATGGAAAATACTCCTTTCCCTTCCTGTCTGCCCCAATCCACAGAGATAAGAGGGATGAGGTGGGGGGAACAAACAAACTGAAAAACCATCACAGGAAACTTCATAGTGAACCAGAATAAACGTGCCAATCCAATGGGAAGCTTCATTTTCCTTCACTCATTCCTGTATATTTCACTATGTCAGCAGGCAGGCTGAGTCAGGGATGATGTTTGTAGATGGGCTAGATGATCATTGTAGGTTCCTCATTTATGAGTGAAACAGTCTAAATTATGGGAGGGGAGAAAATGTGGTTTTGAAAGCAAACTCTAAGTAGCTGGTAAGAATTATAGAGCAGGACTCCACAGGAACATCCTCTGAACCAGTCCCAGTGTCAGCCACACACATGACCAGAAGCAAAGTCCCAATGCCAAGCTGAAAGAAGCTGTGGGAAGAAGGATGGGGATTTATTAGGATCAGTAGGAAATTCTGGACAGAATGGAGCAAGCCCAACACCAAAACAGAATGAACCTGCAGGTACCATAGAGTAGTGCTCATCAAGAGATGGGACAAAGCAACAGGCACAAAAAAGATGCAACTGGAGATCATGAACCTTCACTTTGAAATGCAATTGAAGACACAAAACCTCCCTTTCCTCAACAAGACATATCACAGAAATTGCATAGTAATCAACAAACAAACCCAGATCCATCTTAAGACCAGGCAGAAAAACTGACATTCAGGCCCAAGTTAAATATGTTTGTGGTTCTTTGCAAATGCTAAAGTGCCTCTTAAGTGTCAGTATTGAGTTAAAAGAAACTTAGGAGAGAAATGTCTTTCTGCAACAAGGTGGTGATGTGTTTATTCCCTGAAAGGTCTGCCAAAGCAAACACAAAAGGGGATGATCACAGCAGAAGGGAATTCAGCACTTTCTTTCCCCAGTAAATATACTGAATTCAGGTCCCACAGGTAGTTAATAACATTAATACTGGTAAAACTCCAGTACTGCATCTGGAAAGATGTAAAAAACTACTCCTAAAGCACACTCCTTGGGCTTCCCATTGCATATATATGGGGACCCATAATATATGTCCAAGGCCTGGCAGTTTCCTCAAGATATTCCCAAACTGGGTCCTATCTCCAGCTCTCATAAAAAGTAGACTGGTAAAATAAAATTATTTCTTGCCAGACAGAACACGTATAATTCTGTTTTCACCAGAACATACCAGATGAAGGCTCCAAAAAAGAGCAATTTAGGGTTCGTAATTTGCTTTTTAACATGGAACAAACCCCCCTTTCCTCATTTCGTGCAGAAAGAGTCATTTTGCTAGTTGGTCCTGGCAGCTCCAGTCAGAACCACCTACATTGCTCTGCTCTATCCCACATAATTTCATGAGCCATCAACAAAGTGCTGCTCCTCACTTTGTATTGGCAGCAAAGTGCTAATTACAGTCAGGCAGCCCAAACCTTCTGCTGCCACGGTGGGGAGAAGAGCACAGAGGTGTAAGGGTTGCCTCAGAGAAGGGGGGCAAATATACTCCTGTCTTCCCTAGAGGAGGGTTATTATTGCAGTCAGCTCCAGGCCTTAAGGATGTCTTTCCTGCACTTCCTGCAAGCCTGTGGTCCTGCCAAAAGCTGCACACAGAGGTAATGGCAGATCAGAGAGCCTAAAGGCATGGCTGTCCCTGTGCAGGAGCACACTGTGGCTATCCCGTCCCTGCTTGATGAAAAGCAAATCTGGGAATGATCTCAGCCATCCTCAGCCCTCCCTCTTCCAAGCTTCCCATCCATTCTCCCCTCGAGCTCTGCACACAGCTTGGAGGCCACCCAAGGACAGGCAGATTGCATGAGTATAAAACCCAGCTCAAACTGATCTAAAGAGTTTGTTTCCCCAGGTGAACAAGAGCTCTACCACCAGCTAATGCTCTATCAGAGGCATTCACTACATGAAATGTTGTTATCACTTTGCATATAATAAATATTCAAGCCACACGTCTCTAAGGCACTAGGTTAAGGTGCTTAATATTTGAGTACACATCACTGAAAAAGCAGGCTGGTACTTTGGTACTAACTCATCTCTATTTTTAGTCTTAACACAGCTATAACATCCCCAGAAGCCTGACCACCCTGCTGTGATTAAATATCATACTTGTACAGTGAACTGCTGCCTAGATTTTAGAGCAGGTACATTTATTTTAAACCTCTGATCAGCATAGTACACCCTTATTTTCATTCTAGGCTATTAAAACAGCAGTGCCATTCTGCTCCTTTTTCATATGTAACCAGGCAAAGAAGTACCCAATGGTGATTTACATTTTTATTGGAATTAGTGGAAAGACTTACACAGAATTAATTGGGAGTCTTCATGCATCTCACATCATTGAAGTTGCTAGGACAATGAGGAAAAGTAAGCTTGAAGTGCTAAAATACAGTGAGAGGACAAAGGTAAGTCTTCTACAGATTTAAGATCTGAAATAGCCAGACACATCAGGGTTTCATTTGAGAGTTTACATTTTGAAACATGATGTACATCACATTAAACATCATATCAGGGCATCCCCAGACACTCATGCCCCACCATGTTCTGGCTGCTCTCTAACCACCACTAGGCAATCAAAAGTCTCCTCTCAACCCTAATGTCTTACATGCTGTGGGGTTCTTCAGGGAAGCTAAGGAGTTTTGCTGTGACTCAGTTACTTTGATAATAAAATTCATTTGACCAAACACAACCTCCTGAGTCACTTTGGGTGCTGTGGATCACCCTGTTGCAGCTCCAGAACAGAGCAGCTCCTCTGTCAGATTTGGACCAACACATTTCCTGCCTGCAGCTCCAGTCTGTTCATGTTCTTAACCCTCAATGATTTAACCAAACCTGAATTCTAGCAAAGAATAAATGCAATGGATTAAGAGGATGCACACAGTCAGCCACCAGAGTTCCAAGGACTTGCAATAATCCATTATGCAGTGCTAAGTCTGACCACTTCCATCTCCCTGAAAACATTGAAGTGATCCAGCCCAGATGACTCCATCTCCTCTGCTTCTGCTCCAAGTCTAGCCTCAACCACTCTCCAAAGTGGCACAAATCCTACAAAAAGGCAGGCTGTGAGAAAAAAGAACCTGTATGAGGCTGTGAAATTCATGGCTATCACATCAGAGATTGTCTATGCAGTAAACTGGAGCTGGTGTTGCTTTCTGCTACCAACAGACTGAAAACTGAGCACACAGCTGGGGTGTATTACTCAGCTTGTGACAGCCAAAAGCTTTTCTTCTCCCTTCCGCCTAGTCCTCCTGTTTGTGTCAGCCAACTTTTATGTCTCATCCATCAAGAGAGAAGTCAGAACCACTTACATGGCTCTGAGTGGGTACAACAATTTACTCTGTGCAACTGGCATGACTGCAGGTGAGATGTCTGAACACAGACTCCCTTTATAGATCAGTTGTTACTGGTGGTTGCCCCAGGCACTGTCCAACCACAAGTATCTCCAACCAGCAGTGTTCCCAGGTGGCCAAGAAGGGCAATGCCATCCTGGTTTGTATCAGCAACAGCAGGACCAGCAGGACCAGTGATCACCCCCCTGGACTTGGAACTGGTGAGGCCACAACTTAAATCCTGACTTCACTTCTGAGCCCCTCAGTTCAAGAAAGACTGAGGTGCTGGAGCATGTCCAAAGAAGGGCAATAGAGCTGGGGAAGGATCCAGAGAGAATCTGAGAGTGCTGAGAGTGTTTAGCTTGGAGAAAAGGATGCTCATGGAGGATGCTATTGCTCTCTACAACCCCCTCAAAAGAGGCTGTAGGCAGGTGGGCGTTGGCCTCTTCTCCCAAGTAACACGCGATAAATCAAGAGGAGTTGAGATCAAGCTGTGACAGGGGAGCTAATGATTGGACATTGGGAAAGGTTTCATCCCTGAAAGTGTTGTCAAGCATTGGAAGAGGCTGCCCAGGGAAGTGGTTGAGTGACCATCGCTGGAACTCTTTAGAAGGTATGTAAATGTGACACTTATGGACATGGTTTAGTGGCTGGTTTGGCAGTGCTGGGTTAGCAGCTGGACTTGATGTTCCTAAAGGTCTTTTCCAACCTAAGCTATTCTATGATTTTAACTAGGTATTAGTGAACACTGGACAAAGCTTTGGGAATATTTTAAATAAACACCAGCTGTATTTTTTTTTATGGTAACTCTACCTAATCTGTCTTCCTTTGTTCTAAACATTTAAATACAATGCAGCTCCAGTGCTGGACAGAGGGTGGCTTGTGTGATGTTAGTCCTCTGATTTTCTCATTCTGTTGCAGATGTTCAGGTCAAATATATAAGCCAGAATTCTAAGGGCAGTTGGGAGGCCAAAAACAATTTAAAAAATAATAAAACCTTCTGATTTTTCAGTTGTAAGATACCAGTCACAGTAAAATACTGGCCCAGTCATACTGGCTTGGCAGGAGCTCTTCCCCTTGTGTGTCTGCATTACAAGCAAATGGTTGGTAATGATTTGTGTGCATGCAACACTCCTAAGTAATTAAAACAAACTTCTGTCGGCTGCAGAATGCAAATGTGCCAACAAACTAACCCAACCAAGCCAACTTTGCCCAGGCTCAGTAAATTCAATGCAGTGAATATTCCTTTGTAATGGCCAATTGCTAGAAAGCCAGCTGGACATCCACTTCTTTAAGGACAAGTAACTCTGGCTGAGATAGCCCTGTGTGCTACCAGCTGTAGTGTAAGTACTTGAAACATGGGGCATAAGAATGAGTTTTATATTGATTCTACCCATCAGTTATTGCTTACAAGGGAAATGGAAATAGTAACATGAGTGGATGTAGCAACAGTACCTTGCACAACTCTATTCAATTCCTTCATTTCTAAAATGAAAAAAATCCCAAATTTTCTTCACTGGAAGGAGTGATATAGGTGAGATGTCCCTTGTGATGATCAGAACATGAAGTTTGTGATTTTTTAACTTTGGTGAGAAGAGCCTTCTTGACACTGAGGGATTGTACCACTTCAGCTGGGACTACACAGAGCCTGTGACAATGTGAGGGCAGCTGTAGAAGGCAATGGTCAAGTTTTATTTGCTGGCTTCTGACACCTGACACAAGAGACAAACACTGCTATGAGCATCTGCCTTGGGAGAGGGTAACAGCTGATATCAGTACATCAGCCTGGAGATATCAGTAGTTCTTCCATTGCAATAGTTTGCATAAGGTGAGTGTGGGAGGTAGGGATATGCAGATGAATTGTGTCACCCCTAGAAGAAGCAAAAAGACAAAGGGCGTGCATGTGTGCACTTGTGTGACAGGTATTTTCAAAGTAATTTTGAACTGGCTTTTGGTCACAGCTAAGAAAAGAATACTCCCAGACAAACAACTCCCTGCAGAAATCAAATAGAATCCTTTCATCTGCATGGCATGGCAGGAACAATATGTTTAATGATCTTTGCTAAGAATCACTGTTCCTTTACATAAGAAAGAAACATTTTCCATTTCTTTGGTATATGCTATTGATCTTGCCCCTTGTCTTTTTGCCCAATTTGGCATGCATTTGAAATTGTTCATTCATGTGTCTCACAAGCTTTGATGTCTGTGTGGTTTGGAGGAAATTGCAAATCACTGTTGTAAGTGCACTTTCTGTATTGTAGCAATTGCCTCTGACAGGGTTGGGGACAGGGGCCTCAATCCATCCCACCAGCTGGATGCCAGGGCCAGCAGGAGATTCCCAGAGACTGCAGAGGTCAAAAGAAGGGCCCCTGAAGAGCAGCACAAAGGAATTCCAGGCACTCCAGCCAGGGAGCTGGCACAGGGAATAAACAAGAGAGGTTAGAGCTGTGCACAAGCCTCTAGGCTGTGCCTTTACTGGGACATGCTGGGATGGCTCCAGTGACAAGGGAGTGTTAGGATGGAAGGACACAGGATCTTTAGGAGGAGCAGGGGAGATGAGGAGGCAGTGCTGCCCTCTATGCCAATCACCTGATGGGGTGGATGGAGCTCTATGGGGGTGGATGAGGAGTTACAGAGAGCCTATAGGACAGGATTAAAGGGAAGGTAGGGACAGGTGACATTATAGTGGGGTCTGCTACAGGCCACCCAAACAGGATGATCAAGTAGATGTAGGAGAAGCCTCATGTTCACAAGTCCTGGTCCTCACAGGGGACTTCAAACACTTTTATATCTGTTGGAGGGACAACACAGCAGGGCAAAAGCAGTGCAGGAGGTTCCTGGAGTGCACTGGAGGAGCTGGTGAGGAAGGTGAAGCTCAAGGGCAGCCTTGGCTGCAATGACCATGAAATTGTGGAGTTCAAGACCCTTAGGGCAGCATGGAGGGTGCACAAGCTCACAGCCCTGAACCTCTGGGGAGCAGACTTTGGCCTCTTCAGGAATCTGCTTAGTAGAGTACCATGGAATAAAACCCTGGGGGGAAGGGGAGCCCAAGAAAGCTTGTGAGCATTTAAGGATCACATTGTCCAAACTTGGGAGCAACACATCCTGATGAAGAAGTTGGGCAAAAATTCCAGGACACCTGCATGGATCAATGAGGTACTCCTGGACAAACTTAAACACAAACAGGGAGCCTGCAGAGGGTTGAAGTGGATATGGGTAATCTGGAAAAATACTTAGAAAAGCAGCCAGGGGTTAGGTTAGAAAGAGTAATGCTCTTATAGAAATAATTCTGGCCAGAGATGTTAAGGCCTATAAGAATCATAGAATCATGGTAGAATGGTTTGGATTGGAAAGGACCCTAAAAGCCATCCAGTTCCAACCTTCCTGCCATAGGTAGGGACACCTTCCACTAGACCAGGTTGCTCAAAGCCCCATCCAGCCTGGCCTTGAACACTTCCAGGGAAAAGGCATCCTCAGCTTATCTGGGCAACATTTTGTCCTAATGTCCAATCTAAGCCTATTCTCTTCCAGTTTAATTCCATCACCTCTTGTTATACCCCTATATGCCCATGTCAGAAGTACCTTTCCATGCTTGTGGACCCCTTCAAGTATCCCAGAGAAGTTGGAACTTGATGATCCTCAAGGTCTCTTCCAATACAACCCATAGTTCTATGAATACACCAGAAGACAAATTTAAGAATTTTGAAGAATTCAGCACCCAGATTAACATAATAAACAAGTGTGGATTTATAGTAAATGTGGTAGAGCAGATAGTAAGTTAAAAACTTAATTTCTTAATATATATATTTAAGTTCCCATTTCTCCTCAGACCAAAGTTATTGAAAATAAGGTAGAAACACCTTTGTAACTTTAAGAAACATTGACAGGAAATTGGAAAAGAATGATTTTCATAAACTTAGATGAAGTGTTCACCTTTCAACTCTTCCAACACACATCTTTAACAGGACTTCTCTGGGGCACACACTGTCATTATCAATTCACTTCTATTGCCAAGGAAATCACTTACAAATGTAATTTATATGTTGAATAAATATCAAGGTTATTACAAAACTGCAGAAATTAGGTTAAATCATTGCCCTCGTTTTCCTCTCTGTAGAAGAATTTCTCACATCTCCCTCTATATCTCCCCATTTATTCACACATTTTCCTTTAAATATGGCAAGATTCTTTTCAACTAACTACAGCCACTGAAAATCTAGGCTTGTAAGATTGCCTTTTATGTTCTTGCTATTTTCAACAAAGAAGGACTTAGAAGAAGATAATTCTCTTCACAAGATAACTCACAGAATCATAGAATGACTGGGGTTGAAAAAGACCACAAAGATCACCTAGACAAACCCACTTGTTAAGCAGGTTCACCAAGAGCAGGTTACACTGGATAAATGCCCTGTTTTTATATGCTGCTGTTTTGGTGGAAGAATTGCCCTTTGAAAGTGCTGATTCCTCTGTGTTGTCTACAAGGTGAACATAAAAGACTCTTTTAAACCATATATTTACCTCCTAAATGGGCAGATTAATTCCAGTCTCTGCCTTTCACTCCATCCAAGTCCCAATTCTATGTACTGCTTGGCTTTTTCCCTCCTCCCTCCACCAATTATATATCCACTTAGGAACTGATCTCTTGGGTAATCAGTTCCAGCCCTCAATCATCACAGGAAGTCATGCCATATCACACTAGTAATGCATTTATCAAACTCCCTCTTAAAATTAGTTCTGTGACCTGTACCTACTACTCCAAGAGAACAGCTGATCTGCATTAATCTCCTTCCTCCAAGGCTGCTTCTAATTCCCTGTCTAACCATATTTATGATCAATTTATACTCCATTTGTCCTTTGGCTTCTATCTCTTCCTGAAATTTACCTGCTTGTAGATATTTATAAGCAATAGTTACATCCCCTTCTGGCTCTCATTTTGCTAGTCAGAAGAAGGGATGCTTACAAATGTAGTATATTGAATAGTATCTCTATTCTTCCATTCTAGTAGCTGTTTTCTAAATTTAATAGCCCTCTTGAATAATTCTTGTGAGAGATATAAATTGTATTCCAGGTCAGTTGCAATGGCACTGAAATTTCCCTCTGGACATGCAGAAATCCCACCTAAAAAACCCCAGTATGTTTTCTCCTGGCAGTCTGGCTCTGGTGGGTCACAACCATTGTGAGCCAATTAAAGGTGTGCATCTTCCCTCTCTTGTTTTCTGCTGAGGATACTTGGTTTTACAACAGACCTTTAAAAGTTCTAAACCTTTCTCCAAATTTCATCCTGTGGCAGTTTGTCATCCTGTGGCAAGTTTTTCTTCATGAGAAGCAAACCCTTTTGTATTTTAATCTAATACTTTTCTACCTTGGTAATGAACCCTAGTTGTTTTGTCACCACTTATTTCTGCTGATGTGATTTTTTTTTTTAATCTTTGGTGAAAACAACAGATGCAATGAGCTGTAAGAATTAGCTTTGAATAGCTACATAAATAATCTTCTTAATGTAATGATCCTCTTTTAATTATAAATTATAAGCTACAACTTTTAATTATAAATTATAAAGGTCTCAAATTCCATTGCAATAATTTCCTAGACTATTATTTCCTTTAAAAATCTTTACCTCCCCTTCATAGTTTTGTATCCAGACTTCTCAAATATCTCCCTGAGGTTCTCTTCTGGAAAGAATCTGGCATTTGAGACTACCAGATCATATTTACTTAACAGATAAATCCATAGAAAAGTTTATGCAATATTCTACATTAATTATGCACTGAATTTTTAGGAGACAAACTTTAATGTGGAGCCTATAGCCACTTAGAAAAGGTACCTGGATTTTTTACATGCTATACTAGAGAAAAAAGTTCATCTATATGACACAGGAACTCTGACCTTCCCAGTGTGTGACACAGCCCAATTCATTTAGTTGAGCAGATGTTTTTTGTTGAAAGGATTTTCTGTTCTGGTGATTGGAATGAAGAGAGAATGAATAAATTTGTCACTAGTCATCCCAAACAAGATTGGATATATATCTTTCACAGCCAAAGAGTAAGTCTGCTAATTTAGATCCAAAATCTTGCCCTCACACTTCACTCAGTTTCACCAAAAGTCTTTCTGACCAAAAAGAACTACTTCCCTATTAATAATCTTATTATTGCTTCCTTTTATCATCAATCGTCTCTGAAATCCACTCATTTTTAATATCTCCTGAACAATTTAAACCTCATCATTTTCTTATTAGTTTCAAAGTATAAGAATTGAGACAATCCATTCATGTCTTTTCTACAGAAGAGTTGATTTGCTTTCCTTTGCATTTGGGGCAAAGGCTGCTGAGTTCTCCCCCTCCAAACTAAATCACACAGTTAATCTACTTTTGGCAACAACTTTTTACTAGCATTGTCCCAGCTGGCCTACAGGAAATAAAGTATCACAGAATCACAGGATAATTTGATTTGGAGGGACCTCTGGAGATCCCTAATCCAACCTCCTACTCAAAGATGGTTAAGCTAGGCCAGATTTTTCATGTCAAATCAAGTTTTGAATGACTTCAATCAAGCATCTTTTACCTATCATGGCCACAGGATCTGTGAGATGCCCTATTCAGTGAATCTCAAATAAAAGCATAGTCATTAGCCAAATAAACAAAGAAACAAAAGAAAAAAACAAAATCCAAGGAAAAAACCACATTTGTAGAAATTCAGAGGATGCTGGGACAGAGGAGGCTCAGTCTAGCTGTCCTCTTGAATAAGACAGCTACACATGCCCACACCACACACACATGTGTATATGTATATAAAAATTACAAGAGGGAGATAATTGAGTGGTAACATGAGGGAGAAAAAAAAAATAGAATCACAGCTACTCTGCACCTAAAATGGATTTTGCAAAGCTGATTGAGGTAAAGCAAATATTCCACAGAAAACCCTTCCTAAATGTGCATGCACCAGAATCATGAATCTGTCTCCCTTGTGCTGCATTAAGTATGGGATTTTTTATGATCTATCATTTTTTGAGCCTTCGTTTTACCTTTCATTAAACATTACAAAATGTGCCTCATCAGAAAGCATTGCTTTTTATGGCAGCATTTCAAGCTCAGTAGCTGAGGAGACTTTATTCTGCATCTGAACATGATTTCCATTTTTCTTTTAATGAACTATTTTTATAGTGCAAGTGCATAAACAAATAAGAAAGTGAGTGGGCAAAGATGCTTAAGGTGCTTTCATAGGAACAAACTTAATTATTATCCACCTTTCAAGAGAAGCTATTTGAAGCCTGTGTAAATGTTTTATTTGCAGACATTAAGAAGAAACTATAGGGCAATTAGCAAGACCTTGGTTCTGGAAAGATAGTTTGGAGTTTATTGCATCAGTCTGAAATCAAGCCTTCCATCGAATATTTCTTCCATACAGCTGTTGAGAGAAAGTTTTTCAATAACAGCAACAATGAAGAAAAAAAGAAAATTAAAACAAAAACAAACAAACAAAACAACCAAAACAAAACAAAAAAACCCCACTGAAAACCAGCTACAAAATCTGTCTGTTTAAAGCTGATGATCCCACATGGCCCTGCTCAGGATGTAGCAAGGCAGTCTTTCAAGCAAGTGTCTTGTCTTCCTCATGTGAGCAGACAGAAGAAAGGAGGAGGGGATCTACAGTTCCTGCCATCATTATAACCTTGACCGAGGTTGGGTTGAGTCCTCCTGTGGCCCACAAAGTCTGCGGTGGCTTTCTCTGCATATCCCAACACGAGTACTTGTTAACAGCCCTGCAGATCACATTTGTCACCTTTAGCATCCAAAGAAGGGCTACAAATATGGTGAAGGGCACTGAGGCTGGTCTGTTCAGCCTGGAGAAAAAGAGACTGAGGGGAGACCTTGCAGCAGTTGAGCTCTCTAACAAAGAAAAGAGGAGGAGCAGCATCGATCTGCCCTCTCTGGTGACCACGGAGAGGAATCCAAGAAGTCCAACCCTGGCAATGAAGGTTTAGGTTGGATATTAGTGAAAGGCTCTTACCCAGAGGGTGGCTGGGCACTGGAACAGACTCCCCAGGGCAGTGGTCACAACCTGACAGAGCTCAAGAACTGTTTGGACAATGCACAGGGACATGGTGTGACTCTTGGGGACTGTCCTGTGCAGGGCCAGGAGTTGGACTTGGATGGTCCTTGTGGGTCCCTTCCAACTCAGAACATTCTATGATTCTCTGGTTCTTTAACTTCTATAATTTCTCAAGAAACTCTTTTGAAAAGGAGACATTTTTTCCTTATTAGCATCTGATTCAAATGTAATCAATTCCTCTCTCTTAATAGGAAGGGTTTCTTTGAATAACTTCGAGTCCCATTTCTTTCATTGTTCTGTTGTGAAGGAGCCTCATTTTACTCCAAAGAGCAGCTTTGACTGTCGTGATCCTTAGCTTTTCTCTCCAAGCTTTCTCATCATCCAGAACAGTCATTTCCCTAAATTATCAGTTTCTGCTATACATGAGGTACTTCTACTTGGCATCAGAATAACTTTTTTTTTCAGCAACTAAAAATTTAACGGATCAAATGAAAACACCAAGACAATTACTTTAAAAGAATAACCAAAGATGCCAATAAAACCTGGGCTATAGCAATCAAATCGTGATGCAAGTGACTCCCAAGATATGACCGCATTAGCTTATATAGGAAGAAAATATTTTCTATATTAATTACTGGTGCTTTTTAACAATCTTGGCAGAAAATCCAATTTTAACAATAACTAACTGCACAGTCATTAATTCTGGAACTTAAGCCAAATGTAGTCTTCCATACTGAAGACATCTGTGATTGTGTCCTTTGGAATTTGTTCCCTGTGCAGCTTATATAAGTGCATCAGAAATATTCCAACTCTCATCCCTTTGTTTTATTTACAGGACATGAGAAAGCAGGCTTGGAAACCTATCAACTGAAGCTGAGAGGGAACAGTGAAGGGGAAAAAATAAATTTTAAAAATAGTTCTGATTAACTTGTTTCACTGGGAAAAAAAAAGGACTAGAAAAAAAAGAATCATCTTTGTAGTCTTCATTTGTACGTGAATAGAAGAGAAGACGTGAACACACAGAATACATTCCGAGGAAAAAGCTGCTAACAAGAATTTGCTAATTGTTGGATACTGATGTTTATTGGAGCAGTGAGAGTCTCCAGATTCTCTGCTCCTTGCAGTTGAAAGAGCCACTTCCCAAAATAGTGCTTCTTCCCCAAAACTACACAAATCCTCTTCCACTTCCAAGAAACCACCCCCAGCTCACAGCTTCCTTGAACACAACCCAGATCCTTGGTTATGTATTTATGCTTGGTTATGTTATATGCTGATTTATTTGGATATTTTCGTTCTGAAAAAGAAGAGCAACCTCTGCTTTCATGCTGGCTTACCTTGCCCTCATCACGCCTGGCTTAATGGTGAAGCAAAGGAATATTTTTAGGTCCTGAGGAAATGAACAGTGAAAGAATATGCAGGATTTCCACACTATTCCTTCCTGAGTTAATGCCTAAGTGCTTCTCAGAAGCCTGCATAGATCAAGGTTTTCCACTTACACTTCTGCTTTTATATCTTCTATTTACTAGAGTGTATATATAGTTATTGCCACCAAAAAAAAAAAGTGCAAGGCATCCAACTCCAAACGGCCCCCTGAAATGGTGCTGACTGTGTACTTTACTTGCAGAAACCACAAAGTGGAACAAATAAAAAAAGCTGTTGTGAGACTTGCTAAAGAGGTTCAGGTACTTGCCATAATCATTTTCCAGATGGAGATAAGCCTGAAAGAACATTAAAGTTTCACAGCAGAGATGTGATGTGGAGTTGATCGTGTCAAAAGTTTAAAAACGTTTTGGGGTTTTTTGCTTAGATTTTTTGAGAGTAGGTTGTGAGATATGTATAAATCATTCATATTCTATTAAAATAGGGCCCTGATTCACTTCTTGAGGATTTCAACAGATTCCCATACCAAAGCATATTTTCTGTCCAGCTTCCACTCTTTAGCAATGTGTCTTCTGTATTCTGTATCATCCTTTTCAATACAATCTCCAGATCATTTTTGAAACCTCAGCACTTCACAACTCTCATTTTCTGGCACTATAATCTCTTCCTTCTTTTCAAGCAACTGTCAAAACATAATTCTTCCCTTCTGAAATCCTTTCCCTGTTTTTTGTTATAGAATTTCTACACAAAATGCTTTTGGTAAAAAAAATTGCAAAAGCACTGCGTAAGTGTGGTTGTTTTGCTAATTGAGTAAATTTAAATTTCTTCAAACAAACATATATTTGGTATTCTACATTACTGCTATGACAAAATTATTATGTCAAAAGCATTTGAGCAATTTATGAATGAAATTAAATGACTGAAAGGTAATGAGAATTAACAAAACTCAATTACATCATTATAAGTCTAAAGAAAATTATGACTTCAAATAATATACTCCCCCATATTTTAGATTGGTTTTGATTGAAGTTAATAACTTTGAGAAGGTACCATTTAAAACAAATTTGGAGCATAGTGCTGGGAATCGAGGAACCTGGTTCCAGTTCTGGTATTCTGTGAAAGAGTCATTGGGGAAAATTTGGATCTGGCCAGGCTAATCTTTACCTTATTTTAAACCTAATATAAGTGAGAAAGACACCCACATGTTTTGTTGTTGTTGTATTTTGGGCCTTCAAGCACATGCACTGGTAAAGATTATGCATCTCTGTAGTGTCAAGTATTGCAAAAATGAAAAATGCTGGTATTGTCCAAGGGCATAATATGAATGCAGAGAGAAATCCAACTACATAAAGTCTCTGCCATTATTCATACTGAAAACTGAAGTTATTTCTATCTTGAGTCAGGCCTACCTTTTTAAATATTTCACTGCGTACTTTTGACTAAGTAAAATATTCATGAATGTATTTCAGAATAATTGAATCTAATTTAGATTCTAACTTACAGCTCTTCTATTCAACAGGTCTCCTTCTTCTCCTGCTTAGTTGTGAATTGGGGAACTGTTTCCCAATCTGAAAACATTTCTGAATGTTAAACAGATTGCACTGAAGAAATACTGCTCATTATTTTCCTACGAATGTGTCTCAGGCATCCAAGCAGGTTGCAAAGATCCAGACCACGTGAGCTTACACATATGATGAATAGTGATGATTTGAAAGGAACAGTTTGCAAACAGTGCACAGATTGAAAAGTTTTCATCAACGGTATTTAGCAAAAGCTTATAAATAACACAGATATTCATGAAAGTCAGGAAACACATCTGAATTAAAATGGGATTTAAACACATGGAACTTTCAGCTGAAATATCATATGTAAATAGTTGTACCTTTATCTTTGTGAGATCTCTGTGCTCTTTGTGGTGATTAAATATTATCATTTCATGCCAAAGGGTTAAGGTCCTTTCATGTGTAATATAGGGGAAGTGAGAGTGATTTTACAGTGTGGGATATCCCAACATTCTGGTATTGAACACCTCCTTTTGTAATGGAAAGCACATGGACCTCCTAAATGCCAACAGAAGGAAACAAGCCAGAGCAAAAGGCAGAGTGCATTACAGGTTTGTGTAGCCTGGTTTTTATGGAATCTTAGAATCATAGAACCATTAGGGATGGAAAAGCTTCATCAAGCCCAAACCATGGCATTAAGTGACATGTCCAGTCATTTTTAGGGTGACTGACCACACCACTTCTCTGGGTGGTTCATTCCAATGCTTTATGACCTTCTCTGAAAAAGTTCTTCCTGATGTCCAACCTGCACCTCCCCTAGCACAGCCTGAGGACATTTCCTCTTGTCCTGCCACTGGTTGTCTGGGAGAAGAGGCCAATCCCCAGCAGGCTACAACCTCCTGTCAGGGAATTCTAGACAGTGGCCAGGGTACATGAATTTAAAGCAGTGTCAGGAGCCAGCCATGGTACTGCAACAGGCAGTGATTCTGGGCACACACAGGTTCCCTTTAATTTTAGGGACTGCTTCATTGCTTGAAACAGACTACTGAGGCTGAAAAACAGATGAGTGAAGGCAAACAGCAGCCTGAGACATAAGTGGTGGTATCTCTTTCATGTTGAATTTTGCTGTGCTCTCCCCCAGTCCTGGTGCTGAGGAGGCAGGATCAGGCCAAAGTGCCAACCCCAGCATCACAGACATCCAGGAAGCAATCAAGCACTGTGAAAAAGCTGCAACAAACAGCTGGTTTCAGCAATTTTCCAACTTGACTTTCATTTCAAGGTGAAAGCAAAGAGCTGGGCTCTGTCAGAACTGGGTTCAGTTTGATTTCACAACCATGTGGGGACTGGTGTGTCAAAAGCAATGCTAGCAGTAAAACTGGTAAACACTCAAGGGCTTCTAACATTGTCACAGTTTGCATCTAGAGCCCAAATTAATTCTTACTGAAAAGCTGATCAGAAAATACTCAAATTTTTTTTATTAGGCTTGGATAATATAAAAACCAACTGTAAATGTGTACTATCAGTTGAGCAGACCTCAAATGGATGCACTTGACCCCCTTAACCAAACAAGGTCGTTTGGTACATGCTCCAAAGGAGGCAAAGTCTGAGCCACAACCAGGCCAATAACTCTAAGAAACTCCCAAAAGAACAGAGAGACCCAGAGAGCATGAATATATATGAGATATGAGCTTGCAGCACTGATCCTGAGATTAAGATATGAGTATCAGTGCACTCCTCGTTCATCAAGGAACAAAGACAGTTGTGGGTACAAGGAGTCTCATGGACAGCTTTCCATTGTATGCAGTTTGAGTACAACCCAACCACTTAATTCCACAAGTGTGACAGCCTTCACAAAGGCAGCAAATCAACCCTAGGAAAGCTCAAAGTTTTAATCAATGGATGGAATTTGTCTAAGGCAATAGAGAGAGTAGGTGTCAAAGCTGGCATAAAAACATACCTGTGGAAAATAAACGTTTAGAACTTCTTTCAACAGAAATCTGCCATAGAAATTGCGAGAGAACTCAGCAGGAAACTTAGAATGGGTTACTTTCTCTACAGTCTGGTACATAAATGGTACTACAGCGTTGCCATAAGGTTGTCTTAATTAATTCCATAGACCTTGTTGGGGTCACTTCTCTCCGCACATGAGTACATTTATTTTCCTCCTGTTTTTTTATAACACAGCTGGCCTCATGTTCTTGAAGCTTTAAATCATTATTTATGTGACATTTTTCAATTTAAAATTAAAATTTACAGAGCAAATTATACACTGGATAAATACCTCCCGCTCCCAGAAAAACCTTCAAAAAATACATAGATACGTGCACATTTCCAGGTGGTAGGAATTAACCTGGCCTCTGCTAAACTGGTTAATTTAAAATGCCTAAAGCATTACAGAAGCTCAGGAGAGAGTAACCTAATGAATGTGGTGTTACATGCTCAGTTCCATTCTTCATCAACATTTATTTGCTTTCTCTACCCCACCTTCTCTGATTAAAAGATTTTTAAAAGGGTTTTTTTTTCATTTAAAAGATGAATGTGAACCAAACTCCCACCTCAAATGATAATCTCTTTCCTGCAACTACCTTCAAAGGTTTTCGTGTCACTGTCCTTCACTGCATAGAGGAACATCAGTGGAATGTCTGTTGGAGACCTAGTAAAATCAATTTAGCTCACACAGAGTAGGTATAATAAAATAAATACTTGTTTGTGGTGTCAAAGGATCCACAAGGAATTGTGTATTTAATTTTCTCACTATGTGCACCTCTGAACTTCTCCCTCTGAATTAGCACATCTCATACCACAATCATTTCTTGTGTACATGAAAGCTTCTGTTCTTCAACACCTGTGTCCTGCCTGGTCCTGTCCTCACCTGCTTGAGACCCAACAACTTCCACCTCTACATTTATATATTTCTCATCCTTCAAGCTGAGAAGTTGCATTGATACAACTGCAATCAGATTTTACAGCTGGAGACCTGTTTCATGTTTTGTCCATGCATTTATGATGCTATCCCTAGAACCTGCATGTCCAGGACTGTCTTGTTTTTTCACATCATTGCCTCAGATTTTGGTCCACAGTGAAGTTCTTTCTGTGATAGTTTTGTATCAAGCTAGAGGAGCAGTTCTTACATGCCTGTCCCACATGGGTGTTGGTATTTGGGGACTGAACCTCCAATTACTTTCTCCACCAATATTTGCACAAGGCCTGGTGTCCGCCAGCCTTGACTTTCATGCCCAAGCCCCACCTATGTGTTTGGGCTTTGTGCTTCCCAAGGGCTGAGTCCAGGCTTCAGATGCACCAAGCTGGTAAAAATCACTAAGAAAAGTTTAAGAGAGATCAAGACCACCTAAATCAGACCTGTGCCTTTACAGACATTTTGAGAGCAGGATGTCTCCTGTTTCTTAGCCAGTGGCTGGGGATGACCTTAACACCCAGTTTTCCCCTCTTCAGGGAGCACACCAGGAACTTCCTAAACTGAGAAACTTGGAGCATAAGTCATGCTTCAAACAGGACACACACTCAAAGAGACATGAGATATTCCAAGCAACAAATAAATAACCCTTTTAGTCCATAAGGAGACACTTCCCCTATACTCTGCTTACATTACACTCCTTTCTTTTCACTGCTTATAGTTTCAGGATTGCAAGAAAATCTCTCTTGTCCTGGAAAAAGCTTCCAAGGCAGAGTGAAATCTCAGGCAGAAAACATTTTTCAGACATCTCTCCATTCAATGTTTCCTAGTATTCAGATAAAAAAGTGGAACATTAACATTTTCCCCATTATCAGAGCATTTATAAACTAGCTTTTCTGGTAAGGTTACCTAATAGTAATGAAGCCACCTGGTAATGAAGGTGTCAGCCCTTCCACTATGGGGAGCAGCCATAAAGCCTTTTGAAGTCTCTTGCTGGATGAAGGACAGTTTGACAGTTTGACCTTCACTCCAGGTAAGTTCAGGTTTATAAAAGGAGAGGTCACACAGAGTCCTCCAAGGAATGAATTGAAATTAAAGCTCTGGGATGGTGTCACTCTGAATTAACCAAATTGTCTCGAGCAAAATCCCAACATGATGTGTATCACGAAGGGGAAAACAGAGACCGTTCAACATAGAAATAAACTGCATAAGTTTTCCTTGTTTCACAGGTTTTGTGTTCTCTTCTGTCTACTTTCAGAAGCTAAACAGAAAAAAGTTTCACAGAAAAGAGCATAATTCTCTCTCTAAAAGATAAGGGTTTTTTCGCTGTTAAAATATTAAATTGGTGACATAAAAAAACGCCGACTAAATTCTCACATAGTAACTGTTGTACAGCAATCCCTGGAAAAAGTTTGAAGTACATCAAAAAAAAAAAAAAAAAAAAAAAAAAAAAAAAAAAAAGGAAATTTAAAATACATTGAATGAAAAAAATCAAATTACTTTTCTCCTAGGAAAACTCTCCTTTACTCCTCTCACAGGCACAGCAATCATTCAGAGAGAAGTCTATTGTGTAATGAGTCACTTGACAGCACCAACAATCTCTCTCAAAGCAAGAAAAAAAAATCAATCCTCTCTGGGACTTTAGGTCAAGAAACTTCTATTTTTTTCTTTTTAATGATTACTAGGATTTCTTTGAAAACAGAGGAATTAAAAGGGACAAAAAGTAAAAGAGAAGCCAGGCAAACTCTTGTCTGATCCTCACTGGGACACTTGTGCCCAAGCTTAGCCTGATACCTCCCTGCCATGCCTTGGTGATGGTGCTGGCACCAGCCTGTTTGCTTCTGGGTGCCTTCCTGTGCTGGTTTGAAAGCAAAACCAGTGAGACACCAAGTCAGAAATACAATTTAATAGAGAGAGAACAAACAACAAGAAAAAATAAAAAATAAAATAAAAACAAAATAAGACAAATGCAGTAGTACAAAGGACCACTGACAGAGTCAGAATGCAAACCTGACACCCTGTTGGTCAGGGTGTTGGAAGCAGCCCGCAGTGAGTCCTCCCAGAGTGACAGCTGTGGCTCCGTTGGAGTAGAGATGATCCTCAAGAAAATGGTCCAGTCATCCTCTGGGAATCCAGTGGAAACTGGCTCCCTTGGTGTTTGGGATTGCTGGTTTTATCCTGGTGGAAAGGCTTTGGCTCCTCCCACTGGGTGGAGCATCTCCCAATGGAATGAGGTGATGTTATCAGTCATGTGAGAGGCCTTCAATGGCCCATTCACAGGTGATATCCCTCAGAGGAGGATGGGTGGAGGAAGAGATAAGAAGGCCCTGCCTTATCTGGTGTTATCAGGTGTCCCATTAACAGAAGGCATCTGCCCTCTTTCCACCCCTAGAATGACAAGAGATAAGGAACAACATCTCCCAACCAGCTTCAACAGATGAAAATAGAATACACATTTTTGGTTACATTTCTCAACCCAGGACACTTCCCAAGCACATTCTGCCAGTTTTGCCCTTGAATTGGATTGCTTCCAAAGCCAGACAAGATGGAGCCTGGAGTCTGTCAGGCACCTGTGAGCTGGAGCCCTTTTTTATGGGTTTTCTCTCCAGCTACTAAGGCTGGCTACATTCAGCTGCATTAACTCCTCTGTCTTGTTTGTTTCTTGACTATATTCAGAGCCCTTGATGTTTCACAATTTCAAGAAGGTAGGAAAAAGGAGAAATCTTCTTGTCTCCCATCTAGGGCTCACAAATCTTCAGGCAATATTTAAAAGCTCAAGAATGTAAATTTTGACTGAGTTTCTCATATGATTTTTGAAGGTCAGAGTAACACCTTTACCCATGGTGTCTCCAAGCACCCCAAAAAGAACAATCATCTCAGGTATTGACACTGGGAGGATTATATAGGAGAGAAAGCCCTCAGAGGGACTGAAACAACTGCTGATCCTTTCATTACAAATCTGCAGCTGCATGAGATATTTAAAAACATCCTTTCTGATCAGAGCTGCTCTTGGAAGTTGTTGTCATCCAAACTGGTGTTCCCAAACTAGGGCAGAGGTACCTCACCCAGACCCTGTCTGTGCACACCACCATCACTTTACAAGTGGAGAGGAAAGGCCAACAGGACTGAGTGAGGGACAGCTCCCCCATTTCCTCTCTTTGCTTCAGGTACATTAAACCTGCACTGCCTCACTACCCTCTATCACTGTGGAATCAGTTTCTATAACCTGCTCTATCATTTTTATCCCCTGGAAAATATCACTGATCATACCCCTCAACAGGAATTTTACTGGTGCTCAAACCTGTCCCACATGTTGTTGTGACACAGAAGTAGTGTGGTGGAGGAAGAAAAAACAAATCTGAGCCATTGATAAGGCAATTTTTGCTGCCAAGGATGAAACCTAGTGAGCAAACTGCAGTCACCAACAGGACATCCTTTCTTCCAGATTTCTTCTTTTCTTCCAGAAAAGAGATGACATACTGGAGTCTGCAGCTCCCTTCACAGTACTGTAAAACAAGCCATTTATTCTATAACATCCTCAAACTTTAATTCCTTTAATAATCAAATTGCCAACAAAATTAAGTATGACAGGTCTGTTTCCAAACCTTTAATGATCCTCCTGTTCTGCCATCCACAGTTGCCTGCCTTTATCACTTTCTCCCTTGAACCTTGGCTCTGACACCTACAAGCCTCAAAGGCTTTATTTATGTTAATTATCAAGGAAGTTTCATTCTGAGTGAACAGCTGGATTATCTGGCTCTTGATTTAATGGCAGAGTCAGCTTTATACACTGTGATTTACTGTTAAAAAATATGATCCAAGAGAAAATTGGTCTTCTGAAATGCATGAGCTGACAGCAGTGCCACTCTGAGCTGGTGGTTTTCACTGCTGGCTGAAGTCACACACTTGAAGCAGGTACTGCAGCTTTGCTGCCACCCATTAACTTTTTCCATTTACTTTTGGATTTCCTCTGCAGTCCCAGCTCTTTTTGTGGCATTGCTCTTTTTTTTTATCTCCAGGGAGTAACTTAAGGATGCAGCTTGCCCCAGAGACATGATGCAAAAGGCAGCTGATGTGGTTGTGTTTGGAACAAAGCAGAAAGAGAAAGAAACTTGACAAAGTCATTTACTCTGAACTTTATTGAAGGACATATTACAGATTTAGCCAGGCTTGCCCCTCTCATGGCCCAGAGTGTTTCCTGAGTGCCATTTGCATGTACTTCAGAATATGTACTAGAGGTAGAGGGAGGAACTGAATAGTCAAAAGGGAGGCTCAGAAGGAGGATGAAAGCTGAAGGCACATATTAAAGGTCTCTGCAAAGACTCAACATGCATAAATCCAGACACTGTAATTAAGCCAGCATGCAGTTACTCATCCATTAGTCACTCACTCGCTTCTCCAAATATATCATTGCTGAAAGTCCCTCCATTCCCCTTGTATAGGAAACTATGCACTACTGATGTATGTTCAAGGTTTTTCTGCTGCCTTCCTCAACTCAGCCATACCAAACAACCCAACCCTATTTCTTAGGCAGGCCAGTGAAGGTAGAGGTCCTTACTTGTTTGGACCCATTTTTAAGATGTGAGATCCATCTTGCTCTCAGTCATATGTACAATACTGACATTTCCTTTCATTCCTCCATGTTCCCCACAGTCAGCTGGCCCTGAACAACAGCCCACTGAATCATCTGTAGAACAGCATCAATTAACATCAACACCTGGAAGTAAAGCTTTAGCAAATTAGTTGAGAACATTGTGAAGGTCAGTGTATGTGACAACTTGTGTGCTCACCTCCCTCATCTTCCACCCCAGGACCAAAACCATGCTGATGAATTTTCAGTACAGCATCAGGACATGGCAGCCAGGTTCTCTGGTAATGAATACTGGTCAGATGTCCAGTACATTCATCCAAGTCTGCTTTTCATGGTGCTGGTAGAGACAGTGTCCTTGCTTCTGTTTCCCTTGCTCCACTTGCATTCCTCCATAAATATCTGGGAATTTCTACGAGGCAGACGGCATTGGTGTACAGGAACCACTGCAATGGAGGCCACAGTAAGTGCTGACCAGAAAAGGGAGGCAAGAATGCAGGAGGTCTCCAGGAAATTCCAGCTCATACCTGCAATGCTGCAATGTTGGGAGTGGGTGGAAAAGGTAAAATACCAGATATATGGTCACCCTGAACTTTTCTTGCTTAAACCAATAGATAACATTGTCTTCATTCATAACACTACCAACAGCAGAGATTCCAACTGCTCCTAGTGGTACATCTCAGCACAAGCTGTGCTTTTCTGAGCGTCTCACAGAGAGGTCATTGCCAGTGGACAGAAAATGGGCATTAATAATTCTAAACATTTTACCAGCCTCCCACAGAAGTGCTGCATAAGTCAAACAATGACCTGTTTAGCTGTGCTGTGCCCCTGCACGAGAAGAGCACCAACAAACTGGAACATCAGGGCTTGGAATAACAGAACAACTTTTTAATGATTTATGATTCTAGCTAAAAAACTTGCTAGTCAGATGGATCTGCAACTGAGCAAACCAAGGCTGACCTCAGGCTAGAGAACCTGTGTCAGCACACTGCAGAGGTTTTGCTGGAGATTCATTGTACTATTTCATTGCCACAAAATCATCTGGTTAATTCTTGAGATTTTTTTTTTTATTATTATTATTATCACTCAATCCAGACATACTCTGTTCACTTTCTTATCTGGTGCTGATATATCAGCTCTTGGAGTTCAAGACTTCTAATAACTTGCTGCAAGATATTAAGCTTTATTAGGTATTTTTTGTTTTTGAGGACAGCAGGCAACATTTGCAAAATTATGGGAGACAGGTAGCAGACTAAAAATACCAATCATAGGATCACAGAACCATAGAATGCTTTATGTTGGAAAAAAAGAACTTTAAGAACATTTAGTCCAACTAGCTCTGGACCAGCTCTGGGATGCCAGCCCTGCCAATCCCACCACTAAACCATGTCCCTGAGAGCCATACCTACACATCTTTTAAATACCTCCAGCAGTGGTGACTGACAGCTGCTTCCACTGGTTGACAACCCACTCAGGGAAGGAGTTTTTTCTAATATCTAAACATCTCCTGGCACAATTTGAGGCCATGTCCTCTTGTCCTGGAATGTGGGTAAAAGGGCTCATATCCTTCCTCACTAGCATGTTCCCTGATAAATATGATTCTTTTTTCGTATAGCATCCTTCAAATCAATGATTTTATTTCACCATTACTCTATGTACCATTACTCTGCTTATAAATTGTACCATTTTGTGTCTAAGTAATGAAAATTTCAGATGAAAAAGTGTCAAAAGGCAAATCCAAAACAATTGTCCGACTTTCTGGGCAAAGAGCTTACTTTATCACAAATCCTATTTAACTTTCCTGAATATGGTCATCTAAATGAAGACCCTTTTAATTAGTATTCACAAACATTGTGTATTATAAGACCATGTTTTTAGGTAAACTGAGACCCACTGGAAAACTTGCAATCATTTTTCTGGCAGATTCAGGGTGTGGAATCCCAGACACTCCTGTCTGGTGAACACTGGACCATGATGTGTGTTCACATCTTCTTTGCTAAACACAGGCTAAGCTGTTTGGTTTCTGGTGGATTGGGACACATCACCAATTTTCAAGAATTTCAGCACTTTCTCTTACTTCAGATACTCAATTTTCAACACGTAAACCTCTCCTACCATAAAGTCCTCACCAAGCAGAATTTCCTCCTACTTGCTTTCCCTTCCCTAATGTCCATCTAGGCTGCCCTTATCAAGGTCAACTTTAATTAGTAAACTGAAGATTGAGTACTTTCATTAATCATCTAGAAAAGGGAGCAAACCTCATATTAATGCAGCGGATTGTTGACACTAGGATGGACGAGGTCACACCCAAGGGAAAAGGGGAATTAAATGCTAAGGAGAACAAAGAAATCATTTGTCTTCATGAAAAATATCCCTTTTTAACTCTTCTCCAACCTTTTCTATCTACTTCATTTCTTAGCTTTATTTTCTAAATCAAAAATGTCCTGTTAGGCATAGGTCATACTTTACTTTTTATCCTGAAATACAATATTTATAATCCTGATCTCTGATCTGGATCCATTATGAGTTTTTTGGAGAACAGTGAAGCCACTGTCATGGTGTTTCCTGTAACCAAGTAACCTCCCCTGGAGGGAGGTTAAAATGCAAACTGGTCTCATTTTACCCCATCTTTTATGCAGGTGCAAGGACAGATCAGGCCGTGGAAAAATGGGCTCAAACCAGAATGGCAAGATGAGTTGAAAGCAAAGCTTTTGGAGCTCATCTTTGTTTCCCTTATAGTGAACTCATTTTCAACTAGATGTAACATTTTTTCACACCTGTTTGTAGCTTTTCACACAGACCTTACAGAGAAGAAGATACAAACTGGAGAACAAAGAAGAATTGAGTCTAACATATTTCACATATCACATGGAAATACAACCAGTCTTCCCTTGGAATGAAAAACTGCATGAAAAATATTGCTATTACATTTATTCCCGCCTGTATTGCAATTTCAGCACCCAATTTCTACACAGACTATCATAACTAATTACATTCCATCAAGCCAAAGAGAAACAAATAAATCACCTTTTTAGTCTTCAAAAGAGGGCATCTTTGGAGACCTTCTAGACAACAAAGCACAGAGGAGGATGAAAGGAGTGTTTTACACTTGTAAATGAATGTGCAAGAACAGGTCAGGATTTTTTTAATGGTCTGCTTTGTACAGTTACTCTTCAATAATGTTTTCCAGGTCTCAGTTGTGAGTCAATGGGTAAACACAAAGGTATCATATCAGGGTACAAGTGAGACAAAGGGGAAACATTACCAGATAACTAATTGCTTGGTGGGTAGGAAATTCACTGTAAATGTGTATGAAGCTGCAATTTATAGCTGTAGCCAAGCTGATATTCTAAGATTCATCTCTTTCATACATTCCTTTGAGAGAAATTTATAAAAGACTGGTTTTCAAAAGACTACAGAAAGAAAGCCATGAGATCCTTGACACAGTGTGATGCATGGATTTTATTTTGCAGCCAGGCCTTCATTTTCCTTCTACCCTTCCCACATCACAGCACATGTGTTTCAAAGGTGTCTCAGGGACAAGAGAGGAACAGATATGATAACAGCTGCTAAATTTCAGTTTATATTAAAAAGATTGGAGACAAGCAGGCTTGCCATTCATCCATTCAAAAGGCTCCCTTTCATGTCAAAAATAGATTTTCTGTGTATTACACTGCTAAGTATCTCACAGATTCATCAAACAACCACAACAACCTTATGACTGATGCTGTCCCACTTCTCCTCCATGTCCATCCCTGCTTGGTGTAGTTAGAATTGCTTTCTAGTAGCAACATCCCTAATATTTCAGAGGACACATGGTATTTCCATGGCATCTCCAGAGAACTTCCCTTTTGTGCTCAGCTTAGACTTCCCAGCACCTCCTCCTGGAAATATATCCATGGATCTTACTTCAGTAGCAGCTGTTGTGTGACTTGATAGTTTGAAAGATCTTTTCATTGATCCCAGCACTCCTTGTTTATCCGATTTCCTGCTCAATACAATGACTGGTGTGTGCTCTATCAGACTCACTCTAGTGAGGTGCCTAAAGATTTGTTGACCCCTGCAGCATTCCCAGCCGGAGGTAAGCTTGGTTTGGAATGAAAGGCAATTAGTGAAGAGAATTCCACCCAGCTTTACCACGGGTGGTTGGATAAAGAAAACAAAAATGCCATTGCAAAAGTATTGCTTGTTTGTGTTTTACTTGTTCATCACAATAAACTAATGGAAAGAATGTAGATCCTCATCCTATCTACACAAAAATCAGTTGGTGTAACACCACAGTCCCCTGCAGAATGCCTTGTGAGCTGTCTCAGAGAGGAACTGGGCAGACAGAATCTGTTCCACCACAAACTACTTGGACAGCAGTACAGCTGAAATCCCTGACATGCAGCAACCCTGAGTATTTTTCATGGAAATACCAAAAAAATCTCTATAGAGGACTTTCCTCCAATGCATAATTCCTAAATAAACACCCTCCTTTCCACATCATTCTTCTCAACTGTGAGAAATTTGGAATAGGCATTTCCTGTTTGATTTGATTTGGTTTTATTTTTCCTGTTTGTGTTGGGTTTGTTTCATTCCCATATGTCTTTGAAATGTTTTGGAACCTATGTTTATTCAATATATACTTTTGGCTGAGGCCAGAAATGACATATCAGAGCATTCTTGAGAAAGTCCATAACCACCTGGTATCCTAATAGCAACCTGAAAGTGTGAAGGCCAAGACTCATATGTGGCTCCAGAGGCAGAAAGGAACTCTGTAATGCTCCTCCTGCCTTTTATAATATTTTTTAATAAGGTATAATACATTTAGCATTTGTAGCAAAAGGGGGCCCAGACATGATGTTTCAGTAGTATTTTAAGCCAGATCCACAGAACCAGCCTGCACACAGTGGATCAGCTTTTGCTGGAGTGAAAAACATAAAGGAATGTGTATCACAAGCCCACAAGGGAGAAGATGAACATCTAAGATCAAGCTTGAAACATTCATCTCAGGCTTCACATGATTTATGGGCAATTTCAATGGATACTTTTATGGCCTCGTAGAATCTTTGAAATCCTCTGTGCTTGAAGATGATAGTTTTCTAAGTTACTTGTTTTCGAGCATTATCAAATATAATCTGTTATAAAACTCAGCCTTAAAGCAAGAGCGAGTACTGTCTGAGCCTTTAATTTGATACTGATGTTATTGCAGTTTAAAATTATGAACTCAATGTAAATTAAAATAACATCCTCTATTTGCTAACTGGCACAGGATAAAAGCCAAACACTTTCCAGCATGAGTCTTCAGAGATTCTTTTTTTTTTTTCCTGGATGCTAAAAATCTTTATTCCTCTTTTTTTTTTTTTTTTTCTTATTTTCACTGGCAAGATAAAATACAAATTTTTACGGGCCGTACAGAGACCAAACACTTTTTGCTTTCCTAACATAAAATAAGTTTATGGCTCATTTCATGTTTACTCTGTTTAGAAAGCACAACCTGGCAACTGAGGCACAGCTTTAGATGGCTGGTGGCAACCAGATTTCCAGAACAGGCAGCTGCACTTACTTACCATAGTACTAATGGCAATAAATGGGTATCAGTATTTCATATTTTATCATCCTCACCCGTTTCAAACCCTAATGAAGGGCTGATTTACACAAAAGTAGGAGAATATTACACCCTGCTTTTTATTACAAGCTTTTTGTTGTCTTGTATCTCTTGTTCTTTGGAAATCCTTAGATGGTCTATTAACAGAAGAAAACTTCTTAGAATCAAGGCATGCCAAAATGAAAGAGAAGCAGAGTTCAGATACACAAATTATCTTCTTACTTTTAATTAGACCATGAGTTGTTGTAAATCTTAAACAGAATTCCTAAGAGGAATCATAGAATCACAGAATGGTTTGGGTTGAAATGGACCTTAAAGGTCATTTCATTCCAAACTCCTGCCATGGGCAGGGTCAACTTCCACTATCCCAGGTTGCTCCAAGCCTCATCCAACCTGGTCTTGAACACTTCCAGGGATGGGACAGCCACAGCTTCTCTGGGCACCCTGTGCCAGGGCCTCAACACCCTTACAGGGAAGAATTTTGTCTTAATATCAATCTAAACCTACTCTCAGTTTAAACCCATTCCCCTTTGTCCTATCACACTTTGTCCTTGTCAGGAGTCCCTCTCCACCCTTCAGGTGGGGCCTCAGCAGAGCAGAGCAGAGCAGAGGGGCAGGATCCCCTCCCTCACCTGCTGCCCACGGTGCTTTGGATGCAGCCCAGGACATGCCTGGATTTCTGGGCTGCAGTACCATGGTTTACCTTGCTGACAATGACCTCAGTCTTGAAACTGATACAGTTGGAGCATTTGAAAGAACTTTCTGGGTTTTTTACCCTCTCACATAACCATATTTAGACTCTTAAGCTACAGGACATAGGACTTCTTGCTTTATTTTCCCAATTTCCAGCATCCAAATGGCTCTCTTCTACACTTCCGTCTATCGAGAGGGGATCTATTCAACAGAAAATTTCTTGTATGTACAAATTACTTAATTGCAGTTCCCAGTACTTAGGGAAACAGGCAAATAACAAAAGCATAACTGTCCTTTCTAGACTTAAAAATTGATAACAAAGAATTTTGTGAACACCTGGTAAAATTCCTAGTTGTGGCTGCTTTGGGGACTTTAATTGCAATATTGTGCCTAATATTTCAAATATTCCTCTTCTCCAGCTGAGTACTAATCTTTCTCTCCTGTAGTGATGGGTAGGAATTGAACATGTTTGTGGATAAAGAGATCTTTGATCATGCAGACAAATGTTATAGACTAAAGACTGTAGTTGGATGCCAACCAAGCTAGGCTGAGACCCACAATTTAAGTACAGAAAGACTGGAACAGCAATTGCAGAGGATTCTAAAGCACTTACAGCAAACTCACAGTGACCTGGCAACTATGTTATCTTCTTCTGACACAGATTAATTCAGGGAGCTCCGTAGGTGTGTACTACACCACAGGTCAGGCCACCCGAACATAATAATGGTTCCTTTGGATGTTTTTATCCTGGGATCTGTGAGCCTGCAGTTGATCCTATTCCTCATAATAAGGTATAAGTGCATAAGTTTAGTCCTTGTGCGCTACAGTGCATGATTAAATCAGAAATGTCAGTAACGCTGCATGCAGCTGTGGGACTGGAAGGGGAGAAAACTCAGCCTGTGAGATTCAAAGCATGGTAAAAGAAAGATGTTCTCTACTACAAGGAAAATCAATAATTGGAATTTACTTTGAATCTTTCATTGATTACTACATAACTCAGATCACTTTCTGTACTGGTTTGAAAGCAAAATCAGTGAGACACCAAGTCAGAAATACAATTTAATAGAGAGAGAACAAACAACAAGAAAGATAAAAATAAAATAACAAAATAAGATAAATGCAATAATACAAAGGACCACGAACAGAGTCAGAATGCAAACCTGACACCCTGTTGGTCAGGGTGTTGGAAGCAGCCCAAAACAAGTCCTCCCAGAGTGACACATGTGGCTCTGTTGAAGTAGAGATGATCCTGAAGAAAGGGTCCAGTTTTCCTCAGGGAATCCAGTGGGAACAGGCTTCCTTGGTGTTTTGGATTGCTGGTTTTATCCCGGTGGAAAGGCTTTGGCTCCTCCCACTGGGTGGAGCATCTCCCAATGGAATGAGGTGATGTTATCAGTCATGTGAGAGGCCTTCAATGGCCCATTCACAGGTGATATCCCTCAGAGGAGGATGGGTGGAGAGATAAGAAGGCCCTGACTTATCTGGTGTTATCAGGTGTCCCATTAACAGAAGGCATATACCCTCTTTCCACCCCTAGAATGACAAGAGATAAGGAACAATATCTCCCACCTGGCATCAACAGATGAAAATAGAATACACATTTTTTACACTTTCAACCCAAGACACTTTCTAAGAACACAAATGTGAATGGGGAAAAATTAAGTTAGGACTACTCTGGAAAGTGTCATGTTGTCCTGTTCCACTGCCTTGGTAAATGGATCTGATTCCGCTTTGCACTTGTATATTTGAAATCTCTTTCTATCCTGAAGGATAAAGTCAATCTGGATTTCTGCTTGACAGAATTGCTACAATAATGGCATGAATTTCTCTTCCACTGAGTATGAGGGACTGAAAAAATGAGCTGCCATTTATAGGAAGGATGTTACTTAATTTGAAATACAAGTGATTATAATTGGTTAGACTATGATGTTATTATTTCTACAACAACCCTCTGAAGTGTTAAAAATCCTTTTTTCATCCAGTCTGATGAATCTGTTGGAAGAGGAACTTGCAGGACACAGACTCACACAATTAATAACTCTGATGTACCATGTTTGGAGGAACTGCTCATTAGTACTATTCTCCAAGCATTTCTAGGCAGTGCTAACCAACATAGTCCCATGTAGGACACAAAACTTCAAGTTGAAGAAAGCATTACCTTCACCCCAGTTACTCATCTCTCCAAAGAATAATATTCTATTATACCAGTGCCAAGGTGGTCTCCAAAATCAGACTGAAATCCTTTCAGGAAGGAGAAATAAATGTCTCCCTAACAATTGCTTTGAAACCACTGTGGGTAGAACATCTCTAAACAGTGTGCACTGCTCTCCTTTCCAACAGTGAGCACATGATGGGCACAAGGCAACATCTAGACACATTGTGCACTGTGCTGACAATATTAAGGTCATGTAGAGACAGTGACTCATTAGAAGCTCACCTATTAGTCCTCTTTAACTCTGTTTTTCAGCAAGTGCAAAGTCATTTACAATGAGGGGAAAAAAAATCTCATTAGTGACAATCAAAGCAAGATAAGTGACCTATCCTTGGCCTTTTGTCCTCATAAGCATGGGTGCCCCAAACAGCTTCCAACAGTTTTCAAAATATTTGTGAACAAGTAACCATCCCAGAGTCTATTTTTGAAATCTTTGGCTCCAGAAAAAAAAAATTAGCTGTGTCCTGATTTCAGTGCCTTTGTAGCTGAGGCTAATGGTGAGTTATGAAATGAAGGTTGTTGTCAGTTTTGGGGAACTTCCAGATGACAATCTCTCCAGTCAGTAAGGGGTATCAACAAGTTCCTTTCCAAACAGCATATTTTATGCTCTTTGGTTTCTGAATAGTTATAAAAGGCAGGAAGGAATTTTGTAGAATGAGAAAGATATCTCTATAAAATATTCCTAGGTAGCTGCTGTGCAAACTATTAATATAAAAAAAATACAATAATAGGCATTTAAATCCTTTCAACTAGGATATGAATTATTGTCAGAGAGTAGACAGAATTACAGAAAACTTCCCATCATCAAAAAGAAGCTATTATAGGTAAAACGATACAGAATATTGTTTGGAATTACATTAAACTATACTGAAATCTTTAAATCACTTTCCTTTTACATTCAATTTATATCTTCCACATTCCAATATGTAATTTTTGGATGTAAAGCTTTTTAGAAAAGAAGATGTTGCAAACTGAACAGGACTAGATTTTAAAATATGTGCAGATATTTCATTATAACTGGTGGGAGCTGTTTCAGGAAGCGAAAGGCTGATCAAGCCGCTAATGGGAATGAAGCAGTCATGAAATGCACCTCAGTGCCATGGCAGGGAGAGGAACAAAGCAAAAGACTCTGAGACGGATAAGCCTCAAGTGGCCCCTGCTGTAAACACAGATTTAACTAAGCTGTATGAAATGGGGGCCATTCACTGCTCTCACCAAAGCAAGAATTAAGTGAACCAAAAGTGTGTTTAAGTTTACAGAATTTTTCAGGCTCCCCATTGTGCTGGCCTGCATCTAACCACTGTATTTTTTATGAGGACATTAACCTGCAGTTTCTGCCCTGTTCATACATTACTTGTTTCAGGGATCAGGAAGGATCTGGTGTGAGCAAACCTGTTCCTTCCACCAAGAGGCAGTGCCTGAAGGCCACCATGCAACCATCCTTTTTCCACTTCCTCTGACTACAGTGTGCAAAACAAAGTTAGCAAAGCTCCAGGTCAGCTCCAGGTGAAGCTTTCCCACACAACAGACAGTACAGATGGAACCTAAAAATTAAGGTAGGGACCAGAACTGGAGACACTGGTAGCTTTTGTGTGGACCTGGATTTTGTTTCATTCAGGCCCTAATTGAAACATTAATCACAGTTCATTAAATGTCTTTGAACTGATATTTGTCAAACATTCCAGTTCCCTGAATTTTCCACTTGGCATTGTTTAAAAATTTTCATTTCTTTTTCAATGGGTTGCCACAGAGAAAGATAAATGACTAGCCCTGGAGAAGGATCCCATGGTACACTGCATGCTGAGACTTTCACAGGAAGTTTCTGCTCCAGGGATCATGGCAGACACAGTGAGCTGTAGTTATTGATGGCATGTCTCTGCCTCCCCTTATGTGTTCCCTCTACAGAGTTATCGACAGATATTTGGCACTCTCCATCCCCCAACCTCCTTGTTCTGTACCAACGGAAAGGGCTTTCCACCCCTACAAAGATGATTGCCATGCTTGGCACCTGCTCCACACTGCCATGAACCAACCAGATTCACTCATTCTGAAATCTAATTAAATCTCTTACTGCCTTATTGGATGAATCATTTCATTTTTTGGTGACTTGTCCTAAGATTCTTGAAGATCCTTCTAATCCAGAGAGAAAGATAAACCAACAAACAAAAAAGACATGGAAACCAAAGTCCTGGCACTGATGTTTTGGGCTTAATTTGAGCAAGTGCCTTGTAGTCTGACCTTGGGAACAGGGTAAGAAATCTACCATTCCCTCAGCCTCATCCCATGGTGTGGGCCTGATATTTTTGGGCCTTAGAGATTTTAGCCTGCTGATAGCTGCTAACTCCTTTCCCAAGGGGAAAGTTTCTTAGGGAAGCTTCTTCCCAAACCAATCTTGGCAAAACAACTATCCTTTCCCAAAACAATCCTTCTGGTTCTCAGAAAAAAACATTTTGGCTGTTTCTCTGGTCTGACCAATTGGACTGGGGAGGTGTCAGTCCTGTTCACCAATCCTGTTAAGTCTGTATCGAAACACCTTATAAAACTAGACAATTAAAGGTTTTTTATGCCTTTTGCCTTCTGAAATATTTGGAGTCTTTCATCTTTTGTTTGTGTCCTACAGCGATATCATGATCCAGGGAAGGTGATCCCAAATCCCTTTTTCATGACATTGAAGGTAGAACTTAAAATCTGTCAAATTCATACAAATGTTCAATTTCCCTTTTCATGCTTTGGGATTGGGCCCAAAGGCATCATGGAATAACTCGATGAATATGAACCAAGAAAAAAATCCCTAAGACAGTAACACAGTTCCAGCATAATTCCCACTGAAGTCTGGAATCTGTTTGGGTTTTATTTTATTGGTCTTTTGGGGTTTTTTTTTAGGTTTATTGGGGTTTTTTTTAATATCCAGAGTTAAAAGTCACCCACAAGATTCATCAAGTCCCACTCCTTGCCCTGCACAGCACCATTCCCAAGAATCTCACCGTGTGCCTGAGAACACTGTCCAAACACTTCTTGAACTCTGTCAGGATTGATGCAGTGACCACTTCCCTGGGGAGCCTGTTCCAGTGCCCAGCCACCCTCAGGGTGAAAAATCTCTTCCTAATAACCAACCTAAACCTTCCTTGATGCTGCTTCCTGGCATTTTTCATGTCCTGTCACTGGTCACCAGAGAGAAGAGGTCAGTACACAATGAGATCTTCCCTTGGTCTTCTCTGTTCCAGGCTGAACTGACCAAGTGACCTCAAGTGCTCCTCATTTGGCTTCTTTACTCTTCACCACAGTGCTGCCATGAGAAAAACATGGAATCATACACCTGGGAACAGCCCACCTTGAAAGAGCCTTGTAATTGTCACATAGATGGGTTTTTTTGGAAATTGCCAACCATGTTATCTTGAGTTGAACCATGTGCATTAAAAAACTACAAACAGACTAATTCCATATTATTCAGAATTACTACAGAATTTGCATTGTCTACTCATACTGTGTAATTTTTTAATACTGGGGTTTTTTTCACATCTTTTAAGATGTAAAGTCTAGAATGATGCATTTTCCTAAAATTTACAATCATATTGAGCTTCTTTTTTGGGAGTCTGTTGTTGTTGGTTTGGTTTGGTTTTTATTTCATTGCACCTCTCCATATTATATCCTTAAGACCTTCCCTGTGACTGGGCATCTCCATCTCAACCATTTCTTTAGAGAATTTCAAATCAATCGTCCACTTGAAGAATTCAGCAGTTCCTTCACTCAGAGCCTTTCCTCCTCACAACCACTGTTCCCTCTGGAATTCTGTAGCTCTTCCATGGCAGCAACCTGAACTCCCTGTGGTGGTGCATCCCTGCTTCTCCTTTCCAGACCACTCTGTGGTCTGAGAAATGCTTGTTAGGCCCCAGCCCAGAAGAACAGCATTTCCATGGGCTCAGCTCTTCCCAAGCATGGCAGGAACACCCAGAAACTGCTGCTGTCTATCCAGCATTATGAACAGACTTGGCAAATACTTTTTCTTGCCTGAACAGTGTAACATTTCTGTTCTCACGCTTTCAAAGAAAGTGCCAACCCAAACTGGCCAGGATGAAATATTGTCAAGACTAAAGCCCAGCCTCTAGCCACCCTATAAACAGTGGTCCAAAATGAGACCCTTTGAGCTCTCCTGGGCTGTGACCAGCCACCTCCCTCTGAGTGAGGTCTCTCAGAGCCAGTGAACTCTCAAGTTTGCTATACTTGGAGGATCTCTGAAAAACGATGAGTCCTGGGCTGACACCTCAATCCTCAAAGCCAGACCCTTTGCCTCTGAGGAGATGAAAAATATCTGAAGTATTTCACTGACCTCCAAGGGGAATTTTTCACAGGTACCTTGCTTGCACTGACTCTTTATGTCTGTGTGCATAAACTTGCACATATGTTATAGCAAATCTGGGAGAAACTCTGCTTTCTTAGATGTTTAAGTACCTTGGATATTGAAGTAAGTTAGGCAAGTAAGAAAGCTTGTGACTTATGACTTGACCTTACTTAAAGGCTGCTAAGTGTTGTTCTTCTGTTAAGTTTTTAGTTTCAACCTAAGTTATAAGTCAAATGCTGCTAAGTGTTGTTTATTTGTTAAGTACTAAGTTTGACTTTGAAGTCTTAAGTTAGGTCAAGTGCTGTTAAGTGCTATTAATTTGTTAAATGGTTATGAGCTAGGAATAAGGTAAGTGTTCTTTCTTTGCTGAATTGTTAGGCTTAAGTTAAAATACTGTTAAGTTTAAGTGCTGTTAAGCTTTTAGGCCTCTGCATTTCTTTTAATCCTTGTTCTCCCTGTCCTTTTGTCATAGGCACCTAAACACATAGACACACAGAGGTATATACACATACCCCTAGATAGTTCTCAGTTCATTTCTGTTTTGATTGCCTGAATGTTATTTGCTTTTGTTGTTGCTTGTTTTTCCTTAGAGTGCCTTAACTGTGCTGTAAGTTGAGTGAATCTTGACAGTGAACTTTGTTGTGCTGTTGCTTAATATTAAATCTGGTTTTTGCTCATATCCTTGCTAATGATTTTGTAAGTGATCTCAAACACTCAGTTGTAACACTCCCATTCTATATACATCCCACTCGTGTCCCCTGTGACCTCTCACCTCAAATCTTAGCTACAAATACTTTCCACCACTAATCTAAATTTCTTTATTTTTTTACTTTTTTCAAGACCAAGTGTCTTCCATTAAAGCAGTAAAGCTTTATGAAATATCATTTGTATAAAAGCCAAAAATTTCTTTAAAGTTATGCCCAATTTTTGCTTTTTTGAGGATGAAGGTGTTTTATGCCCAGAAGCTAATGATTTGAGGATGGATGTAGTTTAAAAGAGATAAAGAGAGCCAGGCACACAGCCAGTTATAACTTATTTTTGAGAACAGACACTAATCCTTAACACCAAATTTTTGGACTAAATATGAACAGGACCAGACTTTTTAACCCAGCAAATTTCAATGAGGTATATTCACTACCAAATAATGAATACTTGCTTCACCTAATATCTCAGTTAGAAATCATCTACTTTATCATATTTTGAAGACTTTGCTTGGTCAAAGCATATTCAAATAATTTGATAGTAAGTAATATAACAAAAAGGAGTTTTTGAGATGTGGGTGGAAGTTAGGCCATTTGTATAGAGGGCCTGTATTTGGTAGAGCTCATGGGCAGCAGTGGGAGTTTTGATCAACAACCTGACAAAACCAGAAGCATTGGCAGAGAGGGAGTGGTTGTGGGGGTGAAAAAGAGTCAGAGTCCAGCAATGGGGGACTTGTATGGAAGAAAAACTTCTGCAGAGCTTTGAAGAGAATGACAAGAAGGTTTAACATGCTGGACTGCTGATTCAGGAGCTGACAAGCATCTCTGTTGAACAGGGATGTATTGTACTCTCTCTATTTTCAGCAACAGTTGTCACAGTTCATCCCTGCCACTGCAGTGCTATAAAAAGTTAAATATTGTTATCTAAACACAGAGGGAGGGAGGGAAGCCAGACAGGTTTAGAAATCCAGTGTTATAAAACCAGAAGAAGCAGTGCTGGAGGGAGAGCCTAAAGGGGAGATTGTTCCCAGCTGTACAAAAGGCTCCACCTTTTTCATCCCATCCCACCTGAATTCTTTCTCCCCAGCTTAAACAGTGCCATTATAGGGCTATATATAACCCCAGTGTCTGCATGAAATGTTCATTTTGGTAGTGCTGCACCACCATCCTCAGAGCTGTTTAGCAGCACAGGGTATCAAAAATAACACAGGAAAGGAGATTCTTTGAGGATAATGCATTAAATAGATAATACAATTGTAAAGCTGTTGGGACTTAATTGTGGGATGAAGCAACCACTGCATCTGCACCACAGCCTCCTGGGAACACAGGGAAATGAATTATTTTCCATGTGCATGTCATATTGATGACTCTTTTCTATTGACACTCTTGATACTGGCAGCAAATTGGATTTTTCCCATTCCAGTACCTGCTTACTGAAAGTGCATATTCACAGACTAAACTACAATCTGGCAGCTCCAAACAAAGAAAGGAAGAAGAACAAAGCTTCTGGCTTTTTTTGAATGCTACTGGCTTCCTTGTGCAACAGACTGTTAAATCCTATTAGTAAAGTTTCCCCAGGAGTAGCTACAATAATTGAGGAATGTGGCACTCTTGATTGCCATGATGCTTAAATATCCAAACATTTTGTTTGAGGACAATATTTTTAACTTTTTTTTTGGATAAAATCAGTGGGAAGACAAACTGTATCTGACCCCTGGGGCCTCTGGAGCCACCGAGTCAGACCAAACCCTTTGGCAGAGTTTGGATGCTCTTGTGATCACAGAGCCCGATCCAGACATCAGAGATGTCAACAGCAAGTGCCACCTGACAGGCTTTCCACAAAGCTTCTCCACATTTGAGTTCCCTCATTATTTAACCTACTGGGAGATGGCAACTCCCTGACAGAGGAACACCAGGTAGAGACTCTCTTTGCACAAAGAGTTATGTTTCTTGTGTTGGTGTGTGAGCAAAGAAAATCCTTTCTCACTGGTGATTGCTTTTGTAGAACTGACATATGCCTGTGTTTTGGAGGTCCTTTTAGTTGTAAACAATGAATCACACAAGGAAACTATTCAGCTCTTAACTTTTTTCAACTATGACTTGAGCTCTTCTGTTTTAGTATAAAAAAAAAATTCAACATTTTTTAAAGGAGTTGTTTGGCTTTAGCTCCATCTCTACCAAAAAAAAAAAAAAAAAAAAAAAAAAAAAAAAAAAAAAAAAGGGAAAACAAAACAAAAGTTATCCATGTTAAAAAAAAAGATTTAATACTGACCAATTCAGTTCTTCAGCACCAGAAAAGATATGGTTCTAAATCAGATTTTCATATGTGTGCAAGCTGAAGTCAACTCTCTGCTTGTGAATTCCATTTCTCTAAGAAGAGAGATATTCATAAGGATTAAATAAGACATGGTACATAAAAATCACTGTAGACATAAAACCCCACTACAGTGTCATACAACATTAACAAGTGGGGATATTGAAGCAGCTCTTAATTTTCCTGAACCTAAAAGTCTTCCTTGCATAAAAATAAACACAAAAGAAAGGCAAAAAAAAAATTGAACATGATTATTTTCCAATAGCTATTCATTCAAAAAAGCATATCTAATGATATTGTGTTGGAAGAGCTGAACTAAAACTTGCTTGAAAACTAAAACTAAAACTTGCTTGAAAAGATGAAGTGCAGCTTAGCAAGTCAAGGAGTTTTTTGGTTGTCTATCAATTTGTACTAGCTCAACCTTGCTTAGTTTAGAGAGCTGCCAAAACTCAGTTTGGCAGTGATGTTATCATGTTTGATGAGTTCTTCTTTTTCTCTAGGCCTTTTGATTTTCTGTAATTCACTGATCATTTCTAAGGTGGCAAGCTTGAAAATTAAGTATTTTCCAGTAATGCATATGAAGGAAAAAAATCAAATACTGATTACTTGCAAACATAAAATAAAGAGTAGTCAGGCAAGGGCATGAGGAAGAAGAGAAAGCAACTGTTCTGTTGTATTAGAAGAAACCTATGTAATTTATCTAAACTGTATTTCATGGAAATACAGAATGGTTTGGATTGGAAGGCACCTTTAAAGATCATCTCATTCCAACCAGCCTGGCATGGGCAGGGACATTTTTCATCAGATCAAGATACTCAGAGTCCCATTGAATCTGGCCTTGACCACCTGCAGGGATGGGACATCCACAGCTTCTCTGGGCAACCTGATGGTAGCAAAGTCTGTCCAATATCACCTCTTCCAATATGTTTGAAATATCATAGAACCCTATGGTATAATCTGAATTAGAAGTGACCCAGAGTAACCATCAAGTCCAACTTCTGGCACTGCACAGGAAACCCCAGGAATCCCCCCATGTGCCCAGGAGCACTGTCCAAACCCCCTTGGAGCTCTGTCAGGCTCTGGGCTCTGACCATTCCCTGGGGAGCCTCTTCAGGCCCAGCGACCCTCTGAGTGAAGAACCTTTTTCTAATATTCAAACTAAACCTCTCCTGACACAACTGCAGGCCAGTGAGTTTCCTCCCCTCTGCAAAGCTATATTTAGCTTCTGTAGTGTATAGTTATAATCAAAATAATCACTTGCAGACATTGTTTCCTATGCATGCTTTCATAAATGTGTTTCTCAGTCAATATTCTCGACTTTTCAGTATTTTTTCAGACACTTTTCAGTATTTTATAGACACCATTAGTGTGTTTGAACCTCACTGCACTTTCTGAGTTTTCTTCACAAAGTATATTACTGTAAGCTCTAATTAGTAAATTTTATTTAGTCTTCCAGAAGATCCATCTACCTGGATATCTATACCCAAAATATAGCAGCACCTCTGAAGGCAGGCATGTGCAGGATAAATCCATCAGAAGGCAAGTGAATATGTAATATCTCCATTAAATATTATTTTTATGAATGATAGAGTGCTTAAGGGGCAAGGTTTGAACTTGAGCAGAATCCCAAGCACTAAATGAGTTTCTAAGGAAATGTTTTCTACCAGAGAAAAAGAAGATCAAGACCTCAATCAATGGAAACAATTTTGAATACTACAGCCTTGCTGTGGGTTTTTATCACAGCTGGGAGACCTGAGCAAGTGTGCTGAAACAGAGTGAATCTCTTCAAGGTGAATAAATATGTGCACAATCACAGAAGGACACTTTCATTTCCTACACTGTTACTGTGTAAATTATGAATTCCATCACTACTTATATCCTCAAATTTTACTGTAATGCCTGTCTGGGTGTAAGGTTTTGCAAGAACTAAGCTGGACAGAGAAAGTTTTCCAAAGAAATCTGCAGAAACAGAAACAGGCATGAATCCTTCACCCATATCAGATCCAGAGATGCCAGAAATGTGCTCCTCAACTGGGAGTGCAAGCTGGGTCCCAATGAGAAATTATTAGTGAGGGCATGGGAAAACTGAATCCCTCAGAGTGTTGTGACAGTCCCTTTGTTTAAACAGGTATCATTCAAAAGTGTCATTGTAAAGTCTTCAGGGTAGCCTGGAGATGTTGCCCTTTTTTTGTGTTTGCCTCAGTTAAGTGTTGATACTAGAAGACAGCAATAGTGAGAAAGAAAAATATCTGCATTTTAACCTGTCTGACAGCCCTCTGCCTTATTACAGCCCTCAGGAATTTCTGACCATTGCAACAGATCATTTTCTGATGTTTTTTTAACACTGGTAAATGCTGATCAAAGACACGCTTCAGACAGTGAAAGTCTAGTAAATTAAGACAGATATGAAACATGTTCTCTAGAGCTCAAGGTTAGGACTTTTTTTTTTTTAAGTACTATATGCTTCATTTCAGCCCTTCAATAACACACACACACAAATAAATCAGGTAAATCAATCCCTAATGTGCTGGATTTATGCTAGTAATTAATCTGTTTAACTACTGGGACTGAAAGAACAGTTGGGAAAACACATCCCTTTTCACCTGAAATAGCAGTGTTGTATCTTAAGTTCACACGGCACTAAGGGCTCTGTAATATTATTTTGTGATTTAGTCATGACAGCTATAATTCTAATCTCTGTATCTGACCTCTCCATAACATGGAATGATTCTCTGTGCTTAAGTCTTTCTGATACTTTTATCCAAAAAAAGGGAAAAGCAAAGGAAGACAAGAGAAGAAGAGGCAGCTGTGACTGTTTAACCTGGAGAAGGCTTCCTATCAATGTATATAAATACCTGAAGGAAGGGTGCTAAAAAGGGTTTAGCCAGGCTCTTCTCAGTGGTGTCAGACCCAGGAACAATGGGCACCAATCAAACACAGAAGGTTCTCTCTGAACATCAGAATCCATGGTTCTTACTGTGAAGGTGGCCAAGAACTTCCACAACATGCCCAGTAAGGCTGTGGAGTTTCCATCCTTGGAGATATTCAAAAGTTGATTGGACATTTGCCATTCTGGCAACTAGATCTTGAGGGAACTGTTTGAGCTATGGAGTTGGACCATACGATAGTCAAAGACCCCTTCCAACGTCAATGATTCTGTAAGAAAAGAGAGAAAGGAGAAAAAAACGAGAGAGACAGAGAAGGAGGGAGGGAAGAAGGAGAAGGAGAAGGAGAAGGAGAAGGAGAAGGAGAAGGAGAAGGAGAAGGAGAAGGAGAAGGAGAAGGAGAAGGAGAAGGAGAAGGAGAAGGAGAAGGAGAAGGAGAAGGAGAAGGAGAAGGAGAAGAGAAGGAGAAGGAGAAGGAGAAGGAGAAGGAGAAGGAGAAGGAGAAGGAGAAGGAGAAGGAGAAGGAGAAGGAGAAGGAGAAGGAGAAGGAGAAGGAGAAGGAGAAGGAGAAGGAGAAGGAGAAGGAGAAGGAGAAGGAGAAGGAGAAGGAGAAGGAGAAGGAGAAGGAGAAGGAGAAGGAGAAGGAGAAGGAGAAGGAGAAGGAGAAGGAGAAGGAGAAGGAGAAGGAGAAGGAGAAGGAGAAGGAGAAGGAGAAGGAGAAGGAGAAGGAGAAGGAGAAGGAGAAGGAGAAGGAGAAGGAGAAGGAGAAGGAGAAGAAAGGCTAGTTTGTGAAGACACAATCAAGGGCAAATGCTCAGTTGGTCTAAATCAATCAGAGGAACATGTCTAATAGTACCTATTTATTTTCTCTTCAGCAAACACACTCCTTGTCACATCATGTGGGAGCTCCCACGCAGTTCCACATTTCTCCTATTCTGATCAAGGATGTATCTCTCTTTGCTTATACAAGGCACTGACTGTCTTCAAGATACTAAGCAACCAAAGAGAAACCAAATTATTAAATGGATCTGCTGAAGTAAAAAAAGAAATATTACATTTAGGAGCATCTGACCCTCTATCTCCTAGCAGTTAGGACACACAAACTATTAAAAACTCGGGCTAGTGCCTAGACCAGCTGATCTCTGTGCCCCATGTTCTCTCAGAAATTAAAGTGCACATCCAGCAAACCAGATATTCATCACCTACCATTTAAAACCCTATTCCTTTATTCTGATTTATACTTGATCAATAAAATAAAAAGTACATTAACAATGAAAAAACACATAAATGTCTATTAATTTCCTATTAACCCATAGCTGTAAAAAGCTACATCAAACTGGAGGCTGTTCCTAATGAACAAAGCATTAGGAATACAAGAGAAATATAGCAGAACACCTGATCATTAAACCATGATGATTACAAAATATTAATGTCATAATGACCCATCTTCCTTGGCATTAAAGAGTGATATATATATTAATTCATCTATCCAAAGAGATTATACTTAAAATCTATGAATGGTCAAGTTATTAATATACGTAGAAGCATTATTGGTTTGGGTGGATTTTTGGAATGTGAGCTACAAAATTAAAACAATTTTACTTTGTTGGTTCATATTTGTTGCCTCTAACTTTCTTAATAGAGATGTTTGGCCAAGCATTTTTCTATTTATTTTAAAAACTATTTTAAAATACAGGGAAAATTCCAATAAACTAGAGTAAAATTCTTATGACCTAATATTTTAAAAGAAAAATGTGAGTAATAGTAATTGCAGCACTATTTTTTTTTTTATCTGACATTTAGCCTGGGGGAAAAATAATAACCTGAACAATATGTGAACTAATTAATCAGGAATTTAAATGGCAATATGTAAATCAGAGTTCCATCATAGAACCATAGTATAATCTGAGCTGGAAGGGACCCACAGGGTCATCAAGTCCAGTCCCTGGCCCTGCACAGGACAGCCCCAAGAGTCACACCCTGTGCCTGAGAGAGTTGTCCAAACTCTCCCTGAGCTCTGCCAGGCTGTGACCACTGCCCTGGGGAGCCTGTTCCAGTGTCTGACCTCCCTCTTGGGGAACAGCCTTTTTCTAAGTGTGATAATAGATCTTTTACAAGAATACAGTGTATTTGTTTCTTGAGACAGAAGGCTTGGATGAAAGACAATAATGTCAAAACAGTAGAAATCACTATGGTATTTGACTTTACACCAGAAACAACTTGTACAAGAACTAGGAGGATATGAAACGAATATGTAATGTTGAACTTTTAACAACCCGTTGACTGATAGTTTTTGACATGAAATTGCAAACAATGTGTATATTTAGTTGGGTTTCTAAGCAGAAAATACTGAAAAGAGAGGTTACTGAGACACACAAAAAGTGTGCTTTTATCAACTGTCAAGCTATTTATGAAAGAATAAAGAATAATGTATTGGCCTCTTTCCTCTTGGAAATAAGTGACTGGAAAAATTCATGACTTTTGAGTGTAACAGTCAGAAATGATAATATGACTGTTGGATACATAAATTTGAGAATTTTTGAGTGCATGAATAGAAAATACACAGGTTCTTGTTAAAATATCACAGCTGTAGGATTGCTCCTTCTAGATCAGGTCTTCACTCATCCATTTCAGGATGGTTATCAAAATATTTGAAAGGTCACATGGGTAACTTACACTGCCCACAAGTTATCACCTACAGATCTGAAACGTGAATTAAAGATTCCTCCATATTTCAGATAATCACACAGGAAGATCTAACCTAGACTAAAAAGCTCAGACAAGAAATGAGTCACGAACTGTCAACAGGCAAGGCACTTAACCATCAGAGCAAGTTATCAACAGCTATGATGGATTTTCTATCCCTGGAAAATTTTAAATATTGTATGTTTTTCTGAGAACTCCATCACAATTCAAGGAGAGTTAATGATCTTGAAAAAGGAACCAGTTAAAGCATGTCCTATGGCTTGGTTTATGCATTTTACATTGGATAATTACCATAGTTTCTCCTGACTTTAAAAGCTGCTACAGTAGGGAAAAAGCAAGATATTCAAGAGTTGTAACTAGAGTTTGAGGGCTAGAATTTAACATTTTCCTATTTAATACTTGAGTGGATGACTTGGGTGTCCATGATGAGACAGTGACTTGTGAATTCTGTCATAGTTACTGTTTCTAGGATGTTTAGATAGGTAGATCTATCACTGTTCAAGCTTATTTTAGTAGCTTAGTAACCTGATGCTGAATTTTTTTGAAGACTGGAAACTAGAATCCTTAGTTTCACCGAGAATCTTGACTATAATGTGAAGTCATGGTCCTTCAGCTTCCCATTGGAAGTTCTGAATATGGCCAAGGGAAAGCTTAACCATCTGCTGAAGGCAGACATTTGCTAAAGGCAGCTCTGCTTCTCCAAAACAGCTCCCTGCAGTCCAGTCATTACCACTCCAAGCCAACTAAACCTTGTGATATCCAGTGTTTAACTCATCTTTACCATGTAATTTGGATCTTTTTCCCAAGTAGCCACTTCTGGTTTCCACAAATATCCTGAGACCATGAGGAAAAGGTACTTGTATATTCTCTGCTACAAATACCCAGCTGTTTATCCAAACTCATTTCACACAGCTTCTACCTGCTTATCTTTACTATTGGAATGGTAAGGTCTTGGTTCTTTACAGCCAAGAATTAATCAATCAACCAATGCAGGATATCTTACTGTGAGGACCCTGATTTAATTCATAGACTCATAACATTGTTTAAGTTGGAGGGGATGTTAAAGATCATTTCATTCCAAGCCCTCTACCGTGGGCAGGGACACCTTCCACTAGACCAGGTTGCTTTAAGCCTCATCCAGCCTGGACTTGAACTCTTCCAGGGATGGGGCATCCACATCTTTGGGCAGCCTGTGCCAGTGCCTCACCACCCTCACAGGGAAGAATTTCTTTCTTATATCCAATCTAAGTCTGTCCTCTTTCAGTTTAAAGCCATTCTCTCTTGTCCTATCATTACATTCCCTTTCTAGAAGTCTCTCCAGAAATCCTGTAAGCCTCCTTTAAGTACTGGTAGGCTGCAAAAAGGTCTCCCTGGAGCCTTTTTTTCTCCAGACTGAGTAACCCCAGCTCTCTCAGCCTGTCTTTGCAGGGGAAGTTCTCCAGCCCTCTGATTATCTCACGGCCTCCTCTGGACTCGCTCCAGTGGGTAAATGTCAATCCTATGCTGAGGACCCAGGTGGGGGCTCACTGGGACAGAATACTGGGGGAGAATCTCTTCCCACAATCTGCTGGTCACTCTGATTTTGCTGCAGCCCAGCATTCAGTCGGCTTTCTGGGCTGCAAGTGCACATTGTTGTTTTGTTGTACTGCCAAGCATCAGTAACTTAACAAAGATCTCGGGAAGTTCACAGAACTCACACTGTGAGAAATAATGCAGAACATATTAACATGTATTTTCTCCCTCACATATTCATTTAAATCAAATAAATCCACTCTAAAGCCTAATTTTGACTCTGTCAGACATCTTGTATTATGTAATTATGATCACATGTAGCAGCATGAATTTAGTGATGTAAATCCATACACAACACATGTTAGTTAATGGTTTTCTAAGTGTATTGAAAACTCAATCTGCTTCCAGAGGTTTACAGTGCCTCAACATTTAAATCTATATCAAAGCATCTTTCCCACAAGCAGTTTCACAATGACCATTTTAGTCAAACTTTGCTGTACATCTCCTCTACAATGCTTAACATATTCTAAAAATCCAAGAATATGGCAAACAGGAATTATTAAATATCACCAGCCCAGGTGCAAAAAAAAGCTTTACAGAGATTAATAAAACTACAACGGTAATAAAGCAAAACCTTTCAACTCATGGGAAAATAATAATCCCTTTTATAACATTTCTGATATTTAGGGTTATTGAGGCTGGAATTACTTTGTCGTAGTTATTGATTTCCAAGCCTTCATGATTACTGTTCTTTAAACATTGCAGAGTTGTACTGTGCTTTGCTGAAGACTTTAAACCAACAAACAGCACTGGAGTCCCAAAACCACAACATTCCATGTGAGGTCTTTTTTCCATCTTCAACTGGCACATGAAACCTCTGTTTAGGTTGCCTCTCTTTATCAAAACAAAAATTACATCCCACCTACCTCCCCTCCTCCCTCTCTCCAGCTTGTTATTCAGTGGTTAACAACAGTCTTTGTAGACAATTTCTTCCTTTACATTAATCAGTAGGAGCAGAGTGATGCAGTCCACCAACAAACATGAGTGCTGCTAGGTCATCTGCCCTTCCCTCCACTGGAGCAGAAGGTATCAGCCTATGCTCAATTGGCACAATTCTTGATGCTCAAATATCTCTAGCTTCTCTTTTTTCAGCCTAATAGGCAAGTTGTCCATTAATTTTCTCCTTAACTGGTGATTTAGAAGCTCTCATTTTCACTTCTAGAAATGGATAAATGAGCATTTCAGAGAATCATGATTTCAAGATGAAAACTACACTGATGAAAGACCCTTCTGTATTGCCAGGGTAGTCTCAAAGACAGTTTTGGTCTGTCTTTTCAGCACAATAAGAGTCAGGCTCAGAAATCTAAAACCATCATGACATCCATTAGGACCTGGTACTCACAAAGCCAGAGGCCCAGCCTGGCATGTACTGGGGCCATGATGCCCACTTGGAGCAGGGAGCTGCACCAACACCCTACACACACAGAAACATGGAGAACATGGCACAGAGAATAAAAGCTGCAGAACAGCATCCAACACTTTTGCTTGTACAGAAAGTAAGTTTGCCATCTCCAAGGCAAGAATGCATGAAATTCCAGCTGTGTTCCACTCTTTTCACATCAGTTCTTCCCATCACCCTTCAAACTTGAGAAAAAGGAGATTTTTGTTTGCTTTCCTTCAAGAGCTATTCTCTTGATTAAGCAACTCCTTCACCTGCCCTCAATGAGGTTGTACTTAGAGCAGGTAAAGGGAGACTGATTTTACATGAAGCCTGTGATGAGGAGATCCTTGACCATAAGGGGCATAGAAAGCTCATAACAATTTTTATGGTCTTTTCAGTGGTTATTACACATATAGAAAAGAAGAGAGGAAACTGTGGTATCTAATATCTAATGTGGTAGAAAGGAAACTGAAGCCATTACAGATATCTTAATTTCTGCTCAGTATTTAGCAGAAGAATCTTACCACGCTTCAGCCTCTCAGTCGGGAGAAATTACAATGCCCTATGAATAATAGATGAAGTGCTATTTTGATGATGTAAATTAGTATTAATGCAGAAGATTATTTTAATAGTGTGCATAAATGGAATTTTCAGTGCTGAAAGGAACTCTAATTAAATCTGATTCTTTCAACCATTCGCTGCTACACCACTCAGCATTTTGGCAGGGGGGAGGCTGTTTGTTTTCTCTAACACTTATTTCTGTCTCCTCTTTAAATCATTTATTGTTATATTTAGTCACTACAATCAAAAAGTAAAATAAAACCCTAATGATAAAGTCAAACAAGAAGCCTTTATTAATGCAGAGCACGCCGTACCAGAAGGAAAACATGCCAGTACCTAGGGAGAGTCATCCTGGGGACAGGCATGCTTTAATGCTAGGAAGCTGCAGAAACTACTTGCCATTCCTCTTGCTTGTTTGTAGCAAAACTTTGGAATTTGAGCAGCACAGAACAGCCAAGAGCTGCTCCTGCAGAAAGCCCAAGGGATTTTGCTGCCTTGACCTTCTCTTTGCCCGTTGCACACAACATATACAATGTGTACTGCTCAGTGATACACACTCACCATTACCACGTAATTGGAACACTGCATTAGATCTGGCTTGGGAAAAACAGGCAGTCACATCACATCTTTCAAAGGTTTCTTGTCCCACAGGAATTTCCCATTCAGCAGGCATCTACCCAAAGCCCTGCTCACATAAGAGAGACTTCCCTATTTGGACTGACCTTCTGCAAGCTCAAGTACTTCTAAATAAAGTTTTCTAATCCATGTGCAGGAACAGAATTATATCAATGAGATTACTGTACAACCTGTCACGTGCTGTGCTAGTCTTTTGAGCAATATTTATGACCATGTATTGTGCTATAAAGCATGATGAACAATGACAAAACATCAATGGTATATTCGTCTGAAGAATCATTATTTTTATGTTTTATGACAGAGCTGTTCCATAATTTATTGTAAAGCTGCTTGGTGTTGTAAATACATTGTGTAATAGTTTCTAATATATGTTCACAATATGTTATTGCAGAACTGAGATTAAAATCAGGTGTTTATTACTGAGGTATTTTTGATCTGGTACAAATCATAAAGGAGAAGCCAGGAGTGACTCACCAGCTTGGTAGAAATCTGAGTTAATGAAATACTTACACAAGAACAATAGCTGCTGTCAAACTGGAAGGCCATTGACAACAGACTGCAGAGCTTCTGCATTCAGGACACCATGTGAGGCTTATTTCAAGTTCATTTTGTTTGCTTTTGTTCTGGTGATGTTGATACAGATATAAATGCCTGTTTACAGATAAAAATAGTTTTTTGAATCAATCCTCTGGATAAAGAAAGCCATGAGGGGTTTAAGATTTTTTTGTTCTCCTGTAACCTTCAATAACAACTCTCTCAGGTAGGGACAGAGGTTATCACCCCTGCACATCCAGGCTTTCATCCTCCACAGATGCCACTGGCTCCTCAAACCTGTCAGCAGAGCAGATGGCATCAGTGCACCTCAACCAAGTCCTGAAGAATTGAGAGAACTATACACCCAGGCCATGGAAAAAAGCAAAGAGGGGGAAAAGCCCTGTGTGATCAAGGCATAGATATTTGTGCTGTACACATCTATCTTCCAATTAAGTCATACCTGTTTCTCCTCCTGAATCATATTTTTCTTCTACAGAGAACATCATTTTGAAGTGTGCAGTCACCACTTCTGTCTCCTCCAGATGCATCCCACCTTTTCAAGGATGCTCACAAAATGTTCCCCCTGCCTTCTTGATGGCCAGCTCAGATTGCTCTAGGGGCAGCACTGCTCACTTGACTGACTCTCCACAGCAGCCCCTCAATGGCACCTAACCATAGAACTAGACTAGGAGAATAAACAAATTAATTCACCAAGTGACACCCGGGTCAGACTTGGGTGTGAACACAGCATAAAGTGTATTACAGAAATAAGGTTCCCTGAGCAGACCAGTTAAATTCACAAACCTCACTGGGCTTGGGGAAATATCAGTTCAGGTCCATCACCAATAAATCTATTTCAACACTAATATCTGTGGTCACATTTAATTTTCTTCTATGACTTGTGTTGTGTGACTGGGTTGTTCCTCTTCTGTGCTGTTTTTCAGGGGCCAGCACCAGGGTGAGTTTTTTCAGTGAGACCTGCACCTTGCACAAAAATGGGAGGTTAAAATAATATGTGGCTAATAATTAACTCATCTTCTCATAATTTTAAATTCCTCATAACACCATATTAAAAAATATAGTGCAGTCATAGACCTAAAGGTATATCATTGCCATCAATGTCATAAAAATTGCTCTCAGAGAAGCAATAATGAGAACTCCAGCATCGCATATTCTCAGCCAACTTTCAGGGTTTGTAATGTGTCACTGCTACTTGTCTGCAGTCATTAAGGAGGTCATCTGACAAGACAGACCTGAACCTGGACTTCAATATTTTCATCATGGAAATTTAAGCTTCACTCAGATGTGTTGACCTGAAAGAGGCACTTAATCAAAAGGGATCTCTGCTCAGAAAGGGAAAGCGGAGGCTTTTCCAGTAATGGCTAAAAATATGGTTGTTGTGGCTGTGAATTTAATTGCACATCTGTTTGCAAGGTTATGATTTCCATTCCAGTTCACTGACACTTATTTTCAAGACACTTCCAATCTGATTAGAAATTCTGCATGTAAGTCTAGCAGCCACAAAACTAGGAAGGAGGTGTGTTGTAGCTGAAGATAAAAAGTGACATCTTAAAATGGTCCTTAACATTTTCCAAATACTCTGAGTACATCATCTTAGGAAAGTTTGTTTCGTCCTTGACTTTCTTTTGAAATGTAGAGAAAATATTCTTTTTTGAACTAGGCTAAGTTTGAGCTCCATTCCTAAAGCAGTAATGATTAAATAATTTGTGTCTTACTTTCACCTTGAATTTCAAGATTAAGGTCTTTACATTTGGATGTCTGCCCAAAAATTAAAGACAAAAACCAGGCACGTATGTAGGACCACTAAGTCCTTTGTACTGCTCACCTCTCCCATCCAAGTAGTGGCATATTTCTGGAAGAAGATCTTGAAATCTTGTCAGTGTTTTTTGTTTAGTATGGTGCGGAGAAGGCAGGCAGCTGTAATGTGCACTATTAAAAGATAATTTTGAAAATGTAAGTAGTGGAATCTGACAGGGATGAAATTTTCTGTCTTTAGGATGGTCTGTGGTACCAAAGGAGTGCTTTTAACCTTAGAAGGGAATTAGGGACCATGGAAAGGCAATGCTCTCCAGTGCAGTATCCTCATCACTCAGGCAAGGGAAAATCACCAGCTGCTGCTATTGAAACAAGCTGAAGAATGAGCACTTTCATGTCTTCCATCTACCTTGTGAATAGCAAGAAAACGTTTCCTTCCAGTAGTTTCTTTTGTTAGAGTTTTAACCCAGTTCCATAAACATCATTCAAGTGAGTTCTGGGCTGTGTTGGCAGCAGCTGGTGACTCGTCCAGGAGGAAGACAGTAAGCATGGGGCTTCCAACATTTTTCAATTTCTCCTCAAATTTTCCTATTAAAGCTTCCATTTACATCGCTGTCATACTCCTAGAAATCTGAATATCATGCATAAAAGTCAGAATATATATTTATAGTTTTCAGACAATAAGTTTGCTGTTGCAAAGTGACCCTCTTCTACCAACTCAACATCTTCATTTCATTTCTTTTTAGAGAAGATTTCTGGTGGAAGATGTTGCAGCTTCAGGTTAGATTCATAAACATGAGTAGGACCAACACCAGCCTCAGATCTGGGGATATAGCAGTTCTTGCCCACTGGCTGGCCTCCTGGCTAAAGAACCTTCCTCTCAACACATTTTGGTCTTCCAAACAGCTCAGAATGATGTCACCTGCTTCCTTTTACTCATCAAGTAAAGTGGCAGGGCAGGGGGCACAGATATCCAGTTTTCCATCCCCTGACACTTAACTGGAAATGTTTATTGTGTTTTTCCAGATCTCTTTCTTTGGCCTTTTTTGTGCACATTCTGTCAAAAGAATGCTGGACAAGCCTCTGGAAAACCAAAAGGTAGGTATCCTGAAGTAGGCACATTGATGGATACTTCAGGAATTACTTGTCCTTAGCTATCTGCATTTCTGAAATTCAAATAATGATTGTTACTTACCTTGAGGGCATACAGGGAAGATTAATTCATTAACTGTGTTCAGAAAGCAGAACAGTATCTTTTGGCTCCTAATTTAAATTCAGAAGCCAATGTTAAGTTTCTTAATCAATACGTAAAGATGTGAACAAAAAAGATTTGTTTTTCAAAGGAGTTTGTGTCCATTCATCTCTCAGCAAGAACTCTCCTACTCTCTCTACTTTTAATTGACTCAGCTGAGAATTGGGAACCAAACCTCTGACCATTATGATCTATATTTGTGTTTGTCAGAGGAAAAATCCAGCCTAAATAATGTGGTTATTATACTCTCCACAGCAGCAGCTATCCATGATTAAAGTGTTATTCTCATTAACTTCATTATAAGCCTCTGCAATCAGAAAATGCTTCACTAATGGGAAGTTTCTGAGACTGCCTCTACTCTGATTAAATGTCTTTTGCACATATTTGCAATTGCAAACACATATACACATATATATAAACATTTCAAATGTCCATGCCATATTCTTACCTGTGCAGACCATGGAGTAATTTTATCTCCTCATAAAACAGACAGTATGTTGTCTTTTTCTTTCTTTTTTTCTTTCCTCCTTATTTCATGGATTATCTGACCATAGTATTTTATATTATAGGAGGAGTGGAGAGGATGTGGACCTGAATGTCAAATGGAGCTTTCCCCACTCCTCTTATCCTCTAATTTCTGTTTACACGTCAACTTCATTCCTTTCAACTTCCTCTGAAATACTTGATGCTGTCAGGTGATGTCATTGGTTTGAGCATGAAGACTAAATTGTTAAATATATTATCATTATCATTCTTCAGAGTTTCTACCAGTTGCCTAGAGGTGTGATGAAAGAACTCTTTCCTTCTTAGGTACAATTTGTCCCTTGGGATGTTTTAGAGGAAGATTTTGCCTCTGTATCGCTCCAGATTGCTGCAGACAGATACAGGTGATAAGTGATATCAGAATCACATAATCACAGAATCACAGAACAAATTAAGTTGGAAAAGATCTCTAAGATCAACAAGTCCAAAATTTACTGAACTCCACCGTGTCACAAGTGGCACTGAGTGACACTCAGATGAAAATTCTGCCCCTCTCTGAGCAGCCCATTCAAATGTTTGACAACCCTTTCTGTGAGGAAATTCCTCCTGATGTCCAACCTGAATTTTCCCAGGCAGAGCTTGAGCCATTTCCTCTGGTCCTGTCTCTGGCTGCCTGGAGGAAGAGACCAACCCCCCCCCAGCTCCTGTCAGGGCGTTTACAGAGCCACAAGGGGATGATCTCCCCGATCATCCTTTTCTCCAGGCTGTGCCCCCCCAGCTCCCTCAGCTTCTCCTCCAGACTTGTCCTCCAGACCCTTCCCCAGCTCTGTTGCTCTTCTCTGGACTCGCTCCAGCAGCTCAGTTTCCTTCCTGAATTGAGGGGCCCAGAACTGGACTCAGCACTCGAGCTGTGGCCTCCCCAGGGCCCAGCACTGAGGAACAATCACTGTCCTGGTCCTGCTGGCCACACTATTGCTGACACAGAAGGCCAGGAGGCACCAGGCTGCTTGCCCAGCTGGGCACTCTGGTTCATTTTCAGAATGCCCCAAACATCAGAGTGGTGCAGAGTGCTGGAGTGGGAATCTTGCTTTTGTCCATATAATTCTGTGCTCCCTGCCCCCTAGAGCATGTCATGGCAGAGCCTTTAGTCTTCTTTGCATGCTATACTATAGCAGTGGCAATTGATTTTTTTTATTGTAAGTCTTATCACAGACTGTTATAAATGCTTTATTGGCCTGTGAAGGCATGTGGAATAAATTTTATAGACTTTTCTGTAATACACATTTATTATACATTTGTTAATAATTGTAAGGGGTTGAACTTGTTGAACTAACTAATCCAGTCCAGTGTTTGCATGTTCATTTTGTGACCAATTCTTTTTTCAGCCAAACACTTGCAATGGATTCTTCAACTCTCCTGCAATTGCTTTGTGTGAAAATACAACAATCAGGGCAAGTCCAAGTGGTAACCACTTGTTGAAGTGGTGAACTTGCAGTACAGTCTGTGCTTAGCTAAACCACTTGAGTCCAGCTATGGAAACAATCCCATTTCAGGGAAGCATTTAAACACAGAAAAATTGCTTGAGATGACTGGGATTATGATGGATTTGCATGGATTTCCAAGACAAACAGGACACTGGGATAATGCAGTCAAGGCCTCACCCTTTTACAGTTAATGGAGCACCAAGGAACTGTGTGACCACAGCTTCTCTCAGATACATCAGAATGTAGGGAACTCATTAAGCAACCAGGCCTAGATTTATGAAGTGGAAAAGGAAAGGCACTTAGCATTTGAACTCCTGGCTGTGGTGTAACTAGCTGATCATCTGAGTTGAAGAATTTACAGCAGAGATGGATCTGGCCTCACCCCATGGTCACTTCCAGCTGTGCTGGGGTTTTTCAGACTCATTCTGAAAGAAGATCTTTTAATTTCTATGGGTTCCATAATGCTAAAGGTCCAGCAGCTTGGAGGATGGTCTTATTTTTCCCCACTGTTGTGATATCATGGCAAGTCTCCTGGTTTCTTTCAGTTCTATTTTTCTACACTATGAAATAGCACAAAACTCTACCCACCACCAAGCTGTGGTGAAAACAAAGCAGTTTGTAAGAGTAAAAGTCACTTTTGTTTCTAAATACTCCCACACTTTATGTATTGTGGAGGGGAAATGAAAATTAATATACCAGGTTTTTTTTTCTTGGTTTCTGCTAAGATTTTTATACTGGTTTTAACCCTTTAAGATACTGATTTAATACCTGGGCATGTCTGGAGTCTCCAGTGGGAGGTTTGAATACACAGCATTATTAGAATGAGCTGTAGTTTACTCTACCAGAAAACAGAAATGATTGAGGAGCAGAGAGGGCACAAGCCAGACTAACCTTTTCATACTCCCTTAGTACCAAAACATTGATCTTGTAACATCTTTCTCATGCTCCTCTTTATTTGCTCTTGGGTGGTCAGCAGCAGTAGCCCAATGTGCAAGTCAGGTTATAAGAAGATTTCTCAGCAGGGTCTGAAGTCAAAAAAGATCCAGAATCACTGGAGCCAAAGCTGTGATCTGCCAAATCTGTGCTTAGCCTAGCTCTGCTACAGGAAATTATTACCTGCCCTTACACCCTGCTTTCCATCTGGCTTCCCTTAGGTTCCCCAAGCAAAAAAAAAAATCTAAGTTCTTCATTTATAATCATATAAGCGAGGTGTCAATGGCACTTTGAGAGTTATACTGTATTAAGTAGTCCATGTACTCCTCAACAAAGTGGCTGAGAGAAAAGATCTTGAAAGGCTTTGTATTAAGTAAGTGAAGACAAGAGGAACACATCACACTAGAGACACTGATAAACAAACAACGGCCTTATCTGAACATATGTCTGTAACCACTGTCAAATGATTGAAGAATCACCATTTTTTCACTTTAGAAGAATGGATAAATAAGTGATGATTAAAGCTTTAAACAGTAAAGACCTGTGGTCTCACCTTTTATTGATTCAAATGCTATTTATCTCCATGTACATTTCCCTGCAACTAAACAAAAATGGTTGCTATTATACTCTATTCTTTTCAGAAAAAAAAAAAAAAAAATCAAACATATCCCACCTGGGAGGAATGCCAAAATGTTGAAAAGATATGATGAATGAGTGTAGACATTCGCTGAAGCAGGGACACTGAACAAAAAATGCCAGGCACGGGCATGATACTGTTTTTATTGTCACTAGAGAATCTGAAGGCTGCCACTTGTTAAAAGATTTTTTTTTAATACTTAATTCTGCATAGAGTCTATGCTGGCTATTTTAAATTAAATTTCTATCTCTGTCACACCAGTCCCCAAAGAAATAGTCTGGAAACCATAAAAGATACAGGGGCTGTTGTTGGTTGGTTCCTGAGATGCACAAGGGAGTTGCTCCATACTGGCTCACAAAACAGGATGCTAACATTTTTTTCTTCCCCATGCAAGCTGAAATCTGCAGTCAAGAGAGGGTAATGGAAACCTTTTCCTCACTTGATAATTTTCCTGGGTCACAAATCCCTCAGTCACTCAAAACTCAGCTCCAAAGCACAGCCAAGTTTTTTGTTGATGTTTCCATAGAACTTCAGGGTTTTTTCAGTTCTGCAAACATTGTGAAATACCCCACCATGTCCTTGACATCCAGAGATGACGTGGGTCCTGGGGGAGACTCACAACCCAATAGAGACCATGTGGGATGTGCCATAAAGTCTAAGATGGTGCTAAGTACTGAAGTTTAAGCAGTAGGCACTAAGTGAGTTATGAGCAGACTTTTGTCACGATCTTTTCACACTGTCCATTCCAAATAAAAAGCAGTTCCTTCCATCATATAGCAGTAAGCAAAATCTGCTCCGTCCTGCTCACATTCACCTTGGTACAAACCTGTTGCCAGGTGAAGATGTGCAGCTGTGCTGGCACAGTGCTACAGCAGGAACATCAGTCTCCCAGTAAATCCATTCACATTCTCATAGATCTGACACACATGTGGCCAGCTTGATGTCCAGCCAGTGTCAGCTGGGCTCTCCCTGTACATCACTCCCTGGTATTAACAGCAGACATTTTCTGTAAGAGCTGCCTGCCTGGGGCAGAGAACAAATTCATGCTCACCTTTAATCTCAGAACTTCAAGTCTGAGCTTGGGTGATACCTGTTAATGTCAAGGCTTCTGGAAGAACTTAGGTGGATCTGTAGGCACACAAATGTCTCAAGCTTGCTGAGTCCTCTCTGAGCAGCTTCTGTATCTCTGTGTCAACCACAACTGTACCTGGGTGGCCTGGGTACTTTTCCTTGCTCTTGCCTTCCTCCCCAGCTCCTCCAAGGAGTCCCTCATTGCTATAATTTCATTTATCTGCTCTTTATGCAGGTAAGAGATGTGTTTTGCAGAAGGGTGAATTGTTCTCCTTTTTTAGGGAGTGCCTTAACAGCACTCTGTTTAGACAGGTTTCCACAGGAAGGATGTCCTCCCCAAGAAAGTGTGAGAAATGGAAAAGCTAATGAGACTAAAGTACAGGGTTTTTAAAGCATGCATCTCTGCTCAGAGCGAAAGATGGATACAAATTACAGCTATAAACAGAGCTCTTCCTGAGCCTGTGCAGAGCTCAGGGCAGATCTGACTCCTCTGCAGCTCCTTCAAAAGACATGGCAGCAGATCTATCTGCCCAAAGTGTCCTACTCAATTAGAAAGGGGGTAAATCCCAGCACCAAGGGGATAAATTGATTTTCTATTGGTCTATATTTTGTGTTAATTAGCACTGTATCTGAAAAAAACTCAAGACAGCAGCTGCAGAACTTCTCTTAGGATTTAAACCAATAATACATGGAGCTCAAGACAAGCCAGAAAGAAAAAAATGGAGAGGTTTTAAGATCCCTGTCTCCATTGAAAGCCCAGGAGCTGCTCCTGCATACCTGTGCAGGGTTATTAACAAGGCCAACATGCCCAGAGCCATTTCAGCTGATCCTGAACTGCAGAATCACCATTTGTCAGCTCCATGACCAATGTGGTCCCTGATAGCAGACTCAGCTCAGGCAAACTTAGCTCACTGTCTGGATGCATTTAGGCTCTTTGTTTTCTTTATGAGATGAGGATTTGCCAGCCCTCGTACTTCTATATACTGACAGCTTAACTGCTGATGTCAGATTTTGCTGAGAAATGAGTTAATTTATGATTGCATGAAATGTTTGTCAGAAAGACAAAATACTTGGATCTGTTGGCAGTGTATAAAACAATAAATACTAAAGAACATAGTGACAGGAGCCAACATTTATTAATTTTATGGCCTATAATGTTTTCAATAACCCCTTTCATTTGATTATTATTATTATTATTTTGCATTGGGAGGTTTCTAAAAGTGTATGTATGATCCAGGCAGGCAGAGCATGCCTAGACTGCAGGTGGGAAGCAAGTTCCAGCATGAAGGACTCAGAAAAGAGAAAATGTAGAGATGGGAGAGAAGTCTGTGATCACATCTAGTCAGACTTCTCCACAGGTAAGTTCCACCACTCCTTCTTTTAGAGGTGCTGCTCCTTATCCAGTGACTTTCTGATGTCTTTATTGCAGATTCTTGGATAGTAATCATGTTGGAGTAACACTAGGAAAGTGAAGAGTAAGCTGCCTTCCTCCTGACCTTCTGAAGCCACTCTGCAGAATTGAACCCTTCTGGGTTTTTGCCAAGGGTCACAAATACATTTGCCAGCCCCAGACCATTCCTGATCCATGAAGTCATAAGGGATCTTGGTGCACTGAACAAGGTAGGGACTCTTCATAACAAGCTGTTCTGTCTCGCTCCCACCCTCCTCCTGCTTGTTTTGGATCCCAGACCTCTCCAAGAAATAGGCTTCCCTTCAGCTGTGTTCTGTCCTTACTATTTGTGTCACTGATCTCTGATGGGCCAGTCCTCAGCCAGCTACACGAGAGGGGCCTTGCTGTAGTGAATCTCAGATCTGAGGGCCCTTAAATAAGGCAATTAGATGTCCAGAGAAATCAAGAAATTTACTTGAGAGGAAATTATGGCTGAACTGGTGATAGATCTTAGGTGTCTCAACATAAAACTTAGCTCCATGCCCACTAATCCTGCCACTTACTCTTTTTCTCCTTGACCTCACTTGTCTTCCATATTCATTCCTATTGTACAGTATTCCATTTTTACCTGGGCCTTTCTCTCACTCCTAGGGAAATTTCCTGGACTTCATGCTCTTCTACCTTGTTCTCAGCTTCACTACAGTATTTTCCTGCTACTGGCCCCCAGTGAAAATAATACTTTGGATTTCATTTCCTCACATTTTCTTTAGATTTTACATGTCTCAAGCTGCTCTTGACCATTCCTGTCCAGAACGCAACCAAGGAAAGAACCACCAGTATGAGACCAGCAAAATTCCAGACAGACAGCACAGCACAGTCACTCCACTGTCAATACATGAGCCTTTCCACAGTATTTGCCCCAATTCTCTGTTCATCTTGATTTCTAATAGATTGCCCAGTCATTCCTTTAAGGGACTATAGCACATTGCTCAGCACTAGACCTTTGTCATCTATTGATACAATGTTCTTTCCATGGAATATGCAACTCCAGTCAGGCTCCTCTCAAATCACATTCAAAGCAATGGCATGAAGATATTTCAATTATTGAGATTGCTATCAGTTTGTGCATTGAACAATACTAACCTCCTCTGTTAATCTCAACATTGGCAAAAGCTTAGACAATTATTTCCTTTACACTAAAATTTTGAAGTGGAAGCGTAAGTTCTGGGGAAAGGCTGAGTGGAAGATATATGTTTCTTTTTTACATTTTGAATTTTTGGGCTCAACTCAGTTGCCCTAAAAGTGTGCAGCAACTTTTAAAATGCCATTGACATCCAGGATTGCTGCACAGGTATGCCCCAGGAGCTACAGGACAGGCAGGATGGGTTAGGAACTCTGAAGTGGTCCTGGATGCTTTTTATCAGGCATGGTGGCCCCTTTCCTGCTGAGCCTGAAACAGGAGAGCAGCAGGGCACAATTTCAAGCTTAGCTTATCACATTTCCCAGGCTGTTATCTCCTGCATAGCTGGCAGGGAACAAACTGACATCACTGAGACCCCTCTGCTCCTTAGATCCTCAGCTGCCCTTAACTTCTGCTGCAGAAGAGGAGCAACAACTCAGCATCTTAATCCATACAGCCAGCTGGGGCACAGATCTGAGCAAGAAAAATGTGTTTTGACAGAATGTTTTCTAGGCTTTTCAGGAGAAATTCTGGCCTTCACAGATCCTTTTCTGGCTTGTAGGGAAAAATTAGTAAGATAAATGGCCAGTATAATGACATGCTCCCTTGATCTTGAAAGCATGAGCAGTCAGGTAAAGAAATTGCATTAGCATGAAACAGAGAGAGCTGCAGCAGTTCCAGTCCTTAGAGGGTCACAGTAATGCTAAATATGCTCTCCTGTTGGGAATATTGTCATGAAAGGGCACTCTGAAGACATCACAGAGTTTGTAAGACTTCCCGGAGACAATCAGACCAGTCAGGTCCTCAGGGGTGTCTCAGTCACTCATGTTTTCAAAAGCATTTGTGATGCTAAACATTTCTCAAGAGGTCTGAGTGTCTCTCTACACAAGCTGCTTTACCAGCAAACTTTCACTTTTCCTGGGCTTTTACCTTAACACAGCAATCACCTCCAGTCATTCCATCTTACAGCACTGAGGAGATGGGGTTTTGCTGCCAACAGAAGAGTCAACACTGAGCAATTCTACCAGAGTTGTGCACAAGCAATCATAAGGAAAGATATTGCCCAAGAAGCAAGAAAATTAATAGGTGCTTTTAATTACATGATTTGTCATGATGTGTCAGATTAATCCTGGCTAAGGGTTGAAATTCCTCCCTGTTGCTCACTCCTGCTCTGCCATTGCTGCTTTTAGTCCTTTCCAGACTTTGTTTTACCCCCAGCACCCCCAGACTGGCTGAAGTGGAACCACTGGAGCCCCCTGTGTCTGATATGGGGTAGCCCTGAACTCTCCTCACAGAGAGCCCCCTGCAGCCCCAGAGGCAGCACCTGGGCATGTGCACCTGGCACACATGAGAAGAAAAATCTTAAAATAGAGCTAAGGCATTTCAAGTTTAAGGAGAACTACATATCTGGTTAATCTTAAAAATAAATTTTAAGAATATGATAGTGGTAGAATAAATTGAAGGAAAATTATATAAGTAGAGGAAATACATATTTTATGAGTCTTACAGGATATTCATAACTTGATTGTTTAAAGACAGGACTGTGGGGTAGGTTCAACTTAATCTCTTCAAACTGTGGTCTTGCAGAGATGAACTCCAGACGTGCCTTATGGAGTAGGAAGGGCAGAGCTCTGATCATCTTTAGCAGGTGAAGGTCAGGAAAAATCCAAACAAAAGCAAACACAAATAAGTATAACTTTCCTTTTTATCTAGGAAATGAGCCTGCTGCTCTTTGCTAACCCCGTGAAGCCCAGGATCAGAGTATGGCAATGAGGCAAGGTAGCAACCACTGCACAGCAAGTCCTTCTCCTTATGTGGACAAAGGCTGCTTGAGCCAAGCCACAAGGATCAGTCATAACCTCTCAGCTTGCACCTTGGAGCAACTGTGAGTCAGACCCCGCATTTGGTTTTCCCAGTGTTTGGTTCCTGCTGTGTTGCTGGGGCTCACCTGAGTTGGATGCATGGCAAGTGGCTGAAGCAGTTCTCAAGTGGAGAAAAAGCAAGTTTAAAACACAGCAGAGTGAAGAACACACTATTGACAGTAGATCTGTGGTTCTCCTTGCACCTGGAAGCCCTGCTTGATAAGAGGTAACAGATTAGCAGAACCCTTTAATATCACAGTTGGACAAGCTGGGTGTCATCAAGAAAGATTACAGATGCTGAAAGCAGAGGAAGGAAAATGTAACAATGAAGTAAATAGCCCAGCAATGTCTCCTTCCTCCTCACAGTTCTGATAACAAGGAAAATAGCTTTGAAAGTTTTCAATACCACAATATGACTGAAACTCAAAGAAAACAGCTCTCCTCTGAAATTTATCACAGTGCTTGCAAATTCCCTGCCCTGGATAGGGCAGGCTTCATCTGCCTGCTCTTTTATCTGTCTCCCATACAACTGTGGATATAAATTCTGCTTTAAAAAAAATAATAATGTTTTAGAACTTGTACTTCAGCCAAGATTCAATGTACTTTTCAACGTCAGCAAATTGGAAAATCTCAGTGTAAGTTGAAAGTTGAAATAAATGAGCTCTGAGATCTCTGCTTCGGTGGGAGGATTTGTTTTGCCTTTTCTTTTTCTTGGCTGCTTGTATTTTTTTTTTCCCTGAGATTTCTTGCCTCTTTCCTTACCATACCACAAGTAAAAAAACAAATAAAACATTTGATGGTGCAGTCTGTTAAGGAAGATGGAGAAGAGGGCAAACTGACTGCCCAGGTAAAGGCATCACAGACAGGCACCTTCTAGTGAAAGAGGTGGGAAAGCTCCAGCTGCCTCTGCAGGTGCCAGATCCAAAGACTCATTTCCAGACAGAGAAGCCTGGACTGCTTGCAGAGACTGCATTGTGAAGAGAAGGCATTAAATTCTATGAGACGGCCCATAGGAAAAACAAATTACTCCCCCCACCCTCTGCACTGACCCTCTGTCTGTGAGATTCAGAAAGGCAAATCCTATTTTGGTGGGTGGTTTTATAGTAGAAACCTTGCACTTGGGAAAGTGCTCGGGGTGTCAGCACAGGGAAAGGATTTTTCTGAAAGGGATCAATAAAAGTCACACATGAAAGCCAAGAGCACACATGCTAGGAGATGGGAAATGCCAAAGGCAGATTAATGCCTCTCATCTTCAGGATCTAAGAGTCTATGTGCAATATTGGCATAACCACCCTCCTTAAGACAGGAGACACCTTTCAAAGAGACTGCTGGAAGTGCAAGGCTCAGCCTGGAATGCAGATGTGGAACCACATGTGTGAAACCTCTGGGAATGCAAGCCAAGGTGGATCCCAATAATTTTATTTCCCTGTAAGCCACTTTTTTCTCAGTACCATCTTGTCCCATCCTGTTCCCCTCTTATGAAAGGTGAAGAGCCCTGACTGGGCCAGCAGCCAGGACTATGGAGTTAATACCAGGCTGAGCAACATCAAAATTTTATCAACTTACCTCTCAGGGTTGATGTTCCCCGAGATTCCCCTCGGGGTGGCCGTTCCCCGAGGTGGTGAAATTTTCCCCCAGGGTTGCTGTTCTCTGGGTATTTTCTTGGGGTTGCTGTTCCCCAAGATAATAAGGTTTTCTGTCTTCTCGTTGCCCTGAGCGTTTCACACCAAAGGCAGAGACGACACTGTGAGTCCAGCAGCTCAAGTTATCAAGGTTGTTTATTTCATATTATCTAACAGTTCTTGTTCTGCTTTGCAAGGCGTCCCCAGCAAAGTAAGACACGCCGTTGGACTGGCGCTGGGCTGCCGCTGGACTGGGGCGGATCAGAGAGCCCCGTACCTTATGTACCGCACTCCCGACCCAACCACAGTCCAAGACGTATTTATTGTTTACAGAACATTACCAATACTAACTTGCTACACTAACATGTCAGTTCTATTCTAAACCAATCTCTAAAGTCCAAATCAGCAAAAGATGGGGGATGAGAACAAGAACAAGGAAACTAGGGTCCACTCCCCAATTCCTCCATCTTGTCCTCTCAGCCCCGTATACTATGAATCCTAATCTCTATATTTATACTCTATAACAAACTACTATCTACTTCAAAATTCTTAGGATCTGTGATTCTTCCTTCATGTGAGCATTCACTTCCATGGATAGAAGCCAGAATCAGAGTCCTTCTGGGCTCTGTGGGAGGCTGGCTGACCCCCTTGTACAGATCCCAGACCCCCCTGTACAGCCCCCTGACTCTCCAGGGCTGTCAGAGGGATCCTCTGGACTCCAACACTTACCAACAATAAGAGGATGTTATTTTGAAACTGTGGGGGGAAATACACATGGGAAAACAAGTAATGGTAATGAATTTCAAGAAGTAACTTAATGCTACTTATAATAGGGGAGCACAATCACTCAGACTGATGAACATAAATTAAGAGTAATTTATTAATAATTCCATCTAAATAGCCTACATGCATGTGTGTGTGTGTTTGTGCAAATAGGGAATCTGCCTTGGCTCTTGGTAATGCTGTGAGTGCTTTGGCAAGGGGGCTAATGAACCATGAAGTACAGAGATGCAGTTGTCTACAATGCTTCATAATAAGAATAGGAAACAAAGTGTAAAAAAGGGACAGGATATGAATGCATTAATCCATTAATGCATTAAATGTTGCTTGTTTTTCTGCACTTATATGAAAAGAGTGAGCCTCCAATGAGTGGAATTGTACCCAGCAGCACCAGAGGTGTTTCAAATGCATTCTTTGATCAGTCATGCTCCTGAAGCAGAGAAGATTTTCTCTTGCCTTAGTGTTAAGGATCACACACCAAATTCCTTGTTGCAAGATTATTAAAAATATTTTTATCTGTCATAGCAAAAGCTATGAATTCCCTGAGAGGAGAAATACAGAGAAACAAATCCCGCCTATGATCTGTTGTAAAGCAGTGGTTGCAGATCCAGCATCAAGTTTTTATATATTTTTGTTCCTGGCTCTTATCTCTTAAACAAGGGTTTCTAAGGAGTATTAGATTTATAGTGCTGATAATGTGTAGAGCAATGCCTCTTGGAAAATTGCAGAAGGAAACAAAGGAAGAAAACATAGTAGGTTTCATTTTTCTTTCTTTGCAAGGAACACTCATTAAGAACTTTGCTGAGAGATTACAATGGTTTGGTCTGTGTATCTTTTTTATTCCCCCACTCAGATATAAGATGTACTCATATGAGAACACAAATAGCAGCAGAAGGGAAGAATTGCGTATTTTTTTACTAACACTAGAGGAATCACTACTGCAGTGCTGAATGCAGCTTTCTTGTCTGCATTCTAGGATAACTAAAACAGGGGTTGACGGATATGAGATGGAGAAACACCACAAGAGAACATCTAGGGTGGGCTTGGAAATCAGGAGAGGCTTCTGTACAGGTTACCTAAAGACTCATCCCACCTTCTTTTACCTTTGCTTCATGACAACATCTCCCACCTTCTTTTTCTGGTAACTTGGGAACATCCTGTTCCACTTTGTTCCACACAAATAACCTGCACCCTCTGGTTGCTCCAGAGCTTCTGTCCTTCAGCCATTTATCTTCTTGTGACCATGTGATTTATTTCCTCCCCAAAAAGACTTTCAGCCACACTCAAGTCCCAGTGCAATGTCCAGCAAGGATTCCTGTGGCCCTTCACCCCTCTTACAGCCGTCAAACCTTTCTTCACCTCCCACCTTCAGAGACACTAGAGCACTTTTGCCAAGCTGAGCTTGTTCAGCTGCACAGGGGCAAAGGAACATGGAAATGGGAAAAATATCTTGGGTTAACCCCAGTAGGCATCTGAGCACCACAGAGACACTCAGCCACTCCCTTCCAGGGGGAGAGAATCAGAAGGGTGAAAGTAAGAAAATTTGTGTGTTAAGATAAAGACAGCTTAACAGACAAACAGACAAAACTGTGTGCACAGGCAGAGCACAATAAGGAATTCATTCACTAAGTCCCATCAGCAGGCAGATTTTTGAATTTCAGAATCACAGAATATTCTGAGTTGGAAGGGACCCACAAGGAACATTGAGTTCAGCTCTTAAGTGAATGGTCCACATAGGGATCAAACCCATAACCTGGTGTGTTGCTTGGAACGCAATAATCAACGACACGGAGGCAGAGCTCTTCAGTGAAAGCTGCTCCCCACCGAAAAAAGGGGGCCAGCCTGTTTATTCTTTTTTTTTATATAATTTTGTGGGTCTGGGAGCACATTGGCTCCTGGGGTTACTACCCCTTCACCCCACTGGCCAGACTAGCTGTCAACCAACATTATTTTCAGGCTGGAAATATGTAAGCAAAGGACAGTGAACAAAAACAAGAAGGGTTGTTTATGTTCCAAAGCGTGAGAAAGTGAAAAACTGACCCTTAATATCGTAACAGTAGCTAAAGAACTGACTCCATCTTATAAGCAAGTAGAAGGCTTTAAAAAATCTCAGAAAAACCAGGGCAACACTGGTGTTATGAGCACCAGGCTCTGGCCAACTGAGCTCATCTCAGCCAGTTCTAGGACAGCACAGCTTCATCTCATGTAATGGTGACTGAGGAAGACAAATGTCAGAACTCCAAACACCCCTTCCTTTCTCCTTCTTCTGTCCAGCTTCACATGCTGAGCACAATGCCATATGGTATGGAATATTCCTTTGGACAAATAATAAAATCATGGAATCATTCAGGTTGGAAAAGATCTTCAAGGTCATCAAGCCCAAACTTTGACCAAACACCCCCTTGTCAACCAGACCACAGAACTGAGCACCACATCCAGTCTTTCCTTAAATATCTCCAGGGACAGTGACTCCACCACCTCCCTGGGCAGCCCCTTCCAATGCTTGACCACCCTTTCAGTGAAAAAATTCTTCCTGATGTCCAACCTGAACCTCTCCTGCTGCAGTTTGGGGCCATCTCCTCTCATTCTCTCACTTGCTGCCTGGGAGAAGAGCCCATCCAACCTCCTTTGAGGTGGTTGTAAAAAGTGATAGGTGGGTTAATCTGTCCTGGAAGTTTAATTTCTTATACATCACTGTGTAACCTACACACACTCTTGGCATCACAAATCAAAACCATGACACCGAACCAGCTATGGTGAGGAAAACTAATTCCAAAACAGCACAGAGGAGAATAATGGGGTTTCAGCCTATCTTCCCAATAAATTGTCACTGATGTTACATGGATGTGGAAGAGGAATAAGCTTTGAGGGAGGTAAACAGAAAAGAAAATGCAGTAAAAATGCAAAACCCACATGGACTTTCACCACTGAAGGCCTCTACACATTTCATAGAGCACAAGAGAAACAAGTTCTTTACTTGTAATTAATGCTTAAGAATCATTAGGCTAAAGAAATATCTACTAGCCTTTCTTTTCTTCAAAGGTGTATTTAGGTAACTTCTCAAAACCTTTTTTTTTTTTTTTTTTTTTTTTTTCATCGTTTTCAATTATTTTTCTTGGGTTTGCTTTGTTTTTTTTCAGTGTCTGTTCAGTGTCTGTTTTCAGGCAGTTCTATAAAGAGATACAGACAAATATAATAATAAATCTGACTTCTCTCCACTTAGTCCTCTATCCAGAGAGTTACTTTCCTGTACAAAATCAATCAAAACGTTTTTGGAAAATGGATTGACTTTACCAAGTAATCATAATGTGAGTAACTCAGATTTATTTCAAGCCACATTCTTCTTTACAGCTGCAGTTGAAGATGAGAAACAAGGACAGGCAATATACATCAACCTGTTCACATGCAGTAGCTCAAGGTACTCAGCAGTAGCATCTAAAAATAGCCCACAGAATGGGAAGAGATATAAATATATAGATATACCAATGCATAGATATATCTAAAGCTTCAGAAAAAAAAATAGTCTGTTATTTCAAATAATGCATATGGGAGGGGGAAAAAAAGGATGCACCTATATGATTTCTGGATTCAGACTTCCCAAAAGTACAAAACAGCTGAGTTCTGAAGTGCTCGTTTTTTAAGAGAAGTAAGAAATATAAGTGGCATGATGAGAAGATGTCATAGAAAGGGGCTTCAGTGCCTGAGTACCAGCGTGGAATTGTGTTGGATGAAGTGACAGACAGCTCATACCACCCTGACCCTAGAACAGAACATACACAGGGAATGCTCACTACTAGCACTGTCCTGGTGGTCTGCTTTCCCTAAAGGTCAGCTGGCATTAGTGGGATGATAAAGCAGTTTACAGAATGAAAATTCTTCTGGGGAAATATTGATCAAAAGCACCTGCTGTTCTCATTGCTTATTGCTGAAAATAACTGCCTGCTTTGTAACCAAACAAAGGAATTTGGTGAAGACAGGATTGCATAAGGTCTACAAAGGCATATTAAATGTGGGATAGGTACTCAGTGTGATCTACAAAAGAAGCTAAAAAGAGAATTGTAAAGGATTAGGCACCCATCCTTCTTTGGATCTTTTGCAAGTGCTGTGTGGCGCCCTTACTCATCTCTTTATGCAGAAATCCTTTAAGAAACACCCCAAGCTTTAATCACAATCCTTTCAATGACATTTGAACTTTAGATATCAAGTTTCAAGCACAGAAATGAATCATGAGAAGAATTTTCCCTTCACTTTTCAGCTCCTCCACAAACCTTCCCTTCCCCCATCTCAACATCTTCAGTGAGACACAGGCTGCACTTGCAGAGCAGAAAAAGGCACCTTTCGTTTTCTGGAGAAAAGCAAGCAAAAGTGAGCCATTGAGGCAGGACAGGACATGTTCACTGATCTTACACATTTTGACTGATCTCTCATATTTGTCCCTTGTGTTTCTGCCTCTGTTTGTCCCCAACTTCCACTGAGATCAACAGAAAGTCTCTTATCACACCCTGTTATTTGCAAACAGCAAGCTTGGAATGTTTAAACATTTTCCCTTAAATGTGTGCTCTGATTGTGGAAAAGCAGGGTCCTTCGGAAATTTCAGCAAAATTGCTTCTGCTGTTTGAAGGAAAAGCACAAAGTGAAGAAGCCGATCTGAAGTAATTTAAAGTAATTCTGGGGAGGTAAATCTTTCATAGACTTAAATTATTTCACTGTTTTCAAGGCAATTCTCTAGCACCCTCATGCTCACCTCCACGCATCACTTACCAGCAGTGTCCTGTCCACTCTCCTCATGCCTGGTGAGCTGCAGTTTCAGCAGAATATATTGCACAAAGTCTTTCGGTCCTTCTAGAACTTCCAGTCTAGCAAGGACACTCCATCCCAACGTTTGAGCCAAATTTTTCCTGAGGTTGCTTCTTTTGGCTGGTAGGGACAATTAGGAGACTGAAAAGAGGTTGTTGCCCAGGCAGCCAAAAGGAGCAGAAGGGCCCAGAACCCAGCTAGGAGAGAAAATGTGATGAGGACCTGAAAGGAAGGAGAAGGGAAAAGCACTGGGATGAGCAGAGGATTGGTTTCAGACAGTGCCACAGTCCCCAGAGCAGCAAATACAATTCCCTGAGCTGTAGGATTGCCCTGGGATCCTGCAGCTTGCTGTCTTAGTCCCACTGAAAATGGGACAGAAGGGAAAACACACAGCCCAACTACCACATCATCACCAGCCCCTGCAGAACCCTCACAGGAGGATGCAGGCTGGTTCTCTGCCATCCCACACAGCCAAAGGTGAATCTCTCTCTCCTTCTGTGAGACAGAGGGTAGACTACTGCAAGAAGTATGCCCTGAGGGCTTCTGGCAAATTACAAATGAAGTTTTCAGATTGACAAGTCTGTAAGAGACACAGACACAATCTTGTGCTGGGAAAGAATGGCAATAAAAAGCAATCGTGCTTTTATACTGCTGAGCAGAGTCAGTAGGCATTAAAAAAATGCTCAGCCAGCAAACTGAAACAGCAACAGCAAAACACCACATTTTTTGTCCAAATTCAAACTACCTCAAGGAGTAAACTAACACTAACCAGTCCTGAGCTCCTCACCCCATCAGAAATGACAGTGTTGCCAAATTTATTGTTGCAGTAAGCTTCAAATGCTGGAATTGGGACCCCTTAAAAAAGAACCCAGAGAATTTCAAGATGTGGTGGCTGTAAGTGTATTAGTTGTGTAGATGGGGAGTTTTTGCCTGAGCTATTTTTAAAGACCATCAGAATTACTCATCTATAGTTAGCTCTGCTAGAAACATTATCTGTCCAGTATATTTCAGATGTAAAGTCTAAAAAGGAAACTGAGTACCATGGAGAAAGTAATGAGTGCTATTTTGTACTCCACTCTGTATTTCAATCTAATATTTCATTCCACCTAGTTCAGTGACCAGTGAGAATAAAAATTTCTGAGTTACACTTTGAAATCTCAAGACTTGAGACAGATCAGTTATGATTACATTCACCATGGAGAAGGGTAAAAAGAAGCCCTGAGGAACCACATTGCCAATTCCAGAATTGAGAATAAAGATTGATGTCCAAGTGTTCTGCCTGTGGGTGAACCTCAATAACTCTGCCTTCAGTATGCACTTCAATAAGCCAAAAGAGCTGGTTTACTCTTATTATCCCAAGAAGCACATGCTTGACCAAGTGCAGGTTTTATGAAAGAGCATTATGTTGAAAACTAGTACCACCAAGCAGTCAGAACTACTGCAGAAAGAACAAGTGTGTGCCAAAGTCCTCCTTTCACCTTCTTAAGTGATCTGAATGGAGGTTCCTGCTCCCTTCCTTGAAACACATCAACTTAGCATTCCTGCTTTTCTTACTTGTTATGGATCATTACTATGACTACCAGTGTAGAAAGAGATTGGGGCATTTTTTAGTCAACACACAAAATTCAGGTTCCTTAATGAGTATGTTGATTTGGGTTAGGAGTTAATTTTCTTCATGGTATCTCATGTGGTGATATATTTATGATGAAAACTGTGTCAATAACACAGGGATATTTTAGCTATTGCTGAGTAGTGGTAACACAACATCAGGGGTTTTTCTGCTCCTCCTGTTGTCTGTCCTGCCAGTGAGTAGCTGGAGTGCACAGGAAGCTGGGACGGGGCACAGCCAGGACAGCAGACAATATCTGACCAAAGGAGTGTCCCACACCAATGGCTTCATGCTCAGCAAGTAGCACCAGACAGAAGAATCTTAGAGCCATGGACTCACAGAATATGCTGAGCTGAAAGGGGCCCATCAGGATCATCAAGCCCAACTCCCAGCCCTATGCAGGGCAGCCCAGGAGTCACACCATGTGCCTGAGAGCATTGTCCAAACCCTTCTCAGATTCTGTCAGGATTGGGGCTGGCATTTCTCTGGGGAGAAATGTTTGTTCCAGTGCCCAACCCTCTGGGTGAAAATTTTCCTGCCATCCAACCGAAACTCACCTGACTCAGTTTCATGCTGTTCCCTCCAGTCTTGCCACTGGTTGAGAGAGTGAGGTAATCAGTCCCTGCCCCTCCACCTCCCCTCGTGAGGATGTTGAAAACCATAATGGGGTCTCCCCTCAGTCTCCTCCAGGCTGAACAGACCAAGCAACTCCAGCCACTCCTCATACTGCATCTCTTCCAGACCCTTCACCATCCTCCTTTGGACACTCTCTAATAGATTAATGTCTTTTCTAAATGGTGGTGCCCAAAACTGCACACAGGACTCGAGGTGAGGCCACACCTCGCAGAAGAAGGAAGAGAATTTGGCCATCAGGTTAAAATTTATTGAGGTTAGGGGATACTGACTAACAGTCAACGTACCCACACAGTCATCTTTCCTACTCATTTCAGTATAAATTCAGACTAAAAATTAAAAATGGTGTCACGATTTCTATCCATTTTCCTCATTCTAAATTAGAGAAACTATTTTTGTCAGGACACAGAAGCTATCATCACTAATATCCAAGATCCCCAGGGTATCTTTTAGAGAAGAGTGACTGCAAACATCTGTATTTGGCATCCCTGGAGGCTTAGAGTCCCATGAAAGCCAATACCCAACTCTCAACCTGTGTGATCATATTACTCATTAGATGTTAACCAAAAAGGCAAGCCACGGACCTAATGAGCCATGAATACTGTGTGTGGGAAGAACAGCCATAGGACAGACACTTCTCATTTTGTTTATTTTGTTTACAAATTTCTTCCAGCTTAGGTACATTTTGCCTTATACCAAAAAAAAACCCCCAAAAAAACCCAAAACAAAACAAAAAACCCACCTAAACAAAAAAAAACCCCAAATAAACGAAAAATCAAAATCAAAACAAAATAGCAGTAAATTTAGTTTACTTTGTATGCCTAGGCCAGTGGAATGAGGAAAGTACTAGGAGGCATCTGCCCTACTAGCAGTGCTGCTCACAAAGAAATGACTGTTCTCAGAAAATTATGAGCTTGGCTTTTAATAACAGTTTTTATGAAGTGCTGGCCCCTCTTCCCACAGGGAGGGACCTCCATTCATATAAACTTTACTTCACAACAGCATGTGCTAGGAGTATTTGATTTCATCTTCTCTTTTGCCCTTTCAAATGAAGGCTGAGGATGTCAAGTCTTTGCTGCTGATTCTGTCAGCTGGGATTTGCTCTAAGAAAAGTCAACTGAAATGTGACTCACGACTGCGTGACAAAACTCCATAGGAATACCAGTGCCATCTTTCCAGCCTGCTTTGTTCAAGTAGACAGACCTTTTTGGAAGGCATTGGGAAGATGTGTTTTCTTACTGTGCCTCCATTTCCCCTAAATCAGACCAGACAAGGACCAGATCATGCCGTTCTACATCCAGTCTTTACAATTCGGTCACCTGGTTACCCCATGCCTGAAGCACATTTTATTAACAAGGAAGACACAGGTCCTCAACCCAAATTTAGAAAATATTCAAGAAGTGACAGCATACTAGCTTTGCTGAAGCTTTTGATTAGGCAATTCATGATGATCTTAGCAAAAAGACCCATCAGTGTGTTCTTGTCAAAGAGCTGCCAGTCCAAATCCTTGCTTTCATGGTCCTCTTGTATTATGCAGGTCTTGAAAGCTTTCTGTCATATCACAGCATTAGAATTCACAAGATCTTTCTGGATTTAAAAATGTATTAGTACTAATCTCTCTCTTTCCATTTTAGTCTCTCTCTTTCCCCTCACCTGTGCAGTTAGCCAGATGGTAACTAAGGCAACCTGGATTTACAGTGGGATGTGCAAACCATAAAGTCTTTTATAACTCTCTAACTCATAATATTTCTGTATGAATCTGCACATAAACAAACCAGGATGATAAGAGTCATTCATTAATAATACACCTAACTTGAACTCCTCCATGAAACCTTTACTGGGTTAAATGGAATTTCCAAATCTTCCTCCAGATACAGACTTTACATCATCCATCTCCAGAGACAGCCTTACTTCAGGTTTGATAATTTCACCTCATTCTGCCTTTAAATGAGTTCATCTCCAGCTAATTTATTCCCAAAATTCTATTTTATCATTATCAAGCAAATATCTTTGGAGGAATCAAATCTGCTTGCCATAACTTAAACCCCATAAAATCTGGGATTTCATCACATTGTTACCTATTATTGGACAAGTCTTTCTGCAAGAGGTAGTTTGAAGTCTGATGTCTTGCACGGCACTAACACTAGAAGACAGAGATGGGATCTTCAGGAGTTAGCGAAATCATCCTTGCAGGGGTTCATGCAGTTGTGGATAATATGAATAAATTTGTTCTCACAAGCAGAATACATCACTCCCATGTCCTGAAGCAGTGGAGAATAAACACACCATGGATGCTATAAGGGCAGTGCCCAAAGCAAGGGAAGACAAATTCATGTCAGGAGTGCACTTGAGGCAAAAAAAAAATTCATTTTCTTCTTCTCCTCTTCAATGCAGCTTTCTTTGAGACCTGTTTCAATATATCTTATGAGCCACAACCAGAGGAGCAGAAACAAAGCACGTGGTTTCCATTATGCATCTGGACAGTGTCAGCCTAGAACTAGAGACACTTGTCTTCTTTTCAGATTGCAAAATGAAAAGACTCAAAAGCAGGCAGAGAGCAGCCTGGGAAAGGTTATTGAAGGTTGTCCAGCTATGGAGAAGGAGGTTGTTCATGCAAAATATTGCAATGTCCTCAGTAGCAAATCCAGCATCTATCTGAAGCCTAGGCACTCACTGAACTCAGCTCAGCAGTGTCTGCAGGTGACTGCACTCAGTAATGTGAGGGGGGCCTGAACTTCTGCAGAACCTCATACAATCCTGGGGTTCCTGGGTGCAGCAAAGCTCACATTTAACCCAAATCTCCAGAGGAGCCTCAGTCATTCGTCATCTGTCTACTTCTGCCTCATGTGGCTCTCCCCCTGCTTTACAGTCACAAGGTCTTTATAGCCAAATACCTTTCCTGCTGCCTTGCAGTGTTAAGCATTTTTTTCCTATATATACATTACAGATTTTGCATTTCCTTGCCCTGGAAGAAAATCCTTTGAGAACTGAAAAATGTGTGCAGTGCCAGGGCATGTCTGTGTAGACAGACTTAGCCAAAATTTATCTGCTGCCCTTCCAGATTGTTCCCAGGGTCACTGTCACCACAGGAGCTTGTAGAGCAGCAAGGGTCATAGACTCATAGAACCACAGAATGGTTTAGGTTGGAAGGATCATCTTGTTCCAACCGTCCTGCCCTGGGCAGGAGCACCTTCCACTAGATGAGGTTGCCTAGACCCTCATCCAGCCTGGTTTTACTTCTCAGTTATCAGAAACTCTCCACCAGCAGCATATTCCCTCCCAGGCACTGCATCAGACAGTGCAGGTCACCACCAGCACACTGAGGCTGTCTTCCAGATGTTTGACCACTGTGCTAACAAATGGGTGTATGTGGATGCCTGAATGATTCCATTAATGGATGAGAACAACACTTTGCAGAAAATACTGAAACAAAAACCCTACAGTCAAGAAGCCTCCTGTTTTTATGAATGTGACAATATCCCTTCTATTCAAAAAAATCCTTGGCTGTGTTTTGTTTGCAGAGACACCAGAGCTGGACAGAGCTTTGAACTCTGAGATGTCAATCGACGTCAGCAAATGTTGGATGACGAAGGCTGCAGCTGTGATGCTCTGTGAACCAGGAAAATAAACCTCCTGGGATCAGGCATAGAAATAAAGCTGAGAAGTTGCTTGAGAAGTGGAGCAGTCAGTAGTGTAATGGTTTGAAAGCCCAGAGATCATGCAAGCGATGATGTCTGTGCTACACACAAGGAATTCAATCCCTTCTCCCAAATAAAGGCCCTTGACTGTAACACTACATTATGGACAGAGAGATATTATGCATCTGATGCCTTCTTTTTTATTGAAGTCCAGGATTATGAACTGTAAGTCATTTAGCCCACTTTAGATAAGCATCACTTTAAAATCGGATTATTATTTGCAGAGGCACAAAATGTTCAGGGCAAAACCATGTCAGGCACCAAGATAAGTATTCCAGGAGGCTCTGCTGCATGGTAGCTTTGCAGACAAGGAACCAGGGTAATGGGAACATTGTAATAACACATGAATTGACAAAAGAGGCCCTTTTTAATTACTCTTGAGACAAATGTGAGCTATTAGGCCTTCCAAGGCAATTGCCACAGAAAACTGGGGAAAGCTGTGCAACATGAAGCTATTCATGGTTGCTCATGCTGCTTTGGCACACATGTACATTATTAATGCTGCTATTTTTAAGTTTTATTTTCCCTTGTGCTGTGTGGAAAGCTACGCCGTTCTCCACTGAGCCAGTGACCGTCCTTTAAACATATTTTCATCTCCCATTTTCCCACATGAAGCATTTGCCTATGTCCAGCAGGACAAATCAAGAGAGGAGCTGCCAGCTCTGACTCAGAGGGTGAGGGATGCCACAGGCAGCTTCCCACAGGAAGCAAAGGTGAACGCTTCCCTCGCACAAAGTGCAGGCGGTCTCAGGCATTCCTCGCCAGCTTCACAGAAATTCTGGAATATTAATGAAGGAAATGCAGGTCTCCCTCCTGCCCCTGCCTCTCTCAGAGACATCGATGAATGAGTCAGGGATGAGCTGCTGCTGCGTCATCGCTGCAATCACCGGGGAGAATCCCGAGTCACAGGGAGAAGCTTGAGCCATGGAGTTGCTGCTCACCAGAGTGCCGAGGCGGCCAGGGCAGGATGACATTCACCACTGGGCTCAGAAGCAATTCCCTGGTAGGATTAAGCTGCTTTGAAGAGGAGGTGTCCCCTTCCCCTACAGGCCCTTCCTTGCCAAGCTTTGCATCCACAGCCTGATAAGTAAGGAGAGTTTGGACTGTGGCATTTAAGCCTCTGATGCCATTGAAAAAGAAGGATGAAGGTGCACAGACTCACAACCCTGGTTCAGTTTTATGTCCAGCCAGATGCGCAAACACAGGAAGACATTGGAAGATTTGGATACAGTTATTGGCTCTCCCAGGGCTTTGATTGACTTGGTTACAACAATGGCACTCATTTCTTCTTAGAATGAGAATCAAAGAATCATTAAAATTGAAAAATACCTTGTCAATTAAACCATGGCACTAAGTACCACATTCATTCATTTCTTGAACACCTGCAGGACTGGTGACTTCACCACCACCCTGGGCAGCCCATTCCAATGCTTGACAACTCTTTCCATAAAGAAATTCTTCCTATGTCCAGCATGAAGCTCTCCTGGTGCAGCTTGAGGCCATGTCCTCTTGTTCTGTCACTAATTTTCTGGGAGAAGAGGCCAACATCACATGGCTACAACCTCCTTTCAGGTGGTTGTAGAGAGTGATAAGGTCTCCCCTGAGTCTCCTTTTCTCCAGGCTATAGAATATCTTTACAGAGGTCTGCATGACTCCCACTAATGGGTGAGAACAACACTTGGCAGAAAATACTGAAACAAAAACCTGTCATAGAGAAGCCTCCTGTTTTTATGACAATATCCTTTCTATTCAAAAACCCCCTTGGCTGAATATAGTTTGCAGAGACACCAGAGCTGGGTGGAGCTCTGAGATGTCAATGTCAGCAATGATTTGATGATGAAGAGTGCAGCTGTGATGCTCTGTGAACCAGGGAAAGAAACCTCCTGGGATCAGGCACAGAAACAAAGCTGTAGAAGATAGGAGTTATTTCCTCTTCTCCTTGCAAGCACTTTTAATTATCATTCAATCATCAACATACTGAAAACCACTGATCAGGGCTCACCTAACCTATGTACCTTGGGAACATAAATTTCCTCCACAGAAATGCTCCAAAAAACCCAGTATCTGTCCATCAGCTTCAGCTGGTGAGCCATCCACAGAGCCAGGCCCAAGCAAGACTATGGAACTGGTGTCTGAAACCAGATTTGTCCTGTTCATCTATCAGTAGGTTTCAAGTCTGGGTGTGGTATTATCTTTTTGAAAGTCTTATGGCACAGGAACACTGGTGAATGTTTAGGGCTTTTTGTATGTAAGAAGGGGAAGAGAAAAGGAACACCACTGGCATCTTTCTAATCTCCATGGAGTTATTCTGTGGAGCAGGAGACTCCTGCTTCTGGTATTCAGGTGTCTTGTATTCCTAAGAGGAAATGCTCAAGGGCTTATTATCTAAGATTTTTCTTTTAGTTTTGAGCCAAGATTCTTTTCCTTGACCCAAGTGCTATTTCACTTTGGCACCTGCACTTCACTATTGAATTTTTCAAGGATCTTTCATTTCTCTTGATTTATGAGATGAGAGGGAGTGACAAGCCTGACTAATCACTGTGTATTTCAGTCTACGACATCAAACTTTCAGAAAGATCAAGGAGGCCATGAGAGCCATGGTCTCTTAAGAATGATTTTGACATGGAAACTGAGTTTATATTAGCCAGTCCAACTTACAGCAGCTTGACTTCCTCCCTGTTTTGGTTTCTGGCCTTCTGGTCCACCAGCAAACACAGATCCACTGTACTCAGTGTTTCTTCATATTGTTCCTGAATGAAAAAACTCCTGTTTCAGTTTATTGCCTAAAGTCAGTTTAGGCAGGGGCATCAGTGTCCTGAAGTTTCCTGGGACATCATAGGCAGAAAGAAGACACAATAGGGTTTGCTGCAGCCCAATCTCCCACTCCTTGTGAGGGAAATGCTAATCCTTAGCCTTAGGGTAGTGTGAGGGTTCATTAACTCTTGTTTACACTGTGCTAGGCATTAATTATTGAGTCAAGCTGCCATTGAAGGGAACAAAAGGCCTTGGCTTTCTGAATAATAAGGCAAGTGTTTCTTGGAAGACTCCCACTGCCTCTTTGACAGATACACAGTGTGACATGGCATGTGGGAAACTGCAACCATGTTTTCCTTTAAGTCACATAACTAATTAAACTCATGAGATAGCTCAAGCTTCACTGAGTACTGTGGTGTTTGGGAAGGAATACGGCAAAGCTTTGTGAAAAGCTGAAACTCTGAAGGTGAGGATTGACTGATGAAGAGTACAAAGACAACATCCCTAGGAAGCCAGTGGTGAGTATTTTTCTTCCAGCAAAATTTTTTAGCGCCAAGGAGACACAAAAGTCAACATTTCTCTTTCATGAAAAAACCCTAAATAAAATTAGGACTCCTAGGCTACCTGGTAACCTCACTGGTGGATGAAACCCTATCATGACCAAGAACACCTCATTAGCCTAAAATTTTATGAAGACTTTCCTAAGTAACAGAAAAAACTGGGACTGTGCCATAACAATAGCTACCATTACTGCCCAGTTCTGGGTTTATCTCCTTTAAAGTGACAACAGTCAGTGTCAGGGGTCAGAAAAGATCCAGGCCTGGCTGTTCTATGTACACACCCTGCCTCAGCACAACAGGTGACTCAGAATACTGTACAGGCCAATGTTTTACAAAACAGGACTATATTTCAACTTGGAAACAGCTATCAAGTAATTGCCTATATGGGCATTGTTTCTGCTCTGAAAATTTTAAGTGATCTTCAGAGATATATTCCACATCTTTGTGAAGATGGCTATGGTCACAATTTTATCACAAACTCTAATGCTTTGATACAATTGCTTACAGCCCAGCACCACCTGTCCCATCAGGTGATTTATCTTCACACACACACACACACACACACCCATCCACCCTCTCCAACCTCATTTTAAAGGCAGCCCCACAGCAAACCCCCACAGTGACACCCCCAGAAATCCCTGCATGGATGAACCACAGCCATCAAAGGTCAGATGGAGCTGGACAGTCAGTACCATATTTTTTATTCTTGCTAGGGGGATTTTAGTGCTCAGGAAGAATGTGGGAAATGTCTTTACTATGATTATTCCTTGTTTCTTTTACCACTAGCACTCCTGGTTATGCTGCATCACCTGTAGCAATCGTAGTATTGGCAGTAGCAGCAACAATAGTAAAACAAGCATTATTCTTGGTAGCCAGAGTCATGACCTCAGCTTTTATCTGAAAAATAAATCTCTTAAGGGATGTCAGTTTAGTTGCACTGGCAAAGCCAGTTCAGTCTGGGCAGGGGGGCTTGCTGGTGATGCATGTCTGCTTAAAATTAGAGGCACCCCTGGTACATTTCTCACAGGTACCAAGACATTATCAAACAGCAACAGCACTTAGTCAGAGCTAACCCAGCAACATCAGAAATGGAAAAACAAAATGAACTCCAAGGAGCAAGGGAGGAGCACAAGGAGATCCTCATTTGAAGCGTGCAGGCTCTGCTCAGATTTACTGTCACCAGTTAACTGGTTCTGTAAGGCAACCACTTATGTGTAACTGATAGGTAGTAAAAAGAATTATTTGATGATTATCCCATTCCCTTTCCATTACTGGCCTGACCTGATAAGAAGCAGCTCCCCTATCCATCACAGCTGTGACCGTTCTAACTGAACTCATTTTTCAGACCACTATCAGTCAGCCTCAGCTATTTTTACTCCTAGATTTATGGGGCAAAATCATCCCCTAAATTCAATTTTCTTTGATGAAAGCTCCTCAGAATTTTTTTCATCCTTTCTCCATTGTCTGTGAGTTTTGCTTTACCTTCTCTGTCCCAGGTGTAAGTCCCAGAAGGTTATCTGCACCTGCAGGGATATTGCATTACCTTCCTATATTTCTTTTTAACTACTGAAGTTATTATTTTCAGAAAAATATTTTTCATTCAAATGTCACTGTAAGCTCCAGGAAGCCCTAAAACAAGGCAGAATCTATGTTTGTGTATGTAAGTGGGTTTTCCTCCTCCCTAGTAGACCTTGGACCAGCTGGTGATCTGTGAGTTTCTGTAGAGTTGAGGACATCAGTCAATTACATGCTGGAGGATGCTCCCATTCACTTGCATTACTGCTTCAATTATCCATTAATACTTGCAGCAGGCTTGGATACTGATATCTATGTTAGGCACTTTGCATCAGTTTAAATAGCAAGTGAAAAAATAACTTCCACAGAAAGGAAAGGAGTGCTCAGGGAAAAGAAATTAAATTACCCAATAACTCAAACACCTACTCAGAAAGGTCCCATCCTCCCCACCCCTGTCCGCCCTATGCAGGGATGTTGCTGCAAGCCCATTTCCTATAGCTGAGTTTGGCTCTTTGGGGAAAAATTGTCCACCTACTAGTGCAAAAGCTGATTATTTATCTTGCAGAAGGGAGATAAACAAGATAAAAATTCACGAGTCTGGGTGAGGCACTTGATACTCCCTGGACAACCTGTATTGCTCTTAACTAGACCAAATCCTGGCTGGGTAGAAAATAATTCTGAGGCAGAAAACTCATAAAATACTCATTGAGGAAGCAAAATCCAACATAGTTCAGAATTCTACATGCCCAAACACCCAAAATTTGGGTTTGGCTATGAGGTCTTGGTTTTAGCTCCCCTCTGCTTACAGTGCTGCTTGAATTATTAACTTTTATGCTTTAATTATTTTTAAGTTATTTTTAAATTATTGCTTTAATGATTTTGAGTGTTGCGTTTTACTCCTCTCAGGCAGCTAAACCTCATCTGCTTCAGTAGTTTGCCAAGCATTGAAGGTAAAACACCTCTCTAAACCCCCTTTGCACCACATAATAAAGTGGGGAAACAGAGGAGGGAGAGTACCCAGTGCTGGTATTCAATAGTTTGGAGCCAGCCCTGACTCCAGAATGCTGAATCTCCTCTGCTCTTTGTATGGGTGACTTGAAACACAGGGACAAATCAGGAGGAGTTAGTCCCTGTAGAGACCCACAAAAATCATGTCACACCTAGAATCTGTGACTTGGAAGTTCCCTGACACCAAGGAATGCCTCTGCCCACTGGCTCTGCAGCTGGTGCTTGGGGAGGATGGAGACCCTCGGCTCAGCAGTGCTGGGTTGTGTGGTAGGGAACACCAGCATTGCCTGTGCCCCAGGAGATCTGGCTTGGCCTTTTGTCTTCAGCAGAGTACAGACACTCAAAACCAAAGGACCAGATTCTCATTTGGTTTCAGGGGAAACCTGTAAGGTAGAGATTTATTCCCTCAGTTCTGGGTTTTAAACTAGTTTATTTTTCCTAGCCTTTTTTTTCCCCACAAAGGAGTAGCTTTTGCCTCGATTTTAAACACCACTGCTTTTAAAGGAACTGCTTTTAAAGGAACAAATCTCAAAAAACTCCCTCAGAGTGATATTTCTCCACAGTGGCCAGATACTTCCTACTTCCACAACAGATCTTAATTCTTTATAAAACTCATTCTCTAGCCCTGAGTGGTGGCAGAAGACAGCAGTAGAGCTCCACCCCAAGCGGTCACTCATAATACTGTCATTATAACTTACTGCTGTGCTGGAACACAGTAATCCCCCCAAATCCCCCTCCCAGCAAGATGTCGCCACAGGATAGACCTGACATAAAACATTTACAAGGGTTACACATGTTATGCTGATTCCTCCCCTCCACATGGCAGCAATTTGGTGGGAAAAGCTGTGACTTGGAAAGCAGCTGGTGGGTGTGGGGTGTGGGAAGAGTAGGAACCATTTTGCTAGAGGGCACAGGTAAGTGGTAATTGACACCACACACTAAGAAAAGGCTTTAAAATAAAGGCTTTTCAGTGATGAATAGAGCCCTTGCACAAAGGGCCCTCTCTCCTGCTCCTTCTCCTTCCATCCCAGCAGTGCAGAGCAAGGTCAGGTTGTCCACCAAGGAGCTTCCAGAGCAGAGCCCACTCAGCTGCACTGGCAGTGAGCTGTTCCCCACCCAGAAAGGGGATGCTCGGGGTCTGGTACATCCCTGCCTTGTCCCACCCCCTCTCATCACCCTGTGTGCTGAGTCCCACCCACCCTGCCCTGTGTGAGGACAGACAGATATGCAGCCAGTCCATAACCTCTCCAGTGCTCCATTTGCACTGAAAACTGCTCAAGGGAATTATTCTTTGTGCAAAGACATTTGGTTCACCACAGGAACAGTTATCTGCACATCTCCTGAAGACCATGGGAGCTGTTTCTCTATTCTGCAGTGCTGTGGACCTTTGCTAGGACTAATCCTCTGCACTGCACTGATCTGTTTCTCACTGAATCGGCTTTGGCTGATTAAGAATGTAACTGTTTCTCACACTATCCTCAACCTTCTTAACCTTGGCACCAAGAAATGTACAGAGACACTCAGGGAAGGAGCTAAGTCTCATAGCATATGCATGCATAACCAGTCCTGATATATCCAACTACTTTTGTTTTAGTGGTAACAGAATCTGGACCAAAACTGCCTTATGGAAAAGCAGGACAGTCTCTGTGGCAGGTGCTGCACTCATTGACATTTTTTTCTCAGGGAAATTGAAATAAATGAACTGCAGCCTCCCAAAATCCAGACTATTCATGGGCTGCTCCTGCTCCTTGGGCTCTGGGCCAAGCCACTCTTCCCAGGAGAGGACCATGTTTCCAGGACACTGTCTTAGTGGAATGAGTCTCTTCCTGCTGTATCAGCCTGTTTCCTATATCTCTGCAGTGTTACCTTAGAGCCCCTGGGGACTCAGCAGTCCCAACACAAAGCTCCTGGGTCTGCTGCACATCAAAGACCTTCTGGCTCTCTGGTGACCATGAGAACATTCTCCTTTCTCCTGCATACAATGCTGCCACGCAGTCTGCGGCAGGCGAGGGGGGCTACATTCCCATTTTCTTGGGATTTTCCATGAATTGTGTACTGTTTGACAATCTCAGTATCTTCATTTTAAGGCCTGGCATAACAAAAGGATGGAAAGTCTTGGTATTAGCCCATTATCTCTAAATCTCTTCATTTCAAGCTGCACTAAGGTAAGAACAAATAGTAGTAATACCAGACATAGTGTGCAGTGCAGGAATAGATAATGCAGTTCACAGAGATGTTTCTATAAATATGCTACTTTCTAGTCTAGCAGGTTTCAAAGTTTCTTTCACACTCTGTGATTCAGCTAATAAGCTGAAAGATGCTTCTCAGGCTTCTTATTCAAGGACTTGCACAACCCATTCACCATCTGGCTGCCTCACAAAAGGCAATCCATGCATAGATCCCTTTGCTCTTTCATAATTTAAGTTTGCAGTTTCTTCAGATCCAACAATTTCTTACTCCATCAAGAAGAGTGTTGCAGCATCCCATCCCCACACCATGGCCTGGCCCCACTAGTATCTGATAGAAAAATGTCTTTTGGATATGGTGTAATGTGACTCCTATTTGCTCAGATGGACAATACAGTTATTTAATGAATATTCTCTGGCCAGGGGATAAATTATTAAGCCACTGTAAAAGAAAATTATCTCCCCCCCACCCCCCAACAGCTGTAGTCAAATGCCAGAGAGAAACTTCATCATTCCTCTCCAGATCCCACAGGGCCATGGCAATTGACGACCACATTTTATCCAGCTAAATAAATGTTACTGATGTGTGTGGCCTACGGTTGCATTTTGATCAAGACTGCACTGAGCTATTAGGGAATTTGTGATTAAATGATCCATGAATTCTAGTTTTGAAGGAAATCAGCAGAACCATTCTACCCTCCCCCTCGCCCCCAATCACATGGTAGCCCAGCTGGTGACATTCTTTATGGCAAAAATATGAGAATGTCATCAGAAAATGCTGTGTCTGAAGAGAAACTCTGACCAGGACAGACATTCAGTTCTTTGAACATTGAGTGCAGAGCAGCCCATTACTGTCTCTGTGGATTTTACTCCTTCTTTTGATGTATAATTTGGTATAAAATGGACCACTTATATCTCACCTCTTTCAACGTGTATTCTCTAAAATCTTGGACTTTATTGTTCATTTGCATTTTCTAAAGCTCATTTCTCTAAGTCCATAAGATTGTGCACCATGATGGTGGGGAAATTTACTCAGGGCCATGGCCCTTCAGATTTTGAATACCTCCAAGGAAGGAGACTCCATGGACTCACTGGGTGACCTGTTCCAGAGTCTGTGCTCCCTCAACTTCCTTTCAAGAGAAATGTTTTCTCTTACATTTAAATGGAATTTCCTCTATTTCAGTTCCTGTCATTTCCATTTGTCCCATCACTAGACACCACTGAAGACATCTTAGACACTGAAAGATGGCTCCATTTTCCTTACTTCACCTCATCAAATATTTATACACATGAACAAGATTCCCCTGAACCTTCTCCTCTCAAGGATGAATATCTCTCTCAGTTTCTGCTCACATGTCAGGTGCTCCAACCCCTGACCCATCATTGTGGCCCTTTACTGGACTCTCTCCAGCATGTCCATGTCTGTGCTCTGCTGAGGAGCCCAGCACTGCCACAGCTCTCCTGGAGGCTCCCAGCAGTGCTGGATGGAGGTGAAGAACCACCTCTTCTGATCTGCTGGCACCGCTAGTGGACAAGACAGTGAGCGACAAACATGAAAACAGCTCTGTCTGGGCCCACTGGGATCCTTCCACACTAAACAGAACTGTAAGAGGTCTCCTAACACCTAACTCAGGGGCTAAAACAAACCAAATACAACCTTTATTCAGTTACTCGCTGCCTCTGTGCCAGATCCCAGGATTCTTGGGCTCTGATACCCTCTGGACCACAGCTGGGGCCCCCTGGGAGTGCAGATGAGAGTGGGGGCAGGAGCTGGGTGTTCCTCTGGTCCAGAGGTTTTACAGATGCCTTACCATCCCAGTGGAGTCACAAAAAACTGAAACCTTGAGAGGCTGCCTGGAACAGAGGGTAGACAGTGTTAAAGGAATAAAGCAGGTATTTATTCAAAGGCCCTCAAAGGATACACCTGGGGCAGTACAAGAGCCTGGCCAAGGCTCCACCCAAGATGGACAATGGGTCAGGAGTTTTCACACTTTTATCAGTTTTGGTCCATTTACATATTGGGGTTAATTGTCCAGTTACAGCTTCAGGTAGTGAAGTCCCATCCTCCCAGGCTGCTCTCCTCAATTCTCTGCTGTTTGTACTGTTTGGGCCTGAAACTGCAGTGGTGTCCTTGGTTCTGGGGCTGGAAAAGGATTGTTTTGTCTGACTAAACTGTGAGGAGAACTTGTTAACACTTTATATGAAGTTCAGAATTATACACCAATGCAGTACAGAATCTGGAAAATATGAAAGCTAAAACTTAGGGCATCAGCAACACTCTACCTAATGCAGTAGGTATTACTCCAGCAACACTGGAGGCTGTTGGCCTTTTCTTTTTGCTGTAAGGGCACACTTCCACCTCCTGTGGAACTTGTGCACCAGGACCTCTGGTTTTTTCTGCAAAGCTGCTTTCCAGCCACTTGCTCCTGGTGCCTGGGGTTATTCCTCCCCAAGGGGTAGGACTTGGTGTTCCCTTTGTTGAAATTCATGAAGCTCTGTCAGCCCATTTCTTCAGCCTGCTGAGATCACCCTAAAAGGCAGCAGAACCCTCTGTTCTCTCAAATATAACTCACAATTTTGTGTACATAATGTAGGACACCTGTATATCTCAAGCAGGACTTCTCAGTTCTACTCTTAGAGCCAGAAGAGTGAAAATTAGATATCCCACAAGGTAACTTCAGGGGTCTAAATTCCTTATTAGTTGTGGTTCTGAGAACTGCTCTCCCTGTCATATCTCATTATCCTCCACTGCTCACTGAGAAGACCATATTTAAATATCAAAGCCCTGGTGCATACATTTTATTTCAGCCTCTGTGTGTGTTAATATTATTACTATTGAAATTCTGAGATTTCAGCAGAGATGGCAAAGGTGTCTCTTTGCCTCACATTCTCTTCACAGCCCTCCACTCACAGGTCATTTCTTCTGCAAATATGAAAGCTCCATCCCAGTCCTCCATGCCACAAAAATATACCAACAATGAACTTTGAAAACAAACCACCTTGCAGCTCACATCTTTTTTTAAAACTCTGTTTGGTTTTGTAATTGTCTAATTGGCTTGGTTCACTGGATGAGATTAATCTCTGCAAGGAGGAAGTGAGATTCTGCTTCTCCCTTTACAGCTGGAGGACAGCATGAGGGCAGATGAGCACTTCTGTGAATCTAGGACACAATTCTCTCCCTCCTCTGCCCTTTGCAGGAGCTCCTCTGGAAGGACCTCATTAGGAATTCTTACTCAGGGCAGCTTCAGGCCATCTGTTGCTACAGAAGAGTGTGTTTGCTGCAAGCATTTATTTCCCTAAATAGTTACAGAACAGTTGGTGCTGTCTGGTGTTTGGGGTGCTCCTGGAGGGTGGTCAGTGTCCAAAAAGGACCTGTCTAGCCAGATACTTCCACTCTTTTTGCTAAAACACCCCCAGCCTCTGGATCTGGATGGGTCACAGTGAATGTCAGGTGAATCTACAAATGCCTTTCCTGAAATCAGAACAAGACCTGGGCTCTTTCTAAATTTCTTCTAAACAACTAAGGTGCTTTCAACCAAATCATTTGCAGAACTCAGATATTGCCAGTGACATGGATCACTGCCCACTTCAAAAGCTGTGGCTTTCTTTTGCACTGGAGATGAAGACACAGTTCCTTTATCATGAGATGGAGCTGTGCCAAGTGGGTTTCAGTCTCACTTTTCTGATGGGTCATTCTGCAGGCCAAGAATTTGTTCTGCCTTCCCTGAGCTTTAGACCCATGGGGATCCTTTAGTACATCCTGTGATGGGTTAGAAGGCTTAACAGGACTTCAGACCACAGCCAGTGCCTCCCTCTCTGGAAAAGCTCAGATTATACTTAAACTACTCACTACAATCAGTGTCATCATTTGTTTTAGGATCCCCTCACAAAAGGAAGCATTCCCAGCCTGTGCCAGCCCTAAGGTAGAATCACAGGGAAGGTGGGAGCATCCCAACTCTCCTCCAGGAGTTACAAAAGAAGGAAACAAGCTCAGTGATCAGAGTCACCGTTCAAAGCACAAAGCAGTGGCTGTTCCATGAGGCACTGATGGGAATACAGCAATGAAAACAGGAAAATAATAAATTAAGTACAGTAAGAACAAAAACAACGGGAATGTACCAGACTTCTTGGGACAGACTTTGACTTGTAAAATTCAGAAAAACAGCCACTTTTCCTCTTGGTAGACAGTTCAGTTATTATAAAAGGTGGTTTATCACTATAGGTGAATTTGTAAGGGCTGAGTAAGATCTGATCCAAGGACTTTAATGTGAGGAGGGAGCTTCCCATGGTGCTGTGGAGATTTTCATTCATTCGCCCCCACATTAATAGCAGGGACAATGTTATTGAAATCTTGGCTACTTGAAATCTTGAAATCATGAAATCTTGGCCCAACTTGAAAGTTGGAAAAAAATATGTATTCATGAGTTTGACCCACTTAAAGAATAACCTTCACGTTTCCCACATGCAACAAGTTAAAATGAGATCTCAATTTCTTTCCCAAATCACAGGCAAAATCCTTTTCTTATCATCTTCCCCACTGAAATATCCTAAGCTTTTGTGAATGCTGCTGGGGCAAACCTGCCCCTCAGAGAACAAAAACTACCATTAGAGAGAAGAGTAGACTTAGGTGTAAGGAACTGGCCCAGGATTGAGGGCAGTGTGAATGTTTTCCAGCTGTGTGATCAGGAGGCATCTTTCAGAAATATCATGTAATTTGTGGTTTTGTAAAATTATTATTCCAATATACTTCTTTTGATGTCCATTTTGCTTATTTCCCCACCTAAACTATAAGAAGGAAATATTTTTCTCTCTAAAGGCTTAGGACTTCAATGCATACTACTATTAGCACCACCACCAACAGATCACTCCATATATTTTCAGTGTTATTAGAGAAAACAATTGAATGCCTGTTATAACTGATCCTCTGATTCATTGATGCTACTCCACACCCTTCCCTGAATCAGTGAGTTGGTATAAATCAACTTTCACTGTTGATTTCACTGCTCCAGGCACAAGGCTGGACTGGATGATCTCCTAAGGTCCCTTCCAAAGTGAGTTATCATATGATCCTGTTATATTGCTCAACTGGCTAATGATGCTTGGCTGCCACATTCTATCTGAAGAGGTGACACATCTCTGGTGGCTGTGGTATCAAAGGCCTCCAATTACTGAAGTAAACAGTAAATACAGAGCTCAGTCAAGTGCATTCTGATGTGTTAGCCAAGGGCAACATTAAATCTGAGGAGAAGGGAGCAGTGGAGAAATTTGGCTTTCCTACTCATTATAAACAAAATCTATGAAACAGAATGATCTGAAAAAAGATACAACAAAGGTAGGATCACTTAATCTACCTTTCCTACAGACTAGGCTAAATATACAGTGTGAAAGGAAAAAGGAAGCTTCTTGAAGTGCCCATGACAGGGAAACATAAAATAATGGAACCATTTAGAGTGGAAATGGAATTTAATCATCTAACCCCTGAATAAAGCAGAGCCAACTTCAAAATTAGATCAAGCTGCTGAAGAGCTTTTCCAGTCAGACTTTCATTATTTCAAGGTTAGCACCGGGGCAACCTGTTCCAGGGTTTGACCATTCTCCTTGTGATGCCTTTTTCCTCGGATTTCACTTTCTGCTGTTCATGTCTGTTGCTGCTCATCCTTTTGCTGCACAGCTCCAGCTGGAGTCTGGCTCCATTCAACCACCCATACCACATGGGAATGGTCCCATCTTTTTAGTGCTAGTACTGTAGTAAAACTACTACTAAAACTAGTAGTAGTTTCAGCTCTGCTGAAAATCAATTGAACTGCCCTGGGCTAAAACAAAGGGACAAATCTACCTTTTCCTTCTGTGTATTCAGAGGGCATTGAAATTTTCTCCTCCTCTGTGTAATAATTCTACAGTGTCCCCATGTCATTCCCAACTTGCTTCTCTTTATGCATGGATCTCAGCATTGCCTTTCATGATGCAGAGAGAAAGAAGTGTTTAATACCTCATATCCCAGCATCTACTCTTGGTACCTCACTGGGATATTGCCATGGAAACAGGGGAAGTTTGAAATAAAAGCAAATACACTTGCTTTTCTTATTTTTCAGTAGGGACTTCAAAATTTACTGCAGTATAAAAAAAGTCATGTGCCATCTGCTTATTGAAAATTGAATGCAAATATTTCTTTTCTTTCTTCTGGAGCCATAAATCACTGCCACAGTGTATCCCCTCAGAAGCATCCCTAGAGGTGGTGCATGAGTATTTGTGTAGCTTCCTGTCCAGAAGTTAAAGTTATAAGAAATATCCTTGTCCTTCAGCCAGGGATGGCACAGATAAAGAACAGACTGAACCCAAATGGAAGGCAACTTGTACTGGAGACAAGCAGAACTGTGAAACCAGCTGCTGGAACAGAATTTAGGCTCTGTAAGTCACACAACCTCCCAGCTATTTTTGGGGAAAGGTAATTTTTTACATGTGATAGGACTATGTAGGAAAGTCTTCACAAACACCCCAGTATCATTTTTCTCCCTGTGGTCACTTCTTCTGTGGATCAGTTGAGCCAAGCACCACTGAACTGGAGGGCTGAGTCCTCTGCTTGCAGCAGCAGGAGGATCTCAGCTCTTGTGACTGTGATTTATTCACACTACTTTCTAATAATGGGCACCAGAGTATGGCTCTTGATAAAGTCAGTGGAGATAAGGAGCTATAACATCTAACTCAGCTAGCTGGAGGAGATGATGGGTCTGTGTAAGGCACCATTTCTTCCTAGTGAGATCTGTACAGGATCTCAGATTGCCTTTGTGTTATGTGCCACAGCAGAGACCTAAGTCCATTTTAGGAGTGGCTAGAAAGAAGATCATCTCTTTTCACCTTCTTGATCTCTCTCATTGTGTTGAGATTTCTGTTGAAGAAAACTTTTGTCATAATTTTGAATATTGGTTTTATGACCCAGACACTTGCCTGTCAACAACCTGTCTCTCTGAGATGGGGTTTTGCTCTCTGCACTGGCATCAGTGCTACTGACAGGAAATTTCCTGTTACCGGGGGAGATAGTCCAGACACACCACTGAAGCTCTGACAGTTTTCCAGGGGAGAGAAAAGATGTGGCAATGCTGATGAGTGCAGTTGTTCCTTTGTCCCTGACCTCAACAGCCCTTTCCCCAGTCAGTGGTTAAAGAGCTCATATCTTTGTGGATTTCCACAGGCTCAGGTTGGCCAGAAGAGGCTGACTTACAGCTTTTCTTTTAGGCACAGGGTCACCATTTCCTCTGGAAGCAGAGGGAACAGCACAGCTTCCTCAGTCTTGCACTCTGCACACAACTCTGCTTCATAAGCCGCTCACGGGGCTGCAGCCTTTGCAGGGCCATCCATCTCCTGTCTGCCTTTGCCTCTCCCAGAGCTGTTGCAGGGAAAAGGTGCTCAGGAAGCAGTTGCAACCAGATTGTGTCTTCTGTTGCTGTTTCTCTGGTAATCAGACAGCTACACCAATAATCATGTCCTTACAACCCTGGCTCCTGCTTATCACAGGCTTGTCTGGGAAGGAAAGCCTGCTGTGCTCTGTTCACTCAGCCATTTGTCACTTGGCCATCCTCAATGATTAATGTCTCCCTACCTGAGCCTGCCCAGCTTTCCCTGGGAGGCACTGAAGCTGTTGCATGTGCAGTGTTTTGGGCCCACTGGAAGATGGGTATGAATGATCATTACTAGGTAAGTCCAGGGTGCCACGAAACTGTCCATGAGTGACTAAGATTTATACAAGATTTATTTTAAGTGTTCTTAGCTTATGCTTCATTTAAGCTTCCTTCTCATTCACAGACACCAGGTGAAATCTTCCACTGTGTCCATCTGGAGAGACAGATCCATTGTGTCTGGAGAAGTGTTGTTGATACTGAGAGACTATATTTAAATCACTGCTGTTATACCTATGGGGTAAGTCTTGATTGCAGCTGTCTGCTTTGTGTTACACTGATTCACAAACACAGAGTCACAGTCCTGTTCAGGCTGGGAGGTACTTCAGGATGTCTCTAGCCCAGATTCCTGCTTAAAATTGGAACAACACTGAAGTCAGACCAGTTGTTTACAGCTCTTTCCAGGTGGGTGCTGTGGTGGGTTAACCTTGGCTAAGAGAAAAACTCCCACTCAGCTGCTCTTCCACTTCTCAACACAACGCAATGGGGGGAAAAATAAAAAGCCAAAACCAAAGACCAGAAATCTTGTGGACTGAGATAAAGACAGGGAGATCACTTATCTGTTACTGTCATGGGCCAAGTAGACTCAAACCAAGGTAACTAATTTATTGCAAGTTAAAGCAAATATTGATTATCAGAAACAAACTGCAACAGCACCTTCCCCCATACATCTCCCAGTTTTGCCTTCACCTCTTCATTCCCAGCTCTTGAGGTCACTCCTTCACAGCCTCTTTTAGTCACCCTTCACTCCTCACATCTCCCTGCTGGGTCGGTTAAACTGTCTTTGCATTTTGAACCTGTGTAAGGACTGACCCTGCAAAAAGGTCTTTGAAGGATTTCTTTATTACTTATACACCAATCTCCTTATACACCAATTTCTTATACATCAATCTCCTACAGAGGATTAGCTGGAGTAGAGCAGGCCATGTAGGTCCTCAGTAAATCTGAGGTAGAATAAAGGCCTCCATGTATTTGTCCAGAAACACACACTCCATCAGAACTGACTGGAAACTCCACACAGCATGAGCATGGGCTGAGGAAAGACCTGAGTCCCAATTTTACAGCTCACCTGCTACACAACAGCTCAGTCAGACCTGACCTCATGATGGATGTGCACCCTTGTGCTGCCTCTCTGCCTGTGGAATGTCTGGAGGGAACATCTCCAGACCATCACTTCTTTCAGCTGTCTAAAGGCCAAGATATACAAAATATGATTTTTTTTTTTAACTGCAAGATGACTGAATTCTTCTGTCTCTACAACTCATTCAGCCCTGGACCATGTCAGATTATCTAATGAAGCACAAGGAAGAAATGGCAAATTTGAAAATTCATCTGCTGAAAGAAACTACATGGACACTCAATGGTGAGACCCTTGCTCCCACTATCAACATAGGACTGATTTAAATGACCAAAGCCAGGCCAAAATCATCCTGAAATGATTCAAGATCAATCAATTGTGTTTGGGATTCCACTACCCAAGGGGGCTCCCAGAGCTCTCTCTTTCACTTAAGCAGCATCTGGTCACCTCTTGATCTTCCTGTTAGCAGATCTGCCAGACTTGATTGACTTGTTTGCATTAGGACTCCTGACAAGACCAAGTCTGGCAAAGCCCTCTTGGCCTACAGGCTGCATCAAGGAGGTGGAGAATGTCCAAAGGACAACAAACACCCTGTGATTTGCGTTCTAGATTCCTCCCTCTCTCTCCATCCTTCTCCCTCGGGGGAGCAGACACTAATAATTGCCTGCAGCACTGGGTGATTAATTTAAATGATTTAGCACCTGGGGATTAACCTTCACACAGAGATCGATGTTTTGGCTGTTTCCTACATTATTACCCTTACAGCAATTACCTCCCACAGATACTTGCTCTTGTACTAATGAGCCAGAAGCTATTAGCATCCACACCCGCTATCTACAGGTTTTATAGTTGCAGGAAGGTTCTTCCTTGATGACCACAACTTCTGGACAGCAACATTTACAACATGAGTAGAAAAGACTCTTCTGAAGACATTTCTGTATGGCAAAAATAATAGAGAAAATTGTATTAGCGTTATGAAGAGAAATGTGTCATGAACATTAAATCAGAGCCAAGGAGAAGAGAATCAGACTGGTAATTGCTGCCCTACCCTCCTCTTACTTTTTCACCACATCTGTATCTCAGTGGTGTTGGCTTTTACACTACCACCCATCAGTTTGTCCCATAACACTCCACAGGCTTTTGCACCAAACTATGGATTATTTTAACCCATCAGTCCAAATATCCCTCTTGTTTACAGTAATATAAATTGAATATAAATTGTGAAATGCAGAGTCCATACCATGTTAGTCAGAGCCCATGCACAGCTTAGAGATAGAATAACACACAAATACAAACAGGGATCACTTCTACTGTGCAGTGTTTCACAATGGCAACATGAATCTAGAATTGAGGGACATTGTCTTCCTGCTTCATCTCTGCTCCTTGTCTCCTTTTATCTCTTGGTAAAATTATTTCAACTGTCTTAACAGCTCTCTTTTTATACATGGAATTTCTTACATTTTATGAAGTAGAAATAACAAAAGAAAAGCACAGTAGTAGTTGTGCTCACTAAATATGAGCCATTAAGAGGCATATCTCATAGTTTGAGATTAAAGTCACTTGGGTCATGAGTTGGCCTTTTCCCCTCTCATTTCTGTGTATAACACAGCAAACCTCTGTCCTAAAACTCCACAGATGTCAGCATCTTGCAGTTTGCCTGTGCATCCAACTATTCAAAATGCAGCTGGTAACACTCATCAGACTCTACAACAGTGAAAGAGATAAAAGCTGTTGCTCCCAATCCACTGGGCAGCACAGGACACCAGAGGATGGAGTAAATTCTTCCTTGAAAAATCAGCTGCTGCCTTTTGTGGAGAGAAGGACCACAACACACTATATGTTCTCCTGTTATTCAAACCTAAGTTTGGAGAGCAAAGCTGTTGGTTGCTCCGTTTGGAAATACCAAGTTCATTCATATAACCTGAACTTCCAGAGTGAAATTGGGGTCTATTGTGACACAAGACCATTCATGTAGGAGGTATGTAGGAGTAAAATTAATATTAAAGTAGAGAGTTTGAGGGTCCTGCTTCTCAACCTTGACTAGGAGGTAGAAGGGACAGATTAACTCTGTAAGAGCTAGAGTATAGAGTGTTAAGAGTTAACTCTGTAAGAGTTAAGTATAGAGTGTGGTGGTATAGGTCAGCAGTTTCTATCTCTAGCACTTCCAGCTTCTTAAAAGCCAAATGACACATTTCCACCTTAGCCAGACCAGGGAGAAATAACCCAAGACCTAAGTCAGGACAGGTCATCTGTGACATGACAAGCGTTAAAGTGGAAAGTTTTCACCAACAGCCACTATGAAAGTGGCACAGTGCATTGGCTTCATCTACAAGAACATTTTCTTCCTTCTCTTCAATGGTCAGCATTTCCCAGCAGTAAAATTCTGGAGGCCAGGATAGTCTGGATACAACCATTAAATCGTGAAATGATTGGGTTTGAAGGCACCCTAAAGATCATCTAATTCCAGCCCCCTCTGACACCTTCAACTACCCCAGGTTGCTCCAAGTCTCATCCACCCTGGCCTTGAACTCTTCCAGAGATGGAACATCCAGAGCTTCTCTGGGCAACTTGTTATGAACCAGTTTAAACCCAGAAGAGCACAGAAAGCTAAGTCTCTGTGAATAAAAAGGATTAGAGACAGAAGGAAATATACTCAAAAAATGTGATTAAAACCAAATGAGGTTAGATGTTGGTGCCAAAAAATGATATCTTTTATTTAATAGTAAAAGAGGGGAAGGAAGGAAGGAAGGAAGGAAGGAAGGAAGGAAGGAAGGAAGGAAGGAAGGAAGGAAGGAAGGAAGGAAGGAAGGAAGGAAGGAAGGAAGGAAGGAAGGAAGGAAGGAAGGAAGGAAGGAAGGAAGGAAGGAAGGAAGGAAGGAAGGAAGGAAGGAAGGAAGGAAGGAAGGAAGGAAGGAAGGAAGGAAGGAAGGAAGGAAGGAAGGAAGGAAGGAAGGAAGGAAGGAAGGAAGGGAGGGAGGGAGGGAGGGAGGGAGGGAGGGAGGGAGGGAGGGAGGGAGGGAGGGAGGGAGGGAGGAAGGAAGGAAGGAAGGAAGGAAGGAAGGAAGGAAGGAAGGAAGGAAGGAAGGAAGGAAGGAAGGAAGGAAGGAAGGAAGGAAGGAAGGAAGGAAGGAAGGAAGGAAGGAAGGAAGGAAGGAAGGAAGGAAGGAAGGAAGGAAGGAAGGAAGGAAGGAAGGAAGGAAGGAAGGAAGGAAGGAAGGAAGGAAGGAAGGAAGGAAGGAAGGAAGGAAGGAAGGAAGGAAGGAAGGAAGGAAGGAAGGAAGGAAGGAAGGAAGGAAGGAAGGAAGGAAGGGAGGAAGGGAGGAAGGGAGGGAGGGAGGGATAGGGAAAGAAGTGTGCTTGTGGGGAGGGGGGACAGGGAGAGAGTGGCAGGGTTTAGGTGGAGGCAGATCACCCATCCAGGAATCCAGAGATGTCTCATTGCTCCCCTCCACCTAGTCTTCTTGGTGGTGAGGGTCCCCTGTCATCAGTGCTGCACCACACTGTGAAGTACAGAATCCCATAGATTAATACACGTTTTGGGCAGGTAGGAACACCCAGGTGCCTCCCTTAATGGGGCTAGGTTTGACTCTGTCCCTTGCAATGCTGAGGGTCTGTTGCATCCTCTGCAGTGCTCTGGTGCAGGGTCTGGGGACACCTTTGGAGGGGCCTTTGACAAGCCATGAGAGCCCCTCTGCTGTGGATAAGCTTTTCCCTGGGGTGAAGGGACCCCTGCCGCTGAGCTTGATGCCTTAAATTTTAGCTTTCATGTTTTTCAGATTCTGTGCTGCCTAAGGGTGCAGTTCTGGGCTTATTAAGCGTTAGCTCTCCTCACAGAGTAGGGAGACAAAACAAATCCTTTTCCTGCTGAAGGCCAAGGACAACGGGTACAATTTTCAGGCCCAAAAGCATAAACAAGGGTGGACTGAAGAAGGAAAACAAGATGGATGAGAACTCACAACCCAAAGCTGAAATTGGACAATTAAACCCCAATATGCAATGAACCAAAACTTATAAAAGTGTGAGACCTCATGACTGGTCTTCCATTTTGTGCCCATTCTAAGTCCACCTTGGGTGTAGCCCTGGCCAGGCTCTTGTCCTGCTCAAGGTGTACCCTAAAGGCCTTTCAATAAATATCTACTTTGTTCTCCAGCTCAAGGCCTTTCAATAAATATCTACTTTGTTCTCTGTCTCTGCTTCCCAAGGCATCCAGCTGGTCTGCACAGTGAGGGTGGGCGGTCACTGCGCCTCTCCCCTTTTTCAAAGCCTGAAACCTGAAACCTCCTCCCCTCACCCTTGGGTTCAGGGCCTGTTCCAGCCTGGCAGCTGATAGCCCCGAGGCTGTGGTCTCCACCCAAAGGTGCTCAGATTGTGCTCTGTGAATGCATTCTTCTCCCCCAGCCCTGAGTTGTTACTTTATCTTATCTCGGGATAAGATTCAGGGCCTCAGTCTGAAGGCCTGTTCAGGGGGTGGTGATCTTTGCAGCTTTTTCGATACAGTTTTGCTATAATAGGGAAAGGTCCTCCATGAAGATGTTTAGGCCATAAATTATAACATTCACTCTCTGATACAACCTGTGCTGGGGCCTCACCACCCTCATGGTAAAAATTTTCTTCATGATGTCAGTTTAAATCTCTTTCAGTTTAAAGCCATTCCTCCTTGTCCCGTCACTGCTTTGTTCCTCTCCAGCTCTCCTGTACCTCCAGCTCTCCTGGTAGCCCCTTTAGGTCTGAAAGAGGCACTAAAGTCTCCTGGGAGCCTTTTCTTCTCCAGGCTGAAGCACCCCAAGCCTCTCTTGACTTGAATTCACAGCAGAGGTGCTCCAGCCCTTTGATCATCTTTGTGTTCTCCTCTGGACTCACTCCTTATTTTGGGGGCTCCAGAGCTGGACACAGTGCTCGTGGTGGGGTCCGTGAGAGCAGAGTAGAGGGGCAGAATCATGTCCCAGCAGCAAAATACTCTTTTATACCTCTTTCCGTGGCTGAATTCAGACAGACACACTGATTCCGAGTCTTCCAGAGCTTTTGCTTTCTGCCTTTTAATCAAATAACAGGTTTTTTTTCCGGGCTCTGAAGATCCTAGAAATGTGCTGCTTTTTTTTTTTTTTTTTTTTTTTTTTTTTTTTTTTTTTTTTTTTTTTTTTTTTTCCCTAAACTTATTTTTTTAATAACAGAAATAAAAATATTTTCTTCTCTAAGTCCTAAATATTTTAGTTTCTGTTTAATTGGATATTGCTTTGTCCTGGGAGAGTGAGAGAGCACAACAGGGAAGAGCTCATTTACCTCTTCTGTATTGCTCATTATTTTGTACACTTACAGCACAGTTCCCTCATTTGTTCCCTCTCAAAAGTCACTGTTTTAACAATGGACAAGCTGAAATAAAGATATTGCCTTAGGTGAGAAAGATGCGGAGATTTGGTCACAGCATGATTACAGACACAAGCCTGTTTCCAGTGACTGAAATGTGTGGTTTGCTGTCAACCAAGAAAAATATGTACTGAGCAGGCTCTTGCATTTTGCTGCAGGATACTTAATTCCTCTCCTTCTCTTAGACAGGACCCACGCACATGGCAGCAGCCAAGCCCTAAAAAATCACTTTGATTCAAATTTATAAAGACATATATATATATAGCCTATAGATGAAAGATTGAAGGGGTTTTTCCTTCATTTTTACTTCCATCCCCTGAAGTCTGACATTCCTGTGGTAGTTAAGCTTAACATGCAAAGTCTTCTTCAAATTTTCCTGCACTACCTGGAGCCCTTTAAAATGTTGTCTTCTAGTCTATATTATTGATTGCTTAAATAATTACTCTGAAAGGTTTTTGGAAAAGGAGCAAATGGGGTTCAACAACACTTGAGCTTTTCTGTGCATGATAAAATATGCTTTCAAATACCACTCCAAAAAGAAAGAAACAGTTGATCTTAACTGCTAATAGAGACGTTTATAGAAATCATAGAATCATTTTGTTTGAAAAGGACCTTAAAGGTCACAAGGTGACAAGCTCCTGCCATGGACAGGGATGCCACTCTCTAGACCACGTTGCTCACAGCCCCATCCAACCTGGCCTTGAACATTTCCAGGGATGAAGCATCCACAGCCTCTCTGGGCAACCTGTGCCACTCACTACTCTTCCAGTATAGAATGTTATCTGATGCAGCCCAAAAAACATGTGAGATTGCTTGGGTATCTTCCTCTCTGTGGTTACTGCTGTTCTTCTCCTTTCTGTGCCATAAGTACTCCTGTCTTCACCAGAAAATGAAGATGTCACATGCATTTTTTTTTTTATTGTTTTAATGTAGGCCAGGCACTAAATAAAGATGCATGAGCAGAACAGTGTCTGTGTACTAACATACAGGATTTCTTGGCTCTTCACTCATTTGTAAGCAAGACCCATACACAGCAAGAGCAGATGAAGGCTGTGACAACAAACTCATCTCACTGTAATGTGTCACTATAGTTAGTGATGAGGCCCTGGCACAGGTTGCCCAGAGAAGCTGTGGATGCTCCATCCCTGGAAGTGCTCAAGGCCAGGCTGGATGAGTCTTGGAGCAACTGGTTTAGTGAAAGGTGTCCCTGCCCATGGCAGGGGCTGGAACTCAATGATCTTTAAGACCCCTTCCAATCCAAACAATTCCATGAGTATATCGTAACATGTAGTTGGTCCATGTCTTATCACTGCATGTCCTGGTAAATTTGCTACAACCAGCTTTTTATTCTAATGGTTAGCTATTCTCACTGTTCATGTAGGTTTTTCCTTTCATTAAGGCTTCTGGAAGGAAATATAAAACCTCTCACACTCTGTCACTGTGCAGCTGGGACCAGCTTCTGGCCACAGCATCACCAAGAAAGAAGAGGGGATTCTTCCCATTAGTGAGATGTTTTTTAAATGTAAAATATTAACTCTGGCAACTTTTGCAATCCTTCCTTTAGTAGCAGGGTGTGGTGAAGCCCGTGTAGGAGCAGTTGTGGTGGTGCCTCCTCCCCCAGACCACATTATAATCTGAGAAAAGCTCATTAGGCCTCGGCATTGATGAACAGCACCTGGGCTGAACCCCTCTTCAGTTTGTTACAAACACTGTGTGCTCCCAGGAAATGGTGTTGTCTAATGAGCTCCTGCCTTTTTTCTTAATGACCAACCTTGGAAACGTTTCTTTGCCTGAGTATCAACCCAAGTGGGATGATATTTTTGTTCTCAGACTTTCAAAGAAAGCCACAGGCCTGAATTGCAGCCAGGAAGAGACATTGTTATTACCAAAGCCCAAGACTCTGCTGTGGCCCAATAAACAGTGCCCAAAGTGAGACCCTTTGAGCTCTCCTGAACCACAGAGGGCTGTGACCAGCACCAGCCTCTGAGTGGACACCTCTCTGAAACAGAGACTTCTCAAGTTTGCTGTACTGGGGGGATTACTGAACAGTGACAGATCCTGATACCCCAGTTCCTCAACCCTTCACCTGTTGAGAACATACGAAGGTATTTGAGATGAGTACTTTGCTACCTACAAGGGTAATTTTTGATAAGTACCTTGTACAGACTGTTCTTGTCTGTCTGCATGCACATATGCCATAGCAAATGTGGGAGAAATGCTGCTCTCCTGGATTCTTACACACTTTGGCTTTGTAGGTGAGGCCTGTAAGTAAGTCACTGTTGTGGCACAGTAAATCCTATGTGAATCCTTTGCTGAGTTGTTCAACTCAAGTTATAAGTTAAGGTGTTAAGGTGCTGTTAAAATTAATTTAAGTACTGTTAAGCTTAAATACTGTTAAGTTCTGTTGGGCCTTACCCTTTCTATCCTTTTGTGTTACCCCCCACCCCACCTCCACATGGATAGTTTGGGGTTTATTTTGGTTTGGATTAATCAACACTGGATTTTCTTGTTTGCTTTCCTCTGTGTGCCTTAACCATCTAGGAGCTGGTAGACTGAATCTTGCCGATGAACTTCGTCTTGCTGTCATTTTACATCAATCCTGTGTTTACTGATAGCTTTGATGGGGATTCTTTAAGTGATCTTAAAACATCCATTTGCAACCAAATCACATCATTAGGACAAAGTGAAGGCCTGTCCCTGGCTTCCCTTGTGACTTACCTGGATGGCAACAACAGCACGAGCTGCTCAAGCTCCATCCCAAACAAGGAATCATGCTTGTGCCTCAAGGCAATATCTGCCAGCTAGAATTAGCACTGAGACCCACTTCCCCTCTTTTATTAGGCAGTACCACATTAATAGTTTCATGAGCAGAACACTGATCTCCTCAAGTCAGGAGAAGCCACACTTTTCAGTTGGATATCCTAAGGTCCTGTCCTTTAGCTCCACGAAGTTAAGATGGGAGGAGTCTCAACAGCTGACTCCAGCCCACCACGCACTGACTCTGCCCTTATTCCTCCTCTAAGCAGTTTATTTTTTGCTTATTCTGAACTGCAGTCATTTGGGAACAGCATCGTTGGGTATTTGATGAAGGTTCATACTTCACTCTGCACGTACTTTTGTCAAAAAAGCTTTTATTGCAATGCAAAATATCTTCTGTATATGACATCTTTCTGCCCCCCCAACCCCCTTAAATTTAATGAGTAATCCTTTCTGGGTTTGTACATTGTGATTCTTGTGTGTATGTATGAATATATATACATATCTATATATCTATCAATCTATAGATATTATATTAATACAATCATATATAAATCTGGACCTATATCATTTTATATATACACATATCACCAGATATATGTGTGTGTGTGCATATACATATACATACATTACATATACACTATATACACATATATGCACACACATACATATCGAATAATCATAAACATCTGTTGGTTGTCAAGGGACTTTTCTTTAACAAAATAAGTTCCATCAGTGGATTTTACTTCTGTAGTGCAATTTTACAGGAAGTTAACATTTCCACATTCAATATAAAAGAAACAATATACATTTGAAAACGTGCCATAGGATTTTTAATGAAAAAATTAGAAAAGTGCATTATTTTACAACACTACAGTAAATGATTCTTTTTTTTTTCTCTGTAAAGACATTGTAAAATATATACAGGGTTGCGTAGTGCATTCATTACAAAAAAAAGATGCAATCCCTTGCATAAATTACATATTGTACAGGGGTTCGCTGTCTACTTGGACTTGTAAACATTTGTGTGATACAGTTTTCATTCTTTAAGTAAGCTGCAATACATCTTATTTTCATTTGACTGTTGTTGCATTCTGACTCCAGTACGGCATTCTAAGGCCATGTGTGAAGGCATCCTCTCCCATGATGGAGAAGGCCAGGAAAAGAAATGAAAACACAAAAGAGTCTTTAATTTGGTTCTTTATAATCAAGTTATCACTGGTTTAACAAATCACATCTCGATGCTTATGACCTGATCACTCTCGTTTGCTAGGACCAGCTCAACAACTATGTTGAAGTTTAGAGGTCAGAAATGAGCAGAGAAAACAGCTTCCAGGAGGTAAATTCCAAGTGCAGTCTCCACAGCCAAGCAGCTCCTCCTTCTAGATGACCATGCCCCTAATGCTCTGTGTGCTGCACAGAAAATGTATCAACCAGGGTTGAAATTTAGATTTTTGCTCTATCTCAGGCTGTTGAGGGCCTTTAGAATGCCGTCAATACACCGTCGGTAAGTTCGCATATGCACATTCAAAGAAGTACAAAAATGCACCAAAAAGTGTCAAGAGATCCAAAAGAGACACAGCATCAACACACACTCACAAACACACACATACACTCACACTTCTCTCTGAGCAGGAAGGCTCAGTCTCCAGAGTAGGATTCACAATTTAATTTCAACATGTATGTGTGTTTGGAAGAAATCCAAGAATTTCCATATAAACTCCTTAGGTCCCAAATTGAACACTTTTATCCCTGTTTCTCATAGATGAACAGTTTGTTGAAGTAAGAAATTGCACCTTGAAGAGACAGTATCCACATTCTTTTGGCCTACTGGAAACAACTGTTAAGCCCCCCTCCCTTTCCCCATTGACCTATCCAGCTCCAATCATTTCCTTTGCCATCATGTCACTAGGATCTAAAGTTATACTTGATACTCCTCAATGGCAACAAACAACCACACAAATCTTAACAAGTCAAGGGAAGAGGAAAAATAAAGCATTTTTTCCTTCTACAGTTCACTCCTGACCTTGCCAAAAAAGAAAAAAAAGAACAGATGGATTATTGGTTGTATTATAGGAAATGTGCATTCTGTAAAAGAAAGACAGATTTGCATTCTAAAGAAAAAGCCATTGCCTCATAATTTCTGCTTATTTCTTAATTGTCAAAGGTTTGTAGTAGACAGGAGTCTTTCTGAAACATATATTAGCTTTTTTTTCAGACAGGGTCAACCCAACAGTACTTACACTCAAACTTACTTTGTGTGCATTAATCAAATTTGTCAAAGTCTGAGAAAGCAGTGTTCGGAGTGGTACCCAAGAAATTACTTAATAAACCCAACTGCTGGATTAACTGTCTTAAACCTCTTGTGACCTGGACACTGGGATCTCTCTCTTGTTATGCAGGTATTACACTTGTCCTCCAATCAGCTGAATAATATTCCTGCACTAAGAATTTATACATCTGCCACAATGTAAATGTAGCTGAACAGTTGAAAAGGAGAGAAATTGCCACAAGAAGATCATTAAGTTGTGTTGAGCAAACCAATTGTGTTGGTCAGTGGTGACAGGATTCTGCTCTTCCCAAGAGAATAAAAAGGGCACAGTATCAACAATCAAGAGGAATTTCCCACTGCTGCCTCTGACTGCAGTGTCTCTCCATGTTGGGCATTGAGAAGATAGGCTAAAAAGGATCTTTTCTGGAAAACATACATGGCAGTAATGAATTCTTCAAAGAAAAGAGAAATCACATGGAAATATCAGTCACCATAGAGCAGCTGGAGCTTCAGTGCTGAAGAACTTGAAAGGAATGTACAGTGAAGATAAAAAAAACCAACTAATTGCATTGCTAGAAGGATCTCACATACATGTCTTTTGCCCCACTTGGCCAATCTTTTGGGAAGACAGCAGCTGCTAGAGAAATCGGAAGAATTTGGCAAGGCTTTGGGGTTCACAACCACAATGAAATGCTGTGACCTGGTCCCCAGATCCATTTGGATGACAGGCATAATGAAGACAATGACATGTGCCTACCGCTGCATGCTGAACAAGAAACTTCACCCACTTCGCCATTCAGAAGGGGTTCTGAGAAGAGCTTCAAATCAGAGAGGTGAGACAAATGTTGTGGATATTTCACAGGAAGGATTAAAAGAAACAGCTGTAGATCCATCTCAAGGCACTGCCACCCAAGTTCCATGTCTTGGTTTCTAAGGAGAAACCAGCCCTGAGCTCTTGCCCAGTGTGCAAGTTAGATATCAGCCCTGCAGTCAGTGGGAATTAAGAGCCTCAATGCATTGGTGCTGAGCTAAAATCCCTTCCCCAGATTCTTCCAACACCAGCTCCAGTCAAGATGCCAAGAAGATGCTTGTCAATAGGGCAGCTGAGGCGTGACCCCCATGTCAGAAGTGATATTATCAAATAGGCCTTTTGGAAATCGTTTTGTAGATTTGCAGTTTCAGACTCTGGGAGGCCAAAATCACTTATGCTGTCTACTTCAGATAATCTAATTAAATACTTTTATCAGATTAATTATCCTCTGAACAATAATTATGATTAAAGAGCTTCATACCCACTCTGCAGGAAGAGCCAGCAATAATGAATAAATGTTACTTCTCCAAAGGTCAGTTTTGATGACATTTTGACATGTAGAAGCTGTCCAAACACAGTCAATATGAAGAGGTTTCTCTGTGACGTCCTGAACTAAGCTAGAGAAGCTCAGAATGTCCCACATATTCCTATGGCTCTGGGGAGGTGCTATCAAAGTCAGACAAGGATACCACAGTTCAGGTCTTTTGGATTTGCTGCAGGCAGTAGGAGGGTTGGTGTAACTGATCTCTTCCATGGAGTAGGAGAGGGAAGGTGCTCTAGGAGACACAATTTTCCCTACTTTTACTTGGTGTTGGTAAGGTGGTCTCACTCGACTATGAACCAGCCCTGGTCCATCCTTCCCACACCTCCTGCCACTCCTGTGTGGGAAGATGCTGGCAGGTGACTAGAAAATAAACTAAAGCCAAAGCCCGTAACTCTTTATCTGAAACTATGCATTGGACCTCACCAATGATCTACAGACAATGAGCCAAACCACTGTGGCTCTTTACCTGCTTATATAATTTGTGCTGGCCATTCTCCTGATGGCCTTCTTCCAAACAAACTCACTCCAAAGTTCTCCTCATAGGCTAATGCATTGCATCCCAGCCAGGGAAGAAATGGATCTCATCCATTCAAGGTTATGCACATTGCATTTCCTACTTAATTCCCTATATATTGCTTTTAATCAATCTGTAGATTTCTTTTGTCAGTTGTAATTAGAGAGGAACATTTCCTTCCCCAGGGTGTACTTGTGTAGCATAATGCCTTTCATTAATGGATGAGGGGACAGAGTACAGAATGTGGCGATCTTGGGCCTGAACATACATCCATGAAATGGCAAGCTAATGAGTTAATGTCTGAGTGGGAAAGGGGGGAGAGAGTGTAGAGAAAGCCAGAGGGTGGCTGTCTGTGAAATGGATCTCTCTTCTAGCCTCAAGTGCAGTGCTCTGGATTCAGCAATTACTGCAAGCTGTTCCACAGGCCAGATAAACAATGAATCAAAGCCAGGATGGTGGTACCAGAATTCATGCATGAGAAAGATGCATTATGGAGCACAGTTTCAATTATTATATTTGCCAGCTCCACTTGTGAATTTGCCAGCTATGATAAATGTTATCATCCTGTTGTTTGCTCTGCATTGCTCAAAGTGAACTAAAAGACAACACAGCTTGGAACTGTGAATATTAATTACCAATAAAATTGCAGCATTAATCTTTCTCTCTCTTCTCCTCCTTTTTTTCCCCCCAATCTGTTGTGGGTGCTAATACATGGCAGCACTCCTTACCCTGTCAGAAAGCAAGGTGAAGGAGGGCTTTGGGATATTTATTAATTACAATATTCATAGAGGGAGACACAAATGAAGGCTGAAGGCTCCAGGGATAGTATTTCCAGCCTAAAATTAGCAGGCAGATTTGAATGACTGGATTCCATAAAGTAAAATACAGCTGTATAAATTACACAGATTTGACTGTTGGTTTTAGGTCTTACTGCTTTCCCTTAAGTTTAGGAGAGACTGTTCATGGTGAGCAGTAGTTGGAGGCACTGATATCTAGGAGTAAATAGAAAAAAGATTCACATTCCAGTCTCAGGAAAAGGGTATAAATCAGAACTCATTGTATGGCACCCAAATGAGCTGGCTTCAGAGGAAGGCCCTGCCTACCCAGGAGAGAGTTTGTTCATGTCCTCTTGCACTTGGGAGCACCAGGAGGAGGAAATAGCATCACTAACATAATATATCCCAGAGACCAGCACTTCTTAGGATGGGCTGGCTGAATAAAATCTTGGTTTAAATGGAGACAGCAGCAAAAACCTGACTGGAGAGTCAGGAACTCGATGAATCTCCCTGTCAGCAGTTATCAGTGGAACACTGGGGTGAGCCTTGACTGAGCTGAGGACAGTCAGTCTCCCAGACTGATTCTACACAGATGAAAGCTCAACAGTCCTTCAGCATCACCTCACAGCCATTTCAATTGGAAATAACAGTACTCCTGCTTCTGAGAATAATTTCTTTTTTCCAACTTTCTTTTTTCCTTCCTACTACTTTTTTGGGCTGAGAGTTCCTTTGCCATATTCATTATATCCATCTTAAAGAAATGAAAACTGCATTTTGGCAAAGGGTTTCATCAGTTTTTCATGGTTTTAATTCAGCCTCTGAGCTCAGATAACTGGCATAAGAGTCCCAGGGCACCTTCCATCCATAATCAATTTCTCTGTGTCCAGTGTCATTATTCCATTTGTTTCAATTTTGGTGAATTGTGATGATAGCCAATCTTTTTCTACAGTTTATCTTGCTGAAATTCCCAAAATAAACTTGCATATAAAAGTTAGATGACAGCAGGCTGGCCAGAAAAGTATTATTTTCTTCTTCAGTTCTGTGAGTGTTACACATCTCTGGTTGATGAAAGTAGCAGTGGTGTGATTCTCATTGTAATTTGTGCAATATTCCAGTCAGTAATAGTGTCTTGTTGAAATATGCATGAAAAAGTCCATAACATTAGTGTAATGGACACACTCCAACACATCTCTCTCATCCGGCTTCCTCATAAAGATTTTAAATGACTGTCTTAATTAGATCTTAATATTAACGGGAATATTACATAAAACTAAATGAGGACATAAACTTCAGCTGAAAGCTACTTCTACCCAAATCCCTGCCCTCTGGTCTGCACACACCAAATAGTTTTGGAACATTTTCACGCTCCATCTTGGTTCCACTGACTGTTCCATTTTAAGCTTTTAGCAACAAATCAAGCTTTGTTTTTTTCCTTAACAAAAACTTCCAAATCTGTCAGAGAAAAAAAGGAATTACCTTGCTTAGGTTGGATTCACAATAATCTTGATTACTGCCCTGGCATTTCATTGATTAAAGCACTAGGGAACTAATGAGAAAATGTACAATACAGTAGATTACCTTGGTCACTTTTTCTTTTTTCTTTTTCTTTTTCTTTTTCTTTTTCTTTTTCTTTTTCTTTTTCTTTTTCTTTTTCTTTTTCTTTTTCTTTTTCTTTTTCTTTTTCTTTTTCTTTTTCTTTTTCTTTTTCTTTTTCTTTTTCTTTTTCTTTTTCTTTTTCTTTTTCTTTCTTTTTCTTTTTTCTCTCTCTTTTTTTTTAAATAATATCTATTTTATCCTAATGAAAGAGTTCAAACAGAAGTTTATTGCTGAAGGTCACTGTATATCTTCTCCATTCATTAACAACCAAGAAGCTATTTTGGACTCTTGAAGGAGCATCCAAACACCCCTTCTAGGGCTGCCCCTCTGCAGGCATCCCTGTAAAGCAGGTGCACGTACAAAGATCTAGCAAAGCAGTGCCTGTTAGATCAGTCACAATATTCCTTACACAGTAATGAAGACCAAGTGGAGACTTGTGCCTGCATTGTTCTATTAAGTTTCCTCTTGTTTCCATATCACAGCATGCTCAGTCAAAGCTATTTTAGTGCTTCGCTGATCAAACTGATTTTTCCCTTTGATGATAATATGAAATATTATAGGCTAATAGGGTTGTTATATAATCAAAGTCGACAGCAGGGAGCTAAATTTGTGTTGTTTTGATGAACAGCACATTAGTGTGACATAAATAGACTAATCTGATTTATTATTATTATTTCTAATGCTTAATAATAGGGAAGGGTAGGGGAAATGAGACTCTGGGGAATGAGAGTGCATCACAAAGTGATAGCAGACATTAGGATGTCTAATCATAAGCAGCACCGCTACTACCTGTTCATAGCTGAATTTCAAACAAGTGAGTAGTGAGCAAGAGATATTGTTCTGACAGAGATAATATCTGAAGTGGAATAAACCAATAATACACTAACAAAAATATTCTGTGAAAAGCAGTGTTGTGAGAAAAAGACATGTAGGGCAATAAGAAGTCAGAGACAGAACTGACAAAAGCTCACCTTTCACTGACTGATTTTTCATGTTTAACTGAAAAGCTGGGATTAACCTTGGACAAAAGCTTCCCTTTCATGATTCAGTCTGTTCCAGTTCAAGGCAGCCCAAGCCATTATTCACATATCAGTCAAGAACCATGAAAACAGCTAAAGAGAGAGACAGATTTTGCCTCATGTTCTGATGTGTGCACGAGTGTTCTTGTATCTGGCTGCTCACAGTGCAAAGTCCTGCAAGAATTTCCTTGCAAATGAAACGTCCTGCTACTTCAAAATCCCATGTGTGCCAAAAATACAGACTGGACAGAATTCTGGGCTCTTCAGCCAGAAAATAAATAAGCGTGTTTGAAAATCCCAAGGAATGCAGATACATTCAAGGAAAACACTTTCCCACATACACAGTCATTATAGCTTTTAAATTTAAAAGTATGGCTACAGACATCTACTCTGGCTCCGTCATATCAACATACACAGATTTCTTCAACTACATCTACAAACTTCAACTAAGCTAAAGCAGAGCTATTACAAAGCCGTTGACTTTTAATGCAAGGACTCTAAGTGGCAGATAATGTATGACATGCTGAGATAAGTTTCTCCCCTGGTTAAACAGCCCATGTATTAAAATTTACTCTCCATTTATGCTTCCAGAGGGAAGATTTAGTAACAAATCAGCTAGAGTATGTAAAGTTTTCAATCTCTCCAATTCAACATGTTTTATAGGACATTTAAAGATGATTTTTATATGCAGCAGAAATAATAGTTTCTTCTTTTCTTAAAGGAAAAGAGAAAAAAGTTATGCAATGTTTTAGAAGATGCGACTACTTTTTTCTTTTTAAAGGTTGTGCTAAAAGTCCTGTTACCAAAATTCTCCTTTGCCAGGCACAGAATTCAACTCAAATTCTGCAAAACCCCAAAATTTTCCTGCTTCTCTCCAGTGTCAAATACACCCAGCAGCTGTACATGACATAGAGGTGCGTGTTTCAGGCATATTTCTTATTTCCATAGCAGGAAAAGAGACATACATTTATTTGCACTCCTGGGAAAACAAGCAAAGATGAAAAAAGTGAATTTGGAGAGCACTGTGAACCCTATGGGCTGTCAGGGGAAGCAGCTTCGAGGTGTCAAACACTGACGTGGTTTAACACATCCTGAAACTGCTTTTTTAGGTATTCTTGCTTTGATCCTTCTGCCATCAGCATTTGCCCTAGGACATGGTACTGGCAGCACAGTATTGATGCACCCAGCATGCTCCACACATTGCTCTGGAAAAGTCCATCCTCATCCATCCTTAGTAAGAATCCTGTTAGTTCTTCACCAATCCTAATGGAGGATTTCATGCCACTGCAATTTCTACACCCAAAGGAAGCTGCGTAACGGAGTCAAAGTCATGGATAACTTGCTTGTCATTTACTTACTGAAAGACAGATGTGGAGAAAATGAGCATATTTTATACTTAATAATTTAAAGCCAAGGAGAAGACAACAGAGGAGGAATGACACTCCTTATGTCTCCCTATTAATGGTCTTTATAGATGCCTCTTTGGGAGGGTATCAACATCCATCAGCACACAGAGCTCAGAGCTGGGCACACACCATCCAGTTTTAAGGGTAAAAAAAGGATTATTGCTTTTACACTGAGAGCACAAAATGGTAGAATCAGCAGGAGGTGATTAGTGCCAAAAAGAAATGGGGTTCGTATGGCAAATTAACACAGAAGGCGATTTAAAAGATAGAATTAAATCAGAGACAAAGGCGCAGGTTCATAAAACTCCCAATCCTACCCTTGTAAAATCAAAGATAAATCTCTAAAAGCACTAAATCCCATGTAATCACTGAAAATTTCCATTCTCTTAAAAGGGAGCTGGATTAGGCCTCTAATTAAGTTCTGTAAAGTCTGTTTGGTCCAGATGAACAACTGAGAGATGGACAATGTTTAAGGAACAACTCTATGACATGGTCTCAACATCCTCTACTACAACTTGCCAACACAACTGCTCCTGCTGTTACCCTCAAAACACTGGAGTAAAGCTATTTTTGCCTGTTACTGCTAAATGCATTTTGCCTTTGCCTAGCAAAAAAAAGCAGTATCACATCTAATCTCACAAGTTCCCAGTGAGCCAAACACAAGATACTGTCCCTTGAATTCTTCCTGAGACCAACAAAGGCTTTCCATTATTTACAAATCAAAAGCATTTAGAGACAATCATCATTATTTTTTTATTTAAAACAAGGAATGCCCTGTCACTATTATATAAGAAAAAATATACATCCTCCTATTTATACCCATCTTAACCAAGCATTCCAAAAAATATAAATCCTATTGATGCAGGTAATTTCTGCACAAAATAAAATAAAATAAAATAAAATAAAATAAAATAAAATAAAATAATAATAATAATAATAATTTATAAATAAAATTAAAATAATAAAATACCCTCTCCTGTTCCAACAATTCTCCCAATTTATCCTAGAAATTCTGTTTGCAAATTGTTGGAACAGTTGAAAATTATAAAATTAAATATAGTTAAATTAATATGATTATTTGCTTTTGATTATTAATTCCATTGCTAGTTTTTCTTGTGTTTTTATTATGCATACCAGTTTTACAAAGTGCATGCTTTATTTTTTTTTTTTAATTTTGAACTGGCAAGCTAAAATGATCCATCTTCTCCTGCCTTTTTTTTAATGTTAATACAATCTAAAATCTAGCATTAAAAAATTTACCATGATACACCTGGTATATTGACTGCTAATGGCGCATGCTTGTCTTGGCAAAAAAAACAAAAAAAAACAAACAAAACAAATTGGCTCCCCTCCCACCCTCCCCGTTCCTTTTGGAAGCAATCTAAAAAAGCAGGCTGGAGCACAATTGCTTCAAGGGCAAAAGAAAAAATAATACCTGATGCTTTAATTTTTGTCACATGGCACTGGTTGTGGAATTGCACGCGCGCACACACGCACACGCACCCGACACTCACACAGGCACACGCACACACACTGCAACCTGCTCGTGAGGAAAAAGTTTGTTAGGTCAGGAGTGCCAGTGGCACATGAAGGCTCCCAGCTGTGTGTGCAACTTTGGATTTGGTACCCACTTCACGTCACCTTGAATCCTCTGACATCCACCAAGGGGGTAATGTAAGGCATACTTTGCTGGAACAGTAATAATCCATGCTTCATGCTGAAGAGCTGAGTCTCAGAGGAGGACTGGCTTGCTCTACTCCCTTTGGCCTCTCTCTGTCTCACTCATGGAACAAAAACCCAAAACAACAGAGAACTGGGAAAAACAAGGAAAGCAAAATAAGACAAATCCCTTTAAATGGACTTTCGCCGTTTCATCAGCCTGTGGTTATCTGTAAAGCTGTGCAACCCAGGTGAGATGGAGCTGACAGGAGATGGGAAAAGGCTGTTTTTTAATGTGCTTGGCGAGATCTCCTCTATCTTGTAAGAGATGGAGTGAAAGTACTGGGGGTTCAGCTTCGAGCTGAACGAATTTTGGTGGGACACCACCCGGCTGGTGTACTCGTGGGACCTGTAACACATGCAGGAACAAACTGACTGAAGGTCTGTTACTTCGGCCTTGTACCGTGGCCGACCATGCTGGGAGTCCTCTTGGATGTGGATAATCATGCTGTTGCGGTTCCCTGCCAGGGACGCCCGTTCCTCAGCATCCCTCCTCTCATCCTCACTGTTCATGGTCAAGAACCTGAGAACAACCAGATTTAGAAATGCCCCAATGACTGTCAACCCCACTAGAATGTACATAAAGCTAAAAGCCACGTAGAGAGGCTTCTTTTGAAGGGCCCCTTTGGTCTGCAGGGCCACATAGTCTCCAAACCCTATCGTAGTCAATGTTATAAAGCAGTAATAGTAAGCGTGGAAAAAGCTCCATTCCTCGTACTGGGAAAAGGCCGCTGCTCCAATGCAGAGTGTCCCCATGCAGGAGAAGAAACCCACAGTGACCATGTTTTCCATGGAGACCTCGGTGCTCCTCATGCCACAGCACTTTTTGATGCGTTTCAAGAGGTACTTGACGAAGGTGTTCATGCGCTCGCCCAGGCTCTGGAACATGACGAGTGTCAGTGGGATCCCCAGGACCGCGTAGAACATGCAGAAGGCCTTCCCCGCGTCCGTGCCTGGAGCAGCGTGTCCGTAACCTGGGAGTGGGGATGGAAACACAGGACAGTCAGCAGGGCAGGTGACGGCCACGGTGCCCCCATCATGCAAATCACCCCAACGCCACAGCCAGAGCCAAAGCTGCAGGGACACTGCAGCCACACCATCTTCCCACACCTCCTCACCCATGCCCTGTGTCTGAGGTAAGTAAGGCACAGAACAACAACATTCACACAGGAGTGGGAAAGGTGAAAGAATGGGCAACCCATTCTACCTCAAACAATGTTGAGTCTCCTAAATGAGGTTTTATGGCATTGATTAACTGAAGAATTTTCACGTCTGTTCAGTGTCACAGGCAAAAGTGGAAACTTTGGAAACACATGGACTTTCCCAGAGTGTTTTTGAGAGTAGCTGGTGTTGCTCTGTCCCAAAACCAGAGCATAGTGATGGCATCCAAATTTTGTGTCTGCTGACAGCATGGAGTTAACTACATCCACAGGCCCACCAGACAAAGAAATCCCTTTTCAAACTCTCTCATACTGAATAAGTCTTTCTCCTAGACACCTAATGAAAGTGACCCATTGCTGGAACACCATAGGAGTTTAGGGATTTAATGCCCATTCTATCTTTACTTACTGGAAGAATAAACAATTTACCAGCAGGTGCCATAGTTTTACAGCTTTGACAGTATGGCAAAGGCAATTTCATCAGGATGATAAACTAACCCAAGGATAGAGGATGTACCACGATTCTCAGCATGGTTTTCAGATGATAAAATCATGGCTAAGCTTTTATTCTAAACCAAACCATATGCAGGGGGCTATTTTGATATTATAGTTATACCTCTTCAGATTACATTGTTTTAAAAATCTACATTTGTTACTGCTGAGATTTTAAGAGACTGTACCAAAGTCTCCAAAATGAGATGGACCCACTTGGCCATCGTGTCCATTCACCGTGTGGGTACCACTATCTAGAGTCCCTTTACAGTCAGTGAGTAGAACTATGTACTTCATAAGGGCAGTGTGTGTCATGTACACAGAGGTGTCTAAAACAGGTCAATGAGTTATTCTCAGGAGACAAGTATTTCTCTACAATCATTACAACAGAAATCTTAGGACAGAACTCTGTTCAAGATTAATATACCTACATTTATATATCTGCATGCGTTCTATGTGTCCAAACTCCCATTATAGTCAACAAAAATTTGATGAAAATGGGCAGTAGTGAGTTATTTCACTGACCATCCCAAGTCTGGCAAGATGAAATTACTGTTCTGACTGTTCATTGATCATGTTCATTAGGTCCCCATTAGGCTGACTAGACATCTGTTGACTCCAGAAGAATTTAGACACCCACGGCACTGGCAGACAACTACCTGTAAGCAGCCAAATGAAGGTATCCTAATCATCATAGTCACCTTGAGTGACTGTCTCCAGTGCAGGTGCCTGCGGTGGAGATAGTGAGGGTTTAAATCAGTTTTCCAGAAAGAATCATCGAGTTTATACCAGACCCCTGAGACATCAGGATACCATAGACAGCTGGCAGATAAAACACAGGGCAGTCAGCAGACCCACACTCTTACAGATCTGAAGCTGGAGGACAGACCTGACGTGAGATACCACTAAAGCAGGACCACTGAGGAGCCCTGCCCATCACCTTCAGACTCAGGTCATGGACCTGCTGCTCTGAATTTTTTCAAGACTGTTGACACTGCACACCTCCTCAATCTCCTGTGGCAACAAATTCCAGAAGTTCACTATCTGCTTTGTAAAAAAGGTACCTTTTAATTCTAGGATATCTCCTTGTTTCTGCTAGAACCCCTTAGTTACAGAATTGAAGTTCTAAATCTTCCTTATTTACCACCTTCATGTTTTCAGCTAAACTCAGCTTTATCTCTGGTCTCAGCTTTTTCCTGTCCAAATTGAAGCCATGGCCTTTTTAACTCATATAGCAGAAGTTACATTTCCTTGGTCATTTCCATGTCCTTCTCTGGACCCTCTGTAGCTGTGCCAAACCAGTGCTGAGGTGCAGAACTCAGAATTCTGCCTTCCTCTCAGGATGGGGCTGCGTCTCAGAGTCTGCACTTTTACTAGAACTAAAATATGAACACCAGGCAACCTTTAAAATGTAAAGCAAGAGTAGACAAGGAAAAAAACCCAAGAAAACCAGCAAGAATCCCCTTCAAAAAGCACCAGGTTTATTCTTAGGTCAGTTGGTATTTGTTGATGGATGGGCTGTAGAAACCACTTTACAAAAGAAACACAAAATTACAAATAGAAGGGTCTTTTCCAGGTTATAAAGAAAAGAGATTCACCTGTTTTATTGAGCCAAGTAATCTGTTCATCATAAAAAGCAGTTTCCAAATTACCTGGAAAGGGAAGTATCTTCACCAGATTGATGCTGGGTTAGTTCCACCTGACTGTCCCTCAATAAAGGCTATAATTGCCTCTCATTACTAAGATCAGCTTTTGAACTACAGGGGTGTGAATTAAACCAGGGATGTCTTCCTATTTTATAGCTTTAGTTACAGATGACAAAGAGAAGGAAAGATTCAGAAAATGTGATTTTCCAGATGGTTGCAGAGATGGCATTTGGTGGAAAAAACTTTTAGTTTGGGTTCTAAAAAAAATATTTGGGGTGACAAAAGGTTTCTTTTGATCTCACTATGTCCTTCTCATTAAAGATATCCCCAAGAAACACTTTAGGAAATCATAAAACATTAATATTATGTGCTTAGATGCTATCTCACAGTTGAATTTTTAAGATTTGTCACAAACTTTGTAATTATATATCCCATAAGATACAAATATATCCATATCCTTGTTTCACAGATAGAGAAGCACAGACACCAGCAGGCTTTAGTTTCCCTCCAATTCACATAAGTAGACAGAAAATCCAGAAATTCTGACTTCTATTTGGCCCCAAGTCATTCCCATGTTCCACAATATCAGATAAATGACACTTACTGTATTTTCACCATGAATCTGGGGTAAAGAAAGGAATTTATTCATGAAGCTGGAATAAGACTCTACAAATAGATTAATGTATAGAGGATTAGTCACATATTTATCCTATACAAAATGGCTTTAAGGAATAGATACCCTAGCAATTGCCTTAAACACTCTGAAATGAGGGGTGTGAAAATACACCTGGACAGACCTAACTCTCCATTAGTTAAGCACTGCAGAATCTATCCAGCCCTGTACAGAGAAATACATGGAAAGCAAATTGCAGCAGTGCATGTTCTCCGAAATTCAGTATTTTTTGAATCTAAACCAAACCACTGACTTCTTAACATCATAGACTGCCTCTGCGAAAAAGAGGAACATGAATAATTGCCAGAGGAAGTGTGACACAAAGGAGCAATAATGCTGGGAAAGGACAGGTCACAGGGTCAGTCTCCAGGTAGTTGGGTTTTACTTGCATCAAGAAAAGGCAGAAGCAGAAGCAACTGCCTTGGTAGCAGATTCCAGCTACCAAAATTCTTTTTGATTTCCTCTACATGGATGTCACTGCCCTTTAGCAGAGTACAAAAAGATGACTTTGCGTCATCATGAAGAAACAAAAGGCATAAAGAAAAACAGAAATGCTAATGATGGCATCAGGGCTTCTCTCTTTTCTGTGGTGAAGAGGAAAGATCCACCGGAAGACCTTAGTACTGGGTACAGGAATGCATCCCTTAACAGAGCTAAGAGTGAGAAAGGTAGAGATGGAGCTTTACACTGGACCACACCTAAACAACCCTGCCCATCCTACTCTAGGATAGTAGCTGGTTTGCTGAGGTACCACAATACAGCAATGTGACCACAGCAGGCAGTTTTGTCTGGTTTTTAATGAGATATCATTTGAATGCTCAAGGAATGTCTAAATACCTCCCACCCTAATTGGAAGCAATGTTGTTAGTACTATCTCTCACTTTCAAAACCCCTCCCAGCTGCTTAGGCTTTCAAGACAGAGCTCATCTGGGCTGGCACCAAAAAGAATAGCCTGGCACAAAGAAATGTCATGTTTCAGTGTTACTCCAGTTCTGGACTGTGAAGCACCAATACACCACAAAATCCATCTCCTCCCAGTCATGGAACAGCTGGGCTACAGACACCAAGCAGAACTGCAGGAAGGTGTAGGAATGGGAAGAACAGAATCACACTGTAAGGGCTGGCACTACATCTGTACTTTGTTGGGGACTTCTCTGACTTTGGTTTTTTCAGGCCTTATCCATTCTCTGACAAAAAACTCTCAAAGAACATGTGCACCTTTATGTAATTCTATAAGAAAAAAGGAATTCTATTATCTTGTTTGCCAGAATGTAGCTAGAAAGATTTGAGGAAAAACCACTCAGAGATTTCTTCAACACTTGTCAACGGCAGCTTTCAGATGAGACACACAGAGAAACTGCTCATTACAACCTCTATGAGGTCCAGCTGGGGACAGCCTCAGTGTTTTTCTCTGGGTTGTAAAGAGACATTGTCCTGGTGTACCAGCCCACAATCAGAACATGCAGAAGAACTCTGTGCATAGCTACCCTGAATGGCTGAGGAAGAGCACAGGAATGCTATAATACAGTGAGTTTTCCCCCAGGAATTCATGTACCCAGCTTCATTATTCAGCGCTCAGGGATTTCCTAAGCCAGTTTTCTGGGTTTAGTAACACAAAATGGATTTCTCTTCCATGAGCTTGGGTATTGTCCCTTTAATGTCTTTAACATCCTGTGGCAAGAAGGTTCATAGAACAACCATGTGTTCTCTAAAAAAATTGCCATTGCTCCTTTACTTCCCTTTCATTGCTATTATTTGATGGCAATGGTATCTCCTCTTTGGAAGAGACCAGGGACAATCAGTCCCCATTCCTCTCCTTTGTGTCACTCATGATTTTATAGACCTTTTATCCACAAAAATGCCATGTTGCATTCAGGCTCCAAGCAAGCATCTCTGACACTTTGCAGCCTCATGTGGACAGAGCAGCTTGCTTAGATCTACATCAGTGATTTCTGCACCACATTCAGCTGCAGGGTACAGACAGGTTTGTAACATCTGTCCTGTCCTCCAACACAAATTCCCTGAAATAACACTGCTTCCAGGGCAAAAAGAGTCTTTAAAAAATCCGTGCTATTGTAATGCTACAGACTACTCAGAATAAGTAAATCCTCAACAAAAAGAAAACATTATGGGAAAAAATCCTGAATATATTCAGTGTGTTGCATCTACATAGCCATGTCCAACACTGCAAGGTGGTATCTACCCTAACAAACTAAACTGGGCTCTGCCAGGGGAGCTGTAAGTTAGATATTGGGGGAAAAAATCATGAAAAGGAATGCAAAGCATTGGAACAGATTGCCCAGGGAAGCAGTCAAGCATTCAGGAAATGTGGGGATTTGGCACTTGAGGACATGGTTTAGTGGTAAACATGGTATTGGTGCTGGGTTAACCACTGGACTTGATCTTAAACATCTTTTACAACCTTAACAATTCTGTGATTCTGAGGATGAATTCCACCACCAGCTCATGATGTCCACACTCTATCATCAGACCATTATGGCTTCCCCCTGGAATAACTAGCATTATTCTAGGCAAAGTCCATGCCTGGTCCACACATGGATATTAACACTGGCCAGGGTCCACTGGAACTAAGCACCCTTCTGGGGCAGTACATGTGTTTATCTATTTCTGGAACTCTGTTGGCCTCTGTTCCTAAAAAACACAGGTCCTGCTTCACTTAGTAGCACAGATAGAGCCTGCATGGGTTTTCTGAGTGTTTTTCTACATTGGGCTCTGTCAGAGATTGAGAGAGGTTTGTCTCTAGATGTGCATTGGTATCAGCCAAGTACATGGCCAGAGTTAAAAATTAAAAACTGTAGTGGTGGTGAGTTAGTTATAGGTGGTGCTCAGGCCAGAGTGTGTCTGCAGAGTAGCTGAGCCTCATTCACACTTGCATTCAATGTGCAGCAAGTCTTAGATGTCTTGAATCTCAAAGCAATGCTCTACATTATTCATGAGGAATGCTGTATTTCTCTTAGGAGGAGGTTTCTCCCCTCATTCATCTGCACATCATTCATCCCTGTGATGGGCATTTAGGCCAGGCCGCCTCTGACAACAGTCCCCAGAATGGAATTAACTTCTCCATCCCTGTGACTCAAACCCTTCTTACTCATGCTGGCAGCAGCCCAGGCCAGGAGATAATGAAGAGAGGATAATGGCACCTGTTCTCCAGATGGACAAGTGTAACTCAGATTAAAACATCTTCCTGATGTCACACACTTCACTTCAGAGGTCCATCTACGTCAGAGAAACCACCACAAGGATCAGGCTGTGTCTCTGCTGGATTTGCTGCTCGTGCTTTCAGCTTTCATCAGGGAGAAGAAACAACGTGGCCTTTGTGGTGCAGATGAAAGAGATTTTCAGGAGGGGTCAGGGAGATACCTCATCTAACTAACTGGAAGTAACTCATTCACCATTCTCCTGTAAGGTAATCAAGAGCTGCTGTTTCCTGGATGAGAGCTGCTGTGTAACTACACCACCCTCCTGGCCTTGGGCACTGCTGACTGCTCCCTCTTCTCTCTCCCATGTCTGGCCTCTCCCTGAATCCTGCCGCTTTTCTCCTCAAACATCTCCAGGGCCTCTTTTTTCTTTTATTCCCTTGCCAGTTGATCTCACTGTAGACTTCAGCAGAACAATATCTTAGTTTTGCACATCCCCTTCCATCATCAAAGATATCCTCCCCCTCCATGCCCAAAAGACAGTCTCTAATGTCAGGACAAAGCATGGCACATGTCTCCCATGATATAAATAATATCATTTCCTGTTGTGAAGACAGGGACATCACAGGAGAGGAAGAAGAATCCGACATGCCCAGATGCAACTTCAAATCCTAAATCCCTCAAGAAGCTTGGCATGGCCTCTCATCCTGGCTCATCCCTGGTCTGTTACAACTGCTTCCAGGTCCTGGCTGCAGAAGTAAGGTCATGCAACCTTGGAGACTGGACTCACTGCTTTGTTTTAGATGAAACCTGCAGAAGACCTCCCATTCTGGGTGGCACAGATGCAACAGGCCACATCTGGTAATGCAGAGCAGTCACCATTCCACAGGTTTTTTTCTCCCCACCACAAGGACAGACTTTTTTCTTCTTGATCTTGAAATCAAACTTCCAAGATGTTCAGGGAAAACAGCTTCAAAAGCAGCCCTGATGGGAGAGGTAGGCACAGGCAACATGCAGCAAGGAAATGAGGAGGAAAAGGAAGAAATGGCTTCTCTCTGTGATCTCTGGGATCTGCTGAGCAGCAGGCAAAGACACAGCCAAAGCCAGTCTTGCAGGTGGAAGGCCACTCATGCACTTTGTGAGTGGGGACAGACAACTGTCTGGCCTCAGGAACTGCCTCTGCAGTGGTTCCTGCAAGCTCACCAGGAATGCTGAATCTACTGCCTGTCAGCAACAGCCACCTGAAGAACTTATCCAAAATGGATGAGACTGATAACTACTGCTGCCACTCATTCCTCTGCCACATTTCCTCACTCCCTCTACTATTCTGGGCTGCAGCCATCCCACATTATCTCCTTCCTTATGGAATGTGAGCTTCCTGCTCTGGAGCATTAGTGATAGCAATTTTCCCCATAGCTTCTCTTCCAGCCACACCAAGCTGCAGTAAGTACTGGCATGGTGAATGCTCTGCATCACCCAAAATGCCTGTGAGCAATAATTCCCAGCCCTGACCATTACCAGATGTGGCTAAACCATGTTCCATTGGAAGATTCAGCTACAGGAAAAGTACCAAATTCTGTTAAAAACACAGCCCTGAATTCCTACAGCCTCGATCTGAACTGAAGCTATCAACTGTAACAACATTCTGGGTGGTCCTCTTGAGGGTGGCACTTAGGAGGACAGTTATGTTTCTCACACTGACTGAAATTAAGGGATCCAAAGGCAGAAATTTAGTGAAACACTACTTGATGCTGATTTCTGATTCAGGGTAGGACTTGGGTCTTCTGGTTTGGCTGGTTTCAGCTGGAGATCACAAGCAATACAATTGGGTGTTCCCTGTAAGAAGTCGACCCTCTTGAAGAGATTTCCTTTGGATTCTCAAGGCAAAGAATGTGTCCCAGTCCCTGAAAGGCTCTCAGCAAGGTCATGTTCATGAGACACATGGAGAATTGTGTTTCAGAGGTTCTCAGACTGCCTAGACTGCACTTTCCTCCTTGTTCCTTGCCTGGACTCCATCCACAGCATGTACAAGGGATGGCCTCTCCTCTTCCCTGCTGGATGCCTCCCTGGGGAGCTGAGGACACAAATCTATTCAGTTCCTTGGGGCAGAGCAGTTAGGGGTGCTGCTTTTTCAGCACTCCCCCTATCAGAGGCTTGTGCCCTGGGAATTTCAACACTTCCCCAGGTGGAAAGACCTGGGGACTTCTTTGCTTTCCCTGGAAAAGATCTTGTATTCCTCCTGGACTTAGACCCCAGCAGGACACAGCTCCTCTCTTTTGAGACCTGTTGTTTCTGCGTAATGCAAAAACACAGATTTGGTCACATTTGGCCCTTTCAAATACCCACTGGGTTATGGCAGCAAGGAATAGGTTTATGGGTTTAAACCAAGTCATAAAAACCTTTCCTTTTTCTAATTAGTTCTGTGTTTTTCTCATTTCTTGGTAAGGATAAGACATCTATATCCGTATCTCTGCCCATCTGTTTTTCCTCCACAATAACTTTGAAGCTGCTCACCAATTTCCACCACTTAGAAGAAACTGTAATGTGAACTTGATAGTGATCTGTTCTGCTGGGCCTGCCATCTGGCCAATCTGTGAATGCACGTAAAAGGGCCTAAAAATCAACACACACATAGTGCAACCTCAGCTGCAGCTGGGACCAGCTCCTTCTGTGGTCAGTTACTGGAAAGAAACAGGAGCTGGAGGCCCTGCAAGGTGGGGTGAGATGTAGAGGCATGGGAGAGAACTGCAGGAATGTCTCCATCACCTCATAAAACAGCCTGTGATGGAATATCTGCCTGCCTGCAAGGATGAAGATGCAAATCAGGGTTAAGGAGAACTGGGGATGTTTTTGATTTCACAGGAAACCAGGCTTGACCACCACTGCTCATCAAGGAGCATCTTGTTTCTAACAAAAGACAAAATTTACTTAAAAAAAAATCAAATATTTGAGACTTCTATGTTTACTTGTATTTGTTATTGTTTTTCCTTTGAATGTGAATATTTCCCTTTTTTTCCATTTAAAATTTACACTATAAATGGGTTTACTAAAAAAGTAAATGAGAGAAAGTGGAAAACTTCAAATGGCCCCATGAAAGCACAATCTTCCTGCTCATCTATCTGACACAAAAGAGCTGATTATCTCAAACCTCTACTTGTTCAACTTAGCCTCTATTTTTACTGCTTAGATAGGAGATGTCTGCAGTCCCTGGCAGTTCTTTTGAATAAGGTAACAGAACTGCTGAGGTAATTTCCACCTGGTTTACCAACTCCCAAGAAATCAAGGATGCCAACACTCACCAGTTCATTTTGTACAGATAGAGCAGTATCTCAGCTCATCCCTAAAATTTTCTCTGCTTCAGAAAAGAAGCTGGAAAGAGAGGAGAGGTTCCTCTCCAGCTCTGTGAGGAGACAACCATTTAAACAGCAATGATTCTGGTATACCAGATTTCTATCTGGTGTAGCATTCCTGACTCCTCCACCAGCAGCTCTGTGCTGATTTCCAGCTGGGCAGCAGTTGACAGTTGACTTCTGAGTCAATATTTTCCCATGAGGTCTATTTTTGACTGTCCCTGAACCTTTTTCCTCCCCTTCCTCCTCTCTGCTTGGTTCTCTGAATCAATCAGAGGACTGACCTGAGGCTCACATCATATCTAGTCCCAAGACAAATCATGCCCAGAACAAGTTCTCAGTCTGAAGAGAATCATTGCACCCACTAGGAAAAGACTTTATCAGGTCATGTTATCTATTCCCAGGGGATGGCATATGATTCTTCCTTACAATATATTCTCCAGGGCTTTGTCCAGTTTTGTTTAAATGATTGAAATAACAGGGTTTCTGCTCTCACCCTTAGGAAATTGTTGCCCTGTCCAGTAGATCCAGCTATTAGGAAGTTCTTTTTTGATACACAGCCTGTACTTTCCTTGTTCTATGCTGCCTTTTATCACACAGTTCTTTTGTAGCCCTCAATCCAACACCCCCATTTCTCTCCACCATTGCTCACTCCTTTACCCTTCTTGGAGACAGTCACAGCTTCTTTCCTATGTTAGTATTAGTTATAAACAGAGCTCTTGGAAGCAGAGTCCTGCAGCAAGAAAGACAAGAGTCATTCTACAACACATACATATGTACATATACAATTCAGATTTTGTCTCTTTAGAAGCAGCTTTTCATATGATCACTTTTATTGTACTTGTCTGAGATCACTCTTGCTCTTCAAAACCTTTCAGGATCTTTGCTAGAGCTGTGCACAGCCCTTCTTGCTTCTAGCAGAACTGTGGTATCAGTGGCCTGGACTGCAAAATATTATCCTTTTTGCATATATAGATGTGACTGACCATCACTATAACATTATATCCTCACTGCGTAGCAAACTTTGCCTGAAGCTATCATTTCTGTACAACACTAAGGCTTTTTGTACTCCACAGATGTGATTGCAATAAGCAATTTTCCTTATTCACCTCTATAAATTGACTTATTGGGCAATTTTAATAGTGTTCTGTAACTGATTTTTGTTGCCCACAGTTTATTGGCAATGACCTGAGTCTTCTCCATGAGGGAGGAAGATGAAGGACTCACCACCTGCAGAGCTCACAAGATGATCCAAACAGCACTCTGAGTGATCAGGGGGAAATTCATCAGAAGGAAGCATAGGGAACGATGTCTTAACAAAAGACCAAAAATTAATGGGTTTCTTCTATGCGGTGATGATGATGATAAAAAAGAAGCATGAGAAACCTTTGATTCCGCTTTAGTCAAAGAGTTCTGTTCATTACCAGGTCTGAGTCCTCACAGGGTTAACAGGATCCTGCTCTCAGTCTGACGCTGCCAGGGCTTGAGAAGCTGTATCTGAACAAAAACCCTGTTAAACAAAAATCACCAAAGGCCAGCACAGAGCAGAGTGACTGAGATCATTCATGATGTAGCACCCACGTCCTCTGCAGCTGTGATGTCACTGCCCAGTGCAGTTCAGATGAATGTTCATAAATTCTTGTGACATCAAATGCTGTCAGAGCTGGGCTGGTAAAACACAGCCCACTCAGCAAGAGACATGGGGTGACACTCAGGAAAGTGGTTCAGATGTGTTTGCACTGAAGTAATCACATTTTTTCTTTTACAACTTTCACCTTTATGCAGCTGAGAGACACACAAGAGCACAGAAAACTTGCCATGAGTTTACTCATTTATCCGTTGCAATTTTGTGCTGTTTCTACTGCAGATTTTTCCCATGCAGAAGATAAAAAAAGATTATTTTTCTAACTTTTAAAAAATATTAATAGGTCCATTGTATTTTAAGCAGATTCTCCTTTCTGCTGTTTAGGAACCAGGAGTTTCCCCAGTCTAAAGGGCAGCTAAAGGGAGGGTTAATTATTCCCACTGTGCTTAGGTTCAGTCCCTGCTAGAAAAACATGCCAGCAAATCAATTTAGAGACATAAATTTGACTAAAACAGAGAAAGCTCTGATCTAGACAAAGTTATATAGATATAAAATCGCTTCTCCCAAGGAAGTCTCTGTGTCAGCAGGTGAAGAGCCAAGTGTGGAAGAACCAAAAGTTCCTTTTCCCTCTCCTTTGCTTGTGATTCTCTGTCCCCTAATGACCACAATAAGAAATTAGCCAGAACAACAAAAGTTTTCCTCCTTCTAGAATTTTGCAATCACAGACTTCTTTACATCAGTTATAGCATTTATTGTACCCTTCTCTGAAGAAAAGCATCCCCAAACATATTTTCTGAATCTGGCTAGCTGCAGTTTTGGCTAAGGTTTTTTTCCCTGCAGACACTTGAATTTTGTAGCAGTTTTTTTAATTGAAACCTGGCTTCAATGATTTAACAGCAAAAGTCAGTGGAATCTGTCATAACTTCCCCCATTACATCACATGTATGCTGAACAGTGATTTAATTGGATTAATAGATAGATTGGACTTTGAACACAGTACATGGATTTCATTAAAAGTAAAGAAAAAATAATGCTGACATGCTTTGGCTTCAGTTTCTTTTAAAAACATACATTTTTTTCTTGTTCCCCCAAAAACCCTTATGCTTGAAAATACAAGCAGAGAGATGCCTCAATTATCCTATACAAATTTTAAAGTGTGTTCTGTCAATTATCTTTGAAAAACTGAGATCCTTCAATTAAAGCTTCTGTGAAGAGAGAAGTTCAATTCTGATCGAGAAAGCATTTTTTGAAGCTGAAGACAAGAAAGTTAATGGAAATATATTGCCCCATGGTAGTGTCCTGTCCAGCTTTCCACTGAACCAGTACTAACTTTGAGGCACATCTGTCCTTGTACTTTGAAGAGAGAAGAGCTGAGCTAAATCATGAAGGTCAAAGTTTTGCAACGTTGTTCAGCTTTGGCCATGGGAAAATTTGCTGGAATTGCTGTATCAGGGTAATTACACCAGCCTAACTCACTGGGCTGGCACTTTCAAATGAAGCAACCTCATATGTTTTTCTGATAGCAACTTTGATCTCACAGAAGCAAGGACACACCAGGAGCATAGAGACCTTGGTACCTTTCCTCAACAAGACTAAGCAAGAAGCATTTCTCATGGGATGCTCTTCCAGCCATCAGAAACTGCCCAAGGAAAGTCAGGAAATTGAGCCATAGAGAGATATTAAACCTAGAACTTGAGCTCATTGTGCGTTGAAAATCTCCTTCCTAAAAAGACAGAGCTACACCTCAGTTTGGGCTTCCATCTCCACTAATCAAGCTGTAAGGCTGTCCCAAAACTCACTGCTCTTACAGCTAAAAGTTTTCCTGTTTTCAATCCAAAGTTGTTCAAGGTCTGATTCTTCTCATGGAAATTCTTAGTTCAAACACCAGCCCACCCAGCTTGCCTTTCCTACAGACTAATAATGATCAGCCATATCTCACCAGCCTGGTTTGTTTGTTTGTTTGTTTTCCCAAGGAGGAATAAACCAGTCACAGCTACTCTGTTGCATTAGACAGGGTCACTTTGATAGCATTTTGCACCTTTCCAGCTTGAATTCAATTTTCTTGTACATCAACAAGCCAAATTTAGATACAGAGCCACAGAAATTCAATGCTGCATTTGTACAGACTTTGGATTGTATTTCATACAACTTTAGACAGCTCTTGTATACAGCACTGACACAAAACCCAAAATGAAGTACTGCGTCTCAAACCTGCCTGTCCTTGGTTCATAGCTAAAAATCCATAGGATCTTATTTTGTCTTATCCTGATGAAAATAGAGTAATTTTTCTTGGTGTCTGTGAACTCACAGCACTGTAACTCAAGTACATATGAGTTCATGATTTAACCAGAGACAAGCATGTGAGCTAAGCTCCATGTAGCATTAAACAGATGGATGCTAAAAAGAAACTTTCCATATACTGCAAGCATTTCCCCCATGAGATGACCCATGAAAAGCGGGATGGGGTTCGTGTGAGCTACCGAGCCTTGAAGGTGACAGACATAGCACAATTAGTTATTCTAAAAGTGGATCTGTTCCATCTCCTCAAAACATTTCCACTGTCCAGAAAACCCTTTTGCTGACACCAGTCTGAGCTCTTTCACCTCTCCTTTATTTCTTTATTGTTTACAGACATCTACCTTTTCCCCACCAGCCCTGATAAGCACAGCAAGCATCGAGATTGCAGGAGGCAGTAGAGTGAGACACCATTTAATGCACCTGACTAGGCATAATCAGAGCCATCCATCATTTCAGTTTTCTATTCCTAGCCAATGGGAGTAGTCAAACTGAGTGGGAAGAAATGGGAACTCACTTAAAAAAACTTCTTCAAACCTCTCGCCATTTATCTTCTGCTGGGTGGAAAACAATGACCTACTATATTATTTTAATATCATAACCAATGTTTTTCATTTTATTTCATTGCTGAACTCCTCCATACAAGGTGGCTCAATAAATCAGACTGACAAAGTACTTCATGGAAGATTTCTGAGCAGTCATAAACGTCATTTGCACAGTTTTTATACCTGAAAACCTCCATTGTGATCCAAGACCCTGCAGTGGCAAGGGCTATATAAATGACACATGAGTTCCCTAACTATTCACAATTCTGCTCTGACACACAGAATCACCATCTGCACTTTCCAAGCATGGATACCAGAGAGGGAGAAGGCCTAGTCATGAAGAATACAGATCAGACTAAGAGTTTAATTTCCCCTCTAAAAAGGGCTTTGCAATGAGAGAAGTTATTAGTCTGTTCAACACAAGAGAAAAACCGCTTAGAAGGGTTATTTCATAAAATCACAGAATGGTTTGGGTGGGAAGGGACTTTAAAAATCATCTTGTTCCAATCTCCTGACATGGTCAGGGACAACTTCCACTAGACAAGATTGCACAGGACCCCATCAAATCTGGCTTTCAACACCTCCAGGGAACGGCATCCTCAGCTTCTCTGGGCAACCTCTTCCAGTGCCTTACCACTTTCACAGTGAAAACTTTCTTACTAATATCTAATCTACCCTCTTTCAGTTTAAAGCTATTCCCTCTTGTTCTATCTAAAACTTCTTTGAATAAAGCATCCTCCAGAACTATTCCTGTTGTGATTTAAGTCTCTATTTCAGCTTCACTTGCAGGCTTTGAAGCTTATATAAATAAGGAGCAGCACTGCTGAGGGTCTGCTGGAGACCCAAAAGACATAATGTTCCTCCACTTGTCCCATGCATCTACAAGGGGCTTGTATTTACAGTGGGATTTATTTATCATCTCACCCCCTCAGTCTGGGATTTGAGCTGCAAACACATGCTCAATTTTCGACTATCAGTGAGTCTATTAGAAGAGTTTTGTGGATGTAAATTTCCTCAAGTGCATATTTCTGGGAATCAGTATATATTATCATGTGGTGAGTTGACCTTGGCTGGCCACAAAGTTGCTTTCTCACTTCTCCTCAACAGAATAGGGGGAAAAATTAGGATTGAAAAATTTGTGGCTTGTGATGAGGACAAGTTGATTGATCAACAGTTACCATTCATGGGCAAAACACGCTCAGCTTGGAGAAGAGTAATTTCATTTGTTGCCATTTACTCTCTGACGAGGTCAGTGAGAAAAAAAGGCAAAACACAACCCCCCGCTATCCCTACTTCTCCCTTCTTCCCATTCTCAGCTTCAGTCCTTCATTCTCAACTCTTCTCTCTCCTCCTCTTCCTCTCCCAATTTTACACGAGGGATGGGGAGTTGTGGTCAGTCCATAACACTTTGTCCCTGCCACTCCTTCTTGCTTACACTCTTGCCCTTGCCCCAGCACAGGATCCCTCCCATGGGATATAGTCCTTACCAAACTGCTCCAGCGTGGCTCCTTTCTCTGGGCTGCAGTTCTTCAAGAACTGCTGCAATGTGGGTGCTTTCCACAGGGCACAGTCCTTCAGGAACAGACTGCTCCAATGTGGGGCCCCCATGGGCCACAGGTCCTGCCAGCAAACCTGTTCCAGCATGGGCTCCTTTCCATGAGCTGCCACTCCTGCCAGGAATTCCTGCTCCTGTGTGTGCCTGCCAAGGGCTACAGCTTCCTTCAGGGCAAATCCTTCTGCTCCAGTACAGGGTCCTCCAAAGTCTTCAGGGTGGGTTATCTGCTCTGGGGTGGCTCTCCAAGGGCTGCAGGTGGATCTCTGCTCCCCCATGGACATCCATGGTCTGCCTCAGGGGAATCTCAGCTCTGGCACCTGGAGCACCTCATCTCCATCCTTCTGCACTGACCTTGGTGTCTGCAGAGTTGTTCCTCTCTCACATTCTCACTCCTCTCTCACAGATGCTGTCTGGCATTTTTTACCCTTTCTCATATCACGGAGATGCCACCAGCACTGCTGATGGACTCAGCTTTGGCCATGGTGGGTTCCATGTTGGAGCTGGCTGGAGCTGACTCTGTCCAACATGGGGACAGCTTCCTGTGGTCTCTCACAGAAGCCACCCCTGCAGCCAAAACCTTTCCACGTAAACCAAACACAGACCAATAGCTATTTTATATTTGCTTGGTTGCTTGCTTGCAACTCTTGGAAGTAACAACTTCACTTTCAGACCTGCTACCTCATTCATTCATGGGTCTCAATTTGCCTTGCAAAGCCATAAACAGTTTGACAGAGCTGTTGTCAGCAGCTTCAAGTGCTCACACTGAGTCTGAAGCTGTTCCTGAGTCCTGAAGACCTCTGACTCCCTGGCTGTGTAGCAGCAGCAGCAGCAGCATTACAAACCTGGCAAGGTTTCATTTATCTCTGCAGAGGACCAGCTCTCAGCTTCAAAGAACCTGTCCCAGGAAGAAGACTCCAGTAAGCACCAGCACAGCTACTGGGTAATCAAGCTACTTTTCTTACCAGGTAAAGAGGAGCATGGCCTAAAGACAGAAGCTGAAAATTTCCTTCAGAACAACAACAAAGCCTTTGACTACACTAAATCTCAGGCTTCTGTACTCACTGGCCTGATTCTCCCATCAGTTCCTTTCAATTTCACTTCCACACTTCTCCCATTTTGTTGGTCATACATTCCTCTTCCTTGCCTGGTCCACCAATAGATCACTCCATTGCTGTTCTCGTGCCTGCACCCTACTTGTTTTAATTTGCTGTTATCACCTTTTTTGGTTCTGTTTTCCTCCTCTCTGTCACCCACTTTCTTTCATTCTCATCTGCCCCTTTTTCATCCTCCTCTGTCTAACCACAGCAAACACCTGCCTCCAAAGGCAATGCACAACATTGAAGAGAACTCTATAACCTGTAACCACCCTATGCAACAGTTCTCCTGTGATGATAATTGCCAACTATAAACCATCAGCCTTATCTCGTCTGTCAAGATTAATTCTGGTGTGAGGCATTATAAAATTAGCCCTTCTTGGCAAGGCTGCTGGCCTTTAGTTTCCACAAGAATACAATTAAATGATATTTGTGCAGTCAAGCTACAGCAAAGCTAAGAGGAGACAGACATCAGGAAGTTATTAGATTAGGAGGTAAAACAACTACTCCTTGGTTAGATCAAGCATTCAAACACATTATACAATATTTCAAAGGCAATACAGGCAAAACAAAACCACTCAGGCACTTTGCCTCCTTCCCTTCCTCCTTATCTGGGTTGTGAGGAAGCACATATCATAATAGTAAATGAGAAAAGTCATTACCAGACCTCCAGATTTTGGGTTTGTTCACAAGGTTACTTGTGCCACGCTGGGTTAACTCAGTGGGGACTCCAGAGCACAGACACAGCTTGAAGTTCTTCCTAATTAAATACACACACATACACCATAATCAGAGCTCTTTCTTCACCCCAGGGCAGGATCTTTGGCTCATATAAGTCAGCAGAATGCCCTGAGGAGCTACTTTGATTTATATTGGCTAAAAGTCCAGTCCCAGAGCCTCTGCGCATAAGAGGATGTTTTAGAATAACTGCTGAGTATCTGGGCTTAAAGAAGCCTTCTCACACCCAGATTTACACCCTGCAGATAGGCACTTGTATGTCTATCATAAAACTTGAGTGGTAGCTCAAGTTTTACTCCTTCTTCAAATCAGCTTTTGATTAGACATGGGCAGTGCTCTGAAGCTGGTGTGCACAAGTTCCATCCTGCTGAGGCAATCACCCCCTCATGAACTGATACAGTCCAAAGGAAACAAAATCAAGCAAATTTGCTGGGCATGCCCTACTTTGTCTTCACAGATGTCCCCCTAATCATTGCGTTTGGCATGATTTTGGAGGAAAGCTATAAAACATAAGCCAGTTTTTACTCATGTATTTTTCCCCCTAGAACCTGCAACAGGGTTTGCTCACATAAGTTAGAAAAGTTAAACAAGTGCTCAGCACCTTCTAAACACCTCCACCATGTCAAAAGTTAAGCATTAATATCACTATCAGGGAAACAGGGATCCTAATGAGGTTCTTTAGAGGAAAGGAGGTGAGAGACACCAGCTTTAGGGTAAGATCTGCCGTCCTTTGGAGTCTGTCAAGGCCAAGTGTCCCAGGCACTCAAATCATTACACAGTGAAAACACATCCTCTGGGAACTGGGTTCAACTTTTGACAACCCACACAAGGTTTATGTGTGAATCCTGCTCAGCACAGCTCCGCTTCTCCACCCACCCAGAGCCAAAGGAGCAGACAGGCTTAATTTACTGCTCTTTAAAAACAGATGCTGGCCTTCAATTTATCTCCATCAAGAAGAAAAAAAAATACCCAAGCTCCTCAAATGAAATGCCCTGCAGGATTTTGCCTAAGCAAATGTGAGATGGAGATTTGACAATAAAAAAGACATTTCATTTGTCTTATTAGTGGCTGACTACTGTGGAAGGTGTTCAATCAATTAGACTGATCTTGGCCTCCTGAATTATTGATAGAGAGAGCTGGATTACACTCTAAAATGCTTTTAGTTTAATTGCCCAACCCATCATTGCTCCGTTTTCCTTTTCTTATGTACATAAATTTGTTGTTGTTGTTTGGTTTTTTAGGCAAAGCAGTTTGCCAGCAGCTGACTCTGGCACTTTGCTGCTGCTGGAGGGAGCAAGCGCCGAGGCCTCGGAGGGTGCAGCGGGCAGGGAATGGCACCAGCACCCCAGAGACCAGGTGGAACCTGGGGGGAGAGCAGTGACTTCCCACCATGAGAGAGACATGCAGGGGACTCAGGGGGGATCCTCCTTCACCTCATGTCCATTCTGTGTATAACTCTTGGTCCTTTCCCATTCCTTTATCTTCATACGCTGGCTCCTCTTCGCTCTCTGCCCACTTTCCTTCCCTTGCCTTGCAGCAGCATCACAAAATCATTGATCTTGGAACCTCCAATTAAATACCACAATGCACAGTAAACCCTACCACCAAGTGATGCATCTGCTCATTTTTTGAACACTTCCAGGAATGGTGACTCCACCACTTCCCTGGGCAGCCTGTCCCAGCCTGTCCCAACCAAGGGATGCATCTGCTCGTTTTTTGAACACTTGAAGGAATGGTGACTCCACCACTTCCCTGGGCAGCCTGTCCCAGTGTTTAACCACTATTTCAGTGAAGAAATTTGTACAAATATCCAACTTGTACCTCCCCCTGGTGCAACTTTAATCCACTTCCCCTCATCCTATCACTGGTTGTGTGGGAGAGGAGCCCAGCTCCCACCTGGAATGCAGTAGAGCACAGGACTGTCTTGGCCATGGCACTGTCCCCAGCACCATCTGAGTGCCCAAATGACTCTTCTTACCCCATCCTGACCTTCATGGTTCTCCCCAGAATTTCTTAACTTTCTTTGCTCATTACCTTGTTCCACCCTCAATATCTTCCAGCCTCTTCTTGTGCCCCATTCCCCATCAGCTCTTAGACACTGTCCTCCACTTCCCAGGCTGTGCACATCATCTCTTGCTGAGGCTCCAGGACATGAGCAGAGACAGAATCACTGTGTTCAAGAGTGCTCCATATTTTATAGACTAAGAACAGGTTAAATGCCTTTAAAGCATGATTCCCTGCCACTCTTTTCAGGCTAACATAAAGTAGTGAGAGAAGCACAAATGGAGTTATAAAAACATGGAAGTTTTTTCACACTGAGAGAGGAAAAAGGGAAAGGAGGGTGGGGAAAGAGCAAAATAAGACGAGATGGGAAAGGGTATAAAAAAGAGATTAAATGGGCAGAGCCCATTTACAGGGGAGAAAGAGAAAGGAGGATATGAAGAAAGAGGAAAAAAAAGGGAAAGTAAGAAGGAAATAAAAAGATGAGGGAACCTTGCCCACTGAAAATGGCAGATATGCAATGTGGATGCTTGGAAGAACATGAATTACGGATACCAGATGTGAAAGAGTATTTTTTTGGCAACAGGAAGATGATATGGTCAGCATGCAGGGCTGAGAGATATGATCTGAGAGGGAGATAAAGGCAGTAACCACAAAGTTGCAGAGCAGGTGGATAACACAGTACCTCCTATGGATTTAAAAGATGAGACCATGCACATAACAGGATCCATCTGAATATAATTCATTTTTCCAGGAAGTCATTGCAGATCTCTGCCAATGGATCCAGACATGACATGAGATGTCTTGGAAACCATTTGGAAGATAAAGTCTGGGAAATGTGTCATTTTGCGTTTTTCTAGATGGCAAGTGAAGACTGTTATGAGTGAGACTTTAGCTCAGCCCTTCATGGATGTAGTAGGCAATAGATATTTTAGCCCCTAAATTAGCATCAGAAACCTCGAAAAGCAATTTTATTTTAGACTTGGTTTAGATCAACAGTGAGGACACTATGGAAATGTGTTTGATCAGATTTTCACTACTATTGTCGAAATCAAAAGAAGGATAAGGAAAATCAGGTATCAAAGTCCTTGAATTCTGAAGCACAAGGGTGAAGAATTAAAGGGATTAGTAACTGAGACACTTGGTTTTAAGAATGCAGAGATGGTAACAAAAGAGCTTGAGATTTCTCCATGACAAATTCACAAAGAATACCAAGATTAGAGTATAATAATGCTTATTGCAATACATGTTGCAACTTACTGCAAGATTACAGTAATACCTATTTCAAGGAAAGAATTGTCAGGGACATTTAAGAGGAGTGAAAAAAGGATAAATCAACAAATCCATGTCCAAGTTTTTATATGTAGGAATAATAAGACAAAGATCCAAGAAACATTAAAACAACAAGAAGAGGACTCTTTAGATATTTAAGGAAAGAAAGCAGCTGGGTAACAAGGGTAGGGTGAGCATGAGCATACATTACAATAAAATGTTGCTTTTGTTTCCAGCAGAAAGAAATTTAATTATTGCTTGGTAACAAATTGTGAAAAACTTCACATGTTCGCAAATGTATAAACTAAAAGAAAAGAAAAGAAAGGAAGAAAGAAAAGAAAGGAAGAAAGAAAAGAAAGAAAGAAGGAAGGAAGGAAGGAGGAGAGAGAGAGAGAGAGAGAGAGAGAGAAAGAAAGAAAGAAAGAAAGAAAGAAAGAAAAGAAAGAAAGAAAGAAAGAAAGAAAGAAAGAAAGAAAGAAAGAAAGAAAGAAAGAAAGAAAGAAAGAAAGAAAGAAAGAAAGAAAGAAAGAAAGAAAGAAAGAAAGAAAGAAAGAAAGAAAGAAAGAAAGAAAGAAAGAAAGAAAGAAAGAAAGAAAGAAAGAAAGAAAGAAAGAAAGAAAGAAAGAAAGAAAGAAAGAAAGAAAGAAAGAAAGAAAAGAAAGAAAGAAAGAAAGAAAGAAAGAAAGAAAGAGAAAGAAAGAAAGAAAGAAAGAAAGAAAGAAAGAAAGAAAGAAAGAAAGAAAGAAAGAAAGAAAGAAAGAAAGAAAAGAGAAAGAAAGAAAGAAAGAAAGAAAGAAAGAAAAAGAAAGAAGAGAAAGAAAGAAAGAAGAAAGAAAGAAAGAAAGAAAGAGAAAATAAATTGCAGGTGTGTTCTTATTGTACTTCAGTGTGATTAATTAATATACTCCACAGGAAATCCCTCATGAAAATGAGGAATCTCAGATCTCAGCAGGCTGCAGACAAGGGACAGTGGTTGGGAAACTGGCAGAAGTGCCAAAGCCTTGCAGGAAAGAGGTCCCATCCCTGCAAACACATGTGGAGATACTCACAGTGGGGCTGATTTTAATTAATATTTCCATTACTGGGACAGAAGAAGGATGCCAGGGATAAGATGAGCCAGAGAGCAATCTGTCAATAAATGTGCAGTTAAGGAGGAGTCTGTGGCTGATATCATCAAGAAATGAAGTTGGAGCACTGGGGACGTTTGCCCTGTCACCAAGCACCCCATACCATACAGAAGGTGTCTTTGCGGGGCTGCCAGCCCCTGTCCAGGGGGTTCCTGTTCTGCTGCCACAAAGAGACAAATCATGGGGCAACAAGGAGATTCTTTGCTTACATCAAAGCCTCCCAGAGAAGGATTTCATTCACAGTAAATCTCCTTTCTCAGCAGTGGCAATTGCAAGGGCCTGGGCTGCTCTTTCATTTAATTCCCCTGATAGGCATTAGTCCCATTTTACCATGTTTTAAGCACAGAACTGAGTTCAAATGTCCTTTGAAACTGCTGCACTGTCTCCTCCTGTCTAAACTTGTCTCTGCCTGAGTTTGATCAGTGCTAGGACACATCCTGAGAGATTCAGTCTCACACTGCACTGACCTTGGCCACTGCCACATGCACCCTGGCAACACCACCAGACTTGGGTTAGCCTCAGTTTTTGTGGCCCTGTTATAGCCCAAGGGCTGGAGCATGTTCAGATCTCTGATCCTGGTGTATTCCCAATTCTGTACCTTCCTCATGGCAGAAGTGTAGAATGCAAATTGCCTTGTCATGATGAAACTTCCTGCAAGGAGAATAGTCTCTGCATTCTGAATTTGACAGGACTGCAGGTATCTGTGGGACTAAAGCCATTTGAAATTTTTGGGGAATATTACACTACAGTATATAAGATATATAATATAAATATAATATATAACATATCATATCAATTATATATAATAGATTATGTACTATATATATTTGGGCATGTTGTATCACAGCTTGGACAGGTGTGCTCTTTTCTGGTTAAAAAATTGAGCAGAGGGCCGGGCCCAGAGAGTGGTGCTGAATGGAATCACATCCACTTGGCATCTGGTCACTGGGAAGGTTTCTCAAGGCTCAGAACTGTGGCCAGTCCTGTTTAATATCTTTATCAATGATCTAGACAAGGAGATTGAGTGTACCCTCAGTAGGTTTACAGATGAAACCCCATTGGGCAGGAGTGTTGAGGTGCTGGAGGGCAGGAAGGATCTGCAGAGGGATCTGGGCAGGCTGGATCAATGGGTTGAGGCCGACAGAAGGAAGTTCTGCCTTTGTTTCAGCTGGGATAGAATTAATTTTCTTTCTAACAGCTGGGACAGTACTGTGTTTTGGATTTAGTATGAGAATAATGTTGATAACACACTGATGTTCCAGATGTTGTTAAACAGTGTTTGTCCCAAGTCAAATTTTCACTGTGTCTTGCTCTGCCAGGGCAGGTGCACAAGAAGCTGGAAGGGAGCATAAACCAGGGCAGGTGACCTGAATTGGTCAGAGGAATATTCCAGACCACAGAACATCATGCCCAGTTTATTAATTGGGGGAGACTGCTGTGAGGCACTGGTTGCTGCTCAGGCACTAGCTGGGCATCACTCAGCGGGTGGTGAGCAATGTTGTTGTGCGTCACTTATTTATATTGAGTGCTATTTCTCTCTTCCTCTCCATTTCATTACAATTACAATTGTAATAATTGCAACTTCATTACGATTTTTATTATTATTGTAGTTGTTCTTATGATCAGTGCTATTATTATGTTTTATTTTCTTTCAATTACTAAAGTGCTCTTATCTCAACCCATGAGGTTTATCTTTTTTCCTTGACTCTCCTCCCCACTGGGGTGGCAGGAGCAGGGGGTAATGAGCAGTAAGGTGTGGTACTTAGATGCCAGATGGGGTTGAACCATGACAAGGTTCAACAAGGCCAAGTGCCAGGTCCATCACTTCAGTTACAAGAAGCCCCTGCAGTGCTCCAGGCTGGGGCAGAGTGGCAGGAAAGCTGCCCAGCAGGAAAGGCCCTGGGGATGGTGGCCAACATAGGCCAAATGTGAGCTGGGATGTGCCCAGGTGGGCAAGGAGGCCAGTGGCCTTCTGGCCTTCTGTGTCAGCAATAGTGTGGGCAGCAGGACCAGGGCAGTGATTGTCCCTTTGTTCTGGGCACTGGGGAGGCCACAGCTCAAATTCTTGGTTCAGTTCTGGGCCCATCAGGACAAGAAAGGCATTGAGGTGCTTCAGCGTGTCCAGAGAAGGGAACAGAGCTGGGAAGGGTCTGGAGCACAAGTCTGATGAGGAGCAGCTGAGGGAGATGAGATTGTCTCACCTGGGGTAAAGTTGGCTCAGGAAGGACTTTCTGACTCTCTACAACTCCCTGACAGGAGGCTGTAGCCAGGTGAGGGTCTGTCTCTTCTTCCAACTAACAAGTGACTGGAGGAAACGATGGAGCCTCAAGCTGCACCATGGTGGGTTTAGGTTGGGTATTACGGCACATTTCTTCACTGAAAGGGTGGTCAAGCACTGGAAGAGGCTGCCCAGGGCAGTGGTTGTGTCACCATGCCTGGAGGTGGAGATGTGGCACTTGGGGACGTGGTTTAGTGTAGGGACTCGGCAGTGTTGGGTTGATGGTTGGATTCGATGATGGTCGAGGTCTTTTCCAACTTAAATGACCCTATGATTCTATTAATCAAATAAGTGATAAAGAAGAACCTGATGAATAAATGCGTGTTTGGTTTAAAATTGCGTAAGTTTTTTTTGTTTAATTGAGCTTTAAAGAAAGTGAGCCACTTTCCCCCGAGCATCTTTCAGAATTGAGTATGACTCCCTTCTTACTGGTTTGGGGTTGAATCATTTTGTATCATGGGGGAATCCACACACAAATATATATATTTTTTTTTTGTTAGCATTTAATTTGCAAACTGGAACCCCGATCTTGGCACAGAGCTCCAGCAGAGTTCACTAAAGGATGCCTCTGCAAACCCAGGTATAATGACTGCAGCTTGGGGTCACCCCGTGGCAGTGCAGCCCTGTCACTGCGACACCTCCTTACAGATGGAGCACCCCAAGCACCCATATCCACACTCGTACCCTGAGAGCACACAGAGAACCCTGACACAGACCTAAACCCCTCCTTGTGCTCAAAATATCAGTGCAGACATGCAGGAGGAGTTTTCTTACACAGAGCTACTGCCAAGCATTTTCCAATGCATATCTTCATATTAGTTAAACTATCATGGCCATGACCCAAGGCACTTCCTGGGGCTCAGAGAACAGCTGAATGTACTGAGCACACAGACCATTAATCCCAGACTGATAATGGTCACTTTGAGCATCACAGCATACAAGACTCCCTGCATCATGGGGCATGGTCTCTGGCTGCTATCACAGTATGTATAAATACTACAAAAGCTCCTTTTGCATGAGCAAACACAGACGACAAAACATAGGGGAAAAAAATGAGCACCTTCTAGTCCTTGTGGGGAAAATGAGGGATACACAATGGATTTGCATTGGGGAAATGGTGCAAAGAGACATCAGGACTCTGGGGACGGCCCAGGGTTTTTTTCAACACCCATCCTCTGCTCTCTCACAGCTTTGTGCATCACTCTCCTGGGATGCTGAGGGAAGCAGGTGTGTGCCATGAACAGGAGCCACCTGGAACCACTCTGGGCTGTGTTCCTTCAGCTTAATGGTCCCTGTCACTGCAGCCTGGATGGAAAGGCTGAGTTTGATAAAGTCCCAGTGGCTGAGATGAGGTCTTCTCCTGCCAGCCTTGGATTTTTCACTCGCCCTCAAAGTACATGAGTGGAAATATCAGAGAAGTCAATCTCTTACCTGCACTGCTCAATGAGGCTTTTATGATATTCCCTGTTCCCCTTGGAGAGATGCTTAGTACACTCTGGAGTGCTGAGATACATTCATTTCCATTTCCAATTCTCTTTTATTTCCCATCCATCTCCTGGCTGCTATAAGCACACACTCTCTTCTTCTGCAAACAAAAAGCCTTTCTCCCCAGCCATTTCTTCACAGAATGCCTTCTAGTGACCCTCAGCTTGCTGCTCCAAGAGTCATTAGCACACCTGGGGTAGGAATGTAACTTTTCATATTCCTCTCCTCCATCACCTCGAACAACCTTGCACCTACTTGTGCTCGAGCACCTCGTGTCTCCAGAAAACTGCTTCGAGCCCCCTTTTCAACAGAGACATGGTTTATTGTCCCCTAAGTAGCCCTTCACAGTTCCTCTTCTCAATCAGCACTGGGTAATGGTTTCCTAGGGATCATAATACTTAGCAGCACAGTAATTGAATGATATTATTAACAGCAGTAGCATCTGTGTTGTCTGTTTAATTAACTGGAGAGCAAATGAGGCCCTAAGAGTCATTAGTCTGATCCTTTATTGTTTTTCTAATGATGTACTGCTTCTTACTTGATTATTGGCTAAGGATCCCCTTTACCAAAAAATACACTTTTAATAAAATAATACAAAACAACTCTCTACACTCCTGAATGACATCTATTACTTGCAAGCTACAGATCAGATAACTGTAAACTTCTGCTCTAAATATTACAAGTCCACCACCTCTACTACTCCCTGAGCAGCAGAAAGAGGAGACACCATCCTGTGTTTCAAGGAATGAAAGAACAAAGCACACTTTACTGCTGAGAAGTTGATAAGCGAAGCAAAGCTCACCCTGCAGTCACGCCTGGGGACTCTATAGGGGCTGAAGAAGGAAAGACCACCTTTAGAGACTGCTGGAAAAAAAAAAAAAAAAAAAAAGAAAAGGAGCTACAATATCCCAGAACTGATCACAACATTTCATTCCATCTCTGCACTGAAAGGGATGAGGACCAAAGGAAACAGACATCTTCTCTATCCATAATTGGGCTGAATTAATGGGCAATCTGGCAGCAGCAGTTCCCATTTCTCCACTTTTAAGCTTCTTGCATAGGTGGGGCAGCCACTCAACAGCAGCCCCAGCACTCATGGAACCCTGAAACCCTGTCATGAAACAGAGGAAGGAGTCAGATGTGGTTGTGGAGTCATCATTCCCTCCACACCCATTTCGCAGCTGTCCCGGTCGGATGTTTGGGCTGAGGTTCATTGCTTGACAGCTGGTTATTGGCTTCTCTGCAAGGGGCATATGGAAATTTCCATGAAGATGATCCCAACTGCAGTTATTCAGCTTATCAGGAAGCACGGGCTATTGGCATTAACCAAATTAGGAAAAAATCCCATCTCAGACAGGAAGGAGATCTTGTTCCTTGATATTTGCTCCTGCAAAGTCTGTAGGTTAAGCTGAGCAGTAAAGGATGTCAGATTCAGCCATATACAGCTCTGAGGACATACAGATGTGTGTTACACATACTCTTCAACAGCCAGGTGTGAAAGTCTTAACACTGTGTAGCTTTTCTTTAACTTTACCTCGTGTAGCTGGTGAATCCCTGCTCTGGTGGCCACAGCCCCATCCACCAACCCCTCTCTGCAGCAGGCAGCTCGTGGAGGCTGCACCTGAATGTCTGCCAAAGCCTGTCTTCACACCAGCATCACACTAGCACCTTTGTATCCTCATGGACTTGGGGCCCTGTCCCTCCAGCTGCTAATCTGGAGACCATTGTGCTCACACATGGGCCTTAGGAAGGGAGATACTGCCTCCTTTGATGTCATCAATCAGCTCCACCAGCCAGAGAGGAAGGGCCTGCTCTATGGTTTAGTTCAGGTTTAGGTGTGGTGCTTGGGAGGTACTTTTCTACTGACATTCATGGGTCTGGGAATCAACATGGGATCTCTGAAGGTCAAGTCTGTGCTTTGTTCCAAGCCCCAAGTGCATCTCCCTGCACAACACCCTCAGTATCGAGAGGCCAAAGCTCATGAACGTCACACACGAGTGTCCCTCACTGTGCAAAGTGCTCCAAAGACCCCACTTGAGCAGGGAGGCTGGACCAAATGATGCCCCTGGGGTTCCTTTCAACATCAATCACTCTGCAGTTCAATGTTTGGGACCAAGGATGAGGCTTTGAGTGCAGCTATAGAAGGAGAACTGCCTGTAACTCCATGATCTCAATGCAAAATCCTCCGAGTCATTGCCTACTTATCTGAATTGTCATTAAGGAGAAAAATAAACCTATTTTCTCCTCTGATGGCCTCATTCAGTTCAGTAGTATGTTTCATCAACCAACTTCTTCTTGCACATATTAAATAAATACAGAATGAAGAATGAGCAGAAATAGATCCTGGGGCATTAGAGGGAATGGGAAAATGACTTTGGCTAAGAATAAACAGGCACATCAAATGAGTGAGGGAAGAAAAGAAAATGTAATGTTTCTTGTCATCACTGGACCTATCCATCTCCGGACAAATTCACAGCTACTCCAAGATTTGCAGATTTTAAATGGTTTTGTTTCTTGGGAGTTTTCTCTGGAGCTCCAGGCTGACTCTTCATGAAACCAACTTCCCAGTTAGGAACTCCTTTCTTTAACAGTTACAGATATTTCTGTCTCTGACTTGTTCACCTGGAAATTCTGCTTCTTGTTCACAAGGGACTTATTTGTAATCCCTGATTTGCTGCTGTTCTCTCCCCCTGAATCATGGTGCAACAGCTGTTGGCTGACTTCTGCTCAGTGCATGAATGAAAAATAAATGAATGAACACATGAACTTGTGGTTTCCTGTAAATTTAGAATACAGCAGCTCCTTCATACTGATTATAACAACAGGCACCATAAGAAGCCAAGAAAGCTGCTGTTTGGTTGAAGTTGCCAAACTGACAGCTGAAGAGACCTCAGACATTTGAGTCTGGAGAACCATTACAACATCAAATATTTTTGAAAAAGTGTTTAAAAATATCTCCAGAGCTGTGAAGTAAATTTGACAGGTACAATATCTCTTGTGGTTCAGATGGAGATGGAGATCCCCAACCATGAGACAGCTTCCCAGCAACACTTTGAGTACAGCAGGTTCCAGTACACATTGGAAAAGGATAAAAAAGGAAAAGGACATAAATTGTATATGTATATATGAGCTTCAGAGATGGTACACTTCAGGCAAAAGCCTAAATGATAAGAATAATTTATTTCAAGTCAGTCACTAACCAACTAAGTGACTACAGAGAATCTTGCCTTTCCAAGTCTTCTCTTTATTGTCTCCATAAATTAAGAAGAGTGGTGTCTGTCCATCAGTAAGTGAAAACAGTTGTGGGATCTCTGAACAGCAAGCTCTGGACATAAAAATGCTCAGATAAACCCTGCTGATCTGTGATTTTTCTCATAAGAATCTTCCTTGTGATAGCTGCTTGGAAAGCCACTCCACTGGACTCTCCCAGCTCTTCTGTCCATTTTATTTATGAACAAAGTACCCAGGGATCCTCCAACACAGCTTCACATGCATTCCTATCCCACCAGAATTGCTCACAGACTTCTTTCTCCAGATGTCCATTTGCCCTTATCCCTTCTGTGTACTTACCTGGTCACAAACTGCCAAGTGCCACACATCTCCATGGGAGCTTATTTTCCAAAGTAACACATCTGACTGCAGATTTCTCCTGTACTCAGCCTAGTTTTGTTTGAAAGCTTCCATAATTTTCCCTCCCATTTAGCCAAATCATTCCCCTCTTTCTTTGGTTTTTACACCCATTAAATTTTTGTAGCTAGATAGCACAAGCCCATTAACTCATCTCTTGGACATACTCTCCAGATTTAACCCCTAACTAGTATTTTACAGTGCCTTCCCACTGGGTTTTTTGTGCATTTCCTGGTAATACAGGTGTTTTTTTATGGTAACGACAAAAGAAGGTCCAAATATCTGCCCTTACTAGAACTATAAGTGAGGAACACTTTTTCTTAATAGAGTACAACACCTTCAGTCTCATCCTTTTTTCTTCCCAATGCCTGTACTGGTGATTTCTTCTCCCCACTCTCCCTGTGCCTGCAGGGAGTGTAGCACATTTTCTATCCTGGTCTGAAGCCATCTACTTCTTTCCCAGCACCTACAGCATAGCTGGAGGTCATGCCAAGAGTCCAGGGGGATTCACACACAAGCTGGAACCTCTGAGTTCCTCTGTGTATCACCTTTCCAGTTGCATTCTGCAGAGTTAAAGACTAAAGCGTATGGTGAAAACAGGAAAGGAATAAACAGGAAATAATCCAGCTCTGTGGGAGGGATCCAGGACAGTCCCCTAGGAAGATGCATTCAAAGGAAGCCCCAATTTCCTACCCAAAAATTAAACAGGTGGCCATGCCACACACTGTGGAAGAGCCCAGCCATTGCCAACAGGCAGTGCAGGGAACCAGAAATCCTGGCTCACAGTCTCTGCTCTCCACATGAAGCCGCTGAGTAAAACTACATAATCCACTTAAGCACAAGTCTCATTTTATGATCTCTGGGCGTAACAAGGTAGAGATCAGTGGCCTTATTGCCTATTTTTGAAAGGTGCATGGGGAAGAGCTGACTGACTGAGTTTTAAAGGGTGTTTCTTGATGCATTTGTAGCAAGGGCTCATAATTAAAATGAGGAGAGAGCAATTCGCAACACAAGAAATACATTAGGCACCATAAACACTATACTGGAATCTGCAGGACTTTACCCAGCTGGAGGTTGAATTTTAGGTAATTGATTTCCTGAAAACCTGTTCTTTGCCAAAATTACTATTTCACTGGCTGTTATAGGCAAGCAGATAATTCAGCATCTTTAGCAGATCCTTTCAGGTACATCTGTGGGCAAGGGGATCAATAGGAAATAACCACGCAGTGATGCAGGTCAGGGCTGAGCCCCAAGCAGGGGCTGTGCCATGGGGTATCACATCCCATCCCTCACATCACCAGAGCTCTTCCCGACTGACAAATCGGGGGCAGTGCTCCCGCATTTCCTTGTGTTTCAGCTGGAGGGCCGTGTCACACTCCTCGCTGCTCCTGGCCATGCAGGACACGCCAGCACAGCCTGTCGAGCCCTTCCCTCTGTGGTTCCTGGCAGCCTGATCTTCTCTGGCCTGTCTCAGAGAGGGGCTCCAAACCAAGCGAGGGCTGAGCCTGACTCAGGGTAGGGAGGGTCGGCCTGTGTCATGCCATGCTGATGATGCTGTGCTGAAGGCTCCTGGGATGACATTAAATCAGTCAGCTTCCTATTTTATTTCTCTTTCCAGGGAGAAATGTCTGGCAAGGGATAGCAAGGAGGTTTTGATGGCTGAGCATGATCTCTGCTTCCCCCTGGCATGTTCTGGCTAGCAGGTTCAGCCACCACTGGTTCCAAGGCTGGTCTGAATTTGCCCTACCCATTTTCCCTCTCCCGCCTTTTTCTTTCCCATCTGTCCATCCCTTTCCCTTCCCCTTTTCACGGCAAGCTGCGTGCTCCTAGAGAGGTTTCCATGCACACAAGACAAGCACAAGGGACTTTGAGCTTCCTGAGGTCATTGTCCAAAAGGTTCCAGCCCCTCCAAGATGCTGCAGGGAAAGTGGCCACTTCCAAAGACCAGTGCTAGCCCCTGTGCCCTGAGCTTTACTGGCCACTGGGCTTGCATGGGCAAACCCTGAATCTCCTCACAGGCAGAACACAAAGATACTTTGGCATACAACCATGATGCAAATACTGCCTTTTGAGTAGATGATTGATCTGTTTTCCCAATAGGGGTGTGTCACGTTCCAGGGGATTTCAAAAGGATCACCATTCTGCTAGGTGGCCACAATGGGCTGATTCCTCTACCCAAAAGATCACCAGCTCCTTGTTCAAAACAGTTTGTTTTTACAGAGCAGGCACTCTCAGCTTTTCATTCAGCCTGATGGAGACCCTGGTGCAGCTTCCCCCGAGTTCTCTCCAAGGCCAGCCAAAGACAGCAGGAGAGATCAGGGTGAAGAAGATGAGGCTACAGCTACATTCCTATTCCTGCCTCCTCTACCACCTCCAAAAAGCTCTTCCAAGTCTGTGGTAACCAGAGACAGAGATGACAACCTTACAGCTACACATACATACAGACATACTTACGTTAATAGCTGTATAGATACATACATATACATTTATATACATAAATAGCTATAGATACTGTAGCAATCAGCCTTGCCACCAGCATCCTTCTGTCAACAAAGACACGACTGCTTTAGTAATGAGCTCAAAGGCTACAGTAAAATATTTTGCTGCCCATACAGCCACCCCTGTACCTCAGCAGCTCTGAAGCAGGAACAAGGCTGTGTATGGGGAGCATTGACAGTGAATGAAGGAGTCTGAGACCCTGTGGCAGAGTCAAGAGCAGAACCCCAATCTGACAATTTTGCTGGCATTTAAATCACACAAACATTTCCTTCTGTTCAGCCACAGCCCAATTGTTTATTTAGCTGGTTAGCCTTGCTTTTTGCCCATGTCCTGACTCCAGAGGACTGTCTCTTGCACAAAGCAACAGCATCTCTCCAGCTTGCACTCAGCTTGCCTCATCTGTGCTGTTCTTCAGGCTGCTCTCTGTGACTGCTGATCTCAATCAGATTTACCAAATCATTTTGTAATGCTGAGTGCTCCTTGCTTGGTAACCTCACAGCTGTCTTGGTGGGAACAGATTCAGGCCCTTAATCTTTGCTGATTTACAAGCAATATTTTTCTAAGCCCAATGCAATGAACCCTGTTGAATCCTGTACCAGACACCAGGTTCTTTATAACAGAAGAAATTTCTCTCCAGTGAAAAGCAATCAGTTTGCACATAAAGTCCCCCCAAAACTTAGCTATATGTTACCATAAGGTAGATTTGGATTTCTACTCTGCCTCTACACAGGAAAAGCTGTAGTCACCTCTCTCCACCTCTACCTGCTTAGGTAACTGTTAGCACTGTCTGTGACACTTACTACATCAAGGGTGGCCATAAGACAAAACCCTAAATGCTCAGCATTCTTGCTGAAATCTGCCAAGTATTGGCACTACCAGCCACAGAGGGCCATGGCATAGATGTTGTCACTTTTTTGTGACATTTGTCATTTGTTTAGCAATGGTCTCCAAAAGCCACAGGCATAAGCCAAGGCCCCTTAGGCCTGGGGCTTTGTGGGTGCTAGAGCGTGGCATACTTTGGATTAAAACACATAAACTATGTTTTATGCACACACTGACAGATGCTGGCAGATGAGTAAAGAAACTACTACTGTTTTCAGAGGAGGAAATATATTTTCCTGCTTTTAGAAAACTTGTGCCACCTAAATCGATCACCAACAGTGCCAACTGTGTGTGAACTTTTATCAGAAAATCACAGATTCACAGAATTATTTGGGTTGGAAGAGACCTTACAGCTCATCTTGTTCCAACTCCCATGCCATGGGCAGGGACACCTTCCACTAGACCAAGGTGGTCCATTCCTCATTAGCCTGGCCTTGAACAGCTCCATCACTAAAGATATAAGAAGGGTTTGGGGAGAAGTATTGCTGACTGAATGTTACGCACAGGACTTAACCTGCCTGGGCTAACACATTCGCATCACATGTTTTTGGACTTTGATTAGTGCTGTCACATGTTCACAAGGAAGCAGAGACAGAGTAGTCACATACTGGCACAGAACTAAATGACATGTAAAAAGGATCAAGCCCCACTAGGCTGTAAACTGGGTGTCCTCTCCTGAAACCTATGGAAGTTAAAATTTTGCACACAACAGGAAAAAAAGAAAAAGGCACGTCTGCTTCATTAACATGCTTCTAGTAGTGCCATTATCTGATAGTACTAAGGAACTGTCTTTATGTAAAAACACTTCTATAATGGGTAAACAATAATCTATGTGGTAAGCTGTTTATCTATGGAGAAAGCATTTTATGTTCCAAAATTGAGTTGTGGATGCCCTATGCCTTGAAGTGTTCAAGGACCAGATTGGATAGGGCTCTGAGAAACCTGGCCTAGCAGAAGGTGTCCCTGCCCATGGCAGGGGGTTGGAACTAGATGATCCTTAAGGTCCTTTCCAACCCAAATCATTCTATGATTTTGTGATAGATTCATAACCAAAAATGTTTTTGCTGGCCTAGAAATTGGTCATTTATAACTCAAAAACCTGACCTCATCCACCAAGCAACAGGCTGTTCTGCATGCTCATCAAAAGATGTAACAGGAGGTAACAGATTGATTTCAGCACCTACCATGACAAGAGGACAACATTTAATTTCCCTGACCTCTGATAAGCCAGATTTCTTTCCCTGTCATATAATCTGCAATAAATAACCCATCAATCCTTTCACTAGGTGGCTGCTGCAGAGCTGCCCAGTTTAACATATGCACTTTTCTGTCTCTGTTGTATCATTTCACATTAGTCCACATTTAAACCACATTTTCCTTTGAAAAGCTCGCTTGGAAAAGAATCCCTCACATCTCAAAATCTACATTAGCCACCGTCACCACTGACTCATCCCCCTGCGGCAAACACAAACTTGTCCTGGATAATCCTGTCTCATCTCCCTTTCATCTCCATCACTGTGCTCCCCTGCCCTTCTTGTTAACCACTTCACTGCTGCCCTCGGAGTTAATTTTGAGTGTTAGATTGAATAGACTCTCAAAACTGGCCGGAGGGTGGCATGAATCAAAATAAAAATGTCAAAATTTAGCATTTCAGCAGAGGAAAGGAGTGTCACCACCATGCATTCACCAGCCCACTGTAGACCTACAGAATGGTTTGGGATTGGAAGGGTCCTTAAAGATGATTTAGTTCCAACACACCTGCCAAGGGCAGACACATCTTCCACCAAACCAGGTTGCTCAGAGCCCCATCCAGCCTGGCCTTGAACACTTCCAGGGATGTCACCAAAGTGAAAACCAGAAGCAGCTGCCCTAAGCACTGCTCCAGGTAGTGCACAAGGAGAGCTGTGCTTGGCTTTGACCAGGGAAAATAAACAGTCTAAACAGTCTCTCTCTCTCTTTTTTTTTTTTTTTTTTTTTTTTTTTTTTTTTTGGCCACCTTTGAGCAGCTTTCAGGACACAAACATATCAGCATTTGGGAATCCAAAACTCATTGATGCATTTCTATCATGTTTGATTTTATCAAATATTATTGTTTTATTAGAAATATAGAATGAAATATAGAATAGAAGTATAGAATGAGATAGAGAAATAGAGATATTTAACAACTTCTGAAACAAGGAAGGTACTTTTTTATCACTTGCACTTAGCAACTTTAATTTATCAGTGCTGAAAATAATCCAGGTTCCCTGGCAGGCAACCCACTGAATTTGCCTCTAAACATAATCGAATTTCATACCAAAATTAAATATGACTTGACCACTTTCATGCCTGCAACAGATGAGGAGAAAGTGGTGGATGAGCAGCTCTACCTTCCAAAGACCCCTTCAGCAGATCACTTATCTCACACTGCATCAAGGGTGGTAAAGCACTCATTTCCCTGCAGGCATCAGATGATTCCTTCAGACCCTGGAGCCCTCCCTGGGCAGAGCAAGGAGGTGGGGAGGAGTGGGGAGATGTGCTCTCCTTTTTGGAATGGGTGTAAACTGAAAAAAGCCTCCTGGCAGATGAGTACATTAGTGAAGCACAACTTACCAAGCAGGGGAGATGCTTCACTGAGACAAATTCAATGTCCCTGAACCCTCCCTGAGACTAAAGCAGCCAGCACCAGGAACAGCTGTTCACACCAAAATGTTTTCCACCTCTACCCTGGGTAACCTCTGGGTGATCACTGAATCTTGCCTTGGTGCTGAGAGGGGATGTCAAGCCCAGGTCCAGTACATTGTGCTCTACATGACTGATAAGAGACTTCCAAATTGCTTAAAGTACTAATTTGATGATAAAAATCCTAATAATATCCTGCTCCCTTCAACCTCAATACACTATAATTTTATTTAACACATTGGGTGGAGGAAAAAAAAGAAAGAAATCTCGTAGCGAGCAGGCAGCAGTGGGAATGTGGGCTAGGAAAGGATATTACAGTATCACTTTGGAGAGCACCATAAATAAATCTTCACCCGAGATGGGTGGGCAGATCAGCACAGTGCTCCACACAAAATTGCACTGCTCTACAAGACAGTGACTCATCAACTTCTCCACTTCTGATAATCATTCCAACCAGGCTTTCACTGCAGCAGGAAGAGAAGCCAGAGAAGGGAACCATCTCCGAGCCTGGCTAGAAAGCCTGGTCTGGCTGTCAGAGCAGAGAGCTGGACACACAGGTCTGGCTCCTGCCTCCTTTGATCATTTCCTGAGGGACAATGTGGATGGTGTCCAAAGGACAGTGCCTGTGGCCAAGCTCTCCAAGGCTGGGCTCCACAGTACGAGAGAGGCATGGAAATACTGGAGTGAGTCCAGCAAAGGGCCATAAGGGATGGGAATATCTGGCACAGAAGAGGCTGGGAGAGCTGGGACTGTTCAGATTTCACTAAGGAAAGGGTCAGGGAGAATCTTATCTATGTGTATCAATACTTGACAGGAGAATGCGAAGAAGACCAAGACAGACTCTTCTCAGTGGTGCCCACTCAGAGGGCAATGGGCACAAAGTGGCACACAGGAAATGCCATTTTAACATGAAGAACTTATCTACTATGAGAATGGTCACCCCTGGAACAAGTTATTCAGAGACTCTCCTTCCTTGGAGATATTGAACTTCCATCTGAATGTGACACTCAGGAACCACTGTCTAGCTGGCCCTGCTTGAGCTGGGGACTAGGTGATCTCCCAAGCTCCCTTTAAACCTCCAGGACACTGATTCCACAAGTCTTGTCCCAGTTCATTGGCTGTTCAAGATTCTTAGTATCACCTACATATGAAATTAGCTACTTAAAAGCAGATACGAGTTCAAATACCTGGTAGGCCTCGCTAAATACAAAATTCAGTGTATTTAGTGAGGTGTCCATAAGTTTCTGGGTCAAAGTCTAGTCAGCAAAACTATGGCAGTCGGGTGTGTAGAGCTCATTTTATTTCTCTCAAAATATATTAGTTCAGCATATGAATCAAAGGTTCCCAGTGAGGACCTGTGAGTCCCTGTAGGGGTGGTCTCTGGAGGCTCTCCATCTGGCAGAGACACCCTCTCAGACCATCGCTCTCCCCACTGGATTACAAATTGTCAAGGATTCCATATGAACACTTTCTATAGTGCCTATCACCATAGTAACCAGGCATTGTTCCTATGCAAAGCAACCCCCTCACTGTACATCATGGACCACTCTGATTTTCTACTGTAGTTATAGAGTGCACCAGGTATAAGATACATTCACAGAGAACCAGGTAGATTGAAGACTCCCAAGACAACCTGTTTGTTTTTGATTTATTGCCAGCTTGTGTTTGCTCCCTCCTATACAGTTCTAACATATCTCAGTTTTTTGACTCTACACTAGGAAGTTTTTGTTGTTTTTTTTATTTATTCTCCTTTACCTTTTGGCTAATGAATCTACGATCTCCTTGTAGAACTGGGGATGCCTCCTCCACTCCTTGTACTATTGTACACTGCTTTTAAACTCAGGTTTGGGTAGGACTGCAACAGGCAGAACCAAAACTTTCATCCTCCACCTCTGCAGACTCCCCCATGCAATTCCCCTGAATGAATTCTTTGGGTTGGTTTGTTGGTCTGTTTAAGTCATTTCTCTTAAGAGAAACATCACTGTTTTGTCTTTCCACAAGCCTAGACAGGTAATTGAAACTCCACAGAGCCCAGGATAAATGTGCATTCTGCAGCTTTGTTATCATTTTGTTTTCCTACTTCCACGATCTTCTGTTTGCTTAGAACAGAGACAGGGAAGCCATTTGGAGGCTTCCTATTGATTTCCAAGGCCACTGGGTTAGGCCTCCATTTCCCAATAAACTCCACACTCCAACTATCCACCTCCTCAGGCTGAGAGCAAAATCCAGTCAGCCCTTCCCCATTTGTCTTTTCCACCTTTTTCTGCCCCAAGATGACAACTTTGCAATTAGCCTGCCAACATATAAACCAGAAAAGGACATCAGCCTCTTAATTGGCAGCTTTTCTTCCTCAGAAGCAGCACTGACCCCAAGGCTCAGGAGGCTCCTGGGAGGAGCTGTGCTGTGTGGATTAAGGGGAAAGATACAACTAGGGCCAGCCACCCTATTTATAAGCATCTGCTGGCGAAATCCCAGCACTTCAGCAGAGTAATGGAGTTTTGTGTTATCCATGCTTCCCTTAAAACATCTCTTGGATGCAGCACCTTGCATTCACCATCTAGAACCAACCCACGGGGCGTTTTATAAACCAGGACTTTGGCTACAGTGAATCCTCTGAGCTCAGCTGAGGTCACACAGTTATGCCACCCCACACCAGCTGAAAACAGATTTTAGCCTGGCCTTAAAAATAATTGGTCTACTTCACACTGGCAAAATTATTTCCCTGTGATAAGAGTTGCTAGGATAACACTGAGGAGGATTACAAGAGCATAGATACATTGTGATGTTACCCGTCCATCACCTCATCATCTGGACACCTTCCATGACTACCACTGGTTATTGTTTTTTTTGAATTTTCCACACATTGTTTCCTCCCTTTTTTCTGTCTCCCTTACAGCATTTCTTCTCTCTTGCCTGCTTGCAGCTTCTACTGAATGGAGAAGGGGAATTTGACCAGACAGAAGCAGGTAACACAAACCCTGCCACTCCTGCTGCCATGCTCTTCAGCAGAAGAACAGAGTAATTAATGCCCAGGGAAAGAGAGACCTAAGAACAGCAATACCTATCACTTGCTCTGGAAATTAGAACCAGCATTTATACATGCAGAACAGCTATTTAAGGATGTTCACAGAAGCCTTATGGTTGTCTCCAAGCTCAGGAGAGTTGAAGTCATGATAAGTAAAGCACCTGGATTTCCAGGTGGGAGGATGCTAACCTAAATCCAATTTTAATACCTTACAGCTCTCTACAGTGTTTGCAGAACAATTTCTCTGTGAGAAAGCATGTACAGAATGAAATTTAGATGATGGGATAGGAAGAATTCCTCTGCAGACACTTACCTTCTGCAACTCTAAGGCCCAAACAATACTAAACCCATGGCTCCCACAAACAGCATCACTGTCTCTTGCATTCTGTAGGACCACCTTGGATCTTGCATGACATCCAAATCAGGATTATGAAAGGATAATTTTCAGTCAAATCACCCCGCCAACTCTGCTAGTTAAAGGTTCTCATTGTCAAAGGCAAGGAGGAAACAGGTAGAGAGAAGACCCAGGCAGAGAACCCACAATGAACCCCAGGGACAGCAGCACCAGGCAAGGGGAGCTGAGCCACAAGAGGACAGAGACAAGAACGTGGCACTGCCCAGGAAGGATCGTCAGGCTCTGTGCAGCACAAAGCAACCCGAGGAAAGCCAAGGAGCAGCTGCTGTTTAGCTGCAGGAAAGCACTGCAGCATCAGCTGGGTTGTCCCAAGGGATGTGGGGAAGGAGGATGAACATCCTGGTACACTGATGTTGAAGGGAGCAGTTTCATGTCACAGCTCCAGAGATAAATCCAGTTTAAAAGATTTCCATGCCTCCATCACATATTTCTGCCTGCCTGCCTCCACCCCTTTTCCTGCTACAAGATACACCACAGTTCCTCTGTTCCAGCACCCACGCTTTCAGAAGGATAAGTAAACAAACATGTTTATAAAAACAAGTCAATCACACCACATGACTTAACCATAACCTACTTACCTTTCCCTCACCTTTAAGCACAGGCATATGCATTTTTTAAGCTAGCTTTAGCTAAAAGCTAAAGCTATTAAAAGCTATATATTAAACACTAAAGCTATGTAAGTTTTCTTATATTTTATTTATTAAAATCTACCAGTTCCAGTGATCCAAGCACTGAGATCACATCCAACCAACACTGAACAGGCTAGAAGAGCAGTAAATTTCCACGTTCAGCTCTTGGTTTGGATGTCCACTGGCCTCACACCCTTTGCTTTTGAATGGTTTCTATCTAGATCATCAGCGTTTCAGACAAGGAATTTTCTCTTCACATCACCATGAAAATTGCTTGCCCTTCAGCAGGGGCACAAAGGGAAGCTCTAAATCACAGTTATGGGTCTGCAACACGAGGCCATGGCCCCCCATTGACATTCTTGTAAATGCAAGAAAGAACTTACATTATCACAGAGCAAGAGTTCAACCCATGGCAATGTTGCATTGCCACGTAGGGATCTTGCTTCTGTCTGAGGGAAAACCTTGAAAACTGAAGGAAAAGCCAAAATCAGCTGCTCATGATGGATATTTAGTGCAATCATGCTGCAGGAGCAGGAAATTTTGCAGCCTTGGATCGGGGCCTTGGGCACTGCACATTGGGAAAAGCTCTCAATTCCTGGTGAAACACATTCTAGGAAGGAATAAAGGTTTTCTCTTGGTAATTCCACACCTTCCTTCTTGTGGCTTACCACATAAGTTGGTAAAATAAGTACTGCACAGGTGGTCAGGGCATCCTATGGGAGAAGCATGAATCAAAGTGCCAGGAACTCCTGAGTGTAACTGTGCCTCCCTCCTGAAACAGAACTGAACATTCACAATGTCAGCACTCTAAGGAAACAATCTATGGGGTTTTTTTAATCTCTAGACTGGCAGAATGAAAGACTAGGAGACAGTAAGGAAAGACCAATATTAGTTGAAAGTTTTACACTTCTGACAGTGAGGGCACATGCACAAGTGGCACATTTGTGACTGCTTATGTCTCTCTGGTCTGGCTCAGTTATGGCCCCTCCCAGAGTCCAAGCACTTTGAGGCAAACATCTCCAGCCAGATGTTTCCTGGATCCCTCCACCAACTCTACACAGTGCCTCTAGGACGGATTGTGCTGCTCCTTTTTCTTCTAGGCTTATTCACTAACCTAACAGCAGCTTTATGCCCAATTAGCAAAGAAACACCTCTGCAGGGCGATGTGGTCCAGGAGTACCTCCCCTGACTTTCTGGCTTTGCACAATTTCCTGCAGTTTAGAGTTGTCCTTCAGAGCAGTTCAAAGGCCAGGGGTATGCTGAAAGTCCCTGCCCAAGGTGTTTCCAGGGTGCTCTGTGGTGGGTACAAAGTCACTGCTTCCTGGCTGGCTCCTGTGGCTGCCCCAGAAGCCCCCAGAGGTGCAGCAGAGTGGATGGAGAGGTGCAGTTTCAAAATTCCCCTTCTGCCAGGGACCCATCATCCGTGGGTCACTGACATGGTCATTACAGCTTATCAAGTCAGTGCATGCCTAAGGAGAGCTCTGAGCCACACATCCACATGGGAGTGAAATCTGCAAACAAAAACCATCTTGATGTGATTAAGGCTGAAGAGCAGTGACTGCCTTCAACCAGACTCTCCTTTTTTCCTAAGGTTTTCAAGTTACAGACAATATTTCCAAAGGGGATTTATCAAAAGGAGAGACTGATGCCTTTTAAAAACATATTGTAGGGGTATTAGAAAATCCTTATCATCACTAAGAGCATCATTCATTGGAAATGAATGTGCTTGATTCATTTTAGAAGTTGCCCACGATTAAGGATTACTATTTTTGGATCATTGCTGAGAGCACCCCAGAAACACCTGACCTGTCCACAGCACATGTGGATGTTAATTCTAAGCACAACACAATGAGACACAGTGGCAGGCAGGAGGGGGGAAAACAGCCTCTTTGAAGGGTCAGGCTTCTGCTTTAGAGACAGGGCTGGACTCCAGAAAAGCTGGAATCAGTTTCTGCCATTGAATTTCTTCATGGTGTGACCAGGAAATTTTCTGTGCCTCAGCTCCCCAGTGATCATTGAAGGCTAGAGCACTTCCCTGCCTTCTCCAGCAAAGGGGAGATGTGATCCCTGTGTCACATTTGATCAGTGTCTTAAGTGCTTATTTAGCGTCCAGATAGCTCTTCCTTGTCCTGTTTGCCACCTCTGCCATTAAGAGAGCTGCAGAAAAAGGAGGTAAGGCAAGAAGACAGCAGGTGACTTCTCAGCATCAGCTGGAGGACTCCAATTAGTGTAGGGCTAGGCCAGCAAGCACCATTATGGGAGCACAGGCAGATCAGGTGCCTCGGGTGGTCACATCTTAACATGCACATCAAGTGACTTCAGGAAAAAAGAGAAAAATAGAGAGCACACATTCAATTCTCCAGCAACTGCTCCCCACTGATGGCACAGAGCCCTGACATCTCGCTCATCAGCAAACACCTCTCAGCTGCCTGGAGCTTGCTGTCTCTCCCAGACCAGCACATGTGTGTGCACAGCAACATCCCAGCCTGTGTCATCACACCCAGGAGTGCCAGGTCACAGGCAATTTCTCATGGCATTCTTCAGCTGTGCAGGGATTTCACTCAAAAAAAAATAGATCTGGAGTTTTGCTGCCCAAGAGCTGAGATGAACAGACCTGCCCTTGTTTCATTCCCAGTTTCAAATGCTTCAGACAGAATGAAAACTGCAGTCACAGACAGGCAAAGCCTCACACCCTGCCCAAGCATTTCAGATTGGTCTGGGACACCACACTGGGCAACTTCAAGACAGCCTAACCTAGAGCCCCAAACTGCCAACAAATCTGGGCCCTGTGCAGTTTGGAAAGAGACAGCCAATGTTACAATCACTGCAGAGTGAAAGTGATTTTGTGCAGAGCAGCACTTGTGAGCAGAGTGGTATTTCCACGGCATGACATCCCTTTCCTTTCCCAGTTTGAGATCAGTATGTGCCTTGAATGTTCACAACCCAAGACATTTCCTTTCCTTTACAGTACTAAAATTCTAGATCCTGAAAGTACTAAATCCTTAATTTATATATATACATATATGTACATATACATACATACATATATAAATAAAAGCATACATTACAGAAGTATACAGCTGCCAACAAGAAATACTTCCCCCACTGAGGTCCACAAACTTAAAATGCAGACTGTCATACTCAGCTTCTGAACAGTTTTCCTTTCTGAAACAAACTGCCTTTTACTGTCTTTGTAGTTCTCTGTACTCATTACTTCACAAAAAGGATTAAAATACAAAAAGCAAACCCAGAAAGTGGCAGACAAGCTCTTCCCTTTGAGTATTAACCCTGTAAAATACACCAGTTCTAACTTATCTAACTTATCTTCTTTCCCTATGGATTAAATGGCAACATTTTACCTCAAGCCTGTAAAGAAAAACTACATGTTGCTGATCACTCTCATTTTTTCCTTATTTGCACTACCAATCACTTTTAATCATTTACCAGCAATCCTGGCTAACTGGAGAGATCCCAATTTGCTGGAGGTTAGTAAATGTGATGCCCATTTATGAGAAGGGGCAGAAGCAGGATCCAGGGAACGTCAGGCCTGTCAATCTGACTTGAGTGCCAGGGAGGATTATGGAGAAGGCCATCTGGAGTGCCATCCTGTGACACGGACAGGACAAGCAGGGGATCAGGCCCAGCCAGTGTGGGCTTGTGAAAGGCAGGTCTTGCTTGACCAACCTGATCTCCTTCCATGATCAAGTGACTGCCTGGTGGCTGAGGGAAGGGCTGTGGATGTGTCCACCTGGACTTTAGTAAAGCCTCTGACACCATTTCCCACAGCACAGTCCTGCAGAAAGTGAATTTCCATGGCTTGGATGGACATAGTCTTCACTGGGTAAAAACCTGGCTGGGTGCTCAAGCCCAGAGAATAGTGGGAAACACTACTACATCCATTTGGCAGCCACATACTATTGGTTCCTGGTCCCCAGGGCTCAGTGCTGGGGCCAGTCTTGTTTAATATCTTTATTGGTGATCTGGACGAGGGGATCAAGGGCACCTTGAGTTAGTTCACAGATGGCATCCAGCTGGACAGGAGGGTTGATGTGCTGGAGGGTAGGAAGGCTCTGTGGGAGGATGTGGCCAGGCTGGACTGATGGTATAAGGCCAGAGGGGTGAGGTTCAAGAAGAGCAAGGTCTGGGTCCTGCCCTTGTGTCCCAAGAAGCCCCTGCAGTGCTCCAGGCTTGGGCAGAGTGGCAGGAAAGCTGCCCAGCAGGAAAGGCCCTGGGGATGGTGGCTAACAGTGGCCAAAGGTGAGCCAGTGTGTGCCCAGGTGGGCAAGCAGGCCAGTGGCCTTCTGGCCTTCTGTGTCAGCAATGGTGTGGCCAGCAGGACGAGGGCAGTGATTGTCCCTCTGTGCTGGGCACTGGGGAGGCCACAGCTCAAATTCTTGGTTCAGTTTTGGGCCCATCAGGACAAGAAAGGCATTGAGGGACTGCAGCATGTCCAGAGAAGAGAACAGAGCTGGGAAGAGTCTGGAGCACAAGTCTGGTGAGGAGCAGCTGAAGGAGATGGGGTTGTCCCACCTGGAGTAAAGGAGACTCAGGAAGGACCTTCTGACTCTCTACAGCTACCTGACAGGAGGCTGTAGCTGTAGGTTGGTCTCTTCTTCCACCTAACAAGTGTCATAACAAGAGGATGTAGTCTCAGACTGTGCCGGGGAAGGTTTAGGTTGGGTATTAGGCTGGATATTATTCATTTCTTCACTGAAACAGTGGTCAGGGATGGGAAGAGACTGCCCAGGGCAATGACTGAGTCAACACCTCTGGAGGTATTTAAAAGACGTGTAGATGTGGCACTTGGGGACATGGTTTAGTGTTGGGGTTTGGCAGTTCCAGGTTGAACTCAGTGCTCTCAAAAGTCTTTTCCAACCTTAACAATTTCATGATTCTTTGATTCTACCATTCTTTTTCTCAACAAAAGGGTGATCAGACTTAATACAGCAGGTGGCACAGATGAAGCATTAGTTCATTGGGTGTCATTAGACACATCATTTTTATTGGACGCAGCTTCCTCCACCCATTCCTTAGCTCAGCTGAGCAGGCTTTTCACTGTTGCAAGCCCTGCTGTGTGCTGCCTGAATCCCTTCTTGCAGTTGCTAGCAATTATGTCCCTATGTCTAGAGGGTTAAATTGAAGGCAGAAGTCATCAGTGTGTATAAAATCTTTAAATCAGTCCTTTTGTGCAGCACTGCCTTTTGCTTGGTTGTACTGAAAATCATGTTGGCAATTTTTATGGTTTATAAGGCTTTTATGGAATTGTTTTTATTCCTCACAAATCTTCATGAACTTGATTCTGGGTGGAACTTGTCATTAACCTCTTCCCATGCTGAGAATTGAACTCGGCCCTTGTCTTTCTGTCCCTCCTCTTCACCACTGCTGAAGCTATGCCTCTGCCTTCCTTCTTCCTCTATACTCACCAAATCCCATTAATAGCTTCTTGTAATGCATGTTTTTCAAAAGCATCTTGAAAATCTAAATTAACTGTATTTGCCAGTCATCCATTATCTGCTCAGCTCTTAATCTTCCCAAAGAAACTGAGGGGTTATTAACATCAGACACATAACATTATTTGCATTCAGGTGCTGCAGCCTTCTAAGACATCACCAAAGATTAGGTGGCAGTGTGCTAAACTCTGCTTACTCCAAGTGAAAGCCCACATCTCTGTTCATGATCTTAGTAGCTACAGAAACACCAGTCAAAGGAGTAAACCCTACCTTGACTAGAAAATGTGAATTAAAGCATGTGTGATTTTACCCATAAAACCCATGGAGTTTTGCTACTTTCAACTTATATTTGTCCTGGTGTTTTACTGCCTGTTCTTTAATTTATTTTTCAGTTATTCTTTCAGCAACCAAAATAAGACTGAGAAGTCTATGATTCTTTGGATCACCCATAGTTTGTATTAAATAGATGGATACATTGGCCTCTCTCCAGTTCTCGCTAGTCAAATTATTCATCATAAATAGTATTTATTATGAATAAAGCCCCATTTTGGTTAGCAGAATGTTTGGGAACCATCCTGATTTTCTTTAAATGTATTGATTTTTTTATAAGCACTTGGCAAATAGACTTAAAGATACTTGCAAATAATTTCCTTTTACTCTTTACTTTTAATGGTTGGTTCCTAGTTGGTTCCCAGTGTCCATAATCTTTTGTAACAGTTTTATTAGAGAAGCAACAGACTACAGTGGCTAATCATTGATCAATGATAAATTGGTTTAAAATCATTTGACTTGATAAATTGAAGGCTGGAAGATATCTTCCTAAATCCTTCGGGGCTCTGGGCATACTTGTAAACAACATTAAGCTAAACACAGTGAAATCAAGAGCTCAGTCACAAAAACTCAAGTCCAGTATTTTAACTGCAGCATTATTCTGTTTCTCCAGCTGCTTTTGATGCATGGTTGTGCATTTTCCATGTGACACTGAACTGCTCAGCTCTCTCAGAACACCTTGATTTCCCCCACTGCCCTGATCTGTGGCTCTTTTCTGGGACCTGGTCCTCAGGAACCAAAGCTGCACCCAGCCAGCTTCAGCAGGGTACAAGAGAGAAGTGCCCACGATGTGTTCCCTACTGAGCAGCAGCCTTAAAATCCCAATTTGTTCCAGTGCCATATTGATTTTGGCTCCCTTTCTCGGTCTCTCTGTTGCCCTCCCCCTCTAATTATCCTATTGGCAAAGCATGAGCAAAGAAGGAAAAATTCACCAAAATAGGATCCTGGACCTGCAGCCCCAGTGTCAGGAAAGTCTTTTAGTTGCTCTGATGTGCTGCACTCACAGGGGAGACACTGTGTCAGAAACACTCTGCCTCACAGAGCTGTGCTTGTGGGAATAGTTCAATGACACTCAGAAATTAAAACTCAGAAGAGGAAAGGGATTCCCTCCCACACATCTCTTCTCACCCTGTCACCCAAACCCTTCCAATACGAACACAGCTTTGGAGAGAAGATTGATGCAAACAAGTAATTGAACTCCTCTGCAGTCTGTGTACTGCCCATGACGCCTCCCTTTCACCTTCACCATCTAGTATTTAGAGCCACCACAACCCGTCTGGAACTGGGAAGAAGGAGATGAATCAAGTGTTTATTAACCCAAGCAGGAAATGAATTTGAAAATGATGCATCTCTTGGAAGCCTGCAAAGCTTTATGAGAAGCCTGATCACTTCTGCATGAATGAAGGCAGTAGGAGGGGTCCCCACTGCAATGGAAAAGGGATCTGTAGTTTCTGGCTGCCTTGCAACAACACTCCAAGTCAGCAGCAGGAAGATTGTATTTCACATTCATTTTTATACATGAATTCACCGATAAATTGGGGACCATATTACCACCTTCGATTTATTGGTATCATAAATTTTGTGGCTGCAGAATGGAACAAAACACAACAGTTAGGGACTTCATCTTAGCAAAAGTGATGTTGTGCAGCCTCCCTCAGTACTCCCTTATGGCAAGCCACAAAAGCTGAAGGGAGAGGGGGAGAGAAAGAAATATGGAGGAAGGGGAACTACTTGGTCCTGTTTCCATGCTGTTCACTGCCCCATTAAATCTAAAATCCTTTCAGGCTCTGATTTATTGCTACTTTATGTACCCAAGTTTTCCCCTGCCTTCCAGCAGTAAAATCTTGAGGTTTCTGGTTGCACAGTTCAACAGGAGCCAGACAATCCATGCTTTTATTAGCCAATACTCAATCAGCATGTGTTAGGAGAATTTTCAGCTCACAACTAGCTCTCTGATTTACCCTGCAAGCAGATGCTCCATCTTTCACAGGACAAACAGCTGCCTGACCATTATGAGGGTTGGAGGCCACTAATCAGACCCCAGCTGGCTTGGGCTGTATCATTTTCCATTTACCCTTCTGTCAGGCAGCATGGCCCAAATCTCCAGTGCTAGTGCCTTCCACACAGTTAAAGGACACCAAATTCTCAGTGCCAACAAGTTAAAGTTGCCAGCTTTGGCCCCAAAGCATCGTCTGGGTTTGGTTTTTTGTGTCCCAGCTTGGTGGTGAGACAGTGCATGGCAGAGGGGGCTGGATCTCAGAGAGTTGGAAACAACCTGTGTCTCCAAAAGCACAGGAAGAGGTGGGCCCAGAGGTGTGAGACAAGGAACTCCCATTACCTCAACTTTCATTTTGTCAGGGAGGAAAGGGCTGCCCAGGGGCCAAGCTCTGAAGACCCTGCTCAGGTTTTACTCTTTATTTACTTACACTGTCTTCAAACTGGAAATCTAAGTAGGTATGTGGCAGGGTCAGCTCTCCTCGTGTCTCTCTCTGCTTTTGTATAAGCAAATTTATATCAGCTTAGATTTAAGATAAAACTGACATATGGTTGTCATGGGGGTTACAGCTCACACGGGGTGGTGGGTTGTTAAAAGAGTGAAATAGCACTGAGCCTTTCACTGGAGGATTTCCAATTTCTATAAACACCAGGGAACCAAACCTTCTGACACCAGGGAGGCAGTGAGCTGCTTTGGAGGGGGAGAAGAGCACCTCTAAAACCGTCAGGGCAAGTCAGGATCAGAAGTGAGAGGAAGGTACATCCGAGATAATTTTTAGCCTGGTGTTACAACCAGTCTTTCCTCTTTGGGACTGAGATGTTGGGAGAGTCCCAGTTTTCCACTGGGCACATCACCCAGGGCTTAGAGAAGACACATGGTATAAAACCTGTATCCTCACAGGAATTTTTGAACTCTTTAGGTTAGTATTCACCTCATTGAGAAGAGCTAGAATATTCCCTTCCTTCAGACAAAAAGAAGAAAACTTAGCAATTTTATGAAGAAGGAGAAGCATCAATGAAGAGAATGAAATGATGAATGGTTACAAGGCCTCTGCTATGCCAAAGAGACCTCTGCCTGATGTGAAATTGGACAGATTAGGGACCTTTTAAGATTAGATGCATTCTTCATGTTTGTAGTGAAGTCCACAGCTCAGCACAGAGCCCAGCCAGCCCCCAGCCTCCTGCCCACCCTCCAGGGAGGCCTCGGCTCTGCATTTTCAGAGCAAACAGATCAGACACCCAGCTGTGCTGGGGGTGACACCCAGTGCTATGCAGAGATCAGCAGATCCTAAAAGAGCACTGCAGGGAAAGCTGACTGACCAGCAGCACACAATCCCACCTTCTGCAGAGACTCAGTGTCCCCTGCCTGGCCGTGGCAGCACAGGCCTAGAGGACTGAGGTCGGTGTTTTGCAGTCTGACAGTGGCTCAGGGTGTCAGCATGTGAATTTCCATGGCCTAGCAGCACCTCCACCAGCAACACTTCACTGGCCTGGCCTGCATTAACCTCTTGACCTAGAAGGGACTTTTGTCTTTACTGTTATCCTCCCTCCCATCAAAACTCATTTCCCATTATTCCACGGCACTACATGGTGTCAGCAGTTCAGATCTCTCCAGGAGACATCACTGGAATTGCAGATATTGTTAAGCCACTGCTGGGTCAACTGCAACGCTGCATAACGTTTCAGTGGTGCAGAAAATGAGTCAGACATGTTGTGCTGCTATTTTGGATACGCTGCAAAGCTCCAAGGAAGTCCACCTGGGATGGAGGTTGAGAGTCTGTCCCTCGGATAAGGACATTGCCACTACCCAACCTGAGGTGCTGCCAGGTTCCCTCGCTCCAGGGAACCTCCTCTGTCAAACCCATTTACAGGAGCAAAGCACAGTGAAACATCACTTCAGAGAGCCTGCAGCTCATCTCCAGCCTGCACATCCTCGTCTTGTAGTCTGGACTAGCTTCATATTTCCATGTGGAGCTCTGGAACCTGAGACATCCTCTACCAGAGACTTCTTGTACAGAAAAATATATATACACACCTGTAGTTAGATAGATGTAGTTCCTTTTGCTAAACTGAACCCTTAGATTTACAAAGAATCATAGAACGGTGGAGGTGGGAAGGGACCTCTGCAGGTCATCCTGCCTCCCCCTCTCACAGGACCACCCAGAGCCAGCTGCCAAGTCCACTGACTTTTGAACATCTCCAAGGATGGAGACTCCACAACCCCCAGGCAGCACTTGGTCACTATCATAGTAAAAAAAGTATTTCCTGATGTTCAGATAGACCCTCCTGTGGTCCTGTCACTGGGCACCACTGAAAAGAGCCTGACTCTGTTCTCTCTGTATCCTCCCTTCTGGTATTTATACACCATGATGAGATTCTCCCTGAGCTCCCAGCTGTCTCAGCCTTCTCATAGGAGAGAAGCTCCAGTCCCTTAATCACAATTGTGGTCCTTCTCTGGACTCTCCAATATATCTGTGCCTGTCTTGTACTGAGGAGACCAAAAACAGACACAGGACCCCTGAAACTACCCAGGACTCAGGATCAGCCCCATTTGATTACCCAGCAGGGCCAAATGAGCAACTGACCCCTAAGAGACCACCATCATATCCCACTGTAAACTAGTCCTAGATCTTCCCATCTCTTCATCTCTTAGAGACAACATTACATCCTGTGGCTCACAGGCTTTGTAGAACAATTTGGTATGTGAGTCAGAGGATTAGAAAATTCTCTTGCCCCCATCCTGCAGCTTCAAGAGAAGTTGAAGTTTCTGAGCCAGATTCAGGCATCTTTGTGCTTTGCTTTTAGCAGTTTCTTAGAGTCACTTCAATTTTGCTGGCTGAGACCTTGGCTTTGTTGTGGGTACCAATTCTTGCACAGATGCTTCTTTTAAATAAAAGGGCACCCAAGACGTTGGCAAGTCTATAATTCTGTCATCTGACATTTAAATCAAAATCAATCTTTCTCTTTGCTCGTTAAACAAAGATAAACAGAAAAGTGCTACGGTTCTCCAAGTTTCTAACCTAGGTGGGAGGAGGAAAATCATGACTGTCCTTGCTTTCAGGAGCATCAGCTAACATTTCCCCCTCCAGTGCTGGCAAGCTTCCCTCTGCCCGAGGAAGCAGAGGAATGACTTTAATACTGAACCCACCCCAGAGCCACGGGTGAGGCTGAACATATGGACGGGATGCTGTTCTCACATTAGCACACACGAGGATTGAGCTCACCAAGGTCACAGAGAGCCTTAGCTCCAGCAGCCACCCCCATGCAGAGGTATTGGATGGGATACCTAAAGCACCAGGAGGAATTACAGCACAACAGGACACTGGGTGTCCTATAGGAGAGGCAAACCCTGCCCAGAGACGTTTCAGCATTAGAAGGGGTGAGGCATCCACAAGCTTCATCACAGGCACCAGTCTGTTCCTTTTTGCACTGGATTTGGTTCAAGTTTTGGTATGGGTGAAGCTATGTCTGGTTTAGACTCCTCTCATTTTGTCATGTCAGAGAAAAGCAAAAGATTTAAGACCTAGGACTGCGCAATGAAATGACAGTCACAGGACAAAAACCAATATTGCTGCCATGATGGCTGCTTTCACTTTTTCCTGTGCAGAACATTGGTAAAATGCTATTTAAACAAACCAGCTCTGTGACTTATACCACCTTTTGTGCCTGTGAAAATCATGGTACAAGGTGAGAACCAGGTTACCATGCACTAATTTTGAAAGAATTCTCCCTTGATTGCACAAAAGATGGGAAGCTGCTCACAAACATTGCACTAATCAACACCCATCAGATTTATTAGTGTCTCTGAAGGGTCTCTAATTTTGTCTCACCATGCATTTCACATTTCCCTTTTTCCTGGAATCCTAAAGCCTCCAAGAATATTACCTGTCACTCACCTCACATCTATATCCCCATAATTCATGGCTTGTTCTGTGCTTTCCTGTAACCCCAGGCAGTTCAAGGTTGAATTCTATCATAACTCTTCCCTAGTTTAAACACGTCTGACACCTTAGTGTTGGTCCCAGGTTGGTGATGTCTGAATAAAAATGTGTTCAGGCATGTTACAAAAAGGGAGGATTTGTGAAAAATACATGAAGTCTAGAACAATGATGTTTGGGGGTATGTTAATGAACTGAGCTGGTAGCAGGAGACCCCTCTGAATTCTTGTGAAATCCATGAAAATAATCATGTTATTGCAGAAGTATCTTCTCAGCAAGCACCTCTCTATTGTAAGTAACAAAACATGACACTTTACATATTCCCAGAAGTTTGAGACCCACCAATATCCTGTAGTTCTAACCCTTACCCAGACATCTGACCCTCTTGGGGTTTATAGGGATTTTCAGTATTTCTTTTTCGTGTGAAAAACGTTACAGATCCTAAACAAAAACACTGTTTCACAGAACAACCCAAATTCTCCTGCCCAAAAAGCACAGACAAACCCAAGGCAGCAGATGACAGTCTGCATAAATGTTTCCTTCCATGGAAGCACTTTTTGACATATTCTTAAAGATATTGTGGGGCCTCTGAGGCTCAGGACTAAATTTGTCTATCTCCAGAGGATCCCACAATGGGCTCCTGGCTGCTGAGGATGTCTTTGTCAAACCTACCAACACAAGCATAGGGCTGAAGGCATTCTTTAAAAGTCATTTTTAGAGGTGTTTACTGAGCAGAAATCCAGGGGAATTGACTCCAAGCAACTGGTACAAGATTTGTGCCTTAGGATCTCCAGGTGTAATTCTTACAGAGATGGACTAACCAGGTACCTCTGGCAGTAAGGAGGCTGAAAAAAAATGGCCTGAGATGCATAACACGCTAGAACTTGAGTATTTATTTATCCAAGAGTAAAATCCAGGACTAAAAATCATAGGGTCCTACTACAGATCTCAACAGTCAGCTCCACAATTAATACATGTGTCATACTTACATTATTAAGGAAAACAAATAAACTATTCTCTCCTGGTCTGTCTCTCACACATACGCTATTTCTTCTTACATGATTACAGGGAATAATCTTATTATGACATTTTGACTGAGAGCCTGCAAATCTCACAATCTCTAGTTACAGAGTGTCAGCAATTAAAAAATGGCATTCAGTTGCTCTGAATATCTTTTACACATGCTGAACAGAGAATAAAATAATTTATTTGGTTGAAGGAAGTAACTCTATGAGGGTAAACAGCCCCTTGTCTCAGCACCAGCTCTGCTCTGGACCGTGTCAGAGCTGGTCCTGCATTGGTATGGGACTCAGGGAAGCACTCAGGGAAGACAAGGATCAGGAGAATTTCTTTATGGCAGACCTTGCTCTCCATCAGCAAAAGATTTAATTCAGCTTCAAGCTTTCCCTTGGAGCTCAATTAAATCTTCGCAGCCTGAAGCAGATGAACTGCTCCATTTGCCCCAAAGCGTAGCTGTGACAACATCCTTAAAATCTTTACAGCAACTGTTCTTGAAAGAACAGACCATGTCTGGCCTCAGATTACCAGGGGGATCAGCTGTGGGCCTAATCCCTCTTTTGTACCAGCAGCCAGAGGGCTGAGACTGCAGAAGCCCCATCACAGGGGTCACCCCACAGCAGCCTGAAAAGGTACAGAGAAACCCAAGTGTGCAGTTCCTCTGGTCAGGAGCCAAGCTGGAGCTCTTCCAGAGAGCACTGTGCAGAAAGCTGGGGCAAGATGGGAGTGAGGAGCAGAATTTTGGGGGAAAGAGCAACAGACCAGCTTTGCTACTCTCACCCCAGGCAAATGACAGAGGTGGTCAGTGCTGCTGAGTACAGTCAAAACCCCAAATTCCAACCCCCTGCCCTGTCTTCAAAGGATAATTAATCCCACCTCCAAGCTGCAACAACCTCTGCCTGTGCCTGACACTGCTTGCAGCCATGCAGCCAGAGGAATGGAAGCTGGAGACATGATGGCAAAGCCACTTAAATAGAATAAATATGGTTAATATGCAAAGGAAATGGTTGGCAGGCTCCAAACAGGAGAGGCGTTCTCGTGTGGTAATTGGGCTTGGCTGCAGCTCACAGCATCACACCCAGCCTGCCTTGCTAACAGAGGCTTTGCTGGTGCAGAAATAAAGCCTTCACTTATGTGCAACACATAACAATACCCCAGGCTCATAATTCAATGGCTGATAAACCCAGCTAAGCAGGGCCTTGGAGAGAATTGTTCTGAACATCAGCTGATTTTGCCACTGGCCAATTCATCCAAATTCAAAATTATTGTGCACAATTATTGTACCAACAGCATTTCATCACTTGAGTTAACAATTAGCACTTTTGGAGGTATTTCTTCACTTCCATCATTAACAATCCTCAGCAAGGATTCGGGAAGGCAGGCAGTGAGTACTGTCACAGTTAGAGAAGGAAACAGGCAGCAGTTTTAAGCCAGTTGTCTGGAATGACCCTATAAAACAAAGGAAAGAAGGAGCTAAACTAGAAGGATTTCCATCCCAAATCTACCACTGAACCAGACTGTCAGGTCAGAGTCTGACCTTTCAGTGGGGTTTGGCTGTCCCTCTAAATGTTTATAGAGGGAAAGATAAGGGCAGGACAACACCAGTGTGGCTACTCTGGCAGTTCTGACTTCTCACATGGCTTCCAAGAGAAACCTCTTTCTTTCAGCTTCTGAGAACAAGTTTTAATTTTGCTGCAGGTGCAGGAGGCTCTTTTTATAGGGAGGGACAGATTTACTGGAGCACAGAGCAGCTCAGGCTGCCCCCAGTCTCCTTTCCTTGTCCTGCAGTCCTGAGAGAGGACCCCATGGGATGCAGCTGTAAGGCCTGCGAGGCTTCCTGAGCTTGGCAGGTAATGCCAAAAATGAAGATTATAAGGTAACAATGCATTAGTCACCCATTTGTGTAAGAAACCAGTATTGTAAATGTAAATAGGGGGATGAGGGGCTGGGGAGCGCTCTGCAGAAAGAGACTTGGGCTGGTGGCAAATGGAATGTGAGTCAGCACTGAGTCCTGGAAGCCAAAAGGTTCTTCATGGACAGGGTGGTCAGTCATGGAACAGGCTTCCCTGGGAAGTGGTCATGGCACCAACCTGTCAGAGTTCAATGAGTGTTTGGACAATGATCTTTCTCATATAGTTCAGTTTGTGATAGTCCTAAGAGGAGCAAGGAGTTGGAATCAATGGCCTTTATGAGTCCTTTTCTAATTGAGATAGCCTTGAGTTTATTCTAAGATTCTGTGTCAGTGCAGGTACTTTTAGGACCACTGATCCCATGTGTGGGACTGGTTCCTACTGAGAACTTGGGGTGGAAGTTAGAACATGACTCACTGATACTCCTAATTGAAAGAGCAAACTGCAAGATTGGTTTCAATTTCAAACATACCATATTTTCACCTGACATTGTAGTAGCACCCTTACTAGAAGAAAAAAAAAAAAAAAGAAAAATATCAAACCTCTTTGTTTGTCTTTGCTAGGATTCACTATTTAATTTCCTCTTTCCACCAAACATCGTTTTGCAGAAGATACTAAAAATTGTTTCTTATGATTATGATAAAGTAGTGGCACTTCTGAATAGTCAAATCAAAGGAGAAGAAGAAGAGAAATGAATCTGTTGATGAAAAATTGAATGATTCAGACAAGGGAATTGATTATTTAAGTCAATTCCATCAGAATGTGAATGTCACTGTTGTTCTTCAATTTTGCTTTCTTTTATTGAAAACTTATTGTCTGTAAAGCAAAAAAAAAAAATCATTATCCTAACAAAATATCAATCGAGACTTAATTCTGCATCATCCCTGTGGAATTCTTTGGTCATTTTGAACACGTTTTTTACTACAGCAAAAAAGAAGTATTTCAACATATATTTTCTCATGATTCTTGTACTAAAACCTCCTTGAGTTGGAAAAGTGTATCTGTCTAAAACATGTATTTTTCACAGTGTTTTATGCTTTATATAGTCTTCAACATGAAAAGTATTAAAACACCATTTTCTTATTCTGTTTTATTAAACATCTTTTCATCAGAATAAAATATGATTTGTACCTACACATTCAGCGAGGTACAGGAGTTGGGTTTTTTTTCACAGTCATCACACAGGCCAAGTTTAACTAGATACTGGCTAATGAACAGCACTTTTTGAAGGTAATATATTATCATGAATGAGGTCGACGCAAACTGAAAAGGCTTTACTTGGTATCATTGTCCTTTTAATCTAACACAGCATTGCTGATTATGATATTTGGATGACTTCCCCACAATCTATTTATTTCTTGTTTACATATCACTGCCTGAAAGTCTGTTAATTTTTTATCATTTACGAAAGATTTAGAAAATCTACTTTAAAGAAGAAAAAGCAAGGCGCTCCAAGTCCATCCCCACTGAGCTCCATGGTTACAGAGAGGGAGGTGGGTAAGAAATGCCAGACCAGGCAATTTCAGATCAGTCCTGCTCCAGTAGATGTTTTCCTGCAACAGATGTCAAAGCCTCTCTGATGTCCACCAGTGTTATTCTGCTGTCCAGTAGCTGCAGTGACCCCAGGGCACAGCCTTCAGGGGGCTGAACTGACATCAAAAGTAGTGGCTGAAGAACACACTCCAGCACTCAGAATTCCTCCGTAACTCCCACTGATTAGAAAAACATCATGTGCCTACTCTTTCCTCTCATGCTGATAGAGAACCTCCCGAGAGCATCTTGGACATTTGCCTTGGGTGGCACGCACAGCATGGAGCTCCAGCAGAAAATATCTGCTTGCCACATGGAACGTGCAAGTGTCCTGAGAACATTGTCACTGACAGGGTTACTCATCACAGCTTGAGCTCAGACTCCCCAGATGGTCTCACACTGGCTCCCACTCTGCCTCAAATTTAGATTAAATAAATTTACTATCAAGTGAAGAAAGTCCTCACTGGACAAGAAGAAACCACCCCAAATGCTACTCCCTGCCCATTAAAAGCATTTAAGTGACTTAAATCACACTGGGTGAGAGATTTCAAGCCTGTGCTAAAGCAGGACAGGTAGAGTCAGACTGCATAAAATGGAGAGGGAAATACCAGAAAATAAACCTTGGTAAGTACATAGTCCATTGTAAAAATCTAGCCCAGGTGCCAAAAACAAATCCAATAGAGAATCCATCAGTCTGTGCATGTCCCAGCTGAATACATAACACATTAAAAAGGAGGAAAGACTGTGTCTACGGCAAAGCAAATAGAAGCTGAGAAAGGAAAATGCCACCATTCTGAAATGGGAGCTCTTTACAAATAAATTGACACCCCCACAGCTCCCCAGCTGCACTTTGCTTTCTGTTCCCTGACGTACCAGGACTTGGCCAAGACCCTGCTGACAACATTAAGATTTCTCTCTTCTCCTTCATCTCAGCCAGGCCAATGACTCCATCTAAATGTCACTCTAATGTTAACCAAACACAGTAACACAGGCTTGGGAAATGAGTTCTGACAATGGATTAGCACCTCCTCCTATAATCCTTCACATGAAACCCATGTAATTCAAAGACCCCCTATAAAACACCAGTTGAGTGGCTGTATCATCCCTCTCCTCCACAGCACCCACTGGGCTACCCTAAAAAACCCTCAAGGCTGACCCTGCAGTCCCCACACTGCAGTGTAAATGATATTGCTATTCTCTGCAGCTCGTTTTTCTTTGTCAAAATAACCCACCCTTTTGGAGAAGAAGAGGAGTGGGATGCTAGGAGAAACTGATCCAAAATTCCCCAGCAAAACCAGAAGAAAAACACAGGCCTAATCAATCACATCCCTCAAACCTGCAGAAATCCTAACAACCCAGCCAGAAATAAGCGTTACCTAGAAACATGAGAATGCACTCCCAAGAAGTGGGAGTTTGCTTTGGCCAGGAATCCAGAGTTAATAGGAACATCCAACAGGAGGATGCACAAAAGGACTAAGCACAAGTGTCCCTCCTGCCTTCTATACCCTCCCTCCAGTGATGGCTTGAACTGAACCAGGCAGCCTAAATGACAAGTGTCTGTACCCTCTCAGCCACTGGAAAATCTCTTTTAACCTAAAGCTTCTCCTACAAGAGCCAACACCAAAAATAAAGCACAAAATTGTTTAAGATACAGTTCGAGGGGTTTGTTTCCTTTCCTGTTTTGTGTTTGGGTTTTTGTTTGGTTGGGTTTTTTTTCCTGTTATCCCAGAGTCCACAACAGATTTAACAACTGGTTGACCAGAGAGAACCTGGGACCTGGGGCTGTGGATTTTTTTGCATTGCAGGTGGTCATGGACACCTTATTATGCAAATAAACCCCAAAATAATCGAAAAAAAAATTCTACAAAGCACCCATATAGAGGGAAAATGGAGGAGGGGGCATATTTGTGCCGAAGATCAGAAAATCCTTGCTTACCTATGGCTTTGTTGGGGAGAGAAAGAGAGGGAAAAGAGGTGGAAAAAATAAGCCAAGAGGCTTTGAGAGGCTGCCGGTGCAGGCAGGGAGCTGGATGAGGGCAGGGAGAGGGATGAGGGCAGGGAGAGGGATGAGGGCAAGGAGAGAGATGAGGGCAGGGAGAGGGATGAGGGCAGGGGGAGGGATGAGGGCAAGGAGAGGGATGAGGGCAGGGGGAGGGATGAGGGCAGGGAGCGGGATGCGGGCACCGAGCGGGATGAGGGCAGGGAGAGGGATGAGGACGGGGGAGCGGGATGCCGACAGAGAGTGGGATGCGGGCACCGAGCGGGATGAGGGCAAGGGAGCGGGATGCCAGCACGGAGCGGGATGCGGGCAGGGAGCGGGATGCCAGCACGGAGCGGGATGCCAGCGTGCCTCTGGGGGGAGCTCGGGAACCGCGGTTCCCCCCCCCCACAGCGCCGTCTCCACCTCGCCGTCCCTGCCGTGAAACTCGGAAAGGAGGGGAACGCAGCCTTCTGTCCCCTTTGTCTCTTGCTCGATTAAGAAAAAAAGGCTCCTCTTCTGGAAATTCACTTCGCAGATTCAGGTATCTGCTTGACAGCGTTTTGTCAGCTTGCTTGAAATAAATAGAAAAGAGAGGGGTGAGCAAACCCCATTCAGCCCCTACAACGTTGCTCTCAACAACAGGGTCTCTTTTGGGTCGTACCAGTTGTTGCCTGTGATTGAGATCATGTACACCAGGACTAAGGCACCCCCACGGCACCCCACGGCACCCCACAGCACCCCACACACTGCCGTGAGTACCAGCAGTGACACCGAAGTTGGTGGCACATTATCCACCAGCTCCTGTGTCATCTCTCAGAGCCTCAGGAATTTTGCACGGCTTCTGAGTTAATCAGTCTCAAAATCCTCTTCCCTCATCACTCAGCACCCATCCCATCTAATTCCATCAGTACTGTCACTGAGGACTAGAGGACCGTGTCCATTTGCCTCGGTGACACAAAGTTCCTTGCACACCTCTTGCTCAGAGAAGTCTACAGGATATATGCATTAAGCATCCCCTCAAAGAATGGGGGAGGCAAATCTGTGACCCTTCTATCCCCAAAGTCCTTGCCAGTCTGTGGGATTAGCTCTGCTGGTCCTCGGTGTTAGTTAAGCTGATTTTGGGAAAAACCATGCTTCCCAAAAGCAGAGGAAAGCAGGAGGTGGTATGTTCCTCCTCCACTTCAGCCTCAGCTACAGAGGTGGCTTTTGGTTCCAGAAGTCCCCCATTCATTGTGGCACTTTCTGATGTACTTGCACCACTCTTGCACTCACACTTTCATCAAGAAAGGCAAAATTAAAAACTTAAATTACTGATGAAATACAACCAGCATGAACGTCCTGGTGAAAAAATGAGAGGTGAAATGCTCACTTGTGATTGTTTTTCCAGAGTACTCCCTGGCCCAGAAAGGGAGGATAACAAATTGAATGAGATAAGGAACTCCAAAGAAAGTCACAAGAAATTATTTCAGTGTTGGAGAGAACTGGCTAACAAGGGGAGATAATATCAGCCAATTACACATACTCTTAGACTAAATATAACCTATGCTGAGGACTTTATAGCAGCCTCTAAATATTGGAAAGATGCAAACACTTTACAGGAGACACTAAAACAACCAAGAACTGATGGAATTTATGAAATACCAAAGGCCAGCTAAAAATTAGGAGCTGTCTCCCAAATCTGGGTTTCTGCATCAGTGGAGCAATCTGTCGAGGAAAGCGATCCTTCCCAGAAAATCAAAGATTTAATTGAATGAGAGCGTAGTCTCCAGGAACAGTCTGACATCTGCGCGGATTCAGCCGGAATCAGCAGAGGAACCCTCAGACTCCGGCGTGCAGCTTCACACTAACTGCTTAACATAGCACGTTTGCAAATTGTAATGCTGCTGTTACAACTGGTGCTGTGCAGTTTTTCAGCAGCTCTGCACCAAGGCAGGAAAAAAACATCGCTCCAGCTACAAAAGGAAGCATCAGTGACAGATCCCTCGCTGAAAGCTTTTAATTTTTTTTTCTAATATTCATCCAGATGGATTCACAGTGCCTTTCTCTTGGCCCTGTGATCATCTGAAAGGGAAATGGCTGGAGACAGTTATTAGGGGTCTGAAAACTATCATGGCTGGTTAGGAGGCAGCTTTGCAGAAAAGGACCTGGAGTCCTGGTGGACAGCAAGAGAAGGAGCCAGCAGCGTGCCCTTGCAGCAGCTAGGGTTGACCACACCAGTTGCATTAGTGAGAGCATAAGGGGAAGGTCAAGGGAAGGGAGAGCTGTATACCCAGAGGTGCACTGCAAAACAGGAGGTAAAGGTGACTAATTGCAGACAGAGAAACTCAAGTTTAAGGATAGGAATATTTACAACAAACACTTGACAGGGGTAGAGAAGCTGTGCCATCTCATCTGGGTAAAAATCTGCCTTGGAGATGATCAAAATACAATTGGATAAGGCTCCAGCCTAACTCAGGGCTTGGGCTGATTGGGGGAGAGGCTTGGACTGATGCCTAACAGAGGGACCCTTCTGTCTTAAGCCATTCTGTGGTTCTACATAAGGAACTTACTCGAACCAAAACAGAGCAAAATCCGGAGCAAGTGCAGTCAGAAGCACAAAGTGGATTTAGAACTGTATCAGAAACAATCCTAAGAAATCATTGTGCTTCCCCTCCCCATAAGACTGTTAAAGACCTCAATATCCACCCAAAATCTCAGAGGCACAAATGGAAACCTAATGCCACCTTTGCGTGCTTTGAGAATCACTCTCCAAGCTGCTGCCTTCAGGACACAGCACTTCCCAGCCTAAGGATTCTGTATTGTACAAGTGGGATTTCCTCTTGTACAATACAACCTTCCAAAAAGAGCAATAATACCTACAGACATATGTACTGGAGCTTTCCTTCTTCTTTACCATAAAACAGGCACAGATGCATCAGCTTCCTACCACAGTGATCTTTAAATATGAGTGCAGCAACCAGGAAAAAGCAGGTAAGTCAACAGTTACTACCGTGTCAAAGTGAAAAACAATCCCTTCCTCAAGGTGGCATGTGCCCAAATTTGGGATTCTGATTTTGTTCAGAGGGACAGGTTTTTACTGTCCTTAGCAGAGTAAGGTCATTGTAGGGGCGAAATGAACCAGGATCTAAGCTGGCTCACCTATAACCAATAAATATGCTTCCCATGTGCTGATTGCAGGATATTACTGGAGGCAGCAGTTGTGAGGAAGAAAGCACTGCTTTATTTCCAGAACCCAGCTAAGTTTATGTGGTTGGCAAGAGGGAAAAATAGTATCACCACTGTTGCCTTGAAAACTGAGCAAACCCAGCCTAGAAGTCATTGAGGGGGAATAAACTTAGAGTTCCCAAGATGCCTTTTATAGAAGCACTTTATCATGGATAAACACACTTTGGAATGAGGCACTTTTCCCACTCCACCTTCTTTGTGTTGATGTTATGTTTCTACCACGAATAAGGAGCTTCTCACAGATTTTTTTTTTTTCTTTTTTGGTCAGTTAGAGAAGAACCAGCTTTTACTAGGTGCCCTCATTCCTACCTCACCAGGGACATTTCTGGAGTCCTTATGGCTTGAAAGCCAACCAAGAGTAAATGACTCCATAACCTGGTCCCAGCCCATCAGAGAGACAAACTGTCAGGCTCGTTCAAGTTGGCTGAGTCACAACATCATTGCTTTCATCTCCGTGATGAATATCAGGGATAAAAGAAAAAGCACTACAGTTACATTATTCCTGCTCACAGAATATTGGAAAATGTATTAAATTACTTCGCACTGGCTGAAACAGAGCATTTGGCTCCCTGGAGTTTTTTGTAATGAAGTTCCTACTTCAATAGCCATGGGTGTGTTCTGGGGGAGCCCTAATCTGCTCATCAGGTCCCACCTGCCAGCTGCCTCCCCCCGTGTCCAGGATCCCTGCCACTGGATCCACAGCTTTTAAAACAATTTCTTAGGCTTCTTTCAGAGTAGCCCTGAATTACAAGTGGTCATAAAAGGTAACTTCCTCGAGCAGATGTAATAATGATACAGATATTCAGATCACCTTCTGAGGCTGTCCAGAAGTAACAACTCTTCCAAGAGCAGTCATTGTCCTGCCTATACACATCTAAAATAAATTTGTGAGGACGGCCCTCTTTCCATCACTTGAGCTGTACAAGGCATTCACTCTTTTCTCTTTCTCTCTGCCTGCTTACATTTTACCAAAGAATGCATAACTCAGGGTGCACTTCTGAATTCCCACTGCATTTTCAGGCACATATTAAGGAGCCTTCACTCATTTTAGTAACAAAATTGACTGCACTGGGATTGTACTTAACTTTAGCTCCAGGAGTTGCTGCTTCTGCAGGGAGACACACAGGACACACAGCTGGATTCCCTTGCAGCAACAAGGACAGATATTGAATATACAGACATTTAACAGTATGGTTTAGTTAAATTCTCAGTTCAGCCCTTGCTCCCCTGCTTAGGAACACACTACTTTTGTCCTAGAGCATTCCTTTGGACCAGGATCAAATGTCAGGCTGAAAAGTACCACCATTAGACCAAATTCCATTCACAAAGGACTTGATCCCACCATCAAGCTTCCAGAACCACTCTTTCCTTCCCTATCCCTTGAACGTGTTCCTCACTTTGCATCTTACTGGGCCCTTAGCAGAGTGATAACATGAATCTCACCCAGGTCTGTCATTACTACCAGACTGGTCCCTCCACTCCTGTTCTCCTTGGAGCAATGACAGGTACAAAGCAGGACCATGCCAGAAAAAGAGACCACTATGAAAACCAAGAGAAACCCATGCAAACACCATCACAACTGTGCTGTTAAACCCAAGCAGCCACATTCTGCCACAGTCCTATTAAAGCACTGTCCATCGTCTTCATCACTCTGGAATAAAAAGTCACAGGGCAGGAAAAGCATTCTCTTACACTAGGATTAAATACTCTCAGTGTCTGTGAAACCTGAAGCCCACATTTTTCTGGGAATATTATGAATGTCTCAGGCTAGTGGCCAATTTTAGAGGCTATTGAATAGTTCAAGTAAACATTAACTGGCACTTATTTATAGCCACCTCTGTTCACCTGCTATGTGCTGTATTAACCCTTCAGCATCAGAACCCAGGTGAAAATGTTATTAAATTCATGCAATATAGGCTAAAGACCAAAAAGGCAGCTTGGGACAGTGGAGGTTTGGAAGGTTAGAAGGGGAGCAGTTAGCTTGAGATATAGTTAAAATAAAAATTTATAAAAAAAAAAAAAAAAAAAAAAAAAAAAAAAGGGTTATGCATGGGGAATAATATATTAGTGAGTGCTACAGCAAGAAAAAACAGCCTGCAGACCACAAGGCTACTTTTTATCCAAGATTGGCTCAGACCACTCTACAACTCCTGCTTTACAAACTACAGATTCTTTCCTTTGTGCTTTGTTAAGTAGGTTGATTTTTATGCTGTTTGAATCCTGACCCACAAGCCATCATAAAGAATAACTGACAACAAGCTATCTTATGGATTATTCTGCTATATGAGCTGGAGATACTATTAAATAAATGCCAATTATAGCCTGTTTGTGGCCACATGAGACACCGGGCATTCCTCTGATGCAAGAAAGATTCCACCATGCTCTCATGCAGGAGGCCACCCTTACTGCCTAGCACATAATGGGGCATTTCTGGTTCTACCTGATACCAATCAGCTGCACTATTCCAGACCAGCTGCTTCCTCACAGCTCAAAGCACTTCGTGGTGTAAGCACTAACACAGTGGAGCAATAACTTGAGATGATAATTTAGGTTGCTGCTCCTTCTTAAGTGTCTGGATTTTTACAGGCTGTCTGCCTTAATTCTCTTTTTCCCATTAAAACCTCTTTGGGGAGAATGAGCATGAATTTGTAAAAGAAAAAAAAATCCAGGAATTTGAAGAACAATAACAGGTGCATACAGAAACTGAAATAACACATTAGTTCACTGGATTTGAGTTGGGCTTTTAAATCCCCAGCCAAGCATCTATGTATTATGTGCTCCAAAAATGCAACAAAAGACAAGGAAAAGATCACTCTGAGGGCAGACTGCACATGCAGAGGAAGAAGGAGGCACTAATAACTATTATCACTTGTAGGAAACTGAGACACAGTCAAATTAAGAGTAGAAGCAGACTGGTCCTGGGGCACCGAGTATAGCAATACACATACTTTTTGCAAAATTTACAGAGTAAAACTCAAAACCTTTTCAGGGGCTTGGAAGACGTGGTTGCCATGACTGTCACAGCATTTTATTCAGATTTAAAAATCGAGAATCAGTTCTGGGAACAAAAACCATTAAAGGCTTCCTCCTCATCTGAACACCCTTCTACATCCCTGCTCCCTCCCTTCTCATCTCTCTTGCTGGATCATTGCTGATAGAATGGCTCATTTTTAACAGCAAACAGAGAAAGTGCTCATTCCCCACCTTCTCCTGCTCCAAGTAACTTCTATTTATGATCCTGGGGATGCCTAATGTGTGTTAGATGTTGAGTTGATAAAAGAGTGTTGGCTTGGCTCTGCAAACATGCCAAACTGCAGCTGTTGTGACTGGAAGAGCTCAAAAATTCACGAAAATTCAAGGAAAAAGAAATGAAACAGCAGAGGAACCAGAGGAGTGTAGGTAAGCTTACTTGAGCACCAAAGAGAGCTAGCCCCAAACATGGAGACACAGCATCTACAACTCAAACCAGCAACTGCAAGGACACGTTGATTTGTCATTATGGCAGATGGAAGCTGGGAAAGGGAACTTGTTGGGATACCCTCATTTTCCTGTATTATGCACCAGTTCTGGACCCAAGCTCACAGAGTTGTGCCACCTGTTCTAGACCTACTTAACCCCCAGGTCTGAATGAATATTGAATTTGGTTGTGCTGTTCCATCCACAGCATCTCCAAGTCTAGGAGAAGGACAAGCACACACCTTGCCCATGTCCTCAATGATCCTGTAGCTAATGTGTTCCCTAAAGAGCCTCTTTTCCCTTTTCCCTTCACATTTCCATTGCAGCTGGCCACGTGCCACGACAGGGAAAGGCAGCACAGGCAGCAGCACACGGAGGCAGCCCAGAGCCTGTGACAAATCACTGCAGAAGCAGCGCAGCCCTGAGATGCCAGTCAGCTCTGCCATCTCCAGACAAAAGCAGCAAGGAAGACAAGCACTAAGATATTTCCATTCCACTTTCTGAGTTTGCCCTGGGCACTGCAGACTTTTCATGGACTCACAGAGATTGTTCTCTCCCTTATCAGCAACAGGACTCATCTTTCCAAGCTAGTCAGGCTGGTGTGCCTTTTTCAACAACACCACCACTAAAGGAATTAACATTTCCTCTTTAAGTTTTTGAGTTAAGGTAAAAGCACTTAGTGTGAAGAGTGTGGCTGCCATCAGAAAGGGCTGTTGTGCTTCTCAAGGGGCAAAGGGGATCCTTAAAGTAGCTGAATACACACAGGCATAGCAAAAGCTTTTCAAATAACTCACACAGTGAGGTTTGGAAGGCAGCACATAAACAGGACCAGATTGAGGATCCTGGAAATGGACATCCTAAAAACAGGTGAAGGGGGCCAGCAACAAGCCTGGGATTTTCCACCCAGGAGTTGAAAAGGAAAATGTAAAGTCCAGGCAGTACAAATTTTTGCACAATTGTAAAGTCCAGGCAGTACAATCTATTTTTGAGCTGCTAAATCTGTTGCAAGCCCTGAAGCTTTTTGCCTGTAACAAAACAGAGCCAAGTATAAAAAAGGTGGAGAGGCACTGTGCTACAACACCCCAGATGAATCCCAGGGTCCTGATACATTTGGCAGAGAGGCCCCAGGAGAGGTTTGTGTCAGCACACCCAAGACAGCAGCCCTGCCATGGTCCTGCCAGGAGACACTGCTGTGCCTTCTAGCTGGCCTCTTTTCAGCACGATGAAAAGATGATGCCACATGCCAGGCAAAGCCAGTCATGTGGATGGCTAAAAGTGTCTAACACATGGGGATCACGTGGAGTGAGATGCAAAGGAGCAGCTACACTGGGGAGAATCAAGAACACAGCCAACCCTGTGCAGGGCTGACAGCGCCCCAGCCCAGAGGGCACACAATGGAACATGAGGAAATCTCCATCTCTGCAGAAGATGCTAAGGTGGGATCATATGAAGAGGAGATAAAGAGCCCTTGGCACGAGCCTTGGAGGGGGGCTGGGTGAGAGGGTGACTTTGAGCGATGTGAAAACCTGTCTGCCAGAAGTTGGACTGAGATCCACCAACTCATTCCACACAGCTCCCCAAACAGATACACTTCCTTTTCTTAGAAGCACAGATGCCTATATATATTTAAATCACTGCTCTAGTCAGGGGTTGTACTCGCTGTAAATTTTGAAACTGGGGGGAGGAAAAGACACTAAAGATTCCAGTAGATAATTTTCTTTTTTTTCTCTTATTAGATTATACCCTTGTTTAAGAACTAACTGTTCTTTTACTTGGTGTCCTTTTGGCAACCATCTCTACCTAGCAAGCCGTGGGTGTGTGCACTCCCCCAAGTTCCCCTGTACTTGCATAGCAAGTTCAGATGAAATACAGCACAGAAATTGTACTCCTGCAGTCCAGGAGCAGGAGTATTTAGAGCAATTAATCACTAAAATGAAGAAAAGGCAATGACTGGCACTGTAGAGGAAGAGAAAAAAAATGTCAACTTAGAGCACTACTGAAACGTGCTCAAAATACAGAATCCAGGGAGGAAGCAGCACGTCTGCCTCAGCATTGCCCTGTTGGCAGCTGAACATCACAGGCACTTTGGGGTTGTGCTGCTCACAATCAAAATTCCTCTCTGGGGCGGTGCGGCCACGAGAGCAGATTTGGCCGGTTCCTTCTTCCCCAAGGTAATTCAGCTCTCCCCGGTCACACCAGAAATAGTGACAGCATTTAGTGCTCCCCGAGCGTGGTTTAACCTAGAGAACAGCCCCAGCAAGGCTTGCATGGCCCTGCCCCAGGCTGAAGACAGAAGCATCAGCATATCTGCCACATATTGCAGCAGCAGCTTCCCTCCTTAGAGATCTGTTTCGAAACACCCCGAGCTGGAAGGTGTCCACAAATTCAGCTGAAGTCATTAAGAAACCTCTGAGTTTGGAAAATTAGGATTGCAGATTATTGATCGATGGCTTTAATGACATAGGTCTAGCATTTCTACATTATCTAATCCTGCTGAGGTATAACCATTCCCACAGCCAAATACCTCTACAGGTCAGAACAGCACAAAGGGTTCTATGACTCTCCCATCAGAGTTTTAACCCCAAAGTTTGCTGAAGTGTTAGTAATCATTAAAAAGAGCTGTGCTACTAATGAGGCTAATGCTAAAACCAGTGCAGAGAGCACACAGAACTTGTAGGTTCAGGCGAAACAGTGCTGGGATGCTTCAATCCTGCCTGCATTGGAGGTTTGTGAGCTGTGTGAACCTCTTATGTTGTATGAGACCATAATACAGACAGCTGTGCAAATAGCAAATAGTGCAAATAGCCTGGGGACATATGGGAGTGTGTATCTCTGGAGGCTTAAAAAATAAAATACATAGCCTCAGACTCTTTCAGAAAGGACAGTGCATCCTGCATCCAGATCCCTACAATCATACAAGGCACAAAGAAAACCCTCAGCCAAGTCCAATTACCACCAGCATCCCAGGGAAGGTCAATCAAGTTGCGACTGTTCTAAACTGCACTGGCATAGGCTGGGATGTTCTATAGCTGCAGGCTACTCTGTTTGGGGGGGATGTCTTGGAAAAAACTTTAAAGCAAACCAAGGCCAAGACTTCTATTCTGAGCAGCACAAAACCTCAAGAATTTTGCCCTTTCCTCCCTACTAACTTCTCCTTTTCCCACATCTTCAAGCTTTTCATGACCACACAACCCTGTCCCATCTTTCTCTTTTTTCATCACCCACTTCCCCATCTGCAATGCCATTTGTGCCAGCTGTGACTACAATTTTTTGGCTTCTTCAAAACACATCTCCAGGCATTTTTCCTCACAGCATCTTGGATGCAAAACATGTCCCTGAACTAACCCACAAGCCCAGTATCTTTCCTGGGATAAATTCTTCATCTGATCAGTGATGGTGGCAACTAAAAGCAATTAACAGAATATAACTGTTATTACTTTCATCTCCCTTCATCCTACTTGTTACATGCATTTGTGACCTGTCTCAAAGCAACAGAAATTTCTCTAAAGCATAGACTTACTCCTGTGTTTTACAGGTATTCATGAAGTGAAAATCAACAAGGGTCAGTATCTCATGAGAGCAGCTTTAATGTCTGTGTACAAGAGACAGTAGCCTTCATTAATACTCCACATGGTCACTTACTTCCTCAGGTGTTACAAGAGAGAAAAATTTTCCAAGGGATGTTTGTGTGACAGATAGCTGAAGAACTGGATTACCAAATTATTTGGACTTACCAGGCACCTGTACTCATTTTTTTATAAACTGTCCTGAAAGGCATCTTTTTCTCATGTTCTTCAATGACTTCACACTCTGACCAACCTGTTTTCTAAACCCATATTTGGCAGGTATGAGGTTCCTTGGCTTGGAAAGCAGCCTCCTAAGTGCAAAAGCTACTTTTGAAAACGGAGCTTTAGTTCTGTGGTCTTCTAGACACCTTTTTGAAATTACTCTGAATTTCATGCTGGTACGGAGCCCAGTGCAGCAGGGCTTGAATCCAAGGACAGGACCAATCATCATGACTGGCTCTCAGTTTCAATGAGTGGCAAATCAGAAGAAAACTGACATCAAATCCAATTGCACATATAGCTGTGCTATTGTCACTGCCAAGTGGTGAGGTACATGATTCAGCACACAGCAGTTCACCTTCTTCCCAGGTGGGTCTTACAGTCTGTGCTGAATGTGAACCACACCAGCAGCAACCCACTTCAGAGGGCTAAATCTGGCAGAGGAATGGCTGCAGTAGGTTGTGATTTTGGAGTGCAGATGCACTCTGGCACCTGGAAGGCTTCAGAAGAGAGAACACAGACACAAAGGACAAGGTGCGTGTAAGATGGGTGCCTTCACTGAGTTCCCCATGTCAGTGGCCCCCAATCTTTTTGAAGGAACCATCAGTGGTGCCAGATTTGGTGTCACTGTCTCACCTCTCCCATCCAAGGCTAAACTCCAGTCCATTCCATCACTGCCTCCCTAACCTTTCCTACTGTGTTGAAGGGCTCTTACAGCTGTGGCTCAGCTGCAATGAGCAGTAGGTGGAAAAGAGGTGGGTGATACACACAGCAGGGTGACAGCTTCTACCCTGGCACACCCTGCCATTATTGTTGTCATGGTCATGACCATGACATGACACCAGCCAAACTGCAACAGCTGGCCCCTAACTCCTACTCCTGTTGCACTGGGACCAAAGGAGAACCAGCAGCCAAAACTACACCACCTCCATACCCTGAGTGCTGTCAGCTCTCTGCCAGGCCCTTGTGTCCAACAGAGCCCCCAGACAGACCTGGAGGCCTGAGCCTTGAGACTGTGCTCAGCTCCACTCTTCCCAAACACATGCCAAGTCCCTCGTACACTGGCCATGACTACCTCCTCATCCCCAAACTTAGGAAACATTCTCAACAAATTTCCCAAATGAATGTCTTGCAGTCTCAGTGAACTGGCATCTTCTAGCAAAAATACCCAGACCTCCATCCAGCTGTGAAAAGCAGCTTTACTGATTTCAAAATGCATGTACTGTTGTCCAGCTGGATATATAGAGCAGACTGATCTGGGCACATGATTTTTCCCCTTGTTAGGACACATATTTCAGATTGGTAAGTGGACTCAGTCATCAGTCCATTCTCCCTGGCCCCTGCTTTGTTTTTTTCTAGTTATTTTAATCCTCTGCTTCAGTACAACAAAGTAAGAGAGTGGAAATTTTCCACTACCCCAGTGTCTGGTCCTGAGCTTGAAGTCTTCAGAGTGACATGAAGATGGTAGGATGCTTTACAGCTGAACAGAGATCTCTGCTCAAGCAAAGGTTGGTCCTTCATTAGAGCAGCCCACGGGTGAAATGAAAGTGTGGTGACATTAGTGAACACCCTACTAGAAGCAAAGAAAAGACTGCAGACCCACAGATGAGTCACAAAATCTGTCTGTTCCAGTGCTCTAATTACATTGCTCATCCAAGAAAAGCCTCTTTTGGAGCCATTAGGTCAGAATCTGTTCTCCCCTAGCTGTAAATCCCTCATAACTCGGTGAAGTCAATCGATTTGTATTGGTGTAAGCAAAATCAAGTACAGTGCACTTGCACAGCCTTTGATCTTTCTGTCTCTCTCTCTGAACACAAGCTCACAGAATGCCATTAAAGAGACAGGAAACCCAGGCCCCTGGGTCTCGTGCATGCTGCAGGCACTGAGCAGTGAGATCAACATCAAGCACTGCACAGAGGTGGAATAGAAGGCAGAGGAGAGACAAGAACCCTCTGTGTCCCCTTCAGGATGAAAGGCTGTGGACCTCCCAGAGGGCCTACAGGCACTTGTTGAAGGGTTGGAGTACATCACATTAAAAGAAAATAAATTATCTGTCCATCTATCAATCAATCTATGCTTCAAGTAATATTATCTTTCTAATGGAAGAGCAAACACGGGGAGGCACAGCTCCTGTGGCTCTCCAGCACACTCAGTGAGCACGCACAGCTTTGCTGATACATGGCACTAAAACTCCAGAAGACCAAAGATCACCAAAACCAAACATTTCTCCCTCAGGAAATCACCTGAATGTAGGATTCCAAACAATGGTCCATTTTGTCCTAATAGTTGTTTCCAGCTTCTTCTTCTTCTTCCAAGTCTCTACCACTGTCCTGTGCAGGAAATCTTGCCAGCCTCTCCTTGGCAAAGAGCTCTGCACTGTGAATGGAAGCAAAAGTCACCATCCAAAAGACACAGGATGTTCCCTCAATATTAAGTGTATTAGACAGGCAATCAAAGAATGACACTGAGTCACAGGAGCATTTCCTCCTGTTAAATCTCACACAACTTCTACGGAGGTGTGCTCCTCTGGTTAGGAAGAGCATCAACCACCTGCTTAAGTGTGCACACTTGACTTGCTTCCTGGATAAATAAGACTCAAGGGAACAGGAGAAGAGGAAATGCTTACAGCAGCCAAGAGCAGCTTGGCTTGAAGGAATTCAAATGGGAAGCCCACAAGAATAGCTTGAACACTACTGATTGTGTTGGAAGATGTGAAGAGTAAAGGAAGGCCGTGAGGCAAAGGCTGGAAAGCATTAGGATATTTCTCTCTCACAGATTCCCTCCAAGCAGAAGAGCAGCTAAGGAAGACAAAGCTTTTAGCATGCAGAAAGCTGAAAGACTGTCCCCTCCGCTTGGACATCCTGAATCTAACATTAGTTCTCACAAAGCGATTTCTCTCAGTGGAGATGACTCAAAAAATGTTTTCAAAGAGGTTTTTCTACTAATGTTGTAACACCAATTAATATATTAGTTTTATATACATATTTACATTTCTTTGACTCAGTCAATGCTCTTTTATGGGGGTTCAAGGGGAAAAATCTCCTCTGTTATTTAACATAAATCTCTTCCAGGCCCTGTGTCCCAGGCCTTGCATTCAATACATCATCTCCAAGTTCTGAAGTTAAGTCCCCTGGGTTCTACATTTTCCACAGCACTGAAATGTGCACAGTATGATGTAGACAAAGACAGAGATATCTGTAATGGCTAATATGGAACTGTATTGATTTTGCTGGTTATATGATGTTTGTTTACTTTTCAAGCCCTGTTTGAGAACATTTTTTATTCTTTTCGGGCTACTGACATATTTTCCATTTGCTACAGGAGCTAATATCGATGCTACACCATGTGTGTGTTAATTTGTTGGGTGAGTAGGAGGAGATGCTTCCTTCAAAATACAGGCTCTCCAGACCACATTCTGCACACATTTATCTTAGTTTAAAGTCAACAAATACACCAAAACAACCAAGTTTCACAGGATTTACAGATAAAAACTGCAATCAGAATCTGTTCCAGTCTGTCAGGATCCACCATTTTTGTCTGTTGGGAAAGCTGTGGGTGTTCTTTCCCACCCTCTGTTGTTTGAAGGGGGTGGGAACACAATACCACAAGGGAATAAAAAAGCAGCTTTACGGTGAACTGATACATGAACAGGAATTAACAGGGTGGTGGGAAGAGGATGAATCAGCCAGTCCCAGGGAAGACAAAGAAATTTTTCAGACACTACCCTGGATCTCACCCACTCAGACACAGCATCTTTTCTTGGCCCCTGTGATACATCATTTCTTCCTCTCATAAAAACCTAGTATTGCAGGATCAAGCAAACCTATGAAAATGGCCCTGCTAGGAGCAAACCAACTGATCCTGCACCCAGCCAGGGATGCACAGTCAGTCCACGAGGGCCACGTCAGCCCAAGGTATCCAGAATTGCTTCTGTGTTAATGACGTGCAGACCAGCACTGAAGTCTAGAAAATATGGAACCCAACAAAAGTTTGGGCGTCTGCACTTCCAGAATTAGGGAAGAATTCATCCAAGCTATGGAACATAGAAGAAATACGTGGTCATGATCTCTGAGGTTATTTCAACAGCAGGTATCTAAGTCACTCTTACGGTAAAAGACCCAGACTTGAAGGTCATGGAGGGGAAACAGATTTTGAAATGCAAAAATGGAGGCTCTACACAGGCTCAGTGGGTTCTTCTGGGAAAAAAAGTGCATTTGGGCTTAAATCTGTGTGGTAAATTATCTGTTCTCCCCCTGGTGCAGGCAAGTAATTCCTCTCACTTTAATGGACAATTTTATGGCTGCTAATAACATTTGTAGCTTAGATAATGACAAGGATAATCAAATCTCATGCTTGAGGGCATAAACTGATTGCTGCAGGGGTTAGCAACAAAATCGCCATTGCCATATATTGCACAGGTGTATTATGGGATAGATTTCCTTCCTCCAACGTAGAAAGGCATTGGTGTCTGCCAAGATAACAGATTGGATGATTGTCTGTGCTATGGAAATTGCTGGTTTGTATGCATGGGATTTAGGGAGAGAGGAGGAACCTCTTTGTTTCAGCACTACAGAATATGCAACCCAAAATGCCAAGTGAGTAGGGGCTGCAAGATGAATATTGATGCCTGTCCTACCAGAACAGCTCTCTTAAAGCCAAATTCAGCCTTGACCATCACGAAGTCCACTGTCAGACAGCAAATATTGCTCTACATGCAGCAGAGCATTTAGAAACATCCATTGAGTGCATAATCCCAGAAGCTGATGGTTGGGAAAAACCTCAGTATAACATTTGACCTTTTGCAGGATGCTCAGGTCCTCAGTCCATCACTTGGGGGTTACTCAACTCTGCAGGCAGCTCCTGTAGAGCAGCCCTCAGCCACCCATTCCTAGGAACACACGGCTGGAGGGGCCTCTAAAGGTAACTGAGCCCATTCAGAACTGAGGCAGGCTGAAGTATACCAAACCCATGTGCTTTGGACAATTGCTTAACCATTTCAGACAAATATGCCACTACTGGCACTCTGGAGTTTCCTTACAAATCATGTTACAGCTGTTTTCACAGCTGGTGATCAACCTATATCTGGGTATGTATGCAGAAAAAACTTATCAATGTCCTCTTTACAATTACCTTTCCCATGTTTGAAGCTGTTATTATTCCCCCCCTTCATGTATTTCATAAACAATCTCTGTCCACTTCACACTGAGTACAGGTTAATTTTTCTTTCAGCATTTTGATTTTTCTCATCCTTCCTCAAAACTCTGTGTGCCAAAAACTGCACTCAGTTTCCAGGCTGAAACCTTACCACTTTATCAGCATGATGTTGTAGTACTTGCATCTAGTCAGTTTATATCATTTTTTAATATGTGTCTTTGATATTTTCTTCTTCAGCGTAATTCTGTGCACTTGACTTTATTGAATTGCATCATATTGATTCCAGACCATTTCTCCAATCTAACAAAATCGTTTTGTATTCTGCTCCTGCCCTCGCAGTGCTAGCCACCCCTCACAATTAATGTGTGTACTCTCTGTTCTACCAGACAAGCCATTAATGGGAAACTTGAATAGTACCAGCCACAGGACAGACCCCTGTATGACTGCATATGTTATGTCCATCCAATCCAACAGAAAACCAGTGATAAATATTGCTGCATTTTTTTTATCCTATTATGAAACTATCTGGTGGCAGATTTAGCAGATCTGTGGGTTTGGATTTTCTGCCCCATTTGCACCTGCACAGTGTATGTGTTTTTCACACATGTGATAAGCCCAGTTATTGAGTTTTCTCTCAATGACTACCCCCAATCACTGTCCAACCTCTGGTCCACAGTGTGTGTCCATCCAGACTTTGCACAGCCTTGCAGTTCAACCCAGTCTAGGTTTTCTACTGCAATTATGAGAATTATACTATTATGCAATGCAATTATGCTATTATCATGCCACATATGTAATAAATGTCACAACCAACTGATGCCTCGTCCATCAGTTATCTGCTGCAATAAAACCAACCCAGAGAAGTCCAGCGTCAGTTACTCAAAGAAAAATCTGGGGTTGTTCCAGCTTGGCCCTTGTTATTCCCCTGGGTACTTTCATGCTGATTAACAGCTCGGTCAAATATCTTTCTGAAGATCAAATTTAGGTTGACTGAGCATTAACTGCCCATGTTCTCTCCTGTCCCTTTTTCAAAGATAGGCAGCATGTTTGTTTTTCCCTGCAACAGCCACTGGGAAGGCTGTTCAAACAGCAGCCATAAAAAGCTGGTGACACTGCTAACACCGAACAGTTGCTGCTTAGAGAAGAGGTTTGATTCTTATCCCGATATTCAGCTGCAGACAGAGTTGTAGGATGCACTGATAATCCCTCAGGGAAGCACGAACTTTCAGAAAAGAAAAAAGGACAAGATAAACTTACATAGATCCCAAGCAAGATCCAAGGCAAACTTCAAACAGCCCGTGTGTGTAGGGAACCATTAAAAATACAGGACAAGGCCGGTCCGTACCTGGCCCCAAGGCAGGACTGAATGCAGGGGTCATTCCTGACAGAAGCTTGTCCATCCCGTTCTGCAAGATCTAGCAAAGAGAGCCCGTGGCACCCCCCACCAACACATTTCTGTGTTTCACAAGAATCTGCTAGAAAAGTCTTTTTTTCTCTGTGGCCACTCTAATGCTCCCTCGCTGTTGTTTAACACTTCTCCTTATTCACTGTGCCACACTCAAGGTCTTCAGGAACAGACCTGGAGTTTTGATCATATTTGAAATGCTCCACAGGCTGTCAAAGAGACAATGGAAATGTTTTTTAACTCCTCATTACCCAACCTGCAGCCAGGTTCCATCCAGTTATCCAAATCAGGACCATACATGCCCAAGAGCCAGCAGCTTTCAGCATGAAATCTGTTGCTGGATACTCAGAGCCAAGGTTGCATCCCGTGCCTCTTCCCCTTCAGTAACACCAGCCTTTGCTGTGTTCCATCTTGGGAAAAGAAAAACCTCCAGAAACCTTTAAGAAGAAATCTGTGTTATACCAAAATGCCAGCAGCATATCTACATCATAAGGACACTGATTACAAACATCAGACAGCAACAGCAATGAAGCAAGTCTGAGACTTTATGAAAAATTGTCTCTGGTGCCAGCCCAGCAAGTCAAACCAGACCTGAGTGCAACTCATACAGCATAAAAAAGTACAGGAGTGGTACAAGGCCTTCTGAATGAGGATATAAAAGGGGGTGGATATGTGGGGAAAAACAAAAATTAAGCCATTCTGAATCATACTTGCTGCTTTTCACACATTAAAACGAACCTGTTGGATGTGCAGTACATTCAGTAACTTGGAGCACTGTTAATTTGCCTATGTTAGCCTACATCTCTAGGTATCAGCCTGTGCTCTTTCCTCTGACTGCCAGAGTGTACTCATTAAGGCAAACACATTGCTACTAAAGTACTAATTGTTTTGAAAAGTGCCCTTTAAATAACAGGCCTTTTACTACTAGGCAGGATGTGTTTTAAGAGCTTAAGCCTTTGTTGCCAAAAGACTGGATGGTCATTTATTTGTTTGTCAGCGAAAAACACCAGAAATTAATGAAAATGCTGATAGGTTGTCAGAACAGCAACCACCTTCTTCCTCTTCTTGGGATCTTCATTCCCACATGGAACAGCAAAAGAGGGGAGAAATTCCAAAGTAGAGAGATTGGGAAGATCACTGAATTCTCACTGTATCAATTGAAAGGTCAACTGAAGAGTTCAGGTCAAGTTACTGGGATTTCCAGGTGCTTCTGATGGCACAGATCCAGTGTTGTTCTTTTAACTATCAGTTGCCTAAAACCAGCCTCATGTCATTTCTAACACACCAAAGTAATAGTGAAAAAATATACAAAACCAGAAAGAAGAGAGAGAAGAGAAGAGAAGAGAAGAGAAGAGAAGAGAAGAGAAGAGAAGAGAAGAGAAGAGAAGAGAAGAGAAGAGAAGAGAAGAGAAGAGAAGAGAAGAGAAGAGAAGAGAAGAGAAGAGAAGAGAAGAGAAGAGAAGAGAAGAGAAGAGAAGAGAAGAGAAGAGAAGAGAAGAGAAGAGAAGAGAAGAGAAGAGAAGAGAAGAGAAGAGAAGAGAAGACCCTACACACACACACACACAAAAAAAAAAAAAAAAAAAAAAAAAAAAAAAAAAAAAAAAAGGCATATCAAAGAGTAGATCAGGAACTTTTTTAGAGGACATGTCAAAGTTATGGTAGGTAGATAACTTTAAATGTTGGAAGAGACTTTCACTCCCCGGAGTGTTGGTCTCCAGATTACCACATCCCAAAATACAGGGTTTATTTCCTCTTTGGCAGTCTGGGGCAATGCAGTTTTTTTGAAAGCTTAGTATATGTGATGATCCTGAATAATGCTGAAAGAGCATCCTTCCCCTGTTTCCAGTCCTCAGCAAAAAACACAATCTGCTTTATCCTGTAAGGAACTCTTCTAAAATTCATGGTTTACTCTGGAAGCCCAAGAAGTCCCCAAAGGCCAGAAAAAAATGTGAGCAAGCATTGAGACTTCAAGTCACCTCTGCAAGTATGAGGAGTTTTTCTGATGCAAGATTGTAATGGAGAGTTCAATCATCTTTATTTCATGAAGTGTTTTAAAATATTCTTGATGCAGTATCTTACATGGCACAACCTGCATGCAGAGCCTTGTGGTCAGGGCTCCACGTCCTTCCTGGAGCTGGAGTTCATTTTATTGCAGTACAATATTTTGTATGTATCCAGAGCAAAGTTAAATGAAGCACCAAACTGCAGATTTTTAGAAATTATTACTGCTGCAAACACTGTTTGCTCTGAGGGAAGTCAGCCTTGTTTCACTATAACAGTTCAAACTACCAACAACAGCAACTGTTCATTAGTTGAAGTAATGGAGATATATACCTTTGAAACAGGAATATTTGACACCTTTTCCTACTGTCTGGTCCTGAGAAGTTTCACATGGGTGTGAAATGCAGCAGAGTGACAAATCAAAACTAGAGTGGTTTAGGTTTGTTACAACATTTAATTTCTGACACGGTTCCCATAGCCTGTGTTGGTTTAAACATCCTCTCCAGAGGACATCAAAAGAAAAATGGGTGAAAAAGATAAAATATTCTATGTCCACCCAAAACACCCCTGTAATGAGTTAATGGTAGCACACATCAGAAATTGCTGACAATGCCAATCGTCTTAGGAGTAGATCTCTTATTTCTATCTTCCCTTCAATATGTCAAGAATATCCCTAAATTGGGAGTCTATGAGCATTTCCTTAGAGCTAATCTCCTGCACTACACAATTAGAGAGAGCTGCAGCAGGTTTCATTCATCAATCTGTGCCCTCAAGCTCTCTGTGAAATTTTTCTGCCTGGGAAGGAAGGTCCTCTTCTCTGATGGCAGAGCAAGGAGACAATCAGCTTCCCATCAGACCCTTTGTAACCCCACTACTTGCCTGCTTTTCTCTGAAGCTCTTTTTTCCTGCTGGTGCAGGGAATTGAAAGGACAAAGCAGTCTACTCCCTCCTAATCATCCTAATAAGTAACAAATACATGAGCCCTTAATAGAGAGATTCCTTTCACTGGCATGCCCTAATCACCTCCATAATGAAAGCAGTTAAAGAGGTTATTGAACCCTTTAACCAACTGATAACTGCCTAAGCCTCTTGTGGCAATTGGCCAGGTAATAATAAAAAAAATCACTGAACTCCTTAAAAAGAAAAAATTGCTAAGAAACTTTAGGGATTCTCCCCCTGAAACAGAAAAAAAAGTAAGTGCACATCTTAAAGGAAAAAAAAGCATCTTAGTGGATCAGAAGATGACAGATCAGAAGAAATTGTTAACTGTCTGGAAGTCATGAAAGTAAAGAAAACAAATAAAAGGAAAGAAAAGAACCACACACCACGAAAAAATTAGAATAGAACACCAAAATTCTTCCTCAAGATTCCTCTTTGCTCAAGTTTGAGGTATGCAGTAGGCATGTAGTTTAGCCTTTCACTTTCAATTAAAAAGATACAAAACAGTATAGATGTCAAAGTCAGCTTTATTATTAGAAAAAAGTAAATCTGAAAACACCTTTTAAAGATATTTTCCACAAGCTGGTTTGCTATAGAATATACCTCCTTTATTTGTAGTATTTTTGGCAAATAATGGCCTGGTACAAAACTATTGTGACTCAAAATATTCTCTCTGTTACTTATCATAAACTTGGAATCAGGTCTGTCTTTATGGGTTTGGAGTTTTGGGTGGGGTTTGTTTGTTGGTTTGTTTGCCAGACATTCCCTTATAGTGCAGGTGTCCATAGACACACTCACTTTAATCAAAGTGCTGTAGCTATAACACCAGCAATATCAATTTTAGTCATAGTTAATCAAGTCACAGACACCTGAGGGTATAGGTAATCTACCTAAAATCAGTAGATTCCACAGACTATAATCCTGAGAAAGAAACTAATTGTAACTATTTTACATTGCAGCAGCAGCATCCATCTTTGAATGAAGACAATGACTTCATTCAAAATTATGCAAAAAGAGAATAGGCCTGCTACACACAGCAAACATCTGTTGCAAGTCCACAGTAACCTCTCAGTTCAACTTGCAGGCATCAAGGACTCATTAGTTCTGCATCACCAGTAAGTGTCCTTGCTAGCATCTGTTAGAGGGGAAGGGGATATGTCATGTGGCCTCTAACTATATCCAGCCAAGGATCTTCAGTAAAATCCATACCAAGTGGATACCAGGTAGCCTAAAGGGCCTTTGACAGAAGACACATAGGAATAATAGAGATAATTAGCCAGAATAGCATGTGAAACTTCATGAAATAAAGCTCCAGGTTCTGCTATTACTGCATGTCAGAAGACCTAGGCTGCAGGAGCTTGCCAGTATCACCTCAAACTCCTTATGGATCTCTGTCTGTGGTTCACCTCCGCTGTTCAATCTGGCTGTAAACTCATATCAAGTCGTCTGAAAGAGAAAGAAGTGAGCAGTTTGGCAATCAGAAATAGCTTCCAACCTGTATCTTCAGAAAGTCATTTTCTCTTCTTGTCTCTAAATTGAGAATAATTTTTACACAGAGGTGTTGTGAAGATGAATCACCTAATACCAGTACAGCATTCTGAATATAAACTGCTGAGCAACTCCAGCTCGAAGCCATGAGAAAGGATTTCAGCATTCATGGGGGAATATTCTCTGGCACTGAAGGAACTGAGCACCTCAGCTCAGATGGTATTTGAGGAAACACAACAGCATCCTCAGGTGTCCTTTGTGCCAGACCAGCAGCATCTGTCCCAAAACTCATGGTGGTCAACAGAGAAGCTCTCCATTAATCAGTTTTCCTTTGGTCAAGCCTCATAGTTGTGAAGCTGTCCCAAGAAAAAGCAAAAGGTTTTTTATTATTTTTATTTGAAGCAGGCATAAACGCGTGGTCAACAGCTAAATTTCTTTCCTTATTCTTAGTCACAAACATCACAAACTCACAGTTCTGCCCTGTGAGCTCCTGCTTGCCATCCTCGTATCAGCAGGATCATTTTCTACTTCAGCTAACCTCTTTCCCAAAACACCACCACCTCCAGCTTCTAACCTTGACCGTGGGTAAACACAGATATTTCTATTCTGACACTTGCAAGGATGTATAAATGGATTTACTGGATAGAAAAATAATCAATAAGCAAAGACCATAAAGTGGAGAAAACAATTTCAAATACTTTGGGTTGGTTTTTTTCTCAAGTAAAACAAGTTAATCCAAGAACTACTAGGTCTCAAAAAATAAGGGAAACAAAGAAGATTCAAAAAATCATAGAACATACAGCTGATAAAAACTTCAAGAGGTCAGGCAGTCCATCTTCCTTCCCAAAGGCAAAAGCAGCTGCAACGTATTCATTCCTGGGAGATTTTTGTCTAATCTACTTTTAAAGCAGTCTCCTTAGGCAGTCTTTACCTGCGCACCATACTGATGGCAGGGAAGAGTTTTCTTCATGGTTAATCTAAATCTCACTTGCTTCAGGTAAAGAAAGAAGTTATGAAGAGTTAGGAGGAAGTGAAAGAACACCAAATCCTAAAAAACTACAAGACACTAATTTCTCTGGTGGTGTTACAGTAAGGAAATCTGCAGACACCTCCACCTACCTCAGTGGCCAGAGGTTTCTCAATATTTCCTCAAAATTGTTTTCCAGCTCCTATTATTACATTTGCACTGCCAATAAGCCATACTGTGGGAAGTTGCAGCTCAGCGTCATTCTGAGCTGTAATTTTTACTTGTTTATCAGTGATTTTTAAAAAGCTTTTGCTTTAGTGCCTCTAGCAGGAATCTGATGTATCACTGTAAAACCAGTTTTCAAGAACTCAAGAACTTTTTCCACACATGTGAGCAAAGCGGCCTCAAAGTCTCATCTGTTGGCAGAACACTATCCTAATTTTTTTTCCCCAGTTTTCATCAGACAAAGGATATCGTGTGAAACAATCTTGCAGACTATTCTAGTTTTGCAGGGGAGAAAAATCCTACACACACTCACTGTAGGAGACCTCCTTCTTGCTTGAGAGATACCACCTGTAGATATTCAGGTCCTCATCATCCAATATTTTCCACTAAAGCTTCAGGTGGAGTGTATGAAGAGATTTGTTACTTCAGTGTATCTGCAAGCATTTGTCTCGCCAGAAAATCTTGCTCTCTACTTTCACCTGAGTTTATTAATAATTGATTTACTTAATCTACTCTGTGCTTGTTTGGTTTTTAACAATATATGACCTTCATGGTCCTGGCAAGTCATGAATGCAGCAGTTAATTGACCAAAGCATCTGTGTCTTAATCTCTTCCCTTACATGTATTGTTCTCTTCCTTTCCTTTCTTTCTTTCCATTGCAGGTTGTCCATCTGCCATGATTCCCTACACAAACCTTTTCAATGGCTCTAAATATTACCATCCATCAAAAACCAAGAGCAGACTCAAAACAACAGAAGCTAGTCTTAAAGGAGGAGCAACAGACAAAATAATTCACCTCTGGGAACACTTCAATCTTTTCATAACCCAAATTAGAGACATCACTGTACTACAAGTTGGCTTTTTTACACCCATTTTACAGAAGGGAAAAATGATGCAGAGAAAGAACACGAAGACTCAACCACTATTGCAAAATGGATTTAAGCATGTGTTTGCCTAGTTCATTAATGCAGGTTCAAACTCCCTGTCAGGACACCATCTGCCAGAAGTATGAAATGTCCTCATCTGGATGCAGACAGTTCCTGAATGTTTGGCTACTCAGCAGCCAACCAGCTGTCAATAGGTGGATGTTCCATTCACTATTACAGGTATTGCATGACATTCTTTAAAAAAGTATTTTATCTGAATAGTTCATTCACAGCTTACAGTAGGTTCAAAACTGAAAACAAAGGCCTAAAAGCTAGAAAAAGAGACTCATAATTCACAGCACAAACTGCCTTAATTTTGCTCCCCTTACAGTCACTTCTCAAGAAAAAATAAATAAATAACAATTTTCAATCTGTTTGTTGTTTCAGTTCATTTTAGAGTGACACAAACAGCTTTCAGTTCTTTACATTCTGCACAAGCCTCCAGAAATATTCAGTGTTTACTAGAGTTTGGTGGTGTTAAATCAAGTATGACTATCACCCTTTAAGGCCTAAATGATAAAGCGATATCCATACCAGTAACACATTTTGACAGTGTTGACACCTGCTTACACAGAAGCAGTTTAATGACTCTTATAGACCTGTAGAAAAAGGCATTAAAACTTGCTAGGAGTCCTAGAAATAACCCTTTATTTTTGGAAGGTGGTGTTTTCATTCATAGCATCAAGCCTTTCTATGAACTCTGTGGCATATTCTACAGTGTATCTTGCAAAAGACAAATAACTGGATGAAGAACTTCATTAAACCACTCTTTTTCATCATTTTGACTGTGTAAGTGGAAATGGATAGGAATTCATACTAGCTTACTCTGAAACAAGAACAATCCTGAAATGAACGCAGCACCTGGTGAGAGCCAAGAAAAGCTTATTAGCTCTTTTTGATCACCTAAAAACTTTTACACGATTCAAGCGTAACTGAAACTTTGTAGAAGATGGGGCAGAAGAAGGGGAGGGGGAGAGGATTTTCTGCTAATATATTTTAAAAGCAGACTCATTGAGTGTTCTGGCACCCGTTATTGTCAACCTTTATATTGTTGTGTCAGTTAAAAAACAACAACAACAACAACAAAAAAAAAAAAAAAAAAAAACCAAAAAAAAACCCCATTGCATCTGGGGAGTAGAAAAATATGTTTTGCCAAAGGTTAAAAAAACCCAAAACTGTTTCCACATTCGTGATTAGCCCTCACTCTTTTGTTTAGTAGTCAGCTCGACAAGTGAGCAACATGCCCCCAACCACCCAACAATAAAAACCAAATACCACAGATTAAAGGAAATGAGAGACTTGACCAAATCTGCTTCACCTAACACAGGAGAGTTTCAGGTTTTCATGTCCCATCCGAACAGGTCTTTAATGATGCATGTTCACGGGAAGAAACAAGCTGCAGAGCTTGCCCGAGGAGAGGAGTCTGGAGCTGTGGCGATGGATGGGAGCCGAACCCAGCCCGAGGGCTCTGCCGGAGCTGTCCCTTCAGCACCACGGACTGGGGACACTGCCGGAGCTGTCCCTTCAGAACCACGGGCTGGGGACACTGCCATAGCTGTCCCTCCAGTACCACGGACAGGGGACACTGCCAGAGCTGTCCCTCCAGTACCACGGACAGGGGACACTGCCAGAGCTGTCCCTCCAGTACCACGGACAGGGGACACTGCCAGAGCTGTCCCTCCAGTACCACGGACTGGGGACACTGCCGGAGCTGTCCCTCCAGTACCACGGAGTCAGGACACTGCCGGAGCTGTCCCTTCAGCACCGCAGGCTGGAGACACTGCCGGAGCTGTCCCTCCAGTACCACGGAGTCAGGACACTGCCAGAGCTGTCCCTCCAATACCACGGACAGGGGACACTGCCGGAGCTGTCCCTTCAGCACCGCGGAGTCAGGACACTGCTGGAGCTGTCCCTTCAGCATCGTGGGCTGGGGACACTGCTGGAGCTGTCCCTTCAGCACCGCGGGCTGGGGACACTGCTGGAGCTGTCCCTTCAGCACCGCGGGCTGGGGACACTGCCGGAGCTGTCCCTCCAGTACCACGGACAGGGGACACTGCTGGAGCTGTCCCTCCAGTACCACGGACAGGGGACACTGCTGGAGCTGTCCCTCCAGTACCACGGAGTCAGGACACTGCCGGACTTAGACCTTGAGTACCATGGACACTGCCGTGGGTGTCCTTTCAGCACCACAGACTGGAGACATTGCCAGAGGTGTCCCTTCAACATGGTAGATTGGGGGCATTTCCAGAGTTGTCCCTTCAGCATCAGAGCTGTCAGAGCTGTCCCTTCAGCCCGATGTCTCAGGGGCAACGGGGCACCTGTTCCATGGTCTGGGGACACTGTTGGACCTGTCCCCTGGCACTGGAAGAGAAGCATAGGCCTCTTCCTGGCTACTGATGGGCCATGGCCAACCATAAACGCCTTCGATTAAATTAAAGCCACAGTAGTTGAAATCAGCACAGCAAAGAGGTAATCACTCCAGACATGTTGCTAGCACGGCAACATCATGGAGTACAATTAAGTTAGACATAAATTAGTCTGCAACCATATGCATATTGCTCAGCTCTGTGGTCCGCCAATTCCTATCACTGTTTTGTCTGAAGGGAAGTTTTGTGGAGATAGAGGTACCCTTCCAAATTAGGCAAGGTCTTTGTTCATTCTCTTTTAGAGGTCAGCCTGTGATGATATTTAAGACACACTTTTGCAGGAGTACCTACTGAGTACAGTAAGTTCACCAATGCACATCCCACTGTATGTGCTTCTGGAAGTCTGTCCAGAAGGTTTTAGAGGGAGAAAGATGTATATGAGAGCATACACACAAATTTGAAAAAATAACCAGGACAAAAGATTAATATAAACTATTTTAGATCACTTCCCTGTACAAGAAACATAGATAAGAACTCTTATTTTTCTAAGAACTTAAACAAAGAAAGTAGGGAGTGGGTCTCATCCGTGAGACAAATTAGTTTAAGATAAATAGGAAATTAAAGAAAAATCTTTCATGCTTACTTTTACAGACTAGCAGTAAATCAGATAACATCATGAAGCCACTTTAGTACTGAAGAGATGGTACAAAAAATAGAAGTGCATTTGGCAAGATGCAGAGAGCAACTATTAATAAACTTTTGAAAGACAGATCAGATATCTTCCCAGAACACAGCTTCCCAAATGAACAATTGTTACAGAATGTCTGTAACTTTGTGCATAATTTTTATTATCACTCTTCCTCCCTGTGGTTCCCTGTTGCTATACACATTTTTAAATTTAAACAATACATACATCCCAAAGCATCTCTGCCTATAGAAATGCATTCTATCCTCTGCTTGCTGAGGTACTCCAAGCTTCCCAAACAAATCCCAGCCCACTGAAGGAGAAAATGCTACAACCTCCCATGCAAGTTGTACTTGGTTTTGGGTAAAATACCATCGAAACAGCAAACTACTGTACAAACAGCCCCTTCTACCTGTACCAACACAGGCTGAGAACGCAGCAAGTATTGTAGGCAGCTCCTAGGCAGGAGTACAGGACACTGTGAGTACACAGGCGTGTGTGTGGAAAGCTTGTTACAACACAGAGAAGCACGACAGAGCAGTATTCACTCAGCACAAATAAGTGGCAAGAGACAGGCTGAGGAAGAGAGACTCAGTGGTCAAAGGAGGAAAGAGAGTTCTGACATCGTAACGAACAGCGGGAAATACAAATCATCAGCCAAAGTTGCATTCTACTTTATATTCTATAACCTGTTAATATATGCATTTGTATTAACATATCTAATAACAGAAAGGTAGAGAAAATTAATCCTTAAAAAGCCTATCTTTGTAAAGGCAAACAAGCGTTATACTGTCAGATGGTCTTTCAAAGGAAATTTTTTGCTGCCCCAGGTAGGATATAGTCAAATACAAACATAAGCAGACACTTTTCAAAGGACTGTGGACAGCATGTTCTGCTGAAAACTCAGTATCTTCAGGTGGCAGTGTGAAATTTTCTTGTAACAATCCCTACGTGGCAAAAAGTATTCTGTATTAATAAGAGAGCTACTTTCAAGTCCTGTTACATATAACACAGTATCAAACAACCACTGAATTAGAGGGGTCTTTTCAGACCTTCTGAGATATTAGAAGTTCCAGAAGAAAAATGTTATCATCTGCCTTAGCAAACCCACCTTAAAGAACAATAAATTGGCAAGAGCAAACCTGCTCATTCAGCCAAAGCCAGAGTTGTAGCACAGTTCTGTGTGCACTCAGCAGCCTCTAATCACCGTGATATTTATTTTTATGGCAGAGAAGCAAACTTTGTGACAAATGTTCAGCTTCAGCTGTGGGAAGCAGGGAAGTACAAAATGACAGCCTGTGCCTGTGTCCACTGACTGTCCCTTGACTGTCCTGTGGAAGCAGCACATCTGGCAAGCTGGGCAGCACAGATGTGACAGAGGGAATCATTTTGCCTGTCAGTCCATGTGCTCACAAAGGGGAAATGCAGACTGTGACCTGTTGTCACATCAGACGCCTCAGCTGCAATAAAAACTCCAGGAACACAATGTCAGTGCCCAGGGTTTGACCACAGCTGTGGGAACCACCACCGCTGCCCTTGCCAACACCAAAGCAAAGTTTGCAAAAGCAGGTCTTATCCACGCCTGGCTACATTAAGGGCTTTACCAGCTGATCCCGTTCCCATGTCCTCATCATTTTCATTCTCCTCCAGATGCTTTTTGTCTAAGTTTTCCCTGTGTCTCTTAAGGTGGAAGAAGGAGTGTGACAGGAGGGCCTTCTTCTTGAGGGGAGCCCCAGGAGTGTCACTCTGCTTCTTCCCTCTTGCCCCCTCTTCCTCTCCATCCAAGCCACAGCACCATGGTAGCCACCTGGCCAGTGCCAATGCCCCTAGCCAGACCAGCCTCACTCCTCTCCAGTCCCACACAAGAGACGGAGGATCCATCTCCAGGAGAAGAGGCGCGGGACACCATCAAGTCCAACAAGTGCCCAAGAAGAGCATTAAATTACGTAACACGGGAGGGAAGCAAAAAGACTCATCCAGCACAGACACCTTTGCATGCCACAGCCTCCCTGCCCCTCTCTCCTTTTTGCAGCCCGGGAAGTTTTTGCCCCGGCCCTGGCCCGACAGGCCCTCCCCGAAGGGAGTCACTCACCGATGGTCGTGATGACCGTGATGGCAAAGTAGAAGGAGCCGGCGAATTTCCACTGGACTCCGGCACGGTGCGGCTCGGACTGCATGATCACCAACTCCAGCTGCCGGTAGTCCTCGCTGGTGATGTTGTACTTTCCTTTGAGCCGGATCTCCTCGGCTTTGAGTTTCTCCTCCTCCCGCATCTCGTTGTCGGACTCCAGGGCATCAAAGACGGCAGCCCCGACCAGCAGGTATGTGAACGTGCAGATGATGAGGGACAGGGTCCGCACGTTCTGCCTCTTCATGGCCGCCAGCAAGGGGCGAGTGAGGGGACCATGTCCCCCCCTGGCCGCCCGGGGTTCCGACAGGCCGCAGCAGCTACAGCAGGGGAGCAGCTGCCGGGGGGGCCGGCGGCGCCCGCCGCCGCTGCCGCTGCTCCGGGGCAGCTTGTGCTGCGGCGGCGGTCGCTCCCCGCCCGCCTGCTCGGGCTCCTGGGAAGAAGAGAGGCACAGGAGGCTGCTGGAGCGCCTGGACCAGGTGCCTTGAAGCCGGGAAACTCTGCGCAGGACCTGCCCAAACCAAGCCGTCCCAGTGCGCAGGGCCATCCAGGGCACCCCCCGCTCTTCCCCAGCACCGAGGCCAGGGGCAGGGGGTCCCCGCCGAGGGGCCGACGGCCCCGGCACGGAGTCCTGCGGCGGGCGGGTCCCCCCGCGAAGTTGTCGCGGCGGGCGGGGAAGGGTCGCCCGCAGCCCGGGCGGGGCACGGCGGGGAGGCGGAGGCCGCCGCCGTCCCAAGTTTCTTCAGGCGGAGCGGCGGGGCCGGGGGGAGCCGGGCGGCGGCAGCGCGCCCATCCGCGGAGGAGGAGCGGGGAGAGAGGCGGAGGGCTCCCGGGCTCCGGCCGTCGGGGACCCGACCCGCCCCGGCCCCGGCTGCCTGCGGGAGCGCCGGTCGGGAGGGTCGGGACGGGCTGGGCGCTCTATTCCTTCCGCCGCGGTGCGCGGAGGGCGGCGGGGAGCCGGGCAGCTGCTGCCTCTGCTGCCTCTGCTGCCTCTGCTGCTGCTGCTGCTGCAGGTGGCCGCGGCGTGGGCAGCGGAGCGGCGTCCGGCGCGGCGAGGGCGGCGGCGGCGGTGTCAGGCGGCGGGCGCGGGGCCGGGGGCAGCATCCCCGGGCACGCCGGGCCGCGCCGCCGCTCCGGCGGGAGGCGGGGGCGCCGGGCCGGCGGCGTGGCCCTGGCGGCGGGAGCCGGCGCCCCGCGAGCGGGAGGAGCGGCGCGGAGCCGCCCCGGCCGGCGGGCGGGGAGGCGGCGGCGGCAGCCGCGGACCGAGCACCTGCCCGGGGCAGCGGCGGGGCGGGACGGCAGCGGGCGCTGGCTCCGGCCGCCGGCTGCCGGGAGGAGCGGAGAATCGCCGGCGGCTTCCCCAGGGAGCGAGTGAGGGCAGCTCGGCCCCAGGCGGACACAAAGGCGGAGGCGAGAAGAAAAATAAGACCCCCCAAAAAATTAAAAAAAAAAAAAAAAAAAAAAAAAAAAAAAAAAGAAAAAGAGGTAAAAAGGAGGGGAAAATGAACGGGTACTTTCACGGCTGCTGCCCCGGCAGTCGGGGCGGGGGCTGCTTTATTTAGGATGGTTTTAGAACAAAGCCGTTAAGAAAAAGAGCAACCGTCCCCCTCCTCCTTCTCCCGGGCTCTTGACATCATCTCGGGGAGAAACGAGCCCGCGCCCCGCAGCCATCGCCTGCGCGTGTGTGTGAGAGAGCGTGTGTGTGTGCGGGCGTGTGTGTGTGTGCCCGTGCCCGTGCCCGTGCCCGCTCCGGCGCGGGAGGCGGGATGCGGGAGGCGGGATGCGGAGCCCGCCCCGGCCCGCCGCGGGGAGCGCCTTAACCCTCTGTGCGCCGCCCCGGCAGGGAGCGGCCGCGGAGCTCCCCCGGTGCGGCTGCGGCTCCCGCCTCCCTCCCCGGGCTCGGCCACGCCCCGGCCGCCGAGCGGGGCTGGGCGGCGGCGGGGCGGGCTTGTGTCCCCGCAGGGACAGCCCGGAGCAGTTCCCACTCTCGAGCCGAGCCGCGCGTAGCGGCCGGGACGGGTTTGTGCCCTCTCCGCCTGCCCGGGGGACAGCGGCTCCGCCGCCCCGCTCTGAGCTCCACCGCACCGCGGCTCCCGCACCGCGGCTCCCGCACCGCCGCCCCTCCACAGAGCGCCACCGACACACACAGGCAGAGCCCTGCGCGCCCCGAGCTTCGCACACCGCCGCCCTACACTCCACCGAGCAGGCACACACACAGCCCGACACACCCCGAGCGTCACACGGCGTGGCCCCCGCGCACACCTGCACAGCCCGACACACGCCAAGGATCACACCCCGCAGTCACACACACCGCAGTCACTCCCCACACCTGCAAAGCTTGTGCTGACACTCCAGGCACACAGAGATACACACACACTGACCTCGACACACCACAGCCCCACACATCAAAACTCACTCAGGTCCCCAGCCAAATGTGCCACAGCATCACAAGCTCCAAAACCTGCCAACACCACAGCCCTCCAGGCAGCAAAGCCCCTTCCCCAGCCTCAGCATATCCCCCAAGCACAGACATGCACTCAGAGCCCGTCACAGGGGTGGAACTGGATGATCTTTAATGTTCCTTCCAACTGAAACCATGATGTGATTCTATGCTCATTGATGCAACCTACATACAAGCAGCAAAATGTTCCCAGTGGTTCAGAGGAGCCAGCCCAGCTCCACAGGGTCCATGCCCAGCCCCACGGCTCCTGAGCCTACACCCTATGGGGGCTGCAATCCCTCAGGTCCTCTAGCCACATCCTGCCTCTCATCAGGCATCAGGCTTCCAGCAGCAGGTGTTACCACAGGAGCCTGAGGCTGCTTTTATGTACTCCCTGAAACAAGGCTGTCCCTCCTGGTGTTGCCTTGCCCATAATTGTAGGCATCCTCCTGTGTTAGAGCTGGGATTTTCAGCCTTGCTCAGTGAAAGCTGAGCTGGTCCTGATTTCTCTGAGCCTCGGGCTACATTCCCTTGGTTTAGGTCTTTCTCAAATCCTAGGACCTAGGGCCCATTGCTGTAACTGTCCATCCATAAATCAGCTCTGTCTGTCTCACTCCTGGCTGTACATTATCTAAAGCCTTTGGATACCCTTCCTGAGACATGAGGGGTCAAAGGGAACCCAGTGCCCTGTAGGTGAATCAGATCAGAAGTCAATCTCCAAGACTGAAGACCTCTGAAAGGTGCACCCCAAGCTGAGTGGATCACAAGGCCCTTTGGGAAACTATTGGGTGCAGGGAGGAGGAAGAATTTGTTTCATCAATTCAGCAAACAAGAGTTCACCCAGGGCAAATTCTGAATCACATCACCTGAGTGTTACCAGAATTGTTACAGGACCACATGGAGCGTGGTCTTACCTGCCAAAAGACACGTGTGCAGATCAGCAGCAGTGGGAAGGAGGGGAAAGGTGGAGGAAAGAGGAAATATCTGGTTTCGATCAACTCCCTAAATATAGAAGTCTGATTACCTTTGCCCATTTCTGATTCCTCAAGGGAGAGCAGGAGAAGAGGAATCTATAAATAGTTTGCAACACAGAGAATCCTATAGCAAAGTTGCTGGGAAAGATCAATAGCATGATTCAAGGAGGGCTCCAAATTACATCTCAGGGGAGGGAGGTGCTGAACAGAATTGATAAATGAGTTGCAAATGCTGTGTGTGTTGTGTGTATCTAATTAACAGAGGGTGACTGGGATCAATAGCAAGGAGGGAGATGGTCTAAAAATAGGACTCAGGCAGGGACTGCAACCTGCGGGCAACAGCTTGGATGGAAGTGTCCCCTGGAGTAATTAACCTTTAGCTGAAAGTGATGGTTAACATGAGGCCCATGTGGGGCCTGAGGGGAGCTGGGAAGGGATGAGGACTCCTTTGGCCTTAGGACACAGAGCAGTGTGACATTGTGGGGGTACAGGCAGGGCTGTGAGCTCAGAGCCTTCCTTTGGCCAGGCGACAGTGACAAGATGTTGATTGGTGTGGTGCTTTCTGGAGAAATATCTGAATATTAACATTTTACTGGGCTTTTGGAACAGAAAATACATGCTGTTCTGTGTACTCACAAATGTTTCAACATTGCTTAGAGAAAAGTAGCAGTCATTTTTTTAAACATCTATTTACTTCCCTAAGAATCTGTGGTTTTCTTTTTTGCTGACCCTGTTACCGAGGAAGTACCCACTACTCTTTTCTCAACCAGACTCAACACCATATAAATATAAATACAAAATTTGAGCCACAGAGAAAATAACTTGCAAAGAGGAGTGTCCTTCAATCCTTCCATCTACAACAGAGCTGTCAGGCAAACTCCAAGGGAGAAGGATTGACATTGGGCAGGATGGTCTGTGACTCAGCTTCCAGCTCTGCTGAAGTGGCAGGCTTCAGACTAGTGAAAGGCAGAGACACACCCAGGAACAGAAAGTTCATCTGCAAACTGAGTGCAGGATTTGGACCTGGGGTGTACAGCATGATGAAAGGAAACTGTAAAGATGAAGAATCTAGAAAATATCTCTGTCAGGAAAGGATTGGTGGGGTAAGTGGTGAGTGAAGAGCTTTTCTTTAATATAGACAGAAGTGACTAAAAATTCCTGGACAATAGTTTTCTTCATAAGATTTTTTAAAAATAAAGTATTTTATTCTGCTATAGATGGAGCTACCAAAGGAGCAAACCATGTTTAGTCACCAAAAGGAAATTTAACTCAAAGGGACAACACATAACTTAGCTCTTCTTGGGTTAAGTCTAACTTGTGGGAGAGGGCACAGGCTCGAAGACAGCTCTGAGGTGTGCAGTGGGTGCCCTGGCTGCTGACAGCTCTGCTAACCCAAAGTTGCACCTCCTGTCTCCACAAAAAGCCAAGTGGAATTTGAAATTTCCCACGTTTTAGGTAAGAGCATGCAGGTTCTGTTGTGTCACAGCAGCTCTCCTATTTTACCTTGAGTTCACTCTGCAACAAAGGCAAGAGCCAGCAGCAAGGCACCTGGATTGTGAGTTGTTCTCCAGTCCATCCTTTGGACCTGACAGAGGTTCTCCTTGAGAGAAATCTAATGTTTCTCTGTGCAAGAAGGGGCTGAGAGCTGCCAATCCATGAGCCATCTTCCAGATGAACCACAGGAGTCACAACAAACCAGAAAAGGAAAAAAGCCCCCCAAACAAGAAAAATAACTGAAAAATATGATCAGCACTAGAAAGAAGACCTAACCTGTTTATTTTCAACACAGTGTTATTAAGAAACAATTTTCTTTCTCTGAAAATGGTGGCATAAAGGTGACCAGAACAGCAGTTCTGATTCATTCCAATGTTCATTGAGCCCAGAAGCCCCTCCATCCACAGAGGCTGTACAGGTACAAGGGAGAAATGCAAATGGAACAAGTAGGTGCCATTCTTTTTCGTCACCTTAAATACTTTCCCAGCCTCAGACTATCTTAAATCAGTGGATTTTCTGGTTCTCAGTGAATTGCTCTATCCAGTGACTCATGACAGATCTTTCTCCCAAGCACTTGTCCTCTCTCTTCCTGAACTCAGTTGACATTTTTTACCTCCTCAGCAAAAATTCAAGCTAAGGGCGGGTTGGATGGGGCTCTGAGCAACCTGGTCTCATTGAAGATGTCCCTGCCCATCAAAAAGGCTGGAATGAGATGATCTTCAAGGTCACCTTCCAATCCAAACTATTCTATGAGTCTATGATTCTATGATTCTATGATTCTATGATTCTATGATTCTGTGAAAAATTCTCATACTTCCCGGAGATGAATGGATCAATAGATCTGTTATTCAGAGCAGGAAGAGCATGCCTTTTCATCTGTTTTAACCAAGCTTCCTTCAGTGGTCTCCAGCCCCTGGGCTGGATGAGAAAACACATTGCAATTTCCCTATGTCATCAGGGCTTGGTAAGGGCTTTGAAGTTCGAGAAGGTAGCCCTATTTTTAGCCACTCTTCCCAGTGCAGGGGCAAAAAATGACATCTCCATGTGACTCTGCCATCTCTGCTAAGGAGGAGGGTAAGGTAAGAGGAAGAGGGCTCACATGTACAGGTGAACAAGGCAGAGGTGTAGCCCTGGTTCACTTTGCCCTATAAAATGTCTCTGGCCCTTTGGGGGATAGCTTTGAATTACTACTATGAAAGAGTCAGTGCATTGAATTTTGCTATGTGTGTTCTTTTAAGTGATAGTTCATGGAAAATGGTCACACCACACTACACTACACACTACAAGGAGTAGTTGTTGCCATGCTGTTTACATGAGAGGAGGGCTGCAAACATGTAGCAATTCCAAGACATAGTGAGACTGGCAATACTTAAGAAAGACACTGCAATTTCAGTCATTGAGAATCACCAGAGGTCCCCCATAAAAATTCTTCCCTGCAAACTGCAAAATTCATTCATTAAATGATCAGGCCATGAATTAAGTCTGTCCTTTACAATGCAGCTGCAGCAGTGAAGCACACGTTGCAATTTTAAGAGCTGGGAAGTGGCTCAGTTAAAAATGCAATGCCTGGCTCAAAGCCTGTCATAGCCTTATCTATCTGTCCTGGTGGCCTTTGGATCAGGCTGTTATCAGGAATACAAAGATGATGATGACAAGGATTAGTGACTGGACTGTAGGGAGTCAGACTTCCCTTTGGTTTCACAGGCTCTGTTCATGTGCTTTGCTCCTGCCAGCTGTGTGCATTTGCACAGTCACTCAAGTGTTTGTGGACCTCGGGCTCAGTCGACTGAGTGCAAGAGGAGGCTGAGCTCGGGTTACTGGGTGAGTGCACCTGTGTCCTTAGAGCAGCAGCTCAGGAAAATGATGGAGGAGGGAACCTTCCCTGTGCAGGTCTCCTTTTATTCTTTGTACCTTCTTCCCATTGATGATCAAAGGAGTGCAGCCTCTGTTGGATACACTCGGGCAGGACTCGCACGATCCAGCAGCGTTCCTTCTGTCAGGAAGTGTTTGTGCAGAAGCAGGTGGAGCAGGGGACTGGTGCTTTAATTCTTGCCTCCATCCCCCTGTGCCTGCAACATGACAGTCCTCTTGAAAGTAATCAGCAGTGACAGAAAACATGCACGAGGAGTCTCATTGACTTAGGGAGAGGGTGCTTGTGTGAAGCAACTTCACACGTGGGAGAAAAAAAAGAACAGGATCAGACCTACGCTTCGTATTTTTCCCACACTCGTTTCTTTTCACAGGGAATTCACTAATATTAAATCCACCTAGGTGGCAGGAATGTGAGCATCTGGTCCAACCTAAATAGTCTCTTCTGTTCTATTTTTATCCTCATGTATCATTTTTATTCTGCAGAGCCTGTGCGTGGCAGAAAGGGTGAGTTCACTTCTCAGTGTACAAGCCAAAGGTCTCTTCCAGAGCTGCTGTGAGGGATTTGGAAGATATTTCACCCAAGCACAGATTTTATATATAGGCACAAAGCTTTCATTAAACATGAGCAGCCAGGGGGGCAGCATCAGTCACTGATGGTAATGTATGCACGTCTTGTAGGCACACTATAGAGGAGTGAGCTGCTTGGAGAAATTAATGCAGCAAAGGTGTTGGATATGGATGCATTTGTTACTGAAGTGACTCCATCTGCTTCCTGAGCCACTGTGACTTCCAGGTCTATTTGTAGATTACCAAATGCTCGCAGTGTGACTGTCACTTTTGCATTTACTGCAGCTGATGCCTCAATGTGATATTTAATGCATGTTTTAAATGAATAATTCCCATACCAAACCTGCCCCTGATTAAGAATAAGCCTTTGAGGAAAGCCCTTGCAAGGTAGAAAGGAAGATCCCTAAACAAATACAGCCCTCACCATCATCCCCAGAGGTAACTGAGCTGCAAAGATGCAGAGCTCTGGGAGAGACATCTTCCTGCAGCAATGGGTACTGTGTTTTGGTGCAACAATTTCTGAATGAATTGGTGGGAAATGTGCATTTCATTAAAATCACCACTGAAAAAGGAAAGCAATTGCTGAGGGGGCTTGCTGGCTAGTGCAATAAGCTGCAACTGTTACTAATGCAATGCCACAGTAAAGGCAAAATAGGAACTGTCATGAATATTTGCTGTGGAATTGTCCTTTTCTGTCCAGAAAAAAAAATCACAGAATATTTAGAATACTGCTGAATGGCTGAATGAAATGTGAATGAAATGTTCTGGTTTATCTTACTTCTCTCTTTGATTGCTTGAGCAGCAGTATCCATCTTTTATCTCCTTGGAATTAATGGTTGATGTGTACTCATCCTTTTTATTTGGAAGAGATTGAGTGGGGTCTTCCACACTTCCTTCTATTTTTATTTTTTTTCCTATTTGGGGACACATGAATACACTCACCCTTCTGTTACCTCCATAATTTTCACAGTGCATTTTGTTCTAATGTATTTTTTCTGACCTCTACTCCCATCATATATGACCTGACTGCCTCCCAGTAATGGAAACTTTTCCCAACCAATGTTTTCCTCCTGCATATGCCATTTTTCAGGTAGGAAGCTGGGAGTTTCACCAAAGATGCAGAAAAGGCCAATGGAAGGTGGGGCACCCAGCTGCAGCCTTAGCCTGGCTCTGACACAAACCTTGATGGCACTGGTGGGGTGTCCCCACTGCCTCAGTGGGCCATGGCCTGAATATTCCAACATAATCCCTGAATAATCCAGTTGTGGGTGCTACTTTGGACTCTACCTAGGATGCCTTAAGGCCAACCAAGCCAATTTATTGTAGAGCAAGTGGAAGAAAAGCTTCTTCCCTCACCTCCACAGACATGCTGGGAGTGTCAGCTTTGTCTCTACACATTCAAATAGTGGTTGGACTGACTAGCAATTAAAAAGGTGGTGCTAAACATCATTATTGCTGTATCTGACTGTTGAAATGGAAGAAGGACCATAGCAGCAGCTTAAACCTCAGCTAATTTGATTACATTTAGCTGTGCCAGGGTCTCTTACGGATATTTTCCAAAATAAACTCCAACCTGTATATACACACAAAGCTAAACTGTTTCTTTGAAAGGAAGATTATAGTGTTACTGGTAGAGATCAGGCAGGATAGCTACTGCAGTGGAAACCCTTACTGAGAAACCCAGAGTCAGGGCAAAGGCAGTACCAGCTCATGGAGACAACTTCCCACCACCTCATATTATCACTTAGTTTGAAACTGGAGGAGGGAAGGAAAGTGAACCTTTAATAACTGTCCACATCTAAAATCAATTTCAGTGCTCAAGACAGCTTGTAAACACACAATAAGCTTTAAAAAGGATTGATGCTGAGCAAAGTGAGGTGCACATTTTCCTGCTGTTGAAGTCAAACAAAGCTCTTAAATAGCTTCCATTTTCAAGGGTGTGTAAATGGCACCATTGTTAAGAGCCTTCCTCTGTCTGAAGATGAGAGATTTGCTTCTCGGCTCTCTTGCACACATTTAAATCAGGAATAACCTACTGAGAATGGACCTTGTGTACATTTGTTATGAGAAAAGAAGAAGCAAAAAAAAGCCCTGTATAAAAAAATTCTAACAAGGATATAAATTACGATGATTTACACTTTTGGGCCAGGAGTTGAGATTCCTTTTAAAACCACAATTGATTGATGAAGCCTCACAACATGCCTGTGATTCAGTAAGTACTGCACTCAGTTTGCAGATGGTTGCTCTGAAGCACAGCATTGTTATATGGTTACAAGCCCAACAAATGAATTAGTGGCAGAACATGTACCAAATGCAGATTGCTAGATCCTGATTATTACAGAGCAGTGCTTTGGGACAGCATTTCTTCCTTGTGGCTGCTCACAACACAGCAAGAATTTCTGTGGGTTTATGTCTCTTGGCTACCAAAGTTGACAACTTAGTGTGGTACTGCTGCCTTTATATCTTCATGGTGTCATGTCTCATCATCCTGAGACCGATGGTTTTTCTTGACAATCCACAATACCCGCAGGGTTCAGTACTGGTCCTGGTATTTTTTAACTTAGTCCCAAATTACTTGGATAAGGGGCAAGTGCCTCCTCAGCAAGTTTGCTGGTGACAAAGCTGGCAGCAGTGGCCAATACCCCTGAGAGCGGTGCAGCCCTGCAGGAGGACTTCATCAGGAGGGAGAGGTGGGCAGGGAAGGGCTATCTGGAATTCAACAGGGATAAATGGATCCTGCATCTGGGGAGGAATAATCCAGGTACCAGCACAGGCTGGGGACTGATCTGATGGAAAGCCACTCTGCAGAGAAGGATCTGGGGGTCCTGGTGGGCAACAGGCTGTCCCTGAGCCAGCAGGGCCCTTGTGGCCAAGAAGGAAAATGGTGTCCTGGGGTGCTTTGGGAAGAGCATTGCCAGCAGGTCAAGGGAGGTGATCCTGTCCCTCTACTCAGCCCTGGGGAGTCACATTCAGAGTGCTGTGTCCAGCTCTGGGCTACTCAGGATAACAAAATATGACGAAAGGACTGGAGCATCTCTTATGAGGAAAAGCTGAGGGAGCTGGGGCTGTTCAGCCTTGAGAAGAGATGACTGAGAGGGAACCTCACCCCTGTCAGTATCTGCAGGGAGGGCTCAGAGCAGGGACCAGGCTCTGCTTGGTGTGCCCAGCAATGGGACTGGAGGAACGGGCAGGAACTGATGCCCAGGAAGTTCCACCTGGACATGGGGAATCCTTTCTTCACTGTGCAGTGACTGAGCACTGAACAGACTGCCCTGAGAAGGTGCCCTGAGGGTCTTCCTCAGTGAATATTCCAGAATTCTCTGGATACAGTCCTGTGCCTGTGCTTTTGGGATGGCCTTGCCTGAGCAGGGAGGTTGGGCCCGGTGTCCCCACTGTGGTCCCTTCCAGCCTGACCCATTCTGTGGTTCTGTGTTTCTGTGATTCTGAGATCCTGTGATTCTGTGGTTCTGTGATTCTGTGATTCTGAGATCCTGTGATACTGTGGTTCTGTGATTCTGTGATTCTGTGGTTCTGTGTAAAGAATTTAAGTCACTGAAGCAGAATTTTAAAAACTGTGCTTACTAGAAGGTTTAGAAATGCTCAGCTGCCAACCAGGCTCTGTAAGTCCATCCTGAAGGACCAATCAAGAAAAGGGATGGCTGCCACTGATGGCTCACACTATTGATGTGCAAAACAAAAAAGATCGGTGATAAGGGCAGAATATACAAAGAGAGTGAAAAGAATGACAGCAAAGGTCATTATGCAGGGAATCTAACCTAGATGGGGAAGAAAGCAGACTAGAAAGAATATGTAGGGGACTGAGGAAGGAAGTGAACAGAGAAATTGGATGCTGAGGATGTGGGGCTAGGAGGGAGATGGTGCAATCATTCATTTGACACTAAGCAGAAAAAAAATTACAGTCAGAACTCAGAAAATGTTTGTCAGTGTCCACTTCAGCTGTGTCTGCAGCTTTTCCAGCTGTCTGGAGACTTTGGATGAATCCTCTTGGCATTTTTTCTTGAAGGCAACAAAGTGGAGGAGGGAACAGATAGCACCCGCATTTTATTTTCCTCAGGGGGACAGGCAGTCTGTCATGCAATGTTCCAAACCCAGGGGATTTTTGGGAAGGCACATTATGTCCAGTGAAGTTATCACTGGCATGATACTGGCATAATAAAGTGGACCCTCAGACCTGAACTCTGTCCTGAGTTGTGTGCCTTGAAGATTTCTGAGCACATCTCTTGCTAAGGCTTTTTTCTTGCACGGACATCACACTGCAGAGACTTTTGCCTGTGCTTGCATGTTAAGAGAAGATATGTGAGAAGAAAAAAAAAAAAGGAGCCAGATCTCCACCAGCTCTTCAGTTTTCTGTTCCCAGTCTACCTTAGTGTAGCTGAAGAACCCCTGTGTGTGCCAATATCTGAGGGGCATTAAGCCTAAAATACTTCCTAGCCATTCTCCTGAAAAAGAGAGTTTAGGAGGGAAAATTGCTGTTTAAACAGACATTACCTGAGATTAATTTTATGTCTGCAGTGGATTCATTTCTCTACTGCTAAACTATAGTGGAAAAGCATCTTTGCAAGTGTCTGCAGACGCCTGCCTGCAAAGCAGAGCTTTGCATAAGCTTAGTAGCTTTTCCCCACCAGCAAAGTGAGCTGTCTGACTGCAGCACGCAGCCTCTGCTGGATAACCACTCTGCTTTTAGGACTTGGTGCCAGCTTAGCTAGACAGTGACTGCTCACACCTCCTCACAGCCCGGGGCAATGTTACTTGGCCAGTGAAAAGCTTGTGGTTAGTGGTGGCCAAGCAGAGTGGCTGGTGCTGGCTCTGGTTCTCCAGTGTGTGCTCGAGGCACTGCTGGGCTCCTCCTCAATGAACCTGCTCTAAAGTCACATTAAATAACCCACAAGAGCTGCAGGTCAAAAGCCTGCAACAGATGACATAGGCAATGTCAAATGGCAATTCTGAGACAATGGCAAATGAGATTTCTGGCCTGCTGAGTCAGGAAAAGGAAACAGGGAAAGGAGGGGCTCCAGACTTTCTGGTTTTCTCTGAAGATCATGCCTTTGCAAGGTTAAATAATTTCTGGCAGATTGGAAATTCTTGCAAAGGGCTTTTTTGAGCAGACTGAAAAGGCAGAATTCTGAGCTCTGAATATGAAGCTGCTTGATAGCTTCATAAGGCCACTTACTATCAATCTCATCCTCTTAGCGACTGTATGAACAGCAGGGCACATGATTGAATGTTTTTCATATATTGTGAAATAAACTGCACTCCACTCCCTGCCACAGCAAGTGTCAGGTGTGCAGGATAAAACGGGCTGAGGCACGCTCAGGATGGCGGCACCCGCTGCATTTCAAACGTACACGGCACCATCCCTCACTGAGCTACACAAGACTGAATTCATCTCACTTTCCAGCACACTGCTAAGTAAAACAGAAGACTGATACACTACTAATAGTTGAGGCTTCTTATAGCAGCCTCATCTGTTATCACATCCCCCGCCATCGTTCAACTTCTACTCCCACCTCGCAGTTACTCTGCGCTCTGTTTGTCTTGCTCTTCCTGGCCCTCGTACTCTGTTTATCTTGCTCTTCCTTGCCTGGCTCCATGCCTCTTTCCATGCCTCTCCCTTTCCTGGATTCAGTTTGCCTGCTGACCCCTTATGCCACAGCTCACACCAATGCTCAGGAGAAATCACTTGTGTCAGGACACAAGGCAGCAGCTGGGGATGGCCATGGTGGGGTGCCAGCAGAGCTCTGTGCTCCTGGCTCTGTGCACAGGGGTGGTGTAGCATGGGACAGCTCTTTGCCCTCCTCTGGGCTACAGCTTCTTCACTTCTGGGAGAAGAACCTTACAGCCTTATTCAGGGCTTGATTCTCTGTGTGCCTTGAAGTCTAGAAAATCAAAGCCTGGGTTTGGTGGAAATGACTGGTTTCACTGGAAGTTTGCATGAGCAGAGACTGAGAATGAATGAAAAGGCATTTAGGATTTAGCCCAAAGCATCTATTATGAATATGTCATTAAATCCATCCTAGCACAACTTCTGCAGTTAAGGAATAGGGTTGGAGCTCCAGGCCTGACCTGGAGCTGAATCTAGGGGATCCGAGGAAAGAGGGGAAATTTAATTCTGTGTAAGATCACTATTAACTGACACACTGTCATGATGCTTTAGAGAAGAGAGAGGAGATGATTACAGAGGGAGAGCAGGAACCACAAAATAGCACTTTTATTTTTCAAAACCTTCACATAGCTTGGCAGAACAAATGACAACAGAAGTTAAAACAGCACTTTCCAATTTTCCATTCTTTATTTCCACATGATTTTTCTGTGGATCTGCAATTAGGATATTTATTTCCCAGTCTTGTGCTTTTTCAACACAGAATGTCAAATGGTTCAGTAACAGATAGAAAAGGATGGCTCTTATCTCCATATAAATATAAGAGTGCATCTCTGCAGGACTAAATCCAGGTATTCATGATGCTCACAGTCACCATTTCCCCATTACCCAAATGCCTTGCATTAATGGATTTCTCCTTGCATCACTTGACTGAGGAGAAATTCAGTGCTGAATTACTACCCTCATCTTACAGACAGGAAACTGCATCTTTGAGAAATTACAGCATTGACCGGGTGCCCACAGGAAACCTGTGCAGATCAGAAACCTCAGTCAAAAGCAGTCCAGACACAAAGGCCAAATCTGCTCCCTCAAGTACCTGTCCAGCACTTATGGGGACCAGATTTCCCTGAGACTGTCCCCCAGTCAAGCCCACACAAACATGATTTCAAACCACTACATGACAAACTCAAAGCCAAACCAAAATCTTCAGCTGATAGAAAGTGGAGAAAATGCAGCTTCAAAGCTGCCAACAATGTCATTTACACCTGCTGGGGATTTGACCCAATCCATTCACTGCATCCAATTACGCAGACGATAAACCAGTGAAATTGTCAGATATTATATACCTTTAATGGGAAATCAAAGCAGTCCTCTAGACTGCAAGATCTTGGGGACTTTCTCTCTGCTGGATCGGGAAGAACAAAAATTTTTAATGTGAGGCAAGTATTCTCTTTTTGCAATAGTGCTAATAAATTTATTAGAAACAGGGAATTTCTTTTGTGAGGAAACACATTCTCATGAGAAATTTCTGATGTAGAAATTTCCTTCAGCTCTGCATTCCATCAGTTACCATTCAGGATCCCCTGGTGAGGATGCTGATTACCAGCATCTTTCCCAGACCCGTGTTAGGTCTGGCCAGGGAATGGCAGCAGCAGGCCCCAGCTCTTATGATGACTTGCACCTCTCAGCTTTTGGGTAAAGGCATTGACACAGCTCACCACAGTCAATTTACTTCTTGATTAAGACAAAAAATATGGTTTAAAAGAAAAAGAAATTGGAAAATCTGGCTCTACCGTAAGGTATATAAAGCAGAAGCTCATCTACCTTCAAAGCCAGGCTTCTCACAGCCCTGTGTCCATCCAAGTTCTAAATGAGCACCAAACAGGGAGTGACTGACATCTCTGCCAAGTCTGGGCACCAACATTTTGGCCCTCAGCAAGACCAGTATTAAACTTTCTATGTCACAAGTTCACTTAGAGAATTTAAATGATTCATATGAAGTCCACACACCTCATTAAGGGCTAAAGCAGAGAAAGAACTCAGCCTGTGGAGGAGGAGGTGCTTGGGTGCCACAATGGTTTGCAATTGCAGTGCTTTGGTAATTCTGCCCTGCTTCTGGTATTGAAGGGATTGTGTAATCCCATTTTCCTTTCTCTCTTAGAAACCTGTTTTGTGCTAACATTGTTGGAAGCCTGTTGTAGCTGTTAGCCTGTCACAGTGAAAGTATGGCTTTATTTATTTAAACAAACAAAAAAAAAAAAAAAGAAAAAAAAAAAAAAAGAAAAAAAGAAAGAAAAGGACAGTCTGTGCGCCTGCTTCTCTTCCTGTAGGAATTTGATCAAATTTAGCTTTACAAATGCAGAAATAATTCCATTCAGAAGAGATGTTGTTGTCTGTATGAAATCCAATGCTTTGCTTCAGAACTGCAGGAAACAGAGCCTCCATTTTTCAGCACCGAGATTCTTCCTGACTGAAGAAGCACATGGAATCTCTTCACTAAACTTCTCATGTTCTCCCAGCCTGAAGGTTTTTCCAGCCCTCTCTAGCTCCAGGTCATGTCTTTCTAGTGTCTTGTCAGCTTTCAGATTGTCTCACCTTTTCATTCCTATTTTCCTTTGCATGTGCTCATTATCTCTCTTCTTCATTCTCAGCAATCTAGTCCTTAGTTAAGGTAAATGTCAACTTTTCTCTCTACTGGCATGAAATGATATTTTAACATTTATGCTCTTGCTTTGCCTCAACTCATAATTAAAATGATCAAATTAGCTATTTCATTAAAGTCAATGGCCAGACTGCTAACAGAGCCCCTCTTTTAGTATAATTTAACATCAGCATACAGTGCAATGAAGGAGTCTAGCACTTAACATATGCCAGCTGGAATAGATACCAGTTAGCTCTGAACCTAACTGAAATAATTTGTCACCACTAAGTCAGCAAAGAGTGCTTTACTCTGGTTGTTGCAGTTCAGTATCTGGGGCCAAATATTCCAGTGCCTCCATTCAGCAACATCACACAATTTGTCATAGCCCCTGTTCCAGATGCCTGAATTCACCACCACAGCTGGTATGAACCAACATTGCTTGAACCTCCTGGTCCACGTGGTGGCCCTTTGTCTGCTCACAGTGTTGGTTTAAAGAGATTCAAGGTCAATAGTGGAAATCCCACAGTCCATGAAGGGCCAGCACCCAGGACTCCTCTGCCTGTGACCTTTTTTTCCCTGTGAGACCCATCACAGACCCCCTAATGCATGATCTGGATAGAGCAGTTGATTTAAAATCACTTATTGACTCAGAGCCTTGGAGAGATCCACGAGGGTTACAGAAAGATGCTAAAACAGCCGTACTCTAATGAGAATGGGTTTGATTGGTGACACACATGTGCCAAAAATTTCCTTGAAGGGCTGGGTTAGCACACACAGAAGAATAAGGGCTTTGGTATTTAACAGGGTTTTTAAATCTGTGCCTATGCAGAAATGAATCACTTGATATTGGTGTATTCTTGTTTTTTCTGAAAGCAACATCTCAGTTCTGATAGCAGTAACTGAACTGAGTGTGCTTTCTGAGGCATTCAGTGCCCTTTTCTGAGTGAGCCCCATAAAGGGTAAAACTAATTTTACACCAGCAAGTCTGAATATTAATGACCATACTGAGGTCTTGCTGTTCCCAGTGTGGGAAAGGGGAGCTGGGACAGAGGGCTGAGAAGGCCCTTGGACAGTTAAACTTGGTGTTCAGCTGCCTTCAGGAGGATGGAAAACTACCACCCCAGTGCCCTGCAGCAGCATCAGCAAACCCTGTCCCCCAGGGCTGCAGCATCAGCCAGCAGGCAGAGTGCTCTGCACCACTGGCACCATTAGAGCCCATAGCTCTGTAACTGTATATCCCCAAAGTCTGTGCTAATCTCATCTGAAAAATCCTCCTTGGCAATTACAAGCATTGCAGGGACTACTGGAAACCACTCTGAAATGTTCCTGCTATCACATTGCCTGTGCCATGGCCTGTGGAGAAGATTTGCTTCCCACAAAACAAAGGGACTGCAGTTCCAGTGGGGCAGGGTGGGTTTTTGCTTCTTTGTGGTGCTCTAAAAGGGAATCCTTAATGCTGTGGAAGTACTGGAAATTGCAGAAAGTCAAGGATATTTGAGACAGGTTCTGTGAGGGTTGCATGCACACAGAAATGTGGCATTGGGGTGAGGGTATTTTGGAGAGAACTTTGCTGCAACAAGGGGCTTTAGAGACATAGACACTATACCATGCATTCAGTGTGTCTGTTTACTCTCTTTATTTTTATGTTTTCATGTGTCGTATCACAATCTGTGCTGATGACTTTTGCCATTGGAAGCTAGGATAATATCCCAATGATTAATTTTGTAACTAGCTCTCATTCTGGCATAATTTTATCCAGACAGGTATTGCTTCCAATGTTTAATATTTGCCCTTATTGAGGGCAAAGACTTCATTAACTCTTAGTGTGTGCTTACAGGAATGATGGAGACAGATTCTTTTCAGGGCTGCAGAGTGAAAAGAACCATCAGGTTGCAGTAGAGAAAAATCCTGCTATTTGCAAGGAAGCATTTTTCACCATATTGCAGCTAAGCACTGGAACAGGTTGTCCAGGCAAGCTGTGATTTCTCCATTCTTAGATATCTTAAACTCTGTCAGAGGGAACCCTCAAGCAAACTGACCCAGATGTGAAATGAGTCTTGCCTAGAACTGGAGGTTGAACTAGAGGCCTCCAGAGGTACTCACTAATCTACAGTAATCCCTGATTCTAAAATATATTTATAAGAAAAGTGTATTGTCCAGAGTGTCTAGGAAAGGAGCAATACTATTCATTTCAAATGCCATGGAAGATGGATCTGAAGGCTTCTATACTTGAGCTCGTGATTTTCTCCAGCCTTTGAGATGAAGAGTTACCAGGTTCCTTGTGAACATGTAAAGCACTTCTAAAAGCTTAGACAACAAAATATAATTGAATCAATCAGCAGACAAACTCTGCTGATTTGTTTTCAGAGCTGTTTTAACCAGAATACTTTACTCTTAGATTTCCTGCCAACCAATGATGGAAAAGAAACAATACACATAACATATGTGTGTAGGCAAAGCTGCCTGACCTCAGTCAATCATGCATTCATAGAAAGGAGTTCATGATAGACACAGTGGCAGAAATTGTTCAGCTTCAGCACATCTTTTCAGCCATAACCTATTAATGGACGATTTGTGTAGAAAAGAAAAAAAAAAAAAAGAAAAGTAACATTTATCAGAGAAATTGTTGGTGGCAATTTACTCTCCCAAAACTGCCTGTTCTATATCCTCCATTAATGTTACCCTACCTCAGAGCTTAGAGGAAGGAATGCTGATGTATACTAGCCAGGCTATGTTAGCTGTCACTCAATAAATGAGGAAATCATTGTATTTGCAAACTCTGCAAGCAGATCACTGTAAACAGTCTTCAAGAACATGCACTTTGACTTCATTCTCAAGTAACTGCTGGCATGTTGGCAAATAGAACTGGCATGGTTTAATTTAAAGTTTGATTTATCATTGCTTTTATGGTGGACACTTATGTTTGCTTTTTTTGTTGTTGTTTTTTAAATAGAAAGCTAAATTCTTTGCTTTTAGCTTAAGTCTGCACAAATAGTTATAAAGGCATCATTAGGTCATTAAGGCCTAAATAACAACTAAGTTCAGACCAAAACTATAAACAAGATTGGATTTGCATTTTAAAAGCACCTATTCTCTCTAAGCCACGATTACCTGAGGACTTTGCCTCACTCTGCCCTCTCCCAAAATTTGGTTCTATGATTCTATTGTTGGCAAAACTCATCAAGTTTTACTCTGGGACACATAAGTTGCAATGTGATTTAAAGGAGAGCTGAAAACACAGTTGAAAAATAAGACACTCAATGAAATGTCTTCATTGGATATATGAATCAGACAAACATCTGGATGTGAACTTTCAACAGAATTTCCTCACAGGATCCTGGTTATTCCTGAGCTTCATGACACTGTTGAACAGGGATGAGACTACTCACACTCTGAACATCAGGGTCTTTGAATGTGCTTTTAGCTCAGCTCCTAAAATTGCAGCAAAGCATTAATCTATTGGACTGTGTATTCACAATTCTGCCAAGAATTCTGAAGGGCTTGCACTGCAGTTTTTATGATTTCCAACTCAAGCAGAAGTAAGCAGTGCTCTCAGAGCTGATCTGGTACTCCTGAACTGCGTTTCCCATCAGTGGGTCATTGTTATCCCACGTTAGCACCTCCTGCTCCACATTCCATGTTCAGCCCGTCTCTCTCACTGCTAGATCCCTGCACAAGCCCACTTCTTTTCAGGAGGCAGCAGCTTTTTCAGATGAGATCCAAATTTTCTGCTGCACATTATGCCATCCCAGACATTGGCCAGAAGAGGATTCCAAAGAAAGAGGAAGAACTGAGTCAGCATTTGCTGACATTTGACCATCTTCTGTGACTTTTCATCCAGGAATTCCTCAGACAGGCATTGTGTGTATGCATTTAATAGTCCTTAGCACGTTTTCTCCTATGAATCTGCCTAATCACTTCTTGAACCCACTTAAACTTACAACAGCATCCCATGGGAAGAAATTTCACAGCCTAATTATACATTACACAAGGGACAGTATCCTCTTGTTTGCTCTGAACCTGTAGCCTGGTAGTTTTATTATTATCTCCTAGTTCTGATATTGAAAGAGAACATGAAGTAAACTATAATTTTCTCCATACCACTCAGGTTTTAAAAGGCCTCTTTAAAATTCCTCCTCTGCTATTCACTTTTGAGGGAGAAGATTCTTAGTCTTTTAATCATCCCTCACACTGTTATCCCTTGCTGTGTCACCCTTTCCACGAAATTCAGTCCTACTGCACCTTTTTGAGATAGATGGGACACAACCCCATAGGGTCATCAGGATGTGAGTAATGTGGGGTCACACAGGTAAAATGAAGTTCTCTTTTATTATGTCAACTCCTTTTTCCAATACTCCTTTTTATTTTGTGTTTTTGACCCCTGTGGAGCAGCAGAGTTATGTTTTCCTGCAAAGTATTCCTCTACTCTCAAAACATTGCTTTTAAGTGAAATAACCAACTGCTCTGCAAGTGCCCAAACATTTCTGTATCTCTTTTTGTCTAAGCCCTGCAAACTTTCCTTCACTTAGCTAGACTAATCCTGACCCAGTGGTTATTCCTGCATGTTGATCCCCCACAATCATAGAATCATTGAATGGTTTGGGTTAGACAGGATGTTAAAGATCATCCAGTTCCAACCCTCCTGCCATGGACAGAGACACCTTCCACTATCCCAGGTTTTTTAGAGTCCCACCTAACCTGGCCTTGGACACTCCCAGGGATGGGGCAGCCACAGCTTCTTCTTCACACCCTGTGCCAGGATCTCAACACCCTCCCAGTAAAGAATTTCTTCCTAATCTAAACAATATCTCTTTTCATTTAAAACCATTCCTCCTTGTCCTATAACTGCAAGCCCTTGCCAGATTTCCTGCAAGTCCCCTTTAGCTACTGAGGGTGGTAAATTCTGTCCTCTGTCCACGATGCTGGAGGATTTCTGCCTTTCTGCATCTACAGAACTCTGATGCATCTGTAGTTAGTGGAATATTTTCTTTGCATAGAAAAAACGTGAGAATTTCTATAGGGGCTTAAAATTTACTGGCATGTTATACTGGAAAGGATGAAGCACCACCTGCAAAACACACAGAGAAATGTTCAACTGTGTGAACCAGAAACTTACATTATTTCTTTCTACTGAATATGTATATAAATCCGGTTATTGCACACCATCCACCACATGGACATGCATTTCTGAGAAGTGCACTTGCAAGAACTGAAATGAAATGAAACTAAATTAAATAAATTAAATATGGATTAATGATTCAGTTGCCAGAATTTTGCATGGTGCATAACACAGAGGGCACAGACAAACACCATCCGTGAAAGAATCAGAGAAAAAGCAGATGTGCAAGCAACCAACCAGAAGTATAACAGGGTCAAGTTTTTTTCTCTGTCTCTCTGCCCAGTGGCAGCAGTGGGAGTGAAAACATATGTGAAAATTCAAAAATGTAGAATTCCTGAGAGGACAAAAACCAACAGTAAGGTTACCCAGGCTGAGTGAGCAGAAGGGAGCTCTGGATACTCTGGAACTGAGCTACATCTTCTGTTATGTTTTTCAGGTGGTCTGTTTAGTTCACTGCCCTGCTTTTTTTGTTAAATATTGTTAAAAAGAAGATGTGGTATCAGCAGTGATGGATTCACTGAACCACAAAGCAAGGTGACCACCTGAGAGCCCTTTCAGTTACATGACAACTATTAAAGTGGTTAATTTTGAGCCTTCTTTAAATGCATGTCACCCATCTCTTCATAGCATCTCTGAGCTCTTCAGTCTGTGGAAAACTTTTTTTTACCATACTGTAAAGACAGAATCTTTGAAAGGTTACATCTTAAGCTTATTATCCAGGCAGATTTTTCAAAGTTTTGCAGAAGTGTATTACGTATAAGACTCACCTAACCTTAGTCTTACATACAAAACAGGGTATCGCTTGACCCAGAATTCAACTAAACTGGCAGATCAAAAGTGGAACTAGAATTATTCCTTATCTCCTTGATTATCTTTGTGTACTGTTCTTCCAATCCAGTTTGTGCTGAGGTACACAGAGGTTGTGATATGGCAGCCCTTATGGACACAAATTTGCCACTGACCGTGGGAAATGTGATCATTCTGCAGATGGCTCCAGCCTAGACCATGCTGGCACTGGCAGTTCTGTGATCAGGAAATGGGCAAAGTTCTCTAAATGCACATTTTCTAAGTGAAAGGATGATTTTTTTTCTTAATAATTTTTCAACACTTCATTTAAATCATGATTATGGATAACACTGGAGAGCCATTAACCTCAGTGTCACAGCGACTGCTGACCAGCCTTCTAGATCTTTCAACAGAAAGGCTTATCTTCTTTCAAAACACCTCAGATCCACAAAATATTTCTAAATGTGGGGTTTTCTGTCTGCATCTGATGAATGGAGAAATGAATTTGGTGAGCTCAGGAATACAGGAGAAAAAAATTTGTCTGCCAAACCACTGAGCTGGCAAAGAATTTGCTGAGGACTTCAGTAACTTGCATCTGGCCAAAGGCCTGTTATTTATCTAATTTATTGACAACAGTAATATTTTCCTTCTTCAGGCATCAGGCAGAAAGATATCATAATGTACTTGGGCTGTAGCCCTGTGGAAAAGAGCAAAGATTGGATTTGCTCATCCTATGTCTTCCACAAAACTCTTGACAAGAGTTTTCCACTCACCCTAAAAACAAATAGCTCTGGTAGATACAAATACTTGGTTATCTGGTTTAATGTAAGTTCCTTCGCAGGTGACATCAGACTTCGTGTCCTTGGAATTTCCACTGGGATCTGACAAGTAAAGGTATTGCAGAAGTTCTGAATTCTGTGAAATGGGCTTGGCTGGATATGAGCCAGTCAGTCAGAACAAGCTGAAGTCCTGGAAAACACAGGCAAGTATCTCATCCAGCTATTCAGGGAGCTTGCTGAATGCTGTGTTCACTTCTGTCTTCTGCCTGAGAAGAGAAGCAGACTGGAGGTCGTGTCTGCTGGCCATACATGCACCTTCATGACTTCTACTCTTTGGTAAGCTGAGGGAGCAGCCCCATCCATCAGCTCTGTTGAAGTTTTTCGTACTGTAATTAAAAAAAAAATATGTACTCAGTACAGAGACAAGAATAAAAATGAATCACCATTGAGTGAAGAGTGTATTCTACTGGGAGGGAAGGAGTTTGAAGCTCCAGCTCTTCTTCAGAAGGCTGTGTGTTTTATCTGTTTGTGTGATGGACACTTCATCTCACATCTCAAGGCTTCCCCACTCCAGCACTGCACCAATTACCTGCCAATCAGGCTATCCGATTAGTACACACACTTTTTTTGGATGCCACCTCTGGTTTCCATAGAAACTGTTTTAAGCCTCATCCTCTCTCTCAATTAGAACTTTTTATAATTTCTCCACCCTTATGAAATCATTAGTGGTTCCCATGGTAATCACTAAAAATTTGTTATCTCTCAAGTACTGCTTCTTAATCAGAGGCTTCACCAGTGGCAAAGTCCTGCTGGAGAAGCAAAAGGCACAAGAAGATTCCAATCCTCTTTTGGAGTGACTGGTGTGTCCTTTGCTCATCCTTAAGGCTGTCCACCATAAATCCCTTCTGAGCCTCCTAACTCTGACATCAAGGTTTTGGTCACAGTGGAGTTCACTATATTCACTGAGTGTGCTGCTCTGTCCTCATTTTATTGATTGCAAAGATGATGGGCACAGGCTTGCACTCACTTTGTCCAAGATGTTTCCATAGGTTAGGTTGTCTCAACAAAGCTTGTAGGAAAATTGAGGTCTCCTTTGCTGAATTTACCTCCTATCTAATTCCCTTTTCACCATGCATTCTCCCATAAGACAGAAGCCAAAAGTCTGAGTGTCCCACGTACATTCATTTCATGTTCAGGTGTTTAAAACACCAAATCATCAATACAACCCAAATTTTTCATATATATATAGATATACACACACACACACATACACAGACTACATTTATAGCACATTTTATTCACTCTCCTTCAAGCCTACAGCAATTTCCATGACTGGAAATATGCTGATGCATGATAATATATCCTACCACAGTCCCAGACTGAGGTTTGCTTTAACACTAAAAGCAGAGGTGCAGCTGATCTCAGAACATTTTTCTTTTTTTTTCAAAAAACAACCACATTGGTCCTCCTCTACAACAGCTCTTCTTGGAGTCCTGCTCTGAGCCTGTTGTCAAGGTTCAGAAGCAAGTCCTGTGGAGGTAATCCTCTGGCCTTTCTGACTCAACTCCAGCATTTCAGCTTCTATCTTTATCCATCTGGGATGATAGCAGACAATTTTCCATCAAATACTGGTTGTACTTGCCTCTTGCAGCTGATTCTGGACTTCTCCCTGCACTGAGTCATAAAAACCAAATTAACTGTGCTTCAAATTTTGGTTCAATCTAAAATACAGATATGTTTGCATATATCTTCTATATATCTGGATGTGCAAGGCATCACTTGATGTGGTAAAATCCCATCCCCATCTGTTCTGGTGAAACCAGGACCTTGCCCAGGAGTTTCAAGTTGAGAAGGGACTACTGTAACCAACTATCATAATTTCCAGCCAGCAAATACCACATCGAATTTCTCCTTTCTCTTTGAAATAAGCAATGCCTTTTTGGAAAGATAGCCAGTCTTGATTGAAAAAAATTAAGTGGAAGGACACCATTTTTCCTTTGCAGAACAGTCCCAGTAGTTACTTGCCGGAGATTCCTTTTTTTGTTTGCAGTAAAATATGCCACATGACACACATTTCTTACAGAAATTGCTGTGTTGTGTATCCCTGTGTATTCAATTCCCTTTTGGTCCTGCTCCCTCAGCACAGTACATCATCACACAGAGACATATCAGACTTTTTTCTATTTTTTTTTTTAGGAATAATCTCATTGTGTACTTCAGATGTGGAATTTCTTTCTCAGCTGACATCAGTCCAGGGTCTGAGGTGATGGGATGTGATCTTGATGTGACTGTGTGAACACCACCACCACCGGAGATTGTGTTTGTGCTGGGGCCTCGTCTCTGGAAGGGATGATGTTATCTGCAGCACTGTAGAAAGGGTTCATTGATGGACTAGGGGATAAATAACAATAACCTCGTGGAGAATTGCTCCATTTTGTTCATCAGATCAGGTTATCTCCTATACCCATAGAAATCCAAGGTTCACAGTCTGTTCATGCCCCATGTCGGGACATGGAGCCAGTCCAGAGGAGGCCACAGGATGATCAGAGAGATGGGGCAGTTCTGCTGTGAGGAAAGACTGGGGGAGTTGGGATTGTTCAGCCTGGAACTGAGAAGGCTTCAGGGTGACCCTAATTTCAGGCTTCCAAATTTCAGCACCCAAAAGGAGCCAAAAGAAAAGATGGAGAAGGAATTTTTTACCAGGGCATGCAGTGACAAGACAAGGGGAAATGGCTTCAAACTGAAAGAGAGTAGGTTTAGGTTAGATTTCAGGAAGAAATTCTTGACCCAGAGGATGATAAGGCACTGGCATAGGTTACCCAGAAAAGTTGTAGGTACCCTATCCCTGGAAGTGTCCAAGGCTAGGTTGGATGAGGCTCTGAGGAGCCTGGGATAGTGGAAGGCGCCCAGTGGCAGAGGGGTAGAAAATGGGTGATCATTATGTTCCCTACCCACCCAAAAATTCAGTGATCATATGATTCTATGACTAGTACTAAGCAGGGAAAGACTTCATTTTAAAGTCATATATAGTATTTAAAACAACAGAAACTCAGAGTTGTTAAGACATGTCAGAATTCAGAAGAAACTTCTGTAGCCTTTTGTATTCAAAAAGGCATTGTGAAGCATTTGACATTTTGGTGTGTCAAAAAGGTTAAATGAATACCTGATAATCATGTAGCTGAACACTGGCATCCATTTGATAAAAATATAAAGGCATTTGGAAGCTATAGCAGATCAAAGGGCACCAAAAAAACATTTCGTTTATATGTTGAAAAGCCAGTGTGATGTCACACTTTTCAAAGGCCTTGCAAACAAGGCCTCAGAAGGAAAGAAAACTGTTGCAGAGGCTTATTAGCAGCTTTAGTAGACACTGACAGTAACCCCAGCTTGGAAAGAAAATTAGAATAATAAATAAAATAGAATTTAGTTGGCACTGTCCCAGAAAGTCAGTACCTCATCAGAAAGAGAATTCTTTTTCCAAAAACATCAGTTACATGTGGTTTCAGCTGAATCTACTGTCTCCCCCTGAACAACATATTTTACTGAAAGAACATGTGTTAAAAAACGGATTTAGGTTTCAAAAATCTCTCCTAAGTGCTTTGGCTCCAGAGAAAGACTAGAATGCTGATAGCTCAAACAATTAGGGGGCAGCTAATGATGTGCTAAGTAACCACGCAGGTGCAGAGGGCAGGACACAGCCCCACCTCGGCTGCAGCTGGGTGCAGAACAAGGTACGGGGAGAGGCTGATCCGAGGCAGATCCTTCAAGGTAGGGTGATGCTTTTTATCATGCCAAAGTCCTTACACAAATGGCTCAGCTGTGAAAACTCCCCGGGACAGTCACACCTAGCCTGAAGGCTTTCCTCCCTTCTCATGGGCCACCACTGACCCAAACTCTGCGACTTGAGAGGCAGCTCTGGCACCTTGGGAGGTGTCATGGACCATCAAAGAGTCACAAATAGTTCCCTGATCCACAGTATGGCATCATCCAGTTGAAACTCCCTGCCTGAGGGGAGGTTACTGGGTGCTCCTACCTGAACCTGGGTGTTTATAACCCTTGGAACTTCAGTGTTCCCTTGGTTTACTCCACCCCTGACAGACAGAGACTGTGACCATCACTTGACCAACAGGCAGTGAAACTGCAACACCCAAATCTCATTGTGAGGCCCATGGGTAGTGAAATCCTTCCACTCTTTCTCTTTCTTTTCCTTATACATTTTCTTAAGAGATATTTTTATGCTTTTATATTGCTATATCACTATAAATAATAATAACAAAAATGGCTACATAACTGATTTTCATTGCAACCAAATTGTTCTAAAATAAGCCCTACATATATATATACTTACAAACATCAATCATTCCATGTTGTTTCACTCTAATCCACCTCAAGGGACCTATTAACAAGAACCTGGTTTGCCCTTGCCTTCAGGGGTGGGTCACAACAGCTCTCAAGGCCAGGCTATCAGAAATAGAAAGTTTAATGCATTTGTCAGTGTCCTGCCCCGGGGAGATGGGGAAGGGCTCTGTATACATGCTGTTTGTGTGTGGATGAGTTTCATGATTTTGGGCTTGGAATCTTGTCTTCCCTGTTTATATACTTACTGCAAGAGTCAACTGCTACTCTTTTCATTTTCCAATAGTGCCTTCTGAAGTCAGTAAATCTGCTGAGAGAGCAGATAACCTTTTATTCAGATCAACATCTGAACTGAATCAGGCAGCAGCCATGAAAGAGGTGAAGTAAGATTCCAATCAACAGCTTTAAGTCAGCTTGGGCTTCACAGGTCTGATGAATTTCCCTTTAGGAAAACCCATCTCCACTGGATTCTGCATTGTCTCAGCTGTAGCTAAAATCCCAGTACTGCAAAACCTGGAGTAAAATTCCAGTCGCAAGTGATGCCTTAAGTTTTAGCTTTCCTATTTTCCAGATTCTGTACTGCATTAGTATATAACTCTGAACTTCATATAAAGTGTTAACAAGTTCTCCTCACAGTTTAGTCAGACAAAACCATCCTTTTCCAGCCCCAGAACCAAGGACACCACTGCAGCTTCAGGCCCAAAAAGCACAAACAGCACAGAATTGAGGAGAGCAGCCTGGGAGGATGGGACTTCATTACCTGAAGCTGTAACTGGACAATTAACCCCAATATGCAAATGGCTCAAAACTGATAAAAGTGTGAAAATTCATGACCCATTGTCCATCTTGGGTGGAGCCTTGGCCAGGCTCTTGTACTGCCCAAGGTGCATCCTCTGAGGGCCTTTTAACAAATACCTGCTTTATTCCTTCAACACTGTCTAGTCTCTGTTCCAGGTAGCCTCTCTAGGCATCAAAAGAATAAGTGTGTATTTACTTCTACAGAGCATGAGAAATTCTGCTGAAGATTTTACAGGTGGTTTTATTTACATCTGTGTCAGGGAGGTCAGAATCTCATCCAAAACATTCCGGTTTTTGTGTTGGCTAGCAAAAATGTTCACACTAACTAAATCTATCCTATAAATCACCTTGACACTCCTCATAATTCAACATAATAGGGTTCTTTGCAGAAAGAATTGTCTCTTAGCTGATGCAAGAGGATGGACAAGATAAACTAAGAGAGTTCTATGTCTATGAAAAATTAAATTCTCGACCCTTTTTTAATTCCATTGAATTCCACCCAATCAGGAGCAGTTATATCCCAATCATTAAGGAGATTTCCCTCCATTAGCTCTCCAAATCTCTTTGCTAGTCAGAAAGGTGCTGCAGTCTCCTGTTTAACATTTTCTGTCTTTATTTTCTTTGCTCCAAGAGTCATTATTCTACATTTATCTGCACTGAACTGGATTTGTCACCTTTTTGCCCAATTACTTAAATGATTTAAGACCTTCTGTGTCTGACTGCATTGTTCTTCATTGTTTACCTTTCCTCGCCCACTCCTGTCACCCAGAAGTCTTGCTTTCAATAATTTCCAAGTCATGTCTGCAAATAATAAAGCATTTAAAGAGCCACGGTATAACACTCATAGTGAAATGCCTTCTCACTTGAGACACAGAAAATAGACACAATTTCTGTATGTTTTACACATCTCAGTCTGATGCCTTCCTGTCACTCTCTGCTACCCACAGCCTTCAGATGCAAAAGGCACATATTGAAGCTGCCAATGCAAACATTCATTTATGAGCTGACTATCTCAGGGTCATAAATCAAAGGAATATCTTCCACCTAACTGGACTTCCTAGATTGTAAAATAACCCTATGGGTACATTGATAGCTGTGAGGCTCAGTAATTATGCAGATCTTTTCTGCCAACTTGAAATGGCAGGGAAAAGAAGTGATACAGTGACTTCCTTCAGAGCTGCAATGTCCCACCCAGACAGAGAGAATCCCTTCTCCTCACTGGGATGGCACATTCTAGGATAAAGCCAAGCTGGTCAGGTCAAGCTTTTCCTCATTCTCAAGGTAACATCTCTGCAGATCTTCTGAAAGAAATGTTTTTGACTGCAGAAAAACATGTTCAGAAATTTTTCCAAAAAATGCATCAATATTATTGGCCTGGAAAAATTTGTTTGAATTATATTTAGCCACCCACCAACAATAGATCAGTGCAGAATTGCTGCACTGCTCTTTAAGAGTTTAAACAGACTAGCACAAACTTTGGACAAACAGCAATTAGCCATTAGAAAAGCTAATAAAACAAAAAGTAAAATGACTGCCATTACAGCATGATTGCTTCTAAGGTGTTTTTCTTCCATGCCCTATAGATATTTAAAACAGAAAATCTTATACATCTTAATTTCTAATTTTCTGCTCCAAAAATCCCCTTTCACACATGGGTCAGTGGTGGGTTGATGAGCCATCAGAAGACAGCTCCCAGTTTAATTCTCGATCCTGGTCTTTAGACTGTTCACAAGGCAGGGCTTACCAAAATGAGAGACAGAGGAGGATGCCTGGGTTATGTCCCCCACCAGAAAAAGGGTAGGTAGATAAAGGGAAGCTGAGAGCTCAGCAAATTTCCTCAGTAGCTTTGTTTGGCTGCTTCTGCCCTGAAACCCAAGCAACTGGGATGAACAGCCCACACCTGGAAGCTTATCTGGCTGCAGGTTTGAAAAGTTTGGAGCGTTTCTTGAGCTGAACTGTATCCAGCCTCATTAAAATGGGACCAATCACAGGAAGCTTATCTAAGTGGGAAACATCAGGCCACAAGGCACATGAATTTGAAAACAGAAGAAATACCTTCCTGATTTATTACCAGGAGAACCTGTTTTATAGTTTTGAAGACATACTCCAGCAATTATGGCTCCTTGAAACCTTCAGGACTGACCCATGACACATTTTACAATGCCTTTTACAATAAAAGATCTGAAGGCTATCACCTTTCTACTAGAGTAGTTAAGATGGACATACTGGATTTGTACACATTAGAGCTGGAGTGGAGATCAGTTGGAAAATTCACTTAGAAGTGAATTTCTCAGTCCACTGGCTGCACTTCCCTACACAGAATGGAACTGAACCTGAACTTTATTTCATATTAGATTAAACTTAACAAAAAGAGCTGAACAACCTCAGGCACTTGAGCCACACATGGTAATCTATGAGATCAGTCCATAGACACATTGTACTGTGGATGTCAGATATCCAGGTTGGGATGCTTATTATTTTATGCTGGCAGTTTGGATCTGAATTACATTTCCCAAGAAAACACACCTGCTTACACCTGTAAGGTCATTGCCACCTCCTGATGGTTTCATACTGACATGCAAAAAATCCCTGTCAGAAATGAGCAGAGAGGACATGGTAGTGTGAGGACTGTGGAGTCTTGTGAGCTCTGAAATTCATGTGAGAGGAGTTAGGAAAGGATGTTGCCACTGGGAAAAAAAAAAGGATAAAGGAGGCATAGGGAAATCAGAGGGACACTGAAATAATGATGAAAAATTTAGAGTGTGAAAGTGAGATAAAGAGAAGATCAAGTGCCAGCTAAACGAACAAGTTCTCTCTAGGCTGCCAGAGAAGAGGATACATTTTAAGGTAATTTCTGTTCCTTGTGGATGGACAAAACCAGTTCTTTTTACTTTCAAGTGAAATATCTTGTTCTGGACATGGACAACACTGTCTTCCCTTTTCAAAAAGCATGAAGAGTATAGCCTGGATTAGCCAAATTCATTTGTTTTGGATGCTTGTTTCATGGATGGACAGGAAGGAGTAGCACAAACACACACACACACACAAACACCAAACTAACTCACCACAAATTCTGGGTACTTCGACCCTCCTCCTATTCTTCACTCTGCTCACTGAGCATCGTATTTAAATCAGGTTGCAAAGTCTTCCAGTGTAGAAATCACATCAAAACTATTGGTTTTCTTCCCCTGAAACCCCTCAGCATATATTTTCAGCTTTAAAAATCAATAATCTTCACCTCTACATGTGAACCTGAGAGCAGGCAAGTGTAGTAGAGAAGAGCAGGTCTGTGACACATCCTTCACTCGTGGTGATCAATAAATGAGATCTTTCACCATCTGCAGCAATTCGTTTCAGTCTTGATTCTTCCTCAAGCTTCCAAGCTTACAATGCCATGGATGAAAGAACCTAAAAATAAAATGCATGAGCAGATATTTTCCCTTCCTTCCTTGACTCTGCACAAACTCTCAAAGCCATGATGATTGTTTGCATCATTATGAGCAGCAATATTCGAATGACAAACATGATAAAACTACTGATGAACTTGTTGAGGCTGCTGGAAATGCCCAGATCTGGCCAGTGCTACTGAATCCTAAGTCAAGCCTTTTCATATATATATTTTAGGGCAAACTGTGGAGATATTGAAGGGACTGCCAAAGCCCAGCATTCATTCACACTGAAGCCTGTTTCCCTCCCATCCGTGCTAGTGGAAGAAGGAAGCAGAAGCAAAGCCCTTCCCCTTGGTTCCCCTCCTCCTGTTTGCAGTCAGGGCTGGTGGAACACACAGCAGAGACATGCTGCATCCCAGTAAGGGCTGCAGCAGTGAACAGACTCTCCAGCAGCACCAGGGATGATCATGTTCTCAAGTGCAGTAGCTAACAAACAGCTGAGGAGTTTCTGGATGAGCAGCTCCCAGAGGATGCAGCAGAGGTTGCCAGTTTGGTCAGCAGAGCTCTCTTCTCCCAGGCTCTCACCACTCTGCAGATGCTGCTCAGTGAGAGCCCAGCTCCCCCAGCACTGAAACAGATGAAAACCAAGAGAACAGGGAGCACAAGCCACGTGCCAGGAGACCAGGGGATCTGCTGGTTGTGTATCTGCATCCTCAGTCTCTCACCAGTTCACAGAACTGCCCATTTTTTGTCATCATCCTTAGCAGATCTTTAGGAAGTGTCTCTGTGGATTGACTGTCCTTTGCTCTTTCATTGGATTTTAGAGTGGAATATCCAATAACATTTCTTGTGCTGAGGGGGCAGGAGTAAGTGCTCTAAAGAAACAGCACTTAGTCCTTGCTTTCCCTGCCTGTTGGAGAGGATCATCCTCATGCTTAACTCTTTCTGGAGCTCACACAGAAACCGGGGAAGGAACTAAATTTAATTTAGCAGGCTTGGGACAAAGATAATGTAGAGTCTTGAGGCTCTGTTGGTGCTTCACCAATTAACTCTGGAGTGCCATTTCAGCCTTTTGAGCAGTGGGTAATGCCCATCATGAAAGCAGATGGGGTAGGGAAGGTCAGTGCATATGCAGAAAATGACTACCTGCAGGCTTGTCTGCTGTTAATAAGGCACATCCAAGTTAATTTAACGAGCTTCTTAGCTCAGAGCATCAGCAGAATTTGAATCTAAGAAGTTTAGAGTCACAATATAAACTGATACTTGAATTTGGTTGTCATATTCCATTTAGACATGTATTTTAACACTAGGCAATCCCACCCAAGTCTTATATTTCCTCCTTGAAACAATTTCCATGAGTATTCTCAAAATATTTTAATTCTTAGCTTTTTTTAAAATACTTTCTTTTTTTTGTGAGATTTTTTTTCTATCACAGATTTTTTTTTCTATTACAGGGATATGAGTCTTTGTTTAAAAGTTTCAGTTTATACAGCATTGTACATTTTTTCTCTTAATCCTTGTACAATAAAAATTTTCCACTGGCACTTCCCTGCATCTGGCTACCTTGATGCTTTCGTAGGTTTGCAGCTTCTGTCTTCTTTTGCTTATTCCATTAGAAAAGTTGGAATTGGCCTGAAGTCCCTAGTAACTTGAGTTAATTTGGGAAGGAATAGTGTCATAAATTCCACCCAGAAATGATGCTAAACAAATGTTCAGACAAGAAAGTTCTCCCTCTAAATATTTCATCATGACAGATTCCCGGGACACGCTCCTGCCCAATCCCTCCAGTACTGGACCAATCAGTTACTTCAGGCAAAACTCATTTCCACTGAGTTTTCCTGTGCACAGTGTGGATGTTTGCACCCAAGTGTTTAACCTCCCATGGAGAGCTCGGGGTTCAGGATAGCTCTGGCCAAAGATGATCATTTCAGCAGGGATGGTGAAATTTATCATGTCCTGATCTCCACTGACCACATGGATCAGCTCTGCACTGCCTTTAGAGGACGTGGGGCTTGCTCAGGTGGGGATGGAATGGCTGAAATGCAGATTAACATATTTAGCTACATCTATTTTAGGGAATTGTACACCCAGAGAGGAACACGCTCAGGGTGGGTGGCATCGTGGCAGGCAGACTCCAACATATCCCCCCTGAGGATGTGCAAACACATTTCAGCAGCTAATAATTAAAATTAATGGGGATGAATTTTAATAGGAGTAGCAGAAGGCACATTCCTGGCACAAGGGGACGTCATGTCTGCTGTGGAACATCTGGATGCTCCACTTCCCAACAAATCCCAGGAAACTGGGCAAAATAAGCAGATTTTCCATTTCCTTCTTATATCTTAAAGGCAAATAACTTTTGCTAAAATTAAGGGACAGCTTTTTGGGGAAATTAATAATATTTAAAAAAAATAAACCAACCAAAAAAATAATAATAATAAAAACAAAACAGAAACAAATATCTCATAAATAGGCAGACAGAATATTTCAGTCAAGGCAGTAAAAGCTATTCCACAGTTGAATGAAAATCTGGCAAAACTTTCAAAAAGAGAGGTCATACAGAAGTGCCAGTGTTGGGAAGCCTAATGGGCTGCACTGTGAGCTCTGACTGTTCTTGTTCTTGAATAAAGGCCCAGCTAAGATTTAAAGCCTCACATTAAAACTGCTCTCATTTGCTCCTTCATTTTGAGATGGGCTTTTCCATAGACAAGAGGTTAATAATAAGATACTGGAAAGGGTTCAGAAGGTGATTGCATGGCTTAGGTTAAACAAAGATTTACTGTACACAATCATTTGCTGCTCTAATTGCATCCAAGAGAATCTAGGTTTGATTTCTTTCACAGCACCTTTAAATTGTTGTTCCACTACATGTGAAATTAATAGAACTTGGTATTTTAAAGCACTGTGTGCTGAACAAACCACTAACAAGGGTTGTTATTATGTATTTAATGGGCTAAACAACACCATGGGTTATCACATAAGAACCTTCCTTAGTCTGAAAGAACATAGGTTTAAAAAAGAAACAAATAGATTTTTCTGTGGAAAAGTCAGCTTCTTGAAAGTTTGTGAGAGACTTTACCTACAAATTGAACCCACCTAGGGAACCACTGCCTTTAGTTTTGTTTAGCCCTGAAAGTACTTCTCACTCCAGGATGGGTAGGCAGGGGCTGGCATCAAAATAAATGGGACTGCAGGGACAGTGAGTCCTCTGTGCCACTCTGTGAGGCATTTGGGGGCACAGATTCACCCCTCCTCATGGGACAGAAGTCATGAGAGTAGATGCATCTGATTTATATGCTTTTCCTCCAGAAGGGCATGTCTTGGTGTGGAATATTTTCCTCTTTTTTTTTGGTATCAGTCAGGATATTGCTATAAGAAACAGCCAAGGACCTTGATAGAGTTACTAACTGAGCCTGGGAAGCTGGAATGTGTCTCATAATGTTGTGCCTCATTATGTTTTCCATGGTAATTAATGAATATAACAACTTATTCTTTAAAAAAGCTACTGTTTTCAGAACTGAGACACCCAGAGCTTGATCTCTACTTCCCAACATTTACTCTGTACCTGAGTGGAAGGGGACAGAGGTGCAGGGCACACAGGGCTGACAGACATTCACTACCTGGCTGAGTTGAGCCTCGAGTCCAGTGTAGCCAGAGGAACGCCAAGAGGATCTGCAGCATGAAACCAAACGGTTTGTTTTCAATTTGGGAAAAAACCCAATGTAATCATGAAGCTCCACAAGCTCTAGACAAGGTCTTGCCTTTTTAAAGAGCTCTGTGATGTGGAAAGCTAAAGAGGGAGCAACAGGTTAAATGAACGGGCAAGAGCAGCTAAAATGCAGCCTTAATAGATAAAAAAGTAACACATGATGGAGGTGAATTTCCACTGTAAAAAGTTTAGCTCTAAATATGTCCTTGACTATGTCAAAGAACTTCATAGAGCCAGAAGTTTTTCCCCTTTAACATTTTTCTTTTTGCTAAAATTATACCAGGATTGCATTATTATATTATCACAATGGCATATTTTTTCTTTCCCTTTCTCTTCTCTCCCATACACAAAATCAATAGAAAGAAATATTGAAAATGCCCTATTTTCCCTCTTTTATTATAAAAAGACTTTTGCAGCAGCCAGAGGTTGTGGGGTTTTAAGCAACACTGTTAACAGGGCCTAGACAGATAGAAACATGAAATACAACAAAAGGTTGAAAATCATAACTGAATTTAGAGCTGTCTGAGCCTTGATATTTCAATACTGAACACTGTTTTGAGTCTCTCATGGCCAGTGAAAAAAGTTAATGGTGCTAGAAAATGAAAAGTTCTTTTTCTGTTTTGTCTTTTAATAATTTAAGGGCACCTCCAGCAACCAAAACAAATATATTTATCATTGCACACAAAGCCTTTAGGCGTGAACTCTAAAGAGGCACATTAGTGTCAGTGCATCTGGTAAGCTGTCACTTTCCAGTTTAGTTTAACTCTTGCTTCTCCTTTTTTCTGGACACTTGTGTCTGAAGAGGTGTTGCTTGATGCTGGGGTTGTTTTTTCAGAAAAGAAAAATAAGTTAAATGGGTATTATTTATATAAAAATACACAAGCATGCAAAAATTTCTTGGCAAAAGTCAACAGTTTGACTGTGCAGAAGATCATGTTCCACAGTAACAATGGATATACTTGATCTAAGACCTATGAAATAACAGTGCCTCTTCACTCCTCTGTTTTGCATGTGGGCAGGGTGGTTTTATTCACTATAAAGAAAAAAAATTGTACAGATGAATGACAAAATAACCCCTGGAAGGAATTTTCTCAGATTAAGTAATACATGAAGGATTAGAGCAGCAGGCATTTGTTGACAACAGGGCTGCAAACTTAAATCTGGAAGGAGTGAAAAGATATAACCATGCGTAAGAATCCTGTGTTTGATATCTCTTCAGAAGCTGCATTTCATGGTGGAATTATATTATGGTTATCAGCTTGGGGCAACGTTTGTTTTGCATCATTACATCCAGCAGCCCACTCTAGATCATGAACAAGCCAAGCCAGCCTTAAATGGGAAGAATTACTGCTCTGCATGCTAGCAAACAGTCCTGCAAAGGTGGATCCCTGAGAGTTCACAAACCCATCTCTGCAGAAGGAAAAATAAAGGCAGAGCATCTGGGACAAGGTCATGTGGTAAAGTCATTGCTCAAGGCAGACTGAGATGTCAGCACTTCTGGCTCCCAGAGCCGTGCTCTGAGTGGTGAAGCAAACCCTCCCATTCAGCAAGAAGTGGAATGTTAATGTCTGGGGAGCGGGCAGAGTTTACCTTGGCACATCAGCAGCACCGCGGGTTCAGCAGGGTAACACCGGCACAAGTGGCACTCCCAGAAGCCAGGAGATGCTGAGCTGCAGCTGCAGCCTTGTGACAGCCTGCAAGGGTCAGGGAGTCCCCATGCCAGGGAGCCAGCCTGACCCAAAGTGGGTGGCCCACAGGGGAAGGGCACAGCAGCATCACAAGGAGCCCCTCCCAAAACCCAGGCTGTTCTGTGGGGCAGAACAGCTCCTCGTTTTCATCCAACAGACATCTGTGAGCAAACCCAGTGCAGGAGCCAGGACGTGCCTGGGAGGACTGATTTTGCTGTCTTTAGCTCTAGTTTCAGTAATCAGTTCCCTTGGCTTCCGTGGCATCAGCCATTATTTACCTTACTGTGAAAGAAGCAGCAACACAGAGGAGGTTTTCAGTTTCCCACTGGAGTTCTGTCTTGGACACTGTCTCACAGCCAGGCAGAATTATCAATCTCTTCTCCCAAAAGCTCTCCTCTCAGGGCTGGAAATCTTGAGATGCTGAAGGTCAGGAGATTTAAGGTACATTGGCAGAGCTCTATATCTCCAGCTTGCATTATTCTGGGTGCTGGCCAACGTTATCAGTCTCTTGCCAAAAAGGAATAGCTATTATGGCATTGATTTTCTGCCACAAAAAAAAAAAAAAAAAAAAATCCAGAGAGAGTGACTTCTAGTTAAATGCAACAGTAGAGAATGCTCCAGCCTTTTATTGCAAAAAAAAGGCTGTGTCTTGGTCTGTGTGTCTTGGTCTGTGATGGCTGAGTCTGGACTAAAATGTTTTCAACACCAGTTCTGCACAGAGGAATTAGAAAGAGCCAGTAGAAACAACTGGTATGCAAAGAGCAGATTTTAGAAGTTGTTACAGATTGATCCCAAGTACCACAGAGTCTCAGTGACAGCAAGAAAAATGGTTATAAAGCTAATAATTGTGCTGGAATGGTAACATTCCACAGCAGGTTCAGGTCTGTAGGCTGTATCCATCATAGATGGATAGCGCCACACCACAGCAGTGATTTTTTTCAGTGTTGCTCTGTTGAAAATTTTATCTGCTTATTAACAAACATAAGCCCAGTCCAGGCTGCACCAAACACTTCAGCTTTAAACAAACAAACAAAATCCATAGTGACAATAAACATTTGTTACTAAGTAATGCCTAAGCTTTGTTGATTATCCAGATTACTTGGCCTTGGAGAATATATTTTCCTGCTGAATTTCTGGTACTCTCACCCTGTTTTGGATAAGAACCTATATAATCCAAGTTTCTTGTTTTATTTCTGGCATGTCGTTTTTTTTTTTCTTTTTCCCCAGGGCTTGGCCAGAGTGCAGAAGAAGAAAAAGTACAAAAGAGATGGAGAGAGAGAGACTTGACAGTGAAACACAGGAGATACCTAACCTACTCTCAGCCTTAAATAATCATCTACTTCAATTCAGTTTGAGCCATTGAGAACACAAAGGGTCATGTTTTATTCTTATTTCTGCAGGTTCAAAGAAGTCATTGATAGCTTAAGCTCCCATTATAAAAGCTGAAAATGAACCTGAATTCATTGTATCCAAAAGCAGCCTAATCCATTAAAAAAAAAAGAGGAGATAATTCATTTAAAAATTCACAGTGACTTCTGCTGCTTGTGGTTTGCAAATAATGTTGGATCTGTGCCACAGAACAGAGAAAACACGAATATAACCAGCATTTTAACTCACAGGAGCCCCAGTTTAGGAGGGTTCTTCTGGCTTTATCCAGGGTCGACGAAATAACCTTCTCTTAATTGCTTAAATTAATCTCAGACAATCACGACAAACTCGGTTTCCCAGATGTTTTACTCTTCCAAATGAAATTCAGTTTCATATACTTGGTGGAATTTTTGGAGTTGTCCTCTGCAGGACCAGGGTTTGAACTCAAAGATCTTTGTGGGTCCCTTCCAACTCAGCACATAGTGTGATTCTGTGGCTGGTTTGACCCTGTATTTTCACACAGATCTGGTTCTCACCATCTCCCTGGTGGTACCCACAGCAGCACTTGCACTGGGAGATCAATTCAGGTGGAGACAAACCCTCGTGAATGACTATGGGCAGCTAAAAGATGCTCCTTCAAACCTTTCCATGCATCTAATCTCAAATGTATTAATCCTGTCCAGTGATGTCTTGGGAAGGCTGACCTGGAACAGAGACTGGACAGAGCTGAAGAATAAAGTAGATATTTATTGAAAGGCCTTTAGGCCTTGAGCAGGACAAGAGCCTGGCCACTCAAGGTGGACTTAAAATGGTCACAAAAAATCGACGACCTGTCATGAGGTCTCACACTTTTATAAGTTTTGGTCCATTCCCATATTTGGGTTCAATTGTCCAATTTCAGCTTTGGGTTGTGACGTTCCATCCTTCTTGTTTTCCTTCTTCTGTCCACCCTTGTTTGTGCTTTTGGGCCTGAAAGTTGTACCTGTTGTCCTTGGTCCTCAGCAGGAAAAGGATTTGTTTTGTCTCCCTACTCTGTGAAGAGAGCTGACTAACACTAAATATGAACTACACCCCTGGGCAGCACAGAATCTAAAAAACATGAAAGTTAAAACTTAAGGCATCATTTGGCCCCTTTGGAGACCTGACAAGGCCTTTTCCTTGTTAAGTCTCTATTCTAAATATCTACTAATAATAGGTATTTATATATAAAAATAAATATATTTATATTTATTATTTATATCTATTAAACAATAGGTATTTAATAACAGATAAGTATCTAACAATAGTAAACAACTAACAATAATAAACATATAATAATAGATAAATATTTAATAACAGTAAATATCTAACAACAGTAAATAATAATAGATAAATATCTAGCAATAATAATAATAATAAACAGTAATAAACATCTAACAGTAGTGATGTCTTGTACAGTTTGGTATCATGCAAAGAAGAATAATGATTATTATGAACAGTTCATTAGGTACAGAGGAAAAATAATTTAAAGCATGTTTTCATCTGCATCAGTTTCTGTTTTTACAGTTGTTTCAGGAGCAGAAGCTTTCTCAGCTCCGGAATAATGAATCCAGGTCCTTTGCCAGAGGTTTTGACTGCAGTGAGGGTGGTCAGCAGAACCTGGAATGGTCCTCTCCACCTGGCATCCCCAGGAAGGCTGGCAGAGGCTGGGAGGAGCCAGCATCCCCAGCCCCAGCATCCCCACGAGCTCGGGCTCTCAGTGCCAGTGTTGAGCCAGTAGCTCCTGGTTGCAAGGTCAGAGTGGGGTGAGGCTGAGGTCACCAGCTCTGTGCAGAATCCTCACACCTCCTTCATCCACACGAGCTGTGTTTCTCAGCCACAGCTCCAAAGGTTGGCTCCCGAGCTTAGCCTGTATCTGTGACTCATGCTCTCGGCCCCAGCAGCATTTAATTGAATCCCAGGTGTGCTAAGCACTGGCCATCATCACCAATATATGTGAAAGGGTTGTATTAATCTAGTTACAACATACAAAGGTAGAACAGAGTCGTTTTGCAGTAATGAATCAGTCATGGAGATTTGAACATGGGGATTCAAAGGGAAATTAAAGTCAAGTTTCCTGTATGGCTCATTCTCCAGCCCAGCATCGGCTCAGACAGGAGAGAGATTTCCTTTTGTTCATTAATAGCAGGGGCAGATCCAGCACTGCTTCCTGTGGGCTGTAGCCTGTCCTGGACTGCAGTGACCACACGACACCACTCAGGACTGGTGTTGGAAGTTCCCCAGCTGCTGCTCTGCAATGCCCATGGCACCAGTGTGTCTGCTGTAACACAGACAAAGCCCCAGCTTACTTATGTGATTAGGCACAAGCCTAAAGACTTGGATGAACCATGGTTCATTATAAAATACTCAGCGAGAAAGAATCCTAAATTAAACCCCATGGGTCCTACCTGGTCATGACAGAGAGGGCTCTTCAGGGGTCCTGGTGCAAGAAGAATAAGGACATACCTGAGCAGCTACTTACCTTTGTAAGAACATAGCAATTTTTGCTTTTTCTAGACCTCTGAATAATGAGCAACACAGTAATCATATTAAAAAGGACTTTAAGGGCATGACCAGCTGCATTCAGTGTCAAGCATAACAGCCCTTGGAAGTGCTTAGTCACACTTTAACTCCTGTTATTATTTTCCAAGCCTGTGTTTAACTCAGACAGAAAAGTGGCTTTTTCTCACTCGGTGCAATACTGCCAGCGTGTTTAACCATAACCTCCTGTAACAGCAGAAGGGCAGGTGTTGCACCTTCTTTCACTACTGCAAAAGAGACAGGCTGATAAAATTGTCTCAAGGTTTCACATGATTGTTGGCTTCAAAACATCGATGCCCAGGGCCAGCTTTTGCACTGATGTCCTTCTGATACCTTAGGTGGGGAACTATGCTGGAAAAATTTGCTTTGCTAACTACTACAAGACTCAGGAGCTGTAGGGACCAATACAGCAGAGAGATTTCTGGAGAGTAAACACAGAGTGAATGAAGAAATACAGCAGAAAGAGGAGAGAGATACTCTTGCACATGCCACTGAAGGGTGACAGCTCCTTTCCTAGATAATGTCAGTCAGTCCTAGCCAAGGGCTATTCCTTTGATCTTACAAGGCTGAAGATGTAGAATGAAGCCAACAGATCTGGGAAATCATAGTCCTAGAAAGGAGGAAGACAATATTAGGTTAACACACCCAAAATAGATGGTTGACATCCAGAAGAGTTCATATTATATCCATAAATAACAGGCAAAACTTAAGTGTCACCGTATGTTTACAGTCTTTACTGTGTAAATCCCCTCTGCTCTGAAGGGTTTTGTTGCTCTAGCAACAAAAGGGAGGGAAAAGAGAAAAAAGAGAAGGGGGAATAAAAAGAAGGAGCAAAAAAGATAGTCTAATTGATAGGAAAGTTCAGAAAATCAGAAAAGGGGAAAAATAAACTGAAACAACTAGTGAAGTTTTCTGGAGAAAAATACAAATATGTATCAAAAATAGAGCTGCTTCTCAAAAATATAAAACAGTATAGCTTTCAGATTAGTATTTTCACAGCTGCAGGCTACAGAGTTTATTGCTTGCAGTATGAAACCTAATGATGTGATGAGAAAAAAATCTGAAAACTCTTCCATCCAGCCCTAGACAGACTGACAGCCCTAGAGATCAATGTCCATTATTAAGTTGCTGACTTCATGCACAACAAGGCAGAGCATGAAGTTCTCTGGTTCTCTTCAAATTTGATTTAATTGGATCACCTACAGGATGAGAGGATAATTTAGCATGCATGGCCAGCCACATCTTCATTGCACCCTGAGCCTAGAACAAAGTCTCTGGGCTAGGAGGGTGTGGACATGAAGCAGGGAGATGCCCTGGGACTCTCTGTCCATGTCTGGAGTCCCTCTGATCACACAGGAGAGGGCAACTGATGCAGTCACTATTGTTCTGAACTGGCTCCAGTCCTGTGGTTTAGAAGAGAAGTGCCCATGTCAGACTCCTTTTGATGGAATCCTAATGAGACTTCAAAGGGAAAGGACCAAGCTTCTACCTCCAAACCATTCTCCTTAGGGATTCAACCTCACCAAGAGAAAGTAATGGGAGTTTTCTGTCATTTCAGTTGGTGCAGTATCAAATCTACTGCAACTACTGGTTGGAGATGGGTTAGGGCCACAGATCACAGGTTTTGTTTTCTTCCCCCGATCACTCAGGAACCTTGTCCTAACACAGGAACATCCTCCATCAAAGTCTCTTACTGGAGTTTGTTTCTAGGAAATTAAAAGAGGCCTTGGTTTTCTTGACAAATCATGCCTTGAAAAAAAAAATTAAGCCATTATGTGAAATTTCACAGAATTTCATTTGCTAAAGTAACAAGAAGAGCAACAAAGAGTTTCAATTATCATTTAGAGGGGATAAGAAAATTTATGGTTTAGAAACTTGTTTCTCAAAGGAGGAAAGAAGCAGCTCTATCATCTCATCAGAGAGAGACGCAGGGTCACTTTTATCCCCTAACTGCACCCCCACCACCACCCACCCCTGCCATGGTTTTGGTATCTGGCTGCCCAAACAGATCTGCTGGCAGAAGTTTCCAGCCAGGCTTTGCCTGGCGGGCTCCTGTGCCTCAGGCAGTCCCTGCAGACCCTCTGGTCCCACCTCCATCCACTGCTTCTTTGAATCTATTGACCGTGGTGTCAGAGTAATGAGGCAGGAGTTTTCTGTGCAGCCACGGACTCCATTATCTCACACAATATCAGGAGTGAAAAGATGGCTGCTGGGTTTTTTAATGGTCTGCCAGAAGAGCCTTGTCGATAATACTTCTTTAGTTGGGTTTCCTGGAAATTACAGCTGTCTCCTCCGCTCCAGCATCTTGCAGTTCTGCGGGAAATAGTTTTGAAATGGCTTCTCCAATCTTAGAAAAAAAAAAAAGAATAATGAAAAAAAAAGCAAATTTGTCCACGTTGAACGTGTCTTCCTCTCTCTTAAGCAACAATAAATGAGACTCTGGTTTCTTATCTCTCACTCCTGCCTGATTATTTAGAAGTCAGTACTAACAAGACCCTCTCTGGTTCTTAGTTACAATTTTGGATTTATTTGGCTGATCCCAGCACACTCCTGGACCCCTGACTGCAGCTCTCTGATGCACATCTCAGCAGCACCTGTGACACGGGGCAGTCTCAAAGGGCCGAGCAGCTGAAGATCCTGCTCCTGTCATGTTCCCTCTGAGCCACAGTGAGCAGAGCCCCAGCACGTCCTGCTCCCCACAGAACCTTCCCCAGCCCCACGCCGGGCCATGCAGGGCTCCACAACGTGCAACAACTGCCCCAAAATCCCCACCCCTGCTGTAGCAGAGCCTGTGCTGGGTTCTGTCCATGTTATGAGAGTTCTCTGTGACACTGTTGGCAGCTTTTCCCCCCAAGTTATTCTTTGGGAAAAAAGGAAAAGGGAAGGGGAAGGGGAAGGGGAAGGGGAAGGGGAAGGGGAGGGGGAGGGGGAGGGGGAGGGAAGGGAAGGGAAGGGAAGGGAAGGGAAGGTTTGGGAAGGGAAGGTTTGGGAAGGGAAGGGAAGGGAAGGGAAGGGAAGGTTTGGGAAGGGAAGGGAAGGGAAGGGAAGGGAAGGGAAGGGAAGGGAAGGGAAGGGAAGGGAAGGGAAGGGAAGGGAAGGGAAGGGAAGGGAAGGGAAGGGAAGGGAAGGGAAGGGAAGGGAAGGGAAGGGAAGGGAAGGGAAGGGAAGGGAAGGGAAGGGAAGGGAAGGGAAGGGAAGGGAAGGGAAGGGAAGGGAAGGGAAGGGAAGGGAAGGGAAGGGAAGGGAAGGGAAGGGAAGGGAAGGGAAGGGAAGGGAAGGGAAGGGAAGGGAAGGGAAGGGAAGGGAAGGGAAGGGAAGGGAAGGGAAGGGAAGGGAAGGGAAGGGGAAAACGGGGGTGGAAAAAGAGACCCTGGGTCTCTCTCTGCCTTGCACTTGTTTAGTGTAAAACTAGTCTCATCTAATGCTTGTATCAAATTTCTTGGGGGCAGCCAAGAGAATCAGCTGGTTTGAATCTGAGTTCTTCCTTTGACTTAAGAAGACTCATGCCACATTACACCAAGTGCACATCTAATTTGGGGTATTTAATTTGAGATATTTAATATTTAATTCTATATCATGTATAATGTATGTTATATAATATATAATGCATCATATATCATATATCACATCACATATCATATATCACATATCATACATCATATTTATATTATACATTATATATTATATTATATTATGTATTATGTTGTATTGTAATATTTCAAACATATTTCATATTATTGGGGTAATTGAATTTATTTTAATTAAGTGGGGTAATTAATGTTGTGCCGGCCATCTCCTGAGATATTTCTTGCAAGTTGTCCCTTACTTTGGATTCCAGGGAAAATAAGCTCTGCCTTCTATTATTTTAATGACATGTAAAACTCTTCTAGGCATTTCCCACCACTAATCAATAGAGACATACTCTCTCTGACCTCAAAATCTTCAGTAAAAAAAGCCTGTCAGGTAAAGCTAGAGCTGCTAACAGTGCATCTGAGTGGTTCCCTGGTCATTTGGCAAGGCAGGGTCTGAGGGGGAGGGCTGGCCAAACTCAAATGGGGCACCTGTGTTGTGGGAAAACTGTGCTGCTTTAGACCTGACAGAGAGCAGACAGAAAGTCCTGCATCACCCCTCCCAGCCAGCTGTGCAGCATGATGTATTCTAGTCAAGAAGCTGCAGTGAAACAGGAGGAGCAGTCTGAGGGGGGAGCACCTACAAAACTTCCAGACAGAAATGTTAATGGCAGCAATAGGATCCCAGGAAGGCAGTGATTGGACACACTGTGAGAAGAGAGTGGATTTCTAGATGGCTCGAGTTAAAAAATGGAAAATGGAGGACAGACAGCATGCCAGTGAGATGGCCAAGAATCACAGAATCACAGAACAGTCTGAGTTGGAAGGGACCCACAAGAATCATCAAGTCCAACTTCTGGCTTTACAAAGGACAACCCCAAAAATGCCACCATGTGCCTGAGAGTGTTGTCCAAACACTCCTTGAGCTCTGCCAGACTTGGTGCTGTGATCACTGCCCTGGGGACCCTGTTCCAGTGCCCACCACCCTTTGGATTTTCAAATATGCAATCTAAACTACCCCTGACACAGCTCCAGCTGTGTCCTCGAGTCCTGTCACTGTCACCACAGAGCAGAGATCAGTGTCTGCCCCTCCTCTTCCCCTCACGAGGAAGTTGTAACTGCAGTGAGGTCTCCCCTTGGTCTCCTCTCCTCCAGGCTGAGCAGACCAAGCGTCCTCAGCTTCTCCTCAAGCAGCTTCCCCTCAAGGCCCTTCCCCATCTTCATTACCCTTATTTGGACATTCTCTAATGGATTTGTATCTTTCTTGTATTGTGGTGCCCAAAACTGCACACAGGCCCTGGGGTGAGGCAGGAGAGGACTGGGAGAGTGGTGTTTGAGGAGGGCTTGGGGGCAAAGAGGGTGGGACACACAAAGAGAGCTGCAGGAGGGAAGCACTGCCCAGCCCTCAGCTGGTGATGCGTGTCTGCCATAGCAGGGAAAGGCATCCAAAAAGTGGCAAGTAGTGGAAAGCAGGAGGAACCACAAAGGAGGGCAAGGGAGTGGTGATGAGGAAAAGATTCAGGATGGAAAAAGCAGATGGAGACATTTGTTCAGAAATAAAATTTCCACCAGTGGTTAGGAAGCCAAGAGGAACCACTTCCAGAAGAAACAAATTAGAAAACAACAAAATAAATTCCTCTGAATCAAAGAGCTTTTAGAGAAACTATGGACGATAGGACTCAATACAAGGCTGATTTTTGTGTGAATAAGCTCACCTTCTTTTAAGCTCTCAGGCTAAAACACCAGCTACTTGCAAGGCCTGTCAACCCCTCTGTCCCATCCTCCAGCCAGCAGATTATGTTTGATGTCATCCCAGTGCATGCAAAGACAGAAAGGGCTAAAGACCATTTGCTGTTTTAGACCTCTAAACACTGACCATCTTTTAAGCTTACAGTCTGTTTTAAAACTGATTGCCACACAGCAAAGATGGGAATTCTTTGCCTTGTCTTTTACTCTACATTTCTTGCTGGTTTTTTTTTTCTCAGATGGGGACAGACCCCTCACTGGTGAAGTCTCCCATTTTCTTCCAGGTATTATGTCCGGGATCATAGTCCTTTAACAGGGTTAAACTCAAACCATTACAAAGCAAACTGAATTCAACATGCACATATTTGCCAGACAAATTGAATTTGCTTTCACTCAGTTAATTAGGATAAGCATCCATTCTCACATCAACTGTTCTGCATTCAGACACAGACACGGCCTCCTCTTCTCCCTGCAATTACCAGCAGAAGGCCAGCAGATCTGCAGACATTCGCCTCGTGACTCCTCTGTGGCTAATTCAAAACCACTTTCTGGATCTCACAAAACTATTCCTAGACTTTGATATCCAACACTTCCTGGAGAAGGCATCTCAGTTATCATGGTCACATCTCAGGCCTTCAAAAGAAAAATCTACCAAAAAAAAACCAAACAGAAAACCCAACAAACAAACAAAGAAAACCCAAACAAAAATAACAAACCATCAGACAGACAAAAAACCACTCAAGAAAGAAGAAAGAAAGCTGTTGAAAAGGAAAACATCTTTCTTTTTTTTTCACCTTGTCCCAAACAGATTGCTTCAACCCTCTTGTAGGCCAGCACGGATTAGTTTAGGACATCAGAAACAAGAAGCGGCCTAGAAATCCCATCCCAGGACTTGGTGGTGCTGTGGTTGTTATCCCATCTCTGTGGCAGGGATAGTCACATGTATCTGTCTATCAATGTCCTTCATTGTATGCCAAATCACAGAGCCACAGGACATTATTAATTTTTTATTATTATCATCCAAAGTTTTCTGTTTGCTGTCAAAGGCAAAGGCACCCCCAAAGAGTGGTTATTCAAAGAGGAGAGCTCAGCTCACAATGAACTTCTTTTTCAAAATTTAAACATTATATCCAGTCTCCACCTTTTCCTCCCCTTCTCCCCCATGTGTTTCAGAGGCCTGAAGTGCAACATTATTGCTTTTAGCTGCACTAAGATCTGCAGAATAAGGCCAAATTCACTCATCTATGCTCATCGACTTAGCCCAGTTTTTCTAAGATAGATGCAACACTCAGCAGCCTAAAGCACTGCAAAAGCTGAATCTTAATCAGAGATATTTGGTTACACCAAGGTCCCAGGAACATCCTTACCTAGCGGCAACCTTTGTCTTTCAACTCTTCTTCCACGTGTTTTCCTTTGAATCCGAGTCCATGCAGCTTCTTAATCAAATCACAAAATAATCAGCTCGTGATTACATTTTAAGGGATAAATAGCATGTGACCAGCATTAATCACTCATTACACCCCATGTGGGTGGCTAATTCCCAAGGACTTCCAGTAAAATCTAGAAAGTGCTATGTTCTTCCTTGAACACTGTAGCCTCCATCCAAATCAAATGGAAATTTTTTTATCACATCTAATTTGTTAACACTGCAGATCTCAGAATAGGTATTGGCAATGCTGCTAATAAAAACATTTTAAAGTTATTATCCTCACTGAAGTCCTATAGGATTTTATTAAAGCTAATGCAATTCCCCCAGACTCTAATGGTTAAACTGTGCTTTTCAAATCATCTTACAGGTGTATCACTACCATTACTGTACTTATTGGTTTCCTTAAATACCAAAATATATCAAGGAGGAAAAAAGAGATAGTTTAAGCAGGTACATTTCCCACAAAACATTGTATTAACCATGCTCTGGCATAGCTCTAAAATCAATAGATTTATATCTGGGAGACAAAAGCAGGAAAGGTCAGGGGGTGGGTTATTGTGAACTGGGTGGTGATCAATCCTGGCTGAAGATGTGACTTTTCAGTTCCCATACTACAGAAAACCCCAGCCCCCACTGCATTTTGTTGTGTTATGCTTTTCCCATTATGCAATGTAGTTTTAAGAAGTGCACCCTACAGATTGTGACTGCTTTACTAATATTCTCATCAAGCCAAAGTGTTCAGTTGTTGCAGCACAGTGGGTGGAGGGGGGGAATATAATCTTTAAAAATAGATCCTAAAGTCTTTACTTAGATAGTAAAAAAAAAAAAAAAATCTTAAAAAAAAATTTAAAAGAAATCCAAGCTATCACACACTCCCCCATTCATCTGAAAATGATTTGTTGGCAAGAATAGAAATTTGGTTTCCAAGGTACAGTGAAAGAGCATAGAGACAGCCTGAGGAATGGGATAAATATGCCATATTTCTCAGTTACACAAGGTGCTGTAGCTAAGGGGAGAGGCAAAGGGGGTACCAGTATGAAGCTGCTTGCCAAAAACGCCCCAGAACATTTGCATGTAATGCCTTGTGTTGGAAAGTGGAGTACAGGTGTGACTCACTGCTGAGGCAGCCGTGCCAGCCGCTCTGCACAGACCCTGCAGGGCTGAGAGATCCTTTACAGCTTGCTCAGACAAATTCCATGTGCCAGCTGCTCCTTGAATGGGGACAGGCTCCCTCCAGCTTTCACAGAAGGACCCAGTGACACTTGCCTTGCTTGTGATCCTTCAATGGGTCTGAATCCTGCAGGAGTTTCTGCCGGCGCTGCTGCCTTTGCTGAAAAAATCAGTATTTAGAGAGATGCAGCCCTGCACGGCCCTTTCACAGGCTGTCAGCTCCCCTGGCCTGCAGAAACACAGCCAGAGCTGCCAGAGCTACCAAGGGACAGGGAGGGGTTCCACATGCACCTGAGGCCAGGAGAGGGATGGTGAAAAGTTGGGTGTAGGGGCGTGAAACCCAGATCCTTGGGGTGGCAGCTCCCTACGGAGCAACCTTGCAAGAGAAGGGGGATTTAATTCCACCTTAACTTGCACACAGCTCTGAGGCTGCTGCTGAGCCTGGGGCAAAGCAGCAGAGGTTGTGGGAGAAGGGTTTGGGTAAGCAGTCACTTCACATGCTGAGATGATCTGTGGGAGTCACAGCCTGTGGTGGGATGGGTTTCACTAAGACAGGAGCATTCTCAGCCCCAATTTCTATTGAGATGTCTGTTCTCATGCTCAGCCTGCAGACCAGAGGCTCTCAGGTGGATGTCCAGGTGCTGGGGTCAAGCCTCCCTGGGCTCCTGTTGCAGCTTGGCCTTTGCCAGCTCTCCACACAGAGATGTCCTGGAACCCAACTGCAAAGGGGACATTGCCCCCTCAGATGGCAAGGCAGGGCTGAAGTGAATTGTGAACGAGTCAGAAATGAGAGATAAGAAAACAACACAAGTGCTGGAGAGGAGACAGCAATGTGGTTTAGGCTGCCACAACTGGAGTAGCCCTGGGAAGGCTCCAGTATGTGAAGCAAAGACCAGGCTAATTCTGTTGACCCCTTTTTCATGCCTCTTTGTGAGGTTCACTTTGTGACCCAGCTTTCTTTGCAAAGTTCCTTCTCCAGACACCATTTTTAACATAAAAAATTCCTTTAGCTGTCAATCAATCAGTCAGTCAATCAGCCTCACTGATGTTAAACCCTTACCCTTACTGGGATATTACCTGGAATCTGATACACAAAAATAGATAGTGGCCATTCAAGTTCATTCCAACTTCTTTCCTTCAGAAGTAAGAGACCTCAGCTCTTTCTTATGCAGAGAAGTCTCTCAACCCATATTTCCCATTCCACAGCCCAAGAGCTTCTCCCCAAGCTTGTGGTGATGTGAAGGTCAGCCAAGAGCAAGGAGATGCCCTGGATGCACTACAGAGAAAACTTCCAAAGACACTTATAGATACATAATTTCTTCTCCTGTGAAGTACTTTTGCATTCCTGGTTTATCCAATAAAAACTCCCAGCCCTGGACCCTTTGGTTTTTCCAGGTGGGCCCAGCTGGAAGCATCTAAAAACCTCCGTGGTGGGGTGGGGAAAGACATCAACTTTCTGGGTGTCCTTCCAGCCTGTGGGAATGCTGGGGGGAGGGATGAAGAGTTTGAAAGATATCCAGACCCTGACATACCCTTCTGTGAACTGCCCACAGTGTAGCCAAAGCTTCTTGCAGGTTATTTTGAATTGCATCCTGTAAATCAATAAAGGAAAAAAAGAGACAGACATAAGACACCAAGCACACTTCTTGTGCCTCAGCCTAAAACCATAGCACAGAAATCCCCCAGCTCAGTGGTGCCCTAGCTCCTGCATGGCAGTGAGCTGCACAGCACTGATCCACCCCTTGGGCTGAGATATTTGTCAGGATTATTTCTTGAGGCTGAGAGATCCCTTACCCAACACCTGATATCTATGAAAAGAAAAGCAATATTTCACATTGGGCTTACAAGTCCATTGTATGCTAGCACCACATATCCAGCTATCGGTTAACTATTTGAAATGAAGTAAATAGTAGAGTGACCACTTTTTAAATCATTTTTGAAATCATTGTCAAATCACTGTCTAAACTACTGTTCAAATCATCACCAAAATCACCATTAAATGTTTGTCAAATCATTGTCAACTCATCGTTAAATCACTGTTTCACTAACATTCAATTATTGCTTAATCACCAATTGATTTTCACTTAATCACCAATTAATTTCCATCTGATCATCATTTGATCATTAATAAAAGCTTTAAGTTAACCCTAAAACTTCCATAATTCTCCTCTGACAGAAGCCTCAAGGGCAAGCTGAGGGGACATGGTAAATTGGCACATTTAGCCCCAAACCCCCCAGCTGTGCCCAAAGGTCACCTCACTGAAACACCACACTCCCTGTGGAGTGTGTGGAACTCGATTGAAGCTGAGCTGGAAATGCATATGATTCATAATACAGATAGCATCTGATGGTTGGATTATTTTCCTTTAATAAACCTTTCCTGAACCCAACTATTTTTCCCTTCTGTGTCCCCACCCCTCATCCTGCTTCCTCCAATAAAGGCATTTCCTATTGCAGCCATGGGAATACTCCATCACTGCACCAAAATTTCCTACAGCCTTCCCAACATTTGTCCTCTGAAACTCCTGAATCTGGATGAAGGCTTCCACACAGCTGAATAGCTCACAGAACCACTAGGAGAAGAGCTCAGCAAAGTGTTGAAAAGTCAACCAGCAGGTAGCTGGCTCAGCTTTGCTCCTCATTCCCTGACTGCAGTTGGTGTAAAGCTCCAAAGGGTGGAGGGTGGGGAGTGGAGTTGGGAATGGGGCATCCCTGTTGAAGCAATGCTCTGTCTGCCCTGGACTCAGCCAGCACAAGTTTCAGCTCCAGTCTTTTGTTTTGAGATTCCTAATTTTCATGGTGTTTTTATTGATTTGAGCAGATACAGCACTGGGTAGATCAAATAGCTTATCATCTTTCAGGAGAATTACATTGCAGCCTGATTATATCATTTAGTTATTTTGTTGCAGAGCTACACTAGGTTTGGGTATTAAACCACCTTTTAATTTTTTTTTTCCACTGGGTATGAACATGGGTTATTCCTGCGTGGAGGAACATTATTGTTGCAAGCTTGGACTGTGCCCAGTCTCACCTGGGACATGGGGAAATGGTGCAGCTCCTGTGACGTGCTGGGTGCTGTCATTTGTGTTTTGCTCACTGGAAAGGTCCCAGCCAAGCCCTCAGTGAACATGGGGTGTCCCTGCTGAAGGGATAAAGGTGGAATGGGTGACACTGGGATGGCTCTGCAGGGCTGGCAGTGCTCGTGTGGCCCAGGCTGCACGATCTGAGGACCTGGCTGGAAGGGTCAGTGCAGGTGATTTCAGTCCGTGCTGTGCAGCTCCCAGGGGAAACAGCAGCACTGCTTTTCAGAAGGATTATTTTTCATTTGATTTCACTTTTTCTTGCCAGTAAAAGATTCCTGCAAACACTGAGCTTTTAAATTAAAGGGAGTTAATGAAAGTGTACCTATGGTAACTATTACCAGGTCCCTTGTACATTCAAGAGTCGCATTAAGATGATTTCTTATTATCTCTAAATCCATTCCAGAGGTATGTTCTTGCTGTTACAGCCCTCCTGTGCACCATTGCAGGTGCAGGTTTGCTGCCCAGCATGGCAGATAAAATACTGTCCAAATGTGTTGCTACAGCCCTGACTTCGTTCTTGGTTTTTGGTTTTGTTTTTTTTTTTCCGAAACAGAGGAGCTGGGGCTTACCAAGAGCCCTGCTCAAGCTTGCCTGTGGATAAAGCGTGTTCTTGTACCCACATCCCCTGGGCATTCCTAATGCAAATGGATAGTTCACCTAAAAGGAAAGATCTTTTGTTCTAAGAACAGCAATGCAGTTTTCAGCTGAGACTGTGTTGTGTTGTATGAAACAATATCAAACAAGACAGAAATTGAATATTATTTTGGTGTAGACAAGAGTGCCTCAGCCACTCCAGTCCCCTGGATGGATTAGGTGGGTTTTACTAGCAAGGCAGATTGTCCAAAATATATTTGGTGCATTGTCAGTCACAGGTAGCCCATGAAACACATTTTCATACAGCAGTCACTTCATTTTGATTGAATCAGGCTTCCGTCCCTGAGCTCTTCTCTCTGATACAGATGGGGGGTTTTGCCACTCTTTTAGTTTTGGTCCAATTCTGAGTCATTGATTGTTCCTAATTCACAGTGCCTTGGGTTTTCTTGGGGGATATTTCTTTACTGAGAGGTCAGGTCAAACACCAGAAGGAGCTTCCTAGAGAGCTGGTCAGTTCCCCAAGTTTGTCAGTGATTGAGAGTCAATTAGATAACAACCTTAATAACACGCTTTAATTTTTGGTCAGCCCTGAAGGCAGCTGGACTGGATGATCATTTTAGATCCCTTACAAATGAAATAGCCTCTCCTCTCCTCTCCTCTCCTCTCCTCTCCTCTCCTCTCCTCTCCTCTCCTCTCCTCTCCTCTCCTCTCCTCTCCTCTCCTCTCCTCTCCTCTCCTCTCCTCTCCTCTCCTCTCCTCTCCTCTCCTCTCCTCTCCTCTCCTCTCCTCTCCTCTCCTCTCCTCTCCACAGGCTGAGGGTGGCTGTCACTGTGCTCCCTTGCTCGTGTCATTGGGGTTGTCACACTCTGGCTGTCACTGCCTGCAGCTCCAGAGCCTCCTCTTTTAATGTGAATTACAGTATCCATAAGACAGAGGATTGAAAACAGTTAGGAGTTGCCTTTTTATCTTCAGGTAGAAGTGAGAAAAAGAGTTGCTGAAGTGTTTCCTCCTGGGAAAGACTGTGGAAGAAAAATAAGATTTGGGTCAAAGTAAGCAAAGCCATTTCTACAATGTGTGAGACAGTTGTCTTTCACTCCTGAGCTCTGTGGGCTGCTCTGAGGAACTCTGTCCTTCTAGGCAGCATGAATCTGCCCCAGATCCCATCCCACCCTCCCCTGGACACAAACACTGCTTGGGATGCTCTGAATGTGGCAGAGAGCCACCCCTGCTCTGGTGCCATGGAGCTGGGGGTGGCTGTGCCCACCAGCAGTGCCAGGGCCTGATGTGCCCTGAAGTGTTTGGAAGAGGAGCTGGGAACCCCATCAGCAGTGCTGAGTGAGATGTGGCATCCAGCAAAGCTTAACTCCCTCCTGCATGGCAGCGCCTCACGTTCAGCATTTCACACACAGCACCCAGGATAAAGATGTTGTCACTAAGCAACAAAACACAGATTGTGCAAGAGATTGTGAGGTGATCCTAAACCTCCTCTCCTCCTGCCTCCTCTCCACTGGCCCAAGGCCACCAGAACCAGTCCTACCTCTGTGGTGGTGGGGAGCCAGCAGGACTGGTAGGTGAGGGAAGAGGGGACAAGAGTGTTGTGGACTAATTCAAACCAAATGTGCCAGGTGTGAAAGGAGAGCCCAGCCAGGCAGGAGCCCTGCTGTTCTCTCAGTGCCTAACCTTGAAATCAGGCAGCAGAGCAGGGCAGGAGGTGGAGAAGCCATAGGATGCACTTGAACAGAGAAAGGGAAGACTTCATCCATGGCACAGGACTCAGGACTCTCTCTGGGCATTCCAAACCCAGGAACCCAGGGTTCAAATGAACAGGACAATGGTACAGTCTGCTTGCAGAAAAGTGACACTGAGAACAGTGAGGGGCTATGAAATCAACACATGTGGTGTCAGAAAAAAATAACCTGAAACTAAAAATCTAAAGAAGCTAGGGGAGAAAGAGGTTTGGAACTGAGCAAGAGAGCAGTGAGCAAGACTGGTGCAGGGGATTTTCAGTACTGAAAGCAGACATCTGCCTGGTCTGTGGTCTGTGCCCAGCATTGCTGCTCTTTGCACTGCCACCAAAACAAGCAGCCAATGTCCCCATCACGACGAGCAGAGCAAACTGACCCCAGTGATGGTGATGGGTGGCACATTTCCATTAGTGTCCTGCATGTGCAAACAGATAGAGCATCACCTCCCAGCTGCCAAAACACTGCTGCCTTATCTACAGTGCAGCCAGGGGTGCAGGGAACAGAGAGAGGGAAAATATGACCATGCTCATTCGGGAACAGCTCAAAAAGCCTCTCAGCCGAAGGTCTCGTCAGGGCAGGTTTGCACAAAGCTGAGATAAAGCTGCAGCAGGTTTCCCTCTTCCCCTGGACATTCCACATGGGTGCTCCCCAGGAGAGCTGCATTTCCCCATCATGTGGCTCCTTGCTGACAGGCTGCCTGGTGCCCTCCTGGCCCAGAAGGTCACCCTGCACCTGGCCCATGGTGGGTGTAGTGAAAAGGAAAATTACTGGGAATGAGCCACCGTCCTCGTGTTTGTGCCACAGTGCCTGAAGAGGCCATGTACAAGCCTGAACCCCATGGAACTGCATCCTGGATGGGGAGGGAAAGAGGTTTGCTCTGTCTGATCTTCAAAGAAATGAGTCTCCTCTGCTCAGAGTTGGGGTTCAGAGGTGTGTCCCTGGGTCCTTTCAAACTTTTTAACACATTTGCTAACTTCATCCATGTTTGATGGGACAGGACATGGGGGTTTATAGGACAAAGGAAATGGCTTTAAACTGACAGAAAATAGGTTTAGATTGCTCACTAGGGAAAAATTCTCTCCTGTGAGGGTGGTGAGACCCTGGCACAGGTTGCCCAGAGAAGCTGTGGATGCTCTATCCCTGGAAATGTTGAAGTCTAGGTTGGATGGGGCTCTGAGCAACCTGGGATAGTGAAAGGTGTCTCTGCTTATGGCAGGGGGGTTGGAAAGAGTTCCTTAAAGGTCCTTCCAACCCAGACCATTCTGTGGTTCTGATTTATCTCATCTCAATGCTCTGGTTCAGTAAGTGGATGTTTCTGTGCAACTCATCAAACCAGGCATTTCAGGTTGGAAACTTTTCTGATGCAGGGTGAGTGTTTCCTTACAGGGCCCCCTTGCCCTGTGGATTTTTTTGGGAAGCACAGACCATGTGGCTCCTGTTCATATCC